>NC_134460.1:76609373-77931248 GCF_047948215.1 Lycorma delicatula | reverse complement strand
AACAGTATTTTTAGTAGGGGAACGTTTAAATATTATAACAACTTTTCGAATTTTCTTAATTACAGGAAGCAGTCCTTGGTAAGTTAATGTTTCATCCTCATTACTATTATTATCTTCTTCATATCCAAATAAGGTACTTTCAACAGTTTTATTATTATTTTCTTTATTATCACTCTCTTCAAAGTCAGAATCAGAAGTTTCTAAATCTAGAGTATTTTGTTTCTTCTGTTCTTGATTTTGTTGATATTGCGCACTTATTACTCCAACTTATTTCAACACCGTTGCTCCATCAGTAGTTACGGAGACAATATCTTCTTTCAGTTCCTCCAATTTGCAGTTAACTACTTCTACACATTTTGTAGCTGGCATACTTCCTAAGACAAGTGTGAGTCCTTTATTCCAAATTTCCTTTTCTAAATGAATATTTATATTAAAATAACGTCTATTTCATACACTTGTCCATTTATTAAATGCGAGACTAAAATTTGTACCGTTTAATTTTAATTCTGTTAATCCTTTTTTCAGAGATTTGCGAACACTGTTATTATAGTTTGTAACAGTTCTTATAGTATTAACAGATTTTGATATATTTTTGAAACCTCTTGCAATTAATGACTTTATCAATTCAGTTGAAGTATAAATCACTCTGAACGGCAAAGCATCTAATGTTGTCATTCTAGATAAAACTTTATCATTTTTTTCTATTAAAAAAATTGAAATTTGTGATGTCTTTGGTGTAGTAATATCATTTTTAGGTGAGCTGGAATTTGTCTCGGGTTCTTTTCTTTTCAATAAATAATTGTTATGTTTATAAATGTTTATGTAGTCCGCTTGTACTTCCTTCAAAAACTTTAATAATCCTTGAAAATGTTTTGCATCTTGCCAGCATATTTTTTTCATCACGTAAATAGGAAAACTAATCCAAAGTTTTATCGGCAGATTGTTTATGTTCTTTGAAGTCATTATTATTCATTATGGATAAATAAAACTCAAAACATATACGTTACAAATATAAATATTTTGAACCGTAAAGGCTAATACAAAATGCGTACTTATTTGTGAAAAAGGAACTCGCCAATTTAAAAAAATATCTAAATGTTTAAACATTTAAAATACTACGCACAATTTCACTACAACATTAAATGTAAGGTTACGTTTCGTACACGCTTCGTACTTGACTTTGACATTATGCAGATAAAGAGATGAGATCGGAACGGAAGTGAAACAGCAAATTATTAATGTCGGTACTGCCACACTGATGAAAAAAAGTAGGTATTTCAAATAACAGTAGATGCCCAATAAGTTAAAAACTCTTTAATAAAAAAATATTTATTATTTACAGCTAATACCGAAAATACCGGTATTTTACCTTAGCAAATACTGGGTTCACGAAATACCGGTATTCGATATACCGTTGTACCGGTATGGCAATCACTAGATGTAAGTAATAAAATGATAAACAATGTAATTTGGATACTCAGTTACGTATCGGTATACTTTCAAATTAACTTCTGCATGCTAACTACGAAATCGGATTAAAATTTTGTAGTTTAAAAACAGTTAATACATTAAACAATTCCCGTTTCTGATTGGTCAATGGTTTGAAAGAGTATGCTTTTGATCGTTTGAAAAACTGTCGTAATGAAAATCCGTTTCATTATCACCCACATTATGATTCAGCTTAATACAGCCGTAGAAAAGATAAATACTAAACGGAGATGGTTATTAGTGTGGAAAGTTTTGAATGTGCCAGAAAAAATTTGATAGTGTTAGCGGTTTCATAACAATAGCAACATATAAGCGCCGGAAATTACTCACTGCTGTCTATCGAGAAGTTTAATATCCTATTTTTTAAAATTGCTAATTTAAGTATCGAGTATTTATTGGTTTATTGGGAAATACATGCTCTGAACTGAAATAGGAGAACGGTCTCTGAAATATAGGTAAAGTATGAAAAACATATAGGATTAAATGTAAAGAGTAAGGTTTTCAGTGTAGTGTCGCAGAGAGATTTACTTACTGTAAACGGTAGATAACATCAAGACTAGATCGCGTCAAGATGTTGGAGGGGAAACCACGTGTTAGTTTGGATGGAAACTTGGCTTCCACCATGCGCCTGACCGACCATCCATCTTAGTAAAATAACAGTTTTCATTACGAAACAAAAGTTTCGTAAAAAAATGTTAGATGTTTTTAATAGACGTATAAAGAAGAATTATTTTTTTAAATAAGGTTTAATTTATGTTAAAAATTGTCTAATTTATAGAAAAAAAAAATAGTTTATTTGAAGCTAACATAATTTTATAAAGCAATTCCTGTGAATAGCTATTTATTTATATTATAATTTTTATAAAATTTTATTTTTCATGGAAAATTATTATTTTTAATTATTTAAATAAATAAAACGATTTTGATTACGGTCGATGGTATGAGTTTTATTTTCATGTAATCTTGGCATTCCATACAAAGGGACTGATTTTATTACGCAATGGATTTTTAGTTAGATTTCATAAGAAAGCTACTTATTGTAATGGGTACCATGATTCGACTTCCGGAAAATTTCGACATATCTTCGCGTTTCACATCCCCCAGACCCCCAAACCACTGTTCAAAAGTTTATATATATATATATATATATCACTTCTTTATGGACACAATAACTGCGGTAATTTTGCGCCAATCACTTTCAAATTGATTCATAAAATATAAAGAATCAAAATCTCGATCGAGTTTGTTAATGGGCAAAATCGGACCATGGGAATGCAAATGGGGCTTTTTCAAAAAAAAAAAATATTGCCATAACTTTCTTATTAAGTAAAATATCGAATTCGTTTAAAGTTTCTACTATTCTTTGGATAAGGGCCTAAAACTTATGTAAGTTAAGTTTTTTGATATACCAAACCACTGGCCCAAGGGATGGAAAAAATGGGGTTTCGAAGAGAAAAAAAATCAAACCTCCCTTAGTATGCACAATATCGAATCGGTTTAAAGTGTTCGCTAGTCCTCTAAACATTACCTAAAACTTTTGTCTGTAACAGTTTGTGATATGACCAATCCTTACAGCAAGGGATGACCAAATATTGCTGGAATTATAAGATGGGGCTTGTCGTATGCAAAACATGTGAAACTTTTTTCACATGCAACCATTGTGGTATTGAGTAAATTTGAAGTTTTTCTTTACTTTAAAGTGGAAAATTTTTATCCCTTCCTTAGCACAGGTGAAATATTTTTTTAAAATTTAATTATATTAATTTATTAACAATTATTAACCTCTGATTGTAAAGAAAGTTTTACAATAAATAATAATTCAATGGTAACATTAAAAAAAAAGTGAAAAAATTCAGAAGTTATTAGTGAAATAAAATTTTATTTACATTGAATTTTTAAAAAAAAGGAAATGAAGTCGGATTCGAATCAATATACCTTCCCCTTATAAGAGCCAAATATTTCATTAATTAAAATTTTATTTGGCTATAACTCAGGAACCAATGAAAAAAAGTACAACTTATGATAGATATATCGTTGAAAAGCTCTTAATGAAAGCTTATTACTGAAGTTAAGAAAAACTCCCAAATCCAAATTCTTTAGTATTTGAGCTTTTTTGACACTTTTGGTCAAGTCGATTGCAATAAAAAGGGGAGGTGCATAATTAGATGTTACAGCAGTCCTAAATCCAAAATTTTAACATTCTATGCCTAATCGTTTTTGAGTTATGCGAGATGCATATACGTATATGCGTACGTACAGACGTCACGCCGAAAATAGTCAAAATGGATTCAGGGATGATCAAATGGAAATTTCCTTTGGAATCTGAAAACCGAAATTTGTCGCGATCACAATATTTTCTTTAATTCGTACAAGGATGTACAAATCGATAATTTTTCCGTTATGGTCTCTTTGTACCGCGTTGAACATTTTGCACAACAGATGTCTTCCGTCTATTTTCCCAGTACAATTTCATCTCGTTTAACTTGTTTTTGTTCATCAGTCCACTGCCTCCCAGTTCTTGTCTTATCTGTAAGTTTCCGGAAAATGTGTTTATTAATTTTATCTCTAAACTCAGTTCTGTTACACTCATCGCCTTCGTTCAGTTGTAGTTCGCTGAGATCCTTCTTAACTTTGACAACCCAATCCGTAGTCGCTTTCATACTTGTTAAAAAACTAAAGACGCGCTTCGTTAACCTATCATCCGTCATCCTGATTATATGACCGTACAACTTCACCTTTCATTTTCTCATCGTCGACGTCAGCGGTTCGTTGTTCCCTTTATAAAGTTCTTCGTTACTTCTTAGTCTGTAAGGTCCGTCTTCTAGTGTAGATTTTATAAATAGATATTTATAAATAACAGTTAATTATTTTAAATGGTCCTAAATTATTTTTATTGGTGACTGGTCCCTGGTTATTGAATTCACTGCCATAACAATTCGATTTCGCAGATGTTGAAGAGTAGTAGGAGCAGCTTAATTGATAAATTACTGGGTTGGTCTAGTGGTTAACTCATCATCGCAAATCAACTGATTTCGTAGTCGAGAGTTCTAAGGTTCAAATCCTAGCAAAGGCAAGAATAACTTTTTTACGGATTTGAATGCTAGATAAAATACCAGTGAATACTGATAACATTTGAATACTGATAAAATACCAGTGTTCTTTGGTGGTTGGGATTCAATTAACCACGAATCTCAAAAATGGTCGCCCTGAGACTGTACAAGACTACACTTCATTTACAATCATACATATCATTTTCATTCATCCTCTGAAATAATACCCTACGGTATTATGTCGTACCGTACCTTACAGTACGGTAGTTCCGGTGGCTAAACAGAAAAAAAATAACCCTGAAGTAAAAGGTTACACACACACACATATATATATATATATATATATATATTTGTTGTTATTTATATTCTAATGCGGACGTTTACAAAATAGAATTATAAAGAGTGTTCCGGTCTAAAGTAATAAAAAGTATTATTAAACTTATTTAAAAATTAAATTATATATTTAAAAATTAAAGAGATAAAAAATATCATTTATTGAAATGTAGTAATATTAAAAAATGCCTTTCTTACAAAAACAAAATTTTTAAAAAAGTACCAATAATATACTTGTATTGATACGCTTGTAATAAATTAAAATATGAAAAAACAAGTTTAAATTTAATATTATATTATATTATAATGCAATACGAACAGGACAGGACGCTTACACTTTAATATCAACGCATCACTTTAAATTTAAATGTCTTGTAAATGGTGACGTGTTATTTAATAATTAAAGGTCCTATGTTTAATATAAACGAGGTTATGGCTTTAAATAGACTTTTATACAAAATCAATGAGAGATCTTTAATAATTAAAAATAAATTATTGTTTTTATTTTTACGTAAAATATCTATTTTTCAAACCGAATGAATTATCCGATTTTAAAGGGGTTTAAATCTGTGAAATCCCCAAATTACAACATAGTTTATTTCATTATGTATATTTTTTTCATTATTTTTTTTTTTTGTAATGTTTTAGGTAGATTTCATAAGAAAACTACCTATTGTAAAGGGTACCATGATTCGACTTTGGAAAATTTTGATATATCTTCGCTTTTCACATCCCCCAGACACAAAAACCACCGTCAGTTTATATATATATATATTTCACTTTCTTGCGGACACGATAAATACCGTAATTTTTGCCCCAATTACTTTCAAATTGTTTCTTAGAAATAACTCCGAAAATCTAGGTCGAGTTCGTTAACAGCCAAAATCGGGCCATCGGAATGGAAGTGAGGAGGCTTTTTCGAAAAAACAAAATATTGCTATAACTTTCTTATTAAGTAAAACATGGAATTTGTTTAAAATTCCTACTCTTTGGATAAGGACCTAAAACTTATTTTAGTAAAGTTTTTTGATATCACCAACCATTGGCCCAGGGGATTGGAAAATGGGGGTTTGAAGACAAAAAAAATCATACCTTCCTTAATAGGCACAGTATCGAATCGGTTTAAAGCGTTTGTTAGTACTCTAAACATTACCTAAAACTTGTGTCTGTAAAAATTTTTGATATGACCAACCCTTACGGTAAGGGATGACCAAAATTTTGCTGGAATTGTAAAAAGATGTGCTTGTCTTATGCAGTCGATGTGAAACGTTATTTACGTGTAACCATTGTCGTATTGAGTAAATTTGAGGTTTTTCTTAATTTTAAGGTGGAAATCTTTTTTATCCCTTACTTAGCACCGGTAAAATCTACCTCCGACTTCCGATGTGCCGAAAGGGAATTTTTTTATCTAGAAAAAAGCAGCGTAGCGTAGCGGTTCACACGATTGAAATCTCAATAATCATTTTATTCTTTAAGTTTTAATATTTTACTAGTGGGTCACCATCTCTAAATGAAAAGTAGAATTTCGGCATTCACTCTCTACATGAACGTTCATAAAATAAATTTATCAGTGCTCTATAGATTGAACTCTTTTTAATTGCCATCATGATGTAATTTTAGAAAATAATTACAAGCGATAAAATTTATGGCGGATAAAATTCTATAGACTTCCACATACATCATTTTTAAATTTTTAAACGGGGGGGGGGGGCGCAAGATTATCTTAATCTTACGGAAAACATTTTGTGATTTACATTTACTGGATGAATTTTACTAAAGGATTTGAAGGGAAAGAATTAAATCAAATTAAATTAAAAAACAAACTGTGTGAAAAACATAAAAAATGTTTACTTTGAATTCCCATTCGGATAATAAATGATATCTATCGAGAGAAACAGGGATATTTTATACTAATTATCGATTATGTATTAATAAAATAAATACCGATTATTATTACATCATGTACTCGCATAATTGGTAAATATATTTATTATTAGTCTGAAGTATATTGATTTGAAATCCTGTTCAATTAATTCGGTAAAATTAATTGGCTGGCATTAATTAAAATATTTTTAATGTTTTATCAGTACTTAACTATGTTTAATTATATTTCGATAATATTTTAACGATTAAATTGATAAATCCCTCAAAAAAAAAACGATAATCTTTAAAAAAACAAATATGTCAATATATACAGAGTAATTCAAAATGATGTACTCAAATTTGTAACTGTATTTCAAATTAAGAACTAATGACAAATGTGAATTCAATTACAACTGATAATATTCACAATAAAGTTTACAAATAGAATTCATAAATGTTCAATGAGGTCCCCTCCGGCTGCATGGCACACACCTAAGCGGTAGCTGAATTCGTCTTACACGCGAGGAAGCATATCTAGTCTTACTGAGTTCACCGCAGCTGTGATATGGTTCTGCAGGTCGGCCAGATTTGTTGGTAGAGGTGGTATGTAAACTGTATATTTCCTAAACCCCTCAAAAAAAGTCACCTGGCGTGAAATCAGGTGATCTTGGAGGCCAGAACCAGTTTTTCTGCGTATTCTGGTACGTTATCCCAGTAACCGTGTGTTTTGCAGAAAAGAATGGTTCGAAAATCTTTATTTGTGATAGAATGCAAGCACATTAACTTTCGGGAGTCTCTCTCATGTTGCAGTGCGTCTTGGCGGATTTGTGGATCTCATATGCGAAGACTATATATTCACTTTTCCACTGAGATAGAACGTCTCTTCATCGCTGAAAATTAAATGCGGAAGAAAAATGTCATTCTCCATGTTCTAAAGCATTTTATCACAAAATTCAACACGTTTTGATTTTTTACCTCTGCGAAGAGCCTGTAAAATTTATAGGCGGTAAGGCTTAAAAAGTAAACGACGCCTCAAAACACACCAGACAGTCAGTAGAGGTATTCCAAGTTCTCTGCTCGCTCTATGGGTGTATTTTCTTGGGCTTCGTGCAAAATTTCCTCCAATTCGTCTCACGTTCTCTTCTGCCACACTCGGCCCTTGGTCTTGCCTTTACAGAGACGCCTTGTTTATTCAAATTGGTGAAACCAATTACATATGCTCTTTCATGTTGGATTGTCAGTGTTAAATCGGAGACGAAAGCACGCTGCACTGCAGCTGCCGACTGAGATTTGCCGTACTCAAAAACACAGAAAACTTTGTGTTGAACTGTAGCCGTACTCACAACCAACACATAATGGCGGCGCAAGCACTCTAGCGGTCGTTTACGCAACTACATGCGTTCTAGCGATGTTGTTCAAAAAATAAGGACCTACTTTCTCAACTACTACTTAGATCAGTCAGATATATATATATATATATATATATATATATATATATATATACACGCACCCAAAATATTACAATGAATTTTATAATAATAATAAATATACTCGTCGTACTGGAAGATTGAAAGCAATTACGGTTGTGCTATCATATATTTATGATACCTACAGAAAATGTATGCATTACAATAAATACTATCCTAAAATTTTTCAGATCTACAATATACAACCCACCGGGTTGGTCTAGTGGTTAATGCGTCTTCCCAAATCAGCTGATTTGGAAGTCGAGAGTTACAGCGTTCAAGTCCTAGTAAAGCCAGATATTTTTACACGGATTTGAATACTAGATCGTGGATACCGGTGTTCTTTGGTGGTTGGGTTTCAATTAACTACACATCTCAGGAATGGTCGAACTGAGAATGTACAAGACTACACTTCATTTACACTCATACATATCATCCTCATTCATCCTCTGAAGAATTATCTAAACGGTAGTTACCGGAGGCTAAACAGGAAAAAGAAAGAAAAAAAAGATCTACAATATACGTTTTCTTTTTCATTAGAAAGAAAATATTGGCTCGTGTTGAAAACTTTAGATATCGTAATTAGAAAAGGTTTTCTTTTCCAGAAGTTATTTTTTTAGGTAAGAAAATTTTCCGTTTTTAGTTTTTTTTGAAAACATTTGAAAGTATTAACTCATCCGGTCAGCGTAATCTAAAAACATATACTATCCCGTTATCAACTCAACAGTTAAAAGGTTTAGAATAAATATAGCGCTGTAATGATGTGTAAGTTGTTTGATTAGATCTTAAATTTTATGAGGTGTAATTTTTTTATATGATTTATTTAACGGTTGCGGAAAACATTTATGCAAATAAGGATTATTTTAACAGATAAGCAAAATTTCACGTAGGTACTGTAATCCTGCTGCAGCTTGTAACAACATTTAAGATATGTGCCCCTTTTATCTTCTTGAAATACAACAGTCTAATGGTAGGGCAGTCTAACGATAAGGATAGAAAGGCCACCCATCTCCTTCATTTTTCCCCTGTTCCTCGCCTCTCTTGAATTATAAGTGCTTTTTTCGTTTCCTTATATATGTATATTTTTTCCCCTGCGGTCTTCCGGTACCGTTACAATGTGAAAGCGTTTAAAAAAAGTCTGAATTGTAAGTCTGCAGCTATTCATTTTTAATGTAGGCTGCTTATTACAGAATATTATAAATTTTTAAATTATCTGTGTTGCGTTTATTAAAATAATTATTATAATGCCGAGAAAAATTACAATGATAATACGCCCTTTCGCCTTTATGTTTCTATTCAGCAAAAACATAAAGCGTGTTATCATTGTAGCAAGGATACAAAGTACGAATATACTTTTTATCGCAAAGTAATCCTTGCCTGCTAAACAAAGATTTTTTAGCATTTTTTAAAAATAAAAATGTGATTAAAAATTATATAACCTAAATTCGAATAACTTATGTAAAATAGATTTTTTTTTCTATAATCAAAATCAATCTTAATTATGTAATGTTTGCAATCATCTTTACACTATAAAAATTATGTATTTTATCGAGACCGAGGGGATTATGCAATTTCTACATTAGGTAAATTACTCATTTATACTACAAATTAAGAAAAGATTACGGAGATAGAAGAATTTTGTTACTTGGGAAGTAGAATTACTAAAGATGGACGGGCAGGAGCGATATAAAATGCCGAATAGCACAGACGAAACGAGCCTTCAGTCAGAAATATAATTTGTTTACATCAAAAATTAATTTGAACGCCAGAAAATCATTTTTGAAAGTATATGTGTGCAGCGTAGCTTTATGTGGAAGTGAAACTTGGAGGATCGTAGTACCTGAGAAGAAAAGATCAGAATTATTTGAAATGTGGTGATACAGGAGAATGTTAAAAATCAGATGAGTGGGTATTGACAAATGAAGAGGTGTTGCGGCAAATCCATGAAGAAAGATGCATTTGGAAAAATATACTTGAAAGAAGAGACAGACACATATTAAGGCATCCTAGAATAGTCGCTTTGATATTGGAGGGACAAGTAGAAGGGAAAAATTGTGCAGACAGGCAAGTTTTGGAATATGTAAAACAAATTGTTAGGGATGTAGGATGTAGGGGGTATACCGAAATGAAACGACTGACACTAAATACGGAATCTTGGGGAGATGTATTAAACTAGTCAAATGACTGAAAACAAAAAACAAAATACTAAAGATTAAATATCTAATGAATTTACAATAAGAAATAGAAGTCGGTTACAAATTACAAAGTTACTTTAGAGTGGTCACAGCTTAGAAAATTTTAATTCAATTTGCGACTTCTTATTTATGTGAAGCTGGATTTTTGGCAGTTGCCCTGATAAAAATGTTAAGTATCGCGAGAAAATCAACGTGGAGAAGGAAATGAGACTGGTTGTGTCCACCATGATTTAATACCATGATTTCAGAAGATGTGCGATGATTAACAGGTTCATCTGTTCCTCTAATTATTAAAATTAGTTAGATTTGTTCGATTGCATTTTTGTGATCTACAATAAAGTGTTTTATTTGTTTTTACCTTGCCAAAAATTATTTGTTATTTTGCAAAATAAAGGTATCAGAATTTGACGTAGGGCGCATTGCAAAAAT
Organism: Lycorma delicatula; assembly: GCF_047948215.1. Classification (NCBI taxonomy): domain Eukaryota; kingdom Metazoa; phylum Arthropoda; class Insecta; order Hemiptera; family Fulgoridae; genus Lycorma; species Lycorma delicatula. The sequence continues at coordinate 77,920,424 of NC_134460.1, read as the reverse complement.
CTGGATTCAGCTAGGGTGCCAAGAATCGAAAAAGTTTGGGAATCGGCTTAAGCAATTAATATTTACCACATTTACATGACAGATGGGGCTTAATAATTTATTAGTACTAGCCGGTCAGGGTTTGCTTCGCTCGCCCGACCATGTAGCCAGAGAGCTGTGCCTCCTGGACTCTCAATGCGTTCGTATCCTCATATTTGTGAAAATATTTTTACAGAAATATTTTAAGAAAACAAATATTTGTGTGTAGAGAATACTTTTCTGAACATTTTGGTATTTTTGTATTTAAAGTAGGTTAAAGGAGTGAGTAGGAATAGAATTTAAATGTTTTTAATAGAAATATAATGTTTAACGCTAGCCATATCGATAACCGGTGTTATATTGGATATCGTGTAATAATATGTAATCGGTGTCATATTGGATACGGTGTTCTTTGGTGGTTGGGTTTCAATTAACCATACCCCTCGGGAATAGTCGACCTGAGAATGTCGAAGACTACACTTCATTCACATTCATACATACCATTCTCATTCATCCTCTGAAGTAATGCCTTACGTTGGTTCTGGAGGCTAAACAGAAAAAGAAAGAAAAAGCCATATTGGTAACAGGGAATTGGCTTGGGGACGCTATCTTCTTCGTTTAGTCTTGCGTGTGTTAGTGTGAGATTGTGTTATTTGCCAGTCTAGCTGTTCTATTGGTGCACAGCGGACCACATAATGCGCCGGCCGGATGCGCGCCAACGACTCTCTCCCGCTAATTAAAGAATCCATTTTTTTACTGCTAAATATTTACTAATTCCTTTTTTTATTAATAAAATTAAATAAATAAAATTAATAAATAATAATAATAAGTTAATGTAAATACAAATATAAAATGTAAATAAAATAATTTATTCTTAGAAATTGAATAATCTGCAAATTAATTGACAACGGATTGCTTTTATCAAGACAGAGTTGGAGAGAGTCGCCGTGCGCAGCCGCCCGGTGCACCACCATTGGCCCGCTTTGCGCCAGTAGCTGCTAAAATAAAAATGTGAGCACAAACAAAACTACGCACCATCATATTTACTTCGTTGTACGAAGTAAAGGAAGTATTGTGATCGCGAAAAATTTCGGTTTTCAGATTTCAACGGAAATATCCATTTTGACCATCCGTGAATCCATTTTGACGTCTGTACGTACGTATGTATGTATCTCGCATAAATCGAAAACGATTAGCCGTAGGATGTTGATATTTTGGATGTAGGAGTGTTGTAACATCTAATAGTGTATATCCCCTTTTGATTGCAATCAACTGAACAAAAAGTGTCCAAAAAAATACCAAATTTCAATTTTTTCTTTATTTTGGACTGTTTCTTAACTGCAGTAGTAAGCCCTCATTGAGAGATTTTCAACGATATATCGTCATAAGTGGTACTTATTTTCATTGGTTCCAGAGTTATAGCCAAATAGAATTTTAATTAATGAAATATTTGAATCAGGGCGGAAGGCGCATCGGTTCGAATCAGACTTCATCTCCATTTTTTTTTTAACTTCTCTTTATTAATTTTAATATATTGATTTATTAAAAATTATTAACCCCTCAATGTAAAAAAATAAATTACGATGAATAATAATCAATAATAATAACAAAAAACAAAAAAATCAGAAGTTTTTAATGAAATAAATTTTTAGGTACTTTTCATTTTATAAAACTGTTTTAATGTAATTTAATAGGCGTACTAGGAAGTCATGTGTTGTCCACATCTGATTTTTTATAGAGAGTGATACGTTGACTGTTTCATTTTTCGTAGTCATTTTTGTTATTATCATTCAATAAAGTTATAGCTATAAGCTTGTGAATCTCAATTAAGCGAAAATTTCATAAGTTATAAAAACGAGTAAAAAAAGAAAATGCCGATAACTAAAACAAATACTTGTCAAGATTGTAATCGTATTATAAAATAACTAATATTAATAGCTTAAAAAATTTTAATTTGGCAAAAGTTCCTAATTGCAAAGGAGTTTTTAGAGTATTTCTCTGCGCTGTCATATTTACGAGTTGCCCTGGTTAGTCGGAGAGAGACTTTAATGTTATTTTCATACGCCTATCTAATTAAATGAAGAGTAAATTACGCGTGTGATGCGGTGGTAGGATTCAGTAGTTTTAGTTAAAATAATGATTATTGATGTAATCGGTAAATCGTTAGGAAAGAGGGAAGAAAGCTCTCGGTTTACTATATATTGAGGGAACTAGGAATTAAAGTGTACGCGTTGCGGGGAGAATTCGCTACAAAATCTTTTTCTCTTTACTCCCTCGCGGCAACAAACAAGACGAAACAGATGGGTTAAATAACGTTTCTTTTCCCCTCGAGAACTGTAGAAGAGATTTTCGATTTATAATGTTACAAAATTTCACATATTTATATCTTTAGGTCTAGAGTGTCGGTATGACATTTCCTTATAAAAAAGCAACTTCAAAAAAAAAAGAAAAAAAAGAAATGTCATCTAAGTGTAATAAACGTTTACGTCAAAGAAAACATATATCAACTGAATAACATTTAATTCCATAAATGTAAAACAATTAATTTAAAATAAATAAAAAATATATGTATAATTTATCTTTTATATATTTATTTTATTTATATCTTTTATGTATTTGTTATTTACATAATATCAGTAAATCAATCTATTCTGTAAATATTTAATTAATATCATAGAAATTATAGTAATCAAGCTATCATCAGTGATCGAGTTTCCATCATCCGTAATATTACATTTACCTTCGTAATCACTTAATCACAAATAATCCTCTTTACTTCTATCAAAAGCGTTCAAAATATAACATTTCTTGAACGATTTTTCTGAATCAGATCATCCAATATTTCCATAATCTTTTCACAAATCTGTGTATCAAAGACAGTTTACCTTAATTTTACCAGATGTCTCGTCTGTCGTGTTGGCCATAAAGTTATAGTAGTATTTACGGAGTTTGTAAAAAGTCTGTTCACGCAAATATATAGAGGTTGAAAAATAGATGTCATTCCACCAACAATAATGTGAAATGGAATAACCTGATCACACTTTACAGTTATCAATCTTCGCTTTACTTCAACTAGTGTATCTGAGAGTGTGTGTGTACTTACTCATACATGTATACTGGTGCCTAGTTAGTATTCCTGTTTGTGAAGGTATATGTGCATTATATTTATTAAAAAATAAGTGTATTGAATATACGTGCATTAAATATATTTATATTTTTTTTATACATCTGTAGTTTTCTCGTCCCTCGGAGCCGGACACACAAATAAGCATAAACTAAACTTCGGGGAGTGCCTTCGCCTCAAACTACCACGAAAGGACGCACCCAGACAGCCGGTACTCGATCTTTTTGCATTCCATGCCTCAAATGGGGAGTTCCCAAAAGGGAACTCCCTACCGGGACTCTGGTCTTGACGCCTCGCCTCTAATGGGGAATCCCCAAAGGGATCCCCCACCGGGACTACGATCTTACTTTTCCGCCTAATGGCTTCTCAAAGGAATCACCACCCGATCATTGAAGGTGGAAGACCGAAGCCTCCCATCTGTCCCGGGTGGAGCTGTCCCTCAAAGACACCATGACGTTACTGTGAACACATAACTCCTGACGCAGATGGACCCGTCTTGCATCCTCGACCTCCGGGCGCATGACCGTACAACTTGCAGGATATACATCAAGGCTCTTGCCTCGATGCACATATATTTACGTATATGGCTGGCCTTACCACATGTAAAACAATGGCCACTTCTATCTGCGCCATTACAGAACTTCGCCTTGTAGCCTGGACTGCAGCAGATCTAAAGCAGAGTTCGTCGGAGGCATGCCTCCGACAGGCCACCACCCAATGCGAACACGTCCAATATATTTATATTTAAAGTCCTATAACAGTACGTTAAAAATATGTAAAATTTTAGTAATAAAGCGCCTGTTCGACGCTTCCAAACGCATTTAATCCGGTCCACTACTAATTCATTATTCATCCATTCCTTTTATTCTGCTCCTACGACAATATCGGGTGAAATTTTTTCATCTTTCCATAGATGTTTTAAAAATCACGTACGAGGGGTAATCTTTTCCGTCTGAAAGTATTGTCAGGATCACCGAGCAGCGTTGTTTCTCGTAACCGGAAGTCCGTATCAGAACATTCTTTGCACTTACACGTTCAGTTGTTATTGTCCATATTATTTGAAAGTCACTGGTGTCTGATCCGGATTCCAAATTTAGTCTACGGAAAAGTTGTTCCTTTTCGTAAATTTATGAACTATCTTAGCAATTTGGTCGGTTTATGTTAGTACGTTTCTGGAAGCCGCTGTGCTATTGTCTTCCGTCTTCGAATAGAAAAAACTATGTCCGCAAAGGAATCGGCATACCCAAGACTGGATTTAAATTCATTTCTACCGATATTTAATTCATCAGCAATTTCCAGACTTTAATCTGACACATTTTTGTGGAAATCGGGTACCCATACCAACGTACATTCCATAGTGTAAGTTTTTCTTCTATTTTCGATGTTTCGGGCGTTTCGCGTTCTTCCGCCAAAATGATCTCTTGTTTTTATCATCTACTAAAAATCTTCTTCTTTTTTCGCTACGCACAAATGTAGAATTCTATATTAAATCTTTTACCTGTAGTACGATTTCCATGTTTCCTTGGGTAAGTAATAACACCTAACTTTTCTGAAATAGTAAATGGACTTAGTCTATTTTTTTCAGGCATTTTATAGTTTATATAAAAATAAAGTATCGATTTACCAACAATTGTGAGTATTGATTATCCAAGCGCTTCCAGATTATTCCTCTATCATCAGGGATTACTGATTAATTATGAATTTTATAGTTGTGCATATAAATTTTTAGAAATGGTATAAAAATGAAAATAAAATATAAAATGATTATGTTCATAACAGTTGATTGTGTGTTGAACTGTTAAAACAGTTGAAAACATCTTACTGACAAGACGTTTTTCTTTTAACGTTGACTTATTTTAACTATTGACAATCAACTATTATGAACATAAAAATTTTAATTGGAATTCCCATTTATAAAAATTTTGTATCTACAACTATAAAATTCATAATTAATCAGTAATCCCTGATGATAGAGGAATAATGCGAAAGCGCTTGGATAGTCAATACTCACAATCGTTGGTAAGTGGATAATTAATATAAATTGTATATTGTAAGTGGATAATATAAATTGTATAATACCAACGGTGCCAGATGTTAAGAAAATTGAACCGTTCTTTAGTTCTATTGTACTCGGAACTTTTACTTACTGAACGGTCGTTGTCACAGTACAAACTGATCATAAAATGACCACAAAATGATCGATAAAAGTTTTTCCTATGAAATAGAAACAGCCTATTTTTGAGAAATATCCAAAGAACAGCTTCTGATTAGTACTGGGCCATGTAGTAGATAAAAGTTTAAGTTTCTAATAAGGATAATTATTCATAGCCATTTTTTTTTATCGAATTCACTGGATGTAGGTTTCTAGTCATTAAAAACCAGTTTATTTTGTATTAAGATTATGCATGGATTGATTAAAATATATATAAATTTAATGATCCATCATCATCATCAATGGGAAGCCTTAAAATCCGTGTACGACGAGCAGGTTACTTTTGTAAACGTCATTCCGGAAAAAACCTTGCTTGCGGTACATGGGAACGATTTCTTTTATATCTGTAAATATTGAATATGCAACACTGAATTATATTATTTCAAATTAAATTTTTTTTTGTATGAGTTATTTGTTTATAGAAAACGATCCTGTCCTAAAAGATTATTATTTAAACTATGAGAAAAAAATTTAACGTTTAAAAATATAATGAAATAGACAATGTAATTTTCATTTAATTTCACTGTAATCTTTTTTAATGTAATTTTTTAATTGAATAAAAATTAACTCGCGTAAAATGAAATTTATAAAGGGCGTAATAAGGTATTATATTGCCGTCTTCTGTCCAAACTTAAATAATTCACTTTCCGCATTTTTACGGGAGTTTTTAAAATCTTTTCATCAACAATCGTTATTTAAATATACATCGGTCAAAATACTGCTTGTATCAATTCTAAATTTTTTAAGTATAAGGTCAGTAAAATATATATATATATATATATATATATATTTTTTAATTTTATTTATATTCTTTTATAAACCGAAGTTCTGTGGTCTTAAATAAAACGAACAGTACACTTAGAAATAATGGTAATATTTGGATAAACCATTATCGATACTGCAAAAAATGTGTGGATGTATGAACCTAGAAAATAAAATATTTTATTCTACCCGGTTTTTATTTTGTGTGCATTTAAATATGATATTCTTGAAAAATTCTGCTTAAAATAAACGGTTTTTTTCTTTCGTCCTTACTGTTAATTTAACCGAGATTTTAAGATATCTTTACATATTTAACGCAAAATTATAAGATTTTGATAATGTCTTCATCTAATTCGTATATCTTTTCTTTTTGGAAAAGATTGCATAGCTGCGACATCTTTAGTGGCGCTCATTATTGTACGATAATTAACATCTTTTCACCTTAACACCATTTTATTATTTTATCAAATAGAAAGTAAAAAGCACTCAAATTCGTACTTTTAATTAATTAAAATAGTATAAATCTTTTCGTTAAATTTCATCTTGAGGTTGTTAACCTCAAGAGGTAATATCCACGTTCGTTCATGTAAATCGGTAGTCCTCATAGAATTAACGATATAGTAATTCTCTTGCATTCTGTCTTATTTAATCGGATTAGCCCATGTAACATTCACTGTAATACTGACAGATCTAGAATATTAAACAACATTTAGCTTATACAAGTACAAATACATTCCAGTTACATATTTAAAATAGAAAATGTCTTGGTTTAGTACAGATATCGCTGTACCAAATCATATATATCTCTTAGCTGTATAATTGTAAGAGAAAACCTTGGGAAACAAAAAAATAAGAATAACGCTTTTTATATTTCGCAAATTACAAAGTGTGCGTGTATTACATTAAATTTATATTTTATTCGGAGATTTTTTGTGGTTAAAATTTTTAAAAAATGATACGATTAGCTTTCCTCAGATATTGCCATCGGTACCAATTTCAACTCCTCCAGAGGATTCAAAGTCATTGAATCCAAAAACCCTGAAATTGTTTTATCTGCTTTTCATTTACGAATGTATGATGGTGACTAATTGGCTTTTTTTCCCAGAAACTATTGAACAGTTTTCCTTTTAATTTAAAAATCTAATGTGGACACTACATGAGTACACCTTTACGCCTATTAAATTACATATACACATTTTTAAAAGTACATAAAATTCTTTTCACTAATAACTTACGATTTTTTCTCGTATTTATTTTTTTATTGTTATTATTGAATTATTATTTATCGTATAATTTTTTTTACAATCACAGGTTAATAGTTATTAATAAATCAATATATAGAAATAAAAAAAAAAGGTAAAAACCAAAAAAAGGAAATGAAGCCGAATTTGAACCGATGTGCAAAATCAATGATGTGTAAAATCAAACTATTTCATTAATTCAAATTTTTTTTGGCTACAACTCTGGAACCAATAAAAATAAGTACCCACTTATGATATATCGTTGAAAAGCTCACAATGAGGGCTTATTACTGCAGTTAAGAAACAGTCTTTGGAACAATCTTTTATGCAGTCGACTGGACTTTTGGTCCAGTTGATTGCAATCAAAAGGGGAGGTGTACAACTAGATGTTACAACAGTCCTAAATCCAAAATTTCAACATGCTACGGCTAATCGTTTTTGAGTTATGCGAGATACATACGTATATACATACTTACGTATGTACAGACGTCACAACGAAACTAGTCGAAATGGATTCAGGAATGGTCAAAATGTATATTTCGGTTGAAATCTGAAATTTTTCGCGATCGCAATACTTCCTTTACTTCGTACAAGGAAGTAAAAATTATTAAAATTATAGGCTGTGACCCATGTTAAATTAGTTTGTCATTCGAATCATTAATTTTTCCATAAAATTAGTACTGTTTTATAAAATTTGAACTACTAGATGAGTTTTTATATTAAAATTTAGGTTATAACATTCAGTTATCAAATATATTTCTTAAAACCTAACAAAAAGTTTTCTTAATACGTAATTTTCATAATAAAAATGAAAATGAAAATGTAAATGTCCTTAATTGAGAATTCACGACATTTACCCAAGCGTATATACTTAGGTTAAATATGCTGAGAAGAATGGGAGAATATTAAAAAGGAAATTCTTAAATCAGCAGAAGCAAACTTAGGCGGAATAAAGAGAACTGGTAGAAAACCTTGGGTTTCAGACGATATATTGCAGCTGATGGATGAACGTAGAAAATATAAGAATACTAGTGATGAAGAAAGTAAAAGGAACTATCGGCAATTAAGAAATGCTATAAACAGGAAGTGCAAACTGGCGAAAGAAGAGTGGATTAAAGAAAAGTGTTCAGAAGTGGAAAGAGAAATGATCATTGGTAAAATAGACGGAGCATACAGGAAAGTTAAGGAAAATTTTGTGGTACATATTTTAAAATCTAATAATGTGTTAAACAAAGATGGTACACCGATATATAATACGAAAGGTAAAGTCGATAGATGAGTGGAATATATTGAAGAGTTATACGGAGGAAATGAATTAGAAAATGGTTTTATAGAGGAAGAAGAGGAAGTTGAGGAGGATGAAATGGGAGAAACAATACTGAGATCTGAATTTAAGAGAGCATTAAAAGATTTAAATGGCAGAAAGGCTCCTGGAATAGACGGAATACCTGTAGAATTACTGCGCAGTGCAGGTGAGGAAGCGATTGATAGATTATACAAACTGGTGTGTAATATTTATGAAAAAGGGGAATTTCCGTCAGACTTCAAAAAAAGCAGGGGCAGATAAATGTGAAGAATACAGAACAATTAGTTTAATAGTCATGCATCAAAAATCTTAACTTGAATTCTATACAGAAGAATTGAGAGGAGAGTGGAGGAAGTGTTAGGAGAAGACCAATTTGGTTTTAGGAAACGTATAGGGACAAGAGAAGCAATTTTAGGCCTCAGATTAATAGTAGAAGGAAGATTAAAGAAAAACAAACCAACATACTTGGCGTTTATAGACCTAGAAAAGGCATTGGATAACGTAGACTGGAATAAAATGTTCAGCATTTTAAAAAAATTAGGGTTCAAATACAGATAGAAGAACAATTGCTAACATGTACAGGAACCAAACAGCAACAGTAATAATTGAAGAACATAAGAAAGAAGCCGTAATAAGAAAGGGAGTCCGACAAGGATGTTCCCTATCCCCGTTACTTTTTAATATTTACATGGAACTACCAGTTAATGATGTTAAACAACAATTTAGATTCGGAGTAACAGTACAAGGTGAAAAGATAAAGATGCTACGATTTGCTGATGATATAGTAATTCTAGCCGAGAGTAAAAAGGATTTAGAAGAAACAATGAACGGCATAGATGAAGTCCTACGCAAGAATTATCGCATGAAAGTAAACAAGAACAAAACAAAAGTAATGAAATGTAGTAGAAATAACAAAGATGGACCACTGAATGTGAAAATAGGAGGAGAATAGATTATGGAGGTAGAAGAATTTTGTTATTTGGGAAGTAGAATTACTAAAGATGAACGAAGCAGGAGCGATATAAAATGCCAAATAGCAGAAGCGAAACGAGCCTTCAGTAAGAAATATAATTTGTTTACATCAAAAATGAATTTAAATGTCAGGAAAAGATTTTTGAAAGTGTATGTTTGGAGTGCCGTTTTATATGGAAGTGAAACTTGGACAATCGGATTATCTGAGAAGAAAAGATTAGAAGCTTTTGAAATGCGGTGCTATAGGAGAATCTTAAAAATCAAATGTGTGGATAAAGTGACAAATGAAGAGGTATTGCGGCAAATAGATGAAAAAAGAAGCATTTGGAAAAATATAGTTAAAAGAAGAGACAGACTTATAGGCCACATAGTAAGGCATCCTGGAATAGTCGCTTTAATATTGGAAGGACAGGTAGAAGGAAAAAATTGTGTAGGCAGGCCACGTTTGGAATATGAAAAACAAATTGTTAGGGATGTAGGATGTAGAGGGTATACTGAAATGAAACGACTAGCACTAGAAAGGGAATCTTGGAGAGCTGCATCAAACCAGTCAAATGACTGAAGACAACAAAAAAAAATTCTATTTTTTTTTTTTTGAGATGCCCAGTCATATACGTTTTAACCAATTTCAAAAGCAGAAGATTTTCAATTCTTCCTGCGTTTGTAAATTATCTTTATGGTATACGTTGCAGCTCTATCACTGGTTTGACCGATTTCAATAAATAAATAAATAAACCTTTTGATTCGGATCAGTATCTAATAATACATTATGTAGATCACATAAGGAATGGATAGATATGTTATTCCGCGGATAAAAAACGAATTGTCCCAGCATTTGATTGGACGGATCAAGGGAAATCCTTTGTAAAAGTCTGATCAGTACAGCGTCACAAAATACAAAATATAAAATAGATGTGATTAAATTTCATTTTAATTGTTTAAAGTATAACACAAATAATATTAAGATAAAAATATGAAGATACTGAATAATGTAATAAAAATATAAAATAATTCAAAATTGAAAAGAGGTTAATGAAAATTATTTAAGCACTAACTTTGAAGAAGGTTCTGAGGTTCAAATTCTAGTAAACGTTAGTTGCTTTTATACGGATTTGAATTCTAGAAAGTGGATACCGGTATACTTTTGTGGTTGGAGTTTAATTAACTACACGTCTCAGGAATGGTTGGCCTGATTCTATACAAGACTACGCCTCATTTATATGTCATACATATCATAATTCTCATTTTATTGGCCTTGGGGGGTTTGCTTATTGTTCACTAGTTGAACAGATTGCAACGTACACATTACGAAAATAAATAAATATTTATCTACACGTTCAACGTGATTAAAAAATCAGGGTTTTTAAAAAAGTTTTTAATAAGTATTATTTATAAAACTCATCCACAGATGAATATTGTTTTTATAAAATAAATTCTTTTAATTATATTTTAAATAAATTGGCGGAAAGACTTTTTAAATGGTTCGTTCGGTAATCGATTAGAAATGTCAATGAAAGCATAATAAGATCCTTTCTCGTTAGCCGAAGACTTGAGCAGAGTTACATAACCCACCGGGTTGGTCTAGTGGTTAACTCTTCATCGTAAATCAGTTCATTTCGAAGTCGAGAGTTCAAGGTTCAAATCCTAGTAAAGACAGTTACTTTACACGGATTTGAATACTAGATTGTGGATTCCGGTGTTCTTTGGTGGTTGGGTTTCAATTAACCACATATCTCAGGAATGGTCGACCTGAGAGTGTACAAGACTACATTTCATTTACATTCCTACATATCATCCTCATTCATCCTCTGAAGTAATACCTTACGGTAGTTCCGGAGGCTAAACATAAAAGATAGTTGAGTTACATGAAAACACTTCTGTTGTTTGGTTTTATAGATGTGGATATTATTTTTTTTTTTTAAGTGCTTATTCTGTTAAACAAAATTGCGCGTTATACTATATACAATTTTTTCTAAAGTATAAGTTAACATTTTTATTTTTTTAAATACCGGTCTACATAATTCATACCTATGGTTACCAAACCTGATTCATTTTTAAATCTTGAAAGCTACTTCTGACCTTTAGATAGAACCGATTTTTTAATGGACGATTATTTATGTTTTGTAGATGAGAATTCTCTGCTAATATCGTTAATTTTATAGCTAACTAAACGGAAGAACTTTTTTTTACTAAAAATTAATTTGTTTTCATAAACAGATTCGAAAAAATTTGTTAAATTTAAATTAACTTAATAATAAAAGAAAAATCATTTCTTGTTCCTTAACCGTATGTTCCATAAAATCAGAACAGTCTGTTTATGTAGTTTGCAGTCATGTGTTACTTTTAATTGAGATGCAGGTTTATTATAAATGGTCTTTTATTTTTTATTTTTTTTTAAATAAATTTTTAAAAAATGCTAAAAAGTATATATAATAATTCAATTCTTTATTTTTCAACGTTTTTTAAGTTTTCCCTAAATTAAGGGTTCGTAAACTATTAATAGTTCTGTAATTTAACAGTTTAACTATTTTTGTTTAATGTAATTTGTTTTGTTTTATTTCGTTGTAAAATAAAACTAAAAATTTTTGTTGCTTTTGGTTTATTTGTCAATTGAAAAGAAAGTTTTGTTCATGAAACATTGTTGTCGGACGTTTTAGTTCGACGAACAAATTCAATTTATGTTTTAATTTATTATACTATCTGTAATTTTTTTTATAATGTAATTTGTTTTTTTTTCTTGTCTCTTCTTATTAGTTATTGTTATTTATTTTTGTATTTTTTAATATTAGTCTTGTCATGTTCATTTTCTTCTCTTATGAAAATATTCTTTAAAATGCCACTTTTATATCCGTTGATGAATAATAAGATTACTTACATATGGAAAAAAAAATTAATAAGGAATATTACGTATTTATTTTGATTGTTTATTCAGTCAGATATTTTATTCGTAAAAGGGATTGTTCTTTTCTTCTTAGGCTATTTCACCTTTTGTTGACCTTTACTGGTCTTTCTCTTACTCCTATAATAGACCTTTACTTTGATATATATATATTTTCAGTATTAAAGTCGTGTATTTTCAACAAAGTTGTAACCTTTTCCTAACAGTTTCAATAAAAAATAAAAATAAATTTTTCATTTGTTTGGGGAATATAATAACTAAAATATTAACCCTTTTTCATAAAATTCTCTTACTATTATCATCATTCGGCTTGTATTCTGTATGTTTTCAATGAATATAAATAATTTTTCATTACGTTAAAATTGATAACAAACGGTTTTAGCGTATTTCGATAAATTTAATTGTGTTTATATGATTCCTTTTTGACATTTCCTTCTTCCTTTATATTTATCGGGATCGATATATTCGACTTTTTTTACGAGTACGCTCACTATTTGCAAATCAAGTATATTTCACATAATTATCATTTTCAATTTATAAATTATTTCTTTATTTATTTAGGAACAACAGGCTGAAGCCAAATAACAATTATTGATGGGTAATAATGAATTTTCGTTGCTTGTGAAAAATTGTATGTCTTACCGGGACTCGAACTCTGAATCTCTGAATGAAAGGCAGTGATGCTGTCTTAATAGTAACAATAATGAGCTGAAATACCTAGTGATTCTCCCGGTAACAAATCCTACTATTGCCCAGAAGGAATCGTAAGTCAATCTTTAGGAAAAATATATAAAAATTGTTTAAGATTTTATATTCTTTAATTAATTTTTCCTGAAATTTTTAATTAATACACCCTCATTGGTAAATACTTTACTGGAATTGTAAGCGTACCTCTGTAAAGAATATCTTGTGCGAGAGATAACGATAGATTGCGGTTCTAAAACGTCATTATAAGTAGTGATACTCATACTTCTCATTTTCCTGTTTAGCCTCCGGGAATTACCGTTCAAGTATGACTTCAGAGGATGAATGAGGATGTATGAGTGTAAATGAAGTGTACTCTTGTATAGTCTCAGTTCGACCATTCCTGAGATGTGTGGTTAATTGAAACCCAACGACCAAAGAACACCGGTATCCACGATCTAGTATTCATATCCGTATAAAAGTAACTGCCTTTACTAGAACTTGAACGCTGGGACTCTCTACTGCCAAATCAGCTGATTTGGGAAGATGCGTACACTACTAGATCAACCCGGTTGGTTGGTGATATTCATACCAAAACGCAATCTTCCCGCTTCTACCTTAACTGCAAAATTTGTTATTTTAACAAAATTAATTATTTATATTTTTTGAACTACTTCCTGAATATAAGGACAATAATAAACTTTCTCTAATAATATTATTTTTTGAACGATTAAAGGTTAACGTTTTAAATTTAAATTAGCCTATTTTAAATAGGGAATAAATATTTTTACTAGCACATAAATAATTTTTGTAATTAACTTTATAGTTTCAGTGTCCAGTTCTTCACCACTGTCTGTATCGTTGCTATCAGATTTAGGTCTTTTGAGGAATCGTTTGCCTCGTCAGTGGATATAATAACTTATCAATGACATATGAAACAATTCCGTCTTTAGTCCAATATTCTTCCTTCAGTTTTGTTACTTTTGAACAGTAACTTTTGCAGTCGCTCGGAGTTACTGTTTTGACGCTCTTGTTGATTAGTTTCTTTAAATTATCTGGATTTAAGTCACCTGAAGTATTTTCTCTGAGAAAGAATTTTTGTTTTAGTCCAAGCTAGTTCAGTTGGATTAAGTTCACATAAATAGTGAGGTGTCTTACAACTTCATAACCCAAACCAGACAGATATGCATCGATTTTATAAACGTTTTCCTACGGTTTGTGTAACTATAGTAACTGAATGAGCTATTTTTTCTCATTTATAAATCACAGGGTACTCTTTTTCCCAGCAACTAGTTATTATTTCTAATTTAACTGAGTTTTTTGTTGATACGTTTTTTGTCAAGACGGAATAGTACGGAGCGTTATCCATTACAATGATCGGTTGATCTGAAATAACTATTTGAAGTAATAATTTTTGCCTCAACCATTTTTCAAAGTTATTATAATTAATTTGCCCGTGATAGTAGTTTCCACTAGTACCAGATTTGTATACTAATTTTGCGCCAGCAACAAATCCTTCTTCACTTCCTGCGTGTAATATTATTAAACGATTATCCGCGTTGCAGTTGTCTGAAATTCCAAAAACATTGTCAGATTGTCAACATTTATGAAATGTTAAATCCACGTAAAATACTTTTTTCGCAGCTTTTATTTTCACGCAAGAAAACATTATTTGGCTTTTCTTCTACTTTGGCATTTCCTCCATTTAAACCCATACTTTTATCAATCTCAACAGCGATTTTCGGTCCCAAAGAAAATGTATTCTTTGTTTCTTTACTAACAGTAACTTTTGAATGGTTGGAACAATTTGTTTATCGGCATTAAAATTCTTCAATTATACGTAATGTTACGTTTTTAATGAAGTTATCAGTTGTATCTATATTTTTATCCCGATTTTTCACTTTATATTTTTCCCCGGCGTAAATAATTTTTTTGTGAAGATGCCGGATTTTCTTCTAGCTCTTTCTTCTTATTCACCAATTCTTGTCGAATTTTCACAATAAACCTGTCTGATTTTCCAGTGTAGGGTAAGCGGCGCGTGTAGTCGCTTGTGACACAGGATAGGCATAAGCGTTTCATTTTGCCCCTTAAGTCGCGTTTTCAGTAACGCGTCTTAATTAATTCCCATCCTTTATTGTGAATAACATTGTTTGTTTTGCGCTTTATTTTCCTTTGTTTCAGCAAAATTTGACTTTATTTAACAGTAAACATTTACTAAAACTTGTTTAACCACATTTAAAAAAAAACATAATTTACCCAGCACAAATAACACATTTATTATTTCATGATTAATTCACCGACACGAACAAACAGGAAGAACCGAAAAATAGTAGGAGAAAACGGAAAGGAAAACTTAAAAAAGCCGATTTATGAATAATCACTGCACTTAATATCTTAAGCAAATGATTAACGCCGAATTTTTTAACTAAATTAGTACTAGTAATCGTTGCTAAGACAACGAAATAAGCACTAAATATCTGCATGACACAACAACAGTTTTTTGTCTGTCACATCACCTGCCGAGGCACACTTACCACATTATTGATAAAAAAAACCTCTCGTCGGGTGAAGAAAGCAACCTCCCTTTTAAATATCCAAGAAATTCCTTTAAGGTTATTTGAACTTATATGTTTTTTCATTTGTTTGAAATTTTTCATCAAAGTACATCCTCAGTTAGTCGTATCATAAAAGGCGGTTTAGCCAAAGATGAAATAATAAACTTCAAGAGATGTTTGATAAAAATTTTTTTATTTTCGTCCTTCAAACGTTTTTTCTGATAAAATATACCCTGAGATAATAGATTGCAGAAGCAATTAATCAGAAGGAAAATGGGTTTATTTTTGTCAATTATTTTTTTGAAAAGTGTATATTGAGAAAGTAAATACTAAAAAAATCTATTCCTTCAAAAGTAATTGGCTCGTTCGTAAGTGTTTCTAGTGAAGGATTAGAGAATGGCTAATAGTTTAAATTTGAATGTGAGATTAAAATAAATTACGTTATTCTTGGGTAATTCTGTAAAAATTGACACGAATTGAAATATTGGGATTCTGTTTCCTTTTTTTGTAAAAAAAAAATAAATACTTTTTATTCTTTCAGGTTAAATTTTAATTACGTTAACTGTTTATTTAATAATGTTAGTTAAAAGAAATTACGTTACTCGTCTGTTAATCAAAAGTGTGTGCAACAAAATTGTTTATTGAATCTAGTATCTACAGAACTGTTATAATAAGCGAAAAATCGAAAGAAAATTTACAATTTTTTCTAAATTTTATACGTGAAATTTATGTTTCCTAACTGTACACAAAAAATGACCTTGTGAAATAATACTCGTTGCTCAACCGATCTGGATATTTTTTTCTTTATCGTTTATTTCGCGTAATACATCACTATTTTAAAATGTACATCTTCTGATTAGATATAAATAATACAATTATGTTAAATTCATAAGAAAAATTACGTTTCCCTAGCTACAAAAATTGTGTAACAATTAACTTTTTTATTAAATCTTTTTATCAAAAATAGGTTAGTATTTGATTTTGACGAACAAATAGAAAAAAATAGTTCACTCTTTGAGTTTTATTTGTTGCAACCATAAACCTTACATTTCGCTTACAGAACGTGATGTAATCAGGGATTCGAAACATTGCTACACGAAAAATAACGATGCTACGAAACCGCATACGCTTGTGTTTAAATCTTATTGCTCTTCTGATAAAATAATTACTTGAATAAATTTATATCTAAAATCAGCCACAAATGATAAAAGCATCATTCAAATAAACCCAGCGATTCATGAATTTTAACTGGTGGTACGTATGCGCGCGCGCGCACACACACACACACACACACACACACACACACACACACACACACACACACAGGGGGAGAGAGAGTATGGATATTGATTTATATACAAAAATGGGTGATTATATCATCACCCATCGCACTATTCAGTGCGTTCAAAAAGTAACTCTACACTTATACAAGCAGATTATGCGTTAAAGAATTGCACTTCCTGCGCTACGAGTCATATTTTCTGCAAAGGTTGGTAAATCTGTATTTATATGGTATTAGCTTTTTAGGTTGGCATAGTAATTATAATACTTAATGGAATATTGCTGTTCAAGATATAATGAAGGTTGGTTAGGAAGTGGTTCAAGGAAGTACATAATGGGCCAACGGTGTGGGCCATCTGCAGCGTCTGCAGACATAAAGCCTTAAGGGGAAAAAAATTATGGCATCTGCGGCCAAGCTTGGTCGCCGTGTAGGGCCAGGGAGACAGCCCTGTTGCTTAGGAGGATCGAGCCCAAACGCAGGCAATCAAATCTTGCCGATGATGGACCCTCGAGGTGTGAGAGGGCCGTGGGAAGAGCAAAGGATGTGTGAAACGCACAGCTGGAGCTTTGTAGTATAGGGACGGGAAGGGCAGCTCTCCGGCAGAGGAAACGTGTTGGCCATTCAAATGGGAGGTCAGTGTCTCTCAATGAAGCCGGCGAGACCCCGATGGGACGCTTGCAGGACCAGGCGAAACAGAGGGGCAGTCAACTGCTACGACACTCCGACACAACTGTGCATTGCCTAATGGCGATGGCCAAGGGTGTTGGGGGTGTTCAACAAGGAAAAAAAGTCTGCTTCCTCCATTGATCTCTATATAACTGTATAGAGGATCCCATGTATTGGAATTGGTAAAAACTAGCGCCACCAAATGAGGGGCTAGACTAAATAAAATGAAATTGCGCATGCGCAGAGGTAAGTGTATGAGTATCGATAAAACAATGTTTCAAACCGATGCAGTGTTTTGATTTTGTATTTTGAACACAGATCTCTATATAAATTTTCTACAACTGTCCGTAAATTTCTGCTTGTGTTGCGAAAATGACCGTTCTTTTGTTATCTGTTTTTTTTTGTTTAACCTGCGGGACCACCGTTAGGTATTGCTTCAGAGGATGAGATGAATGATTTGTAGCGTGTGTGAAAATACCATGCCAGACTGGGATTCGAACCCGGGACCTGCGGATGAAAGGCAGAGAAGCTACCACTCGCGCCATAGAGGCCGGCTTCTTTTGGTTATATGACTTGAGTAAAATAAACACCCCTACCATCACGATCATAATCGCGCAAGCGTACAATGGTTTTATTTAGTTCCCAGCCACTCATTCTGCGGCGCTGGAGTATGCTTTTGAAAACTTAATTGTATTTTACGCCATAAGAATCCTCTATCTTGTTATATAGAGATCAGTGGCTTCCTTGAACCAGGTGATTTTGAGATGAGAAGGTGTGTCTCGTTCTTTATCATTGTGTATTCCTCGGCTTTGAACAATTGATTTCGCGTTTTTTTTGTACGCCCAAAATGGTGTTAACATTAGAACAGCGAATATTTTTGTTGAATATGTAGTCCGTAAGCGTAATAAGTACACTCAAACAGTTTTCCGTTAAATGTCCAGTTAAGATGGTTCCTAATTGGCATAGTATAAGAGCGTTAATAGTGAAATTAAAGGGGATCGATTATGAGTGAGGTAGTAGACCATCAGCACTCGATGAAGAAAAACTGCAAGACATATTCAGCTGCTAGGCAACGTAGTCCCGAAAAGTTAACCCGAAGTAAAACATCGATATTAAAACTTCGGCAGTTCGCACAAGCTCAGTCTCATCCCATATAAAGTGAAAACGGTTCAAATGTTATTAGCCAGAGACTGCAGAAAACGAATTGATATTGTGAATGGTTTCAGCAGTTTGCAGCGGACAATCCTTATGATATTTTAGACTACGTTTTCTGTATCGATGAGACATGGTTCCATTTTTAGGGTATGTGCACGCACAGAATTCGCATTTACGGTCTGCCGATAACAACATGCCGTACATGAAATTCCTGTTCGTGACCAGAAGATTCGGGTGTGGATTGCAGTATCCAAAAGAATACTCAGCCCCATATTCTTCGCACATACAATAAATTCAGTTTATTATTTTAAGGGAGAGAAAACAGGATAGATTGCTGAATCTGTATTTAGATTGAACAAGACGACGCATATTGCCAGGCAGTCCATTTAGTTGATGAGAGAGATTTTGGAGATCGAATTATTCGATCTGTAATTAAAAGATTGTGACCACCTCTTTCTTTAAACTACCGGATTTTTATTTCAGGGATTACGCCAAAAATAATGTTTATGGAAGAAAATCCCTCAGCCTCGACAACTTCTGTTATTCGTGATTTCACCAAAAACATCCCACATATTTACGAGAACGTGTAGAAACGAGTGCAAATATGTCCCGATGTTCATGGTGACCGTTTCAACAACTTCTATTAGTAAAGTAAATCGATGCTACTTATTGTTGTACTAATGCACGACAGGTGCATAATTACATTTTGAATGCACTTTATAAACGTTTGTTTTGTAGATGCGTTTTAAGGAGAGTTAAATTAATATATCGGTTAGGCCTTTTTTTTAAACAGACTTGAAATATCTTCGTAATACTTTACTATATTATTTATAACTTCCTTTTTATCTTCTCTTTTTTTTAAGTGTGTATTGCGATGATAAGATCTTACAAATGTTGACATAATGATTAATTTTTACTTACTCGATGGATTCTTGCGTAGCAAATTCTAAATAAATAAATAAACAAACGCTTATTTATTCGATGTACAAGCAAGACTTCCGTTATTTATTGATTCAAACTGTTTAATCTGTCTTTCCATGCGAATGTAATGTAACACGTCGGAAGACGCGAGTGATTTAAGATTTCGTAGATAGTTTTAGTAAGAGAGAAGTTAACCGGTACAGTGGAAGCGCTGATGGGTTTAATATGAGACGTAGGGGAAATTGTGTTCCGTTGACACTAATTGAATAGCGCATCGATCGAAAGACTTCGATAACTCTCACTTAGCTTTAGTCGTTCTTACCGTTAGAACATAGCTATTACATTATAACTTTCACACGTTATATCGTACCGGTAAGCTATACGCATTTAGACTCGCGTATGTATATATGTACCTTGTTCGTACTAATTCACTTTTCATTTATATACTGTACGTATAAATCACTATCGCCTGAAACTTATAGATACGTAACATTATTTATCTCGAGAATTAAACACTATTGATTTAATTTTTTATTTTATTTACCTATAAAATCTACTAGCCGGCTTTGATTTTACTCAATTTGCTTGTTTTATTAGTAATCAGCGTAAATAAAATTAAATATTTTTATTGTTCAATAAAATTTTTTGAGTGTTTTTAATATTTCCTTATCGCATGTAGATTGTTTCTGTAATCGTTTAACTTCAAAGGAGTCGATTGGGTTTGAATGATATTTTTACTGTCGGAAAGCTTGATTGTTTGGAGCAGTATGCTGTATTCATATGTTCTTCCAGTAGCGGTGCCTCCTTTTTGTAAAAATAAAGTTTTTGTAGTATTTTCTATTTTGTTAAAAAGTTTGATGCCAAACAAAACTTGAAGAGGATACAATTCCTAATAAATATATATATATATATATATGTAACAGTCTTTTTTATATTTTTCCAGAGCTCCTCCTATTCTTTAATTTTTTACCATTTCACCCTTTATTTATGTAATCTATTTGTTCATAAAAATAAAAATTGACGGTCACATATTTTTTAATAAGCTTTGTTTAACACATTTTTTCTTTTATATTGCAAGCCGCTGTGGGCTGCGCATAAACAATACTAATTCACTTTGGACTGTTTTATCTTTTCCCAGAAGATTTTCATCCTTTCTATGTGTTCTCTTCTTCTTTGATCTGTCCTGTTTATTTTATTACTTGTTTTTTTTTTAACTCTGAATTTGCTCGCTCAGTTTTTCTGTGTTTGTTTCATAATTTGTTATTTTATTATTATTATTGTGTGATTTTTTGCTTTGTTCTGTTCTGTCTGCATCTTGAACAAATTTAATTTCCGTACAGCTTTTAGAATTTAATTATTTAAAAAGAGCTGTTAAAAAATGTTTGTTTTGAAAGAGTTTTATGTGCAATTATATAATTTTCAATAAGCCATTCTCTCTGGACAAAAAAACATTTAACATTTATCGTATCGGAATGTATTTTACAAAAAAGAAAATAAGTAAATAAAAATAATTATAACGGGTGTATAATTAAACCTGTTTTTCTTTATAAAGAAAATTAATTGATTAGGAAATGTAATTTCCTAATCGATACGCTTAGGATGCAACTGAATACAACTTCCGCAAAATCTTTTTTGAAATTTTAAACCGGGTTCATTCTCCCATCTTTCGAACATAAATCTGTCTTACTCTTACGTGCTGTTGAATTCTAATAAAACATTTATGTGAAATAAATTTTACAGCGAATGTAGTTTGAAAAAAAATCGTACAAAAGATTTTTTTTTTAAATTTGTTGGAGTACCCATTGCCGAGTATTAAATAAGGTCGGTATTAAGAGTAAAAACTGATTATATGTAAATTTATCTATCTCGTGTTATGTATATCCTGGGTAAGATATACCGTATACGTAATGAAAAGATGGTCGTTTAACAGATTTAAGTAATGGGATACTCGGTAATATAATTTAAAATTATAGTAGGATACAAATTGATGTAGTATGTTTCCCTGACTCTTCAGTATCAGTCAACTTTCTCTCTCTATCGTATACTGTGGCTGTCTGACGGTTTGTATTACGCATATAAACAACACCGTGGTGTGTAGTCTCGCATCGACCGAAATGTGCATTTATATTTGTGTTGTGAACACATATACTGTGTTTATATGATATCATATTCATTCTAAATCTACGTAGTACATCGATCAAGTTAAAATATTATCGGAAATATATTCAAAAATGTCCGTATATTATATATAACAGTGCGAAATCAAATAGAAATAACTTTAAAAACAAAAAAAGGGAAAAAGATAAATAAATTTAAGTAATATTAAATCTAATTTTAAAATTTAATGGATTATTAAAAATTATTTTTTAATTATATCTGTAAATATAAACTCGGTCAAGACGTTGATGTATATGAAAATATATCTGTTTGTTTTTATCGGTATGAATGTAAAAAGAATATATAGTAAATTTTCATAATAAAAAATTAAACAAAAATTATCTTATTTCTAAGTAAGATATTTAAGGATTTATATTTAAGGGTATTTAAATAATAAACTTTTAGTAATAATATTAAAATAAAATTTCGTCATAATTTATTCTCGGCCCCAAAAAAGAAATCTTTAATACTTTTTATTGGTTGTACCTTTTGTTATTGGATAATTTTTTGGTTTTCTCCATTCGACATAGTAAACGTAGAAAAATAAACAAATTCATGAAAGTGATTTTTTAGGAGGGGAGCAGAAAAAAAAACTATTTTTTGAATTAAAAACATTTTTTTTTGGTTTAAAAAAAATATAATGATAATTTTACAATAAAACGTCATCATAAATTAACCCTATCCCAAAAAAGAAATCTTTATCTTTTTTTCGATTAATTATTTTTTCACTTTATAAGAATAATATCAGGAAAGTATTACTGTCAGATTTTTTTTTACGAATGTTTACTATCAACCTTTTTATATTTAAATTTTTTAGTAACTTTAAAAAAATTAATTTCTTTATATTTTTATAAAAAAATCTATAAATTTAAAAATATCTTAAAAACGGTCTTCACATGATTTGCTTAATTTTTTAAACGTTTATTGTTGCGTGAATTACTGAACTTTTGCACTTGTTTTGATGCCTGCAGTCAAATTCTTGAAAATAAAATTCCCTTTTTCGCCTTTATTTTTCTGTTTACCGTTTTAGAGATATCGATCAGTAGGATTTCATGATAAGTAATATCAAGTTTTTAAATCAAATAAAACGTTAAAATTTAAATCGGTTGGAAAGATTTGTCGTGCGAATGGATTTTTAGATTTGAACTCAAAAGTGAATTTTCTGTAAAGTAACCTAGTCACTATAACAAATGTATTTATTTATTTTTTAAATCTAATTTTACTTTGCTGTCGAAATTAATGTATATTCAAAACATGAAGATGAGTAGAACCTTAAACTATAAAACAGCCAGAAAAAAAATTTGTTTGAAAGAGGAAAAAGTGATAAATGTAGTAAAGTATTATGGGAAAGGTATGTAAAACTTATATACCTGCGCGCGCGCGCGCGCGCACACACACACACACACACACACACACACACACACACACACACATATATATATATATATATATATAAATTACACTCATTGATAAATTTACAGAATCAATATTACGTGATCCGGCTATACTTATTCATCAAAATAAAAACGTCGTTCTGTTAAGTTCAGTTATACGTCACAAAAACGGATTGAAGTATTTTAAAATTTGATAAAAATTATAACCTCAAATTATATCATTATTACTTACATTATGCAAGCGACAAAGTAAACAGTCAGAACGTGCGAGTTTGGGGAACTGAAAACCCACACGCTTATGTGGAACACATTCGAGATTCTCCGAAAGTAAACGTTTTTTGTGCGATCTCTCGTGAGGCAGTATATGGGCCGTTCTTTTTTTATGGAAACGACAGTAACCGGCATGATATACCTGGATATGTTACAATTATGGCTTATGCCTCAGCTAATCAACGAATTCATTTTCCAGCAAGATGGTTGTCCTGGCCATTTTCATAACGCGGTTCGACAGTACCTTAACACAACATTACCTCGGCGCTGGAGAGGATGGTCTGGTAATCTTGGCTGTGCTGTGGCCACCAGCCAAGATTACCAGACCTCACGCCATGTGATTTCTTTCTCTGGGATTACGTGAAAGATAAGGTGTTTATCCCACTATTGCCGCACGATATCGCTGAGCTGAAGGATCGCATAATCAATGCAATCAACTCCATCGAAAATGACATGTTAGAACGAGTTTGGCAAGAGCTTAGACTTTCGTGTTGATCTGTGCCGTGTCACCAGAGAAGCACATATTGAACATTTATAGATTTTAACAAAAACTGTTCCCTGCATCACCTCGTACAACTTTCATTTAGGGGAAGTGAAATACTTTTTTTGGACTGAATTTTTGTAACTCCTAAGAACATTATGAATCGCCCTGTATTTCAAATAATTATGGCGTGGTATTAGTTACAATTTTTCGAAAAAAAATTATTCTAATTAAAAACTCGAAGTCATCATATATTTTTTTGTTAATTGTAGGGATGTTACTTAAAGTTTAACAATAATGTTTGAGGTGTTTTTCACTTATTGTTTACGAGTTTTTAAGGTTTCTGTATAGATGCAAATTTTAACTTTTTTTATCATCAGAGTTCGATAAAACCATGAGCAACGAGATGGATTTAGTACTTTTTGATTTTTACAAGAAAGAACATACTATATTGCCGGTGAAAAATCTTTCCCATATAAAATGATGGTGATGGGGTTTGTTGCATGTGCTTTAATGTTTATTTCAACCGCTATTGGTGCATAGCGAACCAATGGTGGTGCGCCGGCTGGCTGCGCGCAGCGCACGACTATGCATTCGTCCGAACGGTTTATACTTCTGGAACGATTCGTTGTTCGAAATATTTATTAACCTTCTTGATAATTAGGCCCTTTTCTTTCTTATTCGGTTTAGCCTTAGGAACTACCGTTAGTTATTACTTCAGAAGATGAATGAGAGTGATATGTATCAATGTAAGTATTGTGTAATATTGTATAGTCTCAGGTCGACCATTCCTGAGATGTGTAGTTAATTGGAACCCAACCACCATAGAACACCGGAATCCACAATCTAGTGGATTTTTATTCAAATCCGTATAAAAGTAACTGCCTTCACTAGGATTTGAATCTTAGAACTCTCGACTTCGAAATCAGCTGATTTGCAATGACAAGTTCACCACTAGACCAACCCGGTGGGTTGCCATCTTTCTAATTAACATTATAATTGTTTGATTTTTGTTTACGGTTTTCTAGTTGTAAAAGTAAAAGGAACTTAGTTTAATTACGAAGGGATGTTAATTTTCATTTCTACGATTTAAGTTTAGACTTTGAGAGTACCTGTAAATTAGGTTTTTAGAAAATACGGATTATATACTTTACGAGTTTATCGCTTAAGAAATGAAATTTTCCCGTTTTTTTCGTTTCATGAATCATAAAAAACATATCGACGTATTGAATTGAAATTTTTCCTTTACCCGAGACGGGGTTTTTTTTTAATTTACAACCTCAAAGATTAAAGAAGATCTGTAATATGGAGGATTTCAATCTTTGTAATATAGCCGTATTTATGAATATATTATAAAAGTGGAGCCTATAAGTTGTAGCTGGATCTTTTTCATCTGAAAATACCGGTTGGGCTTAAAAATGAGCCGTTGTATTAAAATCTAAACACGGAAACGGCTATATTAAATTTTGTTTTCCTAGTGAAATGAAATTTTATTAAGAACTAGCCGACCTGGCAATGCTTCACTATTGCTTGATTTGAGTATGCAGTAAGTATCGTTTATAGTGACATCGGATATAGTGACCAAAAACGTTTCTCTTTGTTGGTTTGGTATGCTAATAATACATAAATACAGTAAGTATATTACTTATAATTACATCGGTTATAGTGACATTTCAGTTACTACGACTTATTTTTCCTACTTCAATGCAACATTTTATTTTTTATAATGACGGATAGAAGTCACTCATTAGTAACATAATATTAGCTACAGAAATATTTTGACAGTCCTTTATTCTTACATATGTACTGTAGTTCTTTTTTTTAACTTCTTCTTGTACCAGATTATTGTAAATTGAAGCAGTCACATTCAGTTATTAATCTTTTGCTGTGAGCGTGTCATATCGTGCGGATACAGTATTTTATTTTACGTATCCTATGTAATTCATTCAATAGCGATTTAAATATGACTGCGAAAAACATTCACGATAGAGGAAAAGGTACACATTATCATGAGGTTAAAGAATGGCGAAACTAATAAGGATATTGCCCAAGAATTAGGCGTAGGTCATTCGACAATATTGATGATATGGAAGACCCGTGAAAAAATTAGGAAATATTTTGAAAAAAATTCCGTGAAATAAAAAAAATTACGGCCTAGTCAACATAATGATGTAAAACAAAATAACCGACTTTTTGCAGAAAAAGTAATTTTTACAATTTTCATCTATCTTGTTTTACTGTACTTTATTTGTGCATATTATTGTGTAATTTTGTTTTTTTTTTGTTTTAATATTTTTGTGGAAATTATTATTATTACTGTATTACAATATTCGTGTAGATGACTTATTAAAGTAGTACCACTAAGCTACCTAAACGTCGGTTATCTTGACTATGGGTTATAATGATTTAAAATCATCGGTTCCTTGAAGGCCACTGTAAACGATATTTTCTGTATATATAAATTAAATGAACACAATTTAAAGTTTGATGAAACATTAAAAAATGAACATTACGAAACTGTACAAAATCTAACCTTTCACTTTTAAAAGTCAGACTATAAATAAATCCAATTGTCAAAATAGCACTACCTATCAGTTATATTTCAAACTACTCTCTGAACACAGTAGACGGTTCACAAAATTTCTTTCTACTGGTCCGATCGAGGATTTCAGTAGCTTTAATTCTTCTCGGGACAACGCGGACAATTTTGCAAAAATCCGCGCGTAAATCGGTCCAGTAGTTTTTTAGTCTATAGCGAACACACATGCGAACATTGCCTTTTATATATATATATATATATATATATATATAGAAGAAGAAAAAGTCTGTTGTATATTTGGTTTTTTCGTAAATATCTCGACACTGAAGCCAATTCGCGGGTATAGATTTTGAAACGTTTTTCTTTTCACGTAACCAACACATATTCTGAATATGAGCCAAATCAATACATAAATAACATTTTTCTGAATATCTCATCCCCAGCGCCACCTAGCGGGTCCATTTTTTGCAAAAATATTACTTTTCACGTAACTAATGTATATTCTGAATATGAGCCAAATCGGACAATAAATACAAATTTTCGAAATATCTCGACCCCCAGCACCACCTAGTGGTGGGTCTATTTCAGAAACCGCGGGCGTGCGCACAACTCACCAAAGTTTCATCGCAATCGGATGAATGGTATAAGAACGCCATACGGGACAAACAAACAATCATTTATATATATATATATATATAGAAGATATATAATTTTTGTAATACTGATTTTTGTTGGTTTTATAAGTAATTTTCTATACTAAACAAGGAAGGGAGATTACCATTAATGTACGCGACGTGGCGTAATGCTGACCGGGGATGACAAAAGGAAGTGAAACTCTGCTAATAAATTAGCTAAAAAATCATTACAGAGAAAAAGGTAATTTTACAAAATTATCATTTAAAAACAAAAAAATAAAAATAAAACAGAAAAGGTTTTAACATAAGCTGTGCTAATTAAAGTAACAAGCCCCATATGAATATTTATTTTGATAAGAGAATATATTATATATTTTTTTGTATGATGTATTTTTCATGGAAATTATTTTAACGAGATTATTTTGTAAAGGTACGCAAACGAGTGTACAGACACAAAAAAAGTAAAGACGAAAATAATTGGATGTCACTTGTTGGGATGCTAATCCGTCCGGCCAACAGCTTTAGCACTAATCGTCTTGAACACTTTTTAGACGGTAGAAAAGGAAACTGGACCCATATAATATGTATTTACACATACACATATGCACACACACAAGTTTGAAAAAACAAATATAAAATCCCCGAATCTCACATCAAGTTGCATTAGATGGTTTGATGATAGTAAGCTAAACGTTCAAATAGATCTGATATTTCTTTTCGCAAATAATATTTGCCTTTAGTATAAACATACATACATACATCTCCTACGTGAAATTCCAATTTTCTTTATATAATAATTATAAACATTTTAATATAAAACATTTGATCAAGCGTTACGTGTACATAAATTTTATATGTATGCAAGTTAGTTACATTAAATTTAGATTTGTATTATAAATAATCTTATTGCAATATTTTAATTAATTATACTGATACAAATTGAACCTTACAAATTTATTATATTATTTGGAATAAATTTTTACTGAGCGTGGATTTATGAAACGCCTTTTTCTTCATGTGAATCTAGAAAAACATCCTTATTAAGAATTTATTGTCGCAAAAAACACAAACTAGGAATTATAAATTAAAGAGAATAAAATAATTTATATAAATTTTATGTGAAATTTTAAGAAAATTTCAAAGGATGAACGATTCTGTTCCTAACATAAAAGTTATGTGATTAAATGATTTCCTATTGTACTATTCAGTGGAACCTCTATTATCCGTTGTTCAATTATCCTCTCTTTTTTCTAGTTAGCCTCCAGAACCAACGTGAGCTATTACTTCAGAGCGTGAATGAGGATGTTATGTGTGAATGCGAATGAAGTGCAGTCTTTGTAAAGTCTCAGATTGACCACTCCTGAGAAGTGTGGTTAATTGAAACCTAACCACCAAAGAACACCGGTATCCATGATCTAGTATTCAAATTCGTATAAAAGTAACTGTCTTTACTAGGATTTGAACCTTTGAACTCTCAACTTCGAAATCAGCTGATTTTTTCAATTATCCTGACTGCTTACATGCGCACTTTTTTTTTTGTCTTCAGTCATTTGACTGGTTTGATGCAGCTCTCCAAGATTCCCTATCTAGTGCTAGTCGTTTCATTTCAGTATACCCTCTACATCCTACATCCGTAACAATTTGTTTTACATATTCCAAACGTGGCCTGCCTACACAATTTTTTCCTTCTACCTGTCCTTCCAATATTAAAGCGACTATTCCAGGATGCCTTAGTATGTGGCCTATAAGTCTGTCTCTTCTTTTAAATATATTTTTCCAAATGCTTCTTTCTTCATCTATTTGCCGCAATACCTCTTCATTTGTCACTTTATCCACACATCTGATTTTTAAGATTCTCCTATAGCACCGCATTTCAAAAGCTTCTAATCTTTTCTTCTCAGATACTCCGATTGTCCAAGTTTCACTTCCATCTAAAGCGGCACTCCAAACACATACTTTCAAAAATTTTTTCCTGACATTTAAATTAATTTTTGATGTAAAAAAATTATATTTCTTACTGAAGGCTCGTTTCGCTTGTGTTATTCGGCATTTTATATCGCTCCTGCTTCGTCCATCTTTAGTAATTCTACTTCCCAAATAACAAAATTCTTCTACCTCCATAATCTTTTCTCCTCCTATTTTCACATTCAGTGGTCCATCTTTGTTATTTCTACTACATTTCATTACTTTTGTTTTGTTCTTGTTTATTTTCATGCGATAGTTCTTGCGTAGGACTTCATCTATGCCGTTCATTGTTTCTTCTAAATCCTTTTTACTCTCGGCTAGAATTACTATATCATCAGCAAATCGTAGCATCTTTATCTTTTCACCTTGTACTGTTACTCCGAATCTAAATTGTTGTTTAACATCATTAACTGCTAGTTTAATATAAAGATTAAAAAGTAACGGAGATAGGGAACATCCTTGTCGGACTCCCTTCCTTATTACGGCTTCTTTCTTATTTTCTTCAATTATTACTGTTACTGTTTGGTTCCTGCACATGTTAGCAATTGTTCTTCTATCTCTGTATTTGAACCCTAATTTTTTTAAAATGCTGAACATTTTATTCCAGTCTACGTTATCGAATGCCTTTTCTAGGTCTATAAACGCCAAGTATGTTGGTTTGTTTTTCTTTAATCTTCCTTCTACTATTAATCTGAGGCCTAAAATTGCTTCCCTTGTCCCTATACTTTTCCTGAAACCAAATTGGTCTTCTCCTAACACTTCTTCCACTCTCCTCTCAATTCTTCTGTATAGAATTCTAGTTAAGATTTTTGATGCATGACTAGTTAAACTAATTGTTCTGTATTCTTCACATTTATCTGCCCCTGCTTTCTTTGGTATCATGACTATAACACTTTTTTGAAGTCTGACGGAAATTCCCCTTTTTCATAAATATTACACAACAGTTTGCATAATCTATCAATCGCTTCCTCACCTGCACTGCGCAGTAATTCTACAGATATTCCGTCTATTCCAGGAGCCTTTCTGCCATTTAAATCTTTTAATGCTCTCTTAAATTCAAATCTCAGTATTATTGCTCCCATTTCATCCTCCTCAACTTCCTCTTCTTCCTCTATAACACCATTTTCTAATTCATATCCTCCGTATATCTCTTCAATATATTCCACCCATCTATCCACTTTACCTTTCGTATTATATATTGGTGTACCATTTTTGTTTAACACAATGTGTTAAACATGCACACTAGGAAATTATAAAATAATTAAATACACTATTTAAAAAATCTAAATGCTATTTAAATAAATTTTTGGTCCAACAGAAATGTATTTTTATCGATTTTTGTTTTTACTGGGCTTTTTACTTCCTTGTGCGAAATGAAAGTATTGTGATCGTGAAACATCTCCGTTTTCATATTTCAACGGAAATATCCATTTTAATCATCCCTGAATCCATTTTGACCCAGCGTGACGTATGTATGTGTTTATGTGCGTACGTATCTCACATAACTCAAAAATTATTAACCGTAGGATGTTGAAATTTTCGATTTCACTGTTATATCATCTAATTGTGCAACTCCCTTTTTGATTGCAATCGAAATTAAAATTAAAATTTTAAATAATGAAATATTTGGATCTTAAAGGGAAGGCACATCGGTTCGAATCAAACTTCATCTCCTTTTGTTTTTTAGCTTTTCTTTTTTTAATTTAAATATATTGATTCAATAATTATTAATCCGTGATTGTAAAAAAAAAATGAAAAAAATTATTAGTGAAATAAAATTAGAAGTAAAATAAAATAAAAATAATAGATTTGGTGAAACATCTGATTATTTAATATTACTTGAAAATTATAATTTAGAATCGTATTATTTTTTGATTTTCTTAGAAAATTCTTAGAAAAATTGTATATTTATGCTTAAAAAATAATTTTATTTACCTATTTGACAGAAAAATGAAACCCATTTTTGAATTGAATTGTATTCATTTTAAAGTGACTGTTTCAAATATTTTTTCACTTGTGTCTAATATGCACAAGATTTCTGGTGTGTCGCATAAATAAAAGTTAATAATAATTAAACTATTCCGTTTAGTGAACTCCTGTATACTGGTTACAAATATGAATTTTTACCTTACGGTGTAGAAGTTTTCATTATTGGATTATTTGGTAAACGATTTATTTAAAGAGTAATCAAGTGATTTTACTCTAACCTAATATTTCAGGTACGGTTGTTGAATTAATAATTGTATAAATATTTGATGTTAATAAAAACTAATATTTTAGCAATTGTGTAACTGTCCACTTCTATTAAATAAATAGAGTATCGTACCTCACTTCCAAATGAAATAAGTTAAATGAAGTGCAGCAAAAATGTGTATACGTAATTTAATAGACGTACAAGGAAGTCATGTGGTGTCCACATCAGATTTTATTTAACTGATTTTTGTTTTTGCAATTCGTATATCAGAAAACACGTAAATTTACGTGTTTGTTAAATTAATTATAAAATTAACTTAATATAATTATATAATTATATATTTACTTGCATCCAGATTCATCACATGAAAAAGTTCTCGAGTGTTTGTCTATTGCTATAGAGTGACAAAAAGAATGTGATTCTACACAAATTCTTTGTTTAAAACGATTATGTAATCCTGCAGCTCATAAACGAATATCAACAACATTAAAACAAGTATAGATTACAGATTTTTTTAGAAGAAAAGTAATGTTTCAAAAATTGTTTTTGTAAAAGAATGGTGCGCGGGTTTGTTGTATGCGCACACATTTTTATTTTATTTGCTACTGGCGCAGAGCGGACCAATGGTGGTGCACCAGGCGGCTACGCGCAGCGCACGATTATTAATTCTTTATAATTTTTAAGAAATTATAATTTTTAATGCATAGTAAAAATTCACTTTTTTCTTCAATACATTTTTGTAGTTTTTCCTCATATGTTTTGTAAATAAAATTTTTTATAAAACAGTAGATAGTAAATTTTAATTTCTTTCAAGGAATTTGTGTATTATGTGTTTTTCATTGCATCGTACGTATTCTGAGTTTCTTTTAATTTTACTGAAATATTTATTTATTTATTTTATATATATATATTTTTTTTATTAAGTTTAACACCCATTAAAAAGTGTCATCTAGTATGTATGACACCTTTTTCCAATTTTGCAGTTATCCAGATTCGACCTTGAAATGGCCAAGATTATGATTAGTTTTTGATTCAAATATGAATTTATATACGGTGTAAAACTTTTAATTCTTTCAAATGAAAGTACAATCGCGAAAAATTTCGGGTTTTAGATTTCAACGGAAATATCCATTTTGACCATCCTTGAATTCATTTTTACTAGTTCGGCGTGATGTCTGTATGTACGTATCTCGCATAACTCAAAAACGATTAGCCGTAGAATGTTGAAATTTTTGATTTAGGACTGTTGTAATATCTAGTTGTGCACCTCTCCTTTTGATTGCAATCGACTTGATCAAAAGTGTTCAAAAAAGCCCAAAATCCAAACCATATGGATTTTGAACTTTTTATTAACTGCACTAATAAGCCGTCATTGAGAGCTTTTCAACGATATATCATAAGTGGGACTTATTTTCATTGGTTTCAGAAGTATAGCCCAATAAAATTTTAATTAATGAGATATTTGAATCTTACAAGGGGAAGGCTCGACTGCAACTTCATTTCCTTTTTTTAAACCTTTTATTTAATTTAAATATATTGATTTATTAATAATTATTAACCTTTGTAGAAAAGATTTACAATAAATAATAAAATCAATAATAAAAAAAAAATTAAAAAAACGATATTTAATAAAAAATATAAATATATAAAATATTTATATACTTTAATAGGTGTACAAAGAAGTGACGTGGTGTCCTTATCAAATTTTTAATTGGAAACCGAGTTAGTGAAACTTATGTTTTACTAATATATATATATATATATATACTAGCGGACCCGACAGACGTTGTCCTGACGCGGCATTATTCTGTAATAAATGCACACACATAAATATAAGTAACTTGATTAAGTTAAAATTAGCAGGAATGTGTTCTAAATTTCATTAAAATGACTATTAGTATGATATTATCAGTTTGTGATTGTTGTATTATTGTAATGGGTTCATTGATTAATTATGTGTAGTATGGTTAATATTTATTTTCACTAAATATTGAGATGTCCGATGAAAATTGAATTAAAAATCGAAACGTCGTAAAATTAATAATTAGTGTAATTTATAAATTTTCATCCACATTACTACTAATTTTCACTTCATCATTCTAAAAAAATACCTCCTACATATTTTTTTTTTATATAATAATTTTGATGTTTCATAACCATGTAACAGCTTAATTAATCAATTAATAAAAAAAATTAAAGCACTGTAAAAAAGAAAATTGTAAAAGTTAAAATTTTAGTAGAAATTTTTCTCATTCTTTATTTTAACATCTACTTTACCAAATTTTAGATAATTGTAAATTAAAAATAATTTTAGAAAACTTTTTATAAAATTAATCAGTTAAAACATTATAAATTCAATTTTTTAAATATACTTTAAACTATATTATAAGTAACTTATATTTTAATTTTATAAATATTATAATTTATTTTACAAACTTAAATTTTTATTTTCAAAGAACCTTTCAATACTTCATAAGTTGCATAGAATCAAATAAGAACTGACAATTTAAATTTGTAGGTTAAGTTGATTGTTATTGAATGCACGTGTATACATCATTAAAATTCATGAAAAATCATGCAAAATACTCACTTCAATACTGCACCTTACTAATTTGCACTATGTACATTTTTTAATTAAACTTTAAAACGTTATTTCAATAATTAATAATATAATATAATATTCTCAATAAGCGCGCAATTCTAGCAGACTAGGCAATGCTTCGCTATTGCTAGATCTGAGTATACATACAGATTAGATGACAACAATTGAAAGTTTCATAAAACCTTAAAAAACTGAACATTAGCAATTTAACAAAATTTAACCTTTCACTTTATAAAAGTCAGAATGTAAATAAATCCAAATGGCAAAACACAGCACTACCTATCGGATTTAATTCACACCACTCTCTAATCACAGTATTCGGTGGAAAATAATTTCTTAACGAAAAGTGTTGTGGCTGCAAAATCATTACAATTAATACTGAACATTAAGCAACTTACAAAACATTACGGAACCTTATAAAATTTCACCTTTATAAAATTCAGAATGTAAATAAATCCAATTGTCAGAACAGCACTACCTATCGGATTTAATTCAAACTATTCTCTAAATACGAGTTTTAATGTAAGAACAACACTACGCTACGACGCAAGTAACTGTTATGCGAAAAAGCAACAAAATAAAAAAATTCCTAGAATCCGATCGCAGCACCAACTACCGGGTTTGACTGATAAACCAAAAATTAAAAAAAAAACTTCTAAAACGCGATCGCAGCTCTGCCTACCGGACCCAATTGTGAACCTTAACCATCCCAAAGATCAACAACACATAAATAAATTAAAAAAACATTTTCACTTCAATACTGTACCTTACAAATTTGCACAATGTATATTTTTTACCTACACTTTAAAACGTTATTTCAATAAATAATAATATAATATTTCTCAATACGCGCACAATTCTAAACGCGATCGCAGTGCTGCCCACTTGTTACTTAATCAGTTGTGATTT
Source organism: Lycorma delicatula (assembly GCF_047948215.1). Lineage (NCBI taxonomy): Eukaryota > Metazoa > Arthropoda > Insecta > Hemiptera > Fulgoridae > Lycorma > Lycorma delicatula. The sequence goes on along the minus strand of NC_134460.1, from coordinate 77,885,481 downwards.
TGTTTACATTGGCAACGGCCATATGGGCTCTTTGTGATTGGTCGTTGTGTTTGACAGCGGCCATCCTGCATTGATCTGATTGGTTTTCCTTTGTTTACATTTCCATCTGATTTATTAGCCTCTTATTTTTTTAAAAACTGTTTTCTCGCGATTTTTTATAACACAAAATTACGAAATATTTTTCTCAAGTTGATCGCAGCACCAACTGTCGGGACAAACTAAAATTAAAATAGAATATTATTGAATATTCGATACTGCGATGGTAGTGCAGTCTGCCGGATCCAATGTAAAACATTCCAAAATCAACAACTACTTGTAAATAAAAAATTAATTAAAAAAACATTTTCCAATGGACCAAATTGTGAATCTAAATCATTCTCGAATCCCCTTGAACACACACACACACACAAAATTTCATCAAAATCAGTCCAGCCGTTTAGGAGGAGTTTACTTTCATACACACGCACACAAGAAATATATATATAAAGATTTTTGTCGTAATTAGGAACAATAATCATACGATTTGTTAATCTTTCTTTTTAAATATCGGCCCGGTGTTTTCTGGCTAAATTTTAGGTATGCTGTTTTTGTACGTTTATGCTGGACAATTATCATCGTTGTCACTTATTTAATTTAAACGTTGTGGATGAAGCGACGCGACATTAATTATACGCCACACCTCTGAAGTTAAAAACACCGATTGGGTTGAAATGTAAAAAGCTAGTTATAGAAATACGTCTTCCTCGTGACATAGTAGTAGTAATTTTTCATAATTTTATTGCACATTGAAATCAAATTATGTTATAATAATTATATTAAAAGACGATTTTTGCATTCGCCATTCCGAATTTTATGAGCTCTTTCAATTGAAACAGTTTTAATCGATGAAATTAAAACTTATAAAAAAAAGATTATCATCCGACTCAACTCTTTTTATTATATCATGATTTCAGTCAGTTATTATTATAAATGTTGCTATATGCTAACGCAGCGTGAAGTAAATCTGTTTAAAGTGGTAATTAAAACATTCAGTTTAACTAATCTATATGAAATGAAATAACCTTGAAAAGAACCTGTGATAACGAATGTTTGTCTATAGTTAGCGTTGTAGAATATTGTTTGTTAAATCTCAGTGGATTTAAAAATTTGCCTGTGTAAAATGGTCGGAAAATATCTCAAATGTCGCTATGGAGGACTTTTCAACTTTATCTCTGAAGCTGTGTTCTGTTTGAAAGATGTTGAACGTTATGCGGTCGAGACAGTTCTATTTACATTTTCTATGTTGCATTATGAATGACGTTCTTCTACGTTTGTTTTATTTGTTCTGAAGGCCACTTTTTTAAATTTTATGCTCTTTTCTTTGTCTTCAGTTATGTACGTTAATTTTTTTCTTTTCTTTGTTTTTTTCCATAATTTTTATAAGAGTACATCAATAAGTACCCGTTTGTTTGTGATGGATGTGAAAACGCTAAAAAATCGTGTACGTACGCTTTTTCGTGTACGTACATGAAAAAGGATCGCATTTCATTAAAATCGCATCATCATTTATAAATAATTATACAATATGCAGACTAATAACAGCGATGTAATAAATTAACAAATACTATTTAAATTAACACAATTTTTGAGGAAATCATAAATACATGTAATGACTGAAAAATTCTTCGCTGGCTTTTACATCGGTTTAAGCTAGGATGAAAACGGCAACACCGGTTGCTGAAGATGATCGCAAGAGTGACTTAATTAGATATTTTCAGAACTAGAATGCTTTTCAGTTGCGTTTTCAAACGGTAGTTTTTCTTGACGACGCTCGGTCGTAATAATTGATCGTCAACCAGGGCGATTTTCTTTTGTTGATTTTCTTCTATTCCCGCCTGTTTTCTTTTCTACCATTATGTAATTAATTTTTTTTTCATCAATTCGCATCTGAAATTTAAAAGTTAAAAAATCAATAGTCTTTTTCAACAACTTATTTAAAAAAGTAATCGTTTAAACATTTAATAAAAAGGAAATGAATCAGTATTATTCGAGTTGTCGGTTCAAAACTGCATTGTGTATCACGGAGTTTAATTAAAAGTAAATAAAACAATATTGTTAATTAAATACTGATAAATCAGGATTTTTAATATTCTGTGCACGGCATGTCCAACAGGTTAAGTTTTTCCGAAGAAAGAAAACTCTTAGTTCCAAAGATTGTTACAAGTCTTAGTCCACTGGTCGAAGTAATTGAATCGAGCCTATGGGCTGACATTGAATATTAAAGGCTTCTATTTTTTAGTCAATAAATATGATACTGTTAAAGTTTTTGTTTAAAAGAACCTTTTTTTATCGAATTTTATATAAATCGATCATAACAATCTATATATATATATATATATATATATATAGATTGTTAAGATTTGCCCTGTTACAATATAGGTATGTATCTAAATATATATATTTAGATTTTATAATTTCGTTTATTTTAATTTACTTTTAGTCTGGCTATTACTTATTATTACTTTCCCTTTAGTGAACCCGTTTTACATTTCGCTTTATGATTAAGTGTTTAATTGCGTTTTATTGGGGGAAAAAAAACAGAATGAATAAAATTAAATAAAATATACAATTTTTATAAAGAACTTTGTTTTCGATTTCATACTCTTTTTTGAAAATAGTTTTTCTTTGTGGTTTACTGATCGGGCATGCACTTTAGTAAAATATATTGTGGGTTACTAAATTAAAGAAAACAAAATGTAAAGAACTTTCTTTTCAAGAATTTTTAAGAATTTTGATCGTCAGTTCCTACCAGATAATCGGAAAATATTAGTACTCCAAGAATACCTTGAGTAAGGGTAAATTCAACTTGTTTTTAAATACTTTAACATCAGTGTTACTTCTGTTGGATACAAAATTGGCACTTATGATTTTAACGCATTCATTACAGGTTTTGCATTTAAAACCAGTAAAAAGTTACAACTTTCAGTTAGTGGAAGTTGTAGTAGGTGACAATTAAAATACTTATGATTTTATAACTTTCTGCAATTTCAGTGCAGAAAAGGATAATTTTTTGAAAGAAGATGTTCAATTTAAACTGTTGTTTATCAAAATCTATATAATTAAAGACGAGACATGAACTGTGTAATATTATAATTAAGTAGAAGATGGCGGCAGGTGGAGCGCCTGCCACAAGTCTTGTGTTACAAGCAGGCGCTTTTATCCCTACAACAGAACAAACTCCGGTTTCTTGAATCAAATCGCTCTTATTTAATCGTCTTCGCTATTGTTTTCTATTTTGAAAGTGGCTCAATAAGGATTACAAATTAAATTACTGTAATCCTAGACTTAAGTATTTTCATTCTATGTACATTATTGTGAAATACTAATTGTACAGTATTTTAATTGCAATATCGTTTTACTTTTATTGTCATAGAAATTTTAGAATTATTTCTTTGATTTTTATATTAATTGAATTAAAAATAAAAAAGTTAGATACTCACTTTTTTCTTCGATCTGATTTTAAATAATTCGTTTTAAAAAAGAGATAAACGTTAAAAATGAAAAAAATAACACGAATACAAAAAAAAAGCATTGCTGACAAACATTGCTCTTTAATGTAGGATAATTATTGGTATAGAATAGAGTTTTTTGTATATGGTATTAGAATGTAATATAATTTTTTTCTCAAAACTTTTAAATTTATTTAAAATACATATATTTAAATATATAATATACATATATTTAAATATATAATATACATATATTTAAATATATAATATACATATATTTAAATATATAATATACATATATTTATGTATATTTGTAATGTACATATATTTTAAATACATAATATTTTTATTTATACATATACGTATATTATAAACAACTAAGATTTTTTTTATAACTCTTTAGGTAACAACCATTTTATAATATTATTATGAAAAAATAAACAAGAAAATAATAAAACGACTTTTCGCTGCAAATTTGAAGCTTTCTCAAGTATAACAAAACATAATCTACTTAATCATATATTAAACAATATTAGGCTGGTTTCAATATTTATTATTCAGCCAAATTGGAAATTTCGCTGAATCAATCTGGCTGAATCCTCTGAAGCAATACCTAACGGTGTTCCCGTAGGTTAAAAAAACAATCATACTTCCTTACATTGCCTATCGATGAAATTTTGCACAGTTACTAAGATCGGGTGGCAATACAATAAATATTCAACCTTTGCAAACAGTACTCCGTACGGGGGTAAATTAAGGGTGCGGGTGTAAAAATGACAAAATCTGCAAAACGGCTATGCGGGGTTTTAAATCCAAATTAACCTACTAATTAAACTCGTGCAATGTATGATAATAATTTGATTAATGCATGAGTAAAGCAAGTTTTACAAAATTTTTGTAGTTCTATTATTTATTTTTTTTGTATTATAAAGAGTTATAAAATAAAATATTTGTTGTCTATTACACAAACAACCGAGAAGTTTATTTTATGATTATATATATATTTTTTTATATGTATATGTTGCTTTATATATATATATATATACCCTATGACTCTCTCTGTAATGTAAGACTTCCAACTCGGGGGTTATCTAAATCGATTCAGCCGTTGAGCTGCTACGGTGAAACATACATACATACAGCCTAAATGCATTACAGTCCTTTTTGGAGAGTTATGTAAAAATTTTGAATATTGTTAATAAATGTAAGTTATTTAATGATTGTAATCATTATTATTATTATCTATCATAATATTGAAAATTATGATTTTATTGGTTTGACTGAACGAATATAGAAAGAAGATTTAACCTACAATTTGAAAAATATTAAATTTGTAGTAAAATTTTTGGATCGATTTGACTTTCTTTTACGTAAAAAATGACACAGTATTAAAATTGCTAAAAAAAAAAAAAAAAAAATCATTTACGTACTATTTTTACTCCCTTGCTCGACAGCTGCCTCATATAACATTTTATTAAATTACAACCACAAGTTGAAAAAAATGAAGTATCAGAAATTATAAAAAGTTCTGAATTTAAGTAGTATCTATTGACACTCCCCTTTTATTAAAAAAATTCCCATATCGTCTACATTACTAGATACAGTTGAATTTTCAATCTTGAAAAATAAAGTTATACAGAATTCATATTTTGAATACGAGTCTTATTCGGTCGGTAACTTTTTTTCAATGAATAAGTTACAGTTTTCAAGTTTACAGTTTAGTAAAAAAAGTTAAAAAAAAATATGGATACCGTGTGATACCCTGATGTCCGTTGGAGTCGAAAATCAGGCTAAATTTCAACATTTTTTGACAGTGAGTTTTCAGGGTAGAGACCAAAATTGTTTAAAAATAATGCTGAATATCATAACTTCCCTAAATCCGATCGACTTTAAACTTTAAAATTTTAAGTAATTTAACAAACTTTCATCATATTAAACCTCAATTTTTTACGACTACTATATAAAAAATCAAAAATTAAAAATAACTAGTTCTGCTTCTTTTTTATTTTATCCAAATTTTGTCATCGGAGATTTGCCGGTTAAAGCACAAACTTTAATGAATTGTTGAATTAATGAACTGTGAACTGTGAGCCTCTCTCGCTGTGTTAGATGGGTTTGAATTGATTGATTCAAATCAATCGAATGAATAAAATTACAAAAATAATAGAATTAAATTTACGTTTAACCCACCGGGTTGGCGTAAATCAGCTGATTTTGAAGTCGAAGTTCTCAGGTTCAAATTTTAATAAAGTAGTTACTTTTATTTGTATTTGAATACTAAATCGTGGATACCGGTGTTCTTTGGTAGTTGGGTTTCAATTAACCACACGTCTCAGAAGTAGTTGACTTTTGTTTGTTCAAGACTATAAAATTATCGATACAGTTACATTACACGGATAAAGTCGCTAATGACAAATTGTTGATGCGAGTATAAATAAAAGTATTAAAAAAAGAATGACGTTAAATGAAATAAAACAATATTAAAAAATAAATTAAACAAATTTCTGTTTAATAAAAATCTCTGTTTAATAATAATGGGCTTCCTGTGAGAACTGCGTGTGAGGCTAGAGCAATCATCACCATCTACTTGTAAAAAACGGGGTGCGCCTGTGGTGGTGTTCTGGAAGGTGCAATGGGATTGATGGTCTTATAATATCTCTGAAAACAATCGTCCGGTTTTAAAAATTCAAACGGGGCATTTGTTAATAGGTTAAAGGTTAATTTTTACATGAATCAGGTACAATCTCGATCTAACAGATCACGGTTATGCGAAAGTTCTGTTATATCTTTGCAACCAATTTTCCGATTTTTATTAATTCAAACGAAGTATTTGCTAGTTAATACAAAATTACGATGGAACCAAACCAGAACAAAAGAACAATGTTTTAGTAACTTTTTTTAATATTTTTTAATTTTTAATATTTATCTTTTGTTTCTATTTTGTTCTTTAAACTTTATTTTACTTGAAAAAGATGATAAGCTTAAATTATTCACTAGACGATGCAATTATTATTTGTTAAAAACGTAGGTATTTCTTATTTTTAGTACTATTACCCATACACACTCAAATTTGATGTTGAATTGTGGAATAAGAATACACTATACTACTAAACAAGTTCGGTCGATGAAATATTATTACGTATCATTTATCGTTTTGCTTATTCAGTTTAACAGGTTTTTCGTTACGTAATATTCAATTTCCGTTTTTTGTTTATTTAAGCTGCATAATTAATATATTTTTATCAATAATTTAGATTTACTACAATAAAGAATAGTTAAGCATAGTCTATTGCGCGAGTTTAATTTTTATCTTGTAAATATTCTTTTTGATATTGCTTAGTTTTTTATCATACACCATTATTTTATTTATAGACGTACTTTTTTCAGTCAGTTTCTACTATCAGAATTGTTGAAATGTTATTTACGTATTTCATATCACATAAGCTACTTTTTACATTTTAAATTATTTAAAAGATGATATTGCATATAAATCGGCTATACAAATATTATTTGTCTAATAAATTGTATTATATTATGATAGAGTATTAAAGTTAAGTTATCGTTGATACTAGGAGTATATTTGAGATTTATTTGGTTTTTAACGTCCGTACTTATTTAACATTTTTACCTCTCGATCTTCTGTGTATTAAAATTTCTTCTGTAAAAATTCCTTGTATGCTAGACTCCTTTTATTTGCTACAATTTTTCTGTATTTTTTATTCTGAAGATAATCTATATGGAACGTACTAGAAACACTAGTTTTCCATGAAGAAAACTGTTTTGTCCTTATTCATGATATAAAAAGAATGCATCTCAGTATCGAATTGAAAATTAAATATGAAGACTAACAACTCATAATTGTTTTGAGAAACAGATTAAAAATTCAACCGTTCAGTCGTTCATATCGTATGCGCGCGCGCACACATTCAAAACAGTTACGCAGTGATAGAAGATTTCAGCTTGTGTTTGCCTAAAATTGCAGTTTGGTTTTTAAAAAAACTTTATAAAATTAAATTAATATGAGTTTGATTTAAACTTCGCTTGTTGGATTAATTGTATTGCATTATTAGAATGGATTTGGAGACCTAATCTCATTCATTTACTGTTTGGCTATTTGAAGTGGTACCGGATCGGAAACAATCCCCGGGATCGGGCAGAATCACATTCATAAGATCAAACCATTAAAATACGCAGCAGAACTCAATAGTGTTCTTTCATCCGTAATACGAACCTAATGTAAGGCTATAAAAAAATTAGGGCAGAAAAGGATTCAAGCATAAAAGAAGGGGTAAACGGAGAAAGAGAGCGATTTACTCGCGAGACAATCTATATAATATACTGACAGTTACACATCACTTGAAGTTTGAGAACACCAATTTACGCTGGAACGAATTGCTTTTCCTCCAGATACTAAAGAGCCATCTAAGGCAAGGATCAGATTTCTTTGTACAAACCTCGTTCGTTCTTTAAAATCGTATATGGTTTGGAAGCATCCAGTATAACTATTTAAATCCTTCGGCCAGATCACCACTGGAGCTAAACTTCGGCTTCGAAGAAGTTTATAAAAATTGAATAAATTTTTTTGTGAAAGCACATCTCCTCTTCCGAGAAATTTAGCCAAATTCCGATATAGAATTAGCCATGAAGTTATCCGTATATAAACGGGTAAAGGTATTATTAAGTTATTCGATTTATTTCGTTTGTCAGCTAAAATAAATAAATTAAACAACGAGAACACCGGTGTTGTTTAACATCCATGTTGTTTAACATTAGGATGTCCAACATCCTCAACACTCGAGTTCTACGGCGAGTACCTCGGGTTGGACAACTAGTCAGCGAAGGTGGACTACGGGCAGGCCAAGTGATAGTTGACAAATCGAGCACCAGCATTTTATCTGATGAGGTGGTCGAAATTGGAAGGGTCACTTACGTCATTGTTGATTCCGACAAGAAGGAGGACGGAGTGATTCGGAGCTTTACGAAGGCCATCTCTGAAGTTGTGATGGCGGATAGCGGGATGTGTTTTTGCGAGGAAAATCGGTTTTTGAGAGGCCTGCGAGGAAAATCGGTGACTATATGCGCCGGCTAGTAGAATATTTTAGCAGGAGGTATGACTACACTTTGATCTAGGCCGAGAAGCGATAGGAGGTATGACTAGACTGTAAACTCCAGGTGTTCCTTGACGGCAGTGCGTCGGATAAGCTGATGCTGAAGAGGAGCGTTCCAGAGACGAGGCCAGAGGGTTCGCCTACGGCGACCGTCGTCGTGAAAGCAGCGGGGAGGTCCTATGCGGATCTCCCCGCAGTGAAGAGCAGGGTTTCGCCAGGTGAGTCCGGTGTCCTCTCGGTTCGTAAGGGTCAACCTTCTCCTTCGTGTGTAGTCCGAGGGGCAGAGAGGCTCCGTAGGGAGATTGCAGAGATGGTTGATTGTGTCACGACGACATAGGCAGGAAGAGGAGGAATAGACGTGGATGCCTTAATCATAGAAGAGGAATTCGTGTGAGATCTTAGTCGTTACCGGGAACTCCGTGACACTTGACATACTTTCAATGAGGCCGGCCTATGGAGTTACTTAGGTGGTGACGCTGGCCCTACAACTTCTCCTGGCGTTGAAATTGTTACATAACGGCCGGGTACAGATCGGATGGGTGGCCTTTAGGGTGGTGCGGCGGTCGTTGGAAGAACGATGCGTCCGTTGCTGCAGTACGGGGCACCGGCCAAGTTTTGCGTTGGCCCGGACGGAACTGGCCGTTGCTCTAATTGCGGAGAGGTCGGTCATGTCAAAAAGAACTGCCAAAAGAATTGTCCAGGAGAGGCGGGACGCTCCGGCGTCCCATTGTCGATGAGCAGATGGGGACTCGTGGTGGAGCCACTAGGGGAGAGTAAAGACCAAAGATCCGGTGGGAATCCCTTCCGGGATTCCACATTTTAAGCGATGGCATCGTAAAGACCTGAGTCCCGCTAAGGGGACCCCTTTGGGATACTCCTTACTAGAGGCATGGCACAAAAAGACCGAGACCCGGCTGCCTGTATGGGACCTTGGGAACGGCACAGCCAGGCCCAGGTTTACAGATCAGGTGGTTTGAGCCACTGGAACTCCCCGGAGCTGCGTTTATGTTTAAGTGCGAATCTGGCTCTGGTGGTGGGGCAAATTAAGAGGACAGTAAAAAAAAAAAAAAAAAATGAATCTTGTGGAAAAAAAAAGTTTTAGAGAGAACTACTTTAGATTAACAAAAAAAAAAAACTTAAATTAGAACAAATTAATAAAAATGGGGAAAGATTGAATATTCAATAACGTTTGACGGCAACAAATCTTAGAACTGGATAGTTTGAGGTATTTCGATATTGTTTATCAATAAGGATAAAGAAATAAATAAAACTAGGGAACGAAAAAGAATTCCTTTTTTGTCTCAGAAAGATAAATATGTAATTCTGATAGTATTTCTTCTCCTGAATTCAAATAAGATTATTTTGTCCCCATCACGCAAGGTTTCCGAGAGACAGGCATTTATAATTTCAACTATTTTAATACTTACTCCATTCTTAACTACACAATATTCCAACATTTGACTTACCTAGAAAGTAAGATATGACGAATTTCTACTATATTTCGCCTGTGGAGCATCCCTCTTGATGGTCCAACAATAATCTGCCAGAATATAAAGATTCCATTTGCCTTGATACCTCTTTCACATAGCTGAAATAACCTGATGAAAGTGTTCCTTGTGCTCATCGCTCACTGCGCCAAGATTTTCCGGAAAGAAATCTAGGTGCGAGTGCAGGAAGTGTACTTTTAAGGACATATTACAACAACCGAAATTTTTATAAGATCTTATAAGATCGTTGACAATATCACGGTGATTTTCCGCCTTTCGATTTCCCAAAAAACTCTGAGTAACATTTTTGAATGCTTGCCAAGCTGCTTTCTCCAGTGAATTCAATAGTTTCTCAAACTCTTCATCATGCATTAGTGATCATATTTGTGGACCCATAAATATTCCTTCTTTAATTTTTGCATCACTGATTTTAGGAAACTTCTGTTTTAAGTACATGAAACCAGGAGTATTGTCCATGGCCTTGACGAAATTCTTCATTAACCCTAGTTTGATATGTAATGGAGGTAGATACACATTTTTAGTATTACACAGTGGGTTACTACCAAGAATAAGTGCAATTACCTTCAAATCATCATAAATATTCCATTCATACACTGCATATGAAGCTTTTCCAGTAAAAATTAAAAATTTTCATATGTTTCTTTCATACTAGCAGAGCAGAGTGAGCCGCAGGTACTGACGGGAATTTATTTCCATTATGCAGAAGCACAGCTTTTAAACTAACTTAAGTGGAATCAATGAACAAGCGCCATTCTGTTGGGTTATGTTCATTACAAAGTGTTTCCATAAGAGAAGAAATGTCATTATAAAACACTAAGCTATTTTCTTCAGAAAAATAGTTTAAATTTGCAATGACGATTACGATAAGCAACTTCTCTTTGTATTCTTTTGAAGAAGATTCCATCCTTTTAGCCGGTAAGCAAGCATTTCAGACAGTTTTTTTGGATAACTTTAAATCTCGTAACAGATCGTTAAGATTTTCTTGAGTCAGTAGCTGAGGCTCAGACGCCTTAATTTACAATTTTGAACTGTTTATTTTTCTTCGTTACTTCCATCAGTCTCTGAGTTCTCTTCATCTAATATCACATGTTCTGGAGGCTTTTATATGGGCAATTCTTCACAGTGTGGAACTGGTCTTATTGCAGATTGCAAGTTAGGGTACACCACCGTATGTTTTGATTTTGACGTAACCCCTTTAATGTTTGTTAAGCAGAAGATACAGTTAGAAGGGTGATCTTTGGGTTCTCTCTAAATCAGAGGAATAGCAAATGGGATGTGTCGTGTGCCATTTTTCCATGAAGTGAGAAGCCTAGAACACGATAAACTACAGATATGTGGGACCCAGGCCCACATATCTGTAGTTTATCGTGTTCAGTTTATGTTTATCGTGTAGTTTATCACATATCTTCTTTGATCCCCGACTTTACACCTAAAATAAAGTTCATAACACTTTTTTACTAATGTAGTAAGGTTTCGCCTTTGGGGCTTGAGCGTCACTAGGCATTTTTTAACTGAAGACTAATTAAAAGAAATAAAATTGTAAATATGTAATACACAATAATTCAGATACACAAAGTACTCACAACGACGTGTTTACTGGTTCACTACTACCTTACAACTGGCATCTTTCTAATGAATGTGTGCTGCACTAGATCACCTTTTTACATGTCTATACACGTCTGAACCTGCACAACAGTAGCAACGCTACCCTTTGAGTTAGTTCATTTGGTTTCATCATACGTACAATGCTCTAGGAGCTTTTACTTGACAATGGAAAAATGGACGAAAAAAGTTTTAAAATATAAAAAAAAAGAAAAAACTGCGGGTGATAGAAAAATTCCGAATACATATTTGAAAATAGGATAAAAAACTGCAATAAGTACACCTATTGGTACTCGTGTGACAAAAATGAGGTTGACCAGTGTAATCGAATAAGGAATATTAACTGTGCGATCGACTTTTATGAAAGATAATCGATCCTAGGGTATCGAAGAATAAGAGAAAAACCAAGCTGAATGTAAGCAAATCCGTTTTTGTTCTTGTACTAATATATGGGGCAAAATCCCCGATTATTCTAGATAAGTAATATAGTAAAATATCAGTTGCGGAAGTGGTACTCACAAAGGATTCCGGTACGAACAAGAAGTTAGATGTAAGGAAGCTCGAATGGTTTCGACAATTAGTTAAATCAATGGACTTGTGCAAGCCAAAGTAGATGTTTGAGGAAAGACCGGAGGTAATTGAAGAAATTTTACGTTTTCAATATTACTTAATCAGAAAAAAATTTTTTCTCCGGGTAAGAAAATTATAAATTTAATTTTCTTTTCATTTCCTCGATAATATAAACCTCGTTACTGGCAGATTTTCTACATTTTATATTATATAATAGCCGCATTTTCAATATACTACGGCTCATTGATCCTTTTTTTTCGTTTTGTTTAAGCTCCGGATCTACCATTAGGTATTGCTTCAGAGGGTGAGATGAATGATTTGTAGCGTATGTAAAATGCCATGCCTGACCGGGATTCGAAGCCGGAATCTCCGGATGAAAGGCCGAGACGCTACCACTCGCACTACGTAGGCCAGCAATGTTAATTGAAGTATTAAATGTTTGAATATTTCAGAAATATAATAAATATTATTATGTAATGTAGCTAGTTAATATTATGTAATATAACTATAATTTAATGTGTATATTTTATTCTAATAGTTTACATTTGTGTTGTGATGTAATATGTAATGAGACTAAAACCAAAATGTATTCAGTTCAATGCCTTAATTCGCCATATAATCTAATAATCGGTTTATTTATGAGATTATGTATTTGTATTATATACAATTTTGATGGATAATTATTATTTGTTTCATAATATACGGTAAAATCAACACGTTTTGTCGACAGTTAACTTAAAATCGTGAATTTAAATCATAATATATCACTATATATTTAGCAATGATTAGAAATTATACGTAACATCACCGGAATGCTTTTTCCTACTTTATTAATACTTACTTCTAGTATCGATAAATGTTATAACGGATAAATTTTAAAGAACCGAGTCGATTCATAATTCAATTATTTCGATAAATTCCATTAAATATATCGAATCTAAAAATAAAACGTAAGAAGTTGTTATTTCTCATTAAGAGATAAGTCCGCTCTCGATCAAAAGTGTGATGTAAAAAAAAATACTTCAAAATATTGTAAATTCGATCACGTATAATTCCAGGTTTTCTTAGATCTTTTAAAACTCACGTAAAAAAAGCTGTTAAAAATAGAAGCACTTTAAAAAAAGTAACTATTTCGGAAAACTTCTGCGTATATAGTTTTTTTCAAGTGAAATGTACAGTAAAACCTTTCATAACCCGTTCAGCGCGTATGTTTATATCTTTTGGTTTTACGTTTTTTTTTCTTTATTTATTTTCTTATGTGTATGTTGCAATCTATAATAATAAGAAGCAGTAGTCAGCGAAACCCTCTCACTACGGTACAGTGAGGTGAGGATGATATGTAAACATGTAAATGAGGTGTCGCCTTGTTCAGACCGAATATTCTTGGCCCACCGGGTTGGAGTTAATTCGTCATCAGAAATCAGTTGATTTCAAAGTCAAGAGTTCTAAGATTCAAATCCTAGTAAAGGCAGTTACTTTTATACGGATTTGAATATTAGATCGTGGATACCGGTGTTTTTTGGTGGTTGGGTTTCAATTAACCACACATCTCAGGAACAGTCGACCTGAGATTGTACAAGACTACACTTCATTTACATTCATACATATCATCTTCATTCATACTCTGAAGTAATACCATACGGTGGTTCCGGAGGCTAATCAGTAAAAGAGGAGCTGAGTATTCCTAAGATGTGTGTTCAATTAAATCCAAACCACTAGAATCCAAAGTATCCATTATCTAGTATTCAAATCCGTATAAAAGCAATTAACCTTTACTAGGATTTGTAACTCAGAACCTTTGACTTCGAAAATCAGCTGTTTCGCGACGACGAGTTAACCAGTAAACCAGGCCGGTCGGTTTTACGTTCTTAGAAATCATGTCTTTCGTTTTTTCACTGGAAAAATACGTTGCATAGTAAATTAATGCTGGATAACATTGTTAACGTATTACGCGAATTGCTATTAGGTTTTCGATGTGGCTAGAGATTTTCCGGACATCAAGTGAATGATACTAAATAAAATGTTGATAAATACAAAGATTGTATGGTCAAAATGCAAGTTGATATTGGAGATGTTAACAAAAGGAATGACAATATTCTTTCACGTTTAACTTTAAGCTGTGCTTAACTGGTTTTCGCGCTGCTAATTTGAGATTTTAGAGCTATTTGCCGGATTCTTATTAAATCTTTTCGGATGAATCTGAAATAAAAAAGGTGATGAAGATTTTTTAACATATTAAACAAATTTGGTCGATTTGGATTCTGTCGGGTTAACATTGAAAGTGAAAAAATAACCGAGGAAGTTGTAGTTTATGTCTAAAACAAACACCAGTTCACGAATAAAAAATTAACTGGCGTTATTATTTACAGCCTGTGCCTGCATATTTCCGTAAACTTCATGATTCGTCCTCGTAGTATTAACTTTGATTTTTTGTTTAAAAGGTAGACGCACTGTGAAGAGTCAGTGAAACGTAACAGTTTCTGTTGCGAAAATTTTTTCATCTTTCCTTCTTCTATCTCTTTCAATCGATCTATCTCGACAAACTCCGCGCTATCAAGTCTAAGTCGTGAGCTACACTGAATGGAAATGAGCGAGAGCGCCAGTTTTGGACAATCTGCCTTCCCGCCAACTTACCAGTGACGAAAACTCAAATACATATCGGCGAGCTGATCATGTAAGTTATACGTAAAATGACACCGCATTTACGTCTCTGAGACTAATAGTTAGGGAGTTGTTAAGGCAAGGCGATATAGAACTTTTCGTTACGCTACAAATTTCCGTTCTGGTACCCGTTATGTTTCGGTGTGAATTTAAAGGCGTTTCATGTCAAAAAAAAATTGGTGCTCATGTTTACTTGTTATCATAATATAGTATAATCACTGTAGTATAGACTTTGCTTACTTGGGCTTTATAATTTTCATTGTTTTTCTAAAACAAAAAAAAACCAACATCCGCCTACAGTTTTTTCCTTTTTTAATATTAAGAACTCTTTTTTTTCATTAATGTGTTCATTCCAATTCACGTAACTTTCTTAGCAAACCTAAATAACATTTATTTAGCAACTCCTGACAAATTATACACAGAAAATACAGTATATAAATCACATAATTTTTACTTTCTTAATAGAAGAAAAGAAATAAATTTTCCTATTTGGTATTATTTTAATTTTATTTTTTAATAAAAAGATTTGTTGTGTTTCCGTATTGAAACGCTATTGAAGGTTTCATTGAATTTCTTCTTAGTTGTCAGTTGCTTACTTCTGGCCTGCTTTTTCTTCAGTACTAACAAATAAGGAATCGGTAGGAAAGTTTAACAACAGATTGATCGCGTACGCGGAGGTGGCAGCAAACACAATATTTCTCCTCAGCATCTTAGAGATATACGTATATCTAGGAAGGAGTTGGGACAACCGTGAGGCGAATAAGATGTCCTTGTCGTTGTTGTTGTATCAGATACCTGAAAAGAGGGGGTGTTCTGGCAGAGTTAGTCGTGTCGTAGAGGGCTGTTGAAACAGCCCTATAAAAAACATTTGAAAAACATCTACATCAAGAATGTATTTTTTATTTATAAATCCAAAAATCTATTCAACACGTTTAGGAAAATCAGAATCGTGTAACCGATGGTGCACTGAAGTTATTTTGCATAGATGTAGTTCTAAATGATCACTCAGTGCTTTGTGGGTACTACTCCTTTCTAGTTTAATGTAGGAAGGAGATTTCTAGATTTTGTGCCAATTTTCTTATAGAATTTTTTGCACTATGAGATGTATGATCAAAAATATCATTCTAGATGTATCTTTGAGAGAGCAGTTATTCGGAACTTACTGATCGAGGTTCGCGCAGCTTTGCGGTGTGGAAAATCGATGTCTGGAAATCATTGATGAAATATTTCCTTTGCTTATTTTCTTTAATGTCCACCAAAATGAAACTCATTTAAAAAAACAAAACAGTTTTTTGTTAAAACCGTTGTAACACACAGGATAGAAAAGAGACAAAACCATTCAAATTGAAGCTTCTGTTTTTTCTTTTAGTTACGGAAATAAGAAGTGTTTTCAACTATGAAAAATGAAATTCAGTCGGGAAGTCAGCTGTTAATTTTACTGATGACAGTATAAAAAAAAATCTGATGGGCACCACTTGACTTCCTTGTACGCTTATTAAATTACGTATACTCATTTTTTTAAAATGAAAAGTACATAAAATTTTATTTCATTAATGATTCTGATTTTTTTTCATATTTTTTTATTTATTGTTATTATTGAATTATTATTTATTGTAAAACTTTTTTTAAAATTAGAGGCTAATAATTATTAACAAATCAATATGTTTAAATTAAAAAAAACTAGTTAAAAAAAGGAGATAAATCGGATTTGAACCGATGTGCCTTCCCCTTGTAAGATCAAAATATTTCATTAATTAAACTTTTGTTTGGCTATCACACAAGAATCAATGAAAATAAGTACAATTTATTATATATCGTTGAAAAACTCTCAATGAGAGCTTATTACTGCTGCGGTTAAGAAAAAGCCCAAAATCCAAAAAAATTGGATTTTGGGCTTTTTTGGTCCAGTCGATTGCAGTCTGAAGGTAAGGTGCACAAATAGATGTTACAACTGTCCTAAATTTAAAATTTCAACATTCTACGGCTAATAATTTTTGAGTTACGCGAGATACATACGCACATAAACACATACATACGTCACGCTGAAACTAGTAAAAATGGATATTTTCGTTGAAATCTAAAAACCGAAATTTTTCGCGATCACAATACTTCCTTTACTTCGTACAAGGACGTGATAATTAAATCATATTTTACTTATCGAAATTCACATACTTTTGTTTAGTGGCCAGTTTCATTTGCAACACCCTCACATTTGGTATAATGACGCTATATTTAAAATAAATTACGTTGTTAATTTGCTTTTAAAATATAATTATTACGCGTGTTATACTCTTTTCGCATTAGTTGTTATTTTTTGTGATCTCGCCAATGATATCATGTTAACAGGTCGTCAGTTTATTAATAAATTGAATTTTTTTTTTTTTTGTCTTCAGTCATTTGACTGGTTTGATGCAGCTCTCCAAGATTCCCTACCTAGTGCTAGTCGTTTCATTTCAGTATACCCTCTACATCCTACATCCCCAACAATTTGTTTTACATACTCCAAACGTGGCCTGCCTACACAATCTTTCCCTTCTACCTGTCCTTCCAATATTAAAGCGATTATTCCAGGATGCCTTAGTATGTGGCCTATAAGTCTGTCTCTTCTTTTAACTATATTTTTCCAAATGCTTCTTTCTTCATCTATTTGCCGCAATACCTCTTCATTTGTCACTTTATCCACCCATCTGATTTTTAACATTCTCCTATAGCACCACATTTCAAAAGCTTCTAATCTTTTCTTCTCAGATACTCCGATCGTCCAAGTTTCACTTCCATATAAAGCGACACTCCAAACATACACTTTCAAAAATCTTTTCCTGACATTTAAATTAATTTTTGATGTAAACAAATTATATTTCTTACTGAAGGCTCGTTTAGCTTGTGCTATTCGGCATTTTATATCGCTCCTGCTTCGTCCATCTTTAGTAATTTTACTTCCCAAATAACAAAATTCTTCTACCTCCATAATCTTTTCTCCTCCTATTTTCACATTCAGCGGTCCATCTTTGTTATTTCTACTACATTTCATTACTTTTGTTTTGTTCTTGTTTATTTTCATGCGATAGTTCTTGCGTAGGACTTCATCTATGCCGTTCATTGTTTCTTCTAAATCCTTTTTACTCTCGGCTAGAATTACTATATCATCAGCAAATCGTAGCATCTTTATCTTTTCACCTTGTACTGTTACTCCGAATCTAAATTGTTCTTTAACATCATTAACTGCTAGTTCCATGTAAAGATTAAAAAGTAACGGAGATAGGGAACATCCTTGTCGGACTCCCTTTCTTATTAGGGCTTCTTTCTTATGTTCTTCAATTGTTATTGTTGCTGTTTGGTTCCTGTACATGTTAGCAATTGTTCTTCTATCTCTGTATTTGAACCCTAATTTTTTTAAAATGCTGAACATTTTATTCCAGTCTACGTTATCGAAAGCCTTTTCTAGGTCTATAAACGCCAAGTACGTTGGTTTGTTTTTCTTTAATCTTCCTTCTACTATTAATCTGAGGCCTAAAATTGCTTCCCTTGTCCCTATACTTTTCCTGAAACCAAATTGGTCTTCTCCTAACACTTCTTCCACTCTCCTCTCAATTCTTCTGTATAAAATTCTAGTTAAGATTTTTGATGCATGACTAGTTAAACTAATTGTTCTGTATTCTTCACATTTATCTGCCCCTGCTTTCTTTGGTATCATAACTATAACACTTTTTTTGAAGTCTGATGGAAATTCCCCATTTTCATAAATATTACACACCAGTTTGTATAATCTATCAATCGCTTCCTCACCTGCACTGCGCAGTAATTCTACAGGTATTCCGTCTATTCCAAGAGCCTTTCTGCCATTTAAATTTTTTAATGCTCTCTTAAATTCAGATCTCAGTATTGTTTCTCCCATTTCATCCTCCTCAACTTCCTCTTCTTCCTCTATAACACCATTTTCTAATTCATTTCCTCCGTATAACTCTTCAATATATTCCACCCATCTATCGATTTTACCTTTCGTATTATATATTGGTGTACCATCTTTGTTTAACACATTATTAGATTTTAATTTATGTACCCCAAAATTTTCCTTAACTTTCCTGTATGCTCCGTCTATTTTACCAATGTTCATTTCTCTTTCCACTTCTGAACACTTTTCTTTAATCCACTCTTCTTTCGCCAGTTTGCACTTCCTGTTTATAGCATTTCTTAATTTCCGATAGTTCCTTTTACTTTCTTCATCACTAGCATTCTTATATTTTCTACGTTCATCCATCAGCTGCAATATATCGTCTGAAACCCAAGGTTTTCTACCGGTTCTCTTTATTCCGCCTAAGTTTGCTTCTGCTGATTTAAGAATTTCCTTTTTAACATTCTCCCATTCTTCTTCTACATTTTCTACCTTATCTTTTTTACTCAGACCTCTTGCGATGTCCTCCTCAAAAATCTTCTTTACCTCCTCTTCCTCAAGCTTCTCTAAATTCCACCGATTCATCTGACACCTTTTCTTCAGGTTTTTAAACCCCAATCTACATTTCATTATCACCAAATTATGGTCGCTATCAATGTCTGCTCCAGGGTAAGTTTTGCAGTCAACGAGTTGATTTCTAAATCTTTGCTTAACCATGATATAATCTATCTGATACCTTCCAGTATCGCCTGGCTTTTTCCAAGTGTATATTCTTCTATTATGATTTTTAAATTGGGTGTTGGCAATTACTAAATTATACTTCGTGCAAAATTCTATAAGTCGGTCCCCTCTTTCATTCCTTTTGCCCAGCCCGTATTCACCCACTAATAACTTAAATTGAATTTAATTAATTAATTTTATTTTACTTTCACGTTTAATTTACGTCTATTTCTCAGACAGTTCCAACTTGACAAAATGTTTTTTAGGTGCTATAATCGATCGGTTGTAGACAATCGTGAATTAAAAATTACTCTTGAACACAGTACATCTTCTACGTGTAATAACAAGCATCTCAGAGGCAAGTAAGTGAATGTACAGTCTCATATCAGCATTTCAAGCTTATATAAATGTCAGTAGTACTAAGCTATGTGATGATGATGATATTCACCATTAAAAACAGGTGAGGTTAATTATATTACAATTAAACATCATTAATATCAGTGAAAGTGACTGTGAATGATATAATTACCCCTTATTTATTATTTTATTACTTTAATTAATATTACGGTGTTATTTTTTCACTTCAATATATTTTAGAATAAATTATATGTTTATTGTAAATTCAAAAAAATTATGTTACTTCATGAATGGATTATTACGCGGTAAGTTGATAACGCTTGCCTGGACTACGTTCGAAACATTTCGCTGTTTGTATATTAATTTATTCTGTTCGTACATCCCACGATGGTATATTTAAAAGTCGCCTATAGAAATGAATGTTGTGATTTTTTTCTGCGGTTGGTATAACCGTTATCGAGTTTATTAACCGGCGTGTTAGCGTTACAGATTCGTACTGAATACAGGCAGAATCTCGAACGAGCTTGAATATGTAAAGTGGCCGTTAGCACGGCCGGGTTGAATGAACGATTGCCTAGAGCCCGACTACAGCAATTTAGGAGCCAATTGTTACCTGTTGAATGGACGTTGTGGCGGGTGGAAAGAGGGTAATACAGTCGGTGGGCGGGAAGAGAAGTACATATCGATCATGAAATCGCTTTGTATTCTCTGTTGTACGGCAGTACTACATTCAAAACTATCTAGACTACATAACTTACTTATGTGACGCTTACAAATGTTCTGTATTTCGCTCATGAAAATTTATATGTTAATTCTGCTCTACATCGAGGATGAAAAAAAGCCCTGTGGATACGCTTGTGCACGTACGGCTGTTTGCAAATTATTAAATATATTCATTGATAAATTATTTTAATTCGCGTTTATTGTTTTTAGAAAGTCGCTCATACATTACGTAATTTGCATAGAACAATTGACTTTAATTATTATTAGATTCTACTGGAGAAGTGACCTCGACATTACCACTTTTACATTGACTGCGCCGGTGCGTCGCACGTTAAGTAGATGTCGGGGAATGGAGTAAAATTTAAACTGCACTGGGATGCAATAAAAATAATTTCGTCAATAATAAAGTGCTTTTCACACGTGAGTGCTTCAAAAATTCACGATTGCTTATAACGAAAGATCCATTAACAATAAGTACACATATACTCTCACCAGAACCGGTTTTCGACAAACCCAATAATAGATATACACGGGAAGGGCTCTATCGGTTTAAATACCTATAGTAGCGCAAACAAAAAATCCTTGAGCTGCCCAAGCGCTGTATTTGGAGGAGAATGTCCCTACTACCTAATTCGATAAAACGTGAAGATGATTTAGTCTGTTGTTGATAAAAAGAACGATGAGACGAAATCATTTAACATTTTATCGTAAAGACCAGTTTTATATATACCGTGAAGGTTACGTTCTACGATACGACATTCTGTGGGTGTAATTTATAGTGCACAGCTTTCGGGAAAAAAGTTGCCATTATATATTTTAATGTAGTTACGTTCGCAATGAATTTGGCTATAATTGTAATTGCTTTGTATTATGAAGAGGAAGAAGGCAAAATAGACGATGGAATGTGCATCCTGTAAAGAAAAAGCGCAAAACATTAGGAGAATATATTATTTTTGAAGATTTAATGGATGATGAAAGAAAATTCTATGAATATTTCCTTATATATCCCGATAGCAATATTTGTTCAACGTACTGGTAACTGGAGTGGAGTGTATCGCCTCATAATTTCTATTGATTTTTTGTAATTAATATTGCCTTTTTACAAATAAATAAGTACTCATTTAAAATAATTAATAATTATTTTACGGATAAAGTTATGATTTTATAATATTATAAGCTAATTACAACATAATAATACTTGTACAATAAACACAATTGCTGACTGATTGTCTTGAGTTGTGTATAACACGGGCCAATTTCATGAAAGGCCGATGGATCCGTGAGTTCAGATAAATATCGAAGACGCCGATTCACTACTGGGCCACGGCTGGGCATTTATTCAGACCTGACATCTCTACGTGGTAAATACTGGTAAAACCACTCTTGTAATATTGGTTCTGTCCATTAACGGTAAAAATATATTATCGGATGCGTTTATATATCATATTCAAATTTAAAAATTCTGTTTATTTAATTGAGAAAGTTATAATGCAAAATTTACAGAAATATTGAAATTTTTTGATCATTTTTAAGTATAGATTTATAAACAATTTTAAAGTTTGTTTATTATTAAATTCTAGTGTTTAGCCGTATTAATACATAACTCATACGTTTTTGGTAGTTTTCATAATGCAGTATTATGATAAACACATAATCTTGCAACAAAGAAGCCTTTAAGGAAAACGAACGAATTAATTTCTTTGCGTTCTGAAACCTGACGGTTTTGGGTCAGTTATAAATAACAAGTAGGCAAAATCAGGCTTCACGGTAATGGTAGGTAGGTATTCGTCAACACATGTTGCAAAATTATATGCCATGGGATAGTGGAACGCCTGAACATCGGACTTCTATAACAGAGAAAATTCGTAGAAGTGGTGATTCAAACGTTTTAATAAAATATAACCTTAAGGTTATATTCTGTTGACCACAACATTATTTTGGATAAAACTTTAAGCTACCGGTTTTGAATCGACAAAGTTATTACCTAAAGGAGTAACGAAGATCCGCACACCGGAGAACAAGAAGTTTTAAAGAGGCAATAGATAACAGCTCTCGTCGTTCAGTGGTGAGATAGGCGCTGGTTTGTAATTTAAGATGGATGTGCGAGGAGAATTCTACATTTTGATCTGATCTTTCATTCAAACAAAATGACAGTTATGCAGTAGTTAAAGCTAAGTGATTGGAAAAAAACGATAAAATTTTGTTGAAATCAAACTAGAAGTGTTAGATAACGACATTGTTTTTGTAATTAGTAACGAAGCGCATTTTCACTTGTCTATGTAAACAAACATAATTTTCAACATCGATCGTAAAACAATCCAAGACTATTTTATCTTCGTCCCTTTCATTCTGAGCATGTTATGACGTTTGCTGTGGAATGACCAATTTTGGCGTAATTGGTATTTTATTTTATTGAAGAAAATAAAACAAATAGCGACTGTTAATTCTGAATTTACACTGTCATCCGGTTTCTTGAATTCGTCTTCCGAGAAATTTTAATAAACCCAGACGAATTTGGTTCCAAAGAGGAGCGATTGTCTATACGTCAAGACTATTGATAGAGATTCTCGACGAATATTTTCCCCAGAACTCTGTTTCTCAGGGCGGAAACATGACAAGGCTGGCTTGTTCGTCTGACTTTTCACCAAATGATAATTTTCTTTTGGGGAAGGAGTTACCTCACACGTAACTCCCGTAAAGATTCTGTATAGGAAGATTCAAATAAACAAACCGGTATACTAAAAAAAAAAAAAACATTAAAGGATAAAATTCTTCATACTATGCGGAATTTCGCTGATTTTTTAACGAAAAATTAAGTAAAACTTTGGTTATATGTATTCCAAGTTTGGCTTGATTTTCTAACCCATCGGAAAAAGGGGTCATCCTTCCTAATTGAATATGGGGACACGGTGCCAATATTCCCGCCCGCAATGACAAGCAATATACATTCAGAGTATCGCGGGAGTTGTTGGTCAAACTAAGGGCTGATTCAGGACATCAAAATAATCAAAAAAGTATTTGTGAACATTTTGTGTTTTTTCAGTAATATTTATGTCCTAAGAATGGATTAGAAATAGATTATATTAGAAATATAATTTGTTTACATCAAAAATTAATTTAAATGTCAGGAAAAGATTTTTGAAAGTGTATGTTTGGAGTGTCGCTTTATATGGAAGTGAAACTTGGACAATCGGAGTATCTCAATCGGAGTAAGATTAGAAGCTTTTGAAACGTGGTGCTATAGGAGAATGTTAAAAATCAGATGGGTGGATAAAGTGACAAATGAAGAGGTATTGCGGCAAATAAATAAAGAAAGAAGCATTTGGAAAAATATAGTTAAAAGAAGAGACAGACTTATAGGCCACATACTAAGGCATCCTGGAATAGTCGCTTTAATATTGGAAGGACAGGTAGAAGGAAGGAATTGTGTAGGCAGGCCACGTTTGGAATATGTAAAACAAATTGTTAGGGATGTAGGATGTAGAGGGTATACTGAAATGAAACGACTAGCACTAGATAGGGAATCTTGGAGAGCTGCATCAAACCAGTCAAATGACTGAAGACAAAAAAAAAAAAAAGAATGGATTGAGATATTTTAATGAGATTTACTTAACAACTATTTATATGTTTCCAACAGTATAAATAAATTTGAAAATTTTCCTTTATAAAATTAAAAAATTGCCACCAAAAAAAAAAAATTGTTATTTACAATTTTTTAATCATTAATAGTTCCATAAATATTAGTTTTATCGAATTATATATTTTTAAGATAAAATATTAAGCCTTTTACTGTAAACAAAATGATATCATCCCATTTGTTCATATCGGTTGACAAGAAGTTGAGCTACAGCTGATATTGTTTAAGAGGATCACAAAAGTTACGCGTGAAAACAGGCATAAAATTGTTAGACTACAAAATTTCCAATCTGCACTCCTAGAGACAAGCGGGTAAAGTGGTACCCGATTAAAATTTAATTAGTTTTCTTTTAATATCATTAAACAAGTTTTGTATTTAGGCGAAATTTACTAAAATGTTTCCTAATAAAGGAATCATGTAACGAGTTATTTATTTTTTTTTGATTTCTTTATCAAAAAATGAAATCAAAAATGCTTTTGATTTCTTTTTTTTTTATCTGTTTTTCAAGTTCTAGTTGTTATTTGAAATGTTATATGAGGTAGTTGTCGAGCAAGTGGTCAATGGGGACCGAAATATATACTATATTTTTAAGCAATTTTACTCTAATACATTTTCTTTTTTTCTTTAACCTCCTGGTCCACCTTTAGTTATTGCTTCAGGGGATGAGATGAATAATTTGTAGCTTGTGTAAAAATGCCATGGCTGACCGGCATTCGAACCGGAGACAAATACAAATTAACTTAGATTTAAAAAAATTTATTTGGTAAAGAAGATTAAATCAAACCAAAATCTTATTTACTGAACATTTTGATCTTTTTTGCAATTATACATAAACTAAAAGTTGTTATTGGCTCTTAAAATAAACTTTTTATTACACTGACATCGTGTTATAAAACAAACAGATATCCCGTTTTGTAATTTTGTTGATCTTTTACTTACAGATCTATTATATTTTATTATATCAGATAATAAAATACAGGATTACTACAAATCGGATTTATGGATCTGACGTCTTGCAGCACACCCACTACAAATTGTACATTAATAGAAATAAAAAGAATTTAAAATTTAAATTTTACCATTTCAGAACTGTAAAACGTAGATAATAGTAATTACAAAAATAGAAACAGTAAGATACATAAAGGTGATCGTATATTAAAATGAACGTTATCTTTACAAAACAATAATAATAATAATAGTCTAGGTGAACAACCACTGTAAAATTTTATGCAAGTTGTATTTTAGTGTTTAAACAACGGTGAAATTAAAGTACATTAAAGCGCAATACTATGTATATATTTTTAAACTGCTAATTACTTACAGTAAAAAGCAAAGCAATTTGTGCTGTAATATAATGAAACAAATCTTTTTAACTTTTGAATGAGAACAAACACGCTTTTAAAAGTCTTTTTATTTACGATTAAAAAGGAAAATCTTTCTTCATTTTCATTATTTTTATAGTCGATTAATTTTACTTTATATCAAGTAATCATACCTTCTCGATATCATCACATTCTTTTTCATATAAAACTAAAACAATAAAATTATCTTGATTCGTGTGCGTATTCATCATCGTATCGCGGAAGTATAATAAAATAATTTTTAACATAACTTAATAGTGGAATTTTCTGGTTTAAATGGTTTTTAACTTTAAATATTTAAAGGGATCCGACTAACCTATACAGAAAATAATTTTGTTTGTTTGAATTACCTAAAAATTTAAATATTGCGTAATTAGAAGTAAATTAAACAGAAAACGTTAGCGTATCTTAAGTTTTTTTTTTTTGTGATTTAAACGCACTTATTTTTACTCGTTAAATAAAAGTATCCTGAAACTGAATTTCAATTCTATTACGTATATAATATACAGGTCTGTAAATAAAATAATGAGACTGGTTCAGATAAACCTTTTATTTACAATCATGGACATCTACACATGGACGCTATCACATTCGAAATAGTTCCCTTGGGAAGCCGCTCAACGCTTCAAACGCTTTTCCCACTCTTCATAGCAGTGTTGGAACTCAGAAACCGGAGTATCCTTCAGATGGTCGGTTACATGTTTTTAAATATTTTCTATTGTTCCAAAATAGTGTCCTTTCAGGTGTTTTTTTTTTAGTCGGGAACTGGAAAAAGTCGCAAGGACTCAAGTCAGGTGAATAAGGTGGTTGAGGAACTACAGGAATGTTTTTCTTTGCCAAAAACTCATTAATTGAGAGTGCAGTGTGATAAGGTGCATTGTCATGATGTAGAATCTAGTTGTCTTTGACGGCTGGTCTCACGCGGGCAACTCTTTTCCGTAGTCTTTCAAGAATTAACCGGTAAACATATTGATTTACAGTTCTTTCTGTAGACAAAAACTCCTTATGGACAATGCCATTACTACCAAAGAAACAAATTAGCACGATTTTGATCTGCTCATTCTGTTTTTTGGGACGTGGTGAGTTTGAAGTTTACCATTCCTTGCTCTGGCGTTTTGTTTCTGGGTCGTACTCAAATACCCAAGATTCATCACCAGTAATAGAAAATTAGTATTAGAAAATTAGGATCAGTTTCAATTCACCCTAGAAGATCGCGGCACACTTCCACCATATAGTTTCTTTGTTCAACAGTGAGGTTTTTTGGGACCAATTTTGCACAAATATTTTTCATGTCCAATACTTTTGTCAAAATTTGATGGACTGTGGTACGGTTCAAATTCAATCGTTCTGCAATAATTCTGACAGTTAATCGCCGGTCGTACCATATCAAGTCTTTGATTCGCTCAAATTGTCGTCACTTTTAAACGTTAACGGTCTTCCAGAGGGTTGATCGTCTGCAACTCATTCCCGGCCATCTGAAAATGCTTTAAACCACCTAAAAACTTGAGCTCGTGACAGAGCTTCATTTCCATACGCCCTTTTCTGAGAATACTACTGAAACTTTATTGAAAAAGTTTCAGTAGCATTCTCACCAAATTTAACAGAAAACTTGATTGCACGACGTTGCTCATAATTAGTATCACTCATTTTTGTAACGCACAAAAAAAACTCTTTCACGAAAAGTCTGTTTACGTTCCACGTGGCAACAATAGACTAAAAATACTAATACCTAATATAAATTAGCTGTTCATATAGCCATATGTCTACTAGTAACTTAACGGTGTTGCCACTTTGGCTGCCGAAAAAACTAGTCTCATTACTTTATTTACAGACCTCGTATATACATACATACATAAACGCACACAGCTTTAATAAAGTATGGGAACTCTTAAATAAATTTCCAACAGTTAAATAATAAAAAAAAAAAAAAAAAAAACGATTTATTTTCTGTGTGAAGTCTTCATATTTCCGAGCCCCGATGGTATAATCACTCATAACATTTAATTGGAAAAGGAAGGTTTATGACAAAACCATCCTTTTATGACAATGGCGCCGATTTCATCTTTTTTATCAATACGTTAAAAACAGACTACAACATATCCCACCAGTTTCATGCAAAAAATAGATAGTTTTGAGATTGGGGCGTATGCTAATTTTTCGTTTTTTTATTGTTACACAGCTGAACATTTATTTAAGACATGTTGTAGATAACCTTTTTAACTAGCTGTGAAAAACATTAAATTATCAACATTTAATTTGCGGCTTGCCTAGAATTGTAATACAACCGAAGTCTTTCTTATGTAATTCGTTTTTTCAATGTCCTTTCCTTTAAAATGATATGTCACGACTCTATCATTTACATGTTCCCCGGAGTTGCCCTGTAGTGTATATTGTTTCGAGATTGGAGCATTTGCTAAATTTAATATTTTTATGTTTAACTTTTTAACAGTTAATTCGGGTTGCCGTACTTTTTTAACACACTCTCTCTCTATAAATATATATTTATATATATATATATATATATATAAATATATATATATATATATATATATATATATATATATATATATATATATATATATGATATATTTTATATATATATATAAAGAGAAAGAGATAAGTTGGCTGTTAGTTCATTTTTCAATAATAGATAAACTGAAATTAAAAAAGATTTTCCTTTTTTTAAAAGCTTTTATTTAACTCGCTTTAGGAATAATCAAATCTTGCAACTGCTATATCTTTTGATCTGTCGTATAAAAATCAATGAAATTTGGTACACGTATGTAACTTCGATGACAATAGAGCACTACGGTGTCGGAATTTGATATGACCCACCCCCACGTACTACCCCTACACTAAATTCATGCATTTAGTTGAAAATTTTCATTTCTCATGAACTATCGTATGAAAATGATTGAAATTTGCTACACGTATGTAACTTCGATGTGTAAAAATAAATATTTTTACTTTTTTTTAGACTTAAAAAAAGACAAAAAAATTATAAAAAAATATTTGATTACATTTATAAAAAAATATTTTTTAAAAAAGCTTTTATTTAACTAATATTAATATTAACATTAATAAAAAAGGAAACAAATTAGAAAAACCCTCTAAAATTAAAAAAATAAGAATTAAATCAAATTGAGAATTTTAAACAAAAGAATATAATATATTAAAAGATAATATATAATATAATATAATAATATAATATAAAAGATAATATATTAAAAGAAATACAATAATGCACTGAAAAGTAAAAAAAATAAATTATATAAATGCCTAATAAATAACCAATAAATAAATGTAATAATTATAAGTTTTAAAATTAAAAGTAATGAAAATATTTCTACACTAATATTATAAAGGGGATTTGTTTGTTTGTTTGTATTGAATAGGCTCCGAAACTACTGGAACGATTTGAAAAATTATTTTTCCTTTAGAAGCCGACATTATCCCTGATGAACATAGGCTACTTTTACCGCGTTATTTAAGCAACATATTTTAATTTTTCTATCTTTGTAATTCAGTAACTAGCAACTGTCTGTCGTCGTCGTGTCTCTCTTGACGCTCGCGTCCCCACCACCACCTGCCACTGCTCCCTCGCCCCGCCAACACCCCGCTCGGCTAGCTAGTCAGCAGCATGTGACCTAAGCGTCACTGTGGTGCTGGAGGGGAGTCAATGTCACAAAATAAAGTGCCGCGCGGCTCACTCGCGCGGTCGGTCGGCTTCCTACGCAGCGGTTGTGTGCGATATCGAATATTTTTCCTTGAAAATATTTTGAATTTTTTATAATTTTTTAATCACCACTTCATATACAGGCTAATTCCTGTTCAACATGTAAGCAAATAATTTAGTATTAGTTGATGTAGTATTTAGTTTTTTTTATCATTTCAAAATGCCCAAAAGATTAAGATCTCAACTTTCTAGAAATAGTTTACAGGCTAGGACAATAAAAATAATTTCAAGGGTATTTCATTTAAAGATGAAAAAATTCATAAAATTATTCACAAAAGATGAAATATTCGGCCAAGTGAAATGTTACATGCCAAGTGTGGAGTGGCAGAAGCGGGGTTTACCTCACTGTCATTTGCTGTTTTGGCTAGAAAGAAAAATCCAGCCAGATGAAATTGATAGTGTCATAGTTGCGGAACTGCCCAACCAACAAAACAACCCGATATTGTACGATATCGTGACTAAAAATATGGTGCACGGTCCATGCGGAGAGCATAACTTAACAGCACTATGTATGAAAAACGGTATCTGCACAAAAAGTACCCTCGACGTTTCGTCAACGATACCCAAACCGGAGAAGACGGATATCCAGTTTATCGTCGTCGTGACGCCAAAAATGGAGGCCAGAGCGCTACGCTAAATATCAGAGGAAGTACTTTCTATATAGATAATAGATGGGTTGTCCCTTATTCTCCATTATTTTGTAGGTTGTTTAACGCGCACATAAATATCGAGTACTGCCACTCAGTTCAAGCCATCAAATACATTTGTAAATATATCAATAAAGAATCTGACCGCGCTACTTTTAGCGTCAAAAACCCAAACGATGAAGTGGAAAACTATGTAAATGGCCGGTACATAAGTACATCCGAAGCGGTTTGGCGAATTTTAGAATTTCCCATTCACGAGCGACATCCTATAGTCTTGCAGTTAGCCGTCCACTTAGAAAACGGCCAAAGGGTGTATTTTCCGCAGAAACGGCTGAACAAGTGGCCCAAAACCCTGAACGACTGCAACAAATATCTTATTTTTTTAAATGGGTACACCAACCGTGCGAAGCCGGGCTGGGCAGCTATATTCAATAAATTAAGTGATTCCGACGCGGACGAAGTCGTGGGTTTCAGCTATGTATCATACAGTCGTTAATTTTTGCGAATCAATTTTCACAATGAAGTACTATTTGTAACGAGTGAATAAATCCCACGCGGACGTAGTCGCGGGCCACAGCTAGGGGTTAAATAAAAGCGTGGCGCAGTTTTTATAACAATCTTTTCGATTAAGTATTTATAGACATTTGCTGTATTTTAAAATATATTTTTTGTTTAATGAGGTTGTTTAGTGTATGTATATACTTTATTTATCTGTAATAAAATAACTCAAGTTTTAATTCTCTGATGGTCAAATTTGCACCGAGATGACCTTTAAGGGTTAATAAGATTAAAAATAAAAAATTAAATTTAGAAATCTTGCATAAAGTTATTACATTTTTACGGTAATCTGAAAACTTTTAATTATTATCATTATTATAATTGTAATCGTAATTATGAATTCATTAAATAAAAATTCATAATTAAAATGAAACTTTTAGCGGAAAAAGTGCGTTCAATTTGGCTTAGATTACAAGCAGAATTCGAAGATGAACTTCAACTATGTGCAAATACGTACAAAGAAGGCTAGTGGGTGCATTTCCCCAGATTGTTACTTGTAGCTAGTCAGTCTCAACTGGAGAGGTTCCAGCAGACCTTTCCACCTCCTCGCGTCGTTATTGTAAATGAAAATCAAGATTAATTGTTGTAAAAATAAATGTTGTGTTGTTTTAAATAAATTATAAAAACTAACTAAATATTGTCAATACTTTAAATTTTAAAATTTAATAATTATTACATTTATTTATTAGTTATTTATTAGATATTTATATAATTTATTTTTTTACTTTTCAGTGCATTTTTATATTTGTTAATATATTATTATTATTTTTTTAAATTCTCAATTTGATTTAATTCTTATTTTTTACTTTTTAGAGGGTTTTTCTACTTTTTTCTTTTTTTTTATTAATATTATTTAAATAAAAGCTTTTTTAAAAAATAATTTTTTATATGTAATCAAATATATTTTTGTAATTTTTTTTGTTTTTTTGTATTTTTTTTATTTAGATCTAAAGTTTGTAAAACTAATATAAAAAAAAAGTCAGACTACAGAAAACATAAAAGTTTACGAAAATATTACAGTTTATGAAATATACATCAATATCTCATGACAAATTACAAATTAAATAAAAATACAGAGTGTATTTATTCTTTGTTCGGTCTGTTATTTCTTACTGAACGTATATTTAGTATTACCTTAGTTGAAGTATTATAAAATATTTTAATCCCTAAATACGTAATTACATTATATAGATTAGATTTCATTTCTGGTAATACTGATTTTAAGCGGTTTGTAGCGTCTCGTGCGTAGAATAGAACAGACGTTCTAGGAAGGAGAGAATTTTGTGGAAAGGGTATTTTTCACTCACTTAAATTGCACGCACCGAATACTGTGTCGGCTATTTTATGTATAATATTATTATTTTACGATAGTCTTCCTACTCGTGAAAGAATATAATTTTAATGGGTATTCTACCCGATATAAAGGTTTAATGGGAGTTATAACAAAATAAAATTATAGTAACATTGTTAACATTTTCAAGGTTAATACACCTACGATGCAAATGAAATTTTAATCTAATCCGGTATAAAAGGGGATTTGTTAGCAATAATTTAAACCTGCGCGATGAAAATACGTGTTGTTTATAAAATAATTGTCGGAAATCCTTTTGACAAGGATTTTTTTTTATAGAATAATGCACGTTCCTGCTCATGCGACTCTGTTATTTTTACAAAACGAACTTTTTCTTCACGTTTTTTACTCTTTTGATATTTTTTCGTTGCCTTTCTGAAAATACACGTATTTAGTTGAAAATATAAGAAATTAATTTTTTTTAATATCGTTAATTAAATCGTTATTTGTTGAAATCATATTAATCTTTCGCCAATTTGTAAAACCTGGCACAGTGGTGTTGAAATTATAATACAGAGTAAGCAACTTAAAACCGAATCGCTACAAACTTAACAGTTGGGACATGTATCATTTTATAATGATATGAAAATATTAAATTTAAATTAAATTCTGTATTTACATTATCCAAAAGCTTACATATTTACCGTACTTTTATATCATACACCCTTTTTTCATGGTGAAATGGAACCTCTAATATCTAGTGAGGATTTTCAGTCATCCGATATTTAGTGATGTGCGAATTATCAATCTCAGACAAAAGAAACCACGTCTCGTCTGACATAAAATACGGCAGCGGGTCTATCAGTCAATCGGATGTTTTTTAGTTGTCAGTAGCAATAATTAAGACGTTTTGGTTTGTGTTCTCTTAAGTTGTTGTTCAGTCGTGTTGTCACGGATTCGGTTTCAAATTGTTATGAATAATCTTACGGCAAGATGTGTATTTTATACAAATTAGTGTTACTTATGTATAGAGTTTTTCGGACTGGCAAAATGCTTCATTGAATTTCGATTACTGCGTCTGGATTCCTAACGGAAGACCGTCAATTTGTTTTGCTTTTGAAACCGACCCCGATGTCCGACATTTTTCCAACCAAATCTTTTTTGCTACTCTTTGCTAGGATATTGACCTTTGGAATTTTTTTCGGCGAATATTTGACGCGTTTCTTGAACGTAAATAAGCTTCTACTAGTCATTCTTTTCTCAATCGCATAAGGCATTTTATAAAAACAAAACTGCAAAGAACAAAAGTATACTTAAATGAAGCATGAATAGTTTACAACTGACAATAATTGACAGCATTAAAAATGATTCTCAAATAACTGCAGTTCGAGACGGCTCGGTTAGGTTTTAAGTTGCTCATCTGCTATTTAAAACTGCAGATTTAAATCTTCTGAAGATTATTATTAACCGTACTTATTTTGTTATCAATAGAAAAGTTATGAAGAAACATTTTGCTATTGTTAAAAATATTTGCAGTTGTAAGGTTAGTGTACACTCAGACCGTATTAAGTATTGGGGTACAAACAGTCGGTAAAATATAATAAACAGATGAACGAACACAAAAGTTCAGTTTATTTGTTTGACGTATTAAGACTTGACAAAACGAATTACTTTGCCGGAACGGAATAGGAGAACCGGTACTTCTGCTAAATACATGTAAAAGATCGGACAGTCGCTTTAACTGCCTGCACACGATTCGTTTTC
The DNA here is from genome assembly GCF_047948215.1 of Lycorma delicatula. Classification (NCBI taxonomy): domain Eukaryota; kingdom Metazoa; phylum Arthropoda; class Insecta; order Hemiptera; family Fulgoridae; genus Lycorma; species Lycorma delicatula. The sequence continues at coordinate 77,851,858 of NC_134460.1, read as the reverse complement.
TGATTTAATCTTTATTTACCATGAAAATATATATGTTATGTTGAAATATGTTATTTTTATCTAATTGTAATAATAGTCATTAAATTGTTAATTCGGCATTATTTCGCAATAACTTTCACGTTATACATAAAATGATTTTAAAACCATACGGTAATAAAGTGTCTTGAAGCCACTTGCCTGCAATGTCTGGTCTCACGCGGATCACTCTTTTCCTGAGCCTTTCAAGGACACCTTTGTAAAACATTTTAGTTGACAGTTTGTCCTGGAGGAACAAATTCTTTATGCACGATACCCCTGCTGTCAAAAAAGCAAATCAGCACGGCTTTGATCTTTGATTTGCTCGTTCGACATTTTTTCGATCGAGGAGATGACGGAGTGTGCCACTCTTCGCTTTGTTTCAGGATCGTACTCAAATATCCAGGATTCATCACCTGTGATCACACGATTGAAGAATTCTTGGTCATTTCAATTTCAAGAAGATCAACGCACACGTTTCTTCGGTTGTCCTTCTGTTCCGTTGTGAGGTTTTTCGGCACCAATTTCGCACAGACCTTTCGCATGACCAAATCGTCTGTCAAAATTTGATGTACGGTGAAGGTGTTTAAATTTAACTGTTCACTCATCATCCTTATTCTTAAACGACGGTCTGATCTAACAAGAACCCTCGCATGCTCAACGTTTTCGTCAGATTTTGAAGTTGAAGGTGTCTCTGAGGGAGGTTGATCTTCAACATGTTCTTAGCCTTCCAAAAATTATTGTGCCGGGGGAAAACTTGTGCTCTTGAGAAGCAATGTACCCCATAGTCCTGTTTCAAATTTTCAAAGGTCACACTCGCGGATTCCCCAAGTTTAACACACAACTTGATTGAACAACGTTGCTCTAAATTCCGATGCTCCATTTTCGTAACACAACAAAAATACAACTTCACTGATAGCCCTTCAAAAATAATGTGTTTGAACGAAGAAACTCGTACTGAGCATGTGGAAGGGATGAACAAACTGGTCTAGCACAGACCGGTAGACACAGCATTGCCATATCGCTCGCAGTATTACCAATCTCATTACTTTTCCCACACACCTCGTGCATATATATATATATATATATATATATATATATATATATATATATATAATCGATGCATGAAATCGTTAGTTGATGAAAATCCATCTTAACAAAAGAAAATAAATAAATAAATAAATACGGTTTTTTTATGGTTTAACCTCCGGGTCCACCGTTAGGCATGCTTCAGATTATGAGATGAATGATTTGTAGCGTGTGTGATTTGCCACGTCTGACCGGGATTCGAACCCGGGACCTCTGGATGAAAGGCCGAGACGCTAACACTCGCGCCACGGAGGCCAGCAAATAAATATGTTATTTGGTTTTAACAAGATTATTTAAAAAATCACAACACATGTTTCCATACTCAGCTGAGGTATCACTTGAGGAAGTTACTTTGCACTGAAACAGCTGTTTATTTATTTTCTGTTTTTTTCCACCTTTCTATGAAAGTATTGTCAAACATGTTCTATTTGTATTTCTGTGGGAATAAGAATATTTTTCCTTAGGTTTATAACTATCTGTCAGTCACCAGTTACTGTTACGATATCCGATTAAGAGTTGCCGTTTACATTCCGTCGTCCGGTTTGTTACAGGTTATGGAATTTGTAAGGTTGAACTCGTTTAAACGTATCAGATTCTGCCAAAAGCTGACGCTATTTATGGTCAGAGATATAAGTCAGACGCTATTGCGATCGGTATACAATTTATTTTCGAAATTTGAAAGGAAGTTCATTTTATTTAATTGGCTTTTATATACAGAAACATGTTGGTGTTGCGACAAGAGAATAAGTAGATGCGATGTGATTTAATGTTGTAATAACGGAAGAAGATATGGGTTAAAAGAAGATAACGTTGATAATATTTTATTTATTATAAAAATTAAACATTTTTGTTGCCGCTACAGTTATTAATAACGTCAACCCGACTTGAATATTGCTGGGATGAAAGTATTGCTACGCGCATACGTAGGCGATGCTTGTTGATATCTGTTACCGAGTTTCATTATTATAATCTTTAAAAACGCTGGAATTTCGTTCCGGAAGACGTTCTTTGAAATAAAGTTTTGAGTATTTTAGACTTGTCATCGGCGCATATTTCTCTCCTTAATATATTAAATTTAAATCCTAAGTATAAATTCATTCGGTATCTTTGATTTTAATTTTATATTTAAACGAATCTCTACAGCAATTGCAATGGCATTTTATGTGAAATAGAAATCTAATCGATTGAAGGCACATTTTCTCAAATATATCGTAGTATATATATAACAATAATTATGTTATATACGAGTAATTTATATATATATATGCTTTTTTACGGTTAAATTAACATTAAAATAAAAAATAAGTTGTTTACATTAGTGAATAATCTTGTAGTTACAAATTTACTATTAAAATAACTAATCTTTGCAGAAACTGGTTTATACATGATTGTTCTGAATAGTAGAATTATTGTAATACATATCAAAAAAATATATATATAACACATTAATAATATTTCATCAAATCGGATTATTTTATTAATTTCTATACATGTATTTATTTTTAATAAAAAATATTTTTCCCAGCTATTGTTTTCCTTTATTTAATTACATATTTTAATATCGTCATTGAGTGTTAAATTTCATTATTTTATGTAATGGTTCTTATTATTTTTTTTTTTTTTAATTAAGCGTTTACCCGTGTTGGATAAATACGTATATTATTTTCAAAGCTTTATAATTTTGTTATAAAATTAACTGTTTGAAATATATATATATATAGCTCATATATAATCGTGATGTTAAATTTGTGCTATAAATTCCTTTGTATTGTTATACGGATATTTTTTTGCAGAGGTGTATTCAGCTCATTTTTAAAATTTATTAATTTTAGATGGAACATTATATCCTGTTTTTTTCTGTTTATTTGTTTTAAATTTAATTTCACCATTGAATTAAGTTTAGTAATAAATAAAGTTTTTGTTCGTAACTTTTAAATTTGTAATTGTATATTTACAAAAATATATTTCTTTAGAGAATTAAGATGTTTTTAGCCTCTGAAAGACGAATGTAGTATATAATTTTAATAGTCTTTAATTGCGAGATCTGTTCAGAAATAATCAAACATTTTTAATTACTCGCCAACGGAGAAATTTAGTGACGTGCGGTTGGCGGCATTGTGTTCCGCATAATTTCTTCTGTAACCACAACATATTCATTGATTGTTAATATCTCGTTTAGTTTTCATGTTATTGTTGAGTGCAGCGTGTTTAAGTGTAAATAGCGATTTTTGTAACATGCGATTTTTTGATGATTGAACTTTTGTCTCGATGTCATACCCGTAAACCCAAGCGTCGAGAGTCCAGGGGGCAGAGCTCCTGGCTGGACGATCGGGCGATCGAAGCGAGCCCTGATCAACTATCATCGATATAAAAGTACTTTCGGCAGTAGGTAGAAACCTACTTTACTCCTCAATTTTTCTAGTAAGCAGTCATTGTATTTTTTTTTTTAAATGGCCGTGCAAGTTTTTCGGTAACATGCATTTTGCGTCAGGTTATCCACAATTCTTAAGTTTTAGACCCTATAATCTGCAAATAAGAATAGGTTATACATATATACGAGTGTTAAAAAAAATTAAAAAAGTAATTTAGGTCGTAAAGTTCATAATAATTTTCTAGTTCATCAATAATAAGGAAGGAATATAAAAATTTTAATTTTATGCCCGACGCAAATGCCAGTGATAGTTGAAAAACATCGTTATCAGTCTTTTTAAATGCTTATAATGGATAATATCACGCAAGTTAAATCTTTAACTAATTGAGTTGATTTTATCTAAAACTCATTATGCATATATATACTCGTTTATTTATTTTTAACGTTTATTTCAGTATTTGTTGAATAATTATTAATTAGTTAGCTCTTACAGATAAACGAACCTAAAAAGAATTTGCTGTGCGTTTTCATTTGTCGGTGTATATACTGCAGTGGAATTTAACTCATATTTCCGTTCCGGTTGATAGGATCGTTTAATCAGATTAAATGAATTTAATTTTAATCATCTTAACACTTAACAATGAATGAATAATAATTTTACAAATATTGGAGAGAAATTTAAATTAGTTCATTTAATAATTTCTTTTCAACATTTTACGGTTATTCATACGTTTTAAAAGTCGTTCGGATCAGGAAGAATTTTAAACTGTTCTATAATTGAATGAGAAATTTATTGTCGGATTTAATACGTATGTTTTAAAAGAGGTTGTTGTTTTGATATAATGCATATCCAGAGACGCAAGTTCTTACCTACCTGATAACTGTTGAATTTAATGTCTGCATACTTATAGCATTTTGTTACTGAATAAAATAAATTGTTACTTTCCTACTTGAAGAAATGTAAAAACAAGGTACTTACGCCCACTTTATTATAATAAATTATTACTGAATTAGTATTTAGTATATTTTCTTTAATACTTTATCAGTAATTTAATTTTCATGGAATTAATTTTCCACGGCTTTTAAATGATCATTTGGCATTACCCTATCCGAGCTGTAAAAAAAGATTAAAAAAGATAATAATTATAAACAAAAAAAGAGGCATATAAAAGGAAAAGTTTTTAAAATAAATGTTTCTCATTTTATAATCTTGATTTAAGATCTTACAATCCATAATGTGTAGTTTGCAGGGAACCATTAAATATATTTTTAAAGACAAAAGATAGAAAAATGAAATGAAACGGATGTTTTACCACAAAACGATCTATTTTTTGAAATTAAACAACCACACCCAAAAGCCCCATGGGAGAAAACTCGATAATTTTAAAGAGAAATGGTAGAATCCCCTTTTAACAAAATGGAGGCCACTAGCGTCTTGGTGTGTAGCAATCTCAACCCAAAAAATAGGTCATTCGATTTGAGGAGTATTTGCTAAATGCTATTTTGTTAGTGTTTTATTGATAAGCAGTTATATAAAGAGTACTGTAGACAGCCTTTGAAACTAGTTGTGAAAATGATTAAATAACCGCTGTTTTAGTTAAGGTTGTCCGTAACCCGAAATTTTTTCCGCTAAAATTTTTTGTTTTAGAATACACTTTAAAATGATATAACACAACCCGTCTCTTTCTATTTACAATCCTTGAATTGCTTCTCGTTGGGGCTCCTATGAATTATGGGTTTCATACTGGAAAATAAATTGTTTCGAGCCAAGAGCATCTATCTGCTAAATCTAAACTTTCTATGTTTTACCGTTGAAAAATTGTTTAGAGTTCCAATACTTTATTAAAACTCTATATGTTAATATATACAATCTCTTCGTTGAATTTCATACAACTAAGAATATATAATACATCGTTAAAATATGTGTTGTTCCGGTGTTACGTAATTAATATGCACTCACGTAGTGAGCGGGGGGGGGGGGCTAAGGGGGCTACAGCCAGCGCCGAAATTGTAGAGCGATGGGGGCTGTAGCTCCCACCGCCCGACAATTATTAGATTTTATCATTCAGGGGTTAAATCTAGTAAGTTGGGTCCTAAAAATCCATTTTTAGCATTTTAAATTTTTGTAATGTATAATATCTCAAAAGTATTTCACAAAATTTGAGATAAATCAGTAAATAATAATCTCCTTTAGTCATTAATCCTTTCCTATATACCTTAAGCCGCCGTTACTCGACCCTGTAAGAGTAACGCCATTACTTGACGTGTGAGCGCCGCGCTCACTCTGACGCAATACTAATGAAAATAATCGATTACTGAGGATTTCCCGCAAGCCAGAAATGCAATACTTGATTATCGCATTCCAAACACATGCGAAGGCAGCTTGACGGCGTTCCAAGAATCTACAAAAAGTTTCAAGTTCTTTTACCAGGTTCAGCTAGTCCTGGAAAAGTGACTAATAATGCTAGCGATGTATTATGATAATAAATGGTCAGAACTGTCCATGAAGATGAGTATCTTATTTGGTGTGAAGAAATAAAATCAATAAATTTAAAATACGATCTAGAAGTCATTGAAGTATTGGATCGCTGCAATAAAGAATATTTGCTGAATATCCATTATCTCTTGCAAGTTTTAGCGACTCTTCCGGTAACAACATGTACTAATGAACGCTCGTTCTCCACAATGAAGAGTCAAAACGATTGCGTGTAACAAGTCGTGGGGTGGAAGATTAAGTTCGTTCGTTTTTTTGTCAGTGCATAGAGACATTACTGTTAATCCTGATGAAGTTTTAGACATTATGGCGAGAAAGAAAAATCGACGACTAGCTTTTTAGTAATTCATAATTTTATTGGAGTATGAATGTGTGAGTGTGAAGTATAAATGTGGATTATGAAAAAAAAAATTTACTAGCATTATGATTATTTGCGTACCAAATAATATATTAAATCCAAGTACATTTTTTATATTTTTCAAATACAATATATATAAAACCTTTTCAATATAAAATTTTCATTATTATTATTATTATTATTTTATCATCATCATCCTTGACCCCCACCCGAAAAAAAATCCTAGTTACGTGCCTGATATGTTAATGAATTCTCAGTAAAATCGGTTCATTCTTACTCGCATGTAACTGCTGATTTACAGAAAAAAACAGTAGAGTTGAATAATTACCATTACTAGATACAAAAAAATTGAAGGACTGAACATGGATACAGTCCTTTTAATGTGTGAAAAACGACGTTTTAAACTTCATATGAAGTGTTCCCGGAAAAAAAAAATTCAGGGTACTTTCTACTGGTGAAAATGAAGAAGAAAAATAATCATATAAATATAGAAAACGGTTTGTTTTCGATTATAGCTAGCGAAAAATTTTGTCTTAATTTCTGTGTTACGGTCAAATGAGGCTATACTGACATTTTTTGAATCGCAATTTATAGAGAAAAAATTTGTCCTCAGAAAACAGAATTTTAAATATTCGTCATATGTAACTGCGTGAAAAGCTGGCTGAAGAGAAAGGTCTTTTAGTATAGCAGGTTTTTGTATATGATTGGTAGAAAATTTTATTATTTTATACATTTACTAAAATGCTTTTTCTATTTATTTATTTATTTTTTTAATTTAATTTAACAAAATTTATTTTAATTTTACGTATAATTTACAATTATAATCTACTTTTCTTTCAATAAAAAAAAAATATCCGTAAGATTAAAGATTAAAATTAAATTTAAATATAAACCGAAGAAAATTTGTAAGATTCACAACTCCTCATTCACTCTTGTTTTAGTTCTTTGTACGGGCAATCAACGTTGAAATCTATAATTCAGCGTACTGGACCGATTCCAAGTTTAGGTAGGTAGGGTTTGCTATAAATCTCTATCAGCAAAGAGTAGAATTTCCAGTTCAGATTTTATCAGGCAAAAACAGAACACGCAAAATGCTGAATAAGTTAACTATAATAACGAGTTCAAACCGATAACATTATTTGATCAATATATACATATATTTTTTATCATATAGGCATGTATTTTTTCTTTTTTTTTTGAAATTGTACTCGATGTAAACTGTATCCCATTGAAATACATATATACAAAGAGCCGAAATACTTTTGACTCTTTGTGTTCGTTTTATTATTCGATTATTTGCTGTATCAGTTTATATTTATATTGTTCGTTCTCTTATTTTTAAAATCGTTCTTTTGCGTTAAATAAACTCTTTCAAACTATGAAAGAGCTCTTATTCGAATAATCTAGCTTTATTTTAATTAAATATTTATTTTACATTTGTGTATGATATTATTTTTATCGGTCATTGATACTGATTTGATATTATTACTCGTTCTGTTCTTTGCTTAATGCGAAAATAATTACTATCTGTTTAATAATTTTATTTAGTATTCTCTTTACTGCTTTATTGCATATTTTTATTCTGTATACGGCCGTCCATTACCGAACTAAAATAATCTGGACATTGTAATTTGTAGTCGAAGCCGCTCCTTATTAGATAGATTTCATAAGAAAGCTACTGTAATGGGTACCATTATTCAACTTCCGGGAAATTTCGAGATATCTTCGCGTTTTACATCCCTCATACCCCAAAACCACCGTCAGCTCGGAAGTTTATATATATATATATATTTTTTTTTTTCACTTTCTTGTGGACACGATAAATACCGTAATTTTTCGCTATCACTTTCAAATTGTTCCCTAAAAATAACTTGACCTAAAATCTCGGTCGAGTTCGTTAACCGTCAAAATCGGACCATGGGGGGGGGGGGGGGCTTTTTCGAAAAAAATATTGCTATAAGGTTTTTATTAAGTAAAATATCGATTTCATTTAAAGTTCCTAGTATTTTTTGGATAAGGGCCTAAAACTTATCTAAATAAAGTTTTTTTGATATCACCAACCATTGGCCCAGAGGGTAAAAAAAATGGGGTTTCGAAGACAAAAAAAATCATACCTCTTAATAGGTACAGTATCGAATCGGTTTAAAGTGGTTGTTAGTCCTCTAAACATTACCTAAAACTTTTGTCTGTAACAATTTTTGATATGACAACCCTTACGGCAAGGGATGACCAAAATGCTACTGGAATTGTATGATGGGGCTTGTCGTATGCTAAACATGTGAAACTTTTTCACGTGAAACAATTGTCGTATAGAGTAAATTTTAAGTTTTTCTTAACTCTAAGGTGGAAATTTGTTTAATTCGCTACTTAGCACCGGTAAATCTACCTCCGCCTTACGACGTGCCGAAAGGGATTTTTTTTCATTTGTCTTAAAAAACCTCTCTGTTTCGTATTTAGTCGACTTACCTGATTTTCATAATTATCCGGAAATACAATATTTTCACTAGTATCTATTGATTTTTACTTTCCATTTCTTCGTGTTCGTTGTCACTAAATATTATCCTAAAGGAAAATATTTCAATGACTTTACAAGTCTTTTTACTGGATCGTTATCCTAGGCTTTTGAGTTGTCCGCTTAAAGGAGATGCTTTGCTTTTCGTTAAGCAACTTTTTATTTAACTGTTTAATAAAAAATACGTCATCGTGTTAAGAATGAGCTGCTCAAAAATCACTTTGCTCTTTTGAATAAAGAACTTCGGCTTCTGACTTTTCCTTTATTATCTGATCGTAAAGCCAACTTGTTGACATTCGGAGTAACCGAACTTAACCCGATTTGTAAGTATTCGATCAAAAGACGGATCAAGAAAAAATGGAGTTGAGCGCTGGTAAATGGTTTGCTGAAAACTGTTTAGTAATCAATTTCAAAGATAAGTACGATATAAATAAAATTTCTTCATTAGTAATATAGACTTGTAAGTAATGGCATTTTTCCTTTATATCATTACGACACTTCCATAATTGATAGTGTAATTATCAAATAAAAGTAAATATCGGGATTTACTTCGGTCTACTACAATGACGATCAGCTCGGTTGGTTTTCTCCGACGGGGTACAATTATTCAAATCCCAGTCAAACGCTGCGCTTATAATAAAAACAAATATTAAATACAATTATAAATTCAAAATAAAGATCTAATCTTAATAAATGCTAATACTCTATATTTCCATAATTTATGTACTATGTTTTACCTAATTATTCAAACAAAATATGTTTAACTTTGATAACCTACTGAAATGGTATAAACTATAAAAATTGTTAGTTCGTTCCTGGTGTAGAACCACTTGGTTAGAGAACAGTTATCGTATTAGTTTATATCATTTTTTCGTCCTTTATATTAAATTTCATCACCTATATTTAAAAAAAAAGAAAAAAAAAAAAAAATTGTATACAAAGTTTTAATGTTTATGACAATAAAGAATATTAAGTATTTAGGAAAAATCATTAATTTAAAGAGCTCTTTAAGTATAAATGTTGATCGGAAGGACTAATTATGGGATCATTTCAAAATGTATCGTAGGTATCTGTAAAATAAGGTAACTGCTATTCGATTGGATAAATTCTCTTTTAAATCCGCGTTCAAATTCTTCCGCGTTGAATTCCGATGAGAGGTCTCAGATCATTCTAAATAATTATTTTTAAATGTTGTAGTTGTCAAGACATGATTTCAAGATTATAAAATGACATTTGTTTATAGTCTACACGTATATCCTTGCCCACGCTAGTCAAGGTTACCGCGTTATAAATAATTTACATTTATAATTATAAGCATTGTTGCTTATAATTATAAATGATTTATTATTAAATACAAATTAATAAATAAATAAATTTATTAAATATAAATTACACTGATAGACAAAAAAAAAAAATTAATGTTTCTCTAAGTGTGATTATAATCCGTACATTACAGATCTGTAAATACAATTTTTCTATTACCCTTAGATTTAAATAAATTACGCTTCAAAAAAAATTAAAGAAAAATATAGTTAAGATTTATAATTTTGCATGGCCTTACCTGTGTTAGAATGATTTCGCTGATGCTTTCCTTTTATAAGTAACCTCAGGCACATCCCGAATTAATGCCCAACAGTAATCGGCTAGCATGTTAATATTTCATTTCCCTTTATAGCGGCTATCCATCTCCGAATTGTCTCGTTGGAAACGTTCACCGTGTTCGTCACTTACGTCTCCAAGGTTGTCCGGGAAAAAATCCAGATCTGAGTGTAAGAAATGTATTTTCAAAGACATATTACATCCCGTAGCTCTGTATGAAGTAAGAAGTTGATTAACAATATCATGGTAATTGTCGGATTTTTGTTTACCGAAAACATTATTGCAAACGTCATTAAATGAAACCCAAGATGCATTTTCTACATTATTTAACATTGAGCTAAATACATAATTTTTGACCAACTCTCTTATTTGAGGACCAACTTCTTTTATTTTTCCTTCACTGACATTTGGAAATTTCTGTTTCATGTACAAAAATTCGGGACTATCCTTCTTCATTGTTTTTACAAAATTTTTTATTAATCCTAGCTTGATATGGAGAGGGGGTAAAAATATTATTTTGGTTCAATTAAGGTTTCATGAATAAAATTTTTCCCATTTGGAGTTAAGTTTTCTCGTTTATTCCACTCTTTGGTAACGTAATGTTTATCCCTAGCTCGGCTGTCTCATTCGCAAAGAAAACACATGTACATGGTATAGTCTAACTGAATAGCTATAACACTCAAATCACCATATATGTTTCAGCTATGTTTGTTATAATTTATTCTTTCAAGAAACTCTTCCATCACATCGTATGTCTCTTTCAAATTATTACCATAAGCGATCGGTATCGAAGGTTATCTGCTACCATTGTGTAGTAAAACCACTTTTAAACTATACATGGACAAATGTATGAAAAGGCGCTAGTCGTCAGGTTTATAAACTTGTCCTAAGTGCAAAATAATCTCATCAATATTTGAGCAATTAACCAAATTATTTTCATCAACAAAGTACTGAGAAAATTCTTTTTGTTGGCTTCGAAAGCCCGAAATTTTTGTATTTTTTTGAAGTAAATTCCAACCTTCCAGTCTTGACCCTAAAGTTCAGCTGTTAGGGTCAATCCCTAACCAAGTAATTTAATTCACCTTGTGAAACAAGATGTGGCGTATTGGAAGATAATTCAAATTCAAAATCATTTGTTGTCTTTTTCAGTACTACCTGATTCTTCATCGCTATTATAGAAACATACATTCTCAGATGGTTCAGAAACTGAAATAATTTCACTGTGAGTTACAGGCGTGATTGCAGATTGCAATGAAGGATATTTTACAGTATGTTTAGATTTTTTAGAAACTCCAGACACACTTATTAAACAAAAGTAACAATTGATTACATGATCCTTTGGTTCACACCAAATCATAAGTACACAAAATGGCAAAACCTTCCCTGTACCTTTTAGCCATCCTCTTAAATATACATAACAATTAATGTATACTATATGAGGAGCCCACGTCTTATGCTGATCACCAATTTTACACTGAAAGTACAGATGATATGTTTTTTTAATTAACGGTGTAATACTTTTTCTATTTGATTTTACGGTAGACTTAGCAGATGCATAACAAAAGGAGTCCGCATCATTTACACAATTTCGAGGCATTGTAACACTGCACTGTTAACAAACTTATGACAGCAATAAGATTGAACAAAATTAAATCATTCCTAAATACAATGCTTCATACAAAAAACACAGCTGTGTTTTCAGCTACATTTTTTTACCTCCACATACTTGATTAATCTTGTATATGAAGGTTCACTTTTTAGTATTAGATATGATCTCATAATATGTGACTATTGTACAAAAATCCGGGACTATCCTTCTTTATTGCTTTTACAAAATATTTCATTAGTCCTAGCTTGATATGAAGAGTGGGTAAAAATATTTTTTTTGTTCAACTAAGAGCCCATGAATAGTATTTTTCCCATTTGGAGTTAAGTTGTCTCGTTTTTTCCGTTCTTTGGTAACATAATTTTTATCCCTAGGTTTCGCAAAGAAAACACATGAACTTAGTATAGCCTAACTGCAGCCTAACGAAATAGCTGTAACGTCGAAATCACCACATATGTTCCAGTTATGTGTTTTGCAATAATTTTCTTCAAGAACGTCTTTCATCACATAGTATGTTTCTTTCAAATTAATACCATAAGCGATCGGTATCGAAGGAACTTGTTACCGTTGTGTAATAGAACCACTTTTAACGTATATTTGGACGAATCTATCAAAGGCACCAGTTCTCAGGTTTATGAACTTGCCTAAGTGCACCATAAGCTCTTCAATATTTTCGCAATAAACAAAATTATTTTCATCAATAAAGCACTGAGAAAGTTCCTTTTGTCGGCTTCAGAAGCCCGAAATTTTCGTATTTTTTTAAAAGTAAATTCCAACTTTGCAGTCTTGATCCTAACAGTTCAGCTTGATATTTTGATAAATTTAATTTCCTTAACCAAGTCATTTAATTCACCTTGCGATATAAGATGTGGCTTATTGAAATATAATTCTAAATAAAAATCATTGTCTTTTTCAGTACTGCCTGATTCTTCATCGCTGCTTTCGAAACATACATTCACAGGTGGCTCAGGAACTTGAATAATTTCACTGTGAGGTACAGGCCTGATTGCAAATTGCAATGAAGGATATTTTACAGTATGTTTAGATTTTTAGAAATTTCAGACACACTTGTTAATAAAATGTAACAATCGGACATGATCCTTTGGTTCACGCCAAACCATAGGTACACAAAATGGCAAAGCCTTCCGTGTACCTTTCAGCCATGCTCTTAAATATACAGAAAAATTAGTGCATACTATATGAGGAGCCCACGTCTTATCCTGATCACCAATTTTACAAATTATATGCTTTTTAATTAAAGGGGTCATGTTTTTTCTATTTGCTTTTACGGTAAACACACCATATACATAACAAAAGGCATCCACATCATTTACACAATTTCTAGGCATTATGACACTGCATTGTTAAAAAACATAAAAACAGCAATAAGACTGAACATAATTAATTCATTTCTAAATCCTGTGATTAATATAATCAACATAGCTGTCTTTTCAGATACATGTTTTGACCTGTACAGACATGATTAATCTTGTCTATGAATGCTCACTTTTCAGTATTAGATATAACATATTATGTGACTATGATATGATTTAACTCTTTGTCTAGTATTATTAATTTAAAACTTACAGATTATGTTAATAAATTTAATAAAAAAATGAGGTAACAACATACAATATAGGAGTTTAAAATGCTAACTATACGTTGAAAAATGAAAAACCTCCTTTAATTAAAATATTTCAAAAATGGTGGGTTATAGAAAGATTCTGAGTTAATATTCGTTTTCAGCAACAAAAAAAAAAAAGATTCAAATCATGTATTGCATGCTAGGAAATAAAAATTATGTTTATCATTGTTATTTATACATTTAGATGACCCATGTTTGAATAAAATCGACAAATAGAAATAAAAAAATTATAGAAGACTAATCCAAGATAGATTATTAGTATGGAAAATTGATCCCTTTTTGTTAAAAAAATTTATTTGGTTATTGTTATATAAACATAAAAATGCGTGATTTTATTAAATTTTTGATAAAAAAGAAAAAAAGTGGTAACCGTTTACCTAAATACGTCCAGTGTACACAGCGAATGAATTTCTAACAACAGAAAAAGTGAACGCTGGTGACATTCATCATAGTCTAAAATCCGTTTATGATGTTGACTGTTGGTCGATGTTCTGTAAATAGATGGGCGATAAAATTTCGAGCTTCAGAAACCGATAAAACGAATTTTGAGGATGAATTTCGCAGTGGTCGACCGGTTTCTATGATTGATGAGAAGCACCAAAAAAAAAGGTGGATGAATCAATTCATAATGATTTTGCATCATGCGACCCATTGCCACCCAGATAAGTATATCGAAAGAACGAGTAGTATACACTATTGCATGACTGCGCAACCTTAAAAATCTGTTAACGGTGAGTTCCACGAAAACTAACAGAGAATAACAAATTACAACTTGGAAGAATTGTGTAGCTATAAATGGTGACTACGAGGAAAAATAAATGTAAGTTTTTGTAACAAATAAATTGTATTTTTATACCATATTTGTTTTGATTATCTCTTCATCTACGAGTTATGAACGAGTGTGCTTTACACTTCAGTAACTCTGTTTTTATACGTTTTATATTAATGTTTTAAGTTATATATGCAAATAAATAAATCTGCAAATAAATTCGCGAAGTTACCTTCACCACGTAGTTTTACATAACGTTACTGTTTGTAATAAACAAAGATATCTTTTAGTTAATGATGATGCAGCCGCTACGGTTTCAAAATGTAACAGATTTCATACAAGATATGAAATAAAGGATATTATAGTTAGTAAGAACACCTGTAATAAAGTTAATAACGTAAGGGACGCCTTACCGTGAGAGTAAATAGCAAAACTTTTAGGTCATTACATCCATTATAAAGACATTTTACTTTGAAATTCATCATTTCGGTAATACGGTTATAGTTTACTAATTACTATATTATTTTACTTTAGTTTTTATATACCTAGCTGTTATAGTATAAAGGTTTTTGATATCGGTCAAAAAGTTTTCGTCTCTTTGGATTTATTTTTATTCATTTTTTCTATTCAAAAAATATTAAAACTGGTTTCAAATATTTTATAAAACAAATGAGCGGGTGTTACATCTTAAAAGAGGTTGGAGTTAACGTTGTATAGTTTAGTATATAGGTGGGTTATGCATAGTATGGATTGAATTAATAAATTATAAACATTTTTTAAAAAGTTTTCTTTAAGTTTGGGAGTTTTCCGGTTGATACGTTTAGATCGTAATTATCTCTTTTCATTTCGTTTTGAGCGAGTGAAAATATTTATTTTTAACGATAGTTTACTACCGCAGGAGAATATATCTGGCAGGTTTGAAGTTTCCAGTTTCTCACCTCTCGACTCTTCTTTTCAACTTGTATGAATTTGATAAAATTTAGAAATGATTGCTAAATATCAGATTTTTCTTATCTAAGAAATAAATAAGTAAATTAGGTATAAGTAGTGAGCCTTTCTCATTTTAACGTGTAATTATAGATCTCTGTCTACCTTCGGCTTATGTGGTCTGTTAAGTTGAATTTTATGAGAATAATTTTATTTAAATAATTTTTTTATAACGTGTAGATATTGCTTGATATATATTTGGATTATAATTAATTGATATGGCAGGTCCAGGCGGACTTGAGTGGGACGTCCCGATCGATGAGAAGGGGTCTTTTTCTGTTACGGGTCGGAGATCCTGGAGGCGGGGAGGATCTGGGATCACCGTCCAGGAAGTTCTATCTGACAGCAGTGGTGGTGAGAGTATTGAAGAAATGGTTATATCGGAGATTCGGTGTGCCCATCGCTTACTTTCAAGAAGTAAGTCGAAGAAAACCCCTCGGAGCCGAGTTTATGTTTAGTTATGGATCCGGCTCATGGTGGGCGGGGGTAAAAAAAACGTTTAATAATACCCTTAGACAGATTAATATAAAGCAAATGATAAATTTTGTCTTTAGGCTATTCGTAAGTTACTTTTCTTTTTTTTGCTATATTTCATAGGTTATATTTTATAACCATTTAGATAATTATTAACAAAGATTTTCTGTTTATAAATGCTAGTGATTAGTGTCTTAAATAACTGTTAAAAAAAGGTTTTTTTATCGTTTAAAAATGGATTTTAACGAGCAGAAAAAGATTATTACTCGTTATTAAAATATTTTCGCATGACGTGTGAGTTTGTAAGTTTCATAGATGTTGTAGATGTAATTAATAGAATTGCAATAAAGACAGGTATGATTTCACCTTTTCAGAAATGCCAGTTGATCGAAAGTGGACTAAGAGGCACAATTATTTTATTTTTTATTAAATTAGTAAAATTAACACCTATAAGGCTAGTTCTCAGTTTAATAAAAAGTGTTTTATTAGTGAAATTAGTTCCTGTAACTCAATTCTTCCGACAGCCTGTCGGAAGCCATCGCGTCAAGCTAGAAGAGGAATAAAAAATATCGTTTAATGGCTACGATGCTCAGAGAAAAACATTATTCGATAGTGAAAATAACAGTTTGTCAATTTTAGACCGGAAACCAGTTTTTAAGTTGATTGAATCTATTTTTTTGTTCGAGAGATTAAAGTATGACACCGCGTTCGAAGATCAGGTTGTGAAAATGTTTTATCAAAATGTTTTCATCACTTCATAAAACATCTCAAAAAAAAGATTAAATATGGTTATTTAACTTAAATGATGTTAGAATCCCTTGTTTATATTTATAGCACGATAGCAGTTTAAAATATATTGATTTTTTAAGATGACGTGTTGTTCTATCGCTAAATAGATTTACTTCAGATAATAAGACTATTCATCAAGAAAATCATGCTCAAACTATTAAATATTAATTTATGTACGAATATAGTATTTCATTTTTAGACCGGCCAGGTAAATCACATGATATTAATCAAGTTGTGATTCTGTAAAACAGTTCGTCAAAAATTGTCTTATTAAATGTTACTGTATCATAAAACATTATTTCTTTTAGTTAAAATTTATGTGTTGTTTCGTAATGGTTATACAGGTCATTAAAGATTGGTGGGATTTCAAAGCTCAGAGCCTCCCTCCCATCAAGGGATTAGGGACATTATGAAAAATTAAATTGGTAGCATAATTTCTAAGAAATCATATTGGTAAAACTTCTACTAAAAAAGTTTATGTAACCGCCATTCTACCCATTGTATCGGTTTTTATATTTTTGCTTTACTTTACTTTCTAGAAAAAAAAAGCACAGTGTGTTTTGTGGCATGGCGAACTGAAGTCAGTAGTTTCAATTCAGAGGGAAATTTTTACTTATGCATGAGAAGAAGGTACTGCATGAAAACAGTTTACGGTTCTGGTTGAAACAGTTCAAAGAAATAGGATCTGTTCACAAACGGAAATCATTTGCAAGGCTACCGGTATAAGAAGAAAATGTTGAACAATCAGACGATCTACACTCAGAAATCTTAATAAATCGACTGCTCGAAGAACTTCGTATTACAAATTAAAAAGTTTATTCATAAAGTTTTATGTAAAAGGTTGTCCTTGTATGCATACAATATTCAGTTACTGTAAGAAATAAAACCACCTGATAAAGAAAAGGGTTTCAATTTATTCTCTTATACGTAATGTCTACGTATATGAACCGAATTGAAATTAATTTAACAGAATTTTTATTATACCTTTCACTTTGGTTTTAACGGAAAATGTAGAACAAACAAAAATGCAGTATAAACAGAATCTGAATAATTTTGCAAACACTTAGAAGTGTTTTCGTATCCTGCATTACGTTCCTCGTAAACAAGTTTAAAAGAATTATTTAAACGGTGTGTAATATCTTTGATTAATATTATTTTTTAACGTTCAATGTACATTGAATTTTACTTGAAGTTATCCATAGAATAAGCAAGTATTGTCTTATTTTACTCATAAAAGTAAACCTAGTAAATTGGAAACCAGCAATAATCATTTTATAGAAAGAAGTATTAGGTTACGTGAGGTCGTTGCTGCATAGCGGATTAGTATACCAAATATATACCTTAAGCAAAACAATATTTTATTTTTTCCGTTGAGAATATTCGATATGTATATATATATATATATATATATATATATATATATATATATATAATTCGATTTCAGTTTTAATATTTATTTTTTTAAAGATATATTCTTGTCTTAGATTTAAAATTAAATTGCTATTTGTATATTTTATTTATTTATATTATTATTATTACTATTCCTTATTTGTTGTGTGTGGAATCTTAACGAATAATATTTAAATTTAAATTGGTTTAATATTATGTATATGCATAAATGCATACACGCGTGTTTGTGATTATCTATAAAAAGAACAAAACATACACACACAAGAGAGAGGTGGATGAGAAAGAGGGAGAGAAATAAATATCAAATTGATTTATTACCGGTAATTTACTGAAATTGTATTTTAATTGTCTCTTCTGATAAGCTTCTATTCGTTTGGAGGAGATAACTAACGATTTATTAAATACTTGTCATGATAATACGATTTCCTTTAATAAGCGAAATTAAACCCGTTATTGGATATATTTATCTATCTATTGGTTGTATATTTTTTTAAACGGAATTATATTGAAAAAATCATGTTTCTATAATTTTTAGCGCGAGTACAGATTCTTATCGATGTAAATTCTGTTATTAAAAAAACCTAGGAGGTGCCGGTAACCTTTAAGTTTAAAATTACAGGTTATGACCGGTTCCTTTCCTTTTTAATTGTTACCAGTGTGTAAACGGGCGAACAAAATTATGATTTACGAGTACCTATTTTTTTAATCTCTGATTTAAACACCTCTAAGCCAATCAGTCCGGCAATCAAGCATCACATGATCACCTCAGGGTGTCGTGGCAGCAGCTTGCCCTCCCTGTCTAGCCCCCTGTAGAAGCAACCCACCGGGGTCTCCCTAGCGTCATCAGGACAGTCGACTTCCTCTTCTGGACAGCCAGCCCATTTCCTCAGCCGAAAAGCTGCCCTTCCCGTTCCTAACCTACGAAGCACCAGGTGTGCGTTTCGCAAATCTTGTGTTTACCCCAGGCGACCCGTCCTCTGACACCTTAAGTGTCCCCCATCCCATCATCGGGTTGCTCCGACCCCCCCAATCTTGCATGTTGGTGGACCAGAACAACGTAGGCGTGGGGGCTACCTCCCTGGCCCTAGACATCATCACGCTTCGTTCCATGTTTCATCATTTTAGTAGATCCCCTCATGAAAGCAATAGATCCCCTCACCACAAGACTACATAACAGTCAGCTTGCATTTCATACGCTGTACTCTGATTATATAACTCGATTAATAGCGCACTGGCATCGTGCCACAGTTATATTGGTATCGTTTGTGATTAAATTTGGGGTTCGAACTGGCGGGAGTGGCCGCGCTACCGGGGTATAGCAGCCCTTGCGACCGGGGGCGTGGCTTCGTTCTGCCGGTGATGGTCCCTGATTGTCCCTGACTTGATAATACCGTGCAAGACTCCATGATGGGACAGGGAGGGAGTGCGGGGTTTGTTCCCGGCTCCTGCAAGGACCGGCATGAGGTTACGTTCCCCTTGTTAGGTGATCTAATTTGGTCGACTTATTAGGTGTAGTTCTGAATTTCTACGCTGCGTAAAACATAATTTTGATTTGTATGATTGTAACACTGATTTGACTTACAACTCGTTCGTTTTCTGAGGCATTCGCAGTCACGAACGGTGTTGTCAAATTTAGACTAGGCGCGGAGTCCGCGGTCTCGGTTAGTTCGTTTGATGAAATCATGTAACGTTGGATGTGAAGATGTCCGTTTGAGGCCCAAGGGAAGGTAAAATTTGATTTGTATTTTACTGATGCAAATGTCTGCCGAGGTATCTACATCGGTGGCATTCCGACCGAGGCCTAGCTGATGACTGTGAGATGTAATCAGTTAGAAGGTCTAAAGACGACCTCCGGTAAAGACTCTCAGGTTTCGAAACGGAGGGGGTGGTATGGCGACCGGTAACGTCACAAGGTGGGTGTCTTCCCCTACGGGGTTGGGATATTCTCTGACTCCTTCCGCAGGATCACAACAACCATTTAGCAACCGTCTTCCATTTCTCCTAGTAGTATGTAGGCTTCAGTGTCCTCCGCCGTTATCTGTCCTAGACCCGCTCGTGCCTTGATCTCGTCCCATCTGAAACACTCATAAAGTTTGTGCTTCGTAGTATCTACTAGTCTACAATAGATACAATTATGGAATTCCCGTCTCCGAAACCTGTAGAGGTAGGATCCGAATTCTCCGTGACCAGAGAGGAGCTGGTAGACGTAGTAATCTACTTCCCCATGCTTTCTCCCCAACCACTCCTTCAGCCTTGGAATCATCCCATGGGTCCAAGCTCCCGTATTCGCGTTACCCCACCTCTCTCGAAGTAGGAAGGCCGCGGAATCAGGCTTTGGCATTCCCTCATAGACTCGCTTTAACTGTAGAGCTCTCAGTCGAACTGGCGGGACACCCGTCAGGACTCCCTCAGTCTCTCCTGACACCGTTCTGTATGCCGCGATGATTTTGATCGCGGTGCTTCTCTAGATTTACGAGCACCAACAAATTTACGAGTTCCTACATTATTTGTTTCTTCAAACTACTGCATAAACATATTACAATTGAGTTGAATACTTCCCGTAATCCGCATACTTGCGATGTCGGATGGATGTTCTTTCATTTATGTAATCGATCACACGTCTGTTTTAGTATATATAAAAATTATGTAACGTCATAATTTTTACGAGTCATTTTTACTCGGAATATAATTTTTGCCAGCGGCAGAGTAAACTTCACCCGCTTAAAAATGAAGTAATAAATAAGTGTTCTCGAATGTTCACAGACGTGTATTTACAATAATATTAATATTTTTTCCACACACATTCTTCCCTGTAGCGTGTATGAAGAAAGACATAGTTAATGGTTTCAGTTTGGATTTATATACTTCTATCCTAAATTTTTCTTTAAAATCGACTATGCCGTTCTTAACCAATGAATTAAATAACAAGTAGACTCTTATATTAAACAAAATGAATAAAAGGGCAGATTTTTTGCAACTGTAGAAATAAAAAGATAATTGTTATGTAATGATAGCAAGTGTATGCAACAACACCTACGTGGTGGTCTTGTATTCTTGTTACTTATAAGCGGTAAAATTTTCCCGAATCAGTTTGGACTTTTATCGATTCTTATTTTGCAAACGATGGATCAGCTTTTAATTTTTGATGAAGATATTTTAACATTTTAATTTATTTTATTAGATTTTCAAAAATAAAGAGTTTGGAAGGGCCACCGAAGGCCCAGCCAAATTTTACTGATAGAGTATTTTGGTTACTCATCTTCAAAATTACAATTTAACAAAATAATATTTATGATAAAATTTTTCAGTATCATAAATTTAAGAAGGCAATTTTTAATTTTTATTAATAAATGGCTTGAGATGACAAGCGGTCTTTATTGTTCTTTAAATTAAGCATTTTACGTGTCGTCGAAAAAGGATGTGTTTTGAAAATAAAGATTGAATAACTAACGTTTTTAACTTTTGAATTCTAGGGCTAAGGGATGTAGAATCTCTGCTGGTATCACGACTTAAACTTTAAATTTTATTATTTTTTATAGCGGTCCGATGAAATATGACTAGTAAAATAAAATGATTAAATTTCGTATTGTTTTAGTTAATAATTTAAGGGACTAGAGAAAGGAAAAGGGCATAAACCTCTTGGACAGCAATATGTTTGGTTTAAAATTTTTTCTGGGGTTGAACGTTTGGAAAAATAAGATTCGAACGTCGCAATATTTAATTTTTTAAATTAAATTTACATGAAGAGCCTGAACCTCTTGGAAAATATAATTTTTTTAATTCAGTTTTATTTATTAACAAGGAGTTGGAAGTCTGTGGACTTCCAGCCTGAAACTGAACCTCTCAAACATTATATTTTCTGAAGATCGGACATTATTTGAAAAAGAACAGTTGAAATATTTAATTTGTTTTCTAATGAAGGGGTAACAGCGTGCAAAATCTTTTCAATCCCAATGGTGGTATTCGTCTGGTTTCAAAAAATTAGACTTTAAATTAAGGTAATAACCAGTAATCGCATTCCCGTTAAAGGATACCGAAAGGAATGAAGTTAGGGTTAATGATTGTGTTGATTCGATTATACAGCCTATTACTAGCAGATGATGAACATTAGAGATCGAATTTTTCATGCCGTTTAAATAATTCTTGAGATTACATCTCCTGGATAAGCAAATTCTACCCTTAAGTAAGATTATTGATAGCTAAATATTTGTGTATTCATTGAAATGAGTATATTTTAATTCACTAAAATATGTTAATTTATTTTCGTGAAATTTACTTTACAACTTCGGTACACAGGAAAGTAAAAACACTAATCTCATGCCGAAGAAAATCGAATATGCACCTTGCTCGTTTCCTAAGTTTAGTCAGGGCATTGTTGAACTTTAAAAATTTCTAATCGCTTTGTAGAATGTATTCTTTATCTATTGCATCCCTTTTTTTATCTTTTGTTTCCCGGTGTTTTCAGTATGAAATGTAGATCACAGCGCGGTAATAAAAATCTTCCGAAGAAGTACAGAGTTAAAAATCTTAGTGCATGTAATGGTGTTCGCCTCCGTTTAGATTTTTATCTTAAGAGCGATTTAACTTAATAAAATTTGATGCGGCAGCTTTTGTATTTGAGAGACAACCGGTATTAAATATTTAGAAAAGTCGGATTGAGCGATAATATACTCGGAGGTTGAACATTATGAAAGTTATTTACGTGTTTATTTTTTCCTTATCAAAACATAACGTCTATCGGAAATAGCATTTCATAAGCATTTTTGCTGCCAAAATAACTTTTCTAAAAATGTGTGTAACGATAAGCTTTCAATCCTTATCAAAGTGTTTGAAGGAAGTTCATTTTCCACCTTTAAATAAATGGGGTGTATACGTTTTACTCTGTTTTATCCTTATTACGTGGCACGTTTTATATTATTTGTTCCGAAACGTCTTGTATTCAGCTCGGAAAAAATCTTATCATAGGCTGAAGTTGTTTTTTTTCTCTGCAATAATACCTTAATCGATAGAGGAAGTTCATTCTTTCCTGCAGTGGTACCCGGGACTTTTAGTTTAGTAGTCTAGCGATCGGTGATACTTGATATTTCTGTCTGATCAATGAGGCGGTCGTTTGTTACTGTCCTTATCTATTTAATTGAAATTTTGTTACGCTTAATGAGGCGTTATCTGGTAAGTAAGTAATTTTTAACTTTCATTGTAAAGTTGAATAAGAAATATTGTGAAATTAAATAATAAAGGTTTTTTTTTAAATTAATTAATTTTCTATACAAACAGTTCAAATTATTTTTATTTGAAATGCTTTAAATAAAATTATGTTTTATTATCATTTAAAATGGATACGCTAGAAAAGAGATGGGATTTTTTCCTAATTTTTATAACTTTAAAAAAAAAATAAAGATATTTGTTTCCGGATCATTCTGTAAAGTTTTTCTTTTTTTAATAAGGCAACAAATATGATTGCAGAGTTATTATTATTATTAATGTTAATTTTTATCATCGTGAAAGGGTTAAATTTTAATCTCTTAACAGAAAATCTAGCAACAACATTCCACTAATTAAATTCCAGTAATTAGATTTATTCCAGTAATTACATTATTACATTCCAGTAATTAGATGTATGTTTTTAACGTAATAAAATTAGAAGAATTAGACAAATAATTCCCACGTTGACTTTTGATTTTACTTTTTACTATCGCTATTGTTTATATATATATATGTGTGTGCAACGAGAGAGAGCAAAAGGAGATTTCCTCCCCTCCACCATTAAACACAAGAAAGATTATTAGTTGATTTATTATTATGACTATTCTTGATAAATCTAGTTAAATTGATTTAATAATTAAGTGTTTTCCACTGTTTTTCTTCTCTTTTTACAAGATTCGAGATAGATGATTTAGCGGGGATATATTGTTTTTTAAAGAACTTCAGTTGTTACAGGGGGTCCTTTGGGACTCCCCTGTAGGCAACAAGAAGTGACGCATGAAAAATGAACAACTGGAATATCCGCGGTCGGAAGCTCTTTCTCGTCGAGAAATACAACACCTCTCCTTATTTTTACTCTGTACTCTACCAACAAAAAGCACTAGGCTTCTTTACTTCTTTTCGTCGCTGTATGCCGTATAGCTTTATGAATAATGTTGAGGCGCACAAAATCCCTTAACTCACTCACAGACGCTACGGTTTTCTTATGTTTTTTTCGCTCAGGCTTTTTTCGATAATATACGTAATGCACTTAAAAATATTACATGAATTTTTAATAATTTTGTATCTTATAAAACCTGTAATGTTTATTACGAATTCAAGAGGGATGATGTTTTGAATTTTTTTTTAACCGGACTTTTTGTAAGATTGAGAGATTTGTAAGAACGTGTTTTCGAAAAGGTTTTAGTGTAGCGACATGTTTCTTTGCAAGGTATTCGTCTCTACGGATTAAAATTAGTTTTTAACATTTTCTAAATCGGATCGCTGTTTTTACATCATAGATTTACACCAACAACGATAAAATATAAATAAACGGTGAATTCGTTACTCGGTTGATTGATTACTAAGGCCTTTTGATCTTTTCTCTCTATTACAAAATAATAAACGGTATTTGAATAATTTTATTCAATTATTACCAAAATTTATTTAAACAGTCTTAATCTTTGTTAACAATTAAATTTTAAGCTTAAAGTCTTTCATCGATCATAATCTTGAACGACTTGCTATATCAAATAAAAGTAACAATAAATCGTTCACTTTTTATCCGATTTGAAGTATTTTCTGTATCGGGTACGTACACGAACTGAAGGCAAGTTTCATTATTTACTTTCGAATCGGATACCGATGTAGAGATTGACGGACTTTATTTGCCGGCGTTAACGAAGCAAGTGATCGCTAAATTACGATCCAGGCTTAAGATTAAAAATAATTTTTTTTTTAATTTACATCATTATTTGGTATTCTTTCACCAAAATACAGCAGCATATTTCTGTGGAAAATTTTAATCTGTTATGTCAAGAAATAATGCTAATGCCATTTATTAATTTCGGACTTTTTAACGTAAACTGTACTTAGTATTAATTTTTACTGGTTTTTTTTTCTTTTCTATTATATATGTATATATGGTGAGAGAGAGAAAGAGAGAGAGAGAGAGTGAGTGAGCTTTTGCTTGGATGAAAACGGTGGTTAAACTTTGATTAGAGCAGCACACAAAATATATACTTTATTTAAATAAAATAAACGAATTAAGGAAATACCTGAAAAATAATTAACATAAAATAGATTACAAAATAATAAACAGTTATTATTTATATTTTCTTTAAGATTTATGTGTTTACAGAATTAAATGAGTACATGAATTTAGTAGACTGTGAACGGGATTCGGAAAATTCTGAGGCTTTTAACGGTTTCTTTATTAGTATTATTTAAAACTTTGTTTAGACAGTAGTACTATTTCTATTAAAGAAAATCTTTTAATTGTATTTTAAATGAATTGATTAAATAACACTTTAAATGGTTGCGTGATTAATAAGCATCTTTTTCGTAAGCGGAAGAATTGTTTTTAGTTAAAATAGTTCTGTATTTTGATTTCATAACAGATGGATATTATTATTTTATAAGAATTAATTACTGTTACTTTTAGCGAAGATTGATATTCATTGATATAAACATGTACATGTTTTTTTATATTTCCATGCTCGGAATGTCTTTTAAGAAATATTGTATATAAATTTATATATTTTATGAAAGTTATACTGTGATTTTCTGAAAAACTAAATTTCCAATACGTCAGTATTTTTTTTTTTTTTACTCTTAATTAAAAAAAATCATTTTTATGTAATAAAGCGTAAAAATTAAATCAAAAGTATATTTTCTTTTCAATAATCCGTAAGTTTTACGGATTATTAAATAATAATCCGTAAGATTTATAAATTTTCCTAAATTTTTAAACGAAAATTATTCGGCACATGGGTGATTTTAATATATTTTTCTATTGTTCCTCGGTATCGGATTGTTATACCACAGTGAGAAGTGATCTATTCAAAACGTATCCGACCTTATTACCATTAAAAACAAAAATATCTCAAATTCCTTTTTAATTATTGGTTCGTCTAATTTTTTTTAGTTTTTTTGATTTTTCAGGGCGTAAAACACTTTTGTGTTGTCATCGCCCGGATACTATATGTTTTTTGTACAAAATAAATGTTAAAAAAAGAAACAATTAAATGTTAATTAAAGAGTAAAAACCCCAGAAACGCAAAAATACGTCTTTAAAGTAAAAAGCTTGTAACGCATGCTAAAAGCGAAATAAAAACACAGCGGTATATCGCATTATATATCTCAAAAAAATAAAATTGCCATCTGCAATATGAAATATATTTGAATATAAAAGACGGCCCTAATAATTTTAACACAGAAGATAACATTTCATTATCTTCTAGAATAGTTTGCATTCCAGCCCCTAGTTTAAACTTGCGACGCATTGCCGCATAACAGATACAATACACAAGGATATGGTGCACTGTTAACTGGCAGTACACAAGGATATGGTGCACTATTAACTGGCAATCGCAACGAGCACAAATTGGTGCATCGAGTCATCAGATATCCATGAGTGAGTCTAGTGTCGTTTAAAGATTGTTCCATACGATCGTACCTTATTCCGCCTCTTTTATGCGTACCATCATTCAAAATATTTCTGTAAATCTTATTTTTAAGTAGTATTCGGCAAGGTAGTCGCGATTTTTTTTCATCTTGGTTAAAACAGCTTCAGCTTGTGGAATAACCAAAAATAATAGAAGGGAGATCTGAAGAATAGTTTGCTCGGTAAACCTAAAAAATCGCTGCTGGTACAATTCTTTCTCCTAGAAATCAGTCGGTTATTAATTTCATTTATGCGGTTTAATCATGACTCAAGTATTGGAGCCGTCATACCCGTGCCCATATATCTTTTAAAAATGCGATAGCTAATCGTTTATTGATATCGATGAGATCAATATTTTCAGACAGTTCACCGATTATCTATAAAAAAGATCAATAGTTTGGCTAATTAGCGATCTACCAGGATTTGACCGCTTTCTATCAAAGTTGCCGTTTCTGAAACGATTGCGCCATTGCTCTACTTTTATAACCCCGGTACTTTGTAAATTCTTACTGAATTTTATATATCGCTCGGGTCGAGTATCAACGATCTTTTAGCAAAAATTGCCCGACACGTTTTGTCACGGAAGCTTTAAACACGATTATAATAAGAGATAAAAGATTATGTTTGCATAGCAAGGTTAACTACTGTACTGCTCCATACCGTGTTCCACATATTTGCCTCCGTCTACTTTCCGATAAAGAAAAAGTCGGATAATTTGTGAACAAACCCTGTTTAACCTGGTAAAATTCTGTTGTACAACGTATTCAAGCTATCTTCAAGAAAATTAACTTAAGGTAATAAAAAGAACCGAATTACCGCATTCTAGACAACTATTGACGTAGACGTGACACATGTCAATGATGTAGACATGACATGTCATAGACAGACATAGAGACTGGTTAGACATACCGCATTCTAGGCTTCATTTTAGGTAATTGTATTTAATTAATAATATCTTTTCTTTTCTTATTTTTATTAAGGAGTTAGTTTCTCGTTTTTTTTTTTGCGTTTATTGCAAAGTGTCTTTTTTTATTCGGATAGCATTTTTTGTCGTACTACCGTAGTGTTTGGGTAATAAATGTAAAAAACTCTGTGATAAAGGAACTAAAAAAAAAACTTTAAAATTGGAAAATAACATTATTCAATTATTAAATTGTAAAAACTCTTTAATCTGGTGAATAAAAATAAGGACTAGTATGTTGCTGATAGTTTTATTCTTAATCTATTCATGTTCACTTCAAAAAGTTCAAATTAGAGAATGAATTAAAAGGAATTGTATTTTATTTTTTTAGTACGTTGTTGTAAAGTCGGTTTTTTCAGTTGTATTTTTATTTCCATTGTATTCTTAGTAAGATATAAAACAAAGTCTTAATATTAAGGTTTTATTACTTTATAGCGCTATAGTAGAGTTATAACTGTTGAAGGGAAAGTACTGTGATCGGTCTAATTTGGGCATGTGCGGTTTTCACCGGATCTTTACGTTTTGACACCTAAGGAACCCAAAAAACGGATGAAAATTTTGTTTGTGTTCGGTGTCGCACCCTAAATCACCTTGTATCTCCAGAACTACTTGACCGATTTTGGCCAAACTTGGTCAGATTACTTCTATGTATGAGGCATTGATGCCATTAATTTTTCAACTTAAAAGGTCAAGGGGATGAGGCTGTAGATCAAGATCATCTTTATTATCTCGAAATTTCGCCTAATTAAGGTGTTATTTTTCTTAGGGATATTTGTTAACAATTAAAAATAATATTTCTAAAAAAACGTTTTTGCAAAATCGCACTCCTACCAAAAAAAAAAATGATCTAAATAAACTAGTGGCTAAATGGTTACTGACTCAATAATATCCCCTCTCACCACAAGGAACGCTAGTGTGACACTGACCACTACAGCTGCTGTAGTGGTCAACACACTACAACAGTAGTTTAGCCTCCGGAACCATCGTAAGGTATGAATGAAAATGAAGTGTAGTCTTATACAGTCTCAGGTTAACCGTTCCTGAGATGTGTAGTTAATTGAAACCCATCCACCAAAGAACACCGGTATCCAGGAGATCTAGTACTCAAATTTGTCTAAAAGAAACTTGCCGTTACTAGGATTTGAACCTCAGCACTCCCGACTTTCGAATCAGCGATTTGCGATGACGAGTTGACCATTAGATTAACCCAGTGGGTTGCTGTAGGCGTCTGCTGTGTTGTAACGTCACAGGTGAGCGATAGAATTTAATACATGAATAATATTTAAAGTGCAAAAAAATATTTAAAGTGGCCACTAGTACCGCCACACCCGCGCGAATGAAATAGGGTAGGCGCGCGCGCTTTAGTTGGAGTCATTGAATTAAATAAACACAAAAATATTAGATTTAAATAAAACTATAAATATTTTAAATTAAGCTGTGTGTGTAAGCCGTGCATCAGAATAAAGCCGCGTTACGGGAAAGTCGTAAAACTGTGTTGTCAGCTTTGTTTTATGAAAATAATTTTAATTTTAATTTTGAAAACTGGGTAGTAATCTTATGTGAATGACTAATTCTGCACATAAGTTTGAAGATTGTGGTAGGGAATACGAAATGAATTCTTTTTATATACGATACACCGGTTGCCATGCCTGATTGGAATTCGAAGTCTAGGCTTCGAAATCTCGAAAGGGTCACACTCCGCATTGACCTCCGGAAGTCGGCAATGTAATTGTTCCATGGGTAATATAATATTGACCGCAAATTATTATACTATGAAACTTTCGTGACATATATTTTTATAACTTAGTCGGCATAATCGAATGTAAAATTCTTTTATCTTCTTTATCGGTACGCTTATAATAACAATAATATATTTATTTTTATTAATTCTTATAATATAAAAAGTTCATACGCACGCAAAAGAACCACAAGAACGAAACGAAAATATATTATTCATTGAAACGAGCGATTTCATTCATGCGTACTTTGCACGCGAACGTATTTTTCAGTGATATTTATTATAAACGTTTACTTGATAAATAACATAGAGAAAGCATTTACCGTTGTTAATGCGCTGTTTTTTTTGTTTTTTTTTTTTAATTAGCCTGTTATATTTAGCACTGCCGTTGTAATGTTTCATATAACATTTCTTTTGTGAGATTTCGATAATTCGAATTTTTTACGCGGTTGAAGGATTGAATTGTTTCTGATATTTTGTTTAATAAATCTCTTTATACGAACCGTAATAACGTTGATAATATGCATTTTTAACTTTTTTCCTATCGGGCAGGCAATTTCTATTCCGATAAAAATGCGTAATTACTTTCTTTTTGCTACACGTTTTATTTGTAATTAATGTTTTTAATTATAATAATAATAATAATAAATACACGACTCAACCGATTTTAATTTGTTTGATTTGAATTTAAAAACAAAAAAAATATTCTGTTTAAAATAACGCGATGTAATGAGTTTTAAAAAAATATATCTAATGTTACCCGTCTATGCCAGGAAAAGGAGTCTTGTGTTGGGTGTTCTTTCGTTTTTCTTTATTGATCTTGTAATTCATAAAATAGATATTCGATTTGTCTTAATTTCGCAGAAGTGACGTGGACACGACGAATTGAAGAAAACAAAATGGCGAACGGGGTACGCTATTTTTACGCGACTGCCAAAAAAATACTACTATAAAGGAGTGTTATGTATTTAGGGTGTATATATGTTTGTTCCACCCTCGTAGCCCAACGACTGAACCGATTTAGATGTATGATCCCGCGTTGGAATCCTTACATTACCGGGAGTAGCTATGTATATATATATATATATATATATATGCTTAAATAAATTTAAAAAATTAAAAAAAAATTATACTTTATACACAAAATTGTCATCCACACGCTCTTTGATTATCCTATATTATAGAGCAATGTTTTTTTTGTCAGTCGTGTTTTTTAATTTTTAATATTTTTGCGGAGGGTGACTGTCCCGGTGAGTACTTCGATAATGTTTTGATCTCGCAAACGGAGACTGTGCGGTATCTGGGACTTCACCTGGATCAGCGTTTGACCTGCAAGTGTCACGTGAGGATGAAGAGGAAACAGTTAAACGCAAGGTACAGGGAACTTCATTGCCTGCTACGGAGGAACTCAGGCCTCACGTTATCAAATAAGATCTTAAATTACAAGACTATCCTGCGCCCGATCTGGACGTACGGTGTAGAATTGTGGGGAACGGCTAGTACTAGTAATGTGGAAATTATACAACGATTTCAGAACAAAGTATCGAGGGTAATTGCCGAAGCTCTGTGGTTCACGCGGAGTGATAAGATTCACGATTATCTGGAGCTCCCATCGATTCGTGAGATTGCACAACAGTGCAATGTCAAATACCTGCAGAGGCTTGAGAATCATGTAAACCAATTTGAATGTAAACCAATAAACCGATGAATGTATATACAAAGGAAGAGTTGAACTTGTAAACCGATACATTCCTTGTTAACATAAAAGCCAGAACTAGGTTACTTGTTCTACGAACTGAAATTTTTTATTGTTTGTGTACCTACATAGAATATTAAACTGTAAAAATAAATATACAGAGTGTCCCACGAAGAAACTTGCAGGAAATGTTTTACGGGTGAAAATAATGAAAAATATTCATATAAACATAAGTCTGAAAACGCTTTGTTTTCGAGTTACGGCTAGCGAAAAATTTCGCCCGGATTTTAGCTTTTTTAATAAAATAAAGCCCTACTATAATTTTTGGGACCTAAATTAAGGATTAAACTTGTGGTTTCTTATGTAATTTGAGATGGAAAGTAGATAAAACAGGCCCCAGAACTGTTGTAACTCTAGTTTTTAAGATATCCGACGTAAAACACAAAATTCATGTGTAAATTATTGGATATACAAAGTTAAAATATTATATTATACATTTTTTTAAATTATTTATAATAATTACGGGTTTTTTTTTTAAATAATGTTTATTAGGTACAGAAAGAATAATACGATTTTCTGTGTACCTTTCATCTGTTTTACTTCAGTAAACAATCGAGTTTTAAAAGCTTTTATTTACTTTTTTACTGGCAGTATTTACGTTAAACTTCTAAGAATAAAATTCTCTACAAGTTTTGTTACTAAATCTTCTGCATTTATTAGTAATTTAACAAATCCATTGTACTACAAACCTAAAAAAAAAAATTGTTTTCGATATAGAATTTTATGTTTATATCGCATATCTTAAAAATTACTAGTTACAATTCTTGGACCTGTTTTAACCTATTTCCCAGCTCAAATTATGTAAGAAACCACCAAATTTACCCCTTAATCTAAGTCCCAAAAATTAGAGTAGGATTTTTTTTTATTAGAAGAGCTGAAATCCAGGCGAAATTTTTCGCTAGCCGTAACTCGAAAACAAAGCGTTTCCAGACCTATATTTATATGATTTTCTTTGTGTTATTTGTACCAGTAGAATATGTCCAGAAAGTTTTTCCCTTACTTCTTGGGACACTCTATATAAACTATATTTATTGTAGATATATAAAATACTTATTGCAAATTATAACCATAATTTTACTTTTAATAAATCTGCATAGAAATTAATGTTATTTAAATAATTAAATTTCATATTTTTAAAAGTAAAATGAAATAAAACGAAACATGATTTTAATAAAATAAGCTGTCATTACTAAAAAAAAAAAAAATAAATAAATTGAAAATATTTTAATGAAAATTGAAATGAACGATCATTTTTTCTCTTTTCAACTCTTACCTCTCCTTCTCACTGCATCCATCTTGTATATGGAGTCGTACAAAAATATGAATATACGAGTATATAATGTATACTGTAATATTACTACACAGCATTTTGTTGTAAAATAATTCACTCCGGCTTCACTTATTGTTTTATATATCCCTGTAAATATTGAACGGCTTTGAAAAACACGTACACACATATAAGAGCGCGCGTCACACACGCACTTACGTTTTCTTTATTTATGTCTCCCTTTGTTACATTGATGTTCTTTCCACCGGTTTTTGTTTTTGTTTTGTTTTGAACTGAACTCGAGTCCACCATTTAATAATTTTTTATATGGCATTGAGTTTGGCGTATGTATGTCTTGTTTTTTCCCCTTCTCTACATATGCTGGTCCGTTTTATATGAATATGTATATGTACGAATATATAAATTATATATTGTTTTAAAATATTGCTGTGCGAATATTAGTAGTATTCATTAGATATTACTACCATACTGCGCCCGTTGTTGTTGTTGTTGCCCCGCTCGCAGTTTTAATACACCGTAAAAGCATAGTTGTTAAATGTGAGAGCGGGAGCTTTTAAAAGTAAAAGTTGCTAGAGTAAAATATTCAGCTGTTAAAGTACATAAAAAACTAAATAACCCAGTCGGAGAAAGCTTTGAACTTTCTAACTTTGATATTTAAAATGAATACGAGTAAATTTAAGTTAATAATTACGGTTCTCTATAAATAGAATTTTAATTTAGTTATAGAAACATCAACAGTATACGTATTTTATGTATTCAAAAATTCAGTTCGCTAAAAAAAAAAGTCTTATCTTTATAAATAATTATATTATTTATTTTTTTTAACTATAAGCTGTAATTATTTAGCTTTAACAGTGTTTTGACACCCGGTCATCATATCCTGACTACTTTTCTACGGATCCGTCTTTCCTATGTTTTCCCAGTTTCTTTTTCAATACTTCTCTTTAGTTTTTTTTTTTATTATATTGTTACGGATCGTCGCAGTCTATCTTGAGTAGTTTGACTTTTCCGTTCACAATATGAATTTATCCATTCCGTTAAAAATATATACTTTTTAACAAGAAAGAAAACGGAAACCTTTTTGTTATTTTGAATTTTGTTTCAAACTTAAGATTTTATAATTTTTTTTTAGAAAGAAAGGGTAATGCTTAACGTTCATTTAAAGAAAATCAAAAAGAGAAACGCTTTCGTTAAAAAATAATTTAATACTTGATACGCATTTCAATGTTCAAACATTTATCATTAGCAGATATAAGGATGTCTTAGAAAAAGTATATATATATATATATATATATATATATATATATTTATATATAGAATATAAATAAATGTATAAAATTAGTAGAAAACGCTTTAAAAAAACAGTATTTCTAATTATGTTTGTAAAAGATAATAACGGCGGTATGTCGTCGGTAAGACATTAAACTGGATTTTTAACAAGGTAATGTCCACCACAACACTTGCCCAAAGTGTCGTTACAGCAACTTGAAATAGAAGAATGTAAGGTAAACTTTTAACCGCGAAAACCACGTTTAGTGGTTTGCGTAGATAACCGACTTAAAAATGCTGATTGCAAGTCACCACATGCAGTTTTTAGTGGCTAGTATTGCCGTTTTTTTTCCAAACGGATAAAACTGTGTATAAATAAATAAAAAAAAAATATTTATTAATACAGAAAGCAAAATATTGTTATTTCAATATATTGGCAGTTCATTTGAATACTAGACAGTAGATACTGGTGGGCGTAGGTGGTTAATAAGCCACCAAATATATGGTGTAATTAACCACACGTCTCAAATCTGGTAGACTGGAGGCTGTATAACATTACACTTCATTTACATGTCGTAGTTATTATCCTCATCTCATCGGGCCATGATGGGGGGGGGGGTGCTTATTGTTCACTAGTTGAACAGACTGTAATGTACATATTAGGAAATAAATAAATAAAATAAATATTGGCAGCCCAAGTCCAAAGTGGAAGGTTAGTTTTACATTATTAACCGAATAAACTCGCCTGTCAGACTGAGACCGTCAATATCTTATTTATATGAATGAATTTTACAAATGTAGTTTCTACGTCACCAACTGAAGTCAAAGTTTATGTTTTCTTCATTTTATGTATGTTTTTTTTTGTTAAAAAAAAATTACTGAATAAGTAAATATTAGAAAATATAATTCTTTTCTTAAAAAGGTTAGGAAACCGGTTACGATATTTTTAAAAATCCCTTTAATAAAATTGATATAAATTTTACATGCTAAATACTAATTTTTTTTTCTTTTACATTTTTCCTCTAAAGATCTCCAAAATTAATTATTAAACCACAATTAAACCATCTTATCATTTTTAAAACGTACATATATATTTTTTTAAATTTCGAAATAATCTTTTAGATTACTTTTGTTCAGATTACAGCTCATCACCGATCACAATTTTATATTAATACAATTTTGAGTTCTTCAACAATATAAAAATAACCATAATCGATTTAACATAAGGAAATCATTTTGTATATTTTAGGGATACATGAAAACCTGATGAATATTCCACTACCTGAAAAGTATTTTTCTACCTATAGAATTGTTCACATCTAAAAGTGAAATTTACATCTCTTATAAAGATGCTTTCGGCCGAAACGTTGTGACCTACATAACTGACACTGTGGATTTATTTCTAATTAATCATGATTTTGTGGTAGTTTCCGATATTTAAATTGCTGTTGTAAGATGATTAACCTATTCATCGACGGATAAAAGGCTGTTCCTCTACGGATCGATCGTCAATTTTCTCTAGTATTCAACTTCTTTTTTCATATTTTTTAATCCATACCTTTCAACAGAACCAATATATCGGGAATTGTGTCAGTTGTGACACAATTCCAGAATTAGAAACTGAAATAGTGGTTTTGCTTTCTTCTATTTGAAAATGAATTAATAACAAAATTAACCTCTGAGATGGCTGTGGAATAAAGCGGGGTATTTTTTATTTAATTTTAATCAAACCTACGATGCTGATGCGTTAACGAACACTACTTGTAATATTTTTTCATTAACATAAAACAGATTTTATGACTAATCCGACATAGATAAATCAGTTAAAATATTCTTTCGGCTTTTGGTTTGCGTCTCGTCCGGAAAGTTCTCATCCTGACAAAGGGAACACATAAAAAAGAAACTTTTTTTTAATTTTTCAACCTAGCCACCTTGCAATTCTATACATTTACCAAATTTTTAATACTCTCGTATAAGGTGATTTGTCCAACTCTTCAAAATAAGCGATTGCCCGAGCTTTGACCTCATGATTTGTCGTCTAGTGAGGACGAAGATTTATTCACGTTTTAGGAAGAGCATGTAATCGTTGGGAGTCAAAGCCGGCGCATGTAGGAGCACTTTGAAGGGTAGGTCATGGTGTTTTGCAACAACAACTCTAGACGGTGTTCAGACACATTTCTTTTACAGAATATCGTGTAAAAGTGGACTCGGTTTATCGAGATGTTTGAGTAGTCAGCAAACTATCATATCTTCAGTCGGCGATCATTTAATACGGTATTGCCGATTTTTTGCGACGATTTTGTTGGTCGTAGCGGTTTTTTGGCGTTTCGAGCGTTCGTCATCTTGAATAGATGTATGACAGTGTTTAAATTCAGTAGCACACGATTTTAACCGTCGAAAACGAAGGGTAAGAATCCTTTAAAGTGTATGTCCATTTTTATCTGTTCCTGTGGTGAAAATGTTTAAAACATAGTATTTTTCACAGCTCGAACTTAAATTTTATTAATTTTTCCAAAAATGTCAAAACTTAGTTGTACTAGTTAGCCAAAAACAAGAAATAAATGCACGCTTCTAAAACTTTTAGAAGCACACCATCTGAAAGATCATACTTGATGAATGTCATAGTTATTTGGTTATTTTTGTGATCAAGCCGAGAACATTTCGAACGACCAGTAAGGTAAAAATCTCATTGAACGGTATAAAATTCGATATCACAATGAACATACTCCGAGAATTTATTTTTAAATCGCATGCTAGATAAGATTCTTGAGTTTATTGGCCTGAGAGATTTATAATAGTTTTATAATTGATTTTAAACTGAACTTCTAATTTTTATCTTTGTTTCGTAGCGTATGAAGCAGTACGATATTTTTCATTTTAATAACCGCTTTAAGATATTTGATCCGGAAGTTTGGATTCAAAAAGGGAACGTAAAATGCTTATGGAGACATGATATACGGACAAAAAAATAAACCCGTGTTATGTAGCCTGCGGAGAGAAGGTTGTATGTCGTAGTTCTGTGACAGATGGGAACACTTCTGATGTAGAAGAAATTTTAAAATTCTGCTCTGCTAATATTTAAATGTGATGTAAACCGTGTTTATTTTCATTTACATTCACTTAAGGTCGGAAAAACATAAATTACGAGTGTTCGTCTGTTAACGTATAATAACTACATAGGTTTGTTTATAATATTTGTACGTTTGTGTAAATGCGAAGCTGTGTTTGTCTCTCTTTATTTAATTTAAAAAATGAAAATGGAAAGCTGCAAGAAAACTTAATTAAGTTAAACTTATAAAAAATGTAGCAGCAAATATATTTTTTGCACTTAAAAATTTAAACTTTATATCATCAATGAAACGCATATATACCGTAAAGTTTGCACGTTCTGTTTATTTTTAAACGCAGTCGTTTATACTTTCCATATTTTATTTTTATTTAATACGATACTTTTTAAGAAGAATTACGGTAGTAAATCGTATTCTTGACAAATTTTTTAAATAAAATAGACTAAATATTACGTGATTTCGTGTTATTCTACAAATATATTTCTCTTTATACTCATACCGAAAGTTCCGAGTAACGATGGAACGGTTGACACACGATTCGTTCAAAGTTAATAACGAGCAATGAGTGACTGCGTTTGAGTCCGTATCTATTTTGTGTGCGCACTTCCGCGTCCGTGTGTTTGTACGTTTCAGATAAATTCAACGCGTACAAAAACCACTAACATATTAATTCAACCCTTTCCCGCGTTTCCGTAATTACTGTGTCAGACCGCGCGGAATGTAAAATATTACTTTACCAGCACAAGCAGTTATATATTTCTACAGTTTTATAAACAGATTACGTGTTGCTGGGACAACAAATGAGTGTTTGGCAAGAAAAAAATAACTTCATGTCCATTACAGTAAATTATTCTTTTTTACTCTTTATCTATGTTCTTTCTCCCTCGCTCTGTCTTCCTCTTTCTCACTCGCTCTCATGTGAAAATATATGTTTGGTAATACGACATTTACTTGTATTTTAAATTAGATAATCTAAAATTTATAGTAATGAAATAAAATTGTAATAAAAAACAGATCACAAACTATTTTTTTTTAACCTAGCTAGTTGGAAGAAATAATAAAACAAATGAAATTACATTTAGTTTTGTTTATAAAAAAAACCCGACAAAATGTTGTATAATTTTCTTTTCTTTGACTTTGATAGCGATTTATTTAAAATACGCCCTAGGGTTTTTAAATACTGATAATTCAGTTATGCAATAATGAAAATACATTTATGAAAAAGATCAAAATGTTAAGTGAAAAAATTTAGGTCCGATTTAATCCACTGATCAAAAGGTGTTTTTACCTAAAAAATTAAGCATCATTAAAGTATAATTGAGAAAAGAATCAAAATTGGGTCTCAGTCGACCCTCTTGACTAAATAACGTTTTTATCATTAAAATTATAGTGGCGAGAGGGGTAAGTAACAACTTACCCCTTAACAACTTAAAACTCACGGGGTGAGTTCTTACACTAGTTATTTCATCTTCCAATAAGAGCAGCACAATTCAAGTCGACGGCTATTATATTTTACCATACCGCCCATTAACAAAGTTAATATTGTAGAGAGAAAGGTTAAGGAACGGATGTTATTAAAGATTTGTGTTTTACATGTCAAAAGTAAATTTTCATTTCATTGTTTGCGTCTTCATTTCATCAAGGCAAATGAGAGTATATGTATGCCAATTTATTGTATAAATCTAACTGATATTACCTTTGAAATAGTACGTTTCATTTGTTTTTATGAAACATAGTTTTAGTGAAATAAGTATCTAACTAAAACGGCGTCGTACGGGATAGGTTGTTCCATTGCATTGGGGTAAGTTACAGTAAAAACTTACCCAATGTATTGTTATTTTTTAAATTTTGCGCTTTTTTGTCATAATGTCCAGGACGTATAAAAAGAAGATATATAGAGGTTTAATCAGTGCAGTTACGTACGAAAAGATAGCAAAAGATGTTGAAAAAAAGGATTATCGTTAAGAAAATCAGCTGATATTTACAATATTAATTTTATACCTCTTCTGCGTTGTATAAAGGAAAAACCAGCCACTTCTCAAATAATAGGTTATGCAAAAATAGGTCAAGCCCATATTTGTTTTCTCAAATATCGAAGAAAAGGAAGTTAGAAGAGTAAATTGTAAAAAGCAGTCAGATGGTCTTTTTATTAAAAACAGATTTATCGCATATGACTCTGCCGTAACTCTGAAAAATAAATAGCCTGATCGTTGGGTCGAATTGGAAATTTTGTATCAGTAGATTGAGCTGCGGGATTCATAAAACCAGATCCTAATCTGTCATTTCGAAAACCAGTCTGAAGTGAACAACAAGTTTTAACGCTCACAATGTTTACTAGCTTTTTGACAATTTGGAAGCAGTATTCAAAAAAATTTTCTTTTGTAAGTCGTAGAGTATGAAATGCAGATAAAACTATAGTACCTACAGTTCATATGCCGGGTAAAATAATAACTGAAAAAGAGAAAAAAAACAAATAGGTAAAGCCAGTTGAGCAGAAAGAAGTCAGAAAACAATCGTAGAGATAACAATAAAGGCGATCGATAATTCTGTGCTTCTTCTTTCTGTGTTTTCCCAAGTAAAATTTCATTCTCATTTTGTGAGACAAGGCTCTCCTGGCTGTATCGGAGCTTCATTCCCTGCAGACTGGACGACGACATCTATTTTTTTCAGTTCGTGTAAAATTTTCATAAACATTTTCCTTCATTTCCTTGAGCTCCAGTTCTTTTAATCCTCGACAGTCATATTTCACAATTTTTCAGTGGCAGTTCTAGACTTCTAATAAGAAAAGTGGAATTGTTTTATTTTATTTTCCGCCAAAGATCTCACCGTCTAGAACTACTTGATCTAGCAATCTATGGACCATTCAAAATCCGATGTTTTAAGGAATTTCCAGTCAGCGAAACTCTCATCCAGGCCCAGAATAATTATTCATGATATTCCAGGAAATCAAAGAAGCCTTGATCGCGTCAGTAACTCCAACAAATAAAATAAGTGGGTTTCGCAAAGAAGAAATTTGGCCTTTTATTGGCCACGTTTACGGAGATGAAGATTTTTTTCAGCAGATGTCAAATTCAGACCATTACAGACATCAGAAAAACCATCTCATTTGCCATCTGAAGCCGTCTACGATTTGAATCAACCGTCAATTACTAGGACGTCGGAAAGTCAAAAAGCAGTTTGTTTCCGATGAAAGTTTGTCGAAGAAGAAAGTCAAGTAGCAGTTTGTGAAATTAGCAACGATTTAGTAACTACCGTTGAAATTCGACAATATTTAAGGCTGGCTTGAAGAAAAGAACACAAAAAGGACGGCAAAAGAGGAAATCTAGCACCCTTACTGATACTCCAGTAAAAGAACAATTGAAAAAAAAAAATTGAAAGATTTAAAAGAAAAAACACTCTGAGAACGAGCAAAAAAGAAACTTTGTTGGAAGCCGTGAAAAAAGAGAAAATCCAATTAAAGATAAAATGAAAGCTAAAATCAAATCAAAATATATTAAAAAAAAGCTGACAACACAGTTGTAGGAATTCACAGTTGTATCCCGTTTCGAGATATTTTTCCGTGCACATATAACTTAATGTAAAATATTTACCATTTTATTTTAATACAATATTTTTTGTTTATCTAATTCAATGAATTTAACAAAAGCGCGCGCGTATGCTGTATTTCATTCGGGCGGGCATTACAGTACTAGCGGCCACTTTTACTACTTTTTTACCCTTTAAATGTTATTCATGTATTAATTCTTCCGCTCACCTGTGACGTCACAACATAGCAGTCGGCTACTTAAGGTGCGATTTTTCAAAATGTTTTTTTGCAAATATTTTTTAATTGTCAGCAAATGTGCCTAAGAAAAATAAAACCTTAATAAGGCGAAATCTCGAGATACTAAGGGTGTGATACCCTTAAGGGTGTAGTGATACCCCTTTTGAGTGTGGTTTGTGGAGCAACCTCACCTTCACCTTTAAAGTTAAAAATTTTATGGCATCGATGCCCCATATATAGAAGTATTCTGATCACGTTTTGTCAAAATAGGTCCAGTAGTTCTGGATATATAACGTGATTTAGAGGGCGATACCGAACACGCACACACACACACACACACACGAAGATCAGGAAAATTTCCATCCGGTTTTTTTGGGTTCCATAGATGTCAAAAGAGCAATATCCGGTGAAAACCGTATGTGCTCAAGTTGGACCGATTAAATACTTCCCTTTTAAAGCTGTAGCTCTGTTATAGTGCTAGACTGGAAAGTAAAAATAAAATGGTAGTAGAAAGTTCTGAAGAAGAAAGAATTGATGAAGATGAAGAATGCTTGCTCATTGAAAGTTTATCTGCATATTCACAGAATCTATCGGGTGAAACGTGGATCCAGTGCACAGAATGCTAAAGGTGAGCTCATGTAAAATTTATGTTTTCTGTTATTATTAGGCTACTTCTAATCTTCTAATATTTTTGTATGTTTAAACTTTCGGTGATGTTTCGTTGTTCTAAAATGTTCGAGACTGGAGTTAAATTCTATTCTTTTTAACATGATGTTCATTTATTTTCCATGTTTAATCAATAATGTGATTTTTATGAATAATTTTTCGTTAATATTTTGCCTTACAGTCCTTAAAATAAGATACATATATTAACTAATAATTTACCCCGCATCGTGGTAGGTTATTACAATTTCTCTTACGATAAAATAATGAATTTTTCCAAGGAATGTAGTAACATTTTTGAATGAGAAAAATATATGTTAACAAAACTGCACACTTTCAAATGCAACTGCTATGTTTATCAAATATTTCCAGCAAAATTCTTAAAAAAAAAAAAAAATATCAACTAAAATTTGCGACAACTTGCCCCGATCTCGTATATTAGAATACAATTACTAAAAAAATCAAGATTTTTAGTAAAAAAAGTTTTGTTTCATTTGACGCGTTGCTCGACAGATATGTTTTATTACACTTTTAATAACAACTACTACAAGTCGAATAACGGATAACGTATTAAAAATTGTAAAAATTCAAAAAGTTTTAAAATTCTTAAGTTCCGTCCTTTGGACAATTTAAAAAAAAAATCCCTGTTGTGTACGTTAATACAGTAGCTATTGTAGCATTTTCAAACTTAAAAATTAAAGTTAAAAAATTTGATATTTTAAGTATGAGTTCCATTCAATCCCTTCCTTTTTTCTGCTTAAAAGTTTATTTATTGAAATAATTAAATAAGTCGGGTCTATTTGGTGAGATGCTATTAAACACGGAAAAAAGTTATAGTTTACAAAAAAAAAAATTGGGTACCGTGATTCCAATTTGTCCTGTCAGGTCGAAAATCCGGCCGAAGCTTGTATATATATATATATTTAGAGCTAAATATTTATACCAAGTTTCAATATTTTAGTCTAGGGTTTACGAGGCCTATCGATATCTCGATAGGGGCGGGAGATATCTCCCACCCCTACAACTGATCGAATTTTTTTTAAATTCTTATTTTTGAGTTTTTATTTGAAATAATTTTTTTTTTTGCGTAGTCCAGTTTAAGTTTGATAAACAATTTCTAGTGAAAAACCGACTAAAATGTACTGATTTTTTCAAGATCTTATCATTTATAGGAAAAAATGGAAATTCGTCGAAATTGATTTCTTCTATATCCAATGGTTTTCGCTTTATAACGTTTTATTGTTGTACGAATGTCTTCCTGCATTTTTATTTAGGTCATAAGTACGCTTTTATACTTAATACGCTCTCGATAAAGACCTACATTCATGTCTGTTAAATGCCAGAACCTAGCAGCTGAAAGCATCGACCAGCTGTAAATGATGAGGTTTTTTATTTGAACAGGGTTTTTGGTGTCGATTGTAGAATACTGAGGAAATTTGAGAAGTAAGTGAAGAGGTTCTTCACTGCCTTCTTTGTAGAGCAGAATGTACTGTTATACATCAACAAAACGAACCATTCGAAGTAAGTTTAGTATTCAGCTGTACAAATGACAGCTTCACTTGTTTATCGCGGAAACTCGCTGTCAGGTTGACTTCATTACTATCAAAGAAAGGATTTCATGCCGTTTCCTTTTCTACTAAAGCGGCTACATGCGCGACGACCATAATAAAAACCGGTTCAGATAATGTAAAGCAACAGGTATAAGTAAATCTTTTTCCAGGAAACATTGTATTATACTGACTGGCTTCACTCACCAGGGGAAGTTGATTATGCCTTTTAATTTTCTGATAAGAAAAGTATAATAGAAGGTGCATTAGTTTTGCGTTTGTAAAAATGAGGTGAAAAGTTTGTACATTATTCTTTCCTGAGATGCAGAGATTACGGATTTGTTTTAAAAAGTAATTTTTAATAGCTAACAGCATTCAGGGCTCAGTTTGGTTCATATAGAACAGAAATAAAAAATAAAAAAATCTTTATAAATATATTAAATCGATTTTTTTATTTATGTCTACATGTAATATGTAAAATAAAATTTGAGAAAGCCGATGAAAGTTTTTATTGAAAAGTCATAGCTAGTTTTGGGGTTTACAGTTAATGTATTATTTTCTTATTTCATTATAATATAGTATTAATTAACAAAGTTCGGTACTAATAGCAAAGTTTAGTTTCGAATTTTCTTCTTACTTAAGTTAATTACTTGCCTATTAAAACTTAGAACGTTACCTCCAAAGAAACAGATGATTCTATGGTAATTGTATATTAAAATTGTTTTGTTGTATTTATTTTCTTAAAAATGTAACGGTTTTGTTATCCTGATTGTTGTAATTATTATTCAAAAAAATAAATCTTGCAGTTTTTTACTTTTTTTAAAGTTCTGAGGTCCTCTCGGTCCAAAAATTACAAGATTTAGTATCAAGATTTTATGTGTACATGTATGGCTTTTCTTAACGTTTAACGGGAAATCGATGAATCATGAAATTTCGTTCAGTTGTTTTGAATTTGATTTTATCATTTCAAAACCAAAGAAAAAACTAAGATTAATTGTTGACTTTTATCACAAGTTAAAAAAAAAAAAAATATTGGGAATAATAAAATTAAAATATTTAAATAAGAAATTATTAATCCTAACGTTGTTTCTAAAAATTCAAGTTTTACATGTTCTAATTTGTTGCTGTTCCAGTCTGTCGAATTGAAAACGTTTAAAATTGTATAAAATGATAAAGGTATTCTATTACCGTAACGAAAAATATCTGAGTGTTTTATTAAATGAAAAATTTTCTTCGGATGATCAAATTGATTACGTTTGCCAGAAAATCAAATTGTACTGTTAAATTTAGAAACGCCTTAATAAAACGCTAAGCTTGTCATCATTATT
Organism: Lycorma delicatula; assembly: GCF_047948215.1. NCBI lineage: Eukaryota > Metazoa > Arthropoda > Insecta > Hemiptera > Fulgoridae > Lycorma > Lycorma delicatula. The sequence continues at coordinate 77,807,733 of NC_134460.1, read as the reverse complement.
AAATATATATTTTGCTTACTTATACTTTCTTCTTAACTAAAGATAACAGCTCCTGAGACTTAATCAAAAACTCAGAATGAGCTTTCAAGACACAAAAATGGTCTCCCGTAAAATATATCCAATCATTTAGAAAATTTAAATTTAAAAGAAATGTAAAATTAAAAAGAATTTAGAAAAGTAAAAATGTTAATTATCGATATATTTATATTTATGGTAGGAATAATTATTTATTTTTTAAAAAAATATAAATTTTCATCTCTACAAACTAGACAATGCAACTCTGTTTTCATGTAACTTTCCAAAATACTTCCGCTTTAAGGGAAAGAACACTATTTTGCTACCATTGACAGTTTTTAATAAATTGCCGAACCGTTTGAAAAATCTTTCCACCAATTTATTTAAATACTATTTGAATATTTTCTTTTACTGAACAATATTATTGTGTCGATAAATGTTTAATGGTATTAATATAAAAAAAACGCTGAATTTTTTGCATCTCATTCAACGTGTACATAAATATTTGTTCAAATTATTTTCATTAACTTCTGAAATAAATGTTTTTTAATATCTTAACACTTTTAGTTTTATACTATTTTATGTGTTTATATTTTAAATAGTTATTATGGACTCTTATATTGTAAAGGATTTTTTATAATAAAATTAATTTGTATTTTGTTTAAGGATTTCCTTGATCCACTCTGAAAAATGCTGTTACTATTCCTTTTTTACACGGCTGCACAAAAAGCTGTAATGTATTTAGGGTGTATGTGTGTCTGTTCCACCATAGCAGCTCAATGACCGAACCAATTTAGATGTATGACTCCGCGTTGGATTCCTTACGTTACCGGGAGTGCCATAGGCTATATATATATATATATATATATATATGTATGTATGTATGTGTAGAGTGGAGATTGCCGGTTGAAGCACAATCTTTAATGAATTGAATTAATGAACTGTAAACTGCGAGCCTCTGTCACTGTGTTAGCTAGCTTTAAACTGAATGATTCAAATCAATCGATTGAATAATATTACGAAAATAATAGACTTACATATACGTTAAATAAAATAATATTAAATAAATTAAAAAAAAATTCTGTTTAATAATAATGGGCTTCACGTGAGGAAGGTGTGTGAGGCTAGAGTGGTGAAGTGATACAAATACCTCCAGCTAGACTAGACGAAATCATCACCATCAACTGATAACAAACGGATGCTCCTGGGGTGCTGTTTTGTGAGGTGTACTCGTATAATATCTCTGCAAATAATCGTCAATGAACCAAACACGAACAAAAATTATGATATACTCAGAAAAATAGAGTGGCTTGCGCTTCGCCGAGACCGGCTTGAATCCGGCGAGCACCCACAAACCGTCCTTGTAGAGCTTGATGTTAGTAAGATTAGAGGTAATGCTATCGGCATCGGATTGAGATTGAGCTCATTGTTGTTGATATTGATGCTTTAGGGACAAAGCTGAGCGGCGTATGCTGCCACTAATATTGTGCTGAGTTGTGACGGTGTATAAATTACAAAGGACTACCCTAGATATAGCTGTCGTAGATCTGAGCTACTCACATCTCTGCCAAGGGCCAGGCTTACGTAGCACTGAGTCGCGTAAGAAAATGGGCTAGTTGACTATTTTTGAGAAACCGGTTTATATTATGCCTTTTATATTAATCATTAGACAACCTGAAATTCCTGCTCTTTCTAGACCGGAAAAATATATCTATACAAATTTAAAATGTGTGAAATTTAATTATTCACCCATTTCTTTTATTTAATTAAATACTGAATAACGATGTTTAGTTAGTCCTTTATTTCCATACCTTATTTATTTTTTTTAGTTCAATTTATTGTCGTTTTTCTTTTTTTCAATTTATTTACTTTTAAAACTTTTTGGCAGTCGTGCTTTTTAATTTTTATAATTAATTTTATTATTATCCGTGGAGTAGCAGAATGTATGTATTCCTGATGTTATGAATGTATTATTTATCTACCGATCAAATAAAAAAATTTTCGTACGTTTTTTATATATGAATCGTTGTAGGAGTGGAATCGTTTGAAAACCTGATTGTAATATTATGATTTTCTTTTTAAGAAACTTTAGCTTATCACAGAATTTTAGAATTAGCATTACAAAATGTGCATACCATTGTGTCCTCACAGATGTTTGTTTATGTTTATGTATTTATATATAATAAATACAATGTAGTAATGTAAAATATATAATATATACTTTTGTAGTGCTGGAAGTATTTATTATATATTTTTTAATTGAGAACAAATATCAAAATTAAATTTATTTCACTGCATAGAGGAATCGGCTCTGAAGTAATTTAATTTTATTTGCATATAGACCGTGCTATATTTAAATATTATATTTGCACTTTGATAGCTGACTTCCAAAGCCTCCGAGTTTTAAATTGAATTACATAGTAAGAGAACTGTTTGTAACAAAACCCATAAAATATGTTATGTGTATAGTAAATACGTAAAACGTCCTACGCATACCATATGAATACGATGTGTATTATTCTCTTCTGTACTAAACGTATGCGGTAGTTTGATTCATTGCAAATAACTGAAAATAATCCCCTTCTCTCGTGTACGATGCGATAGTCGGTAAGCATCCTCTGCGATTTATATAATTATAATGTCTGGATGAAATTCAGGATGTATTTGTCTAGGACCATCAAAATACTTTTGATTTAAACTTTACATTATTGACAGGTTATGTTATGTTCTACGTAATTTGGGAAAGTTCATGTTTAAGTTAAACAGACAGAATAAATGGAACTTGATTCGTAAATATTAAATTTTCATGCGAATGAATTTAGTAGATGCTCTTTCATAATTAATTTATTGCTTAATATACTTTTTAACTGTGATAACGAGAGAGATAAACTCACCATTAGAAACTAAGGAGTTTTTGTTTCTTTTGTTTCATAATATTAATAATAGTGTTCTTTATTTTCAGGTAGTTGTTTTGACTCAAATTAATAAAACTAGCATTTTCTAAAGTTAGGTTATTTATTTATTTTCTGTCTTTGGGAGATGATTTACTGATGGTTTTTCCATAATTAATGATATAACTATGGGAAACGTAAGCATAAAATCTTGTGCTTGAAATATTTTATGGGAATTTTGCAAGTTTTAAGAAAACTACAATGTCTGACTGGGATTTGAACCAGTAAACGTTTAGATGAGAGGACTAATAGCCTATCACACTGCAATGAAGGTCGGCGTTTATTTATATTTGTAGCGGCTTATAAGTTTTACGTGACTACCACGTAATGAGAGATCGATTTTTGAAGTGTTTTGAAAAAATCTATTGTGATCGAGATTCGAACCCTTAACCTATTAAATAAGGGTTTACATATTAAATACCGGGCGAAGCTGTGTAGTGGTCCTGACAGGACCGGCCAATGTTTTAACTGTGGAGAGGTTGGCCATGTCAAGATGAATTGCCAGAAGAAAGCCCGCAACACGTCCTACAAAACCTTTAGCCACGCTTGGGGGGGGGGGGGAGGTTGCAGAGATGTACACCGGAAGCGAGGTGTACTCACTGTGGAGCATAGAATTATGGTGGCTCCGGCGTGGGATAGCCTCACACGACTCGTCTAGGAGCGGTGGGACGCTCCGGCGTCTCATCACCGATGAGTTGACGGGGACTCCTGGCAGAGCCATAGGGAGGGTAAATGAGACCGTAGTCCCGGTGGGGGAATATCTTTGGGGTCCCCTCATTTGAAGAATGGCGACTAATCGAAATACCACGTCCCGGCTACCTAGGTGAGACCTTGAGTTCTGTCGAGGTAGTCTGAGGCATGGCATGGCAGCCATGCCATGGTAGTCTCAGGTAGTCTGAGGTAGTCTGAGGCATGGCAGCTCCCCCGGAGCTGTACTTATGCTTACAATTGGGTTCGGCTCTGGTGGGCGGAGTCAACAAAGAGTTAAAAGAAAAAACTTATTAAATAAATTGCATTGATTCTATCACTTCGTCAAAAAATTTCAGCGCCTTTGTTGGTGTTATTACACATCTAGAACGGTTGTACTAAAATTCATAAAAATTTTTAAAGTGTATTAGTCTTAATCAAGCAAGCGACACTATTTTATAATTTGATGAATTTTAATTGGCTGACGGAAATTCTATTTCCTGTAATTTGAAGAACTAAAATTTTAGTTAAAAAGAGAAATAATTTTTTTTAATATACTTTATAATGTGATATATTTAACTCGTAATGTAATGTTTTTAATAATAAAATTCAACCTCATACCGATAAAAAATTTAAATTAGCTTTCAGTCGTTAATTCATCTTTGTGAAAATATTTAGCATAAGTATTTTTATTGTAGAAATACATTTTTTAAAGCTGCGTCTTCTGAGGATGGTGTAACAATCGAAAGCGCTTGAGATACGTTTTTTGTAAGAGAATTTAGTTTAATATTGATATTAATATTTTTATTTATTGTATTTTTCTTAGTTTCGAATTGGAAATGAAAATATTTTTAAAATATTAATTATTTTAATGACAAACTAATTAAATTTACAAGTAAAGTTAAAAATTAAGCTGACAATAAAGTTGTAATACTTTAAAATAATGATGCATGAAAAAAATTACTTAATAACTTTTTCTTACTTAATAACCACTCCAAAAAAGACCTCTTCTTTTGGTTGAGGGTAATTTATGAAAACGTTTTGCTCTAAATTATCATATGTTTATATATATCGAAGAAAGTTTTAAAAATTCAATAAAAGTCAGTATTTTTTAATTTTTTCTGCTTTCCCACCTCTAAAATCATCTTCCAAGAATTTTTTTAATTTCTCTACGTTTACTATATAAAATGGAAAAACAAAAAATTCCACTGAAAAATGTACAAACAATAAAACTTACTTAAAAGTTCTTTTCTGGGGGGGGGGGGAGATGAATTTTGATGAACTTTTATTGTAATATTATTATTAAAAGTTTCAATAATTAACCTTTAATCATTTTAAAAGTTTAAATAAACCAAAAAAAGTTTTAAAGATTCAAAAATTTATATTTTAAACTTACATTGTTTACCCACTTCCAATATTGCCCCCAAAGTATACATATATATTTTTTTGGGGGTCACTTGCATTATTACTAGGTCTAGAAAGATATAAAACAAATAATTCTGTTAGAAATATGCAATAAATATAAAGATAAATTTTTTCGAATTTGGGAAAAGGCGAATTTTGGGGCAAACGGTTTTTTTTTTAAATAGTAAGAAAATCGTACACGAATGTACCGAGCTTAATAAAAAGTGGGGTTATGTTTGCAAAATTTTGAGAAAATTGACTTCTAAAGCGATCTACTCCATCTCCTGAAGTTATTGATCCCAAAATTTTACCAACAAATTCCTCATATACACTAGTCCCTGTACAAAATTTGTAAACTATAAACAATACTAGACAATGAATTAAAACATATCATAATCACATATTATGACATCATATCTAACACTGAAGCGTGAGCCTTCATGGACAAGATGAATCATGTCTGTGCAGGTCAAAACATGTAGCTGAAAGCACAGCTGTGTTGTTTGTGCTAAGCACTGGATTTAGGAATGAGTTAATTTTGTTCAGTCTTATTGCTGTTTTTATGTTTGTTAATGCAGTGTCATAATGTCTCGAAATTGTGTAAATCATGCAGACGCCTTTTGGTCTTTTGCTATATATGTGGTGAGTTTACCGTAAAATCAAATAGAAAAAGTATTACACCTTTAATTAAAAAAGGATATCATTTGTACTTTCAGCGTAAAATTGGTAGTCAGGATAAGACGTGGGTTCATCATATAGTATGCACTAATTGTTATGTATATTTAAGAGGATGGCTGAAAGGTACACGGAAGGCTTTGCCATTTTGTGTACCTATGATTTGGTTTGAACCAAAGGATCATGTAACCAATTGTTACTTTTGTTTAAGAAGTCTGTCTGGAATTTAAAAAAATCTAAACGAACAGTAAAATGTTCTTCATTGCAATCTGCAATCAGGCCTGTACCTCGCAGTTAAATTATTTCAGTTCCTGAGTCATCTGTGAATGTATGTTTCGAAAGCAGCGATGAAGAAACAGGGAGTACTGAAGAAGACAATAATTTTGAATTTGAATTATCTTCCAATAAGCAACATCTTATATCTTATAAAGGTGAATTAAATGACTTGGTTAGGGATATTAAATTTATCAAAAAATCAAGCTGAACTGTTAGGATCAAGATTGCAAGGTTGGAATTTACTTAAAAAAAATACCAAAATTTTGGTCGGGCTTTCGAAGCCAACAAAAAGAACTTTCTCAGTACTTTATTGATGAAAATAATTTGGTTTATTGCACAAATATTGATAAGGTTATGTTGCACTTAGGAGAAGTTCATAAACCTGAGGACTGGCGCGTTTTCATAGATTCGTCCAAGTATAGTTTAAAAGTGGTTCTACTACACAATGGTAACAAGTATCCTTCGATACCGATCGCTTATGGTATTAATTTGAAAGAGACATATTTTGTGATGAAAGACGGTCTTGAAAAATTAAATTATAAAAAAAAAAAATAGCTGGAACACATATGGTGATTTCAAAGTTATATCTATTTTGTTAGGCTTTACTAAGTACATGTGTTTTCTTGGCAAATGGGATAGCCGAGCTAGGGATAAACATTATGTTACCAAAGAGTGGAGGAAACGATACAACTTAACTCCAAATGGGAAAAATATTATTCATGAGCCCTTAGTTGAATCCAAAAAAATATTTTTACCCCCTCTCCATATCATGCTAGGACTAATGAAAAATTTTGTAAAAGCATTGGAGGATAGTTCCGGATTTGTTTTTACATCAGACAGAAACTTTCGATTGTAACTGAATGAAAAATTTGAATTAAATATTTAACTGAAAATGATTTTTGAATGAAATATATTTTAACTGAATGAAATATTTGTTGGTCCTCAAATAACAGAGTTGGTCAAAGATAATGTATTTAACTCAATATAAAATAATGTAGAAAGTGCAGCTTGGGCTTCATTTAAAGATGTCTGCAAAAGTTTTCTCGGCAAACAAAAATCCGACAATTACCACGATATTGTTTATCAACTTTTTAATTCATGCAAAGCTTATGGGCTGTGATATGTCTTTGAAAATACATTTCCTCCACTCACATTTGGATTTTTTTCCCGGACAACCTCGGAGACGTAAATGACGAACACGTTGAACGTTTCCATCAAGACATTTCTTTGATGGGAAAGCAACTATAAAGGGAAATGGAGTACTCACATGCTAGCCGATTGCTGTTCGACATTAATTCGGGATGTGCCTGAGGCTATTTATAAAAGAAAAGCAACAGCGAAATCATTCTAATACAGGTATGAGAATGTAAAATTATAAATTTTACTGATATCAACTATATTTTCCCTTAATTTGTTTTAAAGCGTAATGTATTTAAAATTAAGTGTGATAGAAAAATTGTCTTTATAGATTTGTAATGTACGCAAAAATGCAATTCAAGAAATGGTATTACACTTTGTGAAATATTAAAAAAAGTATTTTTTTTCTATTTATCCGTGTAATCGAATCTATATGTATATTTTTCTAAAAAATTACTTGGAAATTAATACGTCTAAAATAAAAATTCAACAAATTGAGTAACAACACTTTAAAATAATCTTTTTTATTTAAAATAAAAACAAAACTGACGAAAAGTTAAAAATATAGACATATCCTTTATTAAATGAATTCGAATGGACTTTCCCGTTCTCGAATTTTTCCTTAGTTTGACAGAAACACGCAATTAAAGCTTTAGAAGATTGTAGAGGTCTCTTCTCTCGTATACGATTCTATTCTAAGCATACAAATAAGGCAACTCTTATATATTGCTCTACTTGAATAAAAAGAGTGAATAAGACTGCTCAGTACGATCTTGTTAGATATTAATTAGAATTTCAGATTGTAACCTAATTATTATCTTTTTTACGTGATACATAAATTATTAATTATTCTACATATATGTAGAAAACTTCTAAATAATTTATTAAAGTTATTAACTAACTTAAATGTCATTCAAATAGAAATACGACGGCTCATATTATTTATTTGCAATACACGATACACAGATATCGAAACGAAACTTAAGTGAACAAACTCATAGTTATCTACGCAATCTGTAGTGCTCTGATAAACAGCCCACCCACTAATCACTAATGCACTGAACAGCTAATTTAAACAGTTCTAATCAAGTTTAAACCCATTAGACCAATCCCAAGAGATTTCAAAAAGTAACTCAATTAATTAGAAATTATTGTACTTCTGGGAGGCATTGAGATGTAAATTTTTAGAACGGAATTTAGGCAGGAATTAGAGCAGAATGTTTTTTTTTACTTTTTGTAAGTGCTATTATTTTGAAAGTGTAGAGATTTTTCGTAACCACTTATAATGAAATAAACGTTAAAAGAATGCGGTTTTATTTTAAATTCGGCGCCGAAATGAAAAATAATTACATGTAATTTAATTCTTAATTTGGTACCGACTTAAAAATGTGGAAATTTTAATAATATTTGAAAAAAAATTATTTTGTTATTTTTATTGCTATGTTTTGTTTTTCTTTATTTACTTACTTTTTAATTAATTTTATTATTTTTATTTTTAATCTCATCTAAAATAAGGACAGGTCTACAAATACACTACTCGTATAATAAATACATTTACAGGAAAAACAAAAGGTGAGAAACCTATGTCTTAATAAAAGATAAGGCAATACATTGATAAAACGACAAAGGGATTACAACCGAACATAAGGTAAGATATTATTAAATGCGACAATTTTTTTTTTGACTTAGTTTTTAAACCAATTTTTTTTTCGAATGAAAACTTTGAATATTTGCTGCAGTATAAAAAACACAAATAAAGGAAAATATCTGCCAATTTCATATGTAAATGATGTACTTTCTTTTAAGAATCTATTTATTTAAATTACGCGGAAAACGTTTACAGCAGGGTCAGCAGAGGGACTTCCTTCATAAAATACAAAAGACCATTAAAATCGGTCTGTTTCTTAAAAAGTAGTCTTATTCGAGCATAAAACAAAGACGGATTAATTGAACGTTCTTCATTTTTGAAATCGATTAAAAATAATGTCAAGAAGAACTCTCTAGAATAAATACGGTGATGACAGAAAAATTCGAAATTTGATAAAATAAAGTAATAAAAAAAAATGGGTACATAGGAAAATTAAACACCCAGACAAAACAGCTAAATTTGTTTATTTTGCTCGTCAATTTCCAACAAATTAGAATGAAAGATCATTTATTAAACTGCATTAGATACAGTTCTTATGATCAATAAAATTGGAGATATGAATTTGTGAATAAAGTGTATAAAATTATTATTTTTAAAGCTATAAATTTTCTTACCAAATAAAAGACGTTTCCTCTATATGAAATTAAAGTTTACTTCTCGATTGCACAAGTGATAGCGTGGTTTTTCTGAGGATTGCGAATTCAATTCCCGGCAAAAGACAGGAGATTTATAACCAGTGTTCTATACGTACAGTAATCGATAATAGCCTCAGTAGTTCTGCTTGGGGTTAAATAAAAAAATAAAAATCTTATACACTCGTTCATTTCATTCCTTCAGTAATGCAATTAAAAATTCTTTAAAAAAAGATCGTGAAATTAAATAAAAATACTGTTTTATGATAATCTCCACACAACGGAATAACCAGCATCACAAGAAAAATAAAATAATCTCCTTAGAAATGTTAAAACATGTGTTTTATATAACGACGAATGCTAGCAATATATTTATTATGACATTTATTTCATATCCTAATTTATTTCAAAACAATTTGAATTTTCGGTTTGCAGAAAATTTAATTTATTGTCCGTTAGTAAATTCTCTTAAAACCTGTTTTTCTTTGGTCAATAAATAACATTATATAGCTGCGACAGTAGTTCTTTGTGAATATAATATCTAGATCTCAGCAAAGTTATTAACTAAGAGTAAGAGAATCTATTAACTAATCTGAAAAACGCTTCCTTGAGAGTAATGATTCTCATTAAACAGCCAATCTTGCATAGAATAAAATTAAGGTATACGTTTACAATTGAATGTTAACTGCATTTCGGTACAGGATTAACAAGCTGATGTGAATAGTACGAATATATTCGGTTTAGTGACGAAGGTAATCACTTTATTCCTCATTCTTAATAAACTCGGCACTACTTGTTATTATATGAAATGGTTACGTAATTAATATAAAGTTGACTTATTACTCACAATTTATTTTTAGAAATTGTTTTAGTATTAAATTTTACATGAAATTATAGCTATCGTACATTAACATAGTTATATATAAATTAATACAAATTAAATACTTTGAAAAGGGACATACAAAAAGAGTTAAGGTATTAACTGTAAAAAAGGAGTCTTCCCCTTTATTTTCAGTGATATAATAGGATACTGAATTTAAACGTAGGTGTACATCCAGTCAAGATGATGAACGCTTGGGATGTAAAAAACTTCAGCGATCTACGAAAACACAAAACTCCATAATGCCGCATTAAATTATCTCCGACTGAAGAAACGTGAGCTTCCTGACATTGTAAACATCCCGCAGACCGTGTCCTCTACATTTTACTTTATGTTTTGATTTGGAAAAACTTTCCGCTCGATGAATGCCGTATTTATTTACTGTCGACTAAAGATGAATTCGACTGAATAATCTTCAAAGTTATTAATACTTCTTTAAACGCATTTCCGCTAAGGTTCTCCATTTTATAAGAGTAGATGAAATATGGATTCACCATTACTAACCAGAGATCAAACATTAATTGGGAGTAAGTGAAAGTACGCCCAAGAAACCAAAAAGGGTTAAGGCTAAAGTTTGGTACGCCAAAACTCTCGTAAAGGCTAAGGTTTTTGGGAATTATTATGGTGTGGTACTGCCTTTTTTAACCTGAAAAAAGGCAGTACCTTCATGGGGAAGGCTTTGCTACTAGGCCGAATGAAGAAAACCATTCAGGCTAAAATTTCATATCTTACCAAAAAGATTTCAACACGATAATGCTCTGCTTAAACGACTTGGGTTGTTGCCACAAAACTCCATAAGCTACACTTCGAAGTGCTTCCATATGCGTCATATTTGGCGTGTCATCGGTGGGATTTGACTGCCACCGATTATTTTCTCTTTTACAAAACTGAAGGAATGATGACTTGCTTGAATTCAAATGAAAAGGTTAACCACTGGGACAACCGCTTATTTTGTAGCTTTGGAAAAATCTCAATATATTGAGCGTATTAAAAAAATTGGAAATTCGTTGGTCTAAATGTATCGAATTGTAAGGTGACTGACAACAGTCAGCTTACAGTTTTTGGATTTATGAATCAGTTTGAATCTGTTGCTATGTTGCTATTTCCACTACGTTCTGTTTTATTGATAATATCTATTAATCTTAGCGCTTTCACTAGATCGTACATCCTGAATTATTTGTTTTATATTATACAAGTTTTGCTTTCGTCTGGTTTTTTCTTCAGATTCCTCTCTCATGAAATTAACTTATATAATCCACTAACCTAGTTCTCTCTGTGACATTTTGGAACATATTTCTTTTCTTTCAGTTTCTTATTATTACCTCTTTATTTTGAATTTTATTAAACCATCTAATCTTCGACATTCAAACGATGATTACGCATAAAAAATCAATAGATAACGGTAGAAAAGAGAACTAAATTTATACAAAATTATAACAGAATAGTTTTCTGAATATTTTTTTTTTATTTCTGTGTAATTCGTGGTACTATCATAAAAAAGGATTTAACTTTTTTAAACTAATATCTGCATACGCGACGTATTTACATATTTCCACAGTTGGCAATTCATTTTAAAACAAAATCGATAAAAAATAGTGCCGATTAGTAATAATTTTGTAAAAGAAAAAATTCATTGGACAATTAAGAGTAAAATTTAGTATTTATTTGTATTTAAAACACGGTTAAACTTCGAATTCAAAGCCTTAAGCAGCTTTTTCAGCGTGCCAGCGTATTTATCGATTTATCTCGTTGTATAGTATTCGATGGAAGCAAATAATTGCTCGGATTCAAGTACTGTACTTCTTATACAGTACAGTATGGATATCGCCTGCGATTCAAACTGAATGCATTCCGCTGAACGATTAGACAGTACCCTTCTTTCAAAATATTCTTTAAATACTCCTCCGGAATTTATCCTACAGTGCGATAAACGAATAGAAGCAGTCAGCAGCGTAATATACTTACAAGCTGAATTATCGAACTTTACATATATGACGATCTCATAACATACAAACAAAACTAAAGTAAAAAATTGAATGTAGGTCACAGTAATTCATAGTGAAATATAAAAAGATTTTTTCTAGTGCTGCTGAACTTGATATTCAAAGTTTACTGGCAAGAATATAAAAAAAATAACCTACTCAAATACTCACTAATATTATTATACGACACGTAATATATAATTTATAAATGAGTATGATAAACTCACAATTGAAATGCAAGAAATTAACGTAGTTTTTAAAACAAAAAATCTGATGTGGAAACCATATGACTTCTTTGTACGCCTATTAAATTACATATACACATTTTTTCTGCACTTCATTTAAAATTATTTCATTTGAAAGTGAGATAGGATTCTCCAGTTTTTATATAAAAGTGGACAGTCACACAATTCCTAAAATATTAGTTTTTATTAACATCAAATATTTATGCAATTATTAACTCAACAATCTTACCTAGAAATATTAGGTTATAGAAAAAGTCCCTTTATTACTCTTTAAATAAATGAAGTCTTATATGTATCTAATACTATGTTTTTTTTAAAAAATTATTATGATGTAACCAGCAACAAAATTAAAACAAACACGAAACAGGAGAAGGTTATTAAATCTTATAGCAATATTTAATATTAAGTAGACTGAAAAAAATACATAAATAAAAATAGTACGAATCAAAATTATAATTTTCAATTAATATTAAATAATCAGATTTTTCACCAAAATCTGATGCGGAAACCACAAGACTTCCTTGTACGCCGATTAAATTACGTACACACATTTTTTTTTTTTAAATGAAACATACATAAAATTTTATTTCATTAATAACTTTTGATATCCTTTCATATTTTTTTTTTATTGTTATTATTAAATTATTTTTTATTGTAAAACAGTTTTTACAATCAGAGGCTAATAATTATTAATAAATTAAAATATTTAACTTAAAAAAAAGTTAAGAAAAAGGAAATGAAATCAGATTCGAACCGACATGCCGTCCCCTTGTAAGATCCAAATAAATCAGTAATTAAAATTTTATGTCTCTTTTATTTTATTTTTTTATTCCAACTTTCGAATCAATGAAAATAAGTACCACTTATGATATATTGTTGAAAAGCTCTCAATGTAGGCTTATTTCTGCAGTTAAGAAAAGTCCAAAATGCTAATTTTTTTGATTTTAGTCTTTTTTGACATTTTTACGTCCACTCAATTTTAATCAAAAGTGGAGGTGCACAACTAGATGTTACAACAGTCCTAAATCCAAAATTTCAACATCCTACGGCTAATCGTTTTTGAGTTAATGCGAGATATATACGTACGTTTAGACATCACACCGAAACTAGTCAAAGTGGATTCAGGGATAGTCAAAATAGATGTTTCCGTTGAAATCTGAATACTGAAAATTTTCACGATCCATTACTTCGTACAAGGAAGTAATAATCGAGCAAAATGTACGAAGACAGATGAAAAAAGAAACCTGACTTAGAGGAGTTATAATGTTGCAAAATAGAATTATATATTTACAACACACAGACACAGAGAGACACCATACACACGCGCATACGCGCACACAAAAAAACAGACACACAAATTTAAATCCGGTTTTCTAAATTTATTTTATTTAAAAAATCTTAAAGCCTTTAAATGGCCTTTCATCCGGAAGTCCCTATAGGGATTTGGAATCCCTATAGGGATTCGAACCTGGCATTTTTCATACGCTACAAAATTTCCACTTCATATTTTCATGCACAAGCTTCAAGCTTATATTGTGAATTAAACGTATGGGAGTGCGGCGTTTACACATATGCAGAATTATATTATAATCATAATATTGTAAAGATGTTTAAATTCGGATTTATCTGATTCATATTATCTAAAAACTCATTCAACAAGGTAATAATTATTTTTATTATTTTGCGCTTTTATTTATTTTATTTTAATTAAGATTTTAAATAAATTTTTAAAGATGGTTAAAAAATGGCTATAGCAATATAATAAACTGACCTTTCTTGTAGATCAAATTATTATTTTATGTAACGCGAATATGGATCTCAATAGTACTTAACGAACTATATAAAAATAAGTACTTTTAATACTTTCTGATTAATACATACAACTAATTAGGCGGGTTCTTGGACCAAAAATTCCTTGTACTGTACTTATCATTAATTTTTCCGGTATTCCAGAAATTTCCAAATTTTTATAGGTAATTTTAATAGTTCATTTTCTGTTTAAGTTGATGCTTTTATGTTTTAAAAAGACCTGTTTAACTGAAAAACAGACTTGAATGTTCAAGGAAATAAACCATCCAAGGAAATTAATATTTGTGTATTAGCAAATATCTTTTAGCAGAAATCAAAAACGAGTGAAGAAATTATGAACGGCATAACTTCATTGCCGGGAAACATAAATACTAAAAAATAAATAAGTGTAAACAGAGACATAGAAATTTGGTGAATAGAGGATAACCAGGAATTAAATATTATGATAGAAGAACATAATATACCAGAGAAATTACCTAATTCTCCAATTTATGAAGTAGAATTACTAAGAACAGAAATAGTAAGATACAGATTAAAAGCAGATCGGCAGAAGCAAGAAGAGTTTTTATGTAGAAAATAAGCTTTTAGAATCAAGCATAGATTAAGAAGTAAATATAAAAATGTTCTTAAAATATTTGATGATGCAATGCTTTATGGTAATGAAACGTGAATCTTAGGTGGAAATTAGGTTAGTCAATAAAATTCAAAATGAAAAATTTGTGAGACAAATATTATATATATTTTTGTGGCAGAATCTCGTAAAGAGGTGAATTAGGCATGTGGGTGATATATTAATAGATTCAGATTTAACTGATTTTGTAATAGATATATTTAAAAGGTAAAATCTATAGAAGGAAGATGCAGATTATAATTTGTAAAGGAGATAACTGAGGACGTAGGATGTAGTTGTTATATTGAGATTAAAATAACGGCATACAATCGTACCAAATCAGTCAAATGATAATGACAATGTGTAGATAACGACAATATAGATTGTTGTATGAAGGAAATTTGGTGATTTGTGTACAGTTCAGCAAATATTTATATTAATTTAATTTTTGCGTAAAAGTAAACAATGTTTCATTTTTATTACCAAATGTATTTAAGTTCGTTCTTATATGTACTGTTTGTTGCTAACTTAACAAGGAATTATGCATCCAGTGGAATCACTGTTTCGAATTGATACGCACAGAAATATCAAGAAATAAAATAACTGCAACAAGTTGAGGATTCATGCAAATACACATTTCGTTACGTTATGTTTACATCAACGAGAGAAACGTGTCTAAGAGTGATGTTAAATGGTGATTTGATACTTAAGTTTGGGAAAATTACTTTTGTATACAATCAAACAGAAGACAAAGCCAGAGCATGAGTTAAGCCAATGCAGTTTTATTGGTTTTAAATAGATACTAATACTTGTATACAGATTTGTAATAGAATCTATTCGATCATACAGGATTCATCTGTGCGGCTTCATTGTATGTATCGACTCCCACAAGGACATTAAAATATTACATTGTTCGTGGTATATCACACTTAAGGCTTCCTAAAAGTTGTAAAATCTTTTGCGAGCGAATAAATAAATGTTGTATTCTTATATAAATATATATAAGTAGTAGGTAGTTTCTATTATAATAGAAAAGAATGAATCGACACACATACATCTTTGTTGTTTTGTTGTCTAAAAATGGATTTATTTTTTTTTATTAGTTCAAAAAAATTTTTTTATGGTCTTCAAATGTTGAATTATTTGTAACTGATACTGTAGTTAAAATTAAAATGGCTTTTATTATGATTATAGTATTTAAACACTATAAAAAATATTGATATTGATTTTTGTATTGTTAAGCCCTTTGACATTAAGCCGTTAGCGAACGAATCTTTTATAATTGGATATCAGATCTGGTTGGATGGTACAAAACATTGTATTCGTTTGATGTTCAAGAAACAGATCGTTTACATATATAAGGCTGTTATATCTATTTTTTTTTTTTTTTATATATGAAATTTCCGAGTTCTATAACTTCGACAAATGAAGTCTACAAAAATATACGGAATATTTTATGTTAAAATATGGATGTTTACCCGCATAAAATTCTGGGACGTCTCGGTGATAGCAATTCTTTAAAAATCGATGTCTCCTGTAGTCCTGATATGAAATTTTAAAAGCAGTAAGTTTGTTTTATAACAAATATTTTAAAATATCACTCATCATCTAATGGTAGAATACATCGAAAAATTAATATGTTTTCTAAAAGTAAAAAACAGAGGCAGTAATTTTTTTGTTGGTGATACTGAAGGTGAAGTCTGGAATTAAACAAATTATAAGTCCAAAATTTTTCTTAAATAATTTAGTCGACCGTACACTTGCAATCGAAATGCCACTGGTTGAAGTTAAATGCAATTATAAAAAGTTGACTCGATAAAACTTTTATTTATACATTTGATTCTTACTTAATATTTTATTTTAGAAAATGACATCATTTATAAACTAAACAGTTGACCGATAACGGAAGATTTATTAGTAGGCTGCGGTTTACGTAATACAGTGTCAAATATTTTCTGGTTAATCGTCTAACGTGCACGGGGACCAAATTTATTTATGATGATTTTTAAAAATCGATAAGACTTTTAGATCCCAAAGTTGACTCGATAAAACTTTTATTTATACATTTGATTCTTACTTAATATTTTATTTTAGAAAATGACATCATTTATAAACTAAACAGTTGACCGATAACGGAAGATTTATTAGTAGGCTGCGGTTTACGTAATACAGTGTCAAATATTTTCTGGTTAATCGTCTAACGTGCACGGGGACCAAATTTATTTATGATGATTTTTAAAAATCGATAAGACTTTTAGATCCCAAGCAACTTTGTACCCAAACAGTGAGTCGGAGTTTGTTGACGATTACTTGATGAACTCATAGAAAACTCGTATCGTAACTGCTTCTCACTGAAAGACGCGGGCTACCTATTACCGAAGTTCATCTTAATCTAGCAACCTAAGGCTATACATTTACAGACCCGTAATTTGCTAAGGGTCGTCAGCGGTATATCGTCTTTAAATTTATATTCCGGCATATTATCTATTGCACAATAAATTATCATAATGTTGAGTCTGGTAAACAAAGTGTTATAACTTAATTTCAAAAAAGAAAATAAATTTTCGGAAAAAGTTATGAGTAATTATGAGAGGAATTCCTGAACTTTTATTCTCATTATTATATTTTCTAAGGTGTGGCTAATATTTTTTTAATTTATCCTCGTAATTAAAAATACAATATTATTATATAACGGGTGGAAGGACAAATTAGGTCTGCTACCAGAATCAATCGGTGTTGAAGAGATGTTATGTCTTGCATAATGCTCCCACCCGAAACCGTGTTTGATTTAAAATGTTAGCTCGGCAAGTAAATTATTGAAAAAAAGCGGATAAAAATTTTAACGTTTCTAAATCAAAACTAAACTTCCAAATACCGATAAAAAACCAGTTCCTTACCTTTTTATATTAATTTTTTACATTTGTATTAATTAAATTATAAATTATTTTGTAAAATATTAAAGAAAATCAGTTGAAATTTTACAAAATTACGTTCATACTAGCTTTTCTATGCGGTGCAGAAAGTTGGATTTTTCACTAGAATAGATATTTAACGAATAACAACATTTTAAACGAAGTTTCAGTAAACGGTGCTGTTTTCTTGACCACATTAGGACTTTACTTTTGTACTTTTCAAATAAAAAGTGAATAGGAGCAATATGTAGAAAGAATAAATTACAGAAAGCTACCAAATTTATTTAAGAGATATCTTCCAACTTGAAAACGGAGAACTGATTGACTTCGTAAATGATGGAAAGAACAACTTTCCACAAAGGATGTGTAATATACTTCTGTTTTACACATTATAAATAAATAAATTAAAACCTTTGAAATCGGGATAGGCTTAATCCAAACATAGAGACAGGAGAGGGAGAAGAAAAGGCTGAGACATGCGGGTTCGGCCTTCGGCTTTGGCTTATAACTTTTCATTAATCCCGGTTCAATGGACGCATAAAACTCCAATGTTACTTAAGTTTTTTATCGTTGAGGAATTCTAATTAAAAATTAAGAAATCAAAAAAATTAAAAATGATTTGATAAATAAAACCGTTAGGCTTTTATAAAATATAATGATAAATTTATACAATGAATATCCTATAAAATTAGGTTTATATAGTTTAAGTTAAAAAAAATAAAAAAAGTAATCGTTTAAATAATCAGTCGGTCGAACAGAAATCCTATAAAAGAGAAAAGTAGAGGAAAATGTAACGAATAAAGAACACGAATTGTCTTTTATATTTTCTAATAGAATAGTATTAATGGGCGGGAAGAATAAAAAAGAAAACGGTATCAACAATCTGAACATAAATATCCAATTTTTATCTTGAACGGGCTGAAATGTACTAACCGTATCTAAGAAAATTCTTTTATGGAGGTATTCTCTTCTTTTTTCATGAAAGAGACAAATGAGTGGAAAGGGTAAGAGTGGCCTGTGAATGTCGTGGAACGTCTTTATGTGAACACCTCGAGCTACAATAGAGAAGAAAGAATATGCATAATACACCGCACGGGGTCTGAAGTAGACATTTGAAGTTATTTTCTGGCTGGAGATTCAGGAACGTTTTGGCAACATTCACCACCCGCCAGTTACCGGAATAATTTTTCCACTTCTTGGGTATATTAACAGTTTAGCTAACCAGGCAATCTCCTTTTAAAACATTCTTATATAACGAATTAAATGGAAACAATATATATATATAAATAAAGTACGATTTTCTACTTATTAAAGAATTAAGTGGCAAATTAATTTGACATTAATTAATGTTGAAAATAATTTATGAGATATAAACAAAATATAAACAATGAAGTTACTTTCATTAATCTGTTATTCAGTTACTTTTTAAATAAATATTAAATTGAAAATATTTTACTATAAATAAAATTCTATGCTTGAAATAACTAGCAAAACGTGTAAGTTACGTTTAAAGAATAACACACAATTTGTAGCGATATTACCATACACGTAAAAATTTAATTAAATTAAAAAAAATATTCTTTGTGTTTAAGACCGCACGGGCCAAGTGGAAACTTCCTTGGCGATCGTAAGCGTTTTGAAGTTATTTTATGTATTTATTATATTAATGATCGTCATATTATAGATAACATTACTTGAACGAATCAGGAACAGGCATAATATTATATATATAATAATTTATTTTCATTCGTATAATCATTAGATCTACAATGTGTGCTGTTAAAACTATGTATTATTTTTTCCGTTTAATCTTTCTGTGAATGATTTTGTAATTAATATTTCCTTCAATATTATCATAATCTAAAAATGAAACAACGCGTTTATGGTTACTAAAATATGCGATAAATGCTTTTTATTGACATCAGTCTAAATATTTAAAAAAGAAACTCCGCCAATTGTAGTTGCATACTTTGTTGTACTGTGATTCGAGTCAGTCGAAATATTTAAATTTAATGTGGTTTTTAAGAAATCAGTTAATAGATTCAATAATTCTTTTGAGAAATCAACATTCAAATCCACACTTAAAATTATTGGTAATTATTATAAGTTGCGATTGAGCAAAGCAGACCCTGCTGTTGTATAATTATTATACAATTACTCACGAGCATACTGAGCCCACCGAAATCCATAATTCGCCTTTCATTCGCATAATCCAAATTCTAAAGATGTTCATAAGGGAACGCCTTTTTTTTAATACAGTGTCGGAGGGAAAACAAACGTATTCTACAAAAAATGTCTCGATACACATCAAATGGGTCGTGATACGCATCACGACCCTAATAAAAGCAGATAGTGTCAAACGACAATTTATTATACCCATTTTGTCGAGAAAAAATGGTTAGGAAGTATACGTTGATTCTACCAACTACCGGATTGAAGTAAGACGATTTTTAATATGTTCTTTCCTTTCTAATTTCACCGCCGAAATACAAACTTCTTTGATGTCGCCTCGTTCAACTACCTTAATAACTAAAAGACCGTTTCCTTCCTTTGTTTAAAATTTAAA
The DNA here is from genome assembly GCF_047948215.1 of Lycorma delicatula. Classification (NCBI taxonomy): domain Eukaryota; kingdom Metazoa; phylum Arthropoda; class Insecta; order Hemiptera; family Fulgoridae; genus Lycorma; species Lycorma delicatula. The sequence goes on along the minus strand of NC_134460.1, from coordinate 77,787,304 downwards.
ACTTGGTTCTTTTTCTTGTTTACTGTGTAATAAAACAAAATCTCTTTCTTATCACTTAATCAGTGAAATTCAGTCTTTTCGAATATATTTTTAATTTAATTAAAAAATGAATATATTGTAGACGAATCTTAACGTCTTAATCTTTTCTCCTAGAACCGAAACGGAACCAGCAAAGTCCTCTCATACTTTCTATTTTGAACCTTATATTTTTTCGTTTCTTACTTTAATCACATACTGACACCATAGGAGAAGACACCCTTCATGTGACGGTTTCGATTCCCACGCCATCCCCTTCGTACCTAGCTTTTATGGGCTTTACCGGAGGCCATCTTTAGTACCTCGGCAATGATATCTTTCAGTCAATCCTCAGCCAGGATGGCACCGATGCGAATGCCACAAGCAACATTCCCATCGGTGTACTGGTTACTAACAAACTCCAAACAAAACACATCTAGCAAAATTTCAAACAAGACTGAATGATTTTCAAAGAACTAAGAAACTGAACTCTACCGAAAGGTAAAAATGAGTTCGATACACAACGAATCATAAAACGCAACACAAAATCACTAATAAAACATAACAATAACAATAAATAATGTAACATAACAGTAACATAAAACATAACGAACGACATACAAACAAATCTGTAATCAAACGCAAAGAAAACCAGCAACAGTCTGAAAAACAATAAAACCAAATAATAAACCAAACATAAACACAAACTCGCAGAACATCACACCCTTACAGCGATCCTTTCTTTCGCCAAATATGTAATAAAACTTTCTACGATCACCCATTTGGCCCGGCTTTTCCAATTAACACGGAGATCAAGTGTCGACCCGATAATATCAAGCCGACAAATGGTCTCCGTCCGCATTAAGTCATTCCTAGCACACTCATATATCACATGATAAGTATCGTCCAACAATCCGCATTGTGGACACATACCAGAGTCCGTCAGGCCGAATTTTTGGTAGTCTGTCCCGAACAGCGCCATGCCCTAAAAGAAATCGCGTCACATACTTGTTCAAGTGTACCCAAGAAGTGTTCCGTCAATCAACAACATTAGGGTAAAAATTCTGAGTATAACCCACACTCTGTCTCATCCCATCTGGCCTGCCAAAGGGCGACACCATGCTGTTCTACCTCCTTTATTTTCTTCGAAGTCAATCCACTTGACTTCTTAGCAACATAACGCTGTTGCTTCTCAAACGCAATCAAGTCTATCGGTTTTACGCCTGCGTTCACCAAGAATGCCTCCTGTGAAATTGTATGGTAATCACACGTTACCGTTAGCAATATAAGGCGTTTTGTCAGTAAAAACATATCCCGATAGCTTTTAAATTTTAGTTTGTCTGTCCAAAGAGGCACCGTATATAACATAATTGCCTCGGAAACGCCTGTATACAAGATACCCATAGTCCTAATATTAAGACCCCAATCAGGATTGACCACACACGTCGAATTCCGAAGAAGGTATTACAGATTTAGCGTATTGAAGGTGCTTCTTAAGCTGCAACTTTTCATCAAGAAACACCCGGAGGTACATTTGAACCTGAACATATCTAATACGTCGATCTGACATCGATACATGGACTTGCCGCCTCACAGCCAATCGGCCTTTGAGGAGCATCATCGTGGTCTTCTCCGGGCTAAACGTCATCTTATGTTGATGACCCCATAGCTCGAGCATGCTCCTGCATGCTTGAGTGGCTCGGAATTCAACTCCCTTCCACAAACCTCCTTCAACAAACAGGAGCCCATCGTCAGCATAAGCCACGATGCGACACCCGCTGGGTAACCTCAGCCGCAGAAGTGAATCAAACTCCACCACCCACAATAAGCGACCCAACACACTGCCCTGCGGACAAATCTTGGACATTGTCTTCCCCATTTCATGGCTACCCTCGCGGAGCAGCACATCCCGGTGACCGAAGTAACTTTGCATAACCTGCAACTCACTCCCAATACAATCTGTCTGTAATTTCTATATAGCAAACTGCCACTACAGGTTATTAAATGCCCCAGAAATAATCAGGAAAATTCCCAGGACATATTCCTCCCGACTGGAGGTTACCACACTTATCACATGAAGTATGGCGTCCTCAGTATTCCTTCCGGGACCAAACCCGTAGTGTTTATTCATTAGTAAACCCTGCAATAGTAAACCTCTCATTTATACGAAGGTACAGAACCTTTCCAAAGACCTTACCAATAACCGGCAGCAACGTCAAGGGCCTATGACGAACTAACAACGGGATCCTTCTTGCCACCTTTAAACAATAATTTCACAATCCCCTTCTTCCAACGCATCGGGAAGTATCCTCCAAACAAGAATTTATTAAAAACCCATAATTCTAACACTTAGCCATACCGAGCGAGCAAGGAGCTCCGCCGTTATCTCATCAAAGCCAGGAGCCTTACTTCTATCTTGACTACAGATAACTTGACGCACCTCGGGCTCAGTAATTTCAAAGGAGACTGGACCCGGGCGAAACTGAGCAACCTCACGCCTCACCCACTGATGGTATGCGGTCTCACCTACTTCAGTTTCATGAGGCAGTAAATCGTCAAGTAGTCTGCGCAAAATTTGAGACATGTCTGAAATTACACCGAGTCGGGTCGAGAGAGCGTACAGAAGAACGTTCTTTCGTAGTTCAGGGCAGCTCTATTCTTATACAAATTATAAATAACTATTATTTCTCTACTGTAATCCTTTGTTGAAAAAATACGTAAAAATCTGTCTACCGTTCACGTGTTTCTTCACACGCATCGATTTTCGCTCCGGAAAACTGTATTTTTATTTTATCACTACAGTAAAATAAACTTAACCTAGAGGAATATTTCAGAAAAAAAAATTTCGTAAATATGAAATTCAATTAAAACGCAAGATCTCTTTGTTGAATAAAAAACATTATCTTAAAACTCATACGGTTAGTACGAGCATAATATCTAGGAGTACAGACATACGAGCGATATATTTCGACAAAGGCAAAATAACAATTAGTAGGTAGTAACGTAAGGTTATGCGGAATAGCCCAGCTAAAGGAATAGATGCATACGGCCGGTTAGCGATGAAGAGGGGTGGATGTTTGGTACCGTGAGGTGTTCCCTGGTTTACGTCGGCGATAACGTAACACGACCGGAACGGTTAAAGAGAAACAGATGGGAGGTACGGTTAAAGAGAGGTAGAATTGTAAATATACACGCAGAGTACACAAAGAAGAAGGAGAGGTGAAACAAAGCCGATGGGAGAGCCTTATCTTTAATGGAACACATAAACCTTGCCAAAAATTATACCGTTCCCATTTCCCTTAATCACTACAAGTTAGAGCATTACAAAACTGTTCCAGTTAACTGCACCTTACTGTAGAATATTATTATTATTATCATTATTACGATTATTATTTTATCTCGACCAGGAGAAGAAATGGGTATTTGTTTTACAATCTTCATTCGATCAAAATTTTGATACTTCACTTAAACCATCAAACTTTATCGAATTGTACTATTACGACTTAAGTCTTGAAAGATTAGAAATACTTTACGGTGTTCAAATCCGATTAAAATGAACTGTTCCTAACAAAAATTAAGATATGTTCTACACTCAAACGAAAACACAAATCTTTAAAAAGGAAAGTATATATAATAAAATCAATTGCATACTGGTACAAAAAATATAATATATATAATTTTTTACTTACAGATCGGTTCCACAGAAATATCCAATGATACTTCTGATAAGTTCGATCAAAACAATCCTGCAAAACAAAATTTTTTTTAATTTACCGATAATAAAATATACAAATTAAAGTGTTAACAAATATTTAACCATACGTTCTGGATTATCACACAAAAAGACAAAAACTACTCATAATTTGAGAATTGGCCCGTGCAAAATTTAAAAATCTGCTTTTTATCACAACAAAAAAAGCGACGACGATATCGAGTTGATCCATTACCCGACATAAATGTGAAAAAAAAAAATTCGAAAAATATTTCTTACATACTGACTAAAAATTATTATTCGCTTTTCACTTTCATTTTAAAAACTGAGATTAGTTGGAAAAGTTTTTTCCCTAATATACATCCCGAATTAATATCACATATAGAAAACTTTTTGTAATTGACCTTATTAATAAAGTAAATAAATTCCTTCCAGAATATTGGCAAAAAAGTTTTTAACTTTGTTTTAAATTCTATTCACTGAACATTTTTCTCAAAGGATGAATTCTCAAAAAAAAACCTTACCAAGAACGGGTGAAGCCCATTTAAAATTTTAAAAAGTTCTTCCGGGACAGATACTCGTTATCTTTTTTCCACTGGAATACCTATCTAAACCTAAAAACCATATTGTTCGTATAAATAATAAAAAATAAAATTCGCCTGGAAGAAAGTGATAGTCCATCTTGTTAAATGTCAAAACCCTGGTTTCTCTTAAGATAGTCACTTCAAATTTTATGAAGAAGAAACTTTTCATTGAAATTTGTTTTTTGAAATGATATTTAGAATTAATCCCGTGGGAATAAAACCTGATTCGCTGCTCTGGGCTGAAGCAGTTTACACTGTAAATTGTTTCGGAACTCCTGTTCGCAGAAGTACGATCCGAAGATACAAATACTCGATTTCCACACACGCGTACGATCTTTAGATCGTATTTCGGCAAACAGGGCTTCTCAAACTCTTATACACACATACATATATATATATATACACATATATACACCGGCAAGTGGCAACAGGATGCTACCTGACATACTACTCGCTGCTCGAAATCCTTCAAGATTATTCCAGAGATTCTAGGGAGAGTGACCTGATTTACCAAGTTCGGACTTCTCATGATGTTTAATGATACAATCTTTATACTATGGACCGGCTAAAAACAATGATTACTGCTGTGATACGTACTATTGCATCCGGGATAACGGTAAAATTACCGAACAAATCATATGAAAAATCACGTCCAGGATATTTTAAGTATAAATTTTTCGGACTTTTTTAAGGATCCCGGAAGAGTTATTGAGCCTAAAAATCGTATAAACCATTAAAAAGGTCATGAATCCACGCTTCCTACATTTTTCATTAACAAAGAGGTAAACAAAATATTTCGTTGTCGTTTAAACGAATGATAAAATAAGAGCGGGCTTCATTTTTTAGATTTCTCGGTCACAAAACAATAACAGCTAAAACCTAGGTGTGTTCTACTCACTCCAGATTATTATGTTTTTTTTTTTGACTTAGGATAGTTATATCGAAGCACTTACGCAGCGCAAATGCGCTGTAGGTTAGACAGTGTTCACTCGCTTCTCTTCTAAACCGTACCGGAATTCAATGATTATTTTCCCGGTCTGTTAGTGAGTATACAAAACGAACGGAAACGCAATAAATTATTATTTTATTTGGCTGAAAAATTCTTCAGTAGGTTAGCCTGAATTAGAAATTAAGAATTCGGGAGGTAGGAAATTCATTTATATTTATTTTTCTTGATGACTGTATTTGTCGTTTATTCAATACTGTTGTATTTTTTTTATCGTTGAATTATAAATAATCACGAAATTCTGTTTAATATGTACTAAAAACAATATGTGTAGTACAAACAGTCTAATATAACATTTTTTTGAATTTACAATACCTCGGCCCCACGGTTATTAAGATACAATAATAATTTATTATTTATTATTACTATTTTATTTTTGTTAAAAGTTACGACAAAACATTATTTATTCGTGACTAATTAATTCCTTTCTTAATTCCATAGTAGTTTCGTTTTTTATTTGCGTGCAGCGAAATATGTACCCGTGAGAGTAGATTAAAAAAAAATTCCTTCCGTTTTACCCTCATAAGAGAATGAATATTTATGACGGAAACGACAGATCGGATTGAAATGAAAATTACAGAAGATTGTTTATTTTAAAATCCGTAGCATTATTTCGGGTCATGCTAATTTTCTTCTTCGGCTTGACAACGAACTTTTAGATCGATCAAGTTATATTTCATTTTATTTCGTTTTTAAAAGTAAAACGTATTCCCACTAAAATAAGAATGATCGCTTTTCTTCTCAAAATTTCAAATTTAATATTTCATTAATAATTACTTTACAACTACGCTGAAAGATTTATAATAATACTGTAATAAATGTATCTTATATTTTAATTTTACCGGTAAACTAATTTCTTTTTTTTAAATCGGGTCAAAATATGTTAATGCGTTCAAAATATTCGACAAATAACCATAACTTCAGTTTTAACGCTGAACGATTTTTGTATGATGCGGAGAAAACAAAGATTAAATCTACTTAAAAAATGGGATTTAAACAACAAAAAGTGTTTAATGGTAAGGACAAGTGAAGGAAGAATAGAAAAAGTAAAAAGTTACAGGTATTTGGGAACTATGCTGACGGACTGGAAGAGCGCAATGGAAATAAAGAAAGGATAAGAATCGTAAAAGAAGGCTTCAATAAGAAGAGGATATTATTATGTAGTAAAAAATAATGTAGTAAAAATCTGGGACTAAAGCTAAGGAAGAGATTAGTTAAATGCTATGTATAGAATGCCTTGTTGTATGAAAGTAAAGCTTAGTGGATGAAAATTGTGACTAGGATTGAAGCTATTGAGATGTGGATATGGAGAAAGTAAGATGGTGGATAAAGTGAGGAATGAGGAAGTAATCAACAGAATTAAAGAAGAAAGAAATCCCATGCGGAAAGTACACAAAAGGAAAGTAACTGGTTTCTTTCAATATGTGGTTAATTTGTGAAATTTTGACAATTGCATTGGAAGGATCAGCAGAAAGAGAAGAAACCATGGAAGAAGGATGAAGTTAATAGATGAAGTGAACAGTGGTATACAACGCTACAACAACTGGAACACAATCGTACAATGCAAACAACTGGAAACTACAAGGGGACAAAGGATAGAAATGGATGGAGACAGCCGTGGAGTAAGGTACATGCCGCCAGGGGCAGAACATCAGATGATGATGATGATGCATGGAATAAAGTTAACCTAAGAAATACATTCAAAATTGCATTTCGGTAGTTTCAATAAAAAAGAAGGAAATAGGATTTCTTCAAAAGAAAAATGAACATTTGTTGCGCTTTCGCGCAAAATCGGCCGTTGGTAAAATGATTGATAATTGCATTATAATAATAATAATTTTCATGATTATTTCATTTCGGAATAAAAAAAAAAAAAAAAAAAAAGAAAAAAAAAAGGGGTTATAAATCCAAATATTCATTTTTCTCTTATAAAGACCGATGAATGGCTTACTAGGCGTACTATTACATTATCATTTTTATATTTGATTCCGGTACGCTGAATTTTATTATGCCCTCATTTTCTTTTAATTTTGTCCAATAAAGTTTTTAGTAGTGGATTAAATTATTATACCCATCAGGTAGTCAGGTGTCACATTTTATTTTATTACTTTTCATTAAATGACTGAAAAAACTGTCTATTGACTTTCTGTCGTTTTTTCAACAAAGTAAGTTTTTCATACAACATTTAAATTGAAATAAAAATAATAGAGGAAAATTCCAAACCAGACATCTTTAACTTTTGATTGAGATCGTCGGATGGTTTGAACGATTATTGAAAAAGAAAATAATAATAATTTGGAATATTAAATTTTCTAATGTAAATTTCAGGATTTAAAAAATAATTTCAGTTTATTAAAAAGTAATGGAGGAAAATCTCCAAACATCTAGTCTGTTGATCTCAACCATCATCACGACTTCAACGCGTAATCAAATTCTACATTATAAATAATTTTTGAAGCAGATACATATTTTAATACAGCATTGTCAATGCGATAAATATCATCGTTTAACAAGCATAAAATAATGAAATTACGATCTGTATTAATTTGAAATTAGTGCCACATATTATACTATGAGAAAAACGTAAAAGATATTGTTATCTTGGTCAATTTTTCAAAACATACATTCATCATATCGTTTTTTCTGCCAAGATTTAGCCGATAAATAAAAGACGTTACATTGCGAATACGTTTGTCTTCGTAATGTTGTATCTGAAATGAAAGATACCATCTGCAACGTAGTCGTATCAAAAAATCCATTTTCATAACCGTCGACGAATGAAGCTATACTTTGTGTACTGCATGTATTTCCGTGTTAAAATACGAATATAAGATACTCATCGATGTAAGCGATAATTAATATGTGGAGAATCTTCACGTGTCTGGTACAAGAGCTGGTTGTAAAGTGATAATTTTTCTTATAGAAAACGAACGACTGACCATTCGGTCCAGCGTTTTCCAAATTTAAATTTCTTGCGACCAACATGAAGAAATAAAATTTCAATACGTTACATTTATTTTACAACAGTCATAAATTTATACCTTTGATTTTTATAACTTTTATTTAAGCTTGCTATCGGGATAATAATATTGAAATATAACGTCCAACTTAAATGGGTTACATTTTTGTTGTAAAAAAATAACGTAATATGAGTACAGATAAATTACACGGAATATAACAACAGGATGTTGTTTACACGATTCTTACATATTTACGTTTGGAGTATATGAACACAGTTGGAGTTTAAAATCTGTTTTTATATTAATATTTCAGAAACCACTAATTAAGGAAACGTTTGCATTCACAGGTAAATTGTAAATGTCATTCAAATAATTGACGGTCTGATTAGATAGTATATTATTCTTAAAAGCCGGCAAAGGGTTTCATAAATTCCCCGGCTTCACAATCGAAGATTTTTATTTCGAATACGTCGTATTTAATATTAATAATGTCTTTGTTACATTTACTTAAAATCGATCAAATACAACAAAGAAAACGATTTTGGAAGTTAATTTTAGATAACAGATTTAGTAAATTATTTTAGGAATCGGTATTTATAGTGTTCTTAGACGTTCTGAAGATGTTCACTATCACTTAGTGAGGGCACCATCTCTACCAAGAAATCACCAAATGTAGCAATGTTTACCTCTTCTACAATTAACAAGCCAATTTATGTTTCTTTATTAGGAAACATTTTAAGAAATTTCACGCTTTAATACAAAATCACGCTTCAATTTAAATCTTTAATACAAATACGCTTTAAATCACGATTTAATACAAATCTCCTATTAGAAGTAAATAAAATCGGGTACCATCTTACCCGTTTGCCGGTAGGGATGCAGGGTGAAAATTATACAGTCTGACAATTTTGTGCCTGTTTTCTCACGTAATTTTTATGATCAATTTAAATAATTTCAGCCGCATCACAACTGTTTTGAAAAAATAAAGTATCATTTTTATTTCAATAAAAGGCTTAATAATTATTAAAATGTAATTCGATAAAACAAATATTTACGAGGTGTTAATGATTAAAAATGTTTAAATGGTCGCCATATTTTAATTTTCAAACTAATATATTTTGTAGATTGTTGTTGTGTTGGGCACATATACACTAAGTATCATAAGATATCTCAATCCGTTCGTATGATATAGATTTTCATTGAAAAAAAAGAAAACAATTGCGGGCAGACGGAAAAAGAAGCAAATGGGACATTATTCACAATAAAATTTTTGATGTCCTAAATCAGTCCCTTACGTTTGGCCAACACCTCCCGGGACACTCTGTATAACTATTGCCCGAGCAGGGGGGTGTGGAACATATGATGCACCTTTGTCCGATAGGGTCGAAAATCAGGTCAAAGATGGGTTACATATAGCGAAATATTTGTGTTATATTTCAACAGTTTTGGTCCACTGATTTTTAAGATATAGGAAAACTATTTAGAAATTATGTTGAATATCCCTCCACCACTAAATTCACCTGACTTAAATCTTTAGAATTTTAAATAACTTAAGTACTTCCACAGTACTAAAGCTCCACTTTTAACGTTGATTATTAGTCCAGACGGGATTTGTTTTAAAATGGGCATATTTGGACATTTTCTATATGATTGCTAATTTTTGCTTTAATGTCATCAGAAATGATTATTTCGTTATGCACCAGTTGAGAAAGTTATGATTAAATTTTTATTAAAATGTAAAAAATCGCAGATATCCATTTATTTTCTCCTATTTCCCTACATAACTCGATATCTCTTCATTTTAAAGAAAATATCGACAGAGAAAAACGTTTTGTTATTAAATTTTACTCACAATTATCTCCAGTTGAAAATCGAAAGATACGTTGATAATTGATGCAAAAACAGCAATAACTCACAAAAAAATGAAAAAAAATAAAATCTTTTGGGAATTTTTTTCGAGTTTTTATATATACATAGAACCTTCAGATTTTTCCTCAAAGAACTTTTTGATATGATAAAGCAACACGCCAAATTTCAACAAAAATCGATCCGACAGTTTTTGCACAATAATTTTGTAAACCAGATTTTTAAAAAATACGATTTTTCCAAATTGTGTAGAGCCTGAAATGAAGTCTTTAGATACCTGAAAATTTAATTGCATATAAAAGAGTACTCAAACTTTCAAATGCATTTTGAAAAATGTTAATAAGTTAATTAGGAGAGCCTAGGGAATTTTTCAAACTTGGAATTTTTTTGCTTTTAAACAAATTGAATATCTTCATGAATTTTTATCAAAATTTATTGAATTAATCACAAACTTTTGAAATATATTATTATCGTTAAATTAATAGACCGATAATTAGCAATATTTCGCGATTGCCAGTATGATAGTTGAACGTTTAAGGTTACAAGATCGAATTAAAAAAAACAATAATTTTGTTTGTTAAAATTAATTTTAATTAATTAATTTAATGAAATTTTGTTAAAATTGCATGTATTATTCTTTTGTACTATTTTTGAAGAATTTATGTGGAGTCAGCCCGGAGATATTAATGAAAATACAGGCCATCGCGTGTACATACATTTTCCGGAAATCTTATGATATTTTTACGTTTTTTGTCACAGGAGTTCGTGAAACGCCAACATTCGTAAAAAAACCAACAACGAAATTTCTGACCGACCTATATATTTTTCCTTTATATTGCTACAGCTGCTACGTAGTAGCAATATTCAGAAAAATAAAAGCACACAAAATTTTAATCGCATTTAAAAAAAAAAATGTATATTTCTTATAATATCAAGATACTCCAAAATATACAGTACTGGAGCTGTTATTATTTTTATTTCTGTAGTATAAATTTTCAGAATGTGTGCCACCGTGTTGTAGGCACTGTTCATAACGGTCACGCAGATTTTAAAACATTTTCTGGAACACAGGTTGCTGCAGAATCCTGAAAACCGAGACGATCTTCTCACGTAATGCAGGCACAGTTCTGGGTGGATCTGCAGAGCCGAACACTTTCTCTTTTAACATTCCCCATATGTAGGCATCGGGTGGTCTAAGATCAGGGGAATGTAATGGGTAGTTGAACTCAGTTCCACGGAAAATGACTCGTCCTGGAAAAGTTTCCTGCAGTATTGCTAAAGACTGCAATGTGGCTGGTCCTGTTGAAACCAATTATATGTCTTGTATGTAATCTAACTTAAGTCTATTCTTGAATTAGTTAATAGTAGAATAATAAAGACAGATATTAAAATCGGGTTCAATTTATATATTAATATTATCGTTATTTTAATATAGAGTTTGAGTCAAAGGTATAGAAACCCCATCAAGAACTTTAAAACCGTTTCAGATAGCATAACCGTTTCAGATGACAGGATAAGTTATCGTTCAACTACTTTACCTTTAACGATAAATAGAATTTCAACCTACAAAAATTATCATGCATCTCATTCATCCTTTGAGTAATACCTAGCGGTGGTGCCGGAGGTTAAAAAAAAGAAAAAAGAAAGTAATTTGGTGTAAGTGAGAACTCGGATCCGTAACTATGCTCACATCGGTTCGAATCCGACTTCGTACACAATTTTTTTTTTTTTAATTTAAATATATTGATTTATTAATAATTACTAACGTCTATAAAAATTTTTAATAAAATGAAAGATACATAAAATTTTATTTCACTAATAACTTCCGGTTTTTTGTTGTTGTCATTATTGAATTATTATTTATTGTAAGTTTTTTTTTTAATCAGAGGTTAATAAATAAATATATTTACATTTTTAAAAAAAAGTTGAAAAAGAAAGGAAATGAAGTCTGATTCGAACCGATGTGTCTTATAAGATCCAAATATTTCATTAATTAAAATTTTATTTGGCTATAATTCTGGAACCATTGAAAATAAGTACCACTTATGATATATCATTGGAAATCTCTCAATTAGGGCTTATTACTGCAATTAAGAAATTCCAAAATCCAATTTTTTTGGATTTGGGCTTTTTTGGACACTTTTGATCCAGCCGATTGCAATCAGTAGGGGGAGGTGCAGAACTAGATGTTACAACAACCCTAAATCGAAAATTTCAAAATTCTACGGCTAATCATTTTTAAGTTATACGAGATACGTACAGACGTCATACCGAGACTAGTCAAAATGGATTCAGGGATGGTCAAAATGGATATTTCCGTTGAAATCTGAAAACAGATTTTTCGCTATTATCATACTTCCTTTACTTCGTACAAGGAAGTAAAAATACGTACTATTTGTCGCTGATTATTTACGTTGGATGGTAGACAAATCGTTCAATATGTTTCATATTTTAACTATGTTTTTAATCTAATTCCCATAAAACCTTCATATGAAGGAAAGATCTCTAGAGAAAGTAATAAAAATGGTGAAAAAATATAAAACAGCAAGTCGGAAATTAAGAAAATGTATATAAATGATTTTTTTTTTAATTACGAATTTTTGTAAAAATAATGTATTATAATAGACTTCATTTAGTAATTTTTATTTGTAGCTTTATTGTTGTTAAAAATTGGTTTATAAATGTAGTACGTGTTGTAACTTAAGATGGAACAGTATATACGAGTATAGCGTGTAACATTTTTTCGTGTCTATTGGTTAGGTGTAACTTAGAAGAGATGTCAAGAAATATGAACACGTCCTGTTGATTGAGTCTTTTATCCTGTTGGACAGAATCGTAAAATCCACATCTAAAGAGATTCCCACGGGAAGAAAATGGTATACAACACTACACTGACTTTGCAAAAATAGAAGCTACTTTTCGGGGATTTTCTGCCTTTTTTATTTGTGAATGCTTCTTTTTGTAAAAAAAAAAACTTTATAAATTAATTTTTCCACGTACTGCTTACTTTTTCCTCTTCGTTCGGTACTTTCATAGTGATCTCTGATTTAACAGACCGTTTTTAGATTAAAAGATTTTTCAGAACGTAATTAGATTAAAAAAGGTAGTTAAATTATCTTTTAATAATTAACTATATTCTGCTGGTAGGATTACATTTGATTGACTATTTAATATATACACACAAAGTTGGTTTTTTCTTTTTATTTTCTAAAAATCGAATCTCTTTATAATCAGCGGGATGTTAAAAATAATTTTATAATTATATAGTTTATAATAAATTTAATCATAATAAAATATTTTATGATCTGAAATAGTAATATAAATTGCAAAAAAAAAACACGCAAAATTATTCACAATTTATGTTTCTTTTAAAAGAAAACATAAAATTATTGGTTTTTCCAATTAACCGGTTATTTTTACATACCAATTATTTGGCGAAACTCCAAGCGATTTATCATATCTGTTTTTCGGCAGACACGATACTCATGTTACAAAAAATTAATTTTAAACCTAATGATCTTATTACCAATAAGCTGAATGATAATAAACTTCGTGAAATCAATTGAATGTTTATGTAAAATGTTTTTTCTTAATATGTTATGTCTTCATTAACTGATGTAGAATGTTTCTGGAAGTTAAAGTAAAAATCCATGAATGTGCGGTTTAGGTTGTTTTCAATAGATATAAATTGTAGCATTTCTATTGGGTTGGTAAGAACATAACTTCGGTTTTGTAGTATGAAATAAAATTGATTTTTTTTTTAAACAAAGAATAAATTCTAATCACTTATATATTTTCCATTTTGTCCAATAAGCTTTCGCCATATTTCTGGCAACTTCATGATTCCAACCTCATAGAACTTGTCCTTATCAGCAAAAAACTGAACAGAATGCGAGTTCAGAACATCATTACTGAAAGATATACCGTTCAAAGTTTTACAAACATCGAAATAAATGGTAATCTGATAGTGCAAGATCAGGGTTGTATGGAGAATGATACACCACTAAACAGACAAGCTTCAATAATTTTTCACGAGTTACCAAATATGTGTGAGGCCTTGGTGGAACATGATTACTTTGCGATTTGTCAATTCTGATCGTGTTTCTTTGATTGCTTCCTCCATTCTCATTAGTTGTTGAAAGTAAACATTTGAATGTATCGTCTGGTTCCTTGGAAGCAGCTCAAAATATACATATTTGTAATCCCACCAAATTGACAGCATGATCTTTTTTTTGATGCGAGTCAGCTTTCGATGTGGCTGGTGCCGGTTTATCGTGCTTGGACCATGATCGTTGTCGGTTGATGTTATTATAGACGATCTCTTTTTGATCATCAGTAATGATTCGTTTCAAAAAAGGGACGACTTCATTGCGTTTGAGATGCAAATCGTTAATATTGATTCGTTGTCTTAAGTGAATCTCTTTCAATTCATGCGGAATCTGATTCAAATACGTCTTTGATTTGTTTTTTATCAATTTAAACGGAAAAATCATGTTTAAACGAAAAATCTCCAGAACGGAATTTTTTAAACCGATTCTGACGTGTAGATTCTCTTAGGTAATCAACACCGTAAATTGCATATATTCCTTTTTGAGTCTCAGCAGCTTTCTTGCTTTTACAAAAATAAAAACGTAAAAAATGTAGTAAATGTTATTTTTGCACTGCATGTTAAAATTTACCATAAACTAACAGGTGCAAACAAAATTATGCGCAATTTACTTCTAAAGTATGTAAAAGTGACAGCTATCAAATGCCAAAAGTAAAAAATCATAAAACTGTGTGAAGTCGATAACAAATTTTAAAACTATTGTGAAAACCGAAATTACTTTCTTGCCAGTCCCTTACTTTCATGTGATGTAATTTTCTTTATTATATAATTTATTTATGAAAAAAAAATTATGATATGATTGAATTTTTATTATTTGCATATTATACAATACTTTTTTGCACGATAATTTAGACTGCTACGCCTCGCTCACGTTATGATTTTGCAAGTGTTGAAAAAGGTGTTATGATTCAAATCCTAGTAAAGGCAGTTTTATACGGGTTTTAATACTAGATCGTGGATACCGGTGTTGTTTGGTGATTGGAGTTCAATTAACCACACTTCTCAGGAATGGTGTCTTCAAGACTAGACTTCATTAACATTCATATCACTCTCATTCATCGTATGAAGTAATACCTTACGGTGGTTCCGAACGCTGAACAAAAAAAAAAGAGAAGTGTTGCAATAAAAAACTTCGACAGTTTGTCGTACTTTACGGCGTTATTTTTTGTTAATAATATCTTCAGTCACTGACTAAACCGTGTTCTGTAAGAAGCAGCTAGACGTTACTCGTAAATGAATTCTAGAAGCTTGACTTGGTATTTGCTTTTCGAATCGGAGTTAACTATTACATTCATGTTATTAGAATTTTTTTCAATTTTTTCTTATCAATCCATCGTAATGTAAAATCTAACCGTTTATACCACACTGAAATATATACAAATGTATACATTCATAAGAAATTCATTTCAGGAATTGTTTTTTTTTTTTTTTTTTAATAATTTTCTATCCGTGCTTTTTTCAAGAAAACTCATAATTACTTAAACAGTGTACGAGTATTTTAAATCGAGAGCGTATTACATTTATTTCTATTGTGATATTTTAGGTCACCGATTAAAACGCGTCTAGTTACCGATAGCGATATCGCTCCCACGAGTGAAATTTCAAAGTTTTAATTTATTACAATCGAGTAATTCGTTCTGTAACCGAGATTTTATAGGAAATTTATTTTCATACTTTATTCATGGAAAGGTGAGTGGTAAAAATTTTTTTTAGCTACCAATATTTCTGAATTATGAATGGGTGTGTAATTACAGGGTTTCGTCAATAAATTTCTATAAGTGTGCTTATTTTTATGTTATAGTTTCAGTTTCATTTAATAAAAAAAAAATCGATAAGAAAAAGCCTATTACCTGGAATTGTATGTTCCTTTCCATTATTACATGACCGTTTTAATGAAACATGATGGATGAACTTGTTTTAATTATACGTCACAATTTACTAGATTGAAGTTTGATTATTTATGCTGTCTTCAATTGAAAAAATTACCGTGGTGGGGGGGGGGGTGCCTACATTTGTATTTTCACAATTCACTTAAAAAATGTATATACAATTAAAATAAAAAAAAAGATATTTTGTAACTTAGGCTTAGGATTCCTTCTTTGCATTATTAAATAACAACAGGTATCCTTAAGGAGTACTAGGTATTTTGGTTTTTTTGTTTGCAACAGAGTAAATGTATTTCTGTCGATAAAAAATTGAAACCCTGACGTAGGTCCTTGAATTCAAAAATACGAAAATCAAAGTTAGGAAATTACGTTTGTATTCCTAAGTGGATGCCTTTATTTAGTTTCATATGGTAGTGTGTTATTTAGGGAAATATCGACTATATTAAATTTCTGAAGAAATAGGATGAGTAGGTCGATATCGAAAAAGGATTTTAGATTCATCCCTTTCTAGATATAGAAATATCTGGAAAGAAATAGAATTTTATGAAAATTTTATTCGTATCCATTTGTAAATTATAAAAGAAAAAATAGACAATATAAGAAAGTTGTTACAGAGGCATGGCATTTTTTCAATAAAAAAAATCCGTAGATATAAATTTTTATTTGAATTTACTACAAAAATTTCAATAAATTACAATAAAATTTCGATATATGTATAAAACAGCTCTGTTCAACTCGTATTCATAAGCCGGGTAAAATTTCCCTTACGTGCTTCAAATACGATAAACTATTCAATAGCAGGTTAGAGGTCTCAAAACAACCTTATTCTAGCGTGCTTTACCATAACCTCACTCAGTCCTTTTTCTTTTATCAGTTTTCTATCATTTCTACGTTGATAAATGACATCGTGAAAGCAAAAGAAACTACATTTTCATAGAAATCTTCAATAAAACTGTCCGATTAGGAACAGTTTTTTTTTTTTTTTTAACTTAGAAACCAAACTTTTATATATTTATGTAAGAATCATTAAATTTCAGTATAAAAAGTCAAAATACGAAATTATACTACTATTAAATGGAAATTAATAATTAAATGTTTGCAGCAATAAGAAATTATTTTTCATAAAATTATAAAAAAAAGAAATAGAAAAAAGTATAAAGTTCAACATTCAAGTGTGTAGCCTAATCATTTTGTTCCAAAGTAAAAGCATTTATTTACTTCATTAAATTTTCAGCTTAATAACAAGAGAGATAATTATGCGCGTCAAAGATATCCCAAATTAATGTTTATATAATAAAATAATTATTAATGAAAAGTCTAATAAGACTTTCCCGAACGAACATTATTATTATTATTATTATTATTTCATTTCTAATAAATTTATTATCTCTAACTTCTACTTACACTACATAATTTACGTTACTATTGATCTTGTTTTTGCGATTTTATGGCTTTTTTTTTATTATTATTATTAAAAAGTTACGTTTTTCCGCCAATATTATTTACAAAATTTTATGTTCAATGCATTTTCGAAAATCTTACATTAGTGCGTTTGACCAACTTGATAGCTTACACCGTTATATCGTAATGATTATTACAATATTTTAATTTTGGCGGCCATTTTGAGGTGAACCGGACGGCCGACCGCAGCCATTGTAGTATTTTTGTAATCCTCTAACGATGCTCAATCCAAACCTTAAATCAAAATCAGAATCAGAGGCAAAAAGTGTTTACATACTGAATTTTAGAACGAACTGTTTGTTTGTTGGTAAAGTAAATAAATAAACCAAAAGTAATTATTGAGTGGTATATAAATCTCAACAGGATGATATTTAATGTACACACAAGAGTGTTAATGAAGTATAAAACACTTCAAAAACATTTTAACCAAAAAATAAAGAAAAATTAAATTTCATAAATGCTTCTACCTTGAAACGATCTATTTTTCAGTATGAGACCACCACATTCCTAAGCCCGTATTAAGGGGCAACTTATAAAAAGTATAAGTAGGTCATTTATACCTTCATCTTCTCCCATTTTGATGGTTTGTGGGAGAGCACAATTAAAAACTCAATTCCCAAGCTATTCATTATTTCTACAGATCGCAGAGATCCAGAACCTCTATCACCAGGACACTTTCTCCACTCATTGGATGTCCACTCACTACTGTGCCTGAACCCAATTACCAGACATTCAAATTACACACTTAGGCCATTGGCAACTACTCCAAAATTTGTGCAATCTATTTAAAGACTATGGTCTAAGCACTATTTACATTATCTTCAGCAGTACAATAAATTGGCGTTTTCCTTCCCATAACCTTTGTATTAGAGACTTAGTATTAATTACCAAAGAAAATTCTTCACCCATGAAACATGACATTGTAACCCAGGTTTATCCGGGTTCTGACAATCTAGTAAGGATTGTTAATACAGTAATGTTGTAGTAAATAAAGATTGTACCAAATAAAGGTTGAATATCACAAAATTTCATTTTTTTTTAAAGGAACTTAAGAATCTAAAGGTAACATCTGGGTGGATAGTAGGGCTCAAAATTTCATACCACGAAGTTTTAACAAACTTCAAAAAAAGTACTTAGAAAACAACGCATTAAATATTCCAAACTTTTGAGCTCTATATTAAAATATATCTAGTGCATTTCTAAAATCTGTTGCAACATAAATTTTTGTCAAGAAAAAGTTTTATATATATATATATGCAGAATGATTCAAAGAAACGGGAAATTTTGAAAGTTGTGTTGGTAACCGTGGACGATTGGTACCACTTGATAAGTGGCGCCAGCCTCTCTAACCTAACCTGCCATTTAGTTGTCATGGATCCTTGGAGTGGTGCGCATAGTGCATTTGCTATCAAAGCGTTTAACAAAAACAATGACAGTGTGGAGGGAGCGCGTAGAGAATTTCGCCGTCATTTTAATCTGGGACGGCACGACCGTGTTTCATCAGCACATGCAATTAAAACACGGATATCTAATTTTGAGGAAACCGGTTCAGCAATGAAAAAGAAACCTCCAGGCCGTGAGCGAACCGTCCGTACACCACAGAATGTTCAAGCTTTACAAGGTGCTGTCACACGAAGTCCACATCGGTCAATCCGTTGTCTCTCAGCATCTTTACAATCGCATAGTTCAAGTGTTCGAAGAATGTTAGTGAAGGACTTGCAATTCCATCCGTACAAGTTGCAGATCGTCCAGGAACTGACACCGAACGATGCAGTTGTGCGAGCACAATTCTGTAATGTAATGCTTCAGAAGATAAATGATAACGAAGAGTTTGTTCCCGAACTGTGGATGTCAAACGAAGCGCATTTCCACCTCAGTGGATTTGTTAACGAGCAAAATTTCACATACTGGGCACAAGCAAATCCTACGCAGCTAAATCAGCGTCCGTTGCACAGCCAGAAAGTGACCGTGTGGTGTGCTATGTCATCTTGCGATGTTATAGGCCCTTATTTTTTTGAGGATGACAACGGTCTTGTGATTACAGTGACGTCGGCTAGTTACGTAGCCGTGCTTGAAACCTTTGTTGTGGAACAATAAAAGAGATTTCCACCGATTCTTAACACAGCCTGGTTTCAGCAAGACGGAGCAACGTCACATACTGCACGAATATCGATGGCAGCTGTACGCCGATTGTTTAGACAACGTGTCATTTCACGAAATTGTGACATTAGATGGCCTCCCAGATCGCCTGATCTCTCAGCTTGCGATTACTTTTTGTAGTGTCACCCTTAAAGCAAAGTGTTCCACAGTAGACCTGCTACAACGGAAGAATGAAGGGAAAGATCCGAGAAGCAATTGCGGAAATTCCAGTCGAGTAGTTACGTCAAACCGTGAACAATTTAACGAAGAGACTTCGTGAGTGTTTACGTAGAAGAGGAGGTCACCTGCAAGATGTCATCTTTAAAAAATAAACTAAAATGTATGTATCCTAAAATGGCAACATTTGTACAATTACATGAAATAAAATTCATGTTCTAAAAAAATTTTTTCATTAACGTTATTTAATTTTTAAAATTTCCCGTTTCTTTGAATCACTCTGTATATACATAGATTTTAGAAATGCACTAAATATTTTCTAAAGTAGAGCTCTTAAAAGTATGGAATATTTAATTCGTTATTTTCTAAGTACTTTTATGTATATGTATGCCGTTTTCCGTGACGCGAGTACTAGCGTCTCTGTCTTTCACCAAGAAGTCCTGGGTTCGAATCCTAGTCAGGCATGGCATTTTTCACATGCTAAAAATTTCCATTCGGGCTAAATGATCATAGTAGCCGAGGCCCGGACATCTCATTAAATATTATATATATATTGTTCTGCATAGGATTATAAGTATAAATATTAATATTAATTGTTAATATCATGTATTTATATCTCAGTTACTTTATTACTCTTAATTTAGAAATGTACAACTATATAGGGTAAAAGCAGTGATGTTTTCTTTTTGTATATCTAAAACTGTGTTTGCAGGAGCGGATTTAGTTTTATAAAATCCAAATTTTGTTTAAGAAATATTAAATTATTCAGTTCTTGAGAACTGAATTTTATAAAATTTTTATTACTTCGAGTCATGTCAGTTCTGCTATGATAGTGGTTCGCAACCATCGATTGACAAATATATACAGTATAAATTTGATAAAGTAAAGGACGTAACGTGAATGTGCTTAAGTTAAAAACGTTTAGAAAAACAAATGTGGCTCTCTTTTAAGAGATTTAAAATAAATTAAAAAAGTACACTTCTCAGATCTTATTAATCCTGGTTATAACATATTCATTGTTTTAGTAAAAAAAAAGGGGGAAGAAAAGTCATGTTATAAAATATTAATAAAACGGTTTAAAGGGAAAATAGGTTTTTAAAAACTATTTATTATATATTATACAGTGAAAGTGAAACATGAATATTCATTAAGACTTTGGTATACTAATTAATAATGAAGGTTATATGTAGTTTAGGACCGAAATATTACACATTTATAAATTAATTAATTATTTCCATTTAAAATTTAAAGATCCCTCACAGCTAAGTTTTAATATCTGGCAGTATTAATGAATTTTGAAGTTCTGTTTAATCCGTAATAAGTTATCTTATTATTTATTCCTTGTAAGAGAATTTGAAAGTTTTGAAATGGAAATTACGTACAGAAACAACGTGAGAAGTAAGGACAACAATTTAATT
Source organism: Lycorma delicatula (assembly GCF_047948215.1). Taxonomy (NCBI): domain Eukaryota; kingdom Metazoa; phylum Arthropoda; class Insecta; order Hemiptera; family Fulgoridae; genus Lycorma; species Lycorma delicatula. The sequence continues at coordinate 77,765,972 of NC_134460.1, read as the reverse complement.
GAAATAAGGCCATTTTCTACGAGAGGTAATCTCTAAACTAAAGACAGTTTCATTGTAAAAAAAAATGACTCTGAAAACTTTATAAATATTTTTTATTTCTCTTAAAGTACGTGCCTTATAATACTTCTCTATATAATCGCTACATACATTTATCGTATCGATACACCAGCTTCAATATGCACGTGTCGTATTCTTCTGCGCCAGTCCAATTAGTCACTGATTAACAGCATTTTTAAGTTTATCGTCATCCGGGAATAGTTTCCCACTCAAGAATTCTATCAGTTTTCCCAAAAACATGGTAATCAGAAAGAGATAAGTTCGGACTATGTGGAGGGTGATCGTAAATTTCCAATCCAGATGTTGTCAGTAAATGACGTGTCGGACCCGCAACATGTGAACGTGCATTATCGTGCAACAGGACGACGCCGTCGGTCAGCCGCCCACGTTGCAGATTTTGAATGTTGCACCGTAACTTATGTAGAGTTTTGTAGTAGACTTCTGCATTTATAGTCATTTCACGTAGCATGAAATCAATCAGCAGTATGCCAAACCGATCCTAAAAGTAACCATTTATTTTCGTCCAAATGGCTGTTGCTTGACCTTTATTGGTCTGGTTGGTGATTGAGGATGACACCATTCACTTGACTGCCGTTTTCTCTCTAGCGTGTAATTCTAAATCCATGTTTCATCGCCGGTAGCAATCGAATTAAGGAACTCATCACATTTTTCTGTGTAGCGCATCAAAAATTCCAAAGCAGATCCCATGGATTTTTTTGTGACGTTCCGTTAAGACGTGCGGCACCCAACGTGCAGAAAATTTTCTGAAACCTAAATGGTCATGAACAATGAGACCAATTACAGCTCTTGAAACATCAGGAAAAAGAAGGGTGGGGTCGGAAATCGTTGAGCGACGACGATCTTTCCTGATTTTATCATCGGTGCGTTTCAACAAGTCCTCGGTGATTATCGAGAGCCTCTCCTAACGTTTTTCGACATGCACATTAATTCTGTTATTTCTAAACCTTTCACGCCATTTTCGGACGTTTCTTTCATTCATTTCATTATCATCGTACATAGCAACTTTCTACTAAGTTGGTAATACTTTTTTTATTGTATGTTTTATCGAAAATAAAGCATTTAAAAAATTCTGCTGATCAGAGATTAGAAATTAAAAAAAAATTACCCATGCTGAAATATGATATTGATATTTGTCGTAGAACTTTTTGCGGATAATTTCAGCCGGTACTGTCAGTAGGGTCGTTTTATATTTCATTTGAATACATCTACACAGAACATATGAAAAACGAGGGTTTTTTTAGAAAAATGTAACTACTGTACTATGTTTTCTTTAAGTAAACCAAGCATTTCTTTATCTCAGCATTTATTCAATCCAGTAAAATCAAATTCGCTAACCGGTAATGCTCTGATTCTGTCATGTGTAAAAATGTGTCATTCACGCTAGGGATTGCGGGCGAGATGGATGCCCGTTACCAGGAAGGGAGGATCCAGTTATCGTTCGGTTTCGTGCAGCAGTTCCTTCGCGGGTAGAATCTCGTTCTTCAACAAATAACATATTATTATTTAATCCTGAATAGCTTCGTCCTTATTTTGGAATCGATATGTATACGGTTTTGAGACGGGGAGCTCGGTTTGATTCAGTAGGGAGTGGCTGCGTAGTTCAACGTATTCGTAAATCGAACGACAAAAAACCTTTTTCAGTCCTAAAATATCCAATTTTAAAAAATTAAACGATACCAAATTAATATAAATATTGACTACTTATAACTAATATTTCTATTATTTTTATTTTTTCCCATTTAATAAGTTTTATTGTTAGAGATTCTGCATAAAACGCTACGTAGTAAGAAAAAAGGATCCAAAAAAAAGCGAGGGAAGAAACATGAGTATCTCAAAGAAAAAATATAAAAATCCGTGAAACAAGGTAAAGAGACCAAAAGCATGCGTTAACTAATGCTCTCTTGAATACCGTAAATGTGTATAATTTTTTCACTGTAAGTTCTGCGACTAAGTTGAATTATCGGGTTAAAATACTTAATATAACCATAACGACATCGGAGTATGTATCATAACTATCTGTTGACGATAACAAAAATTAAAAAAATCTTCACAGAAACGTATTGTTTGTTTTAAAAAAAATATCGCTTATGTTTCAGAAAAAAAAACTTAAAACAAGATTAGTAGAGGAAGTTTCTCTACAATATTAAAAATAAAAAATTATATATATATTGTGTGTGTGTGTGTGTGTGTGTGTGTGTGTGTGTGTGTGTGTGTGAGTATATATATATATAAAAGATTGATTTTTGAAAACATTTTCCATTTTTAAGCCGGTCGAAAAGGTGCACTACACTCCAAATTATAATTATACTATGATATTATTTTATTAAAGATTCGTTTAAAAATTTATCTCTATTATTTTATAATTAATAACAATGAAAAAAAAAGAAAACAGTAAAATAAACACTATCACGAAATATTAAAATAGAATTAATTAATTTTACTTAACAGTATAATAACAATAATAATAACAATATCTATCAAAATAATCCAAAAGAACATTTGTGTTTTTTTAATTATTCTTTTTCCTATAAAATAATGAGGTAACCGCATAGCCCGCGTATTATCCCTCGTTAACATTATTGTAATTAAACCTATGATTAGAGGATGTAGTATTATAACGGTATGGGGTTACTTTATTGTACTAGCAAAGCTGTGTTAATGATACAATATGTTTCCTGTTATAGGTCGGCTTAACATGTTACCACAAATGTCATCGTATACTATTGTAAATAATAATAGTAGTACCAGTAAAACACTATTAGTAGTACTTAATATCATCAGTAGTAGTTTACCGGTGTCCGGATAGTATTTCTATACGCTCCGTTCAAATACAGTAAACTTACACTTGTCACGTGTTCTCAAATAACAACAACAACAACAATAATAATAATAATAATTATTATTATTATTATTATTGCATTAGCTGATTTTAAACAAACGTAAAACAGAGGTGATTAATTATGGTTGAACACAATTTATAGATATGAAAATATACTGATCTAATTTTATTCCGATAATAAACTAAATAAAAGGTAATCATTTTAATACTAAACTATACCTACTAATAACAATAATAAATTAATCTTTTTAAGAATCATATTATTTCTCTTTATTTAACAGAATTTAAATATTTATACATATAAGACCGTGTTTATCCTACAAACACTCAAGTATAAAATAATATAGAGAAAATTTATTATAAACTAATTTTCTATTTTATCGAAACCAGCATTTTTTACTTTCTTGTACGAAAGTATTGTAATCACGAAAAATTTCGGTTTTCAGATTGCAACGGAAATATCTATTTTGACTATTCCTGAATCTATCTTAATTAGATTCGGCGTGACGGCTGTACGTACGTATGTATCTCGTATAACGCAAAAACGATTAGCCTTAGAATGTTGAAATTTTTGATTTAGGACTGTTGTAACATCTACTTGTGCACCTGCACTTTTTATTGCAATCGACTGAACCAAAAGTGTCAGAAAAAGCCCAAAATCCAAAAAAATCGTATTTTTGACTTTTTCTTAACTGCAGTAATAAGCCTTCATTGAGAGCTTTTCAACGGCATATCATAAGTGATACTTATTTTCATTGGTTTCAGAGTTATAGCAAAATTAAATTTTAATTAATGAAATATTTGGATCTTACAAGGGGAAAGCACATCGGTTTGAATCCGACTTCATTTTCTTCTTTTTTTTTAAACTTTTTTTGTAATTTAAACATATTATTTTTAATAATTAATTATTAACCTCTGATTGTAAAAAAATTTTACAATAAATAATAATTCAATAATAACAATAAAAAAAAGAAAAATCAGAAGTTATTAATAAAATAAAATTCAAACATTTTTACAGAGGTTAATACTCTCTTATTTTAGTTATTAATAAATAGAAATTTATTTCTAAATATATTTAAATATATATATATTTTAATTATTAATAAATTAAGTTATTAATAAATCAGTATATTTTAATTAAAAAAAGCTAAAAGAATATTTGTAATGAAGTCAGATTCGAGTCGATGTGTTCATGATTACAGATCCGACACGTTCTCACTTACACGACGTGAAACAAAATTAATATAAAATGCTGGTGGTGACGGACACCATAAAAAAATATGATGCAATGTGGTGTCCACCACAATGCAATTTGGTAACTGTCCACTTTATGGACAGTTATAATTAAGAATTGTGGATCGTATCTCACTTTCAAATGAAATAAGTTTAAATGAAGTGCAGCAAAAAATGTGTATATTTAATGTAATAGACGTGCAAGGAAGTCATGTGTTTTTTTCACATCAACAAGTCACATCAGATTTTTCATTAATATATTTTTAATTTGGTTAGGCACGACTGAAAATATCTACTCAACGAAGTCTGTGAAAAAATTCGGTAATCTAAGATCAAGTAATTTATTGTCATCCGAATTTTGAATTATTTTTATTATTATTAATAAAGTTTATGTTTATATTATCATTATTAAGTTGTGTTACCGGTCAGTTTGCTATATTGGACATTTACCTCCACTATCATGATAAATGTTGTATCTTCAAATTAATATCACTTCGAAAAAGTACTTTGAAGTCGATAGGTTTATACAATAATATCAGGAGAAATAAAGTTTCTATATTTATAACCTGATCCTGTAATAAGGAACATAAACTATTGAACATAGATAATTTCTTTTTAATATCTCATTTCTTAAATGTGAATTTATCAAAGCTAAATGATTTCCAGCGTTATCGCAGTGTTGGTTACTAAATTAGTTGTAAAAAAAAGTTCAAAACCTAATTTTTAGATTTTTTTTTGATTTCCTTATAAAAATATTTTCAACGCCGTTATTATAGAACAATTACTATTATTATTACGCGTTATTATTATAAACAACAACAAAATATTAATTCCTAGTAATAATGGTAATAACTGCTTTATTATTATTATTATTAGATGATATTATCTTTTATTAAATGATAATTAAAAAGCGCACACAAACAAAAGTACAGTTGTTATTAAATCTCACCCAATTCTTCTAATTTTCTTCAACACTCTTAACGATTTTTTGTTTGAAAAGTTGATAGAATCAATCTCGATGAAGTTACAGAAGCTACGAAAATAAATCTCACAATTTTAGGTTAAGCCGATCCTATGACACAAATAAAACGGATTCCAATACGTATAACACGTACGAATTTTTGAAATTCGAGTTTTCTTAAGTTTGTAGAATTGGGACAACAAAAAGTCAAAAGAAAATAAATTAAAGGAGGAGGGCTTTTTTACTTGCTTTTTTTTAACTAAGAATGTTTTTTTTCATGTTTGTCCTCAAATCTTGCATCTTTGATTTAATATACTTCCTGACATTGCCGATTGATGAAATTTTGTAGTTACTAAGATCGAGTTACAATTCAATATTCCACCATTACGTTTGCAAGCATTTCCACCGTACGGGGTAAATTAAGGGTGCGGGTGTAAAAAATGGCAAAATTTTCAAAACGGCTAAGCGGGGCTTTTGGGGTTGCAGATGAAAAATTCGATAGCCGTTTGACATAAAAGAGAGAGAGAGAGAGAGAGCAAACTTGTTTGCTATTTTATAAATGTATTAGAAATTTCAATATACGATGTTATCTTTTGAAATCCAATTTAACCTACTAAACTCAAGCAATGTATGATAATAATTTGATTAAAGTATGACTAAAATGTATCAAGCAAGTTTTTAAAAATTTTGTAATATTTTAATAATATTATAACAATAATCTTTTATAATAACAATATAAATATCATTTGGAAGAATAAAATATTTTCAAAAATAGGACGGGGAACTTTATAAATTTTCTTAAAAATATCCTCTATTAATTATGATTCAACAGAAAGTTAAAGAAATCATTACAAGTTCAATCAAATACATACACGCACTTTTTGAGACTAAGCTACCTGTAGTGAAATTTTATACTTCTCTAAACCGAAATTACTTAGGGCTGATTTTAATTTTTTTTAAAACCGTTGAGGAACCATTAGAAGAAACCTGGACAAACTATAAGCATACTTTAGTATAAAATGTAATAAAAATATTTATTATTGTAACCGAATGGATGTATGTAAAAAAATTAATGTATAAGAAAAAGGAAAACGATGAACTGTATAGATAATAGAAAAGTTTCATAACATATATGCAGGGAAAGAACATTTCCATACCAAAGGAGTAACTAATTTTCAAACGGGAAACACAGAAATGATGGTTTTAATAATCCAAAATTATTTAAAATTAAGTTAATCTTTTTATCCAGATGAGTAACGGTTTGATTAAAAGTATTTTTATTTATTTCATAATATAAAAATAACCTTCACTAAAAATGGAAAAATTTAATCAATCAAAAAACAGTTATTTGATAAAATCATCTTGTTGCTTACATTGGATTCTTATAAAACCTTTTTACTATTTTTCAAGTATTATATATCAGTAACCGTATATATATATATATATATATTTTAAAAATCAGCTCATCTAGCGGTTTTATTTTGGTACCCTACCGGAGATTCAAATAATTTCCGATTTGCTTTATAACAATAATAACCGTCGATTTTGTATCCGTCTTTCAAATTCGTTCTATTACGTAAATATGCATTTCTAAGTTATACGAGTAAATCCTGTCAAGAGAGTAAAACTGCAATAATTTATGTTAATTAGGGTAAATTATACAAAAAAAAACCCACTTCAGAATAACCAAATAAATAGTACTATACTGATTTTTTACACACAAGTGCAAACAATAAATATGAATTAAATTTAATATAGTGTCATCGAGAATTTTTGTCTGACAATAAGTTAATAAACAGTAAAAGCGCACAGTAATACAATAAAAACTAATTTCAAGACAGATTTATAAAGTATGATAAATTAAATTAATTTAATTATTTTATTACACAACCATTAGAAGAAAAAAGTCATCGAATTTAAATAACTTCGTTTTTATTTTTTTCGGTTAGGAAAAAATTGCGTCACGTAATTTCCTTTAAATCATTTTATACGTTAGTCTCTCGAATGATTAAGATAAATATCTTTCAATCCATATTTCTCGTTTGATAACGTATTTCGGTTCAGTCGTTTCGGAGTTATAGAAGAAACACAAAGGTAAAAATAAGCAGAAAAATAGATCATCCAGCAAAACTCTCTTCCTGCATAGTCAGGTAAAAATTTATGAACAATTAAGGAAAGAATTAAAAATATAAAAAAATAAAAGCTGAACTAAAGAAGTATTGAATACAATTAGATTATTCAACGTGGTAAAAGCTATTTTTTACAGTACTCTAATATGAGGACGGAAAAAAATACCTTATAAAGTGAATGTGAATAAACACGATAATGAATGCGGCTGATTTTTCAACAGGTAGTCCACTAGCTTTTACGAACGTATTTAATCTTTTATATACGTACTAAAATAAAGCCTAAATTTCTTTACAAGGCCTGGTATTTAGGACTAAATTACTCCTTTTTTTCGCACGCTTTGAGAGATTAAACCCTATGATATACGGTACTGCATTCTCTATTAAAGTACAAACGCGATAATTGCTGCTTGTATGGAACACGTAAAAAAACTAGCCGCAAAAAAAACAGTTAAGGACAAAATAAAATTAATGATAATCTGTACTTCCCCGTTGTAAAATATTATTACAACAGATTATACAATTGTATTTACTGTAATTAATTTTCATTGCCACGTTTCTTAGCGAGTATGACGAACGCAATCCATTAAATTCGGGACAAATCTATTTTAAATACTAACAGCGGACAGCTGCCAAAACTGTAAGCATACTTATAATATATATATATTATGTATTTGTTCAATAGTATTTGTATATATTATAATAAATAAAAGAAGCAAAAAAAATAAACTTAATAATATAGGTAAAATTAAATGTAAACATTTATTAATCATAAGACGGGTAGGATTACAAATTAAAATCTACATGATAATAATTATCAGTTGTGTATAGCGAATAAAATAGATTCCTAGCGGTAGGTATAGAGACGATCCTACCGAGGAGAATCCTGCAACTGCCTCATTACGCAGCAAACGGAACCCAATCGGATGATGTGAATAATATCCCTACCCGATTAGCTAGCTTGCTCTATTAATGAAGATGAAGTACGTATTACGATCGGGAATAATCCAGCAGATAACCACGTACACAGTTATTTTAATCAGGTCAATCGGATTCAAAATGACGGACGACCTTCTTTGTAGAAAGCCACTGTTATCTTGATTACCTAACCCGATGATAACATATTCATTTACAGAGAGGTTTTTTATTCATGGGAATAATAAACTAGTTCTCGAGTACTTTCTCAAATTCTACAGTAAAGATAATATTTTGTGGTATATTTAAACTAGTCAACATAAAATCACTGATCACAAATGAGCTCGTTCCATCCTGGAAACACCCCATTTTCTCAAGTGCAGTGGACGCTTTCTTCTTTCATATATAACTCAAATCTCTTTTCTGTGGGTGAGGCTGCTGTCTTATACTCCAGTTAGAACTCAATCTCGCTAAGTCCATGTTAACTCATCGGGTTGGTTTAGTGGTGAACTCGCCATCGCAAATAAGCTGATTTCGCAGTCGAGAGTTCTTTGGTTCAAATCCTAGTATAGGCAATTTACTTTTAAACGGATTTGAATCCTTGATCGTGGATACCGGTATTCTTTGGGTGGTTGAGTTTCAATTAGCTGCACATCTGAGGAATGATCGACCTGAGACTGTACAAAACTACACTTCATTTACATTTATACATATCGTCCTCATTTGTCCTTTGAAGCAATACCTTACGGTGGTTCCGGAGACTAAACAGAAAAAAAGAAGAAAGAAATCCATGTTACGGATGAGATCTTTGTATCGTGCAATCTTGGTCTTATGTCGTGAGAAGTGGCTACATACGGAGCTGTTCGAGATTACACAGTTAGCATCAATGTTAAGTACAACATTAGGTACTAATGAAGTACCTAAAGGATTCACCCGACTGATATCTTCTAATCTTTTAACAATTTTAAATATAAAACAATATCGAGATATAACAAAAAATTGGTTTAACTTTTTTGCAGCGGAGCTAACTAAAATAATAAATTAAAATTATCATTGAACAGAAAAACAGTTATGTCATATAATTAACAAATAGTATATCAAATAGTTCAATGATAGGATTATTGAAAACGATCAATTCATATATTTCAGTCAAAGTTTTCACATAAATCTGGAACTGGATGAGGGTTTTTCTTGGGGAAACTAAGCCTCGCTTCAGGTAGGACTTATCTGAAAAAAACAGCAATTCGTTTTAGTATACATTTAAGCTGATCAACGAAAAACTGTTGGTCATTTATGTGCTGCTCCCATCCTTCCTTTTTATCTTTAGCTTCCGGAACCACCGTAAGGTATTACTTCAGAGAATGAATGAGGTTGATATGTATGAATTGTAGTCTTGTACGGTCTCAGGTCGACCATTCCTAAGATGTGTAGTTCATTGAAACCCAACCATCAAAGAACACCGGTACCTACGATCTCGTATTCAAATCCGTATGAAAGTAAACTGCCTTTACTGGTGCTCCCATCCTTGATGAACACATCGTATTCTTCTTCCGAGAAATTATGGGCTGGATAAATTAATACTGCTGGAAAGAAACCACGAAGTATTGCGTTTGTCTCTTTATGCGGTCTTCAACTGGTGATTCTTACTGCACACTACTAACCCTCCATATTAATACCTTAAATCTCTGTGATCTTTTTTTGGGTCTCGGAGTCGGCTTAACGCTCAGTGAAGCCTTTAACATGTATTTTACAGTTACTGAATGGTTAATATTTTCGGGGTTAAATCACCGGTCCTAAACGCACGGCTCTACCGAGGACTTTGTTTTCTACCCGGTAGTTAAACAAAAAGCCTGACCCGAGACAACATACTGAATGAAACTGGCCCTCCAAATCCTCCTCTAATACAACTCGGAGTATATTACAATACGATCGAAAATGATCATCCAAAAGGTTAGGCAGGAAATTATTTTTCATATTTAACAAACGAATAAATAACTGGATCAGATATCAGTCTATTGCTACTGGAGAAAATAACTAAATTTTACGTTAAATATTAGTCGAAAAAAATAAATTTTTAATAATAGTATACATTACATATTGAAATTCCATAAAAAAATAAATAAATAAATAAAATGGTAAAAATACCAGAAATCACTGACTGCTTACAATTCTACTACGTTTAAAATAAAAATATAAAGAGATAAAATAAAAAATTCAATGATAATAAAATAAAGAACAAAAAGAAAAAAAACAAATATTACTGGAAACACTGCAGTCAAATATATTTTGACATCTGTGACTAAATTAAAAAAAAGAACAAACGTCGAATAAATTCATTGCTCATTAAATTTCTATAGAAAAATAACAGTGCTTAACCAAATAACTTGCATCAGCTCTTCCTCTACGTTATAAAATAACTACAAAAAATAAAAAATAAAAAAAAAAACAGAAAAAAAGGTGCTAGTGAAAAAAGTTACACAAATTTAAATCTGTAAAAAATTTATGTAGATATAAAATATTGAGAGAGAGAAAGAGTGAGTGAGTAATAATTTTAATCCATTGAATAATGAATATGAAACGAAATATCCAACAAATAATTTTCTACCTTTACAAATTGCTTATAATAAAATTGAATAAATGTGCTGTTGAATAAGTTTCTGAAATTTTTTCTTGTTAAATTCTCCACACCGAGCGAGCTTTTCACGTTTAAACTTTTAATTTTATTTTAAAATTGTAAACTAATGCAATTGTATCCTCGTTTTTCCTAATTAAAATAATTATACTTTCCTCAGTCATTAAATAAATTATCAAACTATAAAATGATGGATTTTTAAACACTCTCATAATAAGTTGTACCTAACTTGCACTACAAAAGTAAAGTGAACTATGTTAATAAAACGAAAGAGGTGAGAAGGAAACTACTACTTTAAAGTTTAATAACAATATATATATATATGTATTTCTTAGCCTGGAGTTTTCTCGAATAGCACGCAATTTTTTAGGATAGGAACGTAATCGGTGTTCAAAAAGGAACTTATCCCCAGTCCATGGACTGAGGAATAACTCGGTTGTTCAATTAGAGTATCACTGAATTACGTGAATACATATGTCATGTTCTATAATCATAAAAGATCGACGGTATCCTTGATAATAACCCACAATGTTCGGCTAAGTTTATTTAGCCTAAATAATCGAAGACTATCATTTCGCAACGGTTCCTGTAACACATTTAGCTTGAAAACATCAAAACTTCGTCTAAGAAAAATCAAACATTTTTCATATCAGCGGTTTCATCGATATATTTTTAAAATGGATCCACATTTTCTTACGAAACAAATTTTTATTAAATATTCATTACTTCATTACTCGCCCTCATCTTTGCAATCCGTATCATTCTTCATACCGTGAAAATAATGAATACTTTAATGCAATCCGACTTCTTACCGTTTTTATAATTGTTCGTCTTCTGAAATATTGTTCAAACAGTATCTCGCTCTTATAATTTGGTAATTCGATTTCTCAGTTTTTCACATGTTTTAAGATGAATGAAATTCTCTTCGCCCTAGTTTTAGAGGCAATCAAAAACGATATCCGATCCTCGATGTTTAACTTAATTTCTTGGGCTCGATGACAATAAATAGCCGGTTTATCGGCTGACATTAGCCGGTTCGATCATGATACTTGGTAAATGGTCGAAAGCTAACGCGCATTATTTTTTTTTATAAAATTTCCACGTAACCCGAATCCGCTTCCAAGTTGTTTCCGCTGCCGACTTAAATTTTTGGACGATTCTGTCCCGGAAAATTTTTTCGGTTGTTCTAAAATTGCCAAATTATTTTAGAATTAATCCGAGTCAAGAAGCGACTCAAGATAATTTTATACACGATTCCCCAATCACAACTTATAACGCGATTTAAGTACCGTTAACATATTTCTAAGATTAGCTATCGCTTTTAGTAAACTATATAAAAACTGAAATCTATGTAATTATTAATGTATGGTAATTATTATCTATCTAGTTAATTATATATGTAATATAATTACATAACGATTTACGAAACAAGATTGCGTTTACGAAATATAACGGTAACGATTTACGAAATATAACGGTAACGATTTACGAAATAAGATTTAATTTTATATATCGCTACTTTGAACAAATCTTACAAATTTGGTAAATGTCATACTTATACCACAGAATGGTTAAAACATATTTTGCAAAATGTGCTTCTCTCGAATATAAAAAAGGAAAAATTTGCGTATAAAAATAAAAAATTATTTATCCAATGTAAGCTAATGAGACAGGTACTTCAATTCTTTTGGAAGTAATGTTAGAAGATTTTATTGCATTCGAAACGATTAAAATTACATTCGAAATTAGTTTTACAGAAAAATTTTCATATTTCGGTACCGAATAACTCCCACCTTAACCCAATCTATCAACTTTTTAATCATCCGAGCAAAACGGAACGGAAACTCGTGATGAATTTAATTAAATTAAGAACATTAACAACAAATTAAAATAATAACTAATAAAAATAAACGAATAGTTTTATTTTCAGGTTGAAAAATGTTCCTGGTGGATTAAAAAGTAAATGGCAAATTATTTATATCCTGATTTTATTGTTCTTTTTTTTATTAGTTTCTTTATCGAATTCATTTCAGTTCTAGAGGTATATAAAGAAAAATGTAACTTAGTTTGTAGTTTTGAATAAACTAAACAAAATGCAAAAAGTTTTTTATGCCGGTTATATTTCTTCCTTCAAAAGATAACGCATTTCAGACATCGATGAAGTGACACACTAATGCACTGGTATCAAGCTAAGCGACTTCTCTTTGCGACGTATAAGTATTGTAGGGTAGGAATGGAACTTCCACTTTCAAATATTTTCACAATATTGTGAATTATATTCGAACACATGTTTCCTTCAAAATATGAAATGTAAACTATAAGAAAAATAATAAATAAATTCAAATAAAAATCGTCTTAACGTAATCAGCGCTTTATTTGTCGATTATATATTACGGTCTGATTTGAACGCCGATAATTGAATGTATGTAAAGAAATTCATTTTATTTAAATCAAATTAATAAAAAAAACGTCTACAAAAACAAAAACTAAGTTGAAATCAATAGTAATCATAAAATTTACGCAGTTTTTTGAAAGAAGATTTTTAAAAAAAATTTTTTTTATTTCTTAAAATATTTTTGCGAATTTGATTTACGTAATGTCTCATGTTAAGAAAAAAATTCTTTCCCAAGAATTACAAATGAATAAAGACGGACGAAAATTAAATTATTTAATGTCAGAAGTCAAAATATCAGCACACAGAATACATCTGTTTATTATTACTTTAAATTACTCTACTCGAATATAACGGTTCAACTGAACACTGGAAAATTAAAATCAATAACGGTGTACCGGCAACTAGCACGACGCACTAGAAATAACGAATAAAAATTATATTAACCTACTTATTTAAACGAATCGTATAAAACACGTTAAGTAATTTCCTAAAAGGAAGTGGACCTTTGAGATACAGACATCAGGAACGGAATAGGTGTAAGAAAGATGCTTACGATCGAAAAAAATAAAAGCCAAACCTGTCGAAAGACACATTCATCAAAGAAGATGAAGTTATCTCTTATTTACATCAATTAATTTCACAATTTCAATTTAAAAATTATAAAAAAAGCTAATCGTTCCATAACTTATGATTATCAATTTATTTTACACTATCTATGACGCGTGCAAAGCATCCTGGAGACCAGTTTCACTTTCTTTTTTTTGTAGTAGCAACATTATTTACTACATTTCCAGATCCCGTGGTTAATAAAAAGAAGATATAATTTATACTACTAAATAACTGCCGCATTTGGACATTTATGCGCAAGCGATATATTCGTCTCATTATAGAAAGAAACAGCAAATCATTTCGTTCCTCACTGGAACGAATGTAAAAAATATTGGTGTTATTGACAGATTTTTTTGGCATTATATACTTTTGCCATTTTTCACAAAATATTTACAGGTAACAAACAAATGTATCCTTAATTCTTGTTTTGTTAATAGAAATTTTAGGTTCATTAGGATAATTTTGTTTCAATCAAAAGGTATACACAGATACGATACGACACGTTTAAATATATCATTTACTTCGTTTTCCACCAATCCTTTTTCGATCCAAACAAAACTGTGTAACGTAGACTTTGTTCTTAATAGTTTAAAAATAAGTTTTATTAAAAACTTTTCATAGGACTTACTAAAATGGAAAATACTAGTTATTAAATATTACAATCTTTTTGTAACTTAAATAATTAATAAAACCTGAAGATTAACGTATAAATACTATTCCGTAAAAATATTTTTCTGTAAAAATACTATTAATTTTTTACGGAAGAGTAATCCATGGATGATAACCTATTGAACCGAGTAATTAGGTATAAATACCTTTTTTATTAACTATAAAAAAAATGTTATCGTTCTATAACTGATAATTATCGCAAGATGTCCGATAGAAGGCTTTAAAAAAATAACGAGCATGTAACCTCTATCCAACTCCTCATTTGTGACGTATCAAAAAGTGGAATAAAAATCGGATAGAGAGTTTCGGATAGAAAGTTTTTATGATAAAACCATCAGTTAGTCAAGAAGATCAACCGAGACGCAAAATATTTTACTAGGAATTTTGATTTTTTTCTCAATTATACTTTTAATACTGCATAATTTTTACGGTAAAAACGTCATTTGATCAGTGAGTAGAATCGTACACAATTTTTTTTTATCCCTACTCCCCTGGGCCGGACCTACAATCAAGTATAACTCAGCACCCAAGCACGACTATGTCGTTCCTAGGCCCCACCCCAGAAGCCAGGACTCAGTCTTTACGCCCGTGCCTCAAATGGAGAAATCCCCGAAGGGACATCCCCACCGGGACTCGGTCTTTTTCCACGTGAGAGAACAGACAAACAGTAACTCCGCAGGGGGCTGTCCCCGCAGGCATCTCAGCCTGCCCCCCAATCACGGTAGTCTATCTCCTTTTGCTTCAAGATATCAGCCTCGATTATTTTTTACACATATTTTTCGTAACTGTACTCTAGATATTGCACAATTCATTACTATTAAAAGACCCTATCGATAAAAATTTATCAAGGACAAAGCCGGTAAATTAGACAACCCTTTTCCAGCCTGTTTTTTTTTAGTAAAAAGACCTTTAATTTGACAAAACATTTATCACTGAGTTTTTGTAAATTAATAAAACAATTCCGCGAACATAATTATATTGCGTATAACACGCGAGAAAATTAACAATGTAATAATAAAAAAGGAATATGATACGGTCTATGTTCGCCAAAGTACTACGTGGTGTATTTAAGCTACCTGAGACCCAGTAATATTTTAAATTCTAAGAGAAGAGCCAGACTTTAAAATTTAGTACGAGTAATAGTGGAAGCAGTAATCGGACCGGGACAATTCATTTTTATATTTCAGTATTAAAACGTTATTAATGGTCCAATTTAAGCCCACCACACCGTCCGTTCACACCGATGCTCTTTTTGACACCACCAAATAATTTATACAGACTATCATAAAACAAAGCTTTCAACAACGATATATATTACATTCAAAATTGATGAAAAATGTACCCTACGACAGTTATATCGTTCGGTACAGTTTTTTAAATTAAAATAAAAATTTATAAAAAAAAATATAAAAATAATAATAATTCAATATACTGCAGTAGGCCTGTGTCAATTACTCTCGGTTCAGATAATTTATCACGACAGTTGTTTTCACATTCAGTAGAAGGATGACGTTTCACATTCAACCTAAACAAAGAAACAAAAAAAAGATGAACGAAGACAGAAACCGCTAATTTATACAACGTATATGTTTCCAGTTATTTCCTTTAATTCGGATTCTGTTATTGTACCTGTCCATTTTAACATTTATGAAACGGGATAACGGAATGAAGTCTCCCAACCGACCTTTTCAGTCGCTTTTACAACACGCAGAAATAATAAGTTTTACTTAAAGAGACAAGCATTTTAATTCTGCCAACGTTATTAGCAACCAGGCTGGTAAAAATTAATAAAATAAAAACAACTACGGGAAACACGTCATTAAAAGAGAATTGTAACATTAAAAATTATAACGAACCATATGCATCTGTTAAATTAATATTATAATATAATTTAGTTACCATTTTTTCCTCACAATAGGCATGGAATACGTCTCTTAAGAATTAAATCTCTTTTAAATAGCCTATTAGAATTTTTAAGTAGTTTTCATAAAAAACTACCTATTGTAATGGGTACCATGATTCGACTTCCGGAAAATTTTGACATATTTTCGCGTTTCACATCCCCCAGGCCCCAAAACCACCGTCAGTTCAAAAGTTTATGTGTAGATTATATATTAATTAAAATTAAGCAAAGATTTTCCGCCTAATCAGCAATAACTTGAGTATTATTTATTCCTCAATGGGCCTTATTACTTTGGACTGAATAGCCGAAAGATCAGGGCGCACAAGATGTTTTATAGTACATATACCTTAAAAACTTATTTTGAATAACTTCAAATAAATGAAAGTGAAATATATATATAGAGTGAAAAAAATCGCTATAATTTTCGTATTAAGTAAAATATCGAATTCGTTTAAAGTTCCTACTATTCTGTGGATAAGGGTTAAAACTTTTCTAAGCAAAGTTTGTTGATATCACCAACCATTGGCCCAGGGGGTAACAAAAATGGGATTTCAAAGAAAAAAACTCGTACCTCCTTTAATAGGCGCAGTGTCGAATCGGTTTAAAGTGGTCGTTAGTCCTCTAAACATTACCTAAAACATTTGTCTGAAACAATTTTTGATATGACCAACTCTTACAGCAAGGGATGACCAAAATGTTGCTGGAATTGTAAGAAGATAGGGCTTGTGAAACTTTATTTCACATGAAACCATTGTCGTATTGAGTTTATTTGAAGTTTTGCTTAACTTTAAGGTGGAAATCTTTTTTATCCCCTACTTAGCACCGGTGAAATCTACCTCCGCCTTCCGGCGTGCCGAAAGGGATTTTTTAATTTTTATTAAATGCATTTGAACTATTTTTATTAATAATTTTATAATTAAATACGCATACGTTTTAATGTTTAAAAATACCCAAAAATTGCATCCAAGAGGCCGAATATACCAATTTATTAAAATTTATTACAAAATTGATATACTGTGTGAAAACAATTTTTTTTTTCATAGCCTTCCTTCACAGGGATCTCTGGTTCTCAGAATATGTTTTTTTTATACAACAAATTAATGAAAAACATAATTAAATTTTTAAATTGAAAAGATAAGTTATTTGCTACTACTTCAGTTTATGAAATAAAACTTATTTAATTAAAATTATAATATCTTTCGATGATCGAGATAATATATATCTTAATATATTTTAAAAAAATTAATAAATAAATAATACTCTGATTAAACGTACGTTTCGAAACAGTTTTCTATTACTTGACAGAGATAGAAAAAATAAAACGCAAAAATCGCAAACATTTTAAATTAATTTTAGTAAACTAATATTTTATAAAAAGAAGCATGCAAAAAAATCAGCCGTTCTTTTAGAACGGTAGAATTAATATAAACTTTGTAATTTAAAAAATAAACTTTGTAGTTAAATTGTCTATTTTTTAAGATTTTCAACTTTTTAATTAATAAACTGAATCAAATTTTATAAATATAACGTTGTTACTTGTTACAAAAGATTTTTCGATCGCTCTTGGGACCAAATTCAATTACGTGTTGTTACCCTCATATCAATCGATGTTATTGCAACAGTATTGTTTTTAATTAATCTGACGAGAATTTATTTAGAACGTGGTCGACAAGTGTGTGTGAAATTTGGTATTATGTGTGTTCATTTAGTATACTGCAGTTTTTTTTTTATGTAATAATGTACAAATGTATTAAGATTTTTCTTTATAAGCAGAATGCCACGGTTTGTAATTAATATACAACATGTTCAAATCGATCAACAAGGTGCAACTTCAACTATACAACATAGTAAACATTTAAAAGCTCCCGTAATGATATTTGCCGACCATCTCAGAGTCGCAATCTTAAATCTACCAAAATTTAGTGCTCTGATATTCTAAATAAACACAAATTATGTCAACGTATTAACGTTTCCGAATATTGATATACCAAATGTTATACAAATCCGACATACACATTTCGCCTGCATTTAATATACACCATTATCTGGTGTTCTGCCTGGCGGCAGATCCCTTATGCCAGCGCTATTTCCACCATTTCTATTCCACGCTCAACCCCTTGTACTTTCCAATTTTTAACTCGTCTATTCTTTACCTCTTTTGCTGTTTCTTCGGAAGATCCGAATGGGAAGCTATTTTAACTCCGGAATATTTAACAGAAGCCACAAGATAATTAACAGAAGCCTCATCATAGCGTAATACAAGGAATTATTTGTTTGCCCTAGGACAGCTTATGAAGGGAATCCTGAAGATTTCCTGATGGCGACTCCAGAATCAGTAGCATATATTAGTTTGTTAAATCTTTGTTTGTAATTTTGACTGTAATTGGTAATATGTTTTCGTGCCATAAGCTAAATAAATTAACAAGGAATTATCACCAGGATGCTTAATGTAGTGGTTTTCTGTTGCCTCTAAATAGTTATCTGCCTAACAAAAAAAAAAAAATCCCCTGGAAGTATCATATAAGAAATGACTATAAACCGCTACAACCTTGTTACTACTTTCTTTCTTTCTTTTTCTGTTTAGCCTCCGGAACCGTAGTGACGTATTACTTCAGAGGATGATATGTATGAATGTAAGAGAAATGTAATCTTGTACAGACTCAGGTTGACGATTCCTGAGATGTGTGGTTAATTAAAACTCAACCACCAAAAAACACCGGTATTCACGATTTAGTATTCAAATCTGTATAACAGTAACTGCCTTTACTAGGATTTGAACCTTAGAACTATCGATTTCGAAATCAGCTGATTTGTGATGACGATTTCACCACTAGATCAACCTGGTGGGTTAACCTTTTTCCTTAATTTTTTGTTTGTTCATCTGTATTTTCCCCTCCCCTGGAGCCGGTCCCTCATTAAGCATAAACACAACTCCAGGGGGGCGCACTAAAAGACAAAAAGTTTTTTTTAGTGTTTCTCTAAATGTGATTCATTTCTTGAATTGCTTTTTTGCGTACATTATATAGATCTGTAAATACAATTTTTTTACCACCCTTAGTTTTAAATGAATTACGCATAAAAAAATATTAGGGAAAATATAGTTGTAATTTTGTAAAATTTATGATTTATTTTTTTTTAATTTGCTTTTTTTTTAATAATTAGCCCCAGGCACATCCGGAATTAATGTCCAACAGTAATCGGCTAGCATATTATTATTTTATTTCTATTTATAGCGGCTTTTCATCACCGAAATGTCTTGGTGGAAACGTTCACCTTGTGTGTTCGTCACTTACGTCTCCGAAGTTGTCCGCGAAAAAATCCAGATGTGAGTGGAGGAAATGTATTTTCAAAGAAAATACTATATTACATCCCAGAGCTCTGTATTAAGTAAGAAGTAGATTAACAATATCACGGTAATTGTCGGATTTTTGTTTGCCGAGAAAACTTTTGCAAACGTCTTTAAATGAAGCCCAAGCTACACTTTCTAAATTGAGTTAAATACATCATCGTTGACCAACTCTCTTGTTTGAGGATCAACAAATATTCCTTCTTTAATCTTTCCTTCACTTACATTCGGAAATTTCTGCCTGTTGTACAAAAATCCGGGACTATCCTTCTTCATTGCTTTTACAAAATATTTCATTAGTCCTAGCTTGATATGAAGAGGGGGTAAAAATATTTTTTTGTGTTCAACTAAGGGCCCATGAATAGTATTTTTCCCATTTGGAGTTAAGTTGTCTCGTTTTTTCCGTTCTTTGGTAACATAATTTTTATCCCTTGCTTTCGCAAAGAAAACACATAAACTTAGTATAGCCTAACTGCAGCCTAACGAAATAGCTGTAACATTGAAATCACCACATATGTTCCAGTTATGTGTTTTGCAATTTTTTTCTTCAAGAACGTCTTTCATAACATAGTATGTTTCTTTCAAATTAATACCATAAGCGATCGGTATCGAAGGATACTTGTTAACGTTGTGTAATAGAACCACTTTTAACGTATATTTGGACGAATCTATCAAAGGCGCCAGTTCTCAGGTTTATGAACTTGTCCTAAGTGCAACATAACCTTATCAATATTTATGCAGTAAACAAAATTATTTTCATCAATAAAGCACTGAGAAATTTCCTTTTGTCGGCTTCAGAAGCCCGAAATTTTCGTATTTTTTTAAAAGTAAATTCCAACTTTGCAGTCTTGATCCTAACAGTTCAGCTTGATATTTTGATAAATTTAATTTCCTTAACCAAGTCATTTAATTCACCTTGCGATATAAGATGTGGCTTATTGGAATATAATTCTAAATCAAAATCATTGTCTTCTTCAGTACTGCCTGATTCTTCATCGTTGCTTTCGAAACATACATTCACAGGTGGCTCAGGAACTGGAATAATTTCACTGTGAGGTACAGGCCTGATTGCAAATTGCAATGAAGGATATTTTACAGTATGTTTAGATTTTTAGAAATTTCAGACACACTTGTTAATAAAAAGTAACAATCGGACATGATCCTTTGGTTCACGCCAAACCATAGGTACACAAAATGGCAAAGCCTTCCGTGTACCTTTCAGCCATGCTCTTAAATATACAGAACAATTAGTGCATACTATATGAGGAGCCCACGTCTTATCCTGATCACCAATTTTACAAATGATATGCTTTTCTAAAGGGGTAATGTTTTTTCTATTTGTTTTTACGGTAAACACACCATATACATAACAAAAGGCATCCACATCATTTACACAATTTCGAGGCATTATGACACTGCATTGTTAAAAAACATAAAAACAGCAATAAGACTGAACATAATTAATTCATTTCTAAATCCTGTGATTAATATAAACAACATAGCTGTGTTTTCAGATACATGTTTTGACCTGCACAGACATGATTAATCTTGTCTATGAAGGCTCACTTTTCAGTATTAGATAACATATTAACCCACCGGGTTGGTCTAGTGGTGAACGCGTCTTCCCAAATCAGCTGATTTGGAAGCCGAGAGTTCCAGCGTTCAAGTCCTTGTAAAGCCAGTTATTTTTACACGGATTTGAATACTAGATCATGGATACCGGTGTTCTTTGGTGGTTGGGTTTCAATTAACCACACATCTCAGGAATGGTCTAACTGAGAATGTACAAGACTACACTTCATTTACACTCATACATATCATCCTCATTCATCCTCTGAAGTATTATCTAAACGGTAGTTACCGGAGGCTAAACAGAAAAAAGAGAGATTTAACATATTATGTGACTATGATATGATTTAATTCTTTGTCTAGTATTGTTTATTTATAGCTTACAAATTATGTTAACAAAGTTAAGCAATAAAAAATGAGCTAATAAAATACAATATAGGGGCTTAAAATCCTAACTATCCGTTGGAAAAAAAAAGCCTTTAATTAAAATTAAATTTTTTTAAAAAAATGGTGGATGATAGAAAGATTGTGTTCATAATAATTTTCAGCATCAAAAACAGATTAAAATCATGTATTGCATATTAGGCAACATAAATTATGTTTATCAGTGTTGTTTTGCAGATAATTAAGGGTAACTTCGGAAATATTTGTTAATATCTTTATTGGTTTCGTAAAATATTTAATTAGAACTGGGAAATGATGACATTGAATGTTTATTATAACTGATATCAATAAATGAATGTAAGAAAATGATATATATGATGAAATTACTTATTTAAATTTACTTATGAATTGTCCTCACACTAACCGGTTTTAATGATTACAGTTTATAATTAAGTAAATCTGGGCTGTTCAACCTATACTACCCATATTTAGATTTTTTTTACTCAAAATATTTATATCATTATATTTATACCTTTAATTATGTTTATTTATGATTTTCAAAAGGGCTAATTTTTATTGATTCTATATGGAAAAAAACCAGTTTATTTATATTGTATTTTTATCAGTCAATGCCAAAACAAATATTTTTTTTCAATTGGTTTTTTTTATTTTTGTCACTTGCCATTTATCCGAATTTATTAAAATATTACATCGACATTATTGGTATAAATCATTCCAGTAATGTATTCCTTAAGATTGGATGTGTTTATATCTGGTAAATGCTCGTATAAACATAACCAGAAAAAATCTAGAAAGGATCTAGATCCTTTCTGGGATCTGAAACCGATACTAGCCGATTCATTATTCCGATAATTAAACCGGTTGTGATATTATAACTTAAAGAATAGAAAATAGGTAATTAGTTAAAGCTTATTTTCTTTTACATATTGAATAATTCGTTTGAATAATACGAAACGCGTTATTTATATTAAAATGGGAAAAGTTGGTTTTTACTTACCATTTTTTTTATTTCTTTTTTCCGAGATCTAGTTTCTATAAATACATAATAACCATTAAGTGTGGAATTTTATCTTTATTTATTAGTTCTTTTGGAGATAATAGGAGTTAAGAAAAAAATTATCTTCAGCTTTATTAATGAAATTGAAGTGATTTTTTAATAATAATCATAAGTACTTAATAATTTTATAACAGATAGCGTTTAAACGATATGACGGTTTTTTTACCGTGGAACGTTTTTTTTAATGTATTTATCACATACCGCAAGCAAAATACTAATAACGTTAGTAACTGTCAAATTATCGAAAAGTTTTACATTCAGATTTCGTCCAAAATTTGTTATATTTTAAATTATACTACATATTCTAATTACTTGCAAAAGAAAATTGCGAATAACTAATTCCGACTCAGTGAGGGGAAGCGTCTTCCTCATCTAGATAATTTTCGAAATTATGGATAGCCTAAGTTTGAATCAGTTATTAGATAAGATCAAAGGAGTTTCGTTAAAAACACACAGACCGTTCTGGGGTATCACCGTGACTGGTAGGCAGACAGACGTAATATTTACTTTCCCGGCTGTAACTCTATTACTACTGTTGCAGAATAGCTGGACAGGAAAAGTAGAGTGATCGGTCAACATTTTGGTATCGGGGCTTTTGAAAATTTCGACATGTCAAGAATACCTCGATCCAAAGAAACACAAAAACGTTATTGAAATTTTCGTAAGATAACCTACTAACGGATGTAGGCCAGTCGTTTGATTAATATTTCCGGACGAATCAACATAAATTCTTCGAAAAAGGGATGAAAAAATCTCTATGTATGGGACATTGATAAAATTAATTTTTTGAGAAAATTAAAAAAAGGGAAGGAAGAAATTTCCTTCATTTAGAATTTTTGATTTTTTATCGAAGTCGAGTTTTAATACGATATAAATATTTATTTATTTCAGATTTGAATTTTTTAAGAGTATCACAATAAAATGGGGGAAATAGTCAATATTGTTGTAAACAATTTCTGATGGTTCCTTGTTTTTTATTTGGATTACTCATTTTGGAGTGAAACGTCGATACAAAAAAAATGGGTACAAAAAATAAAAAAAAAAAATAATAAACGATTGTGAAAGTAGTAAATGTACGATAATATATTACACTTTTAAATAAATAAATCAAATAACAAAGTTGAATATTATTAAATTGATTAAAAAAAATTTAGTTGTAGACATTTTAGAAATCTTTATGTATATGTTTTTAATTTTCTTTTTATATTAATAATTTAGGTTTTGTTAAAAAATATCAATATTTATTTATACTGAGTTGGTGTCTAGCTCTGGTTGGATGGAGTCGCTTTTTCATGCTCTGTGCATTTTTGACTTTCATTGCGGTTTACTGTTCTAGTTTTGACGTTTTACTGTTTGTTTTTCTTTGTTTCATGTTGTTATTAATAGTTTTTATCAGTTATTATTTAATTTTTTGTGTTTTTATTATAGTTTGTTTCGTTGTGTTAGGCTGTACTTAGCCGAGCATGTTATTCGCTTATCGTGATTTTTATTGCGTCAGGTTTCATTTATGTTTTGTTAATTAACATTTTTATTAACTTTATTTTATTTAAATAAGTGTTTTGTGTTTAATATTCTACCTACCGTTGCTATGGATTATTTACTGGTATCCACAGCTGTTGGATTTATTAATCTTGTTGTTTACATTTGTCTAGTAGAGTCTGCTTAGTCGAATAATTTTATTTAGTTGGACTGTGGAATATTTTTATATAATCATCAGCTGTTTGAGCAGAGAAAAATTTTGAAAAATCGATTCCCTCCGACAGTGCTGCAATATTTACACATAATATTTGTACATTGAACATTTTTACCTGGTGGACATTTTGTTTACAGTTTTACGCATTCAATTAATTATTTATTTTACTTAATTGTTTAATTTTGTTTTGGTGTTAGTTTAATCAGTATTGTAGTTTGCTTAATTTTTAATTAATTAATTATTTTATTTCTAATTGTTGATTTTATTGTATTTACTTTTCATCATGGCCGACCCGCATCAGTCCACGAAAATAACCCCACCAGAAGAGGAGGGGTTTTCCCAAGTTTTGAGGAGTTGATCGGCTGGGAGGGGAGCTTCCCTTGTCCAAATACGGGGAGCTATCTATGATAGCAGTGGAGCTAAGAGTTCTGCTGACATGGTTGTGAAAGAGTTACTTCACGCGGATCGTTTAATCTCCTGTGTTCTGGGAAGAAGACTGGGAACAAGTCGACTCGGCGGCGGCAGAAGACAGTCAATCCGATAGTCTCAACCAGTGGAGACCTTGGAGAGGGCTTTCCATCTCACCCGATTAAATCCGATGACAGTATGGGTGAACGGCGACGTTCCTTGAAAACTAAGGGGAAGCGACGGCTGCGTGGCTCCCCACCTACTGGTAAAGAGATGAAAAAATCTAAGGCTGGTGGTTGGAGTGATCTTTATTTGTCGGATGACTCCTTTGACTTGGAAGGGTGTGAATCCTTCACGGATGCCGTGACGTTAAGGAGTTAATCTTACGTTAAGGGGTTGAGCACTTTGGTTAAGCAACATACGAATACCAAAATATTGGAATACCAATATACGAATACCAAGAATGTTCTTACCGACTGGGCGGCAGTGCTCGTATGTTGAACTTTGTTGAGGTTGTTTTGGATGCGATGTCTCAGGAATCACAGGTGGAACTTTCTACCCGGCTGACGACAACGGAGAAGGCTACTCAAACGTACCATGTAATCAGCGATGTGGCGTCACAGACTCCGGACGGAGGCTTGGAGCTTCCCGTGTCCTGGACACTTGATGAGCCTCGCCCGGCGGTTGACAGCGGGATAGCGGACGCAAATATATAGCTGCTGGTCTTGAAGGGCTGGCCGGAAGACGTTTTCCAATTTTCTACAATAGTACAGGACATTATTGATTTGGCGGAAGGAGTGGGGTTCGCGTGAATTATAGGTCTGGCAGCAGGTGTCGATCACTCGCAAAATATGCCGATTTATCGCAAGGCCCCGTGGATCCGGGACTTGGCTCGGGCGGGAAGGCTGAATGCGGGTCAGGTCCTGGCTATGCAGTCTTCTGCCCGTGATTTATCTGGGGAAGACAGCGGCGGTACAGTGAGAAGACGGACTAAACTATAGTGATGGATATGGCGGTTAGTGATCGTGGGATGGAATCGGTCTTATGATCAATGCCACGTGTGTTGAACGGGGTACGATATCTCCCGGTCTATTTTTCTGGATCTTTGGGGAGAGCCGGGCAGATCTTACGGCGCTCTGTAGAGTACGTGTCCAGCCGTTTGGTGACTAAGCACTTTGTTCATCTCTTCAGTTTGATGTCAGCGCAGTCATCTAAAGGCAAGAAGATACCGCCGGTGTTTTATATGCGTATATACACTTGATATATTATATTTAATATGTATTAATTATCGCAATAAGTAATTATTCTGTATTACAGAGCAGTGTTTGTCACCCGCACGCCTAATGCGCTTATTTGAAAATCAAAAGCGAATTTCAAAAACCGTGTCCAAAAGTTTCCGATTTCGATCGCTGTGTGGCAAATTCTTTTTTTTTTTTGGCAGTTATTTAATTTTTGATAGAATAAAAATTCGTAATAAAAGCAACAGTATTAATTACAGTAAAAAAATCAGTGATCTTTAATGTATCGAATAGTTATTTGACTTTTAGACGGTGTTAAAACGCGGACGATTTATTTCACATAAATATTCAGATTATGGGTTTCCCACCTCTTATTGTATACAATAATCTCTACATTTAGGTCGATACATAAAATACCACTCATTTGAAGTTTCACATATATAGGTTAACGTTGGTCCAAGTTGAGTCTAAATCAACTTGTATTAAAAATCCAAATTGATTTACCATTTAATTTTTATTTTCAGATCACTATACCACAAAATCACTATATCACTATGGAAGGGCCACAAAAAATTATAACACTTTATTGATTTAGATTTAATACATATTTTTTTATGTTTTGTAATTTTTTAACTATTTTTAACTGACATCTGATCAATTTTAAAACAGTAAAAACAAAATCAATTATATAATATGATTGAAAGAAAACAAACTTCTTTTATTTTATCAAAGTATTAAAAAAAAAAAAGGTAAAATAAAATGAATGAAAACGATTAATGTCCTCTTTTTCTACAATTACGAGTATTTAAATAAATAAATATTTAATGAAAAATTTCTATTTCCATTCTTTAGTTTAAGGTCGTTGTGTTTACTTAAAAACCACTTTTTTAAACAAAAAATATTCTTAAGTTTTATCAATCCCAGGATTTAAAAAATACGGCCATATTTTGCCATCACTGAAAAGTTTTTATATCATTTGAGGTTCATTTGACTATCAAAGTTAAAAACCACATGTTTTTAATTCTTACTTAAACCCCGAGACCTGAAATAATTTACATTTGAAACAATTCGAAAATTCTATTAAAAAAAAACAAAAGACGGGACAAAAATATTTTTGAAAATAAAAAACAATATTGTAGGATTTTTTTTTATTTTTGCATTGGTACAAATCAGTAGTATCTGTTGCATTTAATCTTTATATATCGAAAAGTATTCTTTTTGATGTGAACAGTGTAAGAGGAGAGAAAATATCTGACATATTATAAAACAATTTTGCTTTGAAGTAATTAAATTAAAGAATGGTAGTAATAATAATAATAATAATAAAGTATTAATAATAAATTATCTGTAGAACACGATCTGTAGTCAGAATTAGTAATCATAATTGTTTGTACTTCTTAATTTGATTTATTTATAGTATATATATTAAACTTATTATATCCTTTCTCATTAAACTAATTAGTTTTATTTATTTTTTATTGACTGGAAGAATGGATGTTGTTTAATTATTTACGTTACACTCTTCTGGAGTTGAAAGTTTTATTTTCCATATTGTGTTCGTGTTAAAATTGTGGACATACATTATTTAATTTTATGAACGGTAGAAACCATAATTACTGGATCTAGTACTATTGTTGTAAATTTGTAAATTTAATAAAGCAGTTTTAGTAATTTATTTAATGGATTAATAGTAATAAAACGTCATAAAAATATGGAACCTTTTGTTGTTTTAATCGTATAATTTTTCATTAACATATTTAGTAAAACAATTTATCCTTTCTCCAGTTTAATACTAAAAAGGAGTATAATTTTTTATGGTTTGTAGCGGTAATAATTATTTTAAATAAACAAAATTTATAAGTATTTAATATGAATAAATGCATATAATAGAGGCGAATGTTAAGTGCAATTCCCTGTTCTGTCTTAATCCTAATTTATATTGATCGCCTCAACATTTGAGGTCTTTAATCACACTCCCGTCTTATTAATCGAATAATGGAATTAGGAGAACCAAGAGCAATACAATTTATACTGTGTAGTAACTGTGACCAAACCGTCTTAATCCACCTCGCATTTATCGTGCACTCTAGCTACGTACAATTAATAACGACTGTTGTTCGGTCGTAAGATTGGATATTTGTGCGTTATGATGAGTCTGCTTACTTGTATTCTTTTTTCTTCATCATCAAAACTATTGGATTTTGTTGTTAGGATAATTTTATTAGCTAATATTAATTAATAATCGTTGTTTTGTCATTCATTTTCATATTATTATTATTCGTTAAACGTCTTAATTTTTTAACCGCATAGGCTTTAATACTGCTATTGCTTCATGGTACAAGGATTTTAATACGCACGAAAAATTTATTGAAAATGGTTCGCAAATTACTTAACAGGATTATTATACTTTTAAAAAAAATACTTTCATATATATATAAAATAATAACTAAACTCTATTGGTTAGATAAGTAAAAAAAAACTAAATAAGTTAGAAAATTATCCAGATTAATAGAAAATTTTCTAATGCAATTCATTAGGTCAACAACCAAACAAACAAAAAAAAACAAAAACAAAAGCAGAAAACCTCGACGTTTCGTCCAAGATGGAGGACTTTATCGAGACAAACCACAAATAAATAAATATATATATATATATATATATATATATATATGTGTGTGTGTGTGTGTGTGTGTGCATAATAATGCATAATTATATAGAATGAATTAGGTTTTCTCTAAAAATAAGGATCGGTTGGTTGTAAATACGGAACGAGTTATGGCAGAAAACTTTAGATTAGGTAAAAATTTTGTCACAAAGCTAATATTTTCTGCCATAACTCGATCATTTAAAAATGCATTCAAATAAATGACGTATCGACAAGATATGTTAATTTGTGTTTTTAATTTCAAATTTTTATTTAAAGATAAATAAATAATAAAAGACAACCGATCTGTTAACAAAGCGCGATAGAATATCTGTTCATATAAATTGTTTTTTGTATACTTTCGACCTTAAATCGGTTACTAAAGTTTGTATACTTCCTTTCAAGACGCGGTAAAATATATTATTTTTAATATATTGTAGAAAAATATGTTTTCTGTAAATCTAACCGGTGATATTTTATGAATTTTTATTAAAATATAAACTATATCCAGGATTTAAATCTGGATAGATTTAAAAGTCTATTTGAAATTTTTATAGTTAGTATGACTTAAATTAAATCGGCTGCTCGGTTCTTGTGATGGTCAACATGCCGGTTTTTTTATCAGCTGATAACAGATGCGGTATTTTCAATTCATACACCATATACTTAATGTTATAAATAAAAGTTAACAAAAGGGTTTATTTTTACTTAAAAGTTGGCTAGATGGTAACATTCTCGCTTTGAATTCTAATAAGACTAAATATTTGACATTCTCATGTATTATATCAGGGTAACCAGAAATATATAACATATTAAAATTATGAGAATTTAAACTGCTTTAATAATAAAATTAATAATGATTATTCATGCCCTTTATTGGAAAAAAATGATCAAACTAAATATACCTTGGAGTTATCATCGATGAAAATTTAAGACGGGATAAACATGCTTAATAAACTTAAATTTATGGGTTAAAAAATTTACAAAAAACATTATAAATATATATTATCTTAAGAAATTTACTGTGCTTTCATTCAATCTTTTTTGCATGATAGAATTGTGAATAAACATATATATGACTTGTTTGTCACGAAAAAATGCATTATAAAACCAATTATAAAGAAGCAAACATTACAACCAATCGTAGAGCTGTTTAAAGAATTTAATGTATTAACAGTCGGACAACTTTACGCTAAAAAACTTAATTTTAAATAAAAATGTATAAAAATAAATTTACCACAAGACATAATGCTGTAAGAGATTATTGTAGAAATAAATATACATGTATAATATATGATTCAAAACTCCGTGTATGGTTAATACAGATTGATTATATCCGTAAATGGATCAATATTGTTTCGAATAAATATAGATATACCTATTTAAAAAGGTAAATATAAAATACGCAAGATAGAGCATTAACGAATTTG
Organism: Lycorma delicatula; assembly: GCF_047948215.1. NCBI lineage: Eukaryota > Metazoa > Arthropoda > Insecta > Hemiptera > Fulgoridae > Lycorma > Lycorma delicatula. The sequence goes on along the minus strand of NC_134460.1, from coordinate 77,735,822 downwards.
ATATTTTTGGTTTTAATTTTTTTTTTTTTAAATATGTAATAAATACGTAGGAAGTGAATTTAAGAACATTCAGTCTAAAACCGGACTAATAACTAACGTTCAACTATTGTTAGCATCAATTTTTACTTTTACTGACAATCCCTTTTTTATTTCGCAAATTTTAATAATTTTTAAATGTGAGTTGATTTCATTTTGTTTATGTAATTGCTGTGAAAATTTGTATATTAGATGATTAACATTTAAATTACGTTATTCCGACATTAATGTACAGCACAAATTTTTATTTATTATTATTAATTCCTAACATAAGTAATACCATTATGTTTTAACTAATTGGAAATTAATTTATTTATCAATTCTATATTATTTAAATTGTAATGAATAAATAATGATTATACAGTGACTGATAACATATTCGAAAATATTTACAACATTCCAAAATAATGAATCATTTATATAATCTTACATACATAATTTATACAGTTGAAATAACTTAGTTATCAAATTTTTAAATAAATTCGTAATACAGTAAATTAAAATAATTTTATTTCTACAGATAGACTGTATAAAGGTTTTTTCAAATAAATTTTTTTTATTTTTGTTCAACAATCAGTATTTACAATCGACTCCTTAAGTTAAACCATAATAAGTAAGTCGCCTGACAAGAAGCACATTATAAGCGTTTCTTAAGAAACTAACGAAATAAATAAATTATAATAATAGTTATCAGTAAACTTAAAGTTCATTAGTAAAAATATTTCTGCCAACACTTTCATAGTTCACAAAAACAAAACATTAATAAAGAAAAAAAAAAAAATATATATCATTTGATTTGGCGTTGTCATTTATCAAACTGTGATGCAGTAGCCCCTAAGTCAAGTACATTGAGACTTTTCAACTTTTGTACGTTTCTGCTGTTATCAAGCAGATTGAGTGCTAAGTGGTTGACATGATTTTCAAGTCGTTGCTGATATTTAACACTGCGCTGTCTCACGAACCATCGGAACCTCCTAGATATTCGTGAATTTCATCATTCTGTGTAAACCATGGTGCCTCTGCAATTGCTCTCGTTGCTTTGTTTTGGAAGCGTTGTATAATATCTAAGTTATTATTATTTGCTGTTCCCCACAACTCCTCACCGTAAGTCCAGATTGGTCGTAGGGTAACCTCGTAAGTCAGTACTTTATTAGATAACGTGAGGCGTGAGTTTCTCCGTAGCAGCCAATGCAGTTCCCTATACTTCGTGTTTAGTTGATTTCTTTTCATCCTCACATGACACTTCCAAGTCAAACGCCGATTTAGATAATAGATCGATAAACGCCAATATCTAGTTCTAGATATCTATTCTAGATATATAGGCTGTCTGTTTGTGGATCAAGACACCATCCAAGTACACACTGGGAGGTCCAAGACTGGGACTCCAAGTATACTTGGATACTTGGAGTATACTGGACTATACTGGAGTATACTCCAAGTATACTCCAGTATACTTGGACTGGGAGTCCAAGTATACACTGGGTCCCCCTTTCGCATGGCGAATGTGACATACTTTGATTTATTCTGTTTGATTAACTTTAATCCTCCATTTTTTCTGCCACGTGCAGACAAGGTGTAATGCCATCTACAACTCCTGCGATGCTAAGCTAGGGTCTTCGTTAACGGCAAGAATAGCATGATCATCGGCAAATGTGGCGACGAGACATTTTAAAATCGATAGATTTAAATAGTGCAAGAAGTGTATCAAACTTCCTCGCACGTTTTCTTTGCTGGGTTCTAGGAAGCGGCAGAAATCACGGCAAGTAAACCAGGATAAAACAGTTGAATAAATTCACTGTTTATGAATTTTTGAAGGTTTAATTTGCTAATTTATAGGTAAGTTACCTATCCTATCGATATGTAGGTGAAAGTAAATATTAAATGTGGCTTCAAAATATTCGAGTTAGCAGTTTATTATGTTTCTGTTTAAAGAGATTCTATTTTATGGAAGCTAAGGGGGGAATAAAAAAAAAATCCATTAATTAATGTGTTCGGGTTAACAAGGTTCGAGTTACCAAGGTAACTCGAATATATATATATATATATATATATATATATATACATACATAAATTACATAGCACGTGTCCTATATTTAAAACTAATTATGCTTACAGTACGTCCTTAGGAAATTTATTTGTATTTGTAACGTAGGCTGTTAGGTAATACTAGTTAATTCAGTTTATTTATTATGCACTATTTTAACTAATAAACATTTTAATGTTATAATAACCTCATTACGTTATATCGCTGTGTTAAATTAATAAAATATTATATTATTAATTTACCATAATTATTTAATTTGTACGCTATAGTTTTATTTATTATAATGTTCATTTTATTACATGATGAATTTGAAATAACGGTAGTTTTTCTTACTGATTCTCAAAGTTATTTTGAAAGATGAACTTTAATTAATTTCTTTGCATTTTAAATTTTATTATCTTAATATTATAGATTGAATATAAAAAATAATAGTATAATAATAATTATAATAAAAAAAATAAATTAATTGTCATTATCATCACAAATCTAATCCTTCATATTTTGTTGTCTAACAGAATGGTGTTACAACCAAGTAATTTCAATCTCTTCTGAAATCCACAAAAGTTTAGCAGGCTTGCTAAAGAAACAGAAGAGTGAAGTAGTCTCCCATAATCTTCTTCACTAAGCCGATAAGTTGAACATAAGTGTGAAAAAATCCCCAGTAAATGTAGGTGTAATTCAGATCTATAACTGATAACATCATTTTGCTCACCATCAGGTTCGTATCGTTAATATCGTTAGACGAGGTTATCCCTTCCCCTATGTAGTATTCTACAAGCAATGATCAAATTTAAATATAGTTTGAATTTTACTCTAAAGAAAAGAAACAGAATCTAAGTCGGTACCACTGTCTGATGTGCGGAAATAAGCACTAACCCATTCCAGTTATTCAGAACAAAGTTATTATATTTGTTCACAAATACGAGCTCTGTTTAGAAAATAACTGAACTTTTTTAATTACCCGCCAACGGAGATATTTAGTGACGTGCGGTTGGCAGCATTGTGTTCCGCATAATCTCTGTAACCAAATGCTCTTGGATTGTAGATATCTCTTTTAGTTTTCGTGTTATTGCTATTTGAGTACAACGTGTTTAAGTGCTAGTAGCGATTTTTGTAATGTGCGATTTTCGGGAACAACGATACAACGTAAAATTTTGTGTGAAATAGGGAAAATTTTCACATAAACGTTTCAACTTTTGAAAAACTTACGGAGATGTTCTGTGTCGTACGCAAAGTTACGAACAGTTTTTACGATTTAAAAGTGGTCGTCAGTCAATTGAAGATGAACCTCGACCAGGAAGGCCTTCGTTTTCAACTGATGACACCCGCGTCCAGAAAATCAATGATTTGGGGCGTGGAAATTGCCGATTGACTTGTCAGAGAACGTATAGAATAAGTTAACATCTCGGTTGGCTCATGCCATGACATTTTGACTGAAAAAATGAACATGCATCCAGTTGAAGCAAAGTTTTTTCCTTATTTGATGATCCAACTGCAGAAAGAACATCGAGTTGACTTTTGTCGGCAACTTCTTGAACAAGCCAACGACAATGAATCATTCATGTAAAGGATCATAACGAGAGGCGAAGCTGGGTTTACGGCTACGACATCGAGACAAAAGTTCGATTATCACAATGGTTTGGCAAACGATCTCCACACCACAAGAAACACGTCATTCTCGATCCAGTGTCAAAGTGATGCTCTCTGTTTTTTTTTTTTAATTTTTATGGAATTGTGCATTTTGAATTCTTGTCTGCAGGTGAAACAGTGAACCGTATGTACTATCAAGGCGTTTTACTACGGTGACGTGAAAAAATCCGCAAAAAGAGACCAGAGTTGTGACGAGACAACTCACGGTTCTTTCACACGACAATGCCCGCACACTCTGCTTTAGTTTTGAGCCAAAAATCAGATGACTGTCCTCCTTCAGCCTCCCTACTTGCCACACCTGGCTCCTCGCGGTTTTTTCTTATTTCCGAAATTAAAATCAGTGATGAAAGGACGCCGTTTTGAGACTATTGGTGACAAAGCAAATTCGTCTCGTACCTTGAAGGCCATTTCAAATGAAGCTATCCAGTACTGCTTCGTGAAGTAGAAACACAGCTGGGAAGTGTGTGTGAATAGGGAAGGGGAGTACTTTGAAGCAGACAAGGATCAATAATCTGTAAAATTAATATTAAAAATTAAAAAAATAAAGTTAGATTATTTTCTGAACCGACCTTGTAGAATATCATATCGTACAATAGCATATTTGTGTAAAATTTTTTAAAAAGATTTTTAAAAAGAAGTGTGAAACCGTCAGAAATGTGTGAAAGTCTTAAAATACAGTTTGTTGAGGAAACGTTGACAAACATAAGTATATATAAATGAAGTAAATATTTTAATGCCTGTAGAGAATGAACCGTTCTCTCGCCGTCCCAAACATCGATAACACAAGTAATGACTGATTGGTTTAACATAATGTTCGAAATGATAGTCGAATTACAGTGCATATTATGGCTTTTACACTCGATATCAGCGTTGGCACTGGGAATAACTGTATCATAAATCAACTTATTACCGGAAAGTAAGCGCATGTTTGATTTCACAAATGCTGACGCACGAACACAGGCAGACACCTGCAGCGGGTTCTTTCACACCTAGTACAATATAAAGAAAAGTGCGATGAATTTTTTCCAGTTTATTGTCACGGAATGAACCTGGGGTACACAGAAAGCAAAAGAGCATCAATGTAGAGATGGTGACATCCTTCACCTCCGACCGAAATAACCAAAAACCATTATTTCAGCAAGAAAATTATGGATTCATTCAAAATTTATGGATTTATTTTTACAGGATAATGTGTGCCCTCGTGTAGCCGCTCATAAGATGACTACAATCCGTGAATTAAAGTGGACTGTTCTACAACATCCCCTCTATAGTCTTGATCTTACCCACTCTGACTTTCATGTGTTTGAATCCTTAAAAGAACAAATTTTTTTAACTTGTGAAAAGGTTTGATAAAAAGAGTAAAAGAGTGAGTACGTCACCAGCCACAGGAATGTTTTGTTCTGGAAAAATATGGAAGTTTCACAAAAGATGGTGCCTATGCGTTGAAAAGGAGGAAGACTATGTTAAAATATAAATGTGTGTAATTTACTTGTGTATATTACTTTTTGAATAAGTAATAGTTTAAATCTGAACCCTCCTGTTTATATATCATCGCTTACAACAGTATTTGTTCATCTATTTTTTTACATTACATAAGAAAGATATATTTAGTAATATAATTTGAAGACTGTACAATATGTTTTTTCCTGTGAATTCCTTTAAACTTAACATAAATTATTTAAAAAAAATCTTTTTTATCTGCAGTACCATGTTTATATAGCTGTTCTTATATGATTGTGTACATTATTATCCCTTACGTTTATGTTATGATATGCGATATGACGCCGTTCTAAAACGTGTTATAATATGTTGTCGAGTGTCGCGGGTCTTTACCGATAAGTGTTGTTGTTTATTGTATCGTAAGGGAAGAGCCTTCTTTTATATTTTTGTTTCAGTATAAGTGCCGTTCAACGCAAACATTGTGACAAACCGACCGAAGTTTTCTTTTGATAGAAATAGTCAGTTTATTACTTTTAGTTTATTTTATATCGTAATAGTTATTTTAATTTTAAATAATTAACTATTTATTAAAGAGGATGATAACGTTAATGATGATGACGGAAATCGCTATTTAATTTCTTTCGGTTGTAATTTTTTTATTATTTTTATCTACTGATTTTAATTCAGTTTCTTAATAGAAAATATATTTTTAAATTTTTTATATAAAACTAAAACAATTATATTCGTTGTTAAATAACATACTATTACTACTACTACTACTTAATTCCCTCGCTGCTACTGTAGTTTTTTTGTTTCTTGTATTTGGTATGTTAATACTTTTTATGAATAAGTATTTGAAATTGTTCTTATTATTTATTATATTATGTAATATAACCCATGTACAATTTCATTTTGATGAACTTGTTTTTTTCTTTAAGGACAAACGAGTCATGTTTTTTCGTGACAAGATTATACCCAAGATAAGACACTCAGTCTTGCTCATTAAACAGTAAATCTTATTTAGTGTTTTAATTTTTCTTTGCTGTTTATTCTTTGCTTGTACGGTTAAACATGATTAAAAAAAAATTTGGAAAGAGAAAAAAACTTGATCCTGTTTTATTACTCAAAAATACTGAATTTGTTTTTGATTTTTGTAAAACGTTGTGCGAAAAGTTAAAAACTGCTAATAGGGATTGAAATTTAGTTGAATGTGTAGATTTAGTACAATACTGCAAGAACTGAATAAAAGACAGGAGAGAAATGTTAAGAAGTTTTTTTTAATTAATAAGTCTGATTTGTGTAAATTGTACTTCTTTTGTGTTCATGTAACATATTATTAATTGTTATGCGACTTGATAACACTCTACATTGTAACTGTTGCCCTGAGCCACATACCAAGGTGTACTTTTACGTAATAAGTAAAGGATAACTGCTATAAGTAAACCATCCAGGCTGAATTTGATAGCTATTTTAAAATCTTATGATGATTTATTAATGAACAGTTTAAACCAAAAAAATTACTTATCTAAATACAATGAGATAAATAATTGGAGACCATTGGTTTGTTTTTTATCTTTCATAGTTCTCGGCAAAGATTCCTCTATTTTCTTTCTGGTCTTCCATCGATATACGACAGAGACGAAGAAGCTGGATGTATATATTTTAATATGTAGCTTTTTAATTATCGGAAAGTTTTGAAAGGATATTCGTCATAACCAAAAAAAATTTCGACCTTGATTGGAAATTCTATTCACAATCTTCAGTTTAAAATTCAGTTATTCAAAAACTTATTACCTGTAGCGATACGGTGTGATCGATCTTCAACTTACTATGTACGAATATTAAACAAAAGTTGGATTAGAATATCAAAGAAATTGGCTCACAATTAAATAAATAAATAAAATCGATAATTTACTAGCTCGCAACAATGCCCGGATCGAATGTAACATTGTCATCCACAAACTGTTATACTGTTTTCAACACTAAAAATGTTATGGGTGAACTCTGATAATGAGCCTAGATAGATGCTTTAGATAAGGTTAGGTAGTTTCGTTTTATTGTTGAATAAAATTTAAATTTTTTTGCTGAATACCGTATGTGGTCGATGAGTATAATATGACAGACTGTTCTACGAAAACCTGACGATGAGTAAACCGGGTTCTTCAGATTCTCGATCAAAATCCGTTTTAGAATTTATGTGTTATAACCAAAACGTAAACTCATCAAATGACCTTAACACAGGGAAAATTTTTATTATACTTTTCCGTGAGATAACCCTATTTTTGATACTTTTGGAGTTTATTTTCCACCTTTATTACGTCTCTTCCCTATCAGAATTTGCAAAAACCAACTTATTCTGGGCTTCTTTGACGGTAGGTCCGTTATCAAGTTTTGTACACGAGAAGTTCATCAGAGTTTGAGATGAGTTTCTAAGAGTATCAATAAATCTCATGCGTTAGATATTTTGGGATAAATATCATTCTATGTGATATATTTGAGTCATAATCCGCACAAGAATATTCGTCTGCATCGACAGATGAAATTTTTAGGGGGTTCGCAGATCGCTATTAATTCAGCCACAGATGTACTGGTGTAGTTGTAAAGGACTAAGACCTACCGCGTAATGAATACAGCTGTCAGGTCATAGGAGAGGGCTCCTAGGTGTGGTGGCCGCGTATAGGACAGTGTCCTATGAAGCCCTTTGTGTTCTCGCCGGATACTGCCGATAGACCTCATCGCGAGATATAGAGTCGAAAGATCGAAGGGCAGAGCAGATCAAGAGGCCAAAGATGAAGTCAATACTACCTGGCAGGAGAGGTGGACTAATAGCGGTGTGGGTCCCTGGACAAGACAACTCATCCCGGAGATCGAACCATGGATAAGAAGAGGTTTTGGCGAGATAGATCACTTTTTAACGCAATTTTTCACCGGACATGGCTCATTTAATAATTACTTAAATAAAGTAGGAAGGAGAACAGAGGCAATCTGCATGTATTGCGAAGAGATCGACGATGGAGAACATACTTTCTTCATATGTGAAAGATGGGCCGCCCTCAGATTTGACATGGCGATCGACGGGATGACTCCCGAAGCTGTAGTACCTTTTATGACTAGTCGGGAATCCAACTGGAAGAAAGTAGCGTGTTACACCAGACAGATCTTATCGCAGAAAAACATCGACTAAAGGAGACTGGGTTTTTGATTTAGGTTAGGGAAGGGAGGACAGCCTCAGCGGGGAGGGCCGGCATGTCGAGGTGTGTCGGTTCCAATGAGCCGCTGGGGATATAGTTTAGGGAATAATAGAATAATAAAACACAAGATGTAGAGAAATGACCTCGACACCACGCCACAACACCCCAGGTATAGCATAGTGTCTGAAAGGGGGGCATATAAAATAAAAGATTACTCTCAAAAAGAGCTACCGGTAGGCCGACCTGCCATGCCAGTATATAGCTGGTAGGCGGGAAGGCCTATTTGAGTATAAAGACACTCCCCTGGGTGGCGTAATACCAACAAGTCGGTTCGGCCCAGGGGAGCTGAGAGAAAAAAAAAGAAAAGGTTTATAGCTTGTACCCACCGGGTTGGTCTAGTGGTTAACGCGTGTTCCAAAATCAGCTGATTTGGAAGTCGAGAGTTCCAGCGTTCAAGTCCTAGTAAAGCCAGTTATTTTTACACGGATTTGAATACTAGATCGTGGATACCGGTGTTCTTTGGTGGTTGGGTTTCAATTAACCACACATCTCAGAAATGGTCGAACTGAGAATGTACAAGATTATACACTTCATTTACACTCATACATATCATCCTCATTCATCCTCTGATGAATTATCTAAACGGTAGTTACCGGAGGCTAAACAGGAAAAAGAAAAGGTCTACTATAGCTTGTTATGTAAGTTCATGCACTAACTAAAGTGATAGCGTTACGATTCTTTTTTCTTCCTGACGGTAACTTTGGCTGCTGAAACTATCTCTGTACATTTATATTTATATGAATCTGTGAACGCACTAGTGACTTTTTGTTTCCGTTCCCATGACAGTCAATCATTAGGCACATAATATTGAATCATCTGTATTTTTATTTTATTCCTTTTTGTTGTTAGTAAAAATGAAATTTTATTTTGTTTTGCAGTTACACATTAAGCGTTGATATATTAATAATTGTTATGAAAATATTGGAATTGTATAATTTCCAAATTCAGTAATTAGTTATTATTTTTTAAAAGAATGAGTGTAAAATATGAAATAATCTGTACAGTAACTAATACAACTCCTTAATTTTTACATTGTTATAGCGTTTGATTAGAAAGATGTATTTTCGGATTGAAGACTTGCCTGGATCTTCTCTTTACTGGAGTGACTTTTTCATATTTATTTTATTTTCGCGTTTTACAGTAACAACTAAAAGTAAAATGTAAAATAAGTAGTAATAAGTAATCAGTTGTTTTTAAAATTAATACAAATTAGTTACACAATGAAAAATCAAAATAATGCACGTAAAAGTAAAAAAAAAAAAAAAAATTAAAATTACTGAGACAAATATAATAAGACATGAATAATCTTGTAAATTTTATTTTTTAATATTTAACACGGGAAACTGAAAGGTTTTTACTACCTATTAAAATGCTCACAAAAGGATGTCCACATTATTTAGAAAACAAACCTAGGAGCCCGGATTGAGAGCCAGGAGTACATAAATACATTTATTAGTGCATTTTCTTTTTCTTATTTTTTATATGATTTAGGGCTTCGTTGGAGAAATTATAGTCAATGTAAGAAAGATCATTTCTGAGAATTTTTTCTTCTTTACCCAATACTTTCTCATTCTTTTAGACTTCTGGAATCTCTGTTCGTCTGTGATGTTGTAATTTCTTTGTTTCGGAGTTTTAATTTTTTATTCTTTGTTTGTATTTTCTTTTATTTACATAAATAAAAATGCAAATGTTCGTTTGTTCAAATTCTTAAATCTCCGAAAGTTCTTCACCGATTGCTCTGAAATTTTGACGCAACGTTGCATTCGAATACGCGTGTGTTTTGACATACCTACTATTTATATACCTAAGATGTCGCACCTGTGACAGGTAAAAACATGTTTTTTTTTTTTAAAAAACAGCGCTATCTGTTGGACGTAAAATCAATACACGCTATATTAAATATTATACGATTCCATTTCAGTGTTTCCGATATGTGTGTCCGCTATAGACTAAAAAAACTACTGGACCGATTTAAGCGTGAGGAAAAAGGGAAAATCGGAAAAAGGAAAAGGGGAAAGGTTAAATTTTGTGAAGTTCCGTTATGTTCATTTTGTTAATGTTTAATCAAACTTTCAATTATGTTCATTTAATCTATATATATATATTCAAATCAGTAGCAATAGCGAAGCATTGCTGGGTCTGCTAGTATTAAATAAATTTTATTTTCATTTTATTATTTTACTTTCTTACTAATTAATCCGGTTATTTAATTAATGGCATCAAAATTTTACAGTTCTGTAAGTTTTATTTTTACGTTAAAGCATACTGATTATAACAGTTTACAATATTGACAGATAAAAGTACATTAATTTTCACACAAATCAAACTTTTTAAATCTTTACCTGTGTTTTTTTTTTTTTTTGAATGAAATGGTAGTATTGTAGACATTTTTCAGGATCGAAGGGTTTTAAAAAAAAGGTTTAGCAATTGACTTGTAATTTATTTATACGATATGATTTTTATCTTATATTTTTCTATTCGTGTTTGTAATAGTGTATACGTGTACGTTTATATGCACAATGTATTAGAGAAAAGTGGTTCGACCGAATGTATATGCGAAGCTATGATTTGAAGCGAGTGTATATATAAAACTAACTGCCCCTTCCGATGACCCGGGTCACGCACGCATTGTGTATTCCGACGTATTTAGTATTCAGCGATCCTTTCTATTTCGTCCGATATCCCATCCCTCTTTGTATTCTATTCTCTTCAACAAGGACTGTCCGGTATAGTACTAAATGCTAGTTAATGCAGTATTCGTAAACGATGTAGCCGTCAAACGACCCTTCTTCCCTCGCAACTCTCGTAGACAATTCACCGTGTCGGTCTCTCTCGTTCTCATTTACATTACCTTTATTCCTTCTCGCTCTTTTTTTAACCGCTCCGCCCATCGTTTCCCATTCTTTACTTTAGCCGTTCACTACTGTATCACGGTTGATATTTCAATCTATCCTATTTGTAACAAATAAAAATGGTTGTTTTACATAGATGTAGATGGTATCTATAAATAATTACGTTACAGAACTGCCCCCCCGCCCGCTCGCAGAACTATCATATTTCACTAATATATTTAAATACACATTGTACCGATTCCGTGCACGTGTTCTCTCACTTATGAGTGGGTGCGGAAAACAAACCTTATCCCTTCTATACTAAAGTAGAACAGTTTTATATTCAGTACAGCCAGTTTCACAAACCTATTTACATAAATACAACTGTTAAAATTCTCTATTTGTTACTATTTAATGTAATTGGTTGTTACTACATAATGCAGTTTTTATTACAAACAATAATAATAACAATAATTGTTTTACTTAGATGTAATTATATGTAAACTAGTTTTTTTTTCTCGAAAATTCTGTAAATATTTACTTTAAAAAAAAACTAATTATTATATTTACATTAAACCATATGTTTTTTGTTTTTTTTGTCTTCAGTCATTTAACTGGTTTGATGCAGCTCTCCAAGATTCCCTATCTAGTGCTAGTCGTTTCATTTCAGTATACCCTCTACATCCTACATCCCTAACAATTTGTTTTACATATTCCAAACGTGGCCTGCCTACAAAATTTTTTCCTTCTACCTGTCCTTCCAATATTAAAGCGACTATTCCAGGATGCCTTAGTATGTGGCCTATAAGTCTGTCTCTTCTTTTAACTATATTTTTCCAAATGCTTCTTTCTTCATCTATTTGCCGCAATACCTCTTCATTTGTCACTTTATCCACCCATCTGATTTTTAACATTCTCCTATAGCACCACATTTCAAAAGCTTCTAATCTTTTCTTCTCGGATACTCCGATTGTCCAAGTTTCACTTCCATATAAAGCGACACTCAAAACATACACTTTCAAAAATCTTTTCCTGACATTTAAATTAATTTTTGATGTAAACAAATTATATTTCTTACTGAAGGCTCGTTTAGCTTGTGCTATTCGGCATTTTATATCGCTGCTGATTTGTCCATCTTTAGTAATTCTACTTCCCAAATAACAAAATTCTTCTACCTCCCTAATCTTTTCTCCTCCTATTTTCACATTCAGTGGTCCATCTTTGTTATTTCTACTACATTTCATTACTTTTGTTTTGTTCTTGTTTATTTTCATGCGATAGTTCTTGCGTAGGACTTCATCTATGCCGTTCATTGTTTCTTCTAAATCCTTTTTACTCTCGGCTAGAAATTACTATATCATCAGCAAATCGTAACATCTTTATCTTTTCACCTTGTACTGTTACTCCGAATCTAAATTGTTCTTTAACATCATTAACTGCTAGTTCCATGTAAAGATTAAAAAGTAACGGAGATAGGGAACATCCTTGTCGGACTGCCTTTCTTATTACGGCTTCTTTCTTATGTTCTTCAATTGCTACTGTTGCTGTTTGGTTCCTGTACATGTTAGCAATTGCTTTTCTATCTCTGTATTTGAACCCTAATTTTTTTAAAATGCTGAACGTTTTATTCCAATCTTTATCGAATGCCTTTTCTAGGTCTATAAACGCCAAGTATGTTGGTTTGTTTTTCTTTAATCTTCCTTCTACTATTAATCTGAGGCCTAAAATTGCTTCTCTTGTCCCTATACTTTTCCTGAAACCAAATTGATCTTCTCCTAACACTTCTTCCACTCTCCTCTCAATTCTTTTGTATAGAATTCTAGTTAAGATTTTTGATGCATGACTAGTTAAACTAATTGTTCTGTATTCTTCACATTTATCTGCCCCTGCTTTCTTTGGTATCATGACTATAACACTTTTTTTGAAGTCTGACGGAAATTCCCCTTTTTCATAAATATTACACACCAGCTTGTATAATCTATCAATCGCTTCCTCACCGGCACTCCGCAGTAATTCTACAGGTACTCCGTCTATTCCAGGAGCCTTTCTGCCATTTAAATCATTTAATGCTCTCTTAAATTCAGATCTCAGTATTGTTTCTCCCATTTTATCCTCCTCAACTTCCTCTTCTTCCTCTAAACCATATGTTTAGAACTGTATTATTCCCTTTGTTTCTATAAAATAACCTTTATGATAATTAAAGAAAAAAGCTTTTGGAAAATTAAAAAGGATAAATCTTTTCAGGAACTAGTGTCATTTCAGTATCAATCGTGTGTATGTTTCGTTGTGTTTTCTAAGATTACTATTTATTTAATGAAACTAAATTTTGTGTACGGTTGTTTACACACCTTATAAAACATTTTTCTTTTACACCTTATAAGTAGTAAAAAATTGAGTTTTTATTGAATCACTGTTAACCGTGGAAGTTCTTGAATACGTGAAATACCGTTTTACTAGCTTACCCTAACACTTACTGAAAAAGACAACTCTTTACAGATTGGAATGCCAATAGATATTGTTTTTGGGGTTACAAGAATATTAAAATTGCAGGTTACTGCATTTATGATGGTCATGAACTAAAAGAACTTGGTCGTGAAAAATGGTTACATTATTTTCATTGGTTACGATCTTTGTTATTAAAAATTGCATCGAGGTAGTCAGTGTTATTTTCATTATTAATCATTTTCAATTCAATTTTGACATATTGTATCGAGTGTATTTTCTTCAGAATTTGGATCACCAGAATTTTTTCCTAGAGGATTCGCTGTCTTTATTCTCTTGAAAATTAACATTACGATTTCAAGCATAAGTAAATAATATACGAGGGGTTACCCAAAAATGATCGGAATCGCATTACGATGGATGGGGTTTCTATAGTACGCGGTTATCCCACTAGGAGAGCATCAAGCAACTTTTCCCGTGATAAGTCTGCCAAGCAGCGTCATCTGGGAAGATTTTGTCTAACCTCTATGAATTTTTTTTTGTGAAGCAGTTTCGCCTGTTTCTCTTTTTTGTAATGGGGACTTTAATAAAAAGCGCGCGGCTGTGAAGTTTTGCTTCCTCAGAAACTATTGTGATGTTCAAAACAGTATTAAGGTTACTGCTATGGGAAAAATTCAAGTATACGTACGAGTGGTTTTCGCGTTTAAAAAACGGGTAATGTCGATTGATGATCAACCTCATTCTGGTCGTCCTTCAACTATCTTAATGGACGAAAATATCGAAAAACGTCTAGGAATTTGTGAAGACCGACAATGTACCACTGAATCGAGAAGTTGTTTGGAGTAACTTGGAGTTCCGTTCAGCAATTTTTATTGGAAGATTTGGGAATGAGAAGGGTCGCTGCAAAGCTTGTACCTCAGAAAAAGATGGTCGCTAGGAAGCATCCCGTGCTTTGAAAACAGCTTCCCAAAACGACTCAGATCTCTTCAAGATCATTACTGGTGACAAATCATGGTGCTATAGTTACGACTCCCAAACCAAACAACAGTCAACTTGGTGGAAAACTTCAAAATCGCATCGTCCAAAAAAAAAGCTCGTCGTCAAATGAAGTCAAACATCATGACTCTTTTTTTTTTCAATCTGAGAGGGATGATGCATTTGGAATTCATTGTACAAGGTCAGACTGTTAACCAGGGTTTCTGGTTGGAGGTTCTGAGTAAATTTTGCAACAGTTTTCGGCAAAAAAAACTGGATTTGTGGTAAACGGGCGACTAGTGTCTCCATTATAACAGTGAACCTGCTCACAGCTCTTTCAGCGCGCCAGTTTTTAACAAAAAACGACATGAAAGGAAAGCGTCTTTCCGATGTGGATGAGGTGAAAAAGATACAAGGAAGATAATTTCGGGCATCACAACAGACGAATAAAAAATGTTTTGAACAATTAAATAAAAGATTGGACAAATCATTACCTGTAATGTGGAATATTTTGAAGAGAATTGAAAGTATTTTGTAAAAAAAATGTATATAAATTAAAACAAAAATTGCGGTTATGTTTGGGTATTTCCTCGGATTCAATAAATCCAATGTATATTATCAGAACGTTTATAAAATATAACGAAATTAAAAGCTTGTATAATGTACCACAGTGTGATAAGGATGCCAGGTTGGTACACCTGTAGATATTAAATTCCAAAATTAATTCTGGCCTAAAATTCCATGGTTCTCTAAAATAAGCTAACAGATGATTCCAGTTACATTCAGCCAATCCATTAAAACGTACCCCTGGATTTCTGCGTCCCTTAACTTTCCGTAGCCTGTAATCCGCTCACCTTTACTGGACGATTGCCTATAATGATCAGATGAGGATGTAACTCATACCCTTAAATTACGCATATTCCAGTACCTAGTATTCAAGTATCTTCCTGACCATTCTTACAGTTCAGATCCTATAATTCTCTTCTCGGCTTAAAAAGCATGTTTTTCCGCACCGGTTAATTCATTACTAAAGTTTTCTCCCCTAAATCCAAATTTAGGAAGGTGAATTTGAACCTGCGAATTTTGTATCTCTTTTGTACTATGACTTCAGTCTTTCCCAAAGCCTGGACACAACACCTTTTTGATCTTCAACATTCTGCAAGTCTCCATTCAACACTCATTTATACGAGTACTTATCATCCGGACGAATCCATTTCTAATATCGGACAAACGTTTTTCTAATTATGTGTACTTTTCAAACGTACTGTGCCCAATTCAAAAGTTTAAAAATATATATAAAATGCTATTTGAATAAAGAAAATATAACAATCTTTCCCCGTAAATAAAGTAGCATTTGGTATGGACAGTAATAATACAAACAAAATTTTAAGTTTCAACAAAAATCTTTGTAAAGTTTCTACTTCTTCCCATACTATGATTCCTCATACCTGATCTGCTCAGCAACACTGCTCGAGTTATAAAGTTAAAAACACTCAACTTTGAAGTAACAGAAATATTATTTTTACTTATAAAATTTTTCCAGACATTATTAAACTCATATTTTGCCACATGCTTATGAAAATAAGGGAATAAGCGTTACAATCAAATACGTATACTATCTCGATTTTCTTTTTACCGGAAAACTATTTCCCGTATGCAACCGATTGCTCTTTCCATCTACACATCGCGATTTTTTACTTTTTTTATATTTATACATTTCCCCCATAATTTATAACTAGTTTAAATTCCTTTTATCATTGATTGTATAAATTTAAGAACGAGTGCCAGTAGAATAAGATCATCTACATAAAGTGGAGCTCGAACATCACATTCGTCTATCCAAATCCCTTCTTTTACGTAATCCTCTACCTAATGGGTTAAAAATAACTTAAATAATAAAGGCGTATTCCTTTTAACCTTCCATTACTACCTTTTCCGTTTAGCTCTCCGAATCAGTGTACCCCTACATATTCCTGTACAGGTCAGTTAAGACATTAATAAATTTAAATAATTCTGATTCGATTTGTTTAGAAAATAATACTTTTCTGTTTATTTTATTAAAAACAGGATGGCAGTCAACAAAGAGACAGTATACTTTCCGCCAACTTATCGGTTTCATGACCATTGTATTTTATAAATTAAACACATTTATTGTAGTATAAATCATTTCTTCCTTTAAAATTTGTCTAATTTTTCTTTCTTTTCTTCAGGTAACCCATACCCGCAATCTACTTAAAAGTAACATTAAACATATTTTTGACACAACATTAAGAAAGAATCCCTGCATTAAGAAAACTATCCCTTTATAATTTTTTTATTAAATTAACTTCCCTCTTTTTGAACAAAGGCAAAATTATCGGCTCTTTGAAACCTTCTGATATCCTACTGTAACCCTAAATATAATCGAATACATTTTCCGATAATTCTAGGTTTTTTATACCCATATTACAAAAGGGACGAATGCTAATAGATCTTCCAAGGGGTGAGGCTGTTGCACAGTTTTGAATGAAGACGGGACTCGATTATATCCAGAGCCACCTCAACTATATCGGAGTACCGAATCAGCAATATGCCCACTGTGTCGACAAAGGACAGCCCTGCATCTATCAATCTGTTCTGAATTACGGGACGTTAGAATCACAGCAAAGGGTGAGGGTGAAGTGTATTGGGCTGCTAGACGTCGCATGGCCGAAATGGCCCAAGACAATCAAGGTGTAGGATAAAAAAATGATAAAAACTCCCATTGGAATCCCATCTTAACCGGGATTTATTTCATCGTAAAATTCCTACCCAAAATGGTATTCGAACTAAAAGATGAAATTTAACCGCATACACGTTACGCAACTAAATTACTTAATCCATCCTGATCCTTAAATCTTTGATGTTTGTTTAAAATTTTTCATAATAAAAACAGATGCTAATTTCGAAAACAATGAAAAATCTTGCAATTTTAAACTTTTCTTCTGATTATCTTTCAAATTTTTTTAACGAATTGTTTTTTTACTGAAACATAACTGCTTGTAGATTGTTTGCAATTATTTATTATCATTATTATTCCCGATTGAGTTCACCTTTCTGAATATAGTTTAACATAAAAAAATCGTTTCTTTTCCTCACAACATTCCCAGTCAAATCGGTCATATTTCTTGATTCTGTAATTTTTATCGCGTAAATCGCGATTGCCCGTGTACTACATCTGATGCTAAGGCAAAATCTAACATAGATGATGACGTACACCAATAATCGATTACCTATATTACCAAACCTTCTATGAAGGTACACTGTTCCTTATACGAAACTGTGCGAGCATTTAATATAATTGAATCAAACGTACGCACACCTGCAAGATCATAAGCCCTCTTACCTTAAAACACCACATATATACTATACGGTACTCTGGGATAAAACTTGCAAGCCTATTACTGGACCGTTAGAATCGCCCATCGAAATTTAATTAATACATTAAAAAATCTTTTAACACCACCCGAAATTGTCTCACGACATTTATTACCTTTCTCAATTTTGAATTATTACTGAACCTCATTATCCATTCATTCATTCTGCTCATTCTATTTTGTCTGCAGCTGGTACGTGGTACAGTCGAAATCCAGGGAAATCTATCAATGAAGATTCTCATCCTTTGAAAAACCTACACTAAAACGAAAAATCTCCATTTTTTTCAATTAAATTTAATTTCTGTTACGTTACTAATTAAAATACTTATAAAAATCGGTATATTAAATTTATCTCTGCATGCTATCTTAGCCTATATCTTATGATCATAAGTATCATTATTTATTCTTCCTGTATCGCTAGATACATTCTCTCATTGCAATGCCCAAAAAAATCCTCTCAACTTATCTGCCCTTTCCAGAAGAAGCTTATTATCAGAAAAAGATATCAGATATAATTATGCCTGTTTTCGATTAAACCGTCTTAGATTCAACCCTTAGAGTTGTTAACCTGTCTCCCTCTCCACGACCTCAGCTCAGCCCACTTTTCTTAGCCGGCTATAATTTTGTACCCTTCAGTCTATTAGTATTTCCTAATATTTGCTTAATCATATCAACATTCGGTATTGTGCTACCAGCAGTACATTCGCTTTCCGCTTCCTAAAAACTACGCATGATTTATTTTATTTTTTTCGGTACATTGCAACATAATTCTTTGATAGTTGCTCTGTACCTTTATTCGGATCTTAATGCCTCATTTTCTTTTTTACTTGCTTTTCTTTAACTCACGATGGTTTTTTCATGTTTGTTCTCAAATCTTGCATCCTTAATTTAACATACTTCCTGACATTGCCGATTGATGAAATTTTGCACAGTTACTAAGATCAGGTGATAATATAATATTCCACCATTACTTAGGAAACATCCCCCCCCCCCCCCGTATAGCGGTAAATTAAGGGTTCGGATATAAATAATTGCAAAATTGCTATGCATGGTTTTTGGGGTTGCTAATGACAAATCCGATAGCTGTGTGACATAAATTTGTTACGGAAGTTTTTGTGGTTTCGTATTTTTAACATCACTCATATATGAGTGATGTTAATATATATAAATATAGTATATTATATTAGTATATTTTTAGGTGGACAGTATATAGAAAGTTTTTAATACTTTTTGTGATATAATTGCTACTCAGTATCCTTAACGTTATCGCCAGCATCGCTTTCAACCGACTCTTACTCGTTTCAATACTAGTTCCTTGTACCTCTACTATTATTGTTGTCCATATCTGGATAGCTCTGAGATATTGATCGCTTATCGGCTCGCTTGCGTGATTATATGCTTTCATATTTTATGTTATAGTTTTTTCCGCTATTCTTTTATTATACCCTTCAAGAGACGATCAGTAGTAAAAACCTTCTCTTTTTATAATATAGGACAGGAGGCGCGGATAGTAGTATGTTTTAGAGAACGATCACGGCAGGAAGAATTCAGGAAGTTCCTGAACTCACGGTATACGTAGACAATTTACAATGACTTGACAGATCGTTCCACCTGAATATTTAACAAAATCTTTTAGATAAATTTTTCAATATTTTACTGAAAACTTTTACGCGAGCATTACTATTAAATTTAATTGTTTTACTGATAATCTTAGGGGACAAATATTTTCAAATATAATAATATTGTAGCAGTTCAATAATTCGTTTTTCATACGATAAAGAATAGAAAAAAAATACAAAAACATTTAGATATATTATCGATAATCTTTTTTCTCTTTTTGTTTTTCATTTTGTTTTAACTGTAAATAAAAATATTTTGATTTGCTACTATTTTTATTTTCAGTTACATTGTTGAACTATTTATATGCGTCTAATAATACCGCGGTTATTCGGATGATAAATTGAAACAAAGATATCGATCGGCTTAAATTTTTTTATCTTCCTACAGTAGATTTACTAATAACTAATACATTTAAATTCAAATAATGTAGTTCTAGAAATTCTCTAGGTGCAACCACAATTTACTCATGCAGAAATTTCTTGCTTTACTTTTAAAGTACATATTGAAAATACAACCTGTCAACAAACAGTACAATTCTAAATGACTTAAAAAGCCGATTATCTAAACTAAATTTGTTATATGTGTGTGAAAACCACCATTTGTTTAAAAAAATACACAGAAAATATTTATTAACTTCAGAAATGTAATCGGTACAGCCGACCTTAATGAATAATCGTTACGAAAAATGGCTGTAAATATTATGTAATGGGATAAGAAAGAACCTTCATCTAGCTCAGAAGGAGTCTCTTAAATATCCTTGAGAAATTAAAAAGTGTTTGTCTAGTTTGAATCTTATGTTGTGAAAAACTTATTAAAATTCAGTTGCATCCCTTTTTTAACTGCTATTTAAAATAAGGTAATAATTATTAAAAAAAAACTTTTTTTTTGAATTTCAATTTAAATTCATTCTTGAATAAATATCTTGCCATTTGTAAAGTATTTATTTAGGAAAAGAAAATGTTTTTTTAATAAAATCAAACTGCATAATATAGTATAGAGTATTAAATCGATAATTTGATTTTCTTGATACTTTATTATCTTAATTAAGTAATTTATCATAACATAAAATTCTGTTCGAAATAATTAAAGCTTTCCTATTAATCATTTTTATTCGTTCTTATTTTAAAATTTAAAATGAATATTTTAAAATGGTTTACTGCAGTATTTCTATTTAACCTATTATTGATTTTTAGGTTTTTTCAGTATATATTCTCAAATAATTAAAATAAAGAAAAGTATAAACACATTTTTCAAAGTAATTAATTTTTTTTTACCGTATACTTTGATGGATACTTTTTCATTAAACTATTAGGAAACTGATTTTAATTTCTGAATTCATGCAGAAAATTGATTAAAAATAAATAAATAAAAATTCATAAAACAGTACGCTGAGTTTAAACTAATTTTGTATACACAGAGATATTTAATAAAATCCTAATTAAATTAACGGTAAGCGAGATGAATAATTTAATTGTGTTTGATTTTCGATTTTATTGTCTTTAATAAAAACCATTTTGGTCGTAATAAAGAATTTAATTTTTTTAATAATAAATAACTTTAAAAGCTGGTTTTGTGGAAAAAATAAGTAAAATATATTTAAACTGCTCATCGAGGCATATGGAAAATGTCACTAGCAGAATAAAATGTTCATACGTTATACACACAGTAATTTATTAATATTTATTCGCTCGGGAATTTTTTGTCTTTTAAATGTGAAGTATACTATTTAGGTCAGATTACATAAAATTATTAATCAAAAGACGCTAAAAGATTTTTTTAACTCGCTCTGCTGAAAAA
Source organism: Lycorma delicatula (assembly GCF_047948215.1). Lineage (NCBI taxonomy): Eukaryota > Metazoa > Arthropoda > Insecta > Hemiptera > Fulgoridae > Lycorma > Lycorma delicatula. The sequence continues at coordinate 77,714,341 of NC_134460.1, read as the reverse complement.
AAAATTATAACAAAATATTTTTATAACATTTACAGTAATATTAATTTTGTGACGTTTTTGGTTATAGATCACAAAAAATACAATTAATTAAATACAAATAGAATTAATTTAATTGTGTGGATAGAATTCCGACTAACGATATTTTTTTTATTGCCTGTAAAGTAAACTTTCTGGGTGTTTTATTAGATGACAGGTTATTCTTCCGATAATCAAATTGATTTCATTAACAAAAAAATCAACCCGTCCTGTTTTGCTTAGAAGCGCTTTAATAAAACCTATTAAGCTTGTCATCTTTATTAAATATTTATGTTATGCCTATAAATATTTCCTTCTGAAGTATAATGTCATTTCTTGGGACTTCCTGTAATGTCAGGGTGAGATATCAAAATAAAAATATCTGATATGGTCACTACATGACTTCCTTGTACGCCTATTGAATTACATATACACATTTTTAAAAGTACATAAAATTTTATTTCATTAATAACTTCTGATATTATAGATCATTTTTTTTTATATTTATTGTTATTGAATTACTATTTATCGTAATAATTTTTTTACAATCAGAGGAATTATTAATCAATCAACATATTTAAATTAAAAAAAAAAAGTTAAAAAAAAAGGTGATGAAGTCTGACTCGAACCGATGTGTCTTTCCTTAGTGCAATCAACATATTTCATTAATTAATATTTTATTAGGCTATAACTCTGGAACCAATGAAATAAGCACCACTTATGATATATCGTTGAAAAGCTCTTTATGAGAGCTAATTACTGCAGGTAAGGAAAAGTAAAAAATCCAAACTTTTGGTTTTTGGGCTTTTTGGATACTTTTGGTCCAGTCGATTGCAATCAAAACGGGAGGTGCACAGGATGTTACAACAATTATGAATCAAAAATTTCAATATCCTACCGCTGATCGTTTTTGAGTTATGCGAAATATGTACATACGTATATACATACATGCATGCATACATACATACGTATGTACAGACGTCACGACGAAACTAGTCAAAATGAATACAGGGATGGTGAAAATGGATACTTCCATTGAAATCTGAAAACCGAAATATTTTGCGATCAGATTACTTCCTTTTATTTCGTACAAGAAGGTAAAAATTGCTTTCAGCAACATTTACAAAATGTATTCAGCAAGTATTATTAACAGAATTTAATTCGCTCATCATATTAGGGATAACAAAAATAAATTTTTTAATTCAGAAACAATGCAAATTTAAAAAATTAAAATCAGTTAACTTAAATTCTTTAAACAATACAAATTAAAAAAAAAATTAATCAAGTAAAATTTAAATATGTTGACTGAGTTACGGAAATAATAAATTTAGATATAAATGAATATTCAAAAATAGATTCGGATTATGGTACCAATAGCAATAGTTTTATTAACTACCGGACGCAATATAATAGCAGCAAAGTAGTTTGTTTTAAATCAGTGACTGGAATCATAAACGTATATCTTTTTAGTTTTAATTAAATTTTATAAAACAACGTTCTAATAAAACACAGATCTCGGCAAAAATACTAAGTACATGGATAATAAAGAAAATCAGTAAGTGGAAAATATATATATATTCTGCTGAAAGGATGGAATTTTCTGAACTGTATATTAAATTCAGTTGTAGATATTTAATAAAATTAGTTTGAGTTATAATGGAACAATCACAGCGATGTTGACTGCCGTCAGTATCATGATATTTAAGCAGCATTACTAAAATGAAAGCGGAACGAAGGGTAAAAGTTAGGTACTAAGATTACATAATATTTAAAACAATATTATAAAATTGAATTATGAAACTAATTTATATTGTAGTTACTAAAAACGAATTTATTTGTTTTAAAAAAAAATACTGTCGATTTCATTCAGATTTAATTTTTTGAGTAATCGGTGCAATATAGTTACCATCAATATGGTGTAATGTTAAATACGGTGAGTCTATAAAACGTCGACAACTGTGGAGACTAATCGATAAAGAAAACAAAGCATAGTGACTTCATCGTTCTATAATCGTCACTTGTGCAAATTCTTGCGGATACTACGTCAGCTCAAGAGAAAGGGGACAATTTGGCAAGATAACGGCTATGTGAAACCGGACTCCACTTTAAAATTAACCGCATGAATAGAAATTTAGTTTTCTGTAATATACATATTTTATATAGATAACGGAAATGATTCCACCTTTAATCGGTTATCGCAACAATGAGTATATTGCATCGTATATTTTTATAAAGAAAACAGGTATTTGTAAAAAATCTGAAAACTTGAAAGGCGGGGCTTTTTTGGGCAGTCAATAATTATAATGGAGAAGCTTAAATAACTACGTTAAGTAAATTATTCATCCATCAGCAAAAAAAGATAAAACGTGTAACTGCAGTATGATAAAAATGTTCTCTCTTTGTTATATAGCTATGATAATAGAAATATAAGAAAGGAAAACTTTACATTACAGTAGATTTTAATGAGTTTGTAATCAAAATCAGTAGCACATATATTCATGAAATAGGTATTAAAAAAATCTGATGTGGATACCACATGACTTACTTGTACGCCTATTAAATTACATATACACATTTTTTTTAAATGAAAAGTACATAAAATTTTATTTCATTAATAACTTCTGATATTTTTTTATGTTATTATTGAATTATTATTTATCGTAAAAATTTTTACAATCAGAGGTTAATAATTATTAATAAATCAATATATTTAAATAAAAAAAAGGAGATGAAGTCTGATTCGAACCGATGTGTCTTTCCCTTGTACGATCTAGATATTTCATTAATTTTAATTTTATTTTCCTATAACTCTGGAACCAATGAAAATGAGAACAGCTTATGATATATAGTTGAAAAGCTCTCAAGAAGGGCTTAACTGCAATTAAGAAAAAATCCAAAATCCAATTTTTTCGGATTTTGGGCACTTTTGGTCTAGTCGATTGCAATAAAAAGGGGAGGTACACAACTAGATGTTACAAGAGCCCTAAACCCAAAATTTCAACATCCTACTGCTAATCGTTTTTGAGTTATGCGAGATTCGTACGTACGTACATACATGTATACATACATATATACGTACGTACAGACGTCACGCCGAAATTAGTCAAAACGTATTCAGGGTTGGTGAAAATGGATATTTCCGTTGAAATCTGAAAACCGAAATTTTTCGCGATCACAAAACTTCCTTTATTTCGTACAAGGCAGTACAAATCTATAAATTATATTTTATGTAAATTGATTTTAAGATCTATCAATGGTTTGGTAATTTATTAAAAATGGCGATAATAACATAATAAAGCAGTTACTCGTATGCCGAAAAATTGTTTTGAGTTAAACGTTATCTGGTTAGATAGATATAAATGTTGTTTTCTTTTTTTTAAGGAATAAGTTACTTTATTTTAGGGAAATATTACGCGTTTTAAATATAAATACAAGAATAAGTTAAAATTTTTATTTTTTAAAATATCGGTCTGCACGATTATTATAATTTAGTCAGTGTAATCCAAAGGAAAAATATTGTAGTACATAGAGCTTCGAGGTAGCATTGACATTAACAAAATTAAATTTCGTGTTTTTTCTTTTATGGAAGTATACTTCTATCATAAAATTTCTTCAATAGTTATCTTTCAGTCCGTATAAATAGATAAAATGTCAATTGTATTTTCACATTTACTGCGCACCACTCTCTGGACTGTCACTTTTTCAGTAGAAGGCGATGAGGTTGAGTTTGTGAATTCACTTTGGGTTGATTTATCATGAAGGCACAATACAAAATGAAAAACAATATCCTAATAATAAGAAAACTAATTTGTGTACTATCGATTGGTATATTTGAAATATCATTGAACCAGACAGAAATAAATCAAATTATGATTTAATTTAAAAGTGAATGCTAAATTGAAGTGAAATGCACTTTTTTTGGACTAGGAAAAAGGTAGGCCCAAGGCTCGCCGCGAAAGTGTTACGTGGTTTATGTTTCATTGCACATGATTTTCGTAAATGTTTCTGCTAACTCGAACTTAATAACGTTCATGAATTTAGCGTACTATCAGCAACAAAATCTTTTACCACGAAAAGCTTCAAAATCCTGAACATTTTTAGCTGTTTCTTGAGTTGTGATTTTTTAAAACAGCTCTAACCCCCAATGTTTTATTTTTTTATCCCCAAAACACAAATATAATTTTAGATAAATCTTTCGAACGAATGAATCGTTCGAGAAGTGTAAATCGTTCGAACGAATGAATGTTCGAGCTCTGCGCGCATCCGCCCGGCGCACCACCATTTGACCGTTCTGCGCCAATAGCAGCTAAAATAAAAATGTGAGCACATTCAGCAAACAAACAAATCCACGCACCATCCTTTTTTATGGGAAAGAAAATAATTTATGTGATCTCTTATTTTTACGCAAACCTCAACAGCTAAGCATTACCTTTTACGATATGACTTCGTTTTCCCTTAAATATTTTATTTTCTAATAACAAAGATGAAAGTAGTGTAATGGGCTTTTCAGAAGCATCAAATAAACTCAGAAAAGCTTTTTTACAAATACTTTTCCTTTTTCAACTTATTTTTATAAAATACAGGAATTTGACTGACCGGGACTTCGGATTATCATTTCATGGTCGCCTCTGTTTTATATGTGACATTTTTAACAAACCTTGTGAGTAAACATCTTGTCCTTGTTTAGTAGAAATTGTTGAAATTTCGTTTTAATGTACTCTTCTTTTCATCTTGGGATAAAGTCTTCATACACTGCCGGGAAAATGTACTTTTTTCTTAATTCATGGCCAGAAATGTGTTTTTCTTGACGAGTTATGTACGGAGTTACTTGTAATCAGCATATTTTATTCTATTAAATATATATTTTGTTTGTTTCTCACACCTCTTTTCTTTTTAATAGGGCTGCTGTCCTACGTCTATAGATTAAAACAAGAAAAGTTAACTCTTATTTCTCGAATATTCTTATTGAATGTTTTAAGCTTACTAAAATGAACATTCAGTAATATAAATACATAAACAAATACAACTAATTTGAGTAATTAAAATTACTATTTAGTACAATAAAATGCAGTAATACACAGCAAAACATATACAATAAAAAATTAACTTTTAACTGTTTATTTTTAGTAAAAAATAGTAGGAGGGAAATGGAATTTAATTTATACGAAACGATCCTGAGATGATATGGAAAGCCACCGGAAATATTTTACCTCTGGCAAAGTGCTGTATATATTGTGAAGGGGGAATTTCGAACAATGCTGTAACTAAGGTTTGTTATTCTATTTCCACTTATCATTTCATCTATTTTATTTTTATGTTTTGATATAAGATTAATATTTTTGTTTTGGTATAATAAGATTAACATTTACTAGTTACAGAAAGAGTAATACGATTTTCTGCCTATTTTCTTCTGTTTTGCCTCAATAAAAAATCGATTTTTAATTGTTTTTATTTGCAGTATTTACGTTAATCTTCTAAGAATAAAATTCTCTACAAGTTTTTTCCTAAATCTTTTGCATTTATTTTACTACGAACCTAAAAAAACTTGTTTTTTGATACCGAATTATGTTAGATGTTAAGTATATAGATCTGAACTTAGAGATATTTTTCTGTTACCATGGTAAAATATTACCATATCAAAATTTGTCCATTGATTTTTGCACGATGCGCGCATAGAGACAACCCTAGCTATTATTTTATTGTATTTAGATTATTTTCTTAATCGATTATACTTCGTGTCAGATCTCCTACAGATTTTACGGTTACGACATCTAATAGATGCATTTTTATTTCACTCGGACTTTTAACTCGGCCGTCTCAGATTCGAGTCCTACGTATTTACAGTAATTAGAAATCATTCTGCGTACACAGATTCCCTTAGCGGTAACCCTCACTGATTATTATTAATAGTTAATCTGATACGCTGGAGGTAAATAAGCAAACCGGCTCTAACCGGCCAATCAATCAATCATTTGATTGATTATCCATCAAAATTTGATTGATTAATCCTTATTAAATTTTTTTGATAAGGATTGGCTCCAACCGGCCAATCGTTATTCGATAATGTACGCTTGGTAAAAGGAAAGAAAGAACATCTGTCTGTTAACTTTTTAACGAGGACACCTCTGTATTGAAAGGCTAGGCTTTGCGTAGAAGCCATCTGACCGTAAGGCCTTCTGGTTCGTCTCGTACATAACGGATATAACACGCGAATAAAATGTTTATTTATAAAAACTACATCGTATCATCTATTTTAGCCCTTCTTTTTAATCGTAGCGTGTTTTGTACGCGTTACGTAGGCCTGGCGTATTACTAAACGATGGACTATAAACTGTTTAAGTTTGCGGGCGATAGTTTTATTTTCAGGCAGTCTTCCTTCTTCGTGCTTCTTTCCGTTAGCTTTAAGTCTTAATACTTATCGAGTTGAATAAACTTCTATCATGTATGCTCTAGAAAACTTACAATTCTCTTTAATATACGTACCGTTAACATTTTGCCGGTTCGGTTACTTTACATTATCGGTTCATATACTATTACCGCTGAAAATTTCCTTTAAAAGAAATGTAAAAATCGGATGTGTTGGGTAAATTTATCTCTTTTCTAATTTTTATTGCCGCAAAGCATTTATTCAGTTTGAATTTTAAAGCCTGCTTTATGCACAAAACTTTCAACGGTAATAAACATTTTTTTGATAAGCTATTCAATTTTGGAATACGTGTTATAAGTTAAACTATTTTGTTGTACTACAAGGCGTTCTTTTTAATTTATAAAATTTATACATTAGTCTCAGATGGTAGTACTTTCATGAATAATCGATTAAATAAATCAGTAAATTTTCATTTCAAACTAGGCATTTCTTCGAGTACTATTTCTTAATTATTAATTGGAAAATAACGCTACAATTTTTGAGAGTAATTATTTAAAAATTCTCCTTTTACTATTTCATATTTTTTACGAGTCTTTTAAAATTTATTCTATTTATTTTAGATTTGTTCTAATAATATATCACTATATTGGAACCTCAGGTAATATCGTCATAAAAAAAGCCGGATTGTTTATCTAGTAATAAGAAACCCTGACCTCTAAACATGTTTTTTGAAAAAAAGAATTCTAAAGTTATGAAAAGTTTTATTTTTGCTCGAAAAAATATATCTAAAACATTAAGGGAAAGGAAAGTTTGACTAAGGGTGAGACCAAAACTGTGTTTAAAATGTCAAAGTATTTTCATCAAAAGTTATTCCCTGTAGGCTATTTTTTTCTCTTTTAATTATGAGTATATTTTTCTTTTTATTATGAATTCTTAAAATGTATCTTCGGGTAGTAAATTATAAAACAATATTTTCGTTTAAAGATGGTTGGTTTGTATAAAATCTGTTAAATTTGTAGTAAATTTTTACAGGTTTTAATTTTTTACTACCCTAATAATTTTTTTTTTTGTAAATAGGAATGATTAGCCGGTAAATTGTTATTAAAAAACTATTCTCCAAGAGGAGATGAAGACAGTCGCTTTAATCCATTCGGCTACATCAGCTACATTGGAGATGAAGACTCCTGCATTTAATTTAATACACATTTTAATTAGGATTAAGATATAAGCTTATCCTGCGAATTTCGTTAGAAATTGGTTCAGCTGTTCTTTATTCCTAGAAAAATAATATAACAATTATAATATTCATGATTATATTGGTGTAGATAAAAAACTGTCATTTAAAAAACAAATAATTATCTTAAAATAGGTATTCTTAGCGAATTAACATACAAAATTTACTTTTTTTTTTTAAATATTTCACTCTAGTAACCATTATATCATTCATAACACCCCGAAAAATGTAAAATAATAAAATTTGTTTTTATATTGCTATTATCATCAGAATGATGAGGCCGAATTTGATAAATACGGAGAAAACTTTACTATTTTTAAATTTAAATTTCGAGGATCACATAGCCAGATTTATTAAATAAAATCGAATAATCTTTTGACAAAAGTAAAACTAATCTCATGCAGAAAAAAATTAAATTAATCTGTCCAACCAATCTTTAAATTTAAGTAAACAACCATTTAACTAAGTAAACAGTAATCTCTGAGAAAATAATTGAAAAAAAAAACAAAAATAAGATTTTTGAAACCATATTTTATAAGATTTTAATGTAAATTAACTTTAAAAAAAAAAAATATCCGTTGTTGGGATACGGCCCACCGAGCGAAGATATGTAGTGGTTCTGACAGGACCGGCTACTGTTTTAACTGCGGGGAGGTTGGCCATGTCAAGATGAATTGCCAGAAGGAAGCCCGCTGCACTTCCTCGAAAACCTCTGGCCACGCTTGGAAGAGCCGAGGTTGCAGAAATGTGTACCGGAAGTGGAGTATGGAATTATGGTGGCTCCGGCACGAGATAGCCTCGTTCAGGAGGGGTGGGACGCTCCGCCATCTCATCACCGATGAGTGTATGGGGACTCCTGGTGGGCCATGGGGGATAAAATAAGACCGTAGTCCCTTTGGGGTTTCCCCATTAGTGGTTTGGCGGGGGGAATGTAAGACCGTAGTCCCGGTGGGGGATCCTACTGGTGGTTCTTCTCTAGAGGCGAGGCGTAAAGACCAGAGTCTCGGTCGGGAATCCCTTCAGGGTCCCCTCATTTGAGGCATGGCGACTAACTGAAAGACCGGGTCCCGGCTACCGGGAGACCTCGAATTCTGCTGACGTAGTTTGAGGCGATGGCACCACCCGGAGCTGCATTTATGCTTAATTGCGGGTTCGGCTGTGGGGGGCGGGGTAAAATATAAAAAAAATTAACAAATAAAGATTGTGCGAAGAATTTATTTCTCCGAAAATTAATGTAAATGATGAAGTTAGCGAAATACATACAAAGGTGAGAAATTGGATTTGTTAAAAACACACATAATAGTTAGAAAATATTAGAATTTAAAACCAAAAATCAACATTACTGGTTAATAATATTGATTATTTTACCATATATTGATTAAAATGATTCGGTTGCTTTTTCATAATTCAAAATCTAGTGCAATCTTTAATAAAGAACATGCATTAGTAAAATATATTGATAAGATTATTCGTAATAAGTTCAAATGCTTTAATTTCAGTTTAGCTTTCATTTTTTTATTTTACTTCATTAATTCATATATTAATAAATCATTTAAAAGAAATTGAAAATAAACATATTTTTAGTTACTAAAAATAAAAGGGAGTTTTTCCGTCTGTAAAGGATTTCACTGCCTTAAGTGTGTTTTTTTTAACATTACTAAAGCTGTTAATACATATTTATAATAATTTTTTGTTCCAGTTTTTTTTTAATCTTACAAAAATTGTCTTGTTATCATTGAATATTCATTTTTAGGTCCCATTTAAAAAACATGTTTTCAGATATAATATCGTATAAAACCACATAATTTCAAGGATTTTCCGTATAACATTAAATAATTGTCTTGCACGCATATTCCCTTCTAAAGTATAGTTTTACCTCTTGGAACTCCTATAATAAGCCAGAATGAGCTTTCAGGATATAGAAATGGTCTTTCAGATTACTGTTTGGCGCCCTTAAGTATGAATCATGTTAACTGATATTTAGAAAATTAAAAATATTTTCGTATTCTTAAAAAAATAACGATATCACAGCAGACAACAGAACTGTTTTCGTGTAACTCAATAAAATACTTCTTATTGATCAATGCTTCCATTACCATTTTTGATAAATTACCAAACCTTTTCCCGTGTGGAATTGCTAGTCCATCGGGCGCCTCCCAAGATGGCGGATAGGGGAATGCTCGGGCTGGACCAAAACTAGCAGCTGCTGCCTTGCAGTTAGAAGTTGGTTCTTCCAAGGCTAGGGAAACAAAACCCTATACAAATAACCTGATCCTCGAAGTTGGAGGTGATAAATTAGAAACCTATCGCTTGGAAAAATGTTGAATTACTTTCAATGCCGGAGTCAAACCTCCGAATACAGACGAAATTGATGCATACGGAGAAGATTGATGCTAACGTTGGGAGATTACCGAAGTTTAGATGGAATTTCCAGGTAACTTTGAAAGTAAGATGGAGAAGGGATGAAGTTTCGGGTAGGATAACGAAGAAGAAAACTTATGTTGCGTTGAAAGTGAGTTTCGGGAATATCGGCGAGTTTCGGGAATATTTTGGTAAGTCGGTGAAGTGCTCCTGAAGGTGTGGTTGATATAGTGGAAAACATTTTTAAAATGAATCTGTTGGATGATTGTAATTTTCCAGATGAATGGAAGGTGGCTTATATTAGTTCAGTACATAAAAAGGGAACAAGAACTGATCGTCATAATTTTCGAGTAAGTAGTGTTATTTCCTTTGTTGAAACGTTGTATGGACGTATAATAAAGTCAAGAATCGAGAGTGAGGTGGAAATCAGGAAGGAGCAGTGTGGATTTACTGCTGGGAGGTCATGTTGATAATATATTTACTTTACGGCAGTTATTATGTGATAGAAAGAAATAAAGAAACACATAGGTTTTTGCAAAACTAAAAGAACGCCTATGATGCAGTAATACTAAAAAGATTATTTGAGTTGTTGTAGTCCTTTTTTTTTTAACCTCCGGATCCACCGTTAGGAATTCTTCAGAGGATGAAGATGAATGATTTGTAGGGTGCGTGAAAATACGTCTCGGGATTCGAACCCGAGACCTCCGGATGAAAGGCTGAGACATTATCACCACGAAGGCCGGCGGGCTGTTGTAGTCAAGTTTAATTCATCATAAAAATCTAAATGCAATTAAAACTTTGTATGGTGTCACATGAGTACGGCTGATGGAGGTAATCTGTTGTCATCTGGGTTCAATCCCACTAGAGATCTCCGTCATGATTGTTATTTATCTCCACTGTTAAAAATATTTCATAGTTTTTGAAGGGGTGGCAAACAAAATGTACAGCTATTGGGGAGGAGGTCGACGATGATGATATACATTTACTATTGTCTCCGAATAATCACGTGATTTATAGATTCGGATGATTATGATATTGAATACACGATGAGGAAGCTGGTAGAAGTATATGAGAAAAATGAGTCTCAGAATAATTTTGACAAGTATATAGTCCTAATAGAAAATTATGGATTCACAACTTGGTAGTTAGGAGTATAATTCTGTGTGGGGCGGAAACGTGGGACATGAGGAAGAGAGATGGATGAGGTGAGACTGAAGTCGGTGGAGATGGTTGTTTTGCGGTTGTAACATATTCGGAATGAAGAAATAAGACTGAGGGTTCCTGTGACGAGTACTGTTTTCAAGGATGTAGGGGTGAGGAGGTTGAGGTGACGCGGACATGTACGTAGAATGGAGCTGTACAGGTGGCCTCAAAAATTGTTGGAGTGAGTACCTGAGCAGAGATCTTGGATGAAATCAATGAATAGACAAGGATTGGGTATCGATGCTTGGATTGATCGTGAGGCTTGGAGAATGGGATGCGAAAGTCGACAAATAACGTAATGCTGTAAAAAAATCTCATAAAAAATAAACTGAACCATTTAAAAATATTCGTACTAATTTATTTAAAATAAGATTGAAAAATTTTCTATTAGAAAAATAATATTAGTGTCTCCATGAATTTTTAAATAATACTAATTTTAAAAAACTTTGATTTTCCTGTTTCTCGTACAACGTGGACATACTTATATGATCAAATAATTTTCATTAACGCCTTTTTAATTGTGATTTCATCGCAGTTATTCTTTACATTTAGGACCGTCTTCTACTTAACATTACTTCATGTGTTTTAATTTTAAACAATTAATTTGAGCTTTTCATATTAAATTCATTTTTTATTTCATAATTAACTGTATATTTGGGATGCTGATCTCAACAAGGTTGTTACGACAGTTTCCTTGATCCATCCAGGACAAAATGCTGAGGCAGTTCTATTTTTATCCGTAGAGTAGCATAATCTATCATTCATTACTAATGTAATGTATTATTTTTTGTACCGCTCAAAATAAAAATATTTGTTTATTTATAATTTTACCTTCGGAGAAGTAATCAGGATGAAATATTTCGCTAATCTAACTTAAAGACGAAGAGTTTTCGTACCAGTTAAAATTAAATTATTTTTTACATGTGGAATGCATTCCTCATATAGAATTCTGTCTTGCAATAAATGTTATGAATAACTAATTTAATAAAATGTTGGATTTGTTTTATAAATTTTTTTTTTTTTTTTTAATCTTTTTGGATTATGTTTATGCAGTACTAGTAAATAATGTTCAGATCCCATAAAGTACTGATAATATTGCTATTAGTAATTTTCTTTTAAAAGGTACTTAATTTTTTTTTTAAAATTAAATAGAACAATCTTCTTTACGTATTATTTGTTTTATTTGCAGTAGAAGTCTTATGCGGTAAAGAAAAAAAAATTAATCCTCCCGTAGATTTCTTTATCTTTCATTTTCTTTACTTTCTCTAATATTTACCTCAGCTGCAAGACTTCACATTAATCTTAGCTCCATTTTGTTAGATTCTATTGAAAATTACCTTTCATGTATTTACTTCAGTTTTCAACACGTCTTCTTTATATAACGTTTGTACAATCGACTACTTACTCGTTCAGTAATAGAATTTAGAAGATGGACAATAATTCCTACGTTTTCTCAGTTTTTCTCTTTTTCATTTTAGTTTTTCCGGTTGTTAAAAAATATTTCATTAGTTTTTATTTTACCCTATACTGTTGTAATTTATTTTTAGATATGCCGATCATAAAATAAATTGGTGTTTAACATTCTTATAATATTAACATATATATTGCTAATCTTCGTTACCCCCAGAGCAGTCTATTTAAAATAGGTTGTTATGTATATCAACTTTTTTATTGTAAAGTTAATTAAATTTTCTGAACTTTACCGTTTTTTGTGATTATTTTTCCATTGTTCATAACACATCCATTTGTGTTTAGAAAAATAATAAAATAAAATAAAAAAACAATTTAAAGCCTCTTGAATGATTTGTTGCAGGTTTTAGTTTTTTTATGCAGTCTTTCTTTACTCTTAACATATTTTCATTATGTTCAACATCTAACATTTGTTTTTTCTGGAATTTCATATTGTTTTACGATTCGGGGATTTAAATTTAATTTATTAGCCGATTAAATGCTGTTGTAATAATAGGAAGCTTACTGAAACACTGAAATTAAGTTTGTAGACTTTGAAAATTGAGACCAAGTTCAATAAAAAAAAAAAACAAAAAAATTGTTTTAGTTGGACTTTTAGTTACTTAACTTATATTTTGAATATATTTTCTTTTAAGCAGTATTGCATTTTTCCTTTAGCGGCCGTTGAAGTATGTAACAATTATTTACTTTTTATTGTTCTTTCTTTTCATATAAACCGACCACCTGCCTGCAAAACAATACTTTTCGTCTTATTTTTTTAAAATTATGTCTGTTCCAACTCCTTGACTTGAAATATGTTCACTAAATTTCAAAACATTTAGAGAATAATACTGAGAGTATAAAACATTATGTATCTTCTACAATAAATGTTACAATAAGAATCGGGTTCGATTATACTAACCTGATTTTGTTTAAATTATTTCCCTGATGAGCTGTTATATTGGTGAAAATAGTTGTCATGAATCTTGCCAGAAGGTTAATTGTGCAAGAAGGTTTTCTACTGAAGAATGATTTAAAATTTTAGAACTTAAATAGAAACAGTGCGTCGTCTGCATTTGAGAAAACTATTGTCTCCGATGAGGATGGAACATCGCTATTAACGAAGTGGGGACCTGCAATCGATCCTTGCAGTACACCGGCCGAATTAGAAGGGATCGGAGAATTTCATTAAATCTTTCCGTACAGTGAAGTAATCTTTACGGTGAAAAGATTTTCGAATAATAATTCGAAAGTATTGTGAAAAGGAAACGTAATTAATGATGATCGCTGTAACGCGTTGTCGTATGCGCGGGTAAATTTAATAAAATCTAAATTTTAGATTTTATTATTATGGATTAGAAAATGAACACAGATTAAAATTAAAATTCGCGGGTTGTCATATTAGTTTAGTATGTCATAAAAAAGTGATTTAAAAAAGATAATTTTGTAATTTTCAAATCCCGTTGTCATTTTTGGGATAGAGAATTCTTTCATCTTTCTTTTTTCATAACAAAAACAATTTATTTACTATTTTGACAGGAAATTCTTGTTTTAATCTTTCTGTTTGACGATCCTAGGATTTGATTTAACACAGTTAAAAATATGTATTGAGAGTATTTAATAAAGATGAGTTATTTTATTTAAATCTTAAACCATATTGTCTAACGGTTCTTAAAAAAATAGTTGTTCATTTTAACTCTTCATATTGTTTTGATGGCGTCATTCCTGGTGGTCCTGAAAAGTAAGACAGGAAATTTGAAGAACTCTTGCACGTTATGGAACCTCACATTAAATTTAAAAAAGACCAAAATTATTATGTTTTTGAAATGGGGGTAGATTATCAAAAAATGACAAATGGAATTATAGTTTGACAGAAATTAAATGCGTAAAATCATGTAATTAACTGGGAATAAATCTTTTCTTCGACGTTAAATTTTGGGCGGTTTCTTGCTGAGAAATTATCAGTAGCAAATTTAGATCTTAACTTCATGTGAGGATATGTTATAACCAATGATAAGATACTATTGTCGGTCGAAATAAATTTATTTAATATTGTCACCAGATTTGTTGCTTGTTATGTTGATGAAATGTGGGAAGGGCTATGTCAGTATTAAAAGTTTACAGACACCTTTTATTAAAAAAAAAATATTTTTGCTGGTTTACCTTCCGTAATTATATGATTATACTGGAAAGAGGGTAGCCTATGATGAATGAAAATATATTAGGATTATATTTTAAATACAAAATAAAAGTGTTAAGTGAGACATTACCAACTACTTAGCCGATCTCCGTGGAGGAGTGGTAGCGTCTCGAGCTTTCATCCGGGAGTCCCGGGTTCGAATCGCGGTCAGACATTTTTCATACGCTACAAAATTTCATTTCCGTATTTCTACGTGTAAGCTTCAAAAGCGTCTATTAATTAACGAATTAATTAATTATTTAAAAAAAAGAATTATTGTTGCCGGAAGTCAATTAATAAGAACACGTATTCGATTAACCGTAGGGATATAATAAATGGTAGCAACGAACATGATGTAAATATTGCATATAGCATAATTAATCGAATAAATGAAAAAAAACCGTTTTTTTCACAGCAACGGGAAAGGAAAAATTTAATGCAATCATTAATGATTGCGATCAGTACAATTTTTGTATGAGGAATTAAACTGAGATTTGGGTAATCATGAGTTAATTGGAGAGGGGCTAGAACCGAAAATATGAAGTGGTTTTTTTTAAGTTAGGGTGAGCTAATATTTGAATTAAATATCATAAGTTGTTACCTAACAGGAAGGAAAAAACTAAGACACGTATCACTTTTTTGCTGCGCGTTTTTGAATTGCTACATATCCGTTTTAGATGGTTTAGAAGAGCCTGGAAATGGATATGGAAGTTGGGAAGCCTAGCAGGATAATATTGCTAAACTATGCTATTTACATTCTTTAAGCCACCGTATTCTTATTTAAAATAAGTGAAATATTATAATTATGTATAAACTAGCTGTTTATCTATACTTCAGTCAGTATATGTGTGTGCGTGTGCGAGCGCGCGCACACACACACACGTTCTTAAATTGTTATTCTTTATAAATATGTTATCGAATCTCTATGAAGAAAAAATTAAAAATAATTAAGAAATAATAATTTTAGATCATATTTTCTGTTTATATTATCTTTTTGTTGATTTGTTTGTTACGTTACAACCTAATACTTTATTATTGTACCGGGTGTCCGATAATTATATTTGAACAACTTTGAGGTTTTGTTAGGAAAAAGTGTATAGTTCTATTAATGAATGGTTGGGCTCTCTGAATCCACAGATGAAAGAACAACGTGTAGAGTATTTTATTGAAACAAAATCAGACACACAAGTTCAACGAAATTTTAGAACTCGGTATAGCTTGAGTCACCTTCTAGAACAAATATTCCTTCATGGTATGATAAATTTAAAGAAACTGGCAATTTTGAAAATAAGAAGGATGCAGGCAGGCGTAGAACATAAGTTGAAAAAATGGAGACCATTTGTCAGTCTTTTGTTCGCAGCCCTGGCAAGTCAATTCTGAGAGCAGCGCGCGAGTAAAATCTTCCGCGATTCACGATGTTTAGAAGAAACTATTAAAATTGTGTCTTATAAATTTCTGATATGCAATATATTACACCACAAGATCACACTGCTAGAAAGGAATTTGCTGTAGAAATGATTGAAAAAATTGAAAATTATGAGTATTACCTTAAAAAAGTTATGTTCTCAGACGAGGCTGCATTTCACGTGTCTGGAAAAGTGAACTTTCTGAACCATCAAACATGGGGATCTGAGAACCCACATGTTACACTTGACCGTATTAGAGAAACCCAAAAAGTAATATTTGGTGCGGACCGCTTCTTGATCGTGTGATTGGAACTTTTTTTCGTAGCGGAAACGGCAGTTAACGTGAATATCTATCTGGACTTGTCAGAAGGGTTTACGTACCCTTAGCTTGAATAGTTACAACCCGAAATCATATTCCAACAAGATGGAGCGCCGCCACATTGGGGTTTATTAGTACGTGAATCCCTCAACAGAGTTTCAAATCGCTGGATTGGACGTGATGGACCGATCGTTTGGCCGCCTCGATCATCACATATAACTCCATATGATTTTTACCTAAGGGGTTTCATCAAGAATAATGTATCCCGAACTCGTGTACTCAATATTGGTGACCTTAAGGAAAGGAAAGGATTTTTAACGCTTTCGAACTCATATATGTGGATATGTTATAGAAAACATGGCATAAAAACGATTACCGGTTGGATATTTTGCGAATTACTAATGGTATACATATTGAACGTCTTTGAATACAAGACAAAAAATAAATTTCAGTTTTAATGTTTCTAAATTCATACCACCGGTTTTTCTATCTTAATAAATAAATTATTTACTTAACATCAAAGTTGTTCAGATATTCTCGGATAACCGGTGTAATATGATGTTTCTAAATATTAATATAAATTATTGATTGTAATTAATATACACCAATTTAAATTCATTTTTTTCGGCTGCCAACCATTGCTGACGGTCTTTTTAAGACCAACCATGATAAATGCAGTTGTAGTTTATACTCTGATAGAGAAAACTAAAAGAAGCGTATATTAAATTTATAATAATTTATATGTATTTATCTGATGTTAACCCATTATGTTTTATTGTTACTGAATTTATTTTACAGAAATGTTTTTAAACATATCACCAAGTTTTGCTATTATTTGGGGTTAATTTATTGCATGCACCATAAGTATCACCGTTTGTTTGTTTTTCCCGTCCTTTTATTTACACAATAAAGATATTTAACTTTTAACGGTCTATAAAAGCTTATTTTTTAACTTCAAAAACTAACTTATACAACGCGTATAGAAAATTATAACTTTAATGGTTTCAATTAAAAATAAAGGCGTTTCTGGATACTAATTTTGATAAAAGTTGCCGGTGAATTATGAAAGTGTATAAGTAACCATAATAAGTACCAGTACACTCGCACAGAACGAGTTTCTGTTATTTTACCGAGCTCTTGGATTTATGAAAAGAAATAAAAGTAGAGTGTAAAGAAAGACCTAACTGTGTGTCCGAGTTAAGGATGGGGTGCGGTGGTATTTAGTTGAAAGGGCTCAAGCGTATAGTTTTAGCCGGTAGAATCGACCAAAATTAGAGTCGGTAAAGCGTTATACTATAATGTGTGCCCAGAGGAGTGCTGGAGATTAATGCCCCAGCAACAGGGGTAGTTCGTGCTCGAACCGCATCAACCCTCAGACCTAACTGCAGTTTATGTATCCAGAGAATTCTCCTCTTCCTCTTCTTCTTCTTGTTCTATCGTCTTATACACCTCCCGCATGACACTACTCATTATCCCTCCGGGGAATTCTTTACAATAAAAACTTTACTTCGCTTCCTCTTCTTATATACGTCATGTTACGCTATCCTACGCCGTAACTATGACTCGATGTTTTAAAACCGGAAACTAAATAAATCTCAGATATGCCCCTGTCATTTAACTTAATATCTTTCATAATATAAACGCTAAGAATACGTATAGTCACGTAAAAAAAATTTATATACGAGAATAAACAAATATCATATTCAGCATCTGAACATATTACAGTTATTAAACATTAACACAAACAACAGACATTAAATATAATACAGTTCTGGATAACGATTACTGTATTTTTGTTACAAGTAAATTTACGTCGGATACTTTTATCTGATACTGCCTTCATATATCTATATATAGTAAAGTAGCTTTTATATTTTATATGCACTATCATAAAACTGTCATTTCTAAGATAAAGTGATAAAAGATTCATTCTTTAATATACAACAACAAAAAAAAAAACAATAATAATAAAAATAAGTTGCAGATAAATTTTCTTAATTAATTTAGATAATAACTCTTGTAAATTTAATAAACTTTACAGTGTGAAAGAATATAAGAACTTTAAAGCTGTTTTAATATGGATCAGATTTATATTTGTTACGGGTTTCTTATCCCGTACTTTTTCTCATAGCGTTTCAAAGAAAAGTATATAAATTAACTACTCTCTGCTTCCTGTCTGTGATTTTATTATATGTATTTGAATTAAACAAAAACGTACATTTCTGTCGAAATTAAAACTTGTACTTAACCGAAATGATAGAGGATATTTGTTTTTTCCCCCTTATTTCTACAAGTTTATACAAATGTAGATAGATATTAATAATAATAATTCACCATTCAGCAATATATAATATTATTAAATTTACTTTTTACTTAGTTTAAAATTTTACTGGATTTCAAAGTTATATCGTTAAACTAACTGCTGAAAACACGTTTCGATCCGTCAGATATAATTTAATAAAACAATACGAGTAATTAAAAAAATATATATGTTGCAATATACCCTCTACTGTAATATATCTTATATGTTCGAATATATTAATAAAACGTTTAAAATTAGTTTATGCAAACTAGTTTATACAAGATGTTTGGATTATTAAAATTAATTACATCAGTGCTAAATTTTATCCTTATTAATTTTGTCTAAACTTAAAGTCGAATAATTAATTCATATCAAGTTGCATAATTACTTAATTATTTTTTTTTATAAATCTTTTTTTTTAATATAAAATTATTTTCCAAAACTATTCGGTAAATTTTTTTATTTACATCTATTTTAATACTTTTTATTTATATTTTTTTAATTCATGATTATTTTTATATTATAATTATTTATTTTCTTTTAATTAATGTTTTTACAATCAATATATCATAGAACACACGGGAATTAAATTGTGAAAAAGAATAGTTTGTTTTATTTTCAATCAATTGACTGTTTTGATCCATTCATTTATATTTTTAGCAAATAAAAAAAGCTTTTCCAAGCTAATTATCAGCATTATCATTAGTACGGTACCTGGTACATCAGACTCATCTGTTTGATGAGTTTGCATTTTTGTAATCGTTTACCTTTTTATTCTTTCATCATTTAACATGTTTTTATCAAATAGAGTTCGTTTATAAATTAGGGTTTGTATCGTTGAATTATATTGAAATCTTAATTTTAATATTACCAATGTCATTTTATAATTTCGGTTAATATCAAAGAACAGTCTATCTTTTATTATATAATTTGCAAAGATTCATTGTATTGTATCCGGTATCTCTGCATGAATAAGTAATACTTTTATTTTGAATGATACATAACAATTTATAAATCATATCAGGAACTGGAAATGCTACTCCTCAGATTCTTTAAAATAAAAAAATAAAAACACTGACAAATATTGTTTCTCTAAAAAGAAAATATTTTAATTGTATTTCAAATAAATTGATAGGAAAATGAACGCACAGATATTTAAAATTTATAATTTTCTAAATATCTTTACATGATTCTTACTTTGGGCGCCAAAAAATTAACTTTTTTTGTTTCTTGAAAACTCGTTTTGACTTTTTAAGAAAATCAAAAGGAAAAATATTATACCTCAGATAATATCGGATTCACATAAGAATTCTATTAAGCAATTTACTAAGCATAATAAATATTTAATAGTAACATAAATTTGACGTTTTATTAAATAGTTTTAAAGTAAAATATATGGTTTCATTTTGTCGCAAAGGAAATCAGCTTGTTCATTTCTAGAGAAATTAATATCTTGCAAAACACCCAGAAACTTCGATTTATGAACGACAGAAATACTATCGCCATCATTTATGGGAATTCTACCCTCGTGATTGGCATGTTACGTCTATTTGATAATCACACTGCAACTGTTTTATCCATATTTATGGTTTAAATAATTACAATATATCTAATGAATAATTTTTTATACTGTTAAGTTGAATTTTCAAGTTATTTTAATTAATTATATTCGATATATAAAGGTTATGTCACTTGCGGAGAGGGTAATAATAATGATTCAAGATTTTGAAACGAATCATTAGTAAATCGTTAAGAAAAGCAGAGGACCTAGGACACTTTTCTGTGGCACTACGACTTCTACATCATGAAGTGGACCTACATTTTACTTGTGTTCTTATTAAAAGATGAGATACCAACTCTCTATTTACGTTCGGTAAGGTATGACTTTAATATGCATCCCATCTCTCCCGTACAGTTTTTATTAGGATCTCTGCAATTAATTTGTATATTCCTTACTTGCTGTGTTTGTCTTTGTGTTTTTGTTGTTTACCCTATGACTTTCTTTATTTCATTTAAAACATTAAAAGCGACAGAACAGCCTTGTTTCCTAAAAAATTATTAATTATGTATGACTATCAATCGATATGTATTTGTCTAACGGGTGTTTTTTTTCTTAATTTCTTTCTGTATTTTATGTATCATGATCTCTATTCTGGGTTGGATATGTTTTAAGCGACGTATCACATAAAGCTTTATATTCTTGCATTGAAGAAAGGTGTCAGCTGTACTAGACTATTTTTAAAAAAATCTGATGCGGATAATATGACTTTCTTGTACGCCTATTAAATTACATATACACTTCTTTTTTTTTACAATCAGAGGTTAATAATTATTAAGAAATCAATTTATTTAAATTAAAAAAAAAAGAAAAGGTAATTAAGTCGGATTCGAACCGATGTGCCTTCCCCTTGTACGATCCAAATATTTCATTAATTAATATTTTATTTGGCTATAACTCTGGAACCAATGAAAATGAATACCACTTATGATATATCGTTGAAAGGCTCTCAATGAGGGCTTATTACCGCAGTTAATTAAAAGTCCATAATCCAATTTTTTTTGGATTTTGGATTTTTTTAGATACTTTTGATTCAGTCGATTGCGGTTAAAAGAGGAGGTGCACAATTAGATATTACAAAAATCCTAAATCCAAAAATTCAACATTCTACGGCTAAACATTTTTGAGTTATGCAATATACATACGTACAGACGTAACGCCGAAACTAGTCAAAATGGATTCAAGGGTGGTGAAAATGTATATTTCCGTTGAAATCTGGAAACCGAAATTTTTCGCGATCACAATACATCCTTTACTTTGTACAAGGAAGTAAAAATATATATTTAACAAGTGTGCTTATTGTGTATTTTGGATACACATGAATAATTCGTTTTGATCATATTCTGCCGTGAAATTTATGTTTAATTTTTAAATCGCTGTTTAGAGTATGAGTATATATGAAAACATCATTTTTATATAACATAGTATTCAATATAAATGAAAAATATTTCAAATTTATTGTAAGGTTTTTGTTCGTATCTATTGTTTTCTATTTTCTCTATCTTTGCATATTTTTTAGCACTGTTTATAAAAAAAAAATATATATATTAAAACACCGTAAATATATACATACAGTAAGGGAAAATTATTTCTAATGCTACATAATTTCCCCCTGTTATCTTTTATGTACTTCAATAGGAATAAAATTTTCTGTTCGATGAGTTTGTGATTTTTTTTTTTTGTAATTTTTTCAGAAGTACGGTGAAATTAATTTTTAAGTAAGAGATTTCAATTTTTGTATTTACAACATAAAAACAATGAACAATTTTTTTGTTAGGTAATTTATTAATGAACAGAATCCTCTTCTATTTGGTTCTTTATATTTGTTCATTCCACCTCAGTTTTCTCCATTTGAAAAATTCCTTTATACTACGGTTTTATTACTTCTACTTAAAAACAAAAGCAAAAAAAAAGATATTCGCGTGAAAGAAGGAGAAAAAGATATATTTTTATTTTTTAAGTGTTATAACAATAGTTTTGATGAAATGTAGCTTAAAATGCTTCGTTATAACAATAGAGTAACATAAATTACTATATATATACTTTATTATTTATTAACAGCTTACAATTACCTTCTAAAGAAAGTTACTTAGTAACATTTTTTCCTTCACAAATTTGTTTTAAAATTTATCTTCTAGCCCTTCTTTTGAATTTTTCTTAAAATGTATATCCTGGTACGTATAAAATTACGCTATCATTTTTTCTTGAGTACGTTTTAAAACATTATTTTTTAATGGTTATTTCAAAATTACAATCTTCAGTTTGTAATCTATATTATTAAAATTTTTATAATCTTTCAAAATGCTTTTTGTATTTTTAAATTGAAGGAAATTTTTTAGCAGAATTTTAGATGCGCTTTTTAATACTAATTTTTATTTTTGTTCAATTATTACCTGTAATTTTTTGAAAAGCATTATTTTTTCCTTCTAGTCGTTATGTGAAAGGAGAATCCTAACTATAATTAAAATTATACTTATAAAATACCTTCCTGTGCTAACTAGTAGTTTTTAACTAGTAGTTTTAAAGTCCTACTAGTTGTCCTAGTAGGACTTTAGAGAGGAAAAAGACAAATATAGAAAGAACTGTAGTTGAAACGTGAAAAATTTTAATAACATGATGAAAAAAATTAAAATAGTGTGTATTTTTTATTTTACAACATTTTTTTTAATCAGCAGTAGAAGCAAAGGTACATGCTCCTCTCACTATCCGTTTAAATTTTACTTTAAAACATGTGTAACTAACATGATAATAGATAAATCTTCCTTTTTCTTCCAACTTGAGAGGAAAACTGGCATTCATTTTACGGCACTTAATTATTTATTTGTTCTTATAATTTAAAAAATTAAAATTTATTCTAATCGTTATGAAATATAATAAATTACGTAAATCATATTAGAACTAAATAAATATTCTACTCCACGAATAAAAAAACTGCTCCAGCATTTAGCTGAATGGAAAAGAGGAAAACCGTAATAAAATCTTGACTAGAGCGGCATAACAAAATACACAATTAATTATAATATAAACGATGTATGTGATTTAAGTCCATATTAATTATTTAAAATGTTAAAACTTGAAATAATATTATGGTAAATACATGCAAATAGTAACTAAAAAATAAACAACTCAGAAGGCGTTAATGAAAATTATTTCAGCAGATATTTATGTATTCGTAAATCAGCTGATTTCGAAGTCGAGAGTTTAAGGATCGAATCCTAGTAGAGGTAGTTATACGGATTTGAATACTAGATCGTGGATACCGGTGTTTGGTGGTTGGGTTTCAATTAACCACATATCTCAGGAATGATCGACCTGTGACTGTACAAGACTACACTTCATTTACATTCATACATATTATCCTCATTCATCCTCTGAAATAATAGCTTATGGTGATTCCGGAGGTTAAAGGAAAAAGAGAGAGAAATATTTATGTGTAAGTTGAATGTAGATTTAGTCAAGGTTTTTTAAAATTTTTTAATTAGTTCAGTTTTAAAAAAGAGTAATATAGAGTAATATAGAGTAATAGAGTAATAGAATAATAGAGTAATATGTCGTCTGTAAAAGAAAATCGTTTAATTATGTATACTTTAAAAAAGTTGATAGCATTTATGCAATTGGAAGCATAATAAGATCTTTTAAGCCAAAGTATTTTGTTGAAGTAGCTGAAAAATGTTCAGTTGCGTAGTTATTGTAATCTTTTACGAATAAGTGACTTCTTTTTAGTAAAAATTGTGCATTAATAAATATAAATACAAGGATAAGATAAAATAAGTTTAATCTTGCCAAATTTTTTTTTACGTCAGAATGACGAAATGGTGTTATATTAAATAATAACAAATTTCTTGTGTTTCGTTTTTCATAATACATTTAAATACACTACAAAATGCTTTTTTTTCAGAATTGTCATGTAGTTCGGCAATATTGCAGGTGGCGATATTTTTAATGAGGCTTGTATTCAATTGGATTTGAAACCTTGTGTTTGTATATGTAGTGTGCTGTTTTCGTAAAATTTTTTATCTTAAATTTTATATGTTCGAGTGAGTCAGTAATTTAAACGTATAAAATTTACACCTTTTAAATAATAATTACACGTTTGTATGGTGTTTACAGATCATATTCTTATTAACTTTTTAAATCGGATAACATTTTCCAAACTAAAAAAAAAAATATATCCATTTCGAATTAACTGGCCGATAGGGAGGCGAGTGTACGAGATAATCATACTGACTAACAACAAACGAGACTAATAAAGAAAAAAAAATTGCACATCGATATATCTTAAGAATGAAATCGAATAATTTCATTCCTTTTGCTGTATTCAGTGTAGGAATCAACCATTTTGAATGAAATATGACAAAAACTTATAATTGTTTATAAATGTTACCGATCTCCAATTTTTTAGGTGTGAACGCTTGATTTTGCTGCAGGTTCAGCCGGTCTACAGTCATTAAACATCATTGTTGAAACTATCCACCACACTCGTTATCATTCTTCTTTAAATTACGACACCTAATTTCCACATCTTGGGCAGCCTTCTTGTGACTTTGACAAGTCTACCTATCGCTACAAAACTATCATCGCAATAATTTTTGGAACGTATCAAATTCCTTGGTGTGCATTCTGGAATTCAACTTTGTAAGCCCGTAGACAAGATTTCACTAATTGTAGTAGGTTAACATTACTGAAGGTAATAAATTGTTATCAGATAAACAGAAACTGCCAATAATCAATAAGAGAATAAATGCAGTACGGGTGATCGGTGTACGCTGAGTTTTTCCTTACGGTCTGCTTGTCTGGGTTATTCATAAGTAAATAATATAATATTGTTCTACTCAACCCAGTCTCTCTAACGACTGTGACATGTGTCACAAAATCTGACCTTAAGTTAGAATTCTTTGTTTTCTTGTGCTGGAAGTATGCGAAATATCCGTCGAGTGGAGGAGGGTGGTAAAGGTGATATATTTTTTCAAGAAAAGCGAGAGAGATAAAACAACTAATTACTGTGAAATCAGTTTATTAAATACCACTTGTAAAATGTATAGGAAGATCTTAAATAAACGGCTTCAATCGATTTCGGATGGTTCAATATTAGTAACAATTAGGGTTTCAGAGTGGAAGATCTTGTATTGACAATATTTTAATACAAAATAGATTAATGAAAAAAGACGGGAATCCCACCGACCTATCTCCCTTTCTTTTATTGTATATTAGCTGTTGATAAAGTTTATAAAAATAAATTAACCCAAAATATTTTGGTACATTGGTATTTTCTTTAGTATTTGATTATCTAGACGGAACTATTTGTGATCTGTACAGTAAGACCTTCATATATAAAATTTGGCTAACCTTTTCCTTAACTCTAAGTCCAGACTTTTACTACATAGTAATTTATTCTTCTTACTGAAGGCTTCTTTTTCCATTGCTATCCTTCCTTTTATTTCCATCGTGTTCTTCCAATCCCCTGTCACCGTAGTCCCCAAATATATGTAATCATTTACTTTTTCTACTTTTCCTTCACTTACTAAATCCCTATATCGGGTTTCAGAACTGCTGGTTGCAAAACTTTTTAATGATATTAACACAAATATTGTAAATCCGTAATGTAGAATTCCCGACTATTCAGAATTGTATGTAAATTAATAGAAGGGAGCTCAGGCTGTGTTCTCCCTCAAAAACTTCGAGTTTATCTCAGATCATTAAACTTAATTGAATGAAAAATTTTACTGAGAGTAAAATGGTCATTAAAAATCTTTATATTATTCCAAAAATATTAAATCCATGTCATTTTTGACTTATTGAATTCGTAACGTGAAGAACAACAAAAAGAAAAAATGTCCGGCGGTAGGTAGATAATCCGATGTTAGGTCGATATTTTTCGATCGTAGATAATACTTCCCTAATTAGATATTATAACAGCTGGAAAGTTAAAAATGTTTGTCTCGTTAAATAAATATTTAATAATTTGATTGAAAAAAAAAACAAAACAAAAAACCCAGAAATAATGAAATGCATACAACTAAGATGACTTATTATTACTATTTAGTTTCCTTATTTGTCAGTTTTGGTTTCTTAACTTCTCAGAAAATTAAAGTATTTAAGCTTAAGAGTATTTTAAAAGCTTGTTGAGCAGGTTGTTTCCTTATGTACGTACGATTCATTATTTAATTTAACCGATTCATTATTTAATTTAACCTAACTTACATTACACGGATTCAATTAAAAGCGGAAGTTTGGTGGTTGAACGGATCGTGTACGGTGTACCACCTTTACCGACCTTCTTGCTAGGACAATCTTGCGCATATGAAACAGGAATAACAGATGGTCGAATTTGAGAAATACACAACATGGAATCTACGCAACTCCAGGCTACGTATGCACGCGCGCGAGCACACACACACAAATATACATACACACAGGCAGCTACATCCAGTCGACCTAGTACTGCAAACCAAACCTTATACATTATGTATATAATGCCTTATATGTACTACATAATAACCTGACTAAACACGGTTCTTACTAAGTTTGTGTGTAAGACAATATTACACTAATTGTAATGTCGATGAATTATTAATTATCTTGAAAACTTTGATTAATTTAGTGAATTACTAATAAGTTTAACTTCTGTTATAATGCTTTCTTAATTAATTAAGTTAGGGGAAAACAAAAAAAATCGTTTACCTTCCCTTGACAATGATTGCATATTTTACTGGCACTTTAATGTTTGATTACTTTACTAATCGATATATTTTTCAACTGAAAATTTTGATTTTAGATGTATTTAAAAATCGGTACCTTCTATGTATATATATATATATATGTATGTAAAAATGAATCTTGTTTGTTTCGTATGCGTTCCTATACCATTCATCCGATTGCGATGAAACTTTGATGAGTTATGCGCACGCCTGCAAAGATTTCTGAATTATTTTTTTCCGCTATGTGGCGCTGGGGTCAAGATATTTCGAAAACTTGTATTTATGGTCCGATTTGGCTTATATTCAGAATGTATATTAGTTACGTGAAAAGAAATATGTTTGCAGAAGTGGAACCGCTAGGTAGCGCTGGAGTCGAGATTTTCGGAAAAATGTATTTATGGATAGATTTCGCTCATATTCAAAAATATATGTTACTTACATGGAATGAAATACCTCTGCAAAAAATGGACCTGCTTGATGGCGCTGGGGTTGAGATATTTGGAAAAATTGAATTTTTTGGACCGAAGTTGGCTCGTATTCAGAATTTATATTAGTTACGTGAAAGGAAAAATTTTTACAAAAACTATACTTGCTAGGTGGTGTCGGTGTCGAGATATTTATGAAACAAACAAATGTACAAACAGAGTTTCTTCTTTTGTATATATATATATATATATATATATATAATGTTCGGAATGTGTCGCAATGTGTATATATAATGTTGGCAATGTTCGTATGTGTGTCGGCTATACAGTAAAAAACTACTAGACCGATTTACACGCGGGTTTTTGCAAAATGGTCCTCGTTGTCCAGAAAAGGTTTAAAGCTATTGAAATCCTCGATCTGACAGTAGAAGAAATTAGCGGTATTTTGAACCGACTACTGTGTTTAGAGAGTAGTTTGAATTAAAACCGATAGGTAGTGCTGTTCTGACAATTGGATTTATTTACATTCTGAATTTTATAAAGTAAAACGTTAAATTTTGAGAAGCTCCGTAATGTTCAGTTTTTTTTATGTTTTATCAAACTTTCAGTTGTGTTCATTTAATCTATGTATATACTCAAATGTAGCAATAGCGAATCATTGCCCGCTCTGCTAGTTTGTAACATGTTTGCTAATCAGTTATTTACCTACATCAAAACCTATTATTTACCTACAAAAATAACTGTAAGTTATTTTTTAAAGTAATGATTTTAAACTTCGAGAGCCGATCAAAATTATGAAATATTAATCGAATAAGTACATAATCGTTATATTAGAGTGAGAATTTAAATTCGAAAATAAAATTGATTGTATGAACAAAAATGTTGTCTCATTATAGAAACAAATGCTTTTATATATTTACCTCTCGAACCACTTGTTCTTGAGACCTTTTAAATTTTAAATTACAATCCTGTACTAAAAAATATTTAATTTATACCAAGAAAAACTATGCGTATTTAATTTTTAGATACATTAAAATTTAGTACAGTAGGTAGTTGTATATTAAAGATAGTTTCAACCGGGTACTACATTAGGCCCACACTTTCCTTAAACATCTTTTTTATGCAAAGATTCAACATCAAAATATAAAGTGTTGATTGATGAAAACCATCTTACTGCCGGAAAAACAACGTTCAACTTTTATTTATACATTGGTTCCATGTTTTCGTCTGATTTTTATCAGACAAGGGGACTTCATGGTACCCAATTTTATCTTTGTTTTCTTTTAAACTAAATTTATTTTTGTTTTATTTGAATAAAATTATACCAAATCAGGATGAATAATAAGTCCACCCAATTATTTACTTCAGTAAAACTAAATAATTACCAAAAAAAAAAAACAGGGAGCCAAATTGAATCCATACCTGAAATATCAATTATTTTGAACTTTAATTTTCAAGATTTTCCAAGAATTTTCAAGAAAATCAAACTGTGTCTAGTATTTGTGAAGACAATATAGGAAATTTAAAAAAGAGGTCCTGTGGAACCCGATTTAAGAATTAAATTTTTTTCTATATTTTGTACAGGGTGTCCGGGCTAAAGTTATACAAACGTAATGACCAATATTTAGAAAATCAGTCTCATCGTAATCTCTTAAACATAGGTTCAATCGACAGGAAATATCTCCAAGTTTTGTTCTGTATACTCTCAAGGCCAAGAGAATGTGAATGCGCAGGCAGCCGACTCACAATGCAGTTGTAGTCAGTCGAGATGTGGATCATACAGTAGAAGATCCGTTCAGTTTGTGCTTTGGTTAGTGGAGTTTCAATCAGTTCATCGAAGCGTGTAAGCTGAATGGAATATCTATCCTGGCACATCCAAATCTATTCGTCAGCGGGATACGACTCTAAGAGAGACTGGAAGCTTGGTTTCACAAACTGGATCATCTAAAAGGTTCAGTTAGTGACTAGATCGTGTACCCAATGCATTTACTGCCAGTCCAGGAAAGTCAACTAAGCGGCATAGTTGCGAACTACAAATTCCTCGTTCTACTGTTGACGAGATTGTTTATATGCGGCTCCGTTTGCGAACGTACAAGTTACAATTCCTTGATCACATTAAACCAAATGATCGTCCTGTACGATATTAGTTTGCTGCAGAGGTAATACACTGTCGAAAACATTGCTAATTATCTTGATAAGTTGTTATCTAGTAATGGCGCAACCTTTCATACGTGTGGGAAAGTTAACATACGCAATTGTTGAATTGGGGTACTGAAAAACCCTATATAGTAATCAAAAATGAAAGGGACTACAACTGCGTTGCGATTCGGCTTGCCTGCGCATGCGTATTCCGTTGACCTTGAGAGTATACAGAACAAATCTCGAAATTTTCGCTGTTGATTGAGCATACGTTTAAGAGATTACGACGACTTCTTTTCTAAATATAGCCCATTAATTTTGGATACCTTTAGCCTGGACATCCTGTACTTCATTTTCAAAGTTATGGATATTATTAAAAATATTATATGAGGTAGTTGAGCAAGGAGTCAAATGGAACGTTTTTTCAAATTCTTTTACTAAAAAATTCGTTTGTTTTTTGCATTTACACTTTAAGTGCGGTGTAACTTTGATGATAAAAATGTATTCGATCAAGGGGTCATCTACAACATTTTTTACTACGAATTTTGATTTTTTTTCTATAATTTTAATTTTGCATTAATGTAAAAAACGTGATCAAGAAGGTCATATAGGACCCAATTTATTTTTTACAGAACGTTTTAATCTTTTTCGCAATTTTACTCTTAATATTGCATAATTAAGGCATTAATATTTAGAAATCCTGTAGCGTATTTGAAATAAAAATCTGTCAAGAGTAAAACAGGAAAGTTATGCCACCCTCTGCCGGTTTTTTTACAAGTAAATTTTAAGCATATTTAACTGCAAATAATGGTGAAATACAACGCCAAGCCTTTCAATTTTAATTAAAATTAATATTCATTCAAGACTAAATTAATACTAATAAAAATGTGTGCGCGTATGTATTGTTTATTCAGATAATGAAAACCAACATTCTTATAATTTCAATTTCTGTAGGAGTTATTCTATTTCAATATCACTCGTATTTATAGTACATTTTAATCTTATATTTTAGTATTAGGCTTAGTAGAAAACATTGATTTACCATTATTTTTTATAAATAAGTAAATGTTTTCCCGGTAATTGGCCGAGGCCAGATGTAGAAAGAACCGCATAATGTATCCTCGAAACGTTTACGTCTACTCTCAGCTCTTAGTAAATTACTTATATACGTAGTAGATATGTTCAAATTCAATCTCGTTTAAAAGTGAAACGTTTACTACGGTAAACACTACAGGTATTAGACATTCATTTATTATCACATGTAAGATATTTTTTATAACGAAAATGTCTTGCACCGTTTAATTTTGAAATTGTCTTTACTAATAGTAAATAGTTTTCTTATAAGAGTAAATATTATATTTACAGGATATATGTATTAGATGTTTAGATATATATTTACTTACCTTAATGACTAATCGATCTTACAAGTATCTCTCTCTTTAAAATTTATGATTTTTTTCAACGAACACCTGAAAAAAAAAATTATTTAATTTTATCTTTATTTCAAAATACGAATCATTTTAATTTTATATCAATAATTGTTACCTACGTAATTTTTCGTAATTTGATGGAAATTATTTAAGTAATAGGCATTGATAAAACACTTAGATCTTAAAATTTCAGCATATTTATCTATTAATACCGTTACGAAAAAAACGTGAATAAATACAAATAATAATGTAATAAAGAAGTAACGTATAACTGATGCGACAATGGAACGTGACGGTTTTTAATAAACTATGATAATCAATCCTGCCATGTAATGTGGAGAATGTACTGCTCACGAAACCGTTCAAAGATGCAGTCTGTGTACAGTTGTAGGTTAAGTGACACAGGCAACCGGCTCGCCTGAGAACGCGTATCACAATGAATGCATTTATTCAGTTTGATCAGGAACCTGAGTTCGAAAAAGATTTTTGCATGAATTTAATGTGAGTAGGTACAGAAGAATTCCTTCGCAAAATACTTAGTTTATATAGCTATTATAGTTTAGTACGTAGTACACGTACGGTTCCTACTGTAGAGCAGAGGTCGGCAACCTTTATGTCAGTAAGAGCGTAAAATAAATTCAAAAGTTATTGGGGGGCGCCCCTTTATTATTACACAATAAGCAGATACATTTGCTTTTAAAGTCAATAAAACAAAATTGTTCTTCCCAGTCAACATTATAACAAATTTTTTTTTCTTTTACAATTATTAATGTTGGGTTATTTATAAATGCCATTTAACCAGTACGATACGTTTTTGATAGTGAAAAGAGTGACTATCTTGCGTGATATGTTACAAATAATACGTAAATAAAATATAGTCAATAATAATAACACTCAAAATACGTAGCACTCAGAATACGGTAACATACTACCATATTTATCAGAAGCGAGAATATTCCTATGTGTTAAGTAGCAAGTGTGAGTGTATGACCTTGATTGCTATTTGCTGACAATGATCTTGCGCAATTATATTGTCTTATATACGCGCGACGCTGATGCGGTTGTTGGGCTTAGTAGGTGCGTAATATAGTGAAGGCGTATAAAAATCTCGTCGAGGGCGCCGCGTTGCCAAACTCTGCGCTAGAGAATGGTAACAGTTATGGGAACAGTTATTCATAGTCTTGGGAGACGCAAACCAGCTTCTTTAATGATATAAAACGAATGATAAACATATTCTATACTATACCTCAAATCTCACCCAGATAAAATTTATATCTTACATAAACGTTATTTATTTTTATTAATTGTAGTTTTTCATGAAATCACAATGAAAAATCTCACATACTAGTGCCGCATCCTGTTTGAAACAAGCATTCATCAGTAACGTAATAAAGTTTCAATAACTCAACCAAATTATTATCCAGACCTCCAAAAATATTATTGATTATCTGTAAATTGATGTATAATAGATTAATATCAGGAGTGTATTCTTAATATATATTCGTATTACAAATCTGAATATACAATAAATTAATGAAATATTTGGATCTTACAAGGGGAAGGCATGTCGGTTCAAATCCGACTTCATCTGCTTTTTTTAAATTTATTGACTAATAATTATTGAATATATTGATTTATTAATAATTATTAACTTGTGATTGTAAAAAAAGTTTACTATAAATAATAATAATTCAATAATAACAATAAAAAGAAAATATGAAAAAATATCAGGAGTTAATAATGAAAAATGTAATTCTATGCACTTTTCATTTAAAAAATGTAATTTAATAGACGTACTAGGAAGTCATGTGGTGTCCGCATCAAATTTTTTATTTATACATTGAATTTGTTTTGTGTAAATTATAAGTCGAATGCGTTAAAAAATAATGTAAGTTCACTCATTTTAACATTTGACTCATTTCGAAACTGACCGGATTTTTATCATTTCGCTTTTTTTACATTTACATCCTATTTTCTAAAAAAAGTAAAAAAATAAGTAAAAGTTTTGATTTGAAAATCCGTAATCAATATTTTTTGACGGTAAGTATATCTTGAGTAGAAAATTTTAACATGAAGAATGAGTGGCATTGGAGTAGCCTATGTAGAATGTGGCTTAAGTGAAGTGACTTCAAAAGTTATAAAATGAAAAATGATGGTAAAAATCTCTTTTTTTTATGATAAAAGTACGTAAAGGATATAAAATTAGATTTGTTTCACTAAACGGTAATTAAAATAATTAAACCATTCTGTTTTCTGTATTTTTTTATCATTTTTTGTAGTTTTTTTTTTGTAGAATGTATTTAATACCGAATATAAATGCTTATTTTTTGTATATTATTTGAAAATAACGGGAAAGTTCTGCAGTAACGTGAGCCATACATATCTACGGCCATTTTAATTCGCGACTTCACACCGGGATTATTGCAGTAAGCTGTCCGTGACTGCAGATATTTTTAATTGGGACTAAACCAGACGCACATACATACAGTTATACGTTGTTATCGTTGCTTCGTTCACTTTATTCAGACGTACACACGGAAACACATCCACGCAAATGTGTTTTTTCCTTTTATTTTTTTCTAGTTATATATATTTTTTGTCTGTTCTTTTTCTACCACTCCATTGTCCCAGTTTTTATACTTTTTGTTGTTGCTTTGAAGCACACTTATGATTCTTTCTCTTTTTTTTATTTAGTCCTTGATAAAGTGGTCTACTTATCGTATTTCTGAATAAGAAATTTGGTTTTAATGAGATATATCTCTTATTCTATCATTTTTAACAGTGAGTACGTACAAATAAAAGAAATTTCATAAGTGTTATGTTAATCATTTTCGCCTCATCGTGATATTCCTGGAAATTTTGAACAGAAAAGGGTTAAGATGTTAATTTTTTTTTCTCGGTATTAAATATACTATTATTATTAACCTCTAGATTTAGCTTATTTATTATTTTACGAATCTAATAAAAAATAAAACATATCCAAGAATTAATTAAACAGATACATTGTTTTAAACCCTTTGCCTCTTTTCCGAACCTAAGAGAAACTTTTTCTTTTCCATTTCTTACATCACTGCTTATGTGTATTTATACTTGAAAAAAAATGGTAAAGCCCTGACTTAAAGATAAATGTTTTGATTTGAATGAAGGTCTAGAGATGTTTTATTTTTGATAAGAGAAGATAAAATTTTTAACATTTTTATACTATTGTTAGTAGCTTTTATAACAATTCCGGTATAATTTCGATCATATTTTATCCGGTTGGGGATAGCAGTCACGGAACGAAAGTGGTTTTCCCCCACACTCCACCATTTTTGAATTGATTTTTCGTTGATTTATATCAGTTTTACTGGTAAGGGAGTTTTTCTACACGAACACTACTTCTAATAGTCTTTAAAAATGCACTCTAATAAAGTTTAAAAATGTAAAATGGAATTTTTTATCAAAGTGCATCCACCAAAATTAACTGGCAAGGTAAAGTTTAGATCATGCTTTTCCTGGTTGGATTTCCTGAATTATTTAATAGCATTAGTGCTCCATAACCTGTCAGCATACTGAATGTTAAGATTAAACGTTCACCTCTTCCGATTTAAAAAAATATTAAGTAAAATAGACACCAACATACACACACACAACCACTCACATACATACACCTTACTTTTTTGGATGTCTTGACTATGGTCCAAAACATATCAAGAAATGGAGAAAACCTGTATACCTAAAATTTTTATCCGTTATTATACTTTCACTTACGCAGTAATCACAACGTATGAGTATATATCCAAGAAAATAAAATACCGAAAAGGCATGATTACGGGAAAATGGTCCGAGATAGTATACCGTGTAATTATTTAACAGTAATAATCTACCTACCTCTTTCTTCTGAAATCATCTAACTAAAATCCTTTGTCTAAAAACACAGTTTTATGTTTTAATGGTAGTCAGCAATTAGTATTTTTAAAACTGAATCTAGTTTGACGATGAGAGAAATTATTCTCTAAATTTTGTAATAACAAGTGGTAGGAGGGTTCACGTCGTTTTCAAGGACGTGGATGTTCTAACTACTCAGTATGAGTTCGTGACGGAACTTCGAAAGGTTACGGGGGAGTCAAAGGCAATAGATGTTCTGTCCGTGTGACCGGCTTATGGTGAGACACAGGTAGTCACTGTGGCCGTGCCACCCATCGTGGCGAACAAATTACTGGCCGACGGACGTGTCCGTATTGGATGGCTTGCAGAGTCATAAACCGCTCAGTTGACGACCTTTGTTTCCGCTGCTGGAAGCCGGGCATAGAGTCAATTCCGTGTATTGCGCTGAACCGTAGTTGCCACTGCTTTACCTGTGGCGAGGCCGGTCACCTGCGGAAGGACAGCCGGCGGGAGATTCGGTGTCCTTTCTGCAGGTTGCATGGGCATGCACCCGGCAGGCGGGAACATAAGACATCACCTGCGCCATAAGATGTGGTGTCTGCTTAACGCTGTTGAATGTCTGTGGGGGACTGCCCCGTCCATAAGTGGTGGGAGGGTCCGGCGTCTCATCATCGATGATTGGCTGGGACTCCTTCGCAGCACCTTCGGAGAGGGAATGCAAGACCGTAGTTCCTGTGGGGATACCTTTTGGACTTCCTCATTAGAGGTAGAGAGCGTAAAGATCGGTGTCCTGGTGAGGTTCCCCATTGGGATTCTCTCATTAGTGGCGTGGCACCCAAATAAAGATTGTGTCCCGGTTACCTGGGTTTGACTTTGTTTCCCCGAGGTAGCCTCGGAGCTGAGTTTATGCCTGGTTGCGAATCTGGCTCCGGAGGACCGGGAAAATATAGATGTAGAAAAAAGAAAAAAAAAGTTTTGATGCTTCCAGTTGTTTCAGATGATGAAATGGATTATTTTTTTATCTCGATTCATTTTTGCTTGCTTCACATTAACTGCATATTATGAAAAATTACTGTAATTCAAAACGGTTTTTTATTTGTTTTACCGGTACTTTAATTATTCATTTCGATTTCTTATTTCTATTTCATAATTTTAATGTTATCCCTTGTACTGTTATCAAATAGGCTGTTTGAATTTTTAAAATTTGTCGTACCGTTCCGGAGATAAGTAAGTTTCAGAAAAATAATGGATAATCGAATGATCCTTCGTACATCTTTTTTATTCAAATGTTAGCACTCAACATAAAAAAAATACGCCATTTGAATTTTTAAAATAGGTCATATTGTCTCATAGATATAACTAAATTTCCGAATAAGATAATGTCCGTATAACCAGCCAACCGGATAATCGAGGGATAAAAGAAAAACATACAAACCACCCTTGAAATAAATAGAAACTTTTTGCCGAATTAGATTTTTTTGTATACCTACGGGCTCCTTAATCTTGTATTTCAAAGAAATCATCCATTCCGTATATATTGATTAGTGATCATTCTTTTTTTACAAAAAAAGATTATTTTGAAGCAACTATGACTTTATCTTTGTGGAAAACTATGGACAATTCTATCTTCAACTCTATGCAAAAAATTAAAGCAAAACACATTCTCTCAAGCTTAAATTCTTGTTTGATCATTTCCTACTACATAAAATTTCTTTTATATTTTAATAAAAGACATTATTTTCTACATACAACCCTATGCCTAAACATATTTATGTTGAACTAATGTTTTTAAAACCGTTTATATATTAGATATTAGCGAAAGAGATATGATGAAGAAAATGTATCACAGTTTATTTCTATATAGTATTCTTAACAGTTTCGTATCTTACTGAATTCATCCTGGAAAATTCGTTGTAGGATAAAACCAATACATCTCGTACTAAAATGGAATCCCTGTAGAAAAAAAGGGATCGACCAAGTAACTCACTTCTTTAATCGATTTATTTTCAATCGAAAACACACGGGACTTTGACCATATTTGACCGATTTTATTTATTATTTAACAAGTACATACCTGACCACCACGAGACATGTACTAACGAATCGGGAATTTCCGCTAGTGATCGGTACATTCCGGTACTAAGCTAAGGGGGTCGGACACACACTTACAAATGCCCTTTAGTAGAGTAGGATTATACACTCTAGTATTATCAAAATTATATATAACGGTAGTAACAATTGTATAACGGTTTTTCATTATAACTGATGTATATAGATTGGTATTTATTTTTAAATCTTATTTTTACTTAATAAAAATTCTTGTAAGAAATCTGCATCGGGAAGCGGATAAGGATTTATATTTATTCGATATCTTTCTTCAGATAAAAAAATACAATATAAAAGCAAAATTAACGGAATGAAATATAAAAATAATTAAAACATAACGATCGGAATCTGAAATAGAATTATAATTGAAAAACCAACAAATAACTTTATATCGGGCCGAAGTTAACCGAGTTACAGGACGACTAATCCCGTATTTATTTTTTCTGATTGACTGGGAAATAGCGTTTGTTACAATAGATTCAGTTTATAGATTTAATAATTTTGTTTTAGTTACATTTATATTAGTTGTGTTTATATTTTTACGGATGTGTTTGAACTTTAATTATTCGCTTCATAATAACGATAAAATTCAGGATGCTTTTATTTTATTCCACGATCACTTCTTCTCTTGTTAAACTGTAAAATATTTCATTACTGAAACTTTTCTTCTGAAAACTGAAGAAAATTTAAAGATATTAGTTTTTTCTGTAACAGAAAATTCGCTCAGTAATTTTAAAAGTAATATATTAAATAATGAAGTTTTAGTAATCATTTGTTTGAAGTCTCGTTCTATTATCATTTTAATACGGTGATTTTATTATTAAAATTTCATCAAGGAAATTTTCTAAAATCTATCTTTAGTCTACTGAATAAGGGAACGTACGTAAATGCTATTCACGTGCATGTGTGTACACCCTATGTGTGATTTGTGTCTACGTATCAGGAGAATATTAATATTCTGGGTATAGCATGTGAGGAAAATCTAAATTATTTTCCGGACAGAGCTTATATATATATATATATATATATATATATATATATATATATATATATAAAGGATTGAAGCCACTCAGTTACATTTCTCAATCTCTTACAAGGCTCTTACCCAAGGCCTTCTATATCCTATATACGAACAATCTATCTTGTATCTGTATACTGCTCATGTAAAATATTACTCCTTACATAGGTAGCCCCTACTAATATAATAATGCCTTCTATTAGGGTTACAAGAAAGAAAAAAAAGCATGAATAAAAATAAATAAATTTGTTATTTATTACAGTATTGCAGAATAGAATATACACGAGACATTCAAAATTTAAGAGAAAATGTCAACAGCGGAAAAACTGTTAAATAGAAGAAACTGAAGTGTTTAACGTTCAAATTTACAAACTTTATAGAAAATATAAGATGTTGAAAAGAATTTCCATTATTGTAATCTCTTATGTTTACTTTAAAATCTGTGTTTCAAATACTATATATTTTTATTTTTAAAGGTATAAAACTGGCCGAAATTCATGCGCAGATGTTAAAACAGTATGGCAAAAAGTCTGTTTACGTGTAAATTTTTACAACTGCATCGAAAAGTTTAAATCGGGCAGAACATATTGTTTACATCGGTGGAAGTTCCGAATGATGCTTTGCAAATTCACATTAATGATATTATTCGTAAGGACAGGCGTATTAGGGAAATTTCTGGAATTTGTAGTGTGGATTTTAGAACTGTCCATTTCTTCATCAATCATACGTTAAAATATCGCAAAACATGTTCGAAATGGTTTCCTAGACAATCCTAGTTGATTCAAAATCATTAAAAAGAAAAAAAAGAAATTCACATTTGTACCGAACCTAAAAAACGGTTTTTAGCGGAAGGTATATGCTTTTTTCCCATATCTCTTGACGAAAGTTAGCTTCATCATTTAGAGCAGGAATCCTAAGTCAGATTATTGTATACAAATATCCAATTTCGCTCACACTGAAAAAATTCAAAAGCTACCCTTCGGCCGGCAAAGTTATACTAAGTGTTAAAGGATTATAAAGGCCCAATTTATTGAATTTATTTCGAAGAATAACGTAAAATCAATAGAGTGTATTTATTGTGACATTACAATTACGATAAGGGGGAAACTTCTGGTTCTCTTTCAAGAGATGTAATTCTACTGCATGATACGCCCGCCCCTATACCGTTAAAAAGACACGGAAAGCTTTTAAAAAAGCTTAAGAGAAGTGATACAAGATCCACCATACAGTTTTTCGATCCTGTAACATCAGATTTTTGTTTGTTTGATATTCTCAAAAATGTTTTACGTGGTATTAAGTTCGTTAACAACGACCGAGTGAAGAATGCGGTACAAGAATTTTTGAGGCATCTTTACTATTGGAATAAGAAAGCTCACAGAAAGATAGGATAACTACCTTAATGTAACCGCGAATTATGTCAAAAAGTAGCTTTACTGTCGTTGAATAAATAATTTTTTTTTTATTCATTTGTCTCATAATTATTGAACGAGTACATTTTTCAATTACAAAGGTACTGAAAAGAAAGATGCAGTTTCCAAATGAATGAAGATCATGAAGTATGTATATAAAAAAATGTTTAATTTCAGTGATAAAACAATGGAGAAATTTAAAATAATGTCGTGGTTTCCAAACGTTATACCTTTCTCCGATGATACGAAATGATTGTTTAAAAAATATTTCTCAATCGAATTATTTTGACTGAAATTAAAAAGTTCATGTATCGCTTTATTTTTTTTATCCTTTGAAAGATTTTCATCGATACATATTATTTATCGACATATTTCCCAAATCTGAATACATGGAAAGTTAAGAATTAATAGTTCGTACTTCTTTCTTGAGAGATCGACAAGGGGGTTTCAAAATTCTTCATCGGAAAAGCTAAAAATGAAGGCTTTCACAAAATTTAAATTTAAATTATTTTAACACTGATAATTTATATTTGTATAAATTATATTTTCGACTTTAGCAAACGGAACCTTCCCTAGTCAGTTATAAAATATTTTTCACTTTCCTTTTATTCTTCAGGAAATATATTGAAAACTTTTTAATTCCGCTCTTATTTCGGTAAATATCACTGCTCTGTACTTTTCGTATCCGCTTTCTTACCGCTGCAAACAAAATGACATAACCTTTTTATAAGGTTTCTGTTCCGCCTACCTCTTGCTTCACCTGTACTTTCTTGTATGAGCTATCTGCCCTAATTGTGTTTACTTGAGTAATTCAGTTACTTTTTTATTTTATTTCTTTATATATTTTTAGAAATATTTTTATTTTATACTAGCTGACCCGGCAATTCTTTGCCATTGCAAGATTTGAGGATATATATATGTATATATATATATATATATATATATATATATATATATATATAGATTGAATGAACACAAATGAAAATTTGATAAAACATTAAAAACTGAACATTACGTAACTTTAAACAAAATTTAATCCCTTTTTCCATTCTTCCCATCTTCCTTTTTCCCTTTTTATCTTCTTTCATTCTTCATTCATTTATATATATATATATATATATACTAGCATCCCCGCCGCTAAATATGTTGCTTGCCTTTCCTGTCGCAGTCAATTGTTTTTTAATTTTATGTTTTTTAGTTAAGTAACCCAGAGGTTGGTGCAGCCAGTCGTGTCACATATACAGTAATAATGGCAGGGGCTGTGTTGGTAGAGTCATTGTCGCACTTCTTAAAAAAATTAAAACCCAGTAAAACCCGAACACGGTTTTTAGATATTTTGTCGCAGACGTTCATCACGCTGTTCTCGAGATTCTTGTCTACGAATTTCTGCTGTTGTGATTCGTTAAGCTGTGTTTCTTGTTGTAATTTGTTTTTCCGATTCATGAGCTCTCTTAACATGCATGCGTCGTGCATCTTTACTACACGCATTGTTAAGGTTAGATTTTTTCCGCGGCATTATACTGAAATTCAAAAAAAATTGATAATATTTATTATTTAAATAATTTAAAAAAATCAAAATGAATGAATGAATTAATTAGCAATTAACAGATTAAAAAATCAAAATAAAATAAAAAAGCAAGTAAGCAAGAAATACTTACGCGTTTTTGAGGTGGTATGAAGATTAATAGACAAAAAAGCTATCTATAAAGTTTTATGTTATTATTATTTTTCTGTTAAAAATTATAATAATATCCAAATGATACACTGCACAATTATAACAGAATACACAGTATAATTATAACAATCATTCACGAAAAATTAAAATAGTTCGGTTTTGTCGTGAACATAAACAAATATGACGTGGAATAGAATGTATTATCTAGAAATCGAAATAACGCCATCTTTCTTATTTCTTTTTCATCTTTAGCCTCCGGTAACTACCGTTTAGATAATACTTCAGAGGATGAATGAGGATGATATGTATGAGTGTAAATGGAGTGTAGTCTTGTACATTCTCAGTTTGACCATTCCTGAGATATGTGGTTAATTGAAACCCAACCACCAAAGAACACGGTATCTACGATCTAGTATTCAAATCCGTGTAAAAATAACTGACTTTACTAGGACTTGAACGCTGGAACTCTCGATTTCCAAATCAGCTGATTTGGGAAGACGCGTTCACCACTAGACAACCCGGTGGGTTGAAACAACGCCATCTACCGGATGTCTACGCAACGTAGATGTCAAACGATGTTAGAGAGTTGTATCGATGAATTAACTTACACCGCCATCTATTAGGTATTCATAGAACTAACCAATAAATTCACACTATTATCGTATAATAAACATTTAATTTACAATAACAAATATTGAGGTCAATAATTGAGATAAAAACTATCCTATCTTTTAAGTTGGACTAAATTACAGATAGTTACGAAATTTTATCAACAGCGGTTCAGTAGTTTCGGAGTTTATCTCGTACATAGATCGTGACACGAGATTTTTATATATACACGATATATATATATAAATAAGATTAGGTAATCTCTTTTTTTTAAATGAAACTGTCGAATATGTCAGTCGCTACATTTTGATGGGTATGGAATCCAGCGTCAACGAATTCTATACGTTTTCATAATCTATCTTGTATTCCAAGCGGAATTTATTTTAAAATGGTAATATTTGGACTTTTTGTATATGATCGCTAATTTTTGCTCTAATACCTACGGAATATCATCAGAAATTATTATTTCGTTATGCGCCAGTTGAAAAGTGTGTGCTTATATTTCTATTAAACACACATTTTTTTATTTTTTTAAATTGCAATTTTAAAAACAAAATTGTTTTTTTTTTGAATCGATGTCTTGTAAGCTAAAAAGTTCAAATACAGTATCACACTGACAAACGCGAATTATTGTTAAATATCGGACTACTAATTTAGCAATAATAATTTATGCCAAAAGTTGCACAATGGCGGTAAACTTTGATTGGTTATATCTCCGGAGATAGTTAACTTATTGAAATTTTTCTTTAAAAAACGAAGCGTCTTTCCGTGTACTTTTAAGTTGTACTTTTTAAAATTGATTTGAATAAAAATTCGTGAGGATATTCAATTTGTTTAAAAGTAAAAACAATTGCAGGCACGTTTGAAAACTTTCCTAAGCTCTCCTAATTAGCCGGATCAAATTTTTCAAATTGCATTTGAAAGTTTGTGTGCTCTTTTATAGTGATTAAATTTTTAAGTATCTGAAGATTTTATTTCGGGCTCTACATAATTTTGAAAAATCGCATCTTTTGTTTTAAATCTGGATTGCAAAATTATTGTGCAAAAACTGACAGTCCAATTTTGTTTAAATTTAATGTGCTGCTTTATCATATCAAAAAGTTCTTTGAGACAAAATCTAAAGGTCCTCCTATGTATAAGCACTCGAAAAAAAACCAAAAATCTTTTTTTTTCATTTTTTTTTTTACATTTATTGCTATTTTTACATCAATAATAACCTATTTTTCGACTTCCAACTGATATATTGTGTGAAAAATTTAATAACAGAACTTTTTTCTCTTTCTATCTTTGATCTAAAATGAACAGTTATCGAATTATCTAGGGAAGTAGAGAGAAAAAAGGATATTTTAACTATTTTCTTACATTTTATTTAACAAAAATTTAAGCAC
This sequence comes from Lycorma delicatula, assembly GCF_047948215.1. Lineage (NCBI taxonomy): Eukaryota > Metazoa > Arthropoda > Insecta > Hemiptera > Fulgoridae > Lycorma > Lycorma delicatula. Next base: position 77,671,184 of record NC_134460.1, on the reverse strand, counting down.
ACCTTTTTCAACTGGTGCATAACGAAATAATCATTTCTGATGATATTCCGGAGGCATTAAAAACAATTAGCGATCATATAGAAAATCCAGCCCAAAACAAATACCGTCTGCACTATTAATAATTCAGTGTAACATAGTAATGGTGAAATAAATAATTTCAATAAATTTTACTTCCTGGAATCATAGCTCTGTGTTGCAAGAAGGAGAATATGGTAATCAGTCAAAAAATAAGGTATGAGTTTTTTGCGTTTCTGGACGTTTCATGACTTAAGGATCCCAAAAATAAAAAAAAAAATAAGTATATATATATATATATATATATGTACATGTGCTGGCGTCTTTGAAGCTTAGTAGCTTTTGACTGGATTACCCGATTTTCACACAGACTTGTGTATATGAGGAACTTTTTAGGTATACGTTAGGGTCTAAAGGGGTGTGTGTAGTTTCTTTGGGGTCAATTTTCTCAAAATTTTGCAAACATAACCTCACTTTTTATTAAGTTTAAGTACATGCGTACATACCTATATTACAGTTACAAAAAAATTATCCCAAAATTCTTTCCCTTTCCAAATAATCGAACAAAATCTATATTTTAATTTATTGCATATTTTTAACCGATTTTTTTAATGTCTCCTTAAGTATAGTAGTAGTACAAGTAGCTCAAGAAGTACTTTGGGGTTAATGTTGTGGGTCGATCAATTTAAAAATATACATTACTTGAATTTTTTAAACTTTTTTAGTTTATTTAAACTTATAAAAATATTTTAATAAAATTTCATCATAATTCACCCCTACTAACAAAAAGTAATCCTAGATAACCTTTTATTGGTTTTACATTTCTCAGTGTAATTTTTTATTATGCTTCATTTAATATAGTAAATGTAGTCAAATCAAAAAAAAATTATTGGGAGATAATTTTATAGGTGGGGAGCAGAAAAAAGTAAAAAAAAGAAATATCGATCTTCTGAATTTTTTAAACTTTATTCATGTATTTTTCCACTGAATAAGAATAATTAACCAATGACAGGAGAGTATAACAACTTTCTTGTCAGCTCTTTTTACGAAAATGTATAGTGTGTGTTTTTATGTTTCTCCTATAAAAAATACATTGCTCGGCTATAAATATAAGCTCTCAAGTATAATAAAATAAAAAAAAGAAAGAGTATAAAAAAAAAAATACTGTTTTTTTTTTCAGATTATCTCACTGCTTGAGAAAATCTCCCATTTCTCTATGATTCAGACGTCGTTTTCTCTATTTTTGTTTGATGTATGCGTTTTTTAGATAAACTAGATGTTTATCCCGCCCTCATTCGCTGTTATGGTGACGTCATTCGATGTCAGCTTGTGATCGTTTCAGTGCATAAATTATAAGTTGCTGTGACACTCATCGTAGTTGTGGCGTAGCTTTTAATAAGGAGAATATTTCTCCGACGTCATCGATCAGATGAAAGAAAATCGTTTTGTTTTATAATTTATTATAATTTTATAGATTTATGTGATTTGAAGTTTCTGACAATTTACTATAAGTTCGAGTATTATAATTCTGCTCTAATCGTGTATAAATTATATTTCAGTGCATAAATTATAAGTTGCTGTGACACTCATCGTAGTTGTGGCGTAGCTTTTAATAAGGAGAATATTTCTCCGACGTCATCGATCAGATGAAAGAAAATCGTTTTGTTTTATAATTTATTATAATTTTATAGATTTATGTGATTTGAAGTTTCTGACAATTTACTATAAGTTCGAGTATTATAATTCTGCTCTAATCGTGTAGTTTGTAGCTTTATATTCACAGCGTAAACTACAGCGTTAAGTGAAAATATTGTTTGTAGTAATTTCTCTAATGCCGTCAGAAATTAATGTGTTTTGATCAGGGCTGAAAAATATGTTCACTGTCCGATATTGTTAAAAACAGTTTTCAATCACTGAAATAAATAAATAGTATAATAATGTATTAACGATTACATTATCAGAAGTACCAACAATTTTAGTAAAAGAAAAAGATACTTTATAGTTTATATAAAACAATAGTTATATACAGTTAACTAATATAGTTATATTTAAAAAATTTAATTTAAAATAGAAGTCAATGACCGGTGGCAAAAGAGTAGTAATAAAAAAAGTTACTTCTTTTATTTCATAACCTCAATTAATATGAACTTTACAAAGGTATAAAATATTGTAATAAAAATTACATTTTAAAATACGAGAGTAAATGAAACCTTCAATCAAATTTCAAAAACATAACTTTTAATAAAAATCGTTTCAAAATATTTTTCGAATAAAAGGGTTTAAAGATTAAAAAACGTTTTAATTTGTTTTTACGCTCAATTATAATAAAGAAAACAAAAATGTTTTTATGCTTTTGTAGTACTTAAAAATTTTATCTATGTGATGTAAATGAATTGTAATGGGTATCTCTAAACGTAATGAAATTTGCATACCTGGTATATTGGATTATAATGAAAGGTAGATCATTATTAATATGGAAAAAAGCTTGTCTTTGATGTTTGATGGAAAATATTTAGGTATTAACTACAAAAACATTATTCTTTTCTTCATTATAATTTATTATTCAGAGGTTGAATTTATTTTAAGAAAAACTATAAAAGAATTATGGCCAAGTTAGTCATATATTCCCCTTTTAGCTCTTTTACCGGTAATGAACTGTCATGTTCTTTAACTTTATTAGTATTTATATTTATATTTTATGACCAAAATATAAATACAATAAGGCCACCATATGCAAAATAAAGAACTTTTATTTTTTTTAATTATGTTTTTTATTATTTATATATTTATTTTTAATTATGCTCTTGACCGTCTATTCCAGGAGCCTTTCTGCCACTCATATATATTTATAATAAAAATATCATTCAATAGACCAAGAGTATTACTTGACAGTAACCACAAAAATGCTTATTCGTGTGAGCTCGGGCGGGCCGAATTTGGCCGAGCTCGGGAAACAGCTGCCGGTTATGATCCGTAAGGCTGTTTTGTGATACGCTTGTTCGGGTGTATTCGCGGCAGCCGAGTTAGTCCGAAAGAGAGAGAAACAATCAGTTCTGCGTGGCTTCTGTGCTTTGCTGTGTGTCGTTTTACATTAAATACATTTATAATTGTTGTGCAATGTACGTATAATTATTGGTGTAACTACAATGCCTGTCTTTCAGTGTATACAGTGTTATTGCAGTGTATAGTGAGTAGTGCATTATCGTTTTAATACCGAAAAATATTATTGAAGAGTAATTCAGTCATTGTGTTTGTAAGTAAATTTATATATCTTTCATAATAGCATACTTTCCGTGCATAGCTCATAGCTAATTTCATGTACTCCCTACATTATATACATAATTAAAATATTAATTAAATTTTTAATACTTTTCATTTAGTATTTCAATATTAAATATAAAATAAGTAATTATTAATTAAACAATTACTAATACAATTAAATATCCAGTTTGACAAAAAGCTTCTTATCTGTAGAAAATGCTTAATCTTCTAAATTAGATATCATACGTAATCTTCTTATAAAGTTTAGTAATAATTAAAAATAAATACTGAAAAAAAGTTTCTTTAAATATTAGTAAATTACAAAACTGGTTATATTTTTTGATTTATATAAAATTGTGAAACCCCAAATAAAAGAGACTATTTTAATGACTTTAATATTAGTATTAAATACCATTAAAGTCGAAATCCCAAGAAATAACTTATTTTCAAGTTGAAAGTTCCCGCGTTAAAGGGGATTTTTTTTCCTTTTTATGCTTATAAAATAAGTTTTAGGTATTGATAATTCTGAATTGTAAAAAGTTTGATTTTGGGAGCTCCCTTACAACAGGGGGAGTAATTGGGTAAAATTAACGTTAAAAACGTAGTCACAAAGCGGTATTACCAAATTAAAAACAACTGTTCGAAAATAATGAAAAATTAAAAAGATATAGCCATCATTTTAAATAAATTCAAATATGAGTTTTTAGGTAATAGGAAAAATATTTTGCCAATTTTTTATGGTAAATACTCTAGACATCTGGCGATAATGATATAACAATATTTACACACTTTAAACAACGAGTACATTAAACATTGAAGTACCTTAAACATTGAGCTTTAAACTTTCAAAAAAAGATTTTTCGTTGCCACAGACTACGAATGGAACGAGGGAAAAATTTTATAATCATTTAAAGGCCCGTTAGTGTAGAAAATACTCATCTCCCACTAACTCCTTTTCCGAAAGAAGAAATAGATTTATTGTTTCTTCTAAAAAAGAAAAAAGGTACCGAAAAAAATTCTAGTTAGTTTTTTGGTGATGATGATGAATAGTAAAAAAATTTGATTAGTTTGTTATGTATGCTTTTAAAAAGGAGTTTAACTTTTGTATGAAACTTTTTTTATAAAATGCTGCAGTTTTATTATAACCAAAACACTCTCGCCACTTTTTTCAATTTTTGCAAATATTGAATGTAATATATATTCCTGAGGACGGAATCTTTCTTCCAAGTTTGAAGAAAATTTCTTTCCGGAATCCGGAGTTATTAACCTTTGAACAGGCCAACAAACCATTTTAGAGGACTTATAATGCCAGTGTGCACAGTAGGTTTAGGTTCAATGAAGTCAGTCGAGTACATCTTACTATTTTTTTATATGTAATCCCAAGTTACCTTGACAGTGCCTAAGCCCGTTTCTTATTTCAGGTCAGATACAACTTTTTTTTTTCTGTTTTATATATATTTTTTATATATTGTAGAATATACGTATGTAAATTGTATTTCATGTCGATAAATTTTTTAATGTTTTTTTTTTATTTTTTATTGAACTGTATTAATTTATAAAATCTGTTAAAAATTGGTTATAATTTTTACCACGTACTAAAAATATATTTGTATCCTTTTAAATTTGAAAAAAATCATTTGTATTTATTATTTTTCCACATTGCTGTCTGGGTAAACAGAACGCACATTCGTTAATTTTTTGTATATAATTTTGTGAAATGAGTAATAAAGTAAAATTTTGTTTCTTTTATTTTTTAATTCGGAATATATAGAAAAGTTTTGTTGATATATTATTTTATTTCTTTATTTTTTTAAATAAAAAAAATTAACACTGAAAGATTTACACTTAATAAACAAGATGACAATTACAGTAGCCTATAACGTCTATATGTTTTTCTCACTTATTCGTCGGCAATAAAAGAAGAGCAAATGTTAAAACAGAGGTTCTTGTAACGAAAAATTTCTTTTATAGCTTAGTCGGAACATTTGTTTTACTATCGGGGACTCAATATTTCTACCCCGGTCGGTTGTTAGCGAAAGGGACAAGGTCTCGCACAGGATAAGGGGAATAATATGTAGGGTAACCACAAGGGAAACTCCACCGGACGATCGGCTAGCCATGTCTTAGTCAGAAATTTCAACCCCTTCTCTTTTTATACCTCCCTCTATTGAAGGGTTATCGGGATATATAGCTGTAGTATGACGTCAGAATAACGAGCATTAGTGGTACAGTCATAACCAGTTTTTCTCTTCTTCTTCTTCTTCTCTTTCATCTTATAGAGCTTACTTGTAAGAATCTAATCTTCGATACTTCCTTTAATAACGCTAATAAATTGCTTTCCAGTTAAATAGTTTTATTAATAAATTACGTCTTATTTTATAATTACAGTTATATTAATACAAAATGTATTTATTACTGTTTTTAATTTATTATTTACTGAAGGATGAATTGAAACGAATTGAAAATTAAATGATGCTGAAATTATTTACAAAACAAAAAGTATGTGTTATGCTAAGAGAATTATAATTAAATATGTCAGTTAAAACCAAATCCAAAATAAATTTTCTAAAATAAAAACTGCAAGTGTTTGGGAAAGTTCAGTCACTGAACTGTTCTTAATTACTTGCTAAAGTTTAATTTTTTATAAATTAACGCCTCTCTTAAATTATATGAAGTATTGCGGTATGAAAATCAAAATTGTTCGATGTTTTTTGTTAATTAAAAACTCAGGAACCACTTGGCCGATTTTTTTTTAATGGCTTTCTTGAAATTAAAATTTTGTGTGGCATAATTGTTTCCTGGTTACAACAACGATTACGTGTTATATTGCTCATTAATATGACTTTCTAAAAGTTTTTTTATTTAGTCTGTTTTATATCTATGTAACTGTATTGACTGCACCAATATATATATATATATATATATATATATATATATATACACATATAATAATTAAAAGGTGTGTATTTTTGTACCTTTCGCTCACATATTACGAAAGTTAGCCGGAGGAATCACAATCTACGAAACTCCAAATTCTTGTCGTTCATGAACTATGACAACAGGTGAATACTGCGTTTAGCTAAACGTTTAGCTTACTAGCTAAAAATCACTCTAAATACAAACCGAATGAAGAAGCTTGGATATGTAGAAAACATATCTGCAATTTTTTAGAAAAAGAAAGAACGTGTTAGATGCTCTATACATCTGCGTTAAGGCGGTACGTGCATTTTCGAATGGACGAAAACAGAGGAGAGGACCTACAGTGAAAAAATAAATACCCCACGATTTCAGAGGTTATGTAAAAGATTTTCGTGCTTCATATTTTTTGGGGGTAGACATCTATCCATGATTGTCTACATATTAGAAAAACATATTTTTAAATAAGGGGAATCTTTTTAATATTATTTTAAGTAAATTTTTTTTTTTGTTAAATTTCTTTGAGAAAGGTTCTGACGTAAGTCTTTCAATAAAAATTTTATTTATTAAACATTACGTTTTCTAAATCAGCGCCTGTAGTATTTTACAGAATCAATTTTCTTGTAATAATTTGATGAATCGAAAGCCAAATTGAATACGTTATAGGTTCCTGCAGCGGAAACAAAAAAGAAAATTTCAATTTTTTTTTTGTTTGTTTTTCCTTTAACTGACTATCTGATTTTGAAGTAAGGAAAATATCTGTGCGCCAGATAGTGCTTATCTTGACCTTAGTTAGATTTTTAGGCCATTAAGAATTTCTAAAATATATTCAGGGTCCCCCAAAAAAGGGGAAATTGAAAAACTATTTGACCGATTGATATCATTTTTGATTTATATCTTTGTACGACCTAAATTATTGACTTCCATATTTCGAATACATAAAACCATATCGACTTTAAAATTGATAATAGAGTATTTAAAAATAAAAAAAAAAAAAAACTGCTTGACCGATTGATTCAGATCATAAAATAGAATGTTCACTTATTTTTTTGTCGTAAGTAAAATGTTAAATATTAAAGGGGCTCTTTAAAATATATCCTTTAATCGCGAGTAGGAGGAACAGGTATGAATTGGGTAACCGAATACACTTTTCGCGCCATCCAAACGTTTATTAAATAAAAGAAACAATGTTTGCTTACTTACAAATTATGTTGTTCAGGTAAGCAAACTCACACGATTCAAATTTTTTATGAGAGGGAGAGAGAGAAATTGATGTGAGATGTTATTTTACTTAATTACTATGAAAGATTACTCAAAATTGCTGTGGTAATGTGATTGACTAAGTGAGATTACTACGACAAACATAGTCATCAACCCAGTTTAACAAGAACATTTTGCATGAATTCATATTTGCAATAGAGGTGTGAGACAACCCGGCTTTGCCCGGATTATCCCTCATCTACGAAGCTAGTTTATTAATAAAACTATGAGTAGATTTTAATTGCACAAGCAGTAGATTTTATAAGTAAAATGATAAAAATGGAGAAAAAATCGCTTTCCTTTTAGTGAAACATTTTTTTATTTCCAACCAGGATTAATATTAGCAAAAATTTTAGATTTATTTTTTTTTAAAGCAAATTGATTTTTAGATAACTATCAGAAAGTTTTTTTTGAAATTTAATTAGTAATTAGGAACTGTAGTAATAATTTATTGTAAAAGTTTTAATATAAGAGATGCTTCTTTGTCTCTAGGGAACATTTATTTTTGTTGATATTTACATGCTTTAAATGCATTTCAAAAAAATTTCAGTGAGGTTAAAACTGAAACCAATAAAATTTTTTATAGAATTCGTTTTGATATTGAAGCTATAAGTAAGTCTATCACAGACTATCACTTGAATAGGATCATCCATTGATAATCCTTAACGAGTACATAAACGATTAATATGATAAATGCAAGATAAATGCTGTGAATAAATACTAGGAACTATAAAATAACTTGATAATATTTGATAGTGTCTGAGAATATAGTTAAACATCTTCACACCATTAATAAAGTTGGTTACGTAAATAGAAAAAAATAAATAAAACATTAATTTTAAATAGAACAACAATAAGTGAAAAATTAACTTTAAGGTAGCCATAGATAGATAATAAACGTAAGCATCCATAAATCATCATAATGGTCCATAAACAGATCAAGCATGTGGCGTCTTTTCAGCCTCTTAACGTCTTCACTGTAGTCAAGTAAATTTAAAGCTAGACGATTAATATGCTTCTCAAAACTGGAAATGTATCTCGAAACTAAGCGTTCAACTTCTCGAACGTATGAAATTTCTATGTATCGTGGATCTCAGTATTCTTCGCGAGCCATGGCGTCTGGGTTGTTCCGTAATATATTATTCTGGAACCGTTGAATGATCTCCATATTATTGTTACTGGTCGTGCCCCAAAGTTCAATTCCGTAAGTCCATACCGGCTTCAAGAAAGCTTTGTAAACCAGAATCTTGTTGGATAAAGAAAGATTAGATCTCTTACCCAATATTCAGCTCATCTTTTTAAACTTAAGTCAAGCAACTTCCTTTTCTCCGTTACATGATCTCTCCAAGTTAATTGAGGATCAAGGTAATTTTCTTAAAAAACATTTTTTTGAAATTTTTGTTACATGGAAAGGTGAATTTTCCGGAATAACAACGGAAAACTAGTTTTATTTTACAATTTTCTACTAAACGTTTGAACTGAAATTATATGATGATGTAAAATTATATGTCAAGTTTTGTATTAATCTGTTTGGTTGTATAATAATTTAATTGTTGTGCATGAGTACGCCGTTAAAACAAAACATCGTAATTTATTTCGTTAAAATAAACAAATGTAAAGATAATTTTAACATTTTTAATGGTTAATAAAAAATTATAATATACCAATTAAAATTTACAGAAGATTTAAGGAGTATTTCAAAATCTTTCTGTATTACACTATTCATTCTATTTTGCAGTGTTAACTATGAAGAATCCTATTTCATTGAACAGTTTTACGTGTATATACTTGCATGAATTTATGTCCGTATGAAACGCGCTCGAATGAACATTTTAAAAATATGCTCTGTAATTTGTTTTAATAAATATAATTTCCTTGTCAAATTTGGACAATTTTACGATTTTCAAATTAACCGCCTTTTTTCAAACAACATCTATTTCAGTCAGATTTTTTTTTTTTTAATTTTATGTTGTTTTATAGGTGTTAGAATGTGTGTAAGAATAAAAATTAACCGTTATCATAAAGAGGATGGTATAGCGTTAGATATAAGAACTACTGTTGACTGTCTTGGAATGGAAATGTAGTGTAAATATCAGATAATAATGTACACTCTGCATGAAGAACTGCTACTCATTAAACAAAGAACCGGCTGATATTTATTACACGATAGCCCAAAAAGGAGTGTAATATATTTAGGTATGTAGGTATGTCCCACCGTTTCAGCTCATCTCTTGGGCCGATTTAGATGTATGACCCCGCGTTGGAATCCTTATGTTACAGGGAGTGTCATAGGTTATATAAACATATATATCACCTGCATATATCTATGCAGGTGATTCAAAAGGAAGGGGAAATAATGTGGAAACTAATTCTAGAGTTTAAAATAAGGAAAAACGTTTATACAAACATGCGTCCGAAAACACTTTATTATCGAGTTACAACTAGCGAAAACTTTTGCTCGGATTTCAGTTCCGCCGGTTAAATTTCAGTATATTAAGGGTAAACATGATGGTTTCTTTTGTTTGTTGATCTGAAAAATAGAATAATAAAACAGATCTAGATCCTTATTTCCCGTATTTTTCATAATATCCATCGTAAAACAGAAAAAAATATTGTTGGTGACGGAAAACATTTCTTTAGATTTGAATAATAACGTTGTTAATAAACTTTGTAAACTTTGAAGTACAATAAATTAGTAATAAATCCGTAAATTTTATCATCAAAACTTGCACAAAATTCAATTCTGAGAAAATTAATTTAATAAAGTCTATGAAAAACAAAAATAAATCAACTTTTATTATAACAAATTTAACAAAAAAATCTTATGTATTTGTAAAGATTAAAATCACTTGTTTTTAATGAATTAAATTTAGACCTTTGAAAAATTAAAATATTTTAAATTTACTTTAAAAAAATACTCGCTGTGGTTTAAACTGTAATAATTTAATACACGACTACTCAAAAAGGAGTGTAATGAATTATTTATTTATGTTTGTTTCACCATAGCAGCTCAACGGCTGAACCGATTTTGATGTACGGCCCCGCGTTGGAATCCTTACGTTATCGGGATTGCTGTAGGCTAGATAAATATATATATATATATATATATATATATATATATATATATATAAAAATATTAAATGTGTACTCTTATATGTATATATATTTAAATAAATTTAAACAGTATGAAAACAAAATTATGCTATATACAAAATTGTCACCCGCACGATCTTTAATTATTCTACATTAGTAATTATCCTATAATAAAGAGCAATGTTTGTCAGCAATATTTTTTTTGTCTGTTGTGTTTTTTAATTTTTATTACTTATCTCTTGTTTTCAATTGAGAATTACTGGACATAATCTCTCTTTCTCTCGTAAATTATTTAGTTCAACTTTTATTTACAGATTCCCCAAATTCCTGACGTTAGATTTTTTCTTATTTTTTTCAATTACTCACTTGCAGTATCTTGGATCAATTATTTTTTATGCGTTTTGTCTGCTCCGTTCATTTTTCTTTGAGATTGCTTTTTTTTTCTTCTTAAATTTTGTTCCTTTTTTGAATTTTACTTTTTCATGGAATCTTTGATTTTCATGTTTTATATTTTTTTAGACAATTATGTTTTTAATTGTTTCATCTGTAATATTTAATTCATTTAAATCTTCTTGTATTTGTTTGAATATTTGTTTTTAGTTTTCCTATTTTTGAAGAATTAAAATATTTGTTTTGCAAGTCTATTACGGTTATTCTAAAGAGATGATGACTGTAGAAAGTAATTTTCTTTTTTCTCATGGTATATTAACAAAATTTTGGTTAATAACCAAAAATGGTAATATACCAAATCTTGGTAACCATTTGAAAATGTTTTTTTTAAATCTTAATACAGGTTTTTTTTCGGAGTTTAATATTTTAATTCCATTTTGACATCTTTTCGTAATATTTCCCTTACTATTATTTTTCTTTTTTTCTAAGTTATCTAGAAATTCCTTCATTGGTTAACGTTAGAGTTTCAGTTGGATTTACGGTTTCTGATTTTATTATTGTTTAAATAATATCTATTTTTGAGTTTCATGATTAAAATTTCTTGTTATATGCATTTTTGGTTACTTGAAATCTTGTTCCATTCATTATAATTTATTATTTTACATTTTAATTCAGATATTAAAATTAACAATTTTTTTTTCACATGGAGTTAAACAGTTTTTGCAAAAAGGGTCACTTCAAGATTTTAAGAAACGTAAAGAAAAGTACCATTATTGAAAATTTTTCAGTAATTACATGAAATTGTCTGGGTTAACAAATTTAAGTGCAAAATATTGATTTTTAATCGTTATTGTGAAGCGAGTTTATTAGCTTTAAAACATATCGGCGAAGGTATATCTCAGTTATTATATGAAGTGACATTAGATGTTCAATTTTTTCTGAGCATAAGTGTATGTCGCTAAGTGAATGTTATGTTTATTAATTTTATCTGAGTTAAGAAATATATCATTTCTACACTATGCTCACCTTAACTCGTTAGGATATTGAATTTCTTTGGTTATTGTTGTACTTTATGCTCGTAACACGGGATAATCCATTATTTTTTATTAAACATAGTACAATATAATTATCCGGGGTTACTAAAAGTATTGTTTACTTTTAAAAGATTGTCTATTATAATTAATCGGTACAGTTAAAGATTAAATATATTAATTTCAGTGGTAATGAATATTTAAAAAAAAGTTCTGTTAGCTTCATATAATGAAAATTGGTACCTATGAAAGTTTTGTACCAGATTTTTATTATATATCTAGGACTTCAATCGTTTTGACATAAAGAACGAACATTTATTCATGTTGAAGACCTTCTATGAATTGTTTATAGAAGAATCATTTTAGTAATTTTTTGCTTATAAATGAAAAGAAAAAACAAAAAAAACAGTTGATTCGGGGAGTTTCCTTCCTATGTAATGAAGACAAAGAGAAAACTTGCAGAGATTATTTTTCTGCGGCGAATAGAACAAGACAAAATAATGTTTGAGAACCAAAATATTTATTCCTTCCAATAATAATGTGTAGTTCATATTTGGAAATTATGCCTGGGAAAGTAATTAATTATTTATTGTCCTTATTATTTATAAATTTAATAATTTTTCCCTGGACTTTATATTTATCGAAAAGGAAAAAATTATTTTCTAAAAGAAACATTTTGTAATCGGCGAATTGATAGACGGATCTAATTTTATAAAAGTTAGGAATTTAAGAAATTTTTTATTGTTCTCCTCTCCAGAAATTTTTTTTCTAATGTATTTTTTTTTTTTGTAGCTGATATTTAGATGAAAACAATTTACAGCATAAGAATTTTAAACGTCTACAAATCGAAATAATAATCTTTCAGATTAAGTTGATTTTTTCTTAAATCTCTTTTTTATGTGTATCATTTAACGATGTGTACAACCATTTTATTAATCACATAATTATTGAGAGCTTACTTGAGTAATATTGGTAAACCTAAGATAAATTTTCGATCTCGCTTAATCATCCGGTTATCTTTCTGATAAGTTAAAACCATTTCCAAAATATATTATTTTTCTGGCTATTCCTCAGAGGATACCGATAATATATGATATCCGCTGTTTATAACAGCGGATCTCTGATATACCGGTAAAATGGGTGTTTAAATTCAGTTTAAAAGTACCTACTGGATATCCGAATGGATATTTTACAGCGCTTATTTGATAATTCTTTCACAATTCTTGAAACGGATAAGGGGTTTCCCTTAAGGATCTCATCGTTTCTTTTCCAGAAGTTATCTGGTACCCGAAAGAAAACTGCTATATTTCAGCTGATTTACGCAAAACCATCGATCAGTAATGTGCTGTTGTCATCTTGGATGAAGATTTCAGATATTCAGAAGAATTGTTGAAGGGGTTGTAACTTCTTACATGTGGGATTCTTGAAGCACTTCGTGTCGGTTTGTTTGTCGCTTTTCGCGATCTCTCTTTGTACTGATTCACATTATCCATTCCTTCCGTTATAATGAATTATTTTTTTGCAGTGTTTTCTTTAATTTTTTGCTTGGCATTCTTTGTATCCTTGTTAAATACAAGATAGGATTTGCTCGAGTTATTTCGTCCCCTATATTCGTGTAATTTAGTGAAGTCGGTTTTCCCTTTGGAATTGTCCAGGAATTCTATCTTCTATCTAGTGATCGTGTTCAATTTTTTTTTTCGATCAAAGCACTGTAAATATATTTTTGTATCGAGAATAAACCATCGCGTCATAATCACTCCTAACAAACATCTGTAGGTCTACGTTTATACATTCATCTGTATTTTAATTTGAATTTGAAAATTCGAATAACGGTTTACATGAGAAATCGGGAGTAACTAAAAAGTTGTAAATGATGAGAAAAGGGTAATAGAAAATCATTTTAAAGGGCATTGAGGAACAAAACCGTTTGACAATAAAATAAATCGAGCAGGTATATCGACAAAATTGCGGCTGTTTATTTGTTTTCACTGGAAATTTCAAAAGTGATGTAAATTGTACCCCATGTAATGGTCACATACCGAAAAAATATCATTTTGTAGTTATTTTTTCCCCGTAGAGCAGTTATTTAAGAGATACTGCATACCACTTCTAAAACTAGCTCTGAAAATATTAAACGGGTACACTTTTGGTTAAGTCTTTATAGTCGGATTAATTTTTTATATCAAAATAGCTATTACGAAATAATTAACCTTTCAATTTGTTGTTATTTAATTATTAATTGAATACATTTGAACCTTAAAAGTTTTTCTCTGAATTCAAAAGGTTTAAATTTAAAGAGTTAAGAAAAATTATTTACTTTTCTGTTTTGTTTTTATCATCTGATATTTATTTAGTTAATTATACATTTTATGAATAAATTAGTCGATTGACTTGACAATCATTTAATAGAACTTTTCAATTCCAAATTCTGGCATTTTATCCGGTTCATACATTCATTTCCTTTCTTACAGCTTTACACGAGCTAGAACGCGCTTGTTCGAATCAAATCAATAAAATATAAATATAATGAATAATATATAAATTTATGAAAAATACGTTTCGAATTAATATAATACAAAGCAAAGAAGAAATAAATAGATAAATAAAATTAAAATGGAGATCAACTTAGAAGAGGAAACTAGTACGGTATTGTTTAAACTGACTGTTTATTTAATACATTGTTTATTTTTGAAATTATGCCTTAATAAAAGGTGGTGGTCGGCGGTTCAACGGTTTCTGATCGGATACACTAAAAGAGATAAAGAGAAAGACAGTTATATCGCGTTACAGTGAGAGAAAGATAAACCGTCAGAGTGTGAAAGGGGGATTGGTCGGACAGGGGTGGCATAGAGAAGAGTGAGTTCTGTGGATGCGGCGGTTAGATTAATTTGCAAATTCCTTCCTTGAGCCGTACCTCTCGTTTCACCCTATCACCGTTATCCGTTCTATCGTGAAATCCCCGCGACCCGACATCTACCGCGCGTCTGTGAGACCGAGTCCGACACAGTCGGTGTAACGAGGTAGCCGTAGCAACAAACGGCTTACTGCACCAAATATCTTCTGGCCTAGAAGAATCGAAAACCTCAACCGTTTCATACCGAATACAAACTACCGACCAAAAGGGCTAACAGACGATCCTCACGTGTATACTCAAAGCTCTTTTAAAGTACGCCTTTAAAATAAATATAATATTCTACATATAACCACGCATATGTTATATATTATTAATATTATAGTTGAATATGTTACTTATGTTTTTAGAAACTATGTTTTCTCTTTCTTTTTTGTTGAGTTAGTCTTTTTTTATTTTATTTTAATAGTTTTTTATAGTCATTAATTCTTTTACAAATTTATAACAAGATTTTTTATTACTAAATTTGTATATGACGTATACAAATAAAATAAGTAAAAATATAAGTTTTTTTTACTTATTTATTTTTTGTTTTTTGGTAATTTCTTTCTTTTTTAAGTTAACAATACTGTAGAATTAATCAAATACTGTGACGAGATAAATGCACAGAGGAGATAGATCATTGTATTCGGTGATTCAACTGTGCTACAAAGAGAGTGTAGTTTGAATCACGAAAAAGAAACTTGTCTTTTAAGAATCGCATCGCAGTTTTTTTTTTTTTAAATAATAATTTTACAATGGGTAAAATCGTAATATTCTGGTTTATTCTTGATAGTTTTGATTTAGTGAGAGAGAATAAAATAATTTCGCGAAATTACGCTTCACCATAAAACAGCTGCAAGGAAATGCAGGCTGTAACAGGAGATCTGTAATATTTTGTATGCTTATATGAAACAATTGTACCCTTTATTTAGTTATTGAATTTCTCACGTACCGTAAAATCTTTTTAAAACACAGTTCAAATTACGTAACTTTAGTGAGAACACCGAAAAACTTTTTATTAATGTCTGCTATGTAGGAATCGACACGAAATGATTTTTAAAAGTACTTAAAAAAATGATAAAACACCTCAGCTTTTCTTTAAATAAATTTAAACTCTTGAATAACGTAGGAAGAAAAATATTTCATATAAAGTGTGAACTAATCTTTTCCTAGAAATGTTTCTAAGGTAATTTTATTTCTTTAAGGAATTTTTAAATACTTTTATTTATAGTCGCATCAACAGTTAAAATCATTAGCGACTTATCAGTGTAATGTAATTTTACCGGTGAATTTGTATCCTTGAAAAAACTCAGGTTGACTACTTCTGAGATGTGTGGTTAATTGAAACCCAATTACCAAAGAACACCGGTATCCACGATCTAATATTCAAATCCGAATAAAAGTAACTACCATTATTAGGATTTGAACCTGAGAATCTCGACTTCGAAATCAGCTGATTTAGAAGGACGAGCTTACCATTAGACCAACACGGTGGGTTCTTTTTAAAGACTATTCTCTCTCTTGATAAATACTTTATTTAGTTAGTTAGTTTTATTTTTGCAAATAAAAAATTGAAGTTGGATAACTTTAAGGATAAATTAAGGAAAATCAAGAGAGAAGCTAAAAAAATTAAGTAGGATTTATTTATAGAACCTGTCAATTTATGTAAATGGTTCTGTGAAAATTTAATTTTTCATTTTTTTTTTTAAATTTGTAATATACATATAAGTAGTTATATACATAATTAAAACATGTTAGAATGTACACAATTAGTTTTTCCTTTTTCATGTCTAGAAATTTTTTGTTTATAATGTGATTATTTATTGTGAGATAATAGATATTAGAATCTTTTTCATTGCCTTCATTTACATTAATACGAATATTTGCGAAACTTTCATACGAGCGCGCGCGCACGCACACACACACTCACACCCACACATACAACACACAAATAGAAATAGGTATAATTTTTTAAATTAATGTTTTACAGTTTATAATGATACCGCTTCATATCGTACAATCATGGAGCGTAAAATGAAATATAAACTTCCCAACATATTTTTCGTTTTAGAAATAATATTACTAGTATAATACTGTTTGTTCATCTTTACTCTTGATACGAGTTAAGTGTTTCTTTGGCAGAAATATTTCATTAAAATGAGTTATAACTTATATTGTAATTCAAAAGAGTAATTTTCCCTTTAGGTAAATTTTTTTTCTGTTTTAGATTGAATGCATTCTTGAAGTGATTTTTTTTTTTGAATCACCAGTAATAATGTATTGTTATATCATGTTTTTTTATTTTTGTACTAGTTTATTTGAATTGTCTTATATAAACTTGGAATTTTTTTTTTATTGAAAAAATAGTGAAATTGCGTTACCTAAATAAATACTTCATAACGTATGTAAAGTAATAACATTTCTTTTTATACAGAATGATTCATGAAAAAAATAACAAATTTTCAGGATATGTTGTACCGATAAAAATAATATAGAAAGTTCACATTAATATAGTTTCGGAAACGATTCGTTAGACATTGTTGGTTGGTGAAAAATTTCGCCCTGATTTCTGCTTCTTTACAGATTGGGCCAAACTATAATTTTTGGGATTCAAATTAATGTGTATATTTAGTTGTTTTATTTAGCGCACCGGACTGGTCTATTGGTTTAGCTCGTGATCGCAGATCGGCTGATTTCTAAGTGGAGAGTTTCAAATCCTATTAAAGGCCGTTTTATACGGGTTTCAATACTGTATCGTGGATACCGATGTTTTTGGTGGTTGGATTTCAATTAACCACACATCTCAGAAATGGTCAACCTGAGACTGTACAAAACTACACTACATATACATATTTACATATTTACATATTTACATATACACATATCATTCTCTGAAGTAATACCTTACGGTGGTTCCGGAGGCTAAACAGAAAAAATAAAAAGAGTTGTATTGTATGAGATTTTACATTTGAAATAGTAGATCCAAGAGTTGTATCGAGGGTTATAGACAAGAGATTTAGGTCGAAAACCATGACCCACCGGGTTGGTCTAGTGGTTAACGCGTGTTCCAAAATCAGCTGATTTGGAAGTCGAGTGTTCCAGCGTTCAAGTCCTAGTAAAGCCAGCTATTTTTACACGGACTTGAATACTATATCGTGGATACCGGTGTTCTTTGGTGGTTGGGTTTTAATTAACCACACATCTCAGGAATGGTCGAACTGAGAATGTACAAGACTACACTTCATTCGCACTCATACATATCATCCGCATTCATCCTCTGAAGTATTATCTAAACGGTAGTTACCGGAGGCTAAACAGGAAAAGAGAGAGAGGTCGAAAACCATTTTTTTTTTTGTCTGGCGTAATTGTTAAATGAGTAGTAAACACAAAGGTTTTAAACAAAACTTGTAGAGAATCTGATTCTAAGTAAAATGGTATGATGCGTTCGAAATCTATCTTTATATGAACTTTCTTCTTTATTTTTACGGGTAAGACATGTCCTGAAATTTTCTTACATTCTTCGTGAATCACTCTGTTTATTTCCATTCTGTTTTTAACGTATTGTAAAATGTTTTATTTTATACTGGATCCGACCTAAAATACTTCCATACACATTGGATTTTTTTTTGTATTAACATACAGAATAAAATTCATTCTACAGCCATTCATTTAAAACGCATAAGTTTGATGAGAAAATTTTATAGTCGGAAGGTTTAAACTGATAGCATGTTGAATATTGCAGCGTTCATTTTATATATAAAAATTTGTATAAAATTTTAGTCCCTGATTTTATGACAGGTATTCGATTGTGTAAATTAAATTTATGAAATAGTCTCGGTTTCATGTTGTTGTATCGTTTATCGAAATAAGATAAACCGTTCTGAAGACATTAGATATTTATTAGAAAATT
The DNA here is from genome assembly GCF_047948215.1 of Lycorma delicatula. Classification (NCBI taxonomy): domain Eukaryota; kingdom Metazoa; phylum Arthropoda; class Insecta; order Hemiptera; family Fulgoridae; genus Lycorma; species Lycorma delicatula. The sequence goes on along the minus strand of NC_134460.1, from coordinate 77,652,415 downwards.
TTATTGCACATTTTTTATACTTCAGGACAAAATTTAAAGCAAAAAATTGTTTGTACGAAAAAGTTTTGGAATTTAGATCGAAGTTTCCTTTCGAATAATGTGTAAGAGTCTGTCCGAATGATAAATGGATAATTCGGCTCGATATATTATCAAGCTTTAAACTTCGTTTTTTTGCATATACGTGTCAATAGCAGTATTAATAAAATAATAATAATAATAATAATAATAATAATACATTGTTAATATTTTCTTATTGTTACCGTCTTTCTTTACTGGTTTCCACTCGAGTTAAATTTTTACTAGTTGTTTCAAATATATTTATATATTTTTTGTAAACAGATTTTTTCGTCTAGGTTAATGAGAGAGAATTTGAAAGAAAAAATTATGAAATATGACTACTCCATGTTCAATTCAGTATTAAAAACTGTAGGAGAATTGGATGATACAAAGGAAAGGAATTGCAACAGATACGATTGTATTTTTCATGTTCAAACTATAAAACTTATTTTTTTAAAACGAGTACAGGGTCTAAACTTTTGTTAGTTACATCCAGGTCGGTATAAAAAACTGAATTGTATAATAAATTAAAAGTGCTGAAATGAAATAATAAAGTATGTTTTCTCCGTAAAATAATATAATTAAAAGGTAAGGTTTACGTATTTAATTAATAGTAAGGTTTACGTATCTTTTATATATAAAATAATATTTTATTTGTTTATTTTTTCGAAAAACAATTTTTCTTTTCAATTTTATGTGAAAAATGTACCTTTAATAGTCGGAAAACTTAAAGTAATGAAAAACTACATATCTAAATGTTTCCTATTCCAGGGACCTTTACTTTACGTCCGGTAAGTCCTCTTTACGCTTACCAATTGAATGCTTGCCAAGCTACTTTCTCCCGTGTATTCCGTAGGTCCTCAAACTTTTCATCATGCATTAGTGAGGTGATCATATCTGTGGACCCACAAACATTCCTACTTTAATTTTTTGCATCACTAATTTTAGGAAACTTCTGTTTTAAGTACATGAAACGAGGATTATTGTCCATGGCCTTGACGAAATTCTTCATTAACCCTAGTTTGATATGTAACGGAGATAGACACACACTTTTAGGATTACACAATGGGTCATATTTTACACTTTTCTGTTCAGGAATGAGTGATTCGTGTTTAGGCCATTTTTTCTGCTTTTTTCGGCCTTTGCTATTCCATTCGCACAACAAACTAGAGCACTTTGTGTAACCAGGCTGCAGACCAAGAATAAGTGCAATTACCTTCAAATCGCCGCAAATATTCTATTCATATACTGTATATTGAAACTTTTCCAATATAAATTTAAAGTTTTCTTATGTTTCTTTCATACTAGCAGAGTGAGCCAAACTCTACTGATGGGAATTTATTGCCATTATGCAGAAGCACAGCTTTTAAACTAACTTTAGAAGAATCAATGAACAAGCGCCATTCTCGTGGGTTATGTTCATTACAAAGTGTCTCCATAACAGAAGAAAAATTATTACAAAACACTAAGCAATTTTCTTCAGAAAAATGGTCTTTAAATTCAGAATGATGATTACGATAAGTACATATCTTTGTATTCTTTTGAAGAAGATTCCATCCTTTTAGCCAGGAAGCAAGTATTTCAGACTGTTTTAGGATAACATAAAATCTCGTATGAGATCGTTAAGAGTTTCTTATGTCAGTAAATGAGGCTCAGATGAATTGCTTTGTTCAAATGTTGTATCAACAGAATCTGTTTCTATTTCTCCTTACTTCCATCACAGACTCTCTGCTTTCTTCATCTAATGTCACGTATTCTGGAGGCTTTGGTATGGGCAATTCTTCGCAGTGTTGAACTGGTCTCATTGCAGATTGCAAGTTAGGGTATACCACTGTATGTTTTGATTTTGACGTAATTCCTTTAACGCTTGTTAAGCAGAAATAACAGTCAGAAGAGTAATCTTTGGATTTCCTCCGGATCATAGAGATAGTAAATGGCATGTGCCATTTTTCCATGCAACGAGAAGCCTAGAACACGATAAGCAACAGATATGTGGGCCCAGGCTCCTGTTTGGCCCCCGAATTTACACCCAAAATAAAGTTCATAACACTTTTTTACTGATGGAGTAAGGTTTTGTTTTGTATGTGGTGAAGTGACACTCAGGTACCAAAGGACTTAAGTGTCACTTCACCACATACATAACAAAAATTGTTAGGATGATGTAAACAAACTCCAGACATTTTGTAACTAACGACTAATTAAAATATATAAAGTTGTAAATATGTAACACACAATAATTCAGACACACAAAGCAGTCACAATGACTTATTTACTGGTTCACTACTATCTCACAACTGGCATCGTTCTGATGAATGTGTGCTTTACTGAATCACGTTTGTACATGTCTATATGTCTGAACCTGCACAACAGTAGCAATGCTACCCTTTGAGCTTTGAGTTAGCTCATTTGATTCCATCATATTTTCAATGCTCTAGGAGATTTTACTTGACAATGGACAAATGGACGAAAAAACGTTTTAAAACATTTAAAAAATTAAAATAACAAAAAAACTGCATTAAGAACGCTTATTAATACTCGAGAGACAAAAAGCATGTTCACCAGTGTATTTTATGATTAATATCTGATTGTAACAAGAGTTTTACGATAAATAATAATTCAATAATAACAATAAAAAACAAAAAAAATATATGAAAAAATATCAGCAGTTATTAATGAATAAAACTTTATGTAATTTTTATTTTAAAAAAATGTAAATATGTATTTTAATAGGCATACAAGGAAGTCATCTGATGTCCACATCAGATTTTTTACAATCTTTTCTTATTGTTATTCAGATGCAGGTTTTAGCATTTATCATTAACGGTCTATACTTTCTTATAAGCCTCATTTTTATAGAACCATACATATTTTAAATAGGAATAAAATTTAAAAAAATGAATATAAAATAATACAGCCGGCTTGAAAATCGCCACTGAAAGTTAAGAAAAAATACTTTTGAATTTTACTTTATATATAGAATTTTTTAATTCGACGTCGTTTAACGGATTCATAAATTGGTGGCAACCGATTATAATTTGGTTCTACTTGTAAATAAAAAATTATAGTAGGTCATAAAACATATTTTAAACATTTTTGGTTTTCTAAATGCTTTTTTTAAATGATTTTTTTTATTTTGAATTTTTTACGCTAATTTGAGACGTATTTCCGATAAACGGTTACTCGACCGGAAATGAAGTAGATTTAAAATTTTGACCCAAAAAGAGTATCATTATTATTTTTAATAAAAATTCCTAGATGATATTTTAATTTATTATAAATTAATAATAATTCTCAATATAATTCGATTATTATTTTATTTACCTATATATTTTCTAATTTATTGACATCTCGATTCCCCCCTGCTAGGGGGGGGGGGGGGATCGAGATGTCAATAGGATCTTCTCCCCGAGGGGAGAAGATCCCGCCTCGAAGCGTGTTTGGTCGCTATACCACATCCTCCGTTCCTTGCCCATTATTAATTTATCGACTGGCGAAATAATGCATTTATTCATACATTTGTACTGATTAAATCGTTCTAAAATTATTCTTTTAGTTCCGAATATTAGCATGTATGGCCGTGTCGAGAAGATGCATTACAATAAAAAATTCTGTGTTATCAAATCGATGATTAAAGAGCCAAATCCCATTTCCATATTGTTTGTGATTATTGCTGATGGGATGATTCCGTTAATATGCGATGGAGAAGGAAAATTCTCAAGATTGCATTTTTGTTTATTTGAGATGTATATATATATATATATAAGTTTTTAATTCCTTTTAAATAGTCCATCTTTATATTAAGTTTTACAGAATAAATTACATATTTAAATCACATTAGATTTGTAAATCACTTTAGTTGATTTGTCCTCCAAACACATTAATATTAAAAAAATAAAATAAAAAATAAAAAGTTGAAGAGATTACATTTCATACAGTATCGTCCTAGTAAATCTATTCCGTGTGCTGTTTATTTGTTATTGGAAATATATTTTCTTCGTTGACTGTACCGTGCTGTTTTGCATGCATCGTGAGAGAAAATTGAAGGAGGTTTCCTATTTCAATCTATCTAATGTTGACAAACGTTATTCTATGTAAATAAAATTATATATATATATATATATATATATTATTTACTTATTTATAAATTTAAAAATAATATACATATTAATAGAGTTTATAAAGTGAAACTTCTTAATCTAGCCAACACAGTTTAATTTTAATATTTTATAAATCTAAGTTGTAAATAAATAAAATAATTTTGTTTCAGGCTCATTCATAGAAAAAAAAAATAAAATTTTAAATTATATTTCTCAAACATGGTACCGCTGATATGTTAATGAATAAATTAACAATTAATATAATCCACCTTACCGCACGTTGATGTACTCTAGATCTTTCGACTTATTTGGAACCCATTATCAGAGTTAAAATTAATACATTTAAAATCAAAAGTTAAAAAAAATCATATTATAAATTCTTAACTATGATCATTTGAACTTTTGACTTATAAATGGATTAATTTTATCTCCTGATGATGGCTTCTAAGTAAGCCGAAAGATCTAGAGTACATATCACCGTGCTTGTAAGGTAGATTATATTAATTGTTATTTTATTAATTTTAAATTATAATTAACTTTTATTGTGGTTAATGATGTTTAAAAAAATTAAATATAAATTTAATTAATTATATACGAATATATATATATATATATATTTACACGTAGAGTTATCTTCTTTGGCGTAAATAATATCCTCTTCTGTTGTGATTAGTTCTTAAAAATAGAATATTTTACTAAATTAAGGAATGGGCATGAATTTCACGTTCGCATCAAAATATATTTTATTTTATCAGCATACGATTTTTCTTTCTAAAATTATAACCTGAGATTAGTAAAATAATGTAGTATATCAAAATATTTTGAATCATTAAACATTACCGTGCAACTAAGTAGTGGAATTTTATCGATGTTACGAGAGCATATTTATGAACACTCGCTTATTTTTAAAAGAATAGCAGTTTCCATTTTTGCCTAGAACTGACTTCGAACTCAACTGAACTAGAACTGACTTCGTGAAACTCAATATATTATACTTCTGCATATAAGAAAAATCTTATCGTGCTATTGCAGCTATTTTTGATAAATTACTGAACCATTTATTTAAAATACAATTATTGGTATAATATATACCAATACAATTAAAAGATTTCCTTTTTCACGAACCATATTACTTCATTAATGAAGTTTTAAGTAATATCTTACAGTAGGTAACATGCTAACCGCAAGGATAGAATTCCAAACTGGTTTACATTACTGGATAGAATTCTGGTTTAGTTGTTATATTATACTCTGGCTATTATTACTGATTACGCAGAGCCGTTTGGTTGTAGGCATGAAGGGTGAGTACAAACAGTCACCGTGTTTGTAACCGTTTGAACGTTAGATGAACTAAAATTGCATTATTTCAAAGCTAAATGCAGTAATTTAAGTACCTACATATATATCTGAACGAACCAAGCAGACATCAAATATAATCTTGTGGTCGTAACAGTGTAGCAGAGTGACAAACGTTACACCATTAATGTTTGGTTTTCTTTTTTTTAAATAGATCACAATAAAAATAACTTTAATGTGTTATTTTTTTACAATTACCTATTCAATCAAATCAGGGTGTGGTATCGTATATTTTCTATTTAATTTTTCTACATACTGGATTAAATGAAGTCAGTTTTCTGTAATCCCTCGAATTCCATCTCAAAAAAAAAAAAATAATCAGAAAATTTCAAGATTATTATTCGTGTAAACATATTTTAAAGGTAGTTTATGGTATGTTTAAGTTAGTTTATTAAAAAATCTGAAAAATTGGTTTAAATAAAATTGGGTTGTTAAAAATTGGGCGGGTGAGGTGATCTCTTTTGGATCTACAGCTATGTTATGGTCCAATGTACTTTAGTGAAAAGTAAATTAGAAAAAGTTAAGGTTATTAAAAAAAAAGTCTCATCTTTTATTTTAAATAAAGAAATTTACCTAAATGTTCAGGACTTATATTTTTTTGACATTAAAAAGTCGATTTAAATGTAGGAATTCATCGTTTACTTGTTTAACAAATTATTTAAATTTTTTTTTATTACTGTTTGTCAACATATAAGGAAATAGAAAATAAATACGAAACTAATTAAAGTGAAAAGGTTAAAAACAATTTTCAAATTAATCACTTGGGGAAGGATTAAATTTTAACTTTTCCGTAATATTTTAGTCTGATATTACGTTTTACTGCCTCATAAATTTGTATTCTAATGCATATCTATTTAAATATTTTTATAAGCTAATAAATGTAAATAAAAATTTAAAAAAAATATGTTTTTTACAGCTTCGCCTATGGGGGTTTTTATCAGAAATGCAACTTTTCGACTCGTACAATCAACTTTTTTAACAAAAAGTTTATTTACGTATTTATTTTTACTTCCTTGTACGAAGTAAAGGAAGTATTGTGATCACAAAAAATTTTGGATTTTAACGGAAATATCCATTCCTAAATCCATTTTGACTAGTTTCGGCATGACGTCTGTATGTATGTGTGTATGTATCACGCATAACTCAAAAACGATTAGCCGTAGGTGAAATTTTGGATTTAGGACTGTTGTAACATCTAGTTGTGCACCTCCCCTTTCGATTGCAATCAACTGCACCAAAAGTGTCCAAAAAAGCCCAAAATCCAAAATATTTGGATGTTCGACTTTTTCCTAACTGTAGTAATAAGCCCTCATTGAGAGATTTTCAACGATATATATCATAAGTGGTACTTATTTTCATTTCTTCCAGAGTGTTAGCCGAATAAAATTTTAATTAATGGAATATTTGGATCTTACAAGAGAAAGACACATCGATTCGATTCAGACATCATCTCTTTTTTAAAATTTTTTTTTTTTTAATCTAAATACATTGATTTACTAATAATTACCAACTTCTGTAAAACCTTTTAACAGTAAATTAAATATAAAAAAATGTGAAGAAATATCAGAAGTTATTAAATGAAATAAAATGTTATGTACTTTTCAAAATGTGTATATGTAATTTAATAGGCGTACAAGGAAGTCATGTGGTATCCACATCAGATTTTTTTAATTAATTAAACGTAATGTTATGTTAAATATTAGAGAATTGATTCAAACTGAAAATATCAAAATAATTTTCAAATTTTCAAATTGGATCTAGGATTCTGATCTTTTGCAGAGCAAATTCTTCATTTTCTTCATTTTAAATTAAAAAGTATATAGTGTAATTTTTGACTTTAAAAAAAGCATAGGATTCTGTAGACTAACAGACGTTTTTTGAAGAATTAAAAGAATTTGTGTGGATGATAAAACCAGATATCTAATCAGATAAACATTAACAACACAACTTGTAATTTTAAATTTTTAAGCGAAATTTCTGATCCTTTCCTTATAAAAACAGGGGTAAGGCAGGGAGAGAGATCTTAACAAATGCTTTTCAGGTGTGTCTTAAAAAAGTAATCCGCAATTGGAATAACAAATGCAAAGTAAAAGAGTCGTTGGAAGATTAAGCATCGTTATCGATTGTCTCGCCTTCATTTTTCAAACAGTTCCAAAATAGCACCCGAATAAATAAACATATTAAAAGAAACCAGAAGCAAGCCTACAGTTATATTTTGAAAACAAAGCACAATATATGAGAATATAAAAACTACCACTTTTTTCAAAACCAGGTTTGAAAAATTAAAAAAGTTTAAATACGTCAAAGAGATTATAGACTGGAACCACTAAGAAAGATTAGCCCTAAGAAATCGGTTGAAAAAATAGAATCTGCCTACCGTCAAACTCAAAACGTGTAAAACAAAAAATTTATCTGTATAAATGCAAAATTAAGGCATTTGAACTCTGTGATTCGTCCAGAAGCGTTGTGCGGTGCAAAATGTTTTACAGTGATGTTTAAAGAAATGAAATAGATTTTTAAGGGAAATATTTGGTCCTAGAAGGGATGACATTTTTAAAATTCCACCCACAAAATGCTACATCAGAAATTTAAAGAAATAACAAAAATATGCATGATAGGAAATTGATTTTTTTCAAAGGCCACGTTTTAAGAATGTGTGGTAATTGTAGTTCTAAGAAAAACTAAAATTGTATATAAAAGTAAAGTTGTATATTGTGATAATGTTAAGAAAGATTTAAACAAAGTAGGATTAGAAATTACGGACATACAAAATTGGGAATTATTCATGAAAACAAATTTTAAAATCTCTGGAAAGAGGGTTTTCTACTTAGAAGGATAACTAAAAAGAATGTAGAAATAGGGAAAATTCAGGAAAAAGATTAATGAGAGATTTAAAATGTACTGGCAGGAAAGATAGAAAAATACTAATAACTGTTAAACATCCATTCGTCTATAAACGAAGTTTTGTCCATAAACAGTTTTATTTATGGTGGGATTGAATTAAAAAAAGTTTCCTTACATTGTATTGAACAAAAGTGATTAATTAGTTAAGTAATTTGACAAATATTGTAAAGATAAAGAGTTGGCCTAACTGTGATGAATTAAATTTCTGTAATCTCAAGCGGATTTCAAAACGCAAGATGTAGAAGAAGGATTTTCTGTGTTTTTTTTAATATCTCTATTTTTAACAGTATCTATTTGTAAGCTTTACTTTTTCATTATAATAAATGAATCTCAATAAACGTAGGTGTTATTATAATTTTTTTTCATTTGTTTTTTAATAATATATTTAAGTGTTTTCTTAAAGTATCAAGAATAGTATATATATATATATATATATATATATATATATATATATATATATACACACACACACACACACACACACACACACATATATATATATATATATATATATATATATATATATATATATATATATAATTCTGCTATTGAAAATAAATTCAATATTTCATTGTATGAGCTTGCGCTGTTAGTTTTGGAATTTTCTCTTTTCAGGACTACTATTCTTTCTTCTTACTACCATATTTTATGCAAGATTATCTGTGCTTGAAATGAAAAATTGAAATGGAATATTTTAAGGGAGCGAACCAGTCCTCTTCCTCGTGACAAAGCGCTTTTATAGGTGTGAAAGGGAAAATGTTTCAGATAAAATGCAAGATTTTTACCGTACCTTTAGCGAAAGAAGCGTTGTATCTAGACTTAGAGCTTTGGAAACGGAATGAAAGAAGTAAAGTGATTTCTACTGAATATAACTTGCTCGTATTTCACTGCCACCATTATTTTTATAATTATTGTATTTTATGACTACTTTTTTTTGTAATATAGACGTGTAACGTTCATTTATTTTTCTTTATTTCTTTTCACACCTGCAGTCCGGATAGTTAGTTACTCAGCTGTAATTATACATGATACACGATACGTTATATTTATTTGTATATTTACATTTTTATAAAAATAATTATTACAATTGTTAATGAATTAATTTTTGATACATTTTAGTATTATGAAAATAAATATTTTAAATACAGTTGTTAGTTTTCCCCGATGAAATACTATACCAGATAGTTTCTGAATTGTTATTGTTCTGGGTTTTTTAAGCCGATTGTTTTCAATTAGAAATTCACATAGATAAAATTATGTAAGTATATAATATTTTTAAATAAAAATTAAATACATCTAGATATGTTTGACTAAAATATAAAAAATACATTCATATAAACATACATCCGCAAACGCTTTGTTTTTTAGTTACTACGTATTAACAAACCATTTTGCTTTGATTTCTGATCCAACGGTAAACTGAAGATATATTAAAATTTTTGGTATATATATATATATATATTTGTAGAAAAATCGGTGTTGTTGGAAAAAATAGTTACATTTAAAACCGCCAATTTTGCTCCATAATTTTTGTTGCAAGGATTTTCAATTTATTTTCATTTTATTGTTGGAACAGTTATCAGTCGTTCAAAAATAAGGCGTTTTACGACATATGTTACACTAATTTATAAGTTATGACATTATTGGTTAACAAAAGAATATTATGGGTGGAAACTTATAATTTATATAATTTTCTAAGTAATCATGAAGATATTGTAAATAATAATTAAGATAGCTTGTAATGGTAAGTAATCAATAAAATACAAGCAATTAATATAAGGTAAATTTTAAGTCATTGGAGATTTTTTACAAATTTTTGTGGTCTTCAACTGTTTGAATGCTTAGATGTTATTCTCCTCTATTTTGTTTTCTGTACTAATTTGTTAATCTCAAAATATGAACGAAATCTTACATCTTCTATTCTCTATTTTACATATTCGAACTTCCCCTTTTCTTTACACTCTATTCCCTTTTCACATCCTCTCTTACCGAGTTAACTAAATTCGGATGTCTTTAATCACCTTAGGCCTATCGACCTAATTTGTCTGTACTATATTTTACGGATAACTTCTATTTCCGTCTGTTCGTCTTAAGTCCACGCAGTTTTGAACTTTAACGACCCATCTAATTTTCAGCATCCTCTCATGTACTTCAAAGTTAAAATTATTTCCTTTTAATCTATTCGTTCTCTTTCTTCCTGCTCTTTGTATTGTCTATGTTTTACTTTTGTAAAGCCTGCACGCTCCACATAAATAATATTAAGAATATTTTTCCGTAATTAAAAACTTAAATGCCAACCTGACTGGAGTTTGAACGCAGGACCCTAGACCAGCGATCTCCAAACTGTTTGTTCGCGTATCTCTAAGAAGAAAATAAATTATAAGTTTTACCTTATATAATACAATATATATATATGTATATATATTTGTGTGTGTGCGCGCGCGCGCGTATGTTTGTTTAGTCAAAAATCAAATTACTTATTTATACTACTTCTTTGGCGTACCCCTAAGTATCACTTTGCATACCCCTAGGGTACGCGTTCCCCAATTTGGAGACCACTGCTCTACAGGATAGAAAACAAAGAAAACGTAGTAATGTTTCGTAGTGGAGTGGAGTTATTATTTTAATTTTACGTCCTCATTGGACCACTTTAGTCAGTCTGCGTCCGGTCATCATCTTCGATGAGCGCACTTTCTGTTTTATCGAATTTCCCAGTACCTCTTCATTCGTCTGATTTCTACTTTCTTTTCTCATCCATAAACATCCATTAATTGTGTGTGTTTGCCTGTTTTTCTCCAACATTTTATTTTTTTCCCCGTCTAGTTTCTGGATGGTTAATGTATTGTTTTGTAAATCTTCCAGAGTTATTCCAAGTTCTTCCATACTTCTCTTATTTCCTTGATGTATCCTAATTTTTCTTCCGATTCCATAGCTTCTCCACAGTTCTTATTAATATGATTTCTGGTGCCCTCATGAGATTCTCAAAGAAAGATATCTGCTTATGTATAGTATCTATGTCGGGCTCTAGCTCCTTGTACACCAATTCATTTAGCACTATCACCATTTTAGCTCTCTTTCATGTTTCTTGTTTATACACGTTCTTGCTATTCTTATCTCTACTTTTAGAGTCTTGTCAATTCTGTTCCTCTGAGTGACCTTGAAGAGTGTTTCGCTAGCATAAGTTATTTCTGGCTGAACTACTGTGTTGTAGTGTTTTAATCTTTTGTTGATGGATAGGCATTTTTTGTTATATCTGGGCGATGTTAATATTTGAGCTTTTATCATTTTATTAGTTATTTTTTGTCAGGTGGGTTTTTTGAAGTTGTATGTTATAATTTCTCCTGGGTATTTCTCCTAAGCGCCGGCCTTCGTGACGTAATTGATAGCGTCTCAGCCTTTCATTCGGAGGTTTCGTGTTCGAATCCCGGTCAGACATGGCATCTTTACACGCTAAAAAATAGTTATTTCATCTCAACGTCTGAAGCAATATCTAACGGTGGTTCCGGAGGCTAAAAAAAAAAAAGTATTTAATTTTTTTACGCTTTTATTTTCTGTTGTTTAGTGTTACGTGGTTTATTAATGGGTCCGCTATCATTGTTTTTGTTTTTTCAAATGAGATTAGGAGCCCTATTCTTTGTGCTACATTTTGAAGGTTCGTTATTTGGGTTTTAGCTTCTTGGATTTTGTTAGCTATTAGCGCTAAGTCATCCACAAATCCTAGGCAATTTAGCTTTATTTGGTTCGTTTTGGTTCCGATCTTTATGATCTTAGGATCTTATTTTTACCACTCTTTCTTTACGTCCTCCAAAACACAGTTGAAGAGCAGTGGATATAAACCGCCTCTATGCTTAAATCCTGTTTTAATCGTAAATTATTCAGATTGTTCGTTCCTGAATTTTACTTTGTATCTGTTAGAGCTAATTTTATCATTGTTATTAATTTGGGGTGAAATCCAAAATTTCTTAATATGTCTAAAATTGATAGTCTGTGGATACAATCATTGGCTTTCTTGAAGTCTACACAAGATATATGACTTTGGTATTATTACAGTAAACAAATTTTTTTTCAGAATACATCCCTATATTTTTAAAATGAAATAAAAAAAATTATCTTAAAAAAAATTCTTAATATTGTCTTGTTGTATCATCTCTGACTAAAATCAATGATTTTATATGAAGGAAGATCAAACCATTCTGATTATCTGAACATTAAAATTTTGATAAGCATTACACAGCCTAATTTTTTTTGTTCCAGTATAAATATAATAGTTATTTAAAGAAATTGTTTTTCTTATAAGGGATTTTTTGGTAGTATTTTTGAAATAAGTTTTCTAATTTTAAAAATTTTACATGGGATCTCAGCCGTTTTTTTACACAACAAAGCCCATATTGCAAACAGAATACTTTAATTCTCTTTAATATGTCTTTACACATAGTTTGTGTAGCAATATTAAAATGATCTAAAGGTCACACAACAAGATATTGAAGAAAGAAAATGACCTGCCTTGATTCCTCAGGTATTTTGAAATATGAATACATGGGGATCCCTTATCTTCGGGATGAGATTGTCCCTTTCAGTGCAAAATTCTTAGTTACGCTAAATGACATGTAAATTCCCTTGCTTTGAATCTACTAGATAACAGTGATGATATTAGACGATTGAAAGGGTTCATGTGTTGGACGTTAGTGATGGTCGTTTAAGATATTCTATTTTCATTTTTTTTTCTTCCGGTACTATTTCTTGTTAATATTTTTTATTATTTTTCGTTGCTATTGTTTTAACGCTTGTTTTTGTTCGTTTTTCACTGCTTAACACTGTTTTCATTCGTTCATTTATCTACCCGTGTGTTTATCTTCTATCTGATAAAAGATAAGTGGTCCATGTATTGGACAAGTTTTAGAATCCAGAGGTGATAATGGGTTTTACTTGGACTTTTAGAATGTTTATTAACACGACAATTTTTGTTATAATCTTTTACTTCTATTTTCGGAGGGGGGGGGGAATCATTGGATGGCCCTTTGTAAGTAATATTTTTAACATATATTTAAGTGTAGTTTAATCAGGAGAAATCGTTTGTAAATTTTGGTTTTACAGCAAAAAATATTGTGTCCAAAATTACAGTAGAACCAAGATATTTGGACAGTAAAATAAAAAAACAAACTAGCTTTTGGTAACGATTTTATAGGTTGTAAAAATTTGATTTTGTCATTTTTTTTTTAAACTAGAACTTTATACATTAACGCGTTAACGTAGTTAGATTTTTTTATCCATTTTCATACTTTAAAATTATTGTTTAAATATCACAAGCGCTCATGAACAGTAATTCTTGTAAAAAAAAAAGTCATATTTTTTTAACAAAATTGGTAATTTCAGACATAATTTATATTATTGAATATAATTTGAACTTAAAGAGTAATATAAAATGAGTTCTGATAAAATTGGAATTAGTGTAGTAATTAATATTTTTTGTTGTTTTGAAATGGAGCATTAGCAGTTCATTAATCTTATCGCCCTGAGGGAAAAACAACGATTAATGCAGATTATAATAATATTAATTCTGTTTGTTCTTTACCGCTTATAATACTCGCTTTTATATTTTAATATTCTAATAAATCGCATCATTAAACATTGTTAAGTAATCTTTTCGTCCTAATTCAAAAAGAAGAGTTCCTGAATTTGACACATACGTTTTTTCTCTGCAAGAAGCTGATTTCAAAGATTTTTTTCTATTTTATACAGGATATTCCTCCTAATTACCAAATAATCTCTAAATATTGTTACTGTTTATTTCAACTGTTATTAATTTTTTATTGAATAAAGACAAAAGAACATTTTTAATCCATAATTTTTTCAGAAATCTTTATTTAAATGGAAAAAAAAACTTTTTTAAAGATTATCATATCTATTAATCCACTTGTTTTCCGTTGTAGATTTTTTTATATTACTCTGTTGGAAAATTAAAAAAAAATTGATGAAATTTATTATTCACATAATTTACCCTCGGTAATAATCTGTTTATATAGTCCTCTATATCCGTTTCTTATTTTTACCTACACGCACATTTTTGTATTTTGTGTTTTTATTTATAATGAAACTTAAAACGATTGAAATTTTTAAAACGATTTAGAAAATTGTGCTTACGCTTTCCTAGTTATTTTTTGTTTAAAATTGACGTTAAATTATAGATTAATAATTTTTTGGTATTTTTTTGAAATTACCACCGACTTAAGAGGTTAAAAATGAAATAAAATGTAATTTGAAATGCATTACGTTTTCAATTTTTAGTAAATTTTTAAAACTTCTTAATTTTTTTTTTTTGTTCTGCTCCCTTGGACCGGCTTAACAATCAAAGTATTACTCAGCCCAGGGAAGTGCCCTTGCGACTGCAATAAGCCTCCCCACCTCCCGGCAGTACGTCCGGCATGCCAATTCGACTCACCGGTTCTGGATCTTTTCTTTATTTTCATCTTGCCTCTGCCTCTAACCGCTAAGGCCAGGGAAACCGTGTCCGGCTATGCCGTTCCCGGGCCCTGCTCCAGCAGCCGGATCTCGGTCGTTATGTTTTTTCTCTTAAAGTAACTCCTCCTACCTCTTTTAATCCACTTCTTCCTTTGCTCGTATAATCTCAGCCATGAATCTCTTGATTGTCACACATTCCTTCTACCTCTCAGCATATACTTTGTTGTAGTTTCCGTGGTTTTCCGGGTTTCTTAATTTAAGTTTGGCCACAAATTTGACTATTTCAATATTTAAATAAATATTATTTC
Organism: Lycorma delicatula; assembly: GCF_047948215.1. NCBI lineage: Eukaryota > Metazoa > Arthropoda > Insecta > Hemiptera > Fulgoridae > Lycorma > Lycorma delicatula. The sequence goes on along the minus strand of NC_134460.1, from coordinate 77,637,234 downwards.
TGTTTATCTCATTTTTATTTTTTTAGACAAATTTGAATAAGTTTGGAGTTATTGAGTTTAGACGGAAGAAAACGTTTTCTAACTTTCATTTAAAAGAACTTGTTTTTTTTAAACATTAAAATCAGTGTTTTTCTTAAAGAGATAACTACTTGCTTTCGGAAAATTAAATTAAAGTTTTTTTGATTATAGAAATTTTGATTAAGCAGTATATTCGAGTTGTGGGTGCATTACATTTGTTGCTCATAAATCAGTAAAATTACTTTCCTTTTTCATGTTTGATTGACTTTTATGAATGGTTGTAATATTTTTAGGGTAGGTGGTCAGGAAACAACCCGAAGAATGAAAATCCAATAATGATAATACAGTATAATTACAATTTGGCCCAGTAGAGAAATTCAATTAATAAGTTATCGTCCTTAAGTTATTGTAATTATTATTTCTGATTAATTAATTTATGTATATGTATATACTCGTATATAAAAAAATCTTTTTTTTAATTTATTTTTTATTTTTATTTTTAGACGGGATGATTAAATTTGCCGTAGGTTAGCAACCCTAGTTTGTTTAAAATTCTAACAACTTTATTTATTGAATTACATTCAATAAATGTATTTTAATTCGTTTATTTATTTCCATACAATCGTCGTATATTTTATTTATTGATGTAAAATTGTATTTCATTTTTAATTTATATATTGTCAAAAATAAAACATATCCGCATATTTTTTTTTTTTTTTTTAATTATGAATGATATTATTTTGATTCTGGTGTTGCATTTAATTTTATTACTTATATTGCCTGCAGATGCGGACTATATTTTTATTTAATAAAAATAACAATAATATTTTTTAATTAAAATCAAAAGAAAATTAGAATTTCAACAAAAAAAGTGTTCCGAAGAGAAATAAGGCTTTATGTCTAAATTTAAACTGAAAAAAATCTCTTGTAAGTGTTTATTTTATTTACTTGACATAAAAAGTAAAAAAGAAAAACTTGCCTTAGAAGGGTTCAGAGTTGCAAGGTCTGATATATTACTTAGGTTAACATTTCTTTCCCGTTCTCAATCTTGTCTTCCGCTTACCTTGGAAATCTTTCCTAAATAAGCCTAGCTTGCCCGTGTATACCTACTGTTTTATTTTTTATTTTTTTATCTGTATAAAATTCCGTTATGATTTTTATTTGCTTCTTTTATCTTTGAACCGAAAGATTGTGAATAATTTTTCTTTCTAGAAACAATACCGACAATAAATTATTTAATTTTAAAATAAAATTCAAAATACAAAATGTCTAGTTTTGTATTCTCTATAAAAATGTTTCGATTAAAGGATTATACATACAACGAACAAATTTATATTGTATAAATTCGTAAATCGTTTGCTTGAAAGTTTTTAACTACAGAAATTAGAAGTCCGGTACAGGATTAGTACGAAACAATGTATCTTAGTAACTTTTCTGTTTATTAGGTACCATAATCGAATGAAGCCCAAGTTACGTTACTTCTGAAAGCGGCATGCCGTTCTCATAAATAACAATGTCCCAGGTCAAACTCACTTTAAGGAAGATGAGAGTTGAGGCAGTTTATTGTAATTTTCTATCTGATTCGAATATGCAGTTGCATATCGGCACGCCAGGCCGGACGAGATACGGGTAGTACGTTGTCCAACAGTTAACAAATTCATAATTTTCTGCTTACCGATCGCCTCTGTAGTTTATACCATTAATCTAAGGAAAAATAAATACTCTAGGCTGTGACCTTTAAATTCTTTACAGCTATTAGAGCCATTTAGAAGGACTTAGGAGAAATTATTTTATTTAATGTTTTATACATGTTATTATTACTTGTAACTTACGTTATGATTTTGAATTATCGTTAATAATATTTCCTTACACAGTAACGGGGGTTTAATTTATTATTATTAATTCCTGTCGTTTCAAACGTTACGTTTTTAGCAATCTGTTGTCTCGGTCGACGTATCCTTTCAATTTTTAGGTGAAAGGAGTACAAAATAATAAAAAATCTACATTATGATTTATGATATGATTATAGTTTAGAAAGAATACTAATATATATTGTAACATGACTGATATAACGGACCTGAGTAACGGATTCCTATCAATTAAGAAGAAAGTAGTAGAGAATATAACAATGGGAGAAATCCAGAAAGGGACAAAATGAAACCGTTTTAGTAAAAAGTAACAGGTCCGTTTAACAATCGTCTTTTCTAATACTGCCCACTGACACACCTGATTAAATGTTTGTTCCGTGAGAAGAGTTACCGGACCAGGGTAGGAATTTCATTGGAACGATTGAGGGCGGAGATCATTTTCACGTTTCGAGTTGGGTGCGGTCCGGCAGGTAAAGAGGACAGGAGTAGTATAAATACTCCAGAGAAGATGTTAAAAATCAGTTCTACGAATTAGTCTAACTGAGACGATATAACGTCAGTCTGCGAGATGAGAGTGCTACGATAGAGGAGTTATGCGAATTACCCGCGATTAAGTCGACGTCACAAGTAATTCTAGTGTTGAGAGTACACGAAAACAAGAAATGGTTCGGTGAGTTACTGTAAGATTATAAGTGAAAGAGATAATGCACTAAATTTCATTCATAAATTGTTAAGGTAGTTTAATTTGTGAACAGCAAAGGTATTTGCAGTGAAAGAACTTTATACTTATCTTATCTATTGTACTGTTGTTTTCAGTACAAAACTAGTGGTTAAAAGTGTTAAGAGTAGCGGTCATGCTAATGTCTTTAGTTAACGGGACTAAATTTTGGTTTTCATTATTTATTTACCTGTGAATAAATCCTGACGATTACTTTAAATTCAGTTTTATATGTAATCACTGTTTATTATTATTATTATTATTGACATTTGTTATTATTATTACTATTGTTTTTGTTTTTGTGGTTATGATTACTACGACTGTTATTTGTTTATCTATTAGTGTCATTATTTTAATTTTTATTGTGAGTTGTTTATTATTGTCGCTTATTATTACTATTGTCATTATTATTGATTTGTCTCGTTTTACTTATGTTTATAAATCAATAAATTGTAGTTATATAAACATTTTCAATTGTAAATTTCTCAGTATCCTGATCGAGCCGTGAACATGCGAGATATATTCTTGCTTATTTATATTAAATCAAATTATAATATACAGAACCTTCAAATTTTTTGGCGAAACTTTTTTTGTAAAAAAAAGAAGATAATAAAAAAAATATGAGTTACACTGGTAACTCGTAAAAAATTAAATAAAACGTAAAATATCCAGTAAAAAATTAGAAAAATTATGTAAACAATATAAGATGTTAAATAATGGATTCCAAAAAAAAAAATTATATGAAATGAAATAAATTAAAACGAAGGAAAAAATAACGTTGTGGCTATGAAAAATATACAAGAGTAAAAAAAATAAAGAAGAAAAAAACGTAAGATGATAAATGATGGAAGTGTATGAAGTTTTAAAACGAATGACAGAGATAGAGAACGCTCGCTAAAGAAATAGAGACCCCGGGAGAAAAGGCTAACAAACCGTACGAAGTACTACGAAAGAGGAAAAGGGTGAAAAAGAGATAGAAATAAAATAGGGGAAAATGGGTGGCTGAGTGATCTGTGGTTTGTTCCCCCGCCTCTCTTTAAAGAGGCTTGATTTATCCTTTCTTTCACCTTGAAGCGGGGTACTTTTTACACCCCATCCGGTTCAAACCTAAGGTACTAATTCACTACCAGACATCGCTGTTTGTTAACCAATATTCTGTTTGGCTTGAATAAATTCAAACGCCGTATTAAATCTTAAGTCATATTAAATACGAGGTATTCATTACCGAATATAAACCAAACACTGATTTACAATTTATTGTAAAATAAAATAAACCTCTTATTTTACTTTATCCTTTATACTTTTATTTTAGAATTAAATAAAAACGTACTTTAAAAATTCCTTTAAAATAATTTCCTTTTTTAACAGTGCAGAATGAAACAAATCCCGTTAAATTATAGGTCTATTGAATTAGTTGAATTAATTATCTAACAGGGGTTATTAATCTTTATTAACTGCTAATTTAATACGTGTAGATTCCACTGGATCAAAACCGATTCTATATTTTATTTTCTACGGAAAAATTCGTATAAAAATATAATATAAAAAATATTAAAAAAACCTAAACCAAATAACTAAATTATATATATATATATATAAAACTAAGAAAACCGTTTATGAATATTTGAAAATAGGAAATTAATAAAACTTAACCCACCGGGTTGGTTTTGTGGTAAACTCGTTGTAGTAAATCAGCTGATTTCGAAATCGAAAGTTCCAAGGTTTAAATCTTAATAAAGGTTGTTGCTTTTATTCGGATTTGAATACCAGGTCGTGGATAGCTGTATTCTTTGGAGGTTGGGTTTCAATTAGTCATAAGTCTCAGAAATGGTTGGCCAGAGTTTGTTCAAGGCTACACATTTACCGGTACAGTTACATTACACTGATAAGTCATTAATTGTTGATGCAACTATAAATAAAAGTATTAAAAAAAACTTAACAATTTACCTAAAAACCTTATCGAATACTTGGGTTCGTCATCAGTTATAAAGTACTATATTAGGTAATGCATTACTATCATAACATGTAAATTTTTTTGATAATCATTTTCAACTGAATTAAATATTTTAGTGGTTCTTCATTTATGTTGTTATAAGTTGGTCAAACTGTCACAGTTTAATTAAGGTATTCATTACAATGGTAAATGCACGGGTATCCTTTTCGAACTTTCGTTCGAAAAGTTTTCGGCCTGACAAAGAAATCCATGATTTTACAGAATTAAACAAAATTATTTTTTAATGTAGCCGCTTTGCAATTTGATACATTTAGAACAACGACTTACAAACATTTAATACGCTCATGTTTCAATAGCTATGACCGATTATGGTATAAATGGAATTACTCTAAAAGTTAGGTAGGGAATTTAGCAGCAACAACCAGAGTTTGTACAAGCGTATTACTTCGGCGAAAGAGCACTTTCTTTTTGGCCAGATCTGAACGTTTAGCTTTAGTGTGAAGCGTAATACTCAACGGTAATTGTCCTCTCTTTAGGTAATTTATGAGCATCAAATCACGAGAATCCCTTACCCCAAAATAAACCCTAACCATTATCTTTCCTTCAAATGGAATCGTTTTCGTTTTCTTTGACGCACTTTCATCTGCTCCCAGCTATTGTTTGTTCTCTTACAGTTAATGGTAAATCAATGTCGCATATACTTTTATAAATCTTTGGAGAAGTTCAGAGGAATCGCAACCCTTGAGAAGTGCTCAGTCGAATCTATTTTTGATAAACCATAACAAACGCGGTAATCATCGAGCGGAAAGTTTTTCATATTCAAAAAGTTGTATAAAATGTAATGGACACGGTCTATTGAGATATTTACGATATCAGTATTCATTCGGCGATTATTTAATACGGCATTATGATTTTTTATAATGATTTCACCGGTTTTAGTGGTTTAAAGGCGTCCCGAGCGCTCATCTCTTTTTGAATGGATGTACTACTTCGTTTAAATTCAGCAGCCATTTTACCAATGGCTGGGTTTTACCAATGATAAAATGTTTCCAACATTTATCGTTGGAAACGTAGGACAAGAGTCTTTAAAGTGAAATCTTAACTCTTGATGTATTTCCATTGGTATTAAACCTTTACAACAAAATATTTTGTAACATCGAAAATTTAATTCGTTCATTAGAAAATATCAAAACTTGTTTACTTCAGCGCCACACACAAACTATTAAACGCACGCGTCTGAAACTTTGCAGCACGCCATCTATAAGGTCACAATTTACAAATATCATAATCATGTTGAAATACTGTTCCGTCTCTGTGCCTCTGAGAATCCGAACGATTCCGGATTAAAAAAACAATAGTTAAAAATAATCACTCGTTCGAGTTAGATTAATCTTTGTAGGAAAAATCGCTTCGGTTATTTACGTTAAACGTCATAAACGTAATGGTTCTATGTGAACTCAAGCTGTAAAATCACAGCCCCTCTCAAAAATAACAAGCATTTCGTACCAGGTTTGCTACCGAGAATGAGGAGCGAATTGGTTTCCAGTCGCCTTTTTTACTGAACCGAATGCACTATTGCGTATTAGGATACCGAGCACGCTGTTATTTATCGGGTTTATTTAGCCTTAATAGCGATGTCACCTTCACTCGATCAGAACTAGTTGTATCGCAGTTGCTGATTGATAACGATTCTAACTGGAGCCTTACATATGCTTTACATATCATAGTAAAAAAAGTACTGTGACTATTAGTGTAAAGTAAAAAATTACTATACCTCTTTCAATCAAGAAAGATACGTTACATATATTAACAATTTTAAACTTTTAAACAATGTTAAAGCTGAATTGAGAAACAGTTTGAATAATGATTACATAAAATTTCAATGTTTTTACTTTATTTATTTTACGTAGAATTAATTACTGATTTCAACTATGTTAAAATCCATACGTTTTTAAAGTTCAATTTATGAAAGCGTCATAAAACATGTAGTTGAAATTTCCTGTTATGCATAGTAGTACAAAGAAAGATATTTTTTATAGCGTTCTACTTTTTTTATATTATTTCTGTTATACCTAGCGTATTGTAGTTAAGTTATAACTGAGATAGGTTATATACGTTATAATATCACGGTCTGTTTATGTTACTAAGATTAATGTCAACACTTTTTCCATTTACATTCAAATTGAAAAATTAGTTTTTACAACAAAAAGTTTGTAATGAACTCGGTTACAAATGCTTTTATGCATTACGTAGAATAGGATCAATAAAAAGAGAAATATTTTTTTATTATTTTATCAGGTTAAAAAATAATAATAGTAATAGATATATTGCGGTAAAAGTATTGTATTGTTTAAATGTTATTTAGAAGGTACTAGCGTACTGTTTAGAATTTAACGCCGATGAGAACTTTTAAAATACAATTTTAAGGAAAAACTTTTCCTTAACGTTTTCTGATGCCAGATAAATTTTTTTGCTTCTTGATAATTTTCACTTGTAATTAAAACTGTACTGTTAAATTGATTTATTTTATTATTATTTTATAAATTTTATATTATTTTGTTGATAGAAAATATACTTAAAAACGATTTTAAAAGCTGAAGAATGTGTTAAAGGAAGTGCATCCTAAAGTCATAACAATTCTTAATTAATAATAAAGTCCCATTTACCTAACGTAATTTAGGCCAATCTTCTAACCCACCGAATCGGTCTAGTAGTGAACGCGTCTTCCAAATCAGCTGATTTGGAAGTCTAGAGTTTCAGCGTTCAAATCCTAGTAAGAGCAGTTACTTTTATACGGTTTTGAATACTAGATCATGGATACTGGTTTGTGTTCTTTGGTGGTTGGATTTCAATTAACCACACATCTCAGGAATGGTCGAAATGAGACTATACAAGACTACACTTCATTTATTCGCATACATATCATCCTCATTCATCTTCTGAAGTAATACCTGAACGGTAATTTCCGGAGACTAAAGAGGAAAAAAAGAAAAAGGCCGATCTTTTATTGTTTTGCAAGGATTAAGAGGCCCAGCTTAATTCGATAGGCATCTTAACTACAGATTTGAGAATTGTATTGCATCGACTACAAAGGAAGTTTCCTCATGAGATGTATGGCAGAGTCACTATGATAAGGGGTTGTGGTTGTAAGAGGCCATCTGAAGGCGATAGTAGGTTGTGTAAATATACAGTTTGAAATGTGTACCGAGGTATTTGCATCGTTGGCATCCTGACAGATCCTAAACTGATGACTGTGTTGTGTTATCCAGTGTAGAGGATTTAAAAAATGACCTCCGGTAAAAGCTTATCAGAGCCATAAACAATGGGGATGTGTGGCGACCGGGTTTATAACAAGGCGTGTGTCTTCCCGTTTGGGAGTCAGGATGGATGGTAAAGTCACTAATAAGGATAAATATTTTATATCATACTCGTGATAGATATTTGTAGAATATACTAAGGCTTACAGGTCACCTCATCCTTTGCTCACATAGTAATCATGGAACCGGTTCAGAAAAAAAGGTAGACTTTCTGAAAGGGCGATCTATTTATAATCTGAGCGTGACACAAGACAAAGTGTTGTAAAAAGAATTTCTTCAAGTCTGTGTTCGGTGTAAAGCGTCTATTACTCCACCCGTAACTACCCAGGAGATCAATGTATCTTTACACAGGATATGGCAATTCATTATTTATCAACAAAGTTGTTTTCACTGTTAAATTATGATTTTTAGAAATAAATTATTTTTTCCGCGATATTGTATATCATTTTGAAATTACATTACATAGGTTATTTCGCCGTCTAGATATCATCTTAGTTGTCATACAATTAAATTATCATTCTGCTTTTCTTTCTTTTTATCTCTAACTGGCATTTGGATTTGATCGACTCCAAAGCCCGTAAGCAGCTGTGAGTCTCATTGGTTGTCTTATTTAATTAATAAGACGCTTGCTTCCATGGCCATTTTCCTGGCTTTATTTTAGGTTTTTCCTGTGGTTTTTATATCATCATCGATCTGCTTGAACTACGTTTTCTTTGAAGCTGTTCGTTTGACACTCCAGTGGGTAGGTCGTTCATTCCAGAGAAGTTTGTATGGTAGTCGGTTTCTAATCATTCTGTAAACATGGCCAAACCATCGTAGTCTTTGTTTTTGAATCTGTTTCTCAATTTTTGGTTGTTGTTCGCAGCGATGGCGAATAACCTCATTTTGGATGTGATCGCCTCGCGAAGTGAGACTATGATGGTTTGGCTTAGGCATCGCATTTCGGACACTTGAAATTTGCTCAAGTCGGTCTTAAGTAGTGTCCACCCTTTCTGCTCCATAAAATTGGCAGGATCAGGGTTCTGAAAAGATGATCTTTGGTCTTCAGCGAGTTATAGCTTTGTTTTCACAAGCACCACTTCAGGGAAGCAAATGCTGCAGTTACTTGACCAATTCGACTGTGGATTTCCGCCGTAGTTGCTCCTTTCTTCTCCTGGACCAGTGAGCCCAAATATTTGAATTCTTGCAGTAGTTCAATTTGTTTCCATCCGGTTGGACAATGGCGCTTGAACGGTCTCTTGTTAGTACATGTGTTTTATTTGCATTTATTTTCAGGCCGTACGATTGGACAATGCGGGTGATATCAAAGAGAATATCAGTGGCCTCAGTATCACAGTCGTTGAATACGCCACTGTCATCGGCAAACATCAAGTTAGTCAGTTAGCTATCCTCTCCAAATTGGATTTATCTTCTGTCCTGGAAAACTCGTCGCATTATGGAGTTAACTACTATGTTAAAGAGGAGTGGGGAGGCAACGTCTCCCTGACGGATTCATGTCCGGATGGAAAACTTCTCAGATAGCTCATTTCGAATGTGCTATCTTGTTTATATTTAAGTTATCATTGATTGTAAATAAACTTGTAAATAGTTAAAATGGTACAGGTTTCTCCATTTTGATTGTTAGAAATTTTAGATGTTTCCATAATTCTAATGTTTCATGTTAAGAAAAACGATAAACGCCTCACCGAATGAAATAACATTACGCCATCCGTTTGGTTGCGTGTTACTTGTAGCATAATTCTTTAATCGATCTGAAAATATCGACCATTGTTATCACGACTTTTCTTTCTTTTTTTTTATTTATACGACTTCACCATTGTTTTATTTATTTTTTTGTAAAATTTTAAATCGAAATGATGTGTCATATGTCCACTTTCCTATTTAAAAAATGAAATTTGGTTCAATATAGCGAGCGATCAAAGATGGCGGAAAAAATTAAAAACCCATCATAATGCCGAATTTTTTTAACTATGTAATACCCCATTTCTTTTTCCCTCTAAATAATTTTCAGAAATGCAGTACAAAGCTTTTTCCATACCTAATTATCGTCCGGTATACACAAAAATCTACAGTTTTTGAAGGCTTGTTTATTTTAACGAATTAGCACAACGGTGTAAGTTTCATTTTGAAAATATCGACTAAAGTATTATACTACAATTAGCATGCAAACAAATGGATGACGTAATATCATTTTATTCGGTTAGACGTTTATCGTTTTTCTTTATACGAAATATTAGAATTGTGGAAACAATTTTTAACAGTCAAAATCGAGAAATCTCTATCACTTCAACTATTTACGAGTTTGTTAATATTTAATCATAACATAATTGAATGACAGCTAATATGATATCTAGACATACAATAACGCGGCAAAAATAATTTATTTGTAAAAAGTAAGTAGGTCTTTCGAGAATTATGAGCACGAGTACTTTATAACTAATGTAGTGGTTAACGTTGCTTGCTGTTTATACATCAATTAGTATATTTTCTATTTATTTCGTGTAGAATATTCTCAATTCAGTTCAGAATAGCTTCTTTGCAACATTCGAAGCTATTATAAGAAATTGTCTATATTTAGTTGTTAAGGAAATATTAATAATAAAAAAAGAATGGCAAATTAAAAATCAGTTATACTCGTATTCCAGAATTCAGTAAAATATATATATATATATACTGTGAGCACGAATTACATTAAATAATTATTTATTATTGCATAGTTATAAAATTTCTTAGTATGGTAAGTTTTTTCATGAACAAAAAAAGAAGAAAGAATTTGGAGGGAAAATTTAATAATCAACTACAATAAAGCTAGTTTATGGGTAACTCATCGTTTTCCACTTTTATATATTACCGTTGTATACGCTGTTTACTGATACCTTTTAATTCAGAACAGTTGCTTCTTAGCGTTAAGGTACAAGTAGTAAGGAAGATTTAATGTTACTACTTTGTGTAATAATGTAACAACAGGATGTTTGAAAAGGAACGTAGAGGTCAAAATTACCATGCAGGTGGAATATCCGGGCAATACGAGTGTACTTGAATAATCTTGTGTTTTTCTAAAACTTAGAATTTTACTGATATTGTTCGTAACCGTTGATCTATAACCATATGAATAAATGTTTTTGCGCACGCCTAGAGCATCTTTAGGTTTTCTCTTAGTTATCTTGTTGTGTGTCTATTTCACTGAAGATTTCATCGTCTGAAATAAATAATATTTTCTAATTTCTCATCCGCGTTCGATTTCTGGTCAGGAGTGGCGTTTTCCATACGTTAATAAAAATTCATTAAAGTCCATCACTAACTGTTATTGGGTGTCATCCTACTGTTGATAAATAAAAAAAAAGGAAAGTGATAGTAATATGGAATGTTTTCTTCTTGAAATTATGGTACGATTAAAAAGTATTTAGTTTTCAAGAAAATTATTTACTTTTTTAACTGTCATTTTATTTTTGTTTATTAGCGGCCCCAATTTCTTTTTATTTAAAATTTGGCGTTTTCCTTCTTTTTTTTTGACAAATATGGAGATAAATGTGATGCCTGGTTTTTAAAAACAACTAATAAATTATATTTTTATAAATTCTGTGTGATTTATTTTCTTATTACTCTCTTTCGTTTTTACTATTCACGATCTGAATTATGATTGAACTTTCTTTAACCATTTTTCTCTTTTTCTGTTTAGCCTCCGGAACCACCGTAAGATATTACTTCAGAGGATGAATGAGGGTGATATGTATGAATGTAAACGAAGTGTAGTCTTGCACATTTTCAGTTCGACCATACCTGAGATGTGTAGTTAATTGAAACCCAACCACCAAAGAACACCGGTATCCACGATCTAGTATCCAAATCCGTATAAAAGCAACGGCCTTTATTAGGATTTTTTATTGTAATTATTTTGTCTTCCGTAAACTGTAAAAATATTGATATTCCGTATAAATTATTCCTTTAGTTTAATTCAATTATTATTCAGTGGACGAGCCGCAATTTCCCGACTTCGCCGGAGACCAGCTTCCCGACCCAGCAGCTCGTCTCAGAGCTAACGCAAAATCGGCTCTTTTCAGGGCCACCACAAGGTAATGAAATACGAACCGTCGAAGCCATTCGACGACAGCAGCCCTTCTCAGGGCTACCACAAGATTAGCAATTACAACGAGCTGTCGAAGCCAATCGACTACAAAAGCAGCCCTTTTCAGGGCGTCCATAAGGTTAGTAAGTGCCACGTGCCATCAAAGCCATTTGGCGACAATATATATAAATATGTATTTTTTAAAAATAAAAAGCAGACCTAAGATATTAAATCGTATACTTAAGATTTTAATTTTTTTTTAAATTATATACATATTTTGTATAATATTTTTTGATTTTTATTTTTTAATTTATTGCAACGACAACTTTTTTATTCCGTGACAACTTAGAAAAAGTAATAATAATCTGTTACTAGCAGTATCCTCTTGCCTGGTTTTTTTTCGAGATGTTTCGATATTATTGTCAAAAACTAATTAAGAAATAACAATACCAGCTAAAAACGTATTAATCTGAGCGATCAAAACTCAAATAATAGTTTAGTCGTAACTTTTGAAGTACATGTTAGAATTATTTTTAGATTCTTTCTTTGTTATTTTGTATTATAAACATAAAAATTAACATATCAGTAATATTAAATCCTATATTAAGTAAAAATTGGTTATTATTGGAGGTTATTAGGAGGTATTGGAGGTTATTATCTTACGTTTGCGAATAGGGCACACTGGGCTCACTCATGGATATCTGATGACGCAAACAGATGCACCCATTTGTGCTTGCTGCAATTGCCAACAAACAGTACACCACATCCTTGTGGATTCTATCTATTATGAGGGATTCGTAAGTTTCACCTTGGGGTTGACGTGCAAACTATTTTAGGGAATGAAATGTTGCTATCTTTTGTTTTACTATTTCTTAGGATCGTTCGTTTATATTCAAGTATTTAAATTACTGTAGAGTGTTTAAGCAAATAATGACTTTTGCCGTAAAGCAGATGGTAATTTTATTTTTTAATTTAGATATATAACTCTTTTTTATTGCGACAAATATGTTGTGTCCGATGTATATCAGGCATAATAATTATTATCAAGCGATGATAACGCAAAAGTCTTTTTCGCCTAGAAACCGCCCCCAAAGAAAAAAAAATCATTCATCATCTGAAGTAATACCTTACGGTAGTTCCGGAGGCTAATACAGATAAAAGAAAGCTGTACTGTACACGGAGTGATTTTCGTGTGATTATAATGAATAAAAAATTGAAAATTCTGCCGACTGTGAGACACGACGATCATACGTTTTCTGAATGCGCAAGATTTTTGTCTTCTAGAAATTCATCGTCAAATTACTGCCGTATATCGTCATTGTGTAATGAACAAAGGAAATGCAAGGAAATTGTGTCATTTATTTAAGATAGGAAAACCATCTGTTATGACGAGCAACCCTGATCTACTGAACAGCTGAAAGAGCAGATTATCAGACATGTTAAAGAGAGCTGGGTTTCACGTTAGACAAACGTAGAGATAAATTTCCTGTATATTCACGGTCTCTGTTACATGAAATTTTGTCTGTTTACCAAAATTACTGTAAAATTTATGCTCGGATAAGTCCCAAGACAGTCACAAAAAACGCATGTTTGCTGCTTTGCCATTCCTTCAGGATACCATAGAGATGGGAATGAAATGCGGGATCAAATAGTGATCGATAATGAAACTTGGGTTTCACTCCCTACTTTAGGGAGATTATAAGTAATATTATGTACATATCTGTAGTGAACATTTATGTACGTTCTTTAGTTTTACAGAAAGTCTCAAAACAGTCACATTCGAAAAACTGCGTAAGTTAAAGTATTAAATAGAACTATAAACAAAAATATATATATATATAAAGAAAATCACCCTGCGTGATCCACCATTATTAAGCCTCGTGAGCGTATTATAGTCATCATATATAAATTTATTAACAAATGAGTCTATGTCCTCATTAATTTTATTAAAATTGCGAAATATTCGCATAATAAAGTAATTATTAAAATGCAGCATTCTTGGTCTCGAAACATAAAAAACAAATAAGTACGAAACTGTTATAAGGAACTTGAAATTTTATCATATTAATTACGGTATGACGATCCTATTATTAAACATATATGTTTTTATCATCAATATACATGTTGATATGTTGTTATCATCAAGCAGAAAACTCTCCAAAAAAAAATAATTAAATTCGAAATATTTGATAAACATACAAGTGATATCTGCCGTTCGCATGTGATGGTATGACGAAGATGGTTGAACAATTTTAATTTAGCACTTTTAAAAACAGAAATAGGTAAAATTATTTAATAAAGACCAAAAACTGGAACGATATTGTATATTTTAGTTACGTAAATGTAATTAAATCGATTAATTATGTTATTATTAAATAATAATCTACATTAATTAATAAATGTATTATTCATTAATCAATTTAATACATGAAGTTTGCTGATTAATTAATTACAGTCGGATAACGGTTTCATGTATTTTATTATTTTATTATTATTACTCTTTCAATTTTTATTATTAAATGTAATTCCTAAAACAAACATTTTATTTTCCTAATATGAAATTTTATTTTCAGAAATATTCACTAGTTTATCTTTTTTACGTTTATAATTTTTTTCCAAGTTTTGAATAAATGCTGGAGCTGAAATTTATCTTGTCCATTCAATTTGTTGTATCCGAATCAGTGTCTAATAAATCATATTTGAGACCAAAGGGAACGAGTAGATAGTGATATAGTATTCTACAGTAGCAACGCATCGGCGAGATTGAGATTCTTCTTTCGTTCGCTTTCTACAGTGGACGTCCATTCTCATGACGAGATATTTACCGGAAAGACCGCAATGTGAAATTTTTTTATATGGTAGAAAGTATTACTTACCGATGTGTTAAATGAAAAGGTATTTTACCACTCACTTAGTGACAATTTATTAGATTTAGCTTCTTTCTACTTATAATTTAATATACTTCAGATTGTACGTTAACCGAGGTAAATGAGATTTAGTTTTTTTTTTTATTTCTCTGGAACAAAGAATTCGCTTTTGTTTTAGTTGTTCTTTGTACCGCACGTGTAAACTAACAAAGGCGGTGTACAACGTTGTTAGAATAAAAACCTTACGTGTCCGCATGATATAAATTACTTTTAAATTATTATTTTTTATTATTTCTTAACTAAATTAATGTTCACTCCTTTACGGCTACTTATTGACTTTATAATTTTATTACAAAAAAAAAAAATTGCCCATAATGTCATCCAGTATTGCATAAAACTTAAAATAGTTAACGTTTGTAACGGCTCAGATTTTAACGGTCAGGTTTATAAAATTGCTATTAATGTACAAAAATTTTTATTTCCTTATTTCCTAATCCTCTCGCCTTTCGTACTTCAAAAAGATATATTTTTCAGTTGCAAAGCATCATACCTCTTAAGTTCCCATGAGGCGGAATACAAAGGTTTTAAATGGAAGAGTAGGAATGAATTACATTCATTTTATTTTTTGTACATATTATTTTAAACGGCATCGAAAAACAAAATTTTTAAAGCAAATAACTTATGGATACTTCTAACCAAAATGACAGTCGTTTAACATTTTCACAACTAGTTTCAAAAGTTGCTTTCAGTAGTGATATACTCAAAATAGATTGTTTTGAGTTAGGAATATTTTATATATATATATATATATTTTTTTTTTTTTTGAGCAGTTATTTAAGACGTAATGTTGATCGCTTTTGAAATTATGGGTATTTAATATGAAAAACATTAAATACCATTTTAGCTGCCATAATCGAAGATTTTTGCATCATAATTTTTAATTTTCGATGCATTTTAAAATGATCTGTTACAATCTTACTTTTTTCATTTAAAATATTTGAGTTGCCTCACCAACGGAGCTTGGTTTTGATGGTTTTGTATTATATATACATAGGGTGTTTAATTTTAATCACCCCAGGAGATTCTCTCGTAAACTACGCGCAACAAAAAAAATGGCCAAAACAAAAGTTACTCAGATTGAATGGGAACACCTTGACCATTATTTCAAGGTTAACGCCATTTTTTAATGGAATGGCCTATTTTTGACCCCCACCAATGAAAAGAGCAGAAAATTTTACATTGGAATATGTAGTCACACATATGATCTTAGGCCTTTTTTGAAGGTCATACGGCTAACCATTATAGTTAATGTTATTAATGTTATACGGATGATAGTGTTATCCAGAGATGTTATACAAGTCATACGTTTTTGAAGATCATACAATATTCGTAGAATATTCCAGGCCATTTATTTCACAAGTTATTAGAAGGAACATAAAAATTACACTATCGTATAACACCATATTTGATGATTAACCTATGACCTTCAAAAAAGGTCCAAGGTCATATGTTGTGTGAGAAGGAAGGGTTGAATTTAACTACAAGGTAGTCAGCTATAAACAGAGTATTGGATGGGAACAGGATTAGCAAGCACAAGCTGCGGTCGGTATCTTCAGTTTCAAAATGCAGATGCTTCCCAGAAAGCCCTTACAAATGTCGGATGACATCGATCCTTCTTTATCAATTCCAATGTAAAACTTTCTGCTCTTTTCACTGGTGGGGTGAAAAATAGGTCATTAGGTCATTCCATTAAAAAGGTGTTAACATTGAAACAGGTCAATGTCAAATCCAAGGTCATCATGAGGTGTTCCTCTCCAATCTAAGTAACTATTTTTAGGTAACGTTTTTGTGTTGTACGTAGTTAACGAGAAAATCGCCTGGGGCGATTAAATTGAAACTATATATATATAATTATAATCATAAAAGAAACTTCTTGGTTGTTGGTGTAATAAACAACAAATATTTTCTCAAATAACTCTTTACCACAATCATCTTATATCATTATTATACAGAAATAAATTCAAAAAAATAATATAACGACGTTTCGCTCCAAACTCGTAGCTTTTTCAAGTGTAACTGAAAACATATCCTATTTAACCATACGTTAAACAATATTGGACTGGTCTTATTATTCAACCAAACTGGAAACTTAATAAAACAAATCCTATATATTAATCGTTTGTCTTTCCATTTAAATCAGATAACATGTATCAAATTATACTAGCATATACATCACTTAAACCATTAATATCAGTTCTTTTGTTGATGGAACACACACAAGTTCTGTTATTTAGTATAATCGGAAATTGGGAAAATTTTCAATCATTGTTCAACATTTTTTTGACGTGAAACGTCTTTAAAATCACACCGAAATATACGGGTAGTAGTATAACAGAAATTTGTAGTATAACGAAAAGGCCTATATCGTCCTGCCTTAATAAGTCCCTAACTATTAGTCTCAGAGACGTAAATGCGGTGTCATTTTATAACTTACATGGTCAGCTCGTCGATACGACTTTGAGTTTGCGTCACTGGCGAGAAGTTGGGGGCACAGTGCAGATTGGTCAAAACTGGCGCTCTCGCTCATTTTCATTCAGTATAGCTCATGACTTAAACGTGAAAGCGCGGTGATTCGTGTGTTTGTGTTTAGAGTTTGCCGACATAGATGGATTTAAGTAATGATAAGTGTATTTTGGAAATATTTATGTGTTAAAAATTAAAGTAATCACATAAAAAAGTATAATAATTCAATATGTCAGCCTCAGCCCGTGCAAAAGCCAGCCAGAAATATAAATTACGCGTATCGTTGGAAAGAGGAGATTATGGGCTACGCACAGGTATCCTAATATCCGGTGTCGAGCGAACGAGACGGTTTCGGGAGCGTCGCAAAACTAGCACGGCGCGATTAGTCAACGACGCCCATAGCGCGAGCAGGTCTACCGCTGCTTATTATGCCTTATGTCCCTTACTTCTCATATCACAGACCAATGTTGAACAAAAATGTCGTCTTAATTCATTCAAGGTCTGTAACGTTTCACGTTAAACCAATGGCCATGCGCCCCGGCACAGCCCCATCCATTTTTTTACTTTTTCTCATCCCTTTCAAGGTCTAATTTCGAAAAATGTGTAAAATGATTTTTAGATATTCACATAAAAATTACATAAACTAAAAATCAAATTAATATCTTCATTTGTTACCGAGATATTAAAAGATAGCAATTTTCATTGTTACTACTTTATTTTAATCCTTTAAGTTTGGGATTTCAAAGCATCCTGTCGTAATATGTACTTACACCAAAAGAAGAACGAGTATACTAATTTTCATCAATTTATTTTCAGTAGTTATTGCTGGGTGTTGATGAATCAGTCAGACAGTCAGGTCAAGTTGCTTTATAGGATGTGTGCTCGCGTGCGTGCGTATGCGCGCTTGCGCGTGTGTGTTGTGTGTACATATGAATGTATGTTAATTTTATTTATATTTTATTGTGTTATGTTGATTTTTAATTATAAACTTTTATAATAATAATTTTTAACTAATGAAAGCTGCGTTGCTTAAAAAAACTAAAAACTCTTCGTATCTATGTTATTTTTGAAAAAAAATAGTTTAAAAAAGTATTGGTTTCTTGCATGTTTTATTTTAACCGGACCAAATGTAAATTCATGGCAGTGAGAAGCATACACATGTTGTAGGAAAGTAACTCACCTTTTTTTAAAACGCAAAAACGAACTTAAAGACTCTTTTTTAATTTTAGAAGTAAAATATGATAATAAATTTAAAATATCATAAACCAGCTATTTTTTTCTGCTGATTAAATGATAAGAAAACATATCACAATAAATTTTCTAAAATTTTAAGTTGTATGTAATTGTTAATTTCTTCTTTAATTCGATATTACATCTTAATTCTACAAAATTGTCTAAAACTATTCACACCTTGAAACAGTTCACTAAGTATGTATTGTTATTTTTTTAAAATAAAGTGTCGGTAAGTTGAAAGAGTTAAATATTCAGAAAATATAAAAATCAAATTTGAAGTGTTTGAATTGCTTTATGAAATTGTTCATGTAGATTTACGTCAATATTGAAAAAGTATACGAATTCACACGCATGTACGTGGAAAGATAAGACTTTAGTGTTTCCGTAGTGCAACATATGATGACGTCGGGAATTATAAAAATGTTAATTTCAGAAATGGATTGTTTTTAATCAACACTGACATTGCCCGCTTATTATATACGGTTAGATTTTACGAGAGTAGAAATTATAATATATCATTATGCTTTGTGTACATTTTGCATCTATATTTTTACGTGAAAATCTTATATTTTATTTATTTATTTTTTTTTTATATAATTTAGTGCGTTTGTATTGCTTTTGTTGTTTAATAATTTTTCCTAACTTTTGGCGTTTTCACAAAAGAATGTATTATTATATTTTACTGATGCCAAAAAGCATTATCTATTCCTTCTGCTGCTTTCCTCTTGCTCCATTCACAGGTTTTTTTCTTTCTTTTTTTTGTTCAATCTCACATTAAATACAGATGGCAATGCTGAAGCTTTACCTGTGTAAGGTCATAAATCTATCGATTAGATTATTCCATATCTGTTTATGATTTCTTTATGTACTTTTTCCCCATTTTTGAATAATACATTATTGTTATTATTATATCAGTTTACTTTAAAGATGATTCTCTCTCATTTTTTCTTTCTCTCTCTGCGTGCGTACATGTATTAAAAAGTTCATTGCGTTCATTGTTAAAAAAGAACTAACCTTTCTGTTCTGTATAATAAGCTTTAAGAGTTGTCAATCGTCTGATATGTACTTGTGTGTACGTTTCACTCAATATTCGCTTGTTGGATAACGAGTAACAATTGAAACGACAAAGAAATAGACATTTTCTTTGTGCGTGAAAGTGATTACGTATTCAAAACATGCGTACATGTTCAAATTCGACCTATATATATATATATATATATACATACACACACAGACATGTACCTCCAAATACTCGTCAGTGTTTGTCATTTTCTTTTGCTTTCATAACTATATTTCGTTCTTGATTTATAGTGCTTGACGTTTTTGATGTAGGCATGTATATATTTTTTTTCTCTCTCTCTCTCTGTCTCTGTCATATTTATGTATATATAATCACACATTTAATATACGTCCCTTTCCCTTGGACGTTACAATTGCCGATTGCGCCACTTTAATGGAAAAATACATGAATTTTTTCTGTGTAGATATTTTTTCGAAAGATTGCTTTACCGACTCTTTACGAAAATTATTTTTCTTATATCAGTAAATTTCATAGATAAAAGAAAATAAATACTTCGTTGCATATGATCTGACGTTCCAAATCTGCCCTACTTCTAAGAAAATGAAGGCTTATTTCGTCGGTTATACTGGACATGTAGCGACCATTGCTTTAGAGGATCGAAGAAACATTTAACGCTGAATGATATTAGGATATTAACAACCGAAAACGTCGCATCATTCTATCATGACAATGCCAGCTCTCGCACAGCACATCAAACAATTGATTATTTGATGGAGAAAAACATTGAATTTATGTCTCATTGCCTGTATTCACCTCATTTATCACTTAACGACTTCTTTTTTTCCCCTAATGTCAAACAAAAACTTCATGATCAGCCATTTTTATCACTTCAAGAAGTTGTTGAATCCTTTCCAAACCATGTTTTTGAGGTACCAACTTCAGTGTGGAAAAAATGTTTCGAGAATTGGTTCGAACGAATGCAAAAGTGTAATAAATCTTAAAGGCGAATATTTTGGGAAACAATAAAACAATTTGTACCAAAAATGTTTTTTTCTTTCATTGTTTTTGTAAAAACTTTAAAGGCCCTTTAAAGGGAGGGCGTGTTTTTAAAATGGTATGTGTGTGCGTTAGATTGTTACAGAGTATTTGTTTTACTCTGAGAACTTTTTACACACTGATTGGAGTTACACAGATTAAGAACGATACACAAAATACTTGAATTTATAAATATATGTGGTTCTTTTTTGAACCGTAAAAAATTTTTTCCGTAATATGTATTTTGTGACCTAAGTATTATCTGTATCTTTTTAAAATTGTAAACCTATCTCCTCGTACGATAATTTTAAATTAAATTTTACTTTTTATTACATCTTTCAATTTTTATTTCGTGGATTTTTAAAAATTAATAATTACTTCGTTATATACTGCTTTACGTTCTTGTATGTTAGATTTTTATCTAAGTTAAATATTTTTATTATTTTATGCGAGAGAATATATTATCTACGTATATATATATTTAATTTTTTTTTTTGCTGGCGGCTCCCACTAACGATGAAGTTTTTGATCTAAACTTTTCTGTTGATCTTCTGTAATTAATTTCCAATTACTTTATTGAAATTTCTTTAATTGTAATATAAAATTCTATCGATTGAGGGTATGCTTATTTGAGAAATAAGAGAATGAAATGAATAAAATGTTTTTGAAAAAATTCTCATGCACAAATGTAAATTCGCGTTTTGTATTATTTATTTCTGTAAATCAGATGTCCGTATATTTTAAAACCCGGTGAAAGGTTTTCTTTTATCATCAGTTATGGTACGTCTGATTTCTAATAAGTATGGTGATTCAAATACTACTAACCTCATTCTAAAATAAAAAAAAATAAAAAATTATATTAATAAAAGAATTATTATTTTACAGGCTGTTAAATTATTTATTTAACATTTTAACGTTGTTATATAATATTCACAACATGGTATGTGGAATGTAGATAATGACAACTGATTACATTCAATGTTTTCACAATATTCCATAAAACCGGATTCATTGGAATTACCTTGCGTTGGATGTGTTTTTGTTTGTATTTAATTTTAATTTAACTTGATGTTGTTGAGGAGGGGGTTATTCCTAAGGGTTCGTTTTACGAGTACATTCCGATATGTTTTTGTAAATTATTTTAATAGAAGAATTTGACCCGTCCAGTCAGTTCCTGTAATTTAATATACATTAATGAATAGAATAAGGTACGCGTCAGTAATTTGGAATCGGGTATTCTGGAGGAAATTTGAAAAACAATTTATAAATTCAAACTAAAAAATTAATTAAAAGTTTATCATTAGCAATATATAACAATGATAAACATTTAAAAAAATATCTGCGTTGCTGAAATAACAAAAAATATATATAAATAAGGAAATCAAAATTATTAAAAGTTTTAAGAAATGTTAAAAATTCTAACAAAAACCGTTAAAAAATATTTTTAATAAAAAACTTTTGAATGAAAAAATAAATTTATTTTTAGCAATCCCTTTTAATTATATTAAATTAATTTACACAGGCTATTATATTTTACCTTGGATTTAGAGTTTACAAATCGCCAGTTTTATTAAATGTTAAATGCGAAAGAGTATAATGAGTCACTGACATCGTCGGAACTTACATTGGCCTACTCTTCTAGTTGAAAGTCGCACGATTTTTTAACCGTCAGAACTTTCACGGCGCTTCCCAGAATGTACGTCTTCCTTAACTTAAACAGTCGCATCGATTATTGTAGTATACGTCACCATCACACCACGGTTGTATGTGTTTTGATACAAAATACTGTTTTCTTTTCGTTATCATTAAAACTATACAAATTAAAGATGTGATTATTCGTCAATTTCGTTATTATTTTTAGTATTTTATATTAAATCTTTACACTACTCTCTCGTGTAATGGTGTTAGTGTCTAAAGAATCCGTTTTTCAAAACTGATTTTCATAAATAGTTTCAAATGATTCTTGGAAGTTTTTATGTTATGTAAATGTATATATGAGTGAACTGAAATGAAGTTTAATCAGTATATCTAAAAGAGGAATTCATAGAGAAAAAAAAGAAAATGTATTCTATCCTTTCATATGCAAATATACATTGAACTGGAAAAAACTTTTACCGATTCGATCTGTTCAAAATATTTAAGTGACTAAAGATCAGACAGTTAGATATAATAATTTAACAAAGATATCCATCCGTAAATTTTATTTTTAATTTGTAGGTTTAAAGCTAATTAAAAAAGTCAGCGGATATAATCTTGTTAATAAACTTCATTCCTATCGGATTATTAAATTTAAATGACATCAAAGTCGTGATTTATTGGTGGACGATCACCCGCAATGGTAGATCATTCATTGATGTAACATATGATATTAAATACTACGCGCGGTCGTTGAATTCATAAAAGCTGACTAATGTAGTTATTTGCTACAGGCCCTAACTACTGAAAACTGCTCACTGTAATGATTAATGTAATTTTTTTTTCAAAATACGTATTCATGATACAAATAATCGAATTTAGTTTAAAAAGATACTTTAATTAAAAAATGTTGCTATAATGAAAAAATACTAATTTTACTTTTATTAAAAAAAAACTACGCTTATGAAGATGATGGTAATCTACTATTAGAGATTTAATAATAGTGTTTTTACTTTTTTCGCAAAAAAGGTCGGTTTTCAGATTTCAACGGAATATCCATTTTGACCATCCCTGAATACATTTTGACTAATTTCAGCGTAACGTCTATACGTACGTATGTATGCATAACTAAAAAATGATTAGTTGTAGGATGTTGAAATTCTGGATTTAGGACAGTTGTAACATCTAGTTGTGCATCTTCCCTTTTGATTGCAATCGACTTGAACAAAAGTGTCCAAAAAATCCCAAAATCCAAATCGTTTGGATTTTGGAGTTTTCCTTGACTGCAGTAATAAGCCCTCATTGAGTTCTTTTCAACGATATATCATAAGTGGTACTTATTTTCATTGGTTCCAGAGTTATAGCCAAGTAATATCTTAATTAATGAAATATTTGGATCTTAAAAGGGGAAGGCACAACGGGTCTAAACCGACTTAATCTCCTTTCTTTTTTTTAACTTTTTTTTTTTTATTTAAATATATTGATTTATAAATAATTATTATCCTCTGATTGTAAAAAAAGGTTTTACAATAAATAACATAATTTACAATAATAAGTTCAATAATAACATTGAAATATATATATATATGAAAAAATATATGAAGTTATTAATGAAATAAATTCTTATTTACTTTTCATTTTAAAAAAATGCCTACATGTAATTTAATAGACGTACAAGGAAGTCATGCGGTGTCCACATCAGATTTGTTATTTTATATTGAACATAATTTTAATATTGTAGCTTAGATAACAAGTAAATTTATTTTATCGATGAACTGCTATCAATAATGTCGGCAAAATATTTAGTAAAAAGAATACAAGTTTCATTCTTTTTGCATCCGTTCGTGATTGTCGATAACACGTATTTGTTTTTAATTTGGTTTAAGTGATGTTGCATGTATGCTCTGTGAGACAAAAGACGTATATCAGTTAAAACATTGTTGGTTTTTTACCGGTAAACAAGGGGTATATCGATTGTCGGTTTATACTGTCTCTTCGGCATTGCCGCATGTAAACCTCCTGACATACAAAAAGCATCGAAATGTATCGTCTAATAGTTTATAACGATTTGATGATTTTCATTTCCCAGCTTGTTCCTATAATTTGAACGGAGGAAATATACCATCTTTAGGCGTTATTAACATTGATAATTTGATCGGCTTGATGACTACGCAGGGCTCTACATACCGATACGTCGTATTATATTTGGCTGAATAAAAAATTCAACATAAAATCACTTCACTTTCCTTCGTAAACCTCGCAAAGTATAATTTTTATTCTTCAAATCGGGATGAACTTTTTTAGTTACGAATTTTCTCGCTTTAAATCGCCTACAACCCTTTGTCATTCGGGATCAAAATATATTTTGAAATCGTTTCGTCAATATACAGTCGTTGTTAAAGGACTTTTGTTTTTAAATGTAGTTCTGTGGCCTATTTTTTTCAATCTTTCATCCCAGATTTCATTTAAAACTACTAAATTTATCCCTTAATTTGGAGCCCAAGAATTTCAGGCAGTCTTAATCTTACTGGAGTCGTAGAAATCAAAGCGAAGTCTATCGCCAGCCGACACTCGCTAGCAACACATTTCCGAACTTATGTTTATACGTACTTCGTTATTTTTACTAGTAGAACATGATCTGAAGGTTTGCTACATTCTTCGGGAATCACCTGTTTTTAGATTCTAAATATAATAATTTATCTGTTTATTTTTTGTAGAGTGTTTAGATAATGAAGAAAAGGTTTTTTGGTAAGCAAGTCCTCAGTATTGCGCCCGTCATGTGTTTGTGACTGATGTGGACACGGCCTGTGTGTATGTGTGTATTTTTACGTACGCTATGAATTTTATATTATCATGTTGCAAATTGTTTTTATTCTATTTCCATACGAAAATTCTATATAGAGCAGTAGAACACTTGATATATTAGAATTCAATAGGATTTGTTTCAAGGATTTATCTTTCATATATTGTCAGAAGACATGAATTCTATGAAGAAGTGATTCACGAAGAAGTTTACTGCAGTAAAGAAGGTTATATATATATATATAGAGAGAGAGAGAGAGTTAGAGAGAGAGTGATAGTGAGGGAGGGAAAAAGAGAAGGATTGAGGGAGTGTAGAATCAGTAGGAAAACTTCATGAACCAAAAGAGATGAAGAAACCGGAAGGGAGAAAGGGCTGACTGAAGAGAACGAAGTGTAGGAGCAAGAGGAGTGGGTTCAACACCATTTTGAATAATGTCAGGGAGGTAATACAGTCTCAAATTGGATTCCGTTTGTTTGGGCCGGTTCGAATCGTACTGGGGATCAACTCTGTTGCTTTATTTCTCTAACCCTTCGACCTAAATGTAACGAAACTAAAGAAATCCCCTATAAATTTATTTTCGTCCATGTATAAAATAATATTATCAATTTTTCATCTTAAATTTAGGATAGGCTAGAATTATGTTTTAGAATTATTGAATATTTTTTTATGTTTCGTAATTCTAACACTTTAATTTATTAAATACTACAAAATGTTATAATGATAAATTGTAGTCTATCTAAATCACTTCATATGTCGACCGACTCGTTTAAGATGAGCGGCCGATCCGGCTAGAATGATCGTGTACTCTCTTTGTATGTTAATCTTATATTAGTGTCATTAACTTTATCGAGTATAAAATTCAAACTTCCTTTATAATAAAAAACTGACCGCAATCTTTTTTTATTACGCAATCATTAAAACTACATAATTTTTTTTCACATAAAACAGATTTCTACAAAAATCTTAGGTAAACATAAGAAAAATAATTTTTCTTTAACTGAATTAAAACCTTCAATTTATGCTCGAGTTATAAGTTAAAAAAAAATAGTAATAAACCTGTAACTGCCTAATGATTGACTTTTATTAGAAACCGTTAAACTTAAGCGTTTTCAAATTTACGGTTTTCTAGTAATTTATTTTTTACCAAGTAAAATCGTGGTAAATGTTTCGTTAAAAAGGGAAAAAACAGGTTCCAATATACCATTTTAGAATATATTTTATATCGATTGAATATAAAATATATTTTATTAATATATTTTATATATTAATCGTTCACACAGATTAATATGTGGATTTTTTTTAACATAATTCTTTATGAGATGTAATAATCCTTGTCGTCTCTATCGTCTTTCCCGCTTAAAGCTTTTCGTATAGGTGTTTTTCGCCGTATCAAATTAATGCCGATCACCGTGGCGGATTGGTAGCGTCTCGGCTTTTTATCTGAAGGTCCCGGTTTCAAATCCCTGTTAGGCATGGCATTTTTAATAGTATACAAAATTCCATTTCCATATTACATCCCACGCATATTCTTTAAGCTTATGTGGCAATTTCATCAAATGCCCTCCCAAAAAAAAAAGAATCCCTTTCAGATTATATTTCACGGATTATTTAATCTTTCATTATTTTTTTAAAACGCCTGTAATAATTAGATAAATGGATTGAACTTGTGTCGAATGATATATGCTAGTGATGCAATTTATAATTAGTATAAAGTTTATTTTTTGCTTACTCTTTATACATGAAAGTATACGAGTGTAAGGCTGTGGTAATCTAAATTTCAAAAAGGTTATAAAAATAATAAAGGAGATCCTTAACTGTAAGATCCTAAAACTTTTTGTGAATTATGTTGGACTTTATTTATTTCGGGTTGTAAATGACTGGGTTATCAGGAGAATAAACCTACCAATATTCAACCAGTTAAGATAATTTTATGCGATTAAATTATGAAACTAAACCCTTACGTATAGTAACCATACGTTTTGCTTGGTGTTATGTTTGTTCTAAATATTTTCTGAATAACAATTACGACAAATTTTAACATTTAATTGTGAATGTCACAGAATATCAACTCAATAAGGTAAAATGTAGTATTTTATTTTGAGGAATTTATATATTATAACTCCCTCTGTTCATTATATTAAATTAATTCAGCCTATTAGTTATAAATAGTTAGTTTACATTTCAGTATAGTATATTGAAATGAATGAATAATTTTTGTTTTCTGGCTGCTTAGGAACAGAAAGAATTTGTAGGAGAGACGATCAGGCGGTTTCTGTTTAAGAATGGGCTTTTTTTTTAACCTCCGGGTCCACCGTTAGGCATGCTTCAGAGGATGAGATAGAAAGCGTGTGTGAAAATGCCATGAGAATGGGCATATTTGGACTTTTCTACGTGAACGCTAATTTTGCTTTTATGCCTCCGGGATATCATCAGAAATGATTATAGTCCCAAAAATACTCATTTATTTCTCTATTTCCTTAGATAACTGGATAACTGATCATTTAAGAAGAAAGATCGACAGAGAAAGATATTTCGTTTTTAAATTTTACACACATCATCGGTTGAAAATCGAAAATACGTTATTATTGATGCAAAAGTAGGAATAACTGTCAAAAAATACAAAACAATATTTTTTGGGAATTTTTTTTCAAATACTTATGCATACGACCTTCAGATTTTGCCTAACAGAACTTTTAAAGTTTCTAGAGCCGAAACTAGCAAACGAACAGTTTTCTGACCTATGTTTATATGAACGTTTTTCTTATCTTTGTCTATAAAATCATCTCCCCAGGGATTGCCGTGCAATTTGGAATCACTCTGGTTAATCTGCACGGCTATACGCATACTACATAAGGGAAAGTATGATAAACAGATCTCATTTTGCATGTCGGAAGTTTATTCCATATATTGACGTTTCATGACCCCCTCTAACAAAAAAAATACAATTTAAGTATTGAAAAATTCCCGAAGAATTTTTATGTATGTACATATATATATTACTTACGTACACACATACATGAATTTGGCCTTGTGTTTTTGCTTGATATCACTATACTGAATGAGTTGAAATTTGACATGGTGTTTTCCGTACATTGATGTTATTTTAATTTTGGTCACAATCTTTCAAGAGTAGAGAGATACGGAATTTATGGGCCCCATATTTTATTATCTACTAGTTAACTTAGGTTTAGTTAGCTTAGGTTAGGTAACTTTTTTCACATAATTTAATGCTCAAGATAAGATATTTTCTGATAGTCTTCGGTCTTTTTCAAACAAGGAACAGGAGCAAAATCCCTTTTTTTCTTTTTTGACTCAAATACAGTTTATTGTGCTAATTAGATGGATTTCATTACACTAGTATGTCACTTTGTTTATATGTTTGGGTGATATCATTCAGTGGTGCGGGTAGAAAAGCCTTTAGATATATACACACGAGTATAAAAGATTTTCTTTTACCCATGGTGACTGAATCTCAGAATTTTTTATCAACTGAATAATTTTTTTTACATAATTCTTTACTTACATACTTTATGTAATTTTTTACTTAATTCTTGGTCCAAAAGCTTTGGGTTATGTTATGCTACATTATTTATTGTTATGTTTTATTAGTGTTTATGTGTTGCATTTCATGAGTCATTTTGTGTCGAACACATTTTTACCTTTCGGGTAACTAGAGTTCAATTCCTTCTTTCTTAGAAAGTCATTCAGTCTTGTTTGAGACTTGGCTAGATGCGTTTTGTTTGGAGTTTATGTTAGTAGTACACCGGTGGGAATGTCACTTGTGGCATTCAAATCGGTAGCATCCTGGCTGAGGCTTGACTGAAAGATGTCATTGCCGAGGTACTGAAGATGAACTCCGGTAAAGCCCATAAGGGCTAGGTACAGAGGGGGTGGTGTGGCGACCGAAACCGTCAAATGAAGGATGTCTTCCTCTGTGGGGTCAGGATATCCAAAAGCTTTATTTGAATTTATAAGTTCAGTTTACATTTTAAAATATTTTAAGATACCTTTATTTTTTATTTGGATTCAAGTTTGAAATTTTAAGTTATATTATTTTCTTAAGTTACACTTTGGACAGAGTAAGTACACTCTATCCAAAGTGTAACTTAAGAAAATAATATAACTTAAGTATACTATAAAAATTCGAATTTATAGCTAAATTCTTTTAGTTAGAATATATACGAGGCTATACGTAGCTGCAATTTAAAATAGTATTTTTGTAGAATTTATTTTGTTTTAAATACAATGCAATTAAAAGAAAGACACATGAAACGTTTAAGTATAATTTCTATTCACAGCAAGCTGCAATTTGTCACAGTTTCTTTCTTTTCATTCGGTGTTTTTTTTTCTTTTTGTTCTTACGCCAAAGAAATTAACACAGAAAAATGTTTTGCTTTTAATTTACATACTACTAATAGCACGAGAGGGGGAGGAAATTTACACCCTACATTAGTAGTCTCTACGTCGCTTCAACACAGTCAGAGTTCATGTCGTATTTAAAGTACGAAAGTGCCTCTTAGACGTCCATTAAAGTATTCTTTATTTCTAATTTCTACCTCGTTTTTCCGTAAGAGAAGAAACATCGGAAGGTTGAAGGGAAGTGAGAAGGGTTTTGTTGTATAAAGTTAGGCGTAGAGGGGAGGAACCGCGCGCGTAGGTATACTCTCTTCTATGCGGGGGACTGCTATCTGCTCGCTCCATTCTATTACTCGCTTCTGCACATACAAGACCCGAGTCCAACAAAAGAGATATTATTTCTTGGAAATTAAATTTGAGATCTTTTTTTTTTTTTTTTTTGAAAGCGGATGGCTGACAAAAAAATGAAGCCACTTGTCCTCATTTCTTTCCTTAGTGTGACGTTATAATGAAAGATTTATTGTTTATAATGTGAGTACCTACTGTGACATTTCGTACATTTATGTTTTAATAAACGTGTTTTCTTTGTTCGCACTTTTTTTTTGTTCGTAGTATATCTGGATTTTTTTGTTATCATTTGAGAAGAGGTAACAGACGTAAAAAATGGTGGAGTTTATCAATTTGAAGTAGAAATCTTTTATTAAACAAAAAACAGTTGTAAGTTTAACCGTTGTAACTGAAATATTGTAATAAGTAGTGATGATTTTATATTATTAGTTTCAAATATATTTTAATGAAACGCATATATTATATTTAATAAACTTACATTATTTTTAGATACAAAATATATATCCTTTTATAATTTCACTTTAAACGAAGCAAGGTGCTTCGTATGATTATTCTTATCTTTTATTTTAAACTACAGCGAATAGTAAATTTAGAATCGTTAAAACAACTAAATAATTTTTAAAATAAGTTTTATTTTGATCGGTACACAGTAATAAATTATAAATTAAGTCATTAGAAGATAAAAATATATAAAAACAAATTACAACATAAAAAATGTAAAATTCATAATGAATTTTTCATGTTCAAAATTCATAATTTTCAATAGCGGCGTAACCGCTATTGAAAATTATGTAGAAAATTATTTATGTTCTAGTTGAATGGGATGTAGATATTTTTTTTTAATTGGTATTACTTAAATAGAATTATACTGTTTCCGTAAAAGAGAAAATTTTAATTGAATTTTAAATAATTTG
This sequence comes from Lycorma delicatula, assembly GCF_047948215.1. Taxonomy (NCBI): domain Eukaryota; kingdom Metazoa; phylum Arthropoda; class Insecta; order Hemiptera; family Fulgoridae; genus Lycorma; species Lycorma delicatula. The sequence goes on along the minus strand of NC_134460.1, from coordinate 77,606,558 downwards.
GTGAGAAGATGTTTCAGATGGTTCGGCAATTTATTAAAAAATAGCAACGGAAGAGTAATGAGGATCTTTCTCATACGCTGAAGTATTATGTTGATAATTCTAAAAAAATCAATTGTCTGTTTTTAAAGAGTTGGATATTGTTATTTTTAACAATAATAATTGAACATTCATAAATATAAACACAATTATAAGCTAAATATTTAATTTTCTAAATATCAGTCTACATTACTCATACATATGGGCTCGAGATAATGATCCGACAGCCCATTTTTGTACCTAAAAAACTCGTTCTGCCTTTATGAAGAAGCTCTCTATAAAATTGTACTTTATATTGGAATATATTTAGGGACAATAGATATTTAATAAAGTTGACACGCTTAGCGTTTTATTAATGCGCTTCAGAAGCTGAAGAGTACGGTTTGATTTTTTTTTACAAAGATTTCAATTTGATCATCCGGCAAGAACTTGCCTATAATAAAACACCCAATTTCGCTTTGTGGGTAGCAGAAATATTATAATTATATTTTTAATAAAAATTTTATCCACGTATCAGCAATTTGAAGTCTATCTGAGAAGCACAATTCAACGGTTTTATCCATTTATAATGTAAGAATGGTTACAATTAATCAAGTGAATAATAATATTTTGAGCTGTTATCGTAGAATTTTTAATTCCTTTTAAATAATTATTATCTGAAGATATAGATACAGTTGTGTTGTTTACGAAAAGGGTTACAATGAATAGGTGATATTCAGATGTAAGTCACCGAACATCATTCATCTCAATTTATACCATCAGATGTGAGTTCGAGTACGGAGGAATACCACAAAATGGTCAATGTCATCCTTGCTTGTTTCTTCGAATTGATAAAGCGGTTGACTGAGGAGATATTGATTGGTTTTAGTAATCTTCTGTCCCTCCATTCTTTCTCAAACCAATAATGTCCTCCTTCGGAGTTCTTTCTAGTTGAGCAAAGTTTTGCGTACACGTCTACAAAATTTCTAAGAGTGTTGAAGTATGTTCATTCTTAATAAAATACTTCTTTATCTCATTAAGAGAATAGAAATTAACTTGAAGAATACCGCGCTGTAACTTACACATCTCACGCCTCCAAATTAACAAGCATAATTTGTGTAAAAAAATATGAGACGCGGAAGAGATTCTGTTACGTTTTTGGTAAAAGGGGAACCAGAAAAACAATTTTATTTTTAAGATTATAAAAAGGCAGATTCAGAAAAATCTAGTTATCTACGTTAATGACATTCTTGTTTATCCTAAAAAATAGTTTCGGTAATATAGAGTGGAAAAGAAATGTTAAAATTTTAAGATAAATTAGAAATAATTGAATCATAGAGAAAGAGCAGTTATGTATAATTTGAACAAGAATCCGAAAAAAATGAGATGAAAAGTGAGACGAGAGTATAGACAATTCACATTTAAACCTGACAATTTGAAAATGAGAAAAATGCACTTATAATAAACTCACGGATAAGAAACGTTACATCAGGAAACTGTAAAATACGAAAGTATTACTCAGAGTGAGACAATGTGGAAGTTGGAAGTTCGAGTAGTTGACCGAGAAAGAAGTATCAGTCACGTTTATTTGAATATGATACTTTGTCTTTATCATGCGATATGACGTTTGTGTGAGTTGGTCTCAAATCTTTTATTTGCAACAGTTGCGTTCGAAGTCCCGCGTCCCGTGAACATTGAACTTAGCGACCTTTTTCCACTATTTAGATGTGATCCCTCTTCTTAATTTCCTTTCCATTACTCGAGCGGTTGAAGTTTTCTTTATTTTGTGAGCGGAAAGCGGCAGTAATACCAAAATTTTAAGAGAAATTGTACTTTTTTCTTCATTTCTATTTCATTATATGATTAACATTGTACTGATCTGTTGATGCCTTCTGGTTACATTGGTAATAGACAGTCAGATTTCCTGCATAAATCGTTAACTTTTTTATATCATCTGATATTAGAAAAAAAAGGAAATATAGGCCATTGTTATTAGAAAATTGCATATATTCAGTTACAATTATGTATATATATTATTATTAAATTATTATCAAAATATTTCTATGTTTATTTATAATATTGCATATTTGTAAGAATAATTTTTAAGTCCTAATGGGATAAAATAAAATAACTTGTCAATTTGAACGTAAAAAGTGATGTCTTTTGTTTGATTTTGAACTCAATAATTAACTGAAATTCCAGTCTTTGGCTTTTGGACTCAAGATTGGTACAATTAATTCATTACGATTGGTTGAATTTTCATTTATTACATTTAACTTATATATTTCAGTTGGGTTGTGGAATTTGATAGTAGAGTAAGTACTGAAGATAAGAAAAGCAAAAATTAGAATATATGAGGTAAATCGAATAAATTAAACTATTTCTAACTTGACGACGCCTTATTTTGTAAATTAAAAAAAAAAAAATTGTTAAAAATACAACTTTTGAATGAAATCTCTAATAAGATTTATTCAATAGTTTGTCGTCGGTAATTAAACAATTTGTTTATTAATAGGCTAAATGCCATTTGCCATTTGAATAAAAATTTGAAGTGCAACCGCTATCAATAAAGCTCTCGCTCGCTCTTTTCCACCCAATGAGTAGTTCGTTCGATTTTATCAAAAATCTACTAAAACCGTTCTTCCTGAGATCATTAAGGTAGATATTATTTTAATCTTGTATTTTGTCATTTATAACGTTACTTAGATATAAAGCTATTCGTACAATAAACAGAATTTTTAACCAATTTTTCGTACTTTTCTATTCAAGGAACTTCAAAAAATCGAAAAATACAAAAAAATATTCGATGGGGCAGAATTATTCTAGCGATAGAAATGCTTGCCCTCAGTTACATTTTGTTAAATAGGTGGGGAATCCCATTTACGGACGCCTAAGCAAAGTCGGGTTTGCTTAGAGGTACCGCAAGATGTTAATAATATGCGTATGTAACCTGCGCACTACCGACTAAACCGCCACCCCTGGCTACGACACTTCCTGGAACCGCTAACGAAGTATTTCTTCTTGAAGGCGGATTACACGCCCTCTCACACACTCATACGTCATAATGCAATCGCATCATAAAAGGAATATCAACAAAAACACATCAGTCACAGCAAAACAACAGCAAACAAGATACATCACCATACATCAAGATACATAAAACAGATGGTGAAACTACATACAGAGAAAAAAATCACACAATATATACAAAATACAAGAGAAGAAAAACTCAAGAAAACAAGTCTCCCAACAATATAAACATCATATAAAAAATCATCAAAATCAATATAGCAAGAACATAAAAATACGCATGAAGAGAATGTCTCATAATGAGACATTCATTTATATTACACGATCTATGTAACAACACAACAATAAAAATGCATACAACGGATAGCAGTTAAAATCTGCAGCCAAACAGGAAAACCTCACGGAATGCAGTAAATACATCATAAAGATATAATATACATCAAAAGCAAAATATTCAAATATATACGTAAAAAAAAAAAAAAAAAAATCAGTACAGCAAACTTACATCATAAACGAACCAGGAACACATACATACTCCTTATACTTACTACCTGCAGACACCATCAGATACGGAGCGGAGTGTCCGCGGCCTCTGCACGTCAAGGGGCCGCGGGGACCTACATGCACCGGGGACCCGCTAGTCGCTCACTTGCGAGCCTGTCCACCCCGCACCCTCCGACGCCGACTATTATTTCATGACTCCTCCCATGCTTGGAGGTCCTCATCATGATTTTAACATACGTAGTGATCGCCTTTCAGTTTTCTTTCTTTTCTATCATTATGTCCATCAGCTCCTCAGGCTGGAACATCGCTTCCCTGCCTATTACGTCAAGTAATTCTGTCCAAGGTCCTTCGTATCTCGGACAGTGGAAAAACACGTGATATGGCGTTTCTTCCTCCTCGCATACCGGGCAGTTCCGTTCATCGTCGAGGCCGTACTTATGAAGGTATGCTCTGTACCCCCCATGGCCCGCCATAAACTGGGTAAGGCAGTAATCAAGCGAGCCATGAGCTCTCCCTCGCCAGAGCCTTACATCTGTCATCAGGCGATGTGTACATCTGCCTTTTATGCTGCCGTCCCATCGTTCTTGCCACTTGTACTCCATCTCCTCCGTCAGTGTGCGTGTCCATCTTCTTCTTTCTGCGGGAGGGAGGGCCCCAAGCTCACTTAATCTTACTAGATCTATCGGAAGGATTCCCGCAAATACTTCTATCGCATCCTTCGACACGGTCATGTATGCTGCCGTGATTCTTAGGCAGCATCTCCTGTGTAAGGACTCCATCATGCCTTTGTACTTTTGGTACTTCGTTACTCCCCCCCATACCTCTGCTCCATTGAGTAGCGTTGAATAAACTACGCTTACAAGTAGTTTCCTCCTTTGCTGCTTCGGGCCATGGCAGTTCGGGAGAAGGGCAGCAACTAACTTCCTTGTTCTTTCGGCTTTTTCACATGCCTCCTTTACGTGTGGGACGAAACGAAGCCGGAAGTCTATCCAGATGCCTAGGTACTTAACCGCCGGTCGTGTCACTATTCTTTGTCTTTCCAGTGGTATGACTGTGATGGGTCTTCATTTGGTCTTTGTGATCATGACGGCTTCTGTGACATCCTGTGACAGCTGCTTAGTTGTATATAAAACCTACAATTAACAGTTAATAAAGATAAAAACGTTATTGAACAGTATCATTTTTATGTAGTGAAGAAAAAAAGTAATTTCTGCACAGACTAAAAATCTGTTAAAAGTGAAAAGTTATAATAGTAACAAGGTGAACTGCTATTTTTAGTAGTAAGGACTCAATTATTTTTTACCTTTGTGTTACAAATTTAAAATTTGGTTATTATGATAACGGTTGTATTAAAAAAAAAAATAATTTTTTACATCAGTACATTATAACAATCGGAACGTAGAAAATTCAACTTTTTGGAAGGTTTTTAAAATTTTTTTTTTTCTTTAATAAGATAGCGGAATCTATTTTTAAAGTATTTTCGGTCATATTTTCTATTTGTAAATGATAATCCACATCCTTGTAAACTTTGTATAAAGTTCAGATTTTAAATTATTTTTCTGTCACAACAGGATTGGAAAAATAAATTAATAATTTAATTTATTAATTAAATTAGTACGCCAATGTGCAAATTACCATAAAATCGGTTAAATCGTTTTTAAAGTATAGAGGAAACACCAACGGACGTGCATAAGTATTATAGTTGATAACAGAAGAAATCGTATTAGGTGAAAACAGTAAATCCAGAGAAACATCAAATAGTATGAATTTCATAATTAAGGATATAGATTGAAGTAAACTCTTCGAGAATTAAAGATTAAATAGAAGTAGTAATAATAAGAGTAAATAAATAAGTAATTGCTGATAGTCGCTTCAGAACAAGTCAAAAGAATTCACTCTGCACATTTAATTTCTCTGTTAATATAATATAGTATTGAACGGTGCATAGAATGTGGGGGTCTAATACGTAAGTAGAAACGACCGAGTGAGTGCACCTGACAGGCTTCATACTAAAATGAAAAGTTGAAACAGAATGTTAAATTACTTCTGGCAGCGCATGTAATTACATAAATGCTCAGTATTATGTCAATGATATTTTTTTCTTTTTAGATACATTAAAATAAGATGTAGATTTAATATTTTAATTTTCATATAAAAATTTGTAAGTCTGTCCAAAAGCTTACAAATTCTGTGTGTGTTTTTATTGCATCATCTATTACATTAATTAAAAGAAATATTAAATCCCTCAAATATTACATTTATATAAGATTGCTATATTAATACAGTTACTATTATTTGCGAATATTTATTATTTCTAAGAGTTCCTTTCTAATTACTTTAAAATATTAATTATATGCTTGTAAAAAATATAAAATGCCAACAGTTAACATTATAATCAGATTATCTTATCGGATTAATTTTTTCAATATACATTTCAATGAAATAATTAATGTCACTAGATCGTATAACGATGTATTTAATAACGTTCGAGTCATGCCTAATTCTTAGTTTCACCAAATTAATTTTCGATAAAAAATTTGTTTATAATATTCTTTTTTTATTTTATTTTTAAAAGGTAGGTAATCGATTTTTATCGATAAAATATTTATTTTAAAATATTTATTTTTTTTTTATCAAAAAATAAAAAAATAAAAAATAAGCCCAAACATATTTAACGAAAGAAGTTAAACTAAAGCCGATTTTTATCGAAAGAATTATGTTTTATAATCGGTTTGTAATTTTAACTGACTTGTTTTGTATGTGAATTATGTATAAAACAAGTTAACTAATGAGATGAATTTAAATCTGGCAAACTTTTATAGTTTTTGTAGTGCAGCGTAATGTTCTCGTTTTTATATTCGTAGGTATGTTAATCCTTTTCAAACCATGTGAAGTTGTATTAAAAAGTAAAAGTAATAGTAATAATAAAAGTAGTAATAATTCTTTATCAGAACAAAAAAATGTTATCAGAAGACTAAGAAAAAAGAAAAGAAATACTTTCCGTAATACCATTAGTTGTTGAAACCGTAATCTTTTCCCATTTTGTTGAACATTTGTACGGGATGTGGTGTGAGAAAGGATGGTTACAGATATTTTACTGTTTCGTGGGAGGTGATAATTTAGACAGAAAGTTTGGTCGTTTACTAGTTAAGGTAGTCGATCGTGTTTCGTCTCGGATTTGCGCAATATCGCACCCACTGAAGACCGAACTTATCTACAGTCGAAGCTTTTCTCTATAGCTCGACTACGGTTCTCGTGTTTCAGTTACGGCTCATTAAGCGACAACGCTATACTCTTGGTTCGATATAGTTGACACGATTCCATCCGACCGCATATCGAGTTAAGCAGATTATATCGTATTAACATTTATATGTGCGTGGATTAAACGGTTTAAATAATTACGTACAACTTATTTGGTGTACGTACGTACGTAATCGCTTTTTGGGAGAAAGCATACATTGAAATATATTGAACGCTTAACCTGCTTTCATGAATATTTTTAAATTACTAATTATCTATGCAATTTTCATTAGTACGTGTATTCATGTACGAAATTAATACAGATATCTTCTTATGCACCTTCAAATGTCGATAACTTTTCTTAATTTTCGGAGGTCCTCGTATTAAGAAAAAGTTTCAAAATATTAAGTTACGAATTCTGTTTTTTGTGTGTTTGTGAGTGCGGTGAGTGGGAAAACAGCGAAAAAAGAGAGCTGTATATATGTGTTTGGCCGTATTTTTCAGGAATATTTTAGTTTACAAACTTGAGATTTGTGTTACGGCAGTTTGTATAAAAGAGAGGTTTATTCTATTAATTTTATATGAAAATAAAATTTTATATATAAAATTTATATGAAAATTTATTATCGAAATTATTACTAGAATTAATAATACAAGAAAAACTCGTTTTAAAAGTAGTTATTCTATAAAATATCACTCCTAAAAGATCTTAATGTTTAAGTTTTTTTACACTATCAAATTAACAGTGAAGTTTTTAAAATTGTTTTTATTTGATTGATCCGTTACAAGATGGGATACAACTTCAAAACGTTTGAAAAGACTTTCAGAGAATTGGACTGAAATGAAATGGTGCTTGAAAATGAGATAACTTTCCTAAGGACTAAACTTATTAATTTCATGGCTCTATGATATGAAAAAGGATCAGAATTATGTCCTGTCATCTCCAACTAAGCTAAAATGAATATAACTCATAAAAATTGCATAACCACCATTAATAACAATGAAGAAAGCACCAAATAACCTGACACTGTGATAAAAAAGGTCAGTTGCACTCTCTCGACACACTTGCGTTCCAAACCGTTTTGATCGGAAGGTTAACAGTAATTTTCAACTTTATTACTGAGTGAGTATTACGTTTTAAGATAAATGCTAAAGATCGGTTACGTCGAAATAACAATACATTGGTAAAACAGACTTTTAATATGAAACAAAGACCGCTACGTAGGCATTTGAGGAATAAATTGGAAAAACATTTTTGTCTGGACCGTTACATTTTATGAAGCAGAATGCAGAATGAACTGATTCTAAGGAAAGGTCATGAAAAAATAATAGATGCGTTAGAATTATGGATTTAAAAGAAATGCAGAGGATAGGAAAGAGGAGATATGAAATGAAGAGGTGTGAAATCGGTTGAGAACAAAAAACTGAAAACAAGGTACTGACTAAGGAGGAAATCTATACAAATGGAGGCAGTAAGAGGTGGTAGATGAAAGCAGAAAATTTCAATTGACTGATAATATCAAGTTGGAAGGGTAAAAAGGGCCAACAAGTGGATTAGTTGACTTAGAGGCCAACTATTGAAACTTGCCGGACGGCAGAACATTTACTGACATTATTATTAGTACCATTATTTTTATTTACAAATTAAGAGTAAATATATAAGCTACTTTAACGTGGATGTATGGAATAAATTTAAGATGAGCACAAAGATTTTGCATCGACCAGCCGAACTACTTACTGGTACAAGTCGCTTTTCCTCCACCAATTAAAGCGTTAGTTGAAGACAGATAAACAATTCATTGGAAAATTTATCCCCATTCCAGAATTGTAATACGTGTGAAAGTATTTAATCTTAACTGTATAAACTGTCCAACCATAGTAATGTAGCCCTTAGCAAGGGATACATTACTATCTTATAATTTATACAGTTAAGATTAGAAGATATACGAGTATAATGCAATAGCTAGAATAATAATGTATACTTTAGCAAGTAGTTAGATTTCCCGATTTACCGTGATCGATTGATCATCCATTCTCACTACTCGACGTTTTGCCCATTTTCGATTTTATTAGTATTGGTCTAATCCTGTTTGATCATTCATGCTGAGGATGCCTCCTCATTGATTATCCGGTAACTATACGTCCCTGTTTGGTCGCTGCTCGATAAGGGAAACAACTGAAGCACCTGTTGGATAAAACCGGGAAGGGTTTTATTTATTATACGTCCACCACTTCTGCTGTAAATTAGGTTTTCACTTACTGAATTAGCATGGTATGTATTTTTAAAATTAACAAAAAAATTTATCGAATTTAAATTTACAAGTATATATGATAAAAAAGAAAATAAATATATAAAATACATGCAAATCCGTCGCGGCTTCGTCCGCGCTATATTTATAAAACTTAAAAACTGGAAATAAAATTTTAGTAATTACATGTGGACAATTGATCTCAGAGTTATTGGTATTCATAACTTACCGGATAAAATAAAATTACTGGATAAAGGTTGTGTTCCGAAAATCGAATTTTTAATTGAAATCAGAAGGATATCGAACTTATTCAAAACTACTTTGCCTCCAGCATATCAAAGTCCCAGGAGTTTCAATCACCATTCTATTTTTTGGCATTGCAATAATTACATATTTTAATCACGTTACCTATTTTAATATTTTTCAGATTCAGATAGTCTATGCCAGGGTGATAATCGAAAGCTAATTTGAGACCTAACACATTTCTCGAAGGTTAAACTCGATTTTGAGCCGATCGTATCCGTTACACTTCAAGCCTTTGAGAACGTTCTAGTGTACATTCACGTTATCTACGACATAAATTCTAATAATCCTAGAAGTTCTTCCTATCTGTGACGTCACCGATCTTGACGTTATGAAAATATTATTAATTCCAAATTGAAAGTTAAATTTATGCCATTATGTGTGTGACTTACCTTGATGGAATTTCTTAATTCAGGATATAAAAATCTACAAAGTGCTACTTTACTCGCGTGAGGACGAGTTCTCGCGGTCGATATATATATAGACAGCATCTACATATATATATATATATTTAATAATATATAATATTTTTATATTATTATTATTATTATATATAAATTTAATAGCGGTAAAAAATTGTCTTCACCACGTAAATGGATCTCCATTTACGTTGGAAACCAACACCTCCAAAAAATACCCGATAAATCATTTTCAATAGATTAGTAATATTAACAAAACTACCCAAATGTTATTAAAAATAAACAAAAATTCGTGTATTTATTATTTTTCCCTATTATTACTTATTACATTTTTATAGCGGCAAAACTAATATCTTTGTGAGATTGTTTAAAAAATGTTTACATTGTTGTTTTCCAGTGTTAATGTGGTTGGTTATTATTTCAAAATATTACAGGTGTAAAATTGTCATACGTGTTCTACATATCACTATTGCACGATTAGTAATCGGTATTTTGATGTGACTAGTATGCATAGAGTGCTTTGTTCTCCTATCTCTAAACCGATGAACATTTACCCTCATTGTGTGATTTCAGGCGAACGGAATAGATAACTTAATATTTAGTACATATATATCCGTTATATTCTATTTCTTGTAAGATTATTTATTTTACGTCATGCGATGTAAGAATTTTGTCTTTTTATTTGAAAACTTATTTCTCCTCTGTTTAAAATCTTTTCTTAAATTTTATTTTTTATATTTTCTATTTTTTAATAATTTTATTTGGTAATTATTATTGCTATCATTACCAATATATATATTACTTATATATTATTTTTTATAATTTCATTTGGTAATTATATGACTATTATTTGTAGCGTTTCGTTATCTAACAACGATGTCTAGCATATCGTTGTTATTTTTATTTGGTAATTTGTTTTTTGAACAGAAATTTCTAGCAGAATTGTAGCATTTTAGATTTAGTTCTGATACAAGAAAATAATTCTGAAATAAAATAGCTTGGTATTTCAATAATACTTCCCGATATATCGCTTAATTGACGTTATTTTTCTTAGTAATCGCTGTTACTTCTATACATTTAACCGATCTATTTATCTCTTTTTCCCAAGACTATTGAGGATAGTCCAGCAGTTACGCATTGCGCATCCTCAGTGGTTGCCTGGCCTCGATCCTCCCGGGAACCCAGAGGATCCGGCGTTGTAACCGATCTACACATTAGAAATAAAATTCTTCTTGTAAAATTTTACTTTGAACTTTTTTACTTAATTTCTGATTGCTTGCTTTGTGAATGCTTTGCTGCATTAACATAAATATTTTAAAATCCTTAAATCTTTGAAGTATATAAAAAATCTGAATAATTTTAAAACTTAGATTGGTTTCAAATGATTTATGTACGAGAATTAAAAATAAAATTTGTCGGAATTATGAAAAAACATTTTTAGGGATCCGCGATTTTATTAGGGAAAACAGATAAATTATATTTGTACTGTAAAACGTCACTGTTGAGAATATCTCAAGTTTCATTTCTTTTTTTTTATTATTGAGATTTATCTTTGAAATATTTTGAAAAATTAAAGAAAAGTATCTTTTTTAGGCTAATTTTTTGTTTTTTCAATTTTATGGCTTTGTAATACCTGAAAAAATTCCACATATTTCTGTATTTAATCCGTAATAACTAATTGACCTCTCCGGTTTGAACTGTTTTTTAACAATGGTTTTTCATTTATCGGTCATTTTACAAATGTGGTATTCTACTCAGAATGATTATTTTTACTTCCTTGTATGAAGTAAATGAAGTATTGTGATCGCGAAAAATTTCGGTTTTCAAATTTCAACAGAAATATCCATTTTTATTATCCCTGAATCCATTTTGACTAGTTTCGGTGTGACGTCTGTACGTACGTACGTATGTATCTCGCTTAACTCAGAAACGATCAGTCGTAGAATGTTGAAATTTTGGATTTAGCACTGTTATAACATCTAGTTGTGCACCTCCCATTTTAATTGCAATTGACTGAACCAAAAATGTCGAAAAATCCAAAAATTCGGATTTTGGACTTTTTCTTAACTGCAGTAATAATTCCTCATTTAGAGCTTTTCAACGATATATCATAAGTGATACTTATTTTCATTGTTTCCGGAGTTATAGCCAAATGAAATTTTAATTAACGAAATATTTGGATCTTAGAAGGGGGAAGGCACATCGGTTCAAATCAGATTTAATCTCCTTTTTTTTAACCTTTTTCTCTTTTAATTTAAATATATTTATTTATTAATAATTATTAACCTCTGATTGTAAAAAAAAAATTCAGGATAAATAATAATTCAATACTAACAATAAAAATATGAAAAAATATCAGAAGTTATTAATGAAATAAAATTTTATGTACTTTCATTTAAAAAAAAAAAAAAATTGCGTATATGTAATTTAATAGGCGTCCAAGAAAGTCACATCAAATTTAAAAAAAATAAAATTCAGATACGTTCCTGCAAAAACACTAAAATTACGCAAGATGAATACAAAAGAATAATATAAATAAGTTTTTTTTACGTGTTACAAAGAGTAATGCGAATAATTTAGTAAGTTACTACACTATTTCTTTGGTTTCCTTAAGGTTTTTGAAGACCGATTTCAGTGATCTAATGAAAGTGTGTAGGTTAAAGAAAAAATCAGGAGAATAAAGGATAATCTTTCATGATTATTTATAAGGCATTCATTTTTTTATTTATGATTTTATCATTGTTGATTTACTTATTAAACATCAAAATCATCAACAAATATATAACTTGATTAATATAGAATAAATGAACTTTATAATTCATTGATTTGAAAAAAATTGCTGAAACAATAAATATACAGAAAAATAATAAATATATATATTTTTCTGGTTTTTCAGTAATTATTTATGAATTACTGTAGGTATATAATAGATTAACGAAGTAATTTTAAGATCAAATTTAGTCTGGCGTAACAAAGGAGAAAGAAATTTCATTCACAAAAGAAATATGGCTTTATTAAATACGAATCTAAAAATTAGAAAGTTATTCTCAAAATTTTTCTATAAAAATATTTGCGTGGTGTGAAATATTTCTGTTAGATAAATTTGTAACAAAATTCTGTAATAAACAAAGTAATGCAAGATAATATATATATATATATATATATACCTTGATTACGAAAAAGAATTTGATTCGATAACAACGCAAGTCGTAATAACTGCATTGCATTCCAAGGTTAAACAGTACCTACATAAATTTGCTACAAACGCTAGAAGCAAAAGCTACTGTCTGTGTAAACGAACATAAAGTAGAGATAAATGAGAAATGTGTACAACAAGACGATGTTGTATCATCTATGCTCTTCTCAGCCTGTCTCGACGAGGTATTTAGACAGCTGAAATGGGAAGATGAGACAATACAAACAAATGGCACATATCAGAACCACCCGAGATTCGCAGATAACATAGTTCTCTTCTCACAAGAATAAAAAAAACTACAAAGACACATACAGAAACTAAAGGTGGCTGATGAACTCTATGATCTGGATGAACTTTAAAAAGCCAAAGAACCTTAAGATCCAAGTCCAACAAGTTTACAAGAAAAGAAAGATTTTTATCTCTGGAGAACTCGAACGTGTAGATCATTACATATATCTTGACCAACAGATATCAACTGAAGGTGATACAATCAAAAAGGTTGAACGACAGGTTAAATTTAGGTGACAGGCATTCGGGATAAAATGCCTGCCCGTTACCAGACGAGATGGAAAGATCTGTGGGTTAAAGAACAGAGAAAATAAATGATATCATCATGAAAGTTAAAGAATTAAAATTGCGGTGGGCAGACTATGTAGCAAGAAGAACTGATGGCACATGGACTAAATTAGCCCTTGAATGGATATCACTGGATGTTAAACGCTCACCAAAACGACAAAAGGCTCGTTGGATTGATGATATTATTAGGTGTATTAGACCGAATTGGCAGAAGATCGCACAAGACCGTATTAGTTGGAAACGTGCTGAAGAGGCCTTCTTCCTGCAATGAATCTATAACGGATTAAATGATATATAATCATATATACCAAGGATATTAAATTTAACACGTCCTCAAATTTGTTATGAAGAAGGGATCCACAACCTCTCCACATGTCGGAAAAAATGTGTACTAGAACTTCAGGGAACTACATAGAAAATCAAATATGTTTTGTACATATGTATTTCTATACTGCAGTAATAAATGTTTAAAGTTAAAGTTCGGTTTATATTTAGTATTCTCAGTACATTTAGATTATCTTTAGAATAGACTATCTCATTCTTTAATATTTTCGTATGATAGATTTGTATTTAAAATAATTAATATGAACTTTTATTTCACCATTTTTAATTTTATAAATTAATTATATATGCTGTGTGTGATACTGCTCCATTTACCACGGTTTCCCTTGATCCATCCAGGCAAATGCTGGGATAGTTCCTTTTGTATCTGTGAAGTAGCAGCAAATCTACTCATTCCTACGTAATCTATATAATATATTATTCTGTATTGATGGAAATAAATGATTTATTTAATTGTGTTTTATTTTCTTTTTGCTGATAATGCATATTTGAAATAATAGTCTAAGGGCAAACAAATTAATAAGAAAAATAATTTAAATCTATCTTTATTTATTGTTATCTTTCAGTTGCAATGTATTAAATAAAAAGTTATGAGTGAACTTTTGATGAATACTTACGAAGGCGTTAAGTCGTCTCGGCAGCGCAGACTGCGTACGACAAATTATTTTTGTGTCAATCGTTTACGTTCAGTCTTTAAACAGTAACTTTTTTTACTTTAAACATTGCAAATAATTTAATCTTATATTTTCACTTTTAAATTTTATTGTTTTAAAAGTCAATAATTAAAAAAAGTACGTTGCTAAATATCGGTTTGAATATATAATAGTTATCTTAATCGTGAATTATTGTTCATTCTTATTTTGAATATGCATCACGAAAGAAAAAGTTTGTCTTTGAAAATTTATTTTAGCAGTTGATGGAAACAAATATTATCTCATATTATACCTTGTTTTATTAGTGTTATTCTTTCGATCTAGTTAAAGAGATCTGTAGTAATTATGGTAAATTATCTATAAATTTTTCTCTTTTATTCCTCTAGCACAATTTAAACGATCCTAACTTTATTACAAGATAGTAAAAAAAAAAAAAATAATAATAATATAAGAATATTATTCTTTAAGAATTTTTCAGATAGTTCTTTCATTACAATCGTTTAAAAAAATTGTTATCGGGTTAATTTAATAACTTCTAATTTAATTTTAATATCTTCTTTTTTTTCTTTGTTTAACCTCCTGAAGCATCTTTAGGTATTGCTTCAGAGGATGAGATGAATGATTTGTAGCGTGTGTGAAAATGCCATGCCTTACCGGGATTCGAACCCGGGATCTCCGGATGAAAGGCCGAGACTCTACAATTCGCGCCACGGAGGCCGTCATTAAAATCATTATTACCGAAATTTCATTTAACAATCGGCGGAAAAATGATCATATGGGTAAAAAGAATTTCCTGTAAAAATTCCCACTGTCTGTTGGAGAACATTATTCATTCTGTGCTCATAGCGAAATAGTTGTACAAAAATGAATATAATATTTGTTTCTATGCTTACGTCCTCCCATCCATAATAACAACTACAGCAGATTGTACTTGTTATTTCCTGCGTTATTCATGATTGTTTCAATATTTTTCAAGAAAAATTGTAATGGTAAATTTTGGATGAAACGAACCCATTTTCTTCTGGTTTTGTTATTACATGATTCCAATTGTCCATTGTTTTGTTATGAGATTATATAAAATATTAGATGTATCTAAGTAGAAAGGTTTTATCTGATGTTTAAATATTTTTAAAAAAATTTCTGATATTTTGTATCAGTATGTTAATAATTTTAATAACATTTTACGGTTTTCAGTAAATCATTTTCTTAATACAAAAAAGTTGATTCTTCGTCGGAATCCGACAGCCAGTTTTTCAATTTTTTTAAAGTACGTTTCATCCAATATAAGTGTGTATTTGGAGGTATTCTCAGAGAAATTATAAATATAATCTAACAAAACTTACCCTGCGCTCGCTAACCTTCACTAGTCTAGGTTAGGGAGCGAAACGAACGTAGGTTAAGTTTGGTTAGATTCCATTATAATTTCTCTAAAAATACCTCCAAATATCCACTTACATTGGACGTAAGCGTTCTTTAAAAAAAATTGAAAAAAGTGTCTGCCAGATTCAGAAAAAAACCGAAGAATTTATGGTGGATACGTAAGTTTAGTTGATAAAAAGAGTTGTGAAAGAACCCTGCTGGGAATCTCATCAAACTAAACTTACAAAATAGTACATTCGCTTCAGATAATTATAAAATATAATACTTACCCGTTATCCTTGGACGTACGGATATTTTTCTGTGGAATGCTGTGAAGCGACTGTCCTCTTCTAACAGATGATAAATGGAGTTCTTTTGCGTTTAATATACTACAGTAATTCCTACACTTCCTTTTCAAATTATTTAAAACTCTCAAGAGTAACGCTAAAAAAACAATAAATGAATAATAAATTGTTTTAATGGAAAAATAAAAATTGTTATAGCTTTTGTATTATCGTTTAGATTTATTTAGCGTATTATTAATTCTGCAACAACTTACCTGTGTTTTAGTGCTTTATGAGAATCGTATTTCATTTTAGTAGTCTATATAAAAGGGTCTTCCTTTTAGTGACGTATAAACAGAAGTACAGTTTATAGTCGAGTTGTATCTTAAAGATTATTACCTTATTCCTCCGAAATAGAAAGAATGGTTCTCATCTCATACGTTCTTATAATAACTGTCTACCGGCATTTTAGCCACCTGCACCTTATCTAAAATATAATAAAAGACTCAAATGTAAGATGTTTCTTAATAAAAAATTAAAGTTAAGTCTAGCAAATAATTTTTAAAATTATGGTATCGTATACAAAAGATCTAATAGTTTGTTGATTTTTTTAGTTAGCTTAAATTATATTGATAGTTTTCTTTTTTCTTTATTAATAATTATATAAAGTGTTGCAATTATGTAAATAACTAGCGTGGCATCTCTACATGCTTGTACGATAAATATTAATTAAATTGATTTGTTTATTTAAAATTGCAATTTTATTTATTTTAGTGCAGTTTTTGAAACTGGTTTTATTATACTTCAAAGTTTATTTTATTTATAACATTTTATATTTTATTTATAACATTTTATAGTGAAATGTTTATTTTATTACTAAAAATCATGTTAAATTTTTTACCAAAGAGTATTTTCTTGTGCTTTTTGCTTGAAATCGTTTCCAGATTGTTTGGTTAATTGAAGTTTTCTAGATTACATCATTCCTAAATTGTGTAAACTAATTATTAACGGTATTTTTCGGATGCCCGACACCGGGTAATTTTTTATTATAACGTTTTATTAAAAGACGCGCTAACTTAATTTTATACTACATCTGTATAACGATGTAATTTATCTATGTTGCAAATCAGAAAGCGGCGATGTTATACAACAGTATTGCTTCGCGTAGTCTTTTGGCTACCACCTTCGGAGATTTCATATGGATATTCGTTTTAACATCGGGATCGCCGTTCCATCTTTTGCTTTTTTCACCGGCCTCCATGACGGTTCGATAGTTTAGAAAAGGGAGTAACGAAATTTTCAGAAAAAATAACTGTTGGGTATTGCAAATGTTTTCCATTTGTCGGATATTATTAATATTCGAAAACGTTATGTTGATAAAGGATCTGGAGTAATGTTTTTTGTGTTCGTTCAAAAACAGCAACAGAAAACAGCTCTTTGTTTCGTGATGTATGTCTCATAGTAATGTCACTAATCGTTAAAAATCCAGCCGATATTATATTTTCGCTTCTTAATTAAAGATTCATTAATTTCCACCAGTGTCAGCTACATGATTTTTTCAATAATTTCGACTCACAAGTATTTCGTAAGTAATTCTTCCCATAAACAGCGATATTCTAGTTCAAATAGATTTCTCGTAAGCAAAGTCTAATTCCACGCTCCATCTTCGCGCGGTCATCTCAAATGAACGCACTTAAATAAACCTCAACATTAACTGCGACCACAATGACCAGTATTAAATGTGTGTCCAGCCAGCATTGGCGTGTTTTTTATTTCCAATGTTCGGCGTTTTCTGAAGCGATTGAAACATCATCGGATCTGCGTTACATTTTTTGTACGGCGACAATATTTTGTAAAGTTGCATAAAGGTAATCGTATTTATTTTATCGCGATTCAGATCATGCGATTCAAATATGTTAGCCGGAATATTCACCACAGTTTATAGCTAGAAAAGCAATGAAAATAAAAGGTGACCTAACGTTGTGTACCTTGTAAGATAAGGAACAGGTATAAGAAAAAAATAGGCTGAAATCAAATTTGTTCATAACATATAATGCTATTTTATTGTAATTAAAAACAATATATATATTTTTGAATCTATTCGAACCAAATTTTTTTTTCAGTGTATTAATTGAAATTATGAAAATCTGGGGGGGGGGTGCATTTATGAGTAATAAGTATCATATTATTATATGCTTTGTATTATTATTATAATATATATATATAGAGAGAGTGCGAGAGAGAGTATATCATGAAAACCCGTGGGGTTGGTCTAGTGGTGAACTCGTCATCGCAAATCAGCTGATCGAAGTCGAGAGTTCTAAGGTTCAAATCTTACTAAAGGCCGGCTTAGTAAAAATACCGGTATCATGGATACCGGTGTTCTTTTGTGTTGGGTTTCAATTAACCACACATCTCAGGAACGGTTGACTGAGACTGAACAAGACTATATTTCATTTACATACATACATATTCACATATACTCATTCACCCTCTGAAGTAATAATTTACGGTTGTTGCAGATACTAAAAAGAAAAAGAAATGTGTATCATGAAGTTTTACCGGAATTTTCATAACCTATTCTACGGGTGTCCCATATAAAACGCAACCCAACCTTATATTGGTAGGTATTGAAATAATAAAATGGCATGTGTAAATGTAAATGTAATTTTTATTATTACCATCCATTACCTTATTAGAGTAAATGTTGGAAGTGGCCGCCATCTTCTTGAATACAAGCTTCAATTCTTTTTACACCGTTTCTTGCAACTTTTTTCAAAGTTTGTGGCTGGATATTTAATACAGCTTGTTCAATATTGACTTTCAATTGTTCAAGTGTTCGTGGTTTGTTGCTGTAGGCTTTTTCTTTGAGGTAACCCCGTAAAAAAAAATCCCGCCGCAGTCAAATCTGGAGATCTTGGTGGCCACAAGCCTCGACCGATAACACGATTACCAAAGAATTCCTCAACGAAATCAGAAGTTGAACCTGCGTAGTGCGATGTCGCACCGTCATGTTGTAGCCAGCAGTGTCTGTCTTCCTCTTCTAAGAGTGCGATGAACTGAAATAAAATATCCTGATATCGTTCTGCATTAATGGTGTACTCGAAAAAAATAGGACCGATTATTTTCTTCCGCGATATGCGCACCACATGCCCAACTTCTGCGGGTGTAATTGTTTTTCTTGATAAACTAGGGAATTATCAGCGCTCCAAATTCTACTGTTTTGGCTGTTTACATAGCCATCCAAATGAAACCGTGCTTCATCTGTAAAAAATAACGAATCCATAACATTAATTCCCTCACGCAGAAATCGACGGAACCGTTGACAATATTGTAGCCGTTTTTCTTTGTCGGGCTCAAGAAGTCGATGAACCGTTTGAATGCGATAAGGTCGTAATTGTAATTGTTTGGTCGCCCGATGAACAGTTGATTTAGACAAATTAATTTCAGCAGACAAACGTCTGATCGATTTATTTGGTGAGGCGAGTAATCGGTCTTTGATTTCAGTGACTGTATCTGTATTCAACACTGACGCAGATCTTTTATATTCCTTGTTATTTATTAACAGAACCGGTCTCTCTAAATTTTGCAACTAACCTTAATGCTGATGTTTTGTTAGGAGCTGGTTTATCTGGGTACTTATGCGAAACAAATCTTGCACTTCAACCACTGATTTCGTACTGAAATACGACTCAACAATTAAAACACGTTCATCTAGCGAAAACACCATTTGGTCCCTAGCAATACACTGAACGTTATGATTGCATTGTTGTTACTATCGGTAGTGTTCTACTGCGTCGCCGCGATCTTCAGATCTTTGACGAGTCCATTTCAGTAACGAGTAGGGGAGTAAGCTTGGCTTTTGAAATTTCATGGATGAGTGATTGATGGGTTGCGTTTTATATGGGACACTGTATTAGTGAGAATAATAGAAAAAGTACATATAAACATGTCCTAAAATTGAAAAATTTCGCTCGGATTCCAGCTATCTCGGTGAAATGAGCAACTGAAATTTTCAGGACTTTAATTAAGGGGCAGAATTAGTGATTTCTTTTGGTGTTTGATCTGAAAAATTGGATAAAATAGTCCCAAACTATCTGCAGTAGTTTTTGAAAAATATGTGAGTTCCCATTAATCGGGGTAAAAACCCTTTTTTTTATGTATGACGTACAATAACTGTCTTAAACGGGTAATAAAGAAATAAAAATTTTAAACAAAACTTGTAGAGAATTTAATTATGAAAATTATGATTTAAGATGAGTAGAATAAGACAAAAGAAAGGTTAGAAAAATTCGAACTATATTTAGAAACAGTACTCTAGACCCAAGTACCAATTCACACGTACCAGTTTATAATAAATATTCAGAATTGAGTCCTCCAATTTCAATATATTACTTGGCAAGCTTCTATATTACTATTGTCCTCTTTTTAGTTCCTAGGGCTGTCCTTAAGTTGTTCAGCCGCATCCATAATGTGGACAGTTAATTCCTCACGGTAAAGTATTATGTTTTTTATACAATATTTTTCATTCTTCCTGAGATGCAAAAATGTAAAAGTGTTAGATCAAGTGATCTTGGTGTCCAGGAATGTAAACTTCCACGACCGATCCATTTCTCAGGAAATGATGATTTAATGTTCCTTCAAACCATTGAATGCGAAATTTCGATCCGCTTAAATAGACGTAATGTACTGACGCCTGGACTTAATCGATAATAATTTCATCGATAACAGCGTCGTGTTGGATGACCGTTCGTAGCTGGTACGAATGCTGTATAGTGAACTTATTTCCCAAAGATTGCGAAAAGTAGCTTTAATTGTTTTGGGATCTGAAATCCTGCGATTCGGAAAACTTTCATTTTCTACTGCAGCAGCTGTAGCATCACATTTACACACACCTGAAATGAATTCTATATCAGCGTATTTCTCTGTTGTAAATAAGTACGGCATTACTTCAATGGAAAACCTGTATCGTTCAAACAAAAATTCACAGATAGAAACGAATGCACAGTCCACAGTAACCGACTACTTAATGTACTTTACAGAATTATTTGAACTCTAATGCAGTATTGCGCATTGTTAGCTGTTGTTATTTTATTGCCAACTTTGAAGTAATAATTTTTCAAACAATTTATTGTATTTCTGTTATCAATAAAAAAATTATTATGTAAATAATTTTTATTTTACAATAATGTTTTCCAGTTTTTTCTTTAATTTTCTAAAAACTGTTTTTTACGGTAAATTTTGTTATTACATATTTTTAACATCACCAAAAAAGAATTTGGTATATATTAAATAAGTACTTTTCTGCCAAATGTAATAATGTACTGTTTCTAAATAAAATTCGACTTTTTCTAATTTACCTTTGTTTTATACAGTTTGTCTTACATTATTTTTTCAGAATTAAATTCTCTAAAGTTCAGTTTAAAATTTTTATTTGTTTATTACCCATTTAACAAAGTTATTTACGTCAAATATAAAAAACAGGATTTTTACCCCAGTTTATTGGTTTTCACCACATATTTCACAAAAACTACTGCAAATAGGATTTAGGGACCGAATTTTTATCTTTTCAGATCAGAAACCATAACAAATCATTAATTTTATCCCCTTAATTAACGTATTAAAAATTTAATACGACCTCATTTCAACAGGGGTAACTGAAATCCGAGCGAAATATTTGACTAACTGTAACTGGCAAAAGAAGCATTTTAGGACATAAGTTTCCATAAATTTTTCCATTATTTTTACGAGTAGAATAGGGTATGAAATTCCCCAGAGAACTTCGTGATACAATCTGTATATATACATATATGTATATACACATACAGATCGTTTCTAAAATGGTGGGCTGGCTATAGTTTTTCGGATTCTGCTTGTAAAACTAAACAAAAAATATCCGAAGGAAAACTGGCAATTCCTCCTTGGTTTTTCACCTGTCCGCCATTTTGATATTTTTATTCAAAAATTTAAATCTCAAGTTCGGATAGACGAATCACATTAATATTTGGTAGGCGTCTCAGTAATAAAGTTTTATAATTAATAAAAAATCAGGACTTAAATATCTTCGTAAATTACAAAATGGCGGTCATGTTTATTTTTCAATCCGTTATATCTCCATAAATATTAGTTTTTTCAAAATTTATGTTATTTCCTAGAATATTAAGCCTTTACTTTTGAAAAAAATTACATTTTATTTTTGAAAATCGGTTAACAAATAGCCGAGTTATGGAAGAAAATTGGTGTTGTAATTTTGTGTCGTAATTATTAGGTCTATTACTGTGAGAAAATTATTGTTTAATTTGATACTAATTTACAATACTAGAATTAACAATTAATAAAAACGATTAAAATTTAATCGAATTAAACGTAAAGTGGAGGACATGAAAACAGACACATAATACAACATAAATTTTCTGACATAACTCGGCTTTCTTGTAAACTGATTTTCAAAACTAAAATGTCATTTTGTTCAAAATAAAATAATTAATAATATTTTATTAAAAATATACATTTTGATATGCTTAATATTTATGGAGATATAACGGATTGATAAATAAATATGGCCGCCATTTTGTAATATGCTAAAGTATTTAAGTCCTGATGTTTTTCTAATTTTAAAACTTCATTGTCAAATGGCTTAACAGATATTAATATGAATCGTTTATCCGAACTTGAGTTCTCCATTTTTATATAAAAATACAAATGGCGAACAATGGGAGAACGAAGGAGAAATTGCCATTTTTCTCAAGGATATTTTTTGTTTAGTTTTACAAGTAGAATCCGAAAAAGTGTAGCCAGCCCACCATTTTAGAAACATTCTGTATATATATATATATATATATATATATACGTATTTTTTTTTATGGACTGTTACATGTTATATCACGTTCTTGTTGATCTGTTTGATTAAAAAAAAAGTGAATACAATAGTAACGGTTGTTTGAAGTGTAACTGTACACCTAAACAAAAGCATCAATAAAATATGATTTAAGATTTTTCTTTAGAAGTGAAATTAATACTGATTTTGTTAACAGTTTCCACAGCTCCAGTCTTTTCTATGAATAATCCTTATCGGAACAACCATTACAAGATGAAAAAATTTTAATTTTTTTGCCGTAAGCAGATGATCATTCAGTTTTCCCGGAATACACATTCAGTAGATTCAGAACCATTTGCAATGAAATCATATATATATTCTTCGCTCTATTAAATGAGGTAATATTACTTGAACGTACTTCAACAAGATGGAACAACGATCCATATCGCCGATGTTTCGCTAAATTATCAGAAGTTTTTGAGTATAAGCTTATTTCAAAGCACATCTGGGCTCCGAGGTCGTCAGTTCTTACACCTATAGATTTTTATTTATGGGTAGCAGTTAATGGATGTGCTTATAAAAACGATCTATACATCCTATATGAATTGAAAATAGTGTAACTGAATTTGTAAATATCATAATTCATTTGGTTCTTAAGCGTTTATTTTCAAATTTGTTGAAACGTGTTCATACATGCCCGGAGCGCAAATGGCGGTCATACCGAGTATCTCCACTAAACAAAAATCAATTGTAATTATTATTCCTGTTTCTATCATCGTTATTTGATTATGATACAAATTAAATGTTTATAAACATTGGTTTATAAACCAATGTTCCAGTTTCATCTGGAACACCCGAACATTTGCGGTAGGTCAATTTATTACTACGTAATAAATGTTTAATTCGGTGTATTTAAAACTGTAGAATTTCTGTATTAGACATATTTTTATTAAAATATATCACAGTAACAGTATTTAATTTTACTGTGTGATTGTGTGGTTTAATAATTTTAATGATAGAATTGCATTCCATCTGACAATCTCGACGTAACGACAGTAGCGTTCGGAAGTTGGTATGACCTATTTATTTGCGGAAATTGACTAATATACGAGTACGTTACTATTCGTGTGTTGCTACCCATGTACCTCTTGTTTTACTTGGTTAATAGACACTTATTTACTCGTAATTATTATTCTCTTGTTAACCTCGTTTTGATTTGAAACGTATGCGTAAATTGTGTTTAATAAATTGTATCGTATCGGTTTGTTCATGATTACGTTAACTTTTTTATTTATAAAACATGAGTACTAGAATGCTAAAATTATAAATTAATTAAGAGTTAGTCATAATTGTCTAAAATTTCGTTCTAGGCATGTATATTTTTCACTGCTTCTATTATTGTAGCTAAGGTTTCCTTAACTAAAGAAAACAGAAAAAATAACTTAACCAGTAGTCTTTGAGTGCATTTAATATATGTCTTTGGTATGCATAGTGCTCTTTGATAATAGTATTCGGTAACGTCTTTAGACACCCACATAAATTATTAAATTATTTGTAGTACAAAAGTTGTTATGTATTTTTGATTTTAGGATTTTTTGGACACTTTTGGTTCAGTCGACTGCAATAAAAAGGAGAGGTGCACAACTAGATTTTACAAATCCTAAATCCAAAATTTCGTCAACCTACCGCTAATTGTTTTTGAGTCATGCGAGATACAGACGTACATACGGATCTCACGTCAAAGCTAGTCAAAATGAATTCAGGGTTGGTCAAAATGGATATTTCCGTTGAAATCTGAAAACCGAAAGTTTTTGCAATCACAATACTTCCTTTACTTCGTACAAGGAAGTAGAAAGAAAAAAAAAACGGTGCGTAATTTTTTTTTTTTTTGCGATATTACTATAAATATAATCTAATGATGATTGATCATCATTTGATCAAGGGGCTTGGCAAAAACTCAAAAATTTTTAAAGAATTTTGATTTCTTTCGTAATTACATTTTTAATATTGCATAAATTTAAAGGTGAAACGTCATTTGATCAAGGTGCTCAATGAGATCCGTTTTTTTCCTGGAAATTTTAACTTTTTTTTTTGTAATTTTACTCTATATGTTAATAATTAATATTTAAAAATTCAATTGCTTCTTACTTCCTTACGAAGTAAAAGGAAGTATTGTGATAGCAAAAAATTTCGGTTTTCACATTTTAACGGAAGTATCCATTTTGATTATCCCTGAATCCATTTTAACAAGTTTCGGCGTGACGTCTGTAAATACGTATATATATCGCATAACTCAAAAACGATTAGCCGTAGGTTGTCAAAATTTTGGATTTAGGATTTGTAAAATCTAGTTGTGCACCCCCGCTTTTGGACTTTTTCTTAGCTGCAGTAATAAGCCCTCATTAACAGCTTTTCAACGGTATATCATAAGTGGTATTTATTTTAATTAGTCCAGAGTTATAGCCAAACAAAATTTTAATTAATGAAATATTCGGATCTTAGGGGAGGGCACATCGATTCGAATCAGACTTCATCTCCCTTTTAATTAACGTTTTTTTTTTGTTTTTTTTTTAATTTAAATATATTGATTTATTAATAATTATTAACCTCTGATTGTAAAAAAAAAAAAAAAAAATATAACGATAAATAATAATTCAATAATAACAATTAAAAAAATATACGTAATAATATCATGAGGTATTAATAAAATAAAATTTTATGAACTTTTCATTTAAAAAAATGGGTATATGTAATTTAATAGGCGTAAAGGAAGTCGTGTGATGTCCACATCAGATTTTTTCAAACAAAAAGTTTGTCAAGGTCAAAGCCGGAGAGTTACTCTTTGCTTGTTTTTTTTTTTTATTTAATACAACTGGTTACATAACGTTATATTAAAAATATTAACTATTTTATGTATTTCTGATAGTAAATTTTTTGTTCAGAATCTGAATTATATTTTACCAAAAAAAAAAATCAAAAAGGAAAAAGGAAAAAAGAAGGATAAAAATAATTTAAATAAAACTGTTGTTTTTCATTGTATTTTGTGTTTTACTTTGATAATTTAGATTTTGCTTAGAAGTGGATGCTAACAAGGTATACATTTTACCTCTATTCCAGATACATGCCAAATATTTCTGAATCTCAGTAATGAGTTTATTTCCTAATATGTTATTTGACAATCAGTATTATTTTTATTAAATTCAACTAATTTGTAAATGTGAAGCTATTATTTTTTTCAATTGTAATGTAATTTATTTAAATTTTTAATTAAAAATTATTTTAATTTAAAAAGGTTTGAATTCGATACCAATATCCTCCAGTAGGATATGAATGTTTAGAGGAAATTAATTTATAAACTTTTGTTTACCTCGTTCTTTTTCAGCTATTCAATGTTTTTGCAGTAACTCGTACCGTTCCAAACACCTTCCGTCAAATGTTCCCATTACAGTAAGTTAAATACCGGTGAAAAAGTGACGATATTGTGTTCGGTTATAGATTTTATTTGTTAGTGCTTCAGCCGTCACTTGCTTTTTTAGTTCAATGTGATTTTATCCACGAACAAAACAACTAATTTTACGGTAAAAGACGAATTGTACAGTTGAACAATTGTTTGTTATGTGTTATTGTACATTTGTTACCAAAAAAGAAAAAAAAAACTAACATTTGTCTTATTGTTTTTTAATTTTTAAATTTTGTTACAACGAAACTGAAATCGCACGGTTTTTTTGGTTAGTTATACTTATCCATTGTAGGAGAAAATGTAAAGTTCTCTCTTAACATCGAAAAAGCATTAACTGTATGAATTTATATCTGTATGTATTCCGCTTCGCTCTTTCATTGCAGATTCAATGAAAAAAACAAAAACAGCCTTGCATCGTATAACTAATAAAACGCATTATTTTCCACAGAAAAACATACATGAAATTATGCTGCATACTATCTGTCACAAGCTTACGATGCGTATAGGTCTCTGAAAGTAATGTGGTTTATTATAACATCAGTCTCTACGGTAAACTAAGATATCATTGCAGGCTAAATATCAGCTGAATGTTTTACGGGTTGGAGTGCTGATGTAAAATAGTAAATTCGGCTAATTGAAAAAAGAAACTAAGAGCCCCTTCATTACACATTCCCTTCAATACACCCGATACGCAATAGTATTATTTTTGAGAATGGCAATTTTTTTTTCAATGTATTTTCTCGTGTGAGGTCTCTTATATTTGTAAACGTACTTAAAATAGCTACAGTTCTTGCAAAGAAAATAATAAAAATTTCTTTATATAACAATCATTGATTTTAGTGAAATATATTTTAAGTTTACAGCACAGTTAACCTAATATACAGTTACTATAATTAAGCAGTGCGGTTACAGTGGGTAGTACAATATCTTTCGTTTTTCATCATCATAATTTGGTATAATAATTCAGTTTCTGGGTAGTATTTTAGAAATAAGTTTATCTTACTTTAGTGTTTGTTTCGATTTACTTTTTTAACTATTTACTTCGTTGTAGGATGTATTGTGATTGCGAAAAATTTCGGTTTCCAGATTTCAACGGAAATATCCATTTTTATCACTCCTGAATCGATTTTGATTAGTTTCGGCGTGACATCTGTACGTATGTATCTCTCGTAACTCAAAAATGATTAGCCATAGTATGTAGAAATTTTGGACTTAGGACTGTTTAAGATTTATCTCCCGTTTTGATTACAATCGATTGAATCAAAAGTGTCCATAAAAGCCCGAAATCCAAGAAAAGTTTCGGTTTTGGACTTTTTCTTAACTGAAGTAATAAGCCCTCATTGAGAACTTTTCAACGATAATATAATCGGTACTTATTTTCATTGGTTCCAAAGTTATAGCCAAATAAAATTTTAATTAATGAAATATTTGGATCTTACAAAGGGAAGACACATCGGTTCGAATCAACTTCATCTCCTTTTTTTACCTTCTTTATTTTAATTTAAATATATTGATTAACTAATAATTATTAACCACTGATTGTAAAAAAACCCTTTACGATAAATAATAGTTCAATAATAATTAAAATATATATATATTTGAAAAAATATCAGAAGTTATTAATGAAATAAAATTTGATGTACTTTTCATTTAAAAAAATTGTGTATATGTAATTCAATAGTCGTACAAGGAAGTCATGTTGTGTCCACATCAGATTTTTTTTCCGTTATAAAAGTATGGTAAGCTATTTCTTTAACTGTAAATGCATTCTATTTTCTTAGGTACGCTATATCTTATTTTGCATGAAACTTAATTATTCCGTTACAATAGTTGAACAAAGTATACATTATCCATCGGTTTTTTCTTCTGTTTGTGGGTTTTTGAAATTTCCTAAGATTTACAATTTTAAAATATGAGTTTTAGAATTGTGTATTAGCATGTACATGGATTTATCTCACTGGAACTGTTGTAACCTATGATAGTAAAATTTTATTACTACTTTTATGTTAGAATAATTGATCTTATTAAATTTTTAAAATATCAATTGAAGAGTTAAGTGTTCTATTAAGTATTCTTTTAAATAATTTTTAAAAAATGATAAAATTGTTGGGTCTCGTGTAAAAAGCGATCTCGTTAAAAAAAAAAAGTGATACAAATCCCATGAATTCCGAAGAACATGTATGATTAGATAATGAAATCGTTTTGTATTTACATTTTTTGGCCATCTTATGAAGTAATAATGGTTTGTTTCATACGATATTAAAATTTGGTTAGATTAGCTTTCGTTAAGAGTAAACCGATAGTTTCGTAGAGATAACAAGTATGAATTAATTATATTTATTACGGTATCAATAACTTCGATAACTTTGTCCATCTCGAAACTGGTGCCCGCATACAAACGGTGGAGTTGTGGCCATCTCTAAAACTGAAAAAAACCGCGACTGCGGAACTAGACGGGATTTAATCGATAACTTTTAATGTGAATGTTTATAACTATGCTTACCATTTTAAACAAGATATTCTATCTTTTTTAAAGTTTTACAAATCCAACCATTCGGCTCTTTCATTTTGAAATTTGTTTCATTAAATTTAGGCATCACAAGAATTTATAGTTCAAACATTGTGTCACAGATTTAGATAATCAATTTTTAATGTTTTTTGACTTTGATTTTGTTTGTATTTGACGTATTATTGATTTAGATGATTCGATGACCGAATTTTACGCAAAATTCAGGTAAGATTTCGTTTATCTTTGTTTTTAAACTTTTTTATTTCTAAAACCAGATTAATGAAAGCCAGTATCCTATCTCTATGCTTACTTTTTCCAGTAAGTAGCAAGGATTTGAAGCAGGGATAGTTTCCGTAAATAGCAACGTCCTAATTGCCTCTATTTATGGTATGTAGGAGAGAAGTAACATCCACCTCTCATAAAGTCTTTGTATCGTGACAATTCCGCATAGTAATAAATAATTCTCCTATATAATAATAAATACATCATTTTAGTATGATTTTGGTGTTTGTGAGAGCCAGAAGAAATGTACAAATATTTGATGTAAATAATTTTTTTTGAATATTTCAGAGAGATTAATAAAGAAAATGCTATTTTGTGCTCATATTTATATTTTTCATATATTTAATAGAAAATCCCCTATTTATTTTCTTTATCATTTATTCCTATTAATATTATTAAACTGGGAAATTAGCCACTCTTTATCTTCTACACAAAATCATGCGTATTGAAGAGTATAATTTTCGTATATCTTGTTATGTTTTTTAACATGATTTATTGCCGTGTAAAAAAAAAATAAATGTAGACTACTTTACTAAAACAAGAAAGTAATCCTTCTTTTATATATAAACTTTGTCTTGTAACTTTACAGAGCAAATAATAATAAAAATATAATAATACTCTTCCATTCTATTTACTTTTATTGTTTATTCCCATCATTTTTCTTCTAATTCTATTAACAAAAACCTTTCGAACTCCTAAACTAACTTTAATTTTGTAGTTAAAGCCTGCGTGTGAATGTTTATAATATTTTTAATATGTTTTTATTACACGTGTTAAAAAATTACAAATTACTTTTACTTCAACTGTACAACATTTTTAATGATAAAACCTTTTTTGATTATACGTGTATATTTTCTGCCGATGGGTATGATGATTAATAGATTATGAGGTTATAATATAATGATAAAAATGTTTCAGGATGATCGTTTATAACGTAAAAAAAGATCCCTTTCTGCACGCCGGAAGGCGGAGATAGATTTCACCGGTGATAAGTAAGAGATAAAAAATATTTCCACCTTAAAATTAAGAAACACTTGAAATTTACTCAATACGACAATGGTTGCATGTGAAAAAATGTTTCACATGTTTAGCATACGATAAGCCTCATCTTCTTACAATTTCAGCAAAATTTTGGTCGTCCCTTGCCGTAACGGTTGATCAAATCAATAATTGTTTCAGACAAAAGTTTTAGGTAATGTTAAAGGACTAACGACCACTTTAAACCGATTCTATACTGTACCTATTATGGGATATATAATTTTTTTTGTCTTCGAAACCCCAATTTTTTCCCTTTTTTGGGACGTTATTTTTAAGAAACAATTTGGAAGTGATTGGCGTAAAATTACGGCAGTTATCGTGTCCACAATAAAGTGAAACATATATATATATATTTCACTTTCTTTATATAACATTTATATGTTTCTTTAGATAAACATTTGAGCTGTCGATGGTTTTGGGGTCTGAAAAAAGTGAAACGCAAAGATATATCGAAATTTTCCGGGAGCGAATCATGGTACCCATTACAATAGTAGCAATACGTAATCTACCTAACAGGGAATTACTCCCCAATAAAATTTCTGTTAGATGACGTAGTTTTATTTGATTATGAAAATTTCCTTTAAGAAACACAGAGAAAAAACGAAAGGAGAGTATCCTTTTTGTCTGTCTTTGAACCTAATATTACTTTACACCCATGTAAAAAAAAATAAAAATACATCTTATTATCTGTCAGAAATTGTTTCTATTATTGTTGCTAAACATAAACATTTTTAGATTAATAATTTCTCGTTGTTACCCGTTTTTAAGTAATAGCTGTATCGTCTGCAGTGTTAATTTAAAAAAGTAATGAAAACCATAATAAAAAAGCATTTTTCTCGTTGTAAATAATAAAGAAGACTTGAAAATTAGCCTAAACATAGCCCGAGAACTACTTAAAAAATTAATTTATTACAAACGAAAATTTAAAAT
Organism: Lycorma delicatula; assembly: GCF_047948215.1. Classification (NCBI taxonomy): domain Eukaryota; kingdom Metazoa; phylum Arthropoda; class Insecta; order Hemiptera; family Fulgoridae; genus Lycorma; species Lycorma delicatula. The sequence continues at coordinate 77,575,352 of NC_134460.1, read as the reverse complement.
AAATTTTCTTAGCAAACAGCAATTTGGTAGTTGGACAATTTATTAACACTGAGGGGAAACTTCTTTGTAGAATAACGATAGAGAATTTATACGTAATAGAATTATAATTTCTTAAAAAATTTTTGTGATGATTTTATATCGTACAAAATTAAGGTTATTTCATTCCTTACATTTCATTTAAGCGAGGGGCTGTTTTGTTTGTTAAACTATCTCTGTCTTAGTTATTCGACTCTATCTTAGTCGTTCAGAAAACGGAATCGGGAAGTTTGATTGCCTTAGACTGTTTTTCTATTAACATTAGACTATCATCTGAAATTAAACTTTTGTTCAGGAACACAAATACCACTGTAACTATATTATACTGAGTTGTTAAAGTCATAAGGGAGATAATAATTTTCGATTTTATCGCTGAGAGAAGGATTGAATTTTAAGCTCTATGCAAATGACTAGAAAGTTCAACGATATATCAGATTTAATATGTTAATATGATACAAAACTTTTATATTTTTGTATTTTAATATAATATAAAAAGTAATTGATATAACAAATAATGTATATAAAATTGAAATCTTTATCCCGTTTCTTCTAGAGATCTATTCTTTTATTTTCACCTAAACATTTGAGTTACTGATAGATCCCATTTAATTTTTGATGGTTTGTAAATTTAACATTTTCCAATCTCTTTTTTAAGCTTATACTGGTCATTTAGCACATTTTAATCAGTCCCCTCTTCTAATATCTCTCCACCGGTTAGCTTTTCTACTCTAAATCGTTCTGATTAAACTTCTATTGCTGTTAACTCCCCCCATTACTAATTTTTTTACTTTTTTGTCCATTTAGTCTTCTTCTATCTCCTCCATCCGTCTACATTTGAAGTCCCTCTAGCTGTTTTTTATGCTTATTTCGTACTCTCTATTTTTTAGATTCTTACAAAAGAAGTGCGTACGAACCAAAACACTGAAATCAAATCTTAAATCCTAGATTTATTTTCCTACTGTTTCATTCTTTTAAATGATAGCTTATTATAATTTTTTATTATTATTATTTAAACTCGTTTAAAATAAAAAAAACCACGTGTATTACGTATGTATTTAACTCATTCAGTTCTTTCTTTTTTTCACTTTAATTGGCGTATAGTCTTCTATCATATTACTTTTTTTTTTAATAACATATTCTCTGTCTTAATGTCTATTAATTTTTAAATAATCAGTTAAAAATTGTATGCATTACCTACTAAAAATAAACCATATCATTTGCGAATCTTACACAATTTAATTATCTTTCTCTTGTACAATAATCGTATTCTAGAAAATTTTTTACCTTCAACATATATTTTTTAAATGTTCGGGATAAGTAGAACTCTTGCCTAATTTATCGTCCTAACCTAAATCGCTATATTTTTGTGCGTTTTTTTCATTTTAAATGCTGTTCTCCGATTCAGGTACAATTCTACAATTAATCTTCCATAATCCTGATGTACTTTTTTGTTTTAATATTTTAATCGGTAAATCTGGGTGAATTTTATGTGTATATTTATTTATTAATACGTAGAATAATAATTATTGAAAAAAAAATTTAATTTTATAGTAAAAAGATTTCAAAAAATTTGAATTTATCTGTAAAATATAGACCGGTGAACCATGTAATGAAGTTTACAAACGTTCTTCATTTCCAGTGAATTACATTTATTTTCTCTGTTATCCAATCATGTATATATATATATATATAGTCAAAACCGTTAAAAGGTAATGAGTTTATCAGATCAAACTTTTGTATTATATTTCACAGTATATTAAGTTACGACTGTATTTAAATTTTACCATTTATTGTAACGTGTCGTCGATCGTTTTGATGATAGGAATAGAGAATTGTAACGGATATATCAAGAATAGATTAAAGGGAGAAATTTAACGCGCGTTCGTGTGCTGTATCTGTGTACTAATACAAATGTTATAGAGTGAATGTTTTACGTCGTACGGAATCGAATGAGGGAACGAACATCGCTTGCCAACACCTTCCGCGCTGATGATTTTCACACCTCGCTTACTGTAAATACTTTTTGCAAAGCGAGATAAACCGTTCATTAGGTAATGTTATTCATCCGACGAAGTTCTCATCTACATTAATGAATGTTAGATATTTTCTCTCTCTTTCGCTATTTCTGCGACGTAGTAATCGTTTCTTTCTCTTCGCTTGGTGTGCTTTTAAACTGAGGTATCGGTATCAAAGTTTATTCTGTTCTACGTAGTATAATTATTAAGGAAACCGTGCTCATCGAAACTTTGTGCTCTATGTAGGTTTACCGTCACCGTCATGGTGTAATGTTTGAAGTCCGATCCGATTTCGACATATAGATGACGTGAGCTGCGTGCGTTCACGTCCTCTATCGTCAACGCAAGTTAACTACAACGTGTAGAATTTCAGCATATCGACTCTTATTTTCGCATACATCGACGGGTCGCCTACCTCTTCTTTCCTTTTCGGACGGAAACATTTCTAGATATTGTTGTATGTGTTCCCTCCATTTTATTTTCTGGTAATTATGTAAGGAGAAAATAACAGTAATCATGCTAAAATTCACTTTACGGGTTTTTTTTTGGGGGGGGGGGGGGTGTGGTTTATTTTTTAGGTGGGGAAGGAATCATTAAATGTATAAAAATGCAAAGAAGGGAAAAATCTCTCTCACTCTTTGTATTTATGTGTGTTAGCTCTTTTTTGGTGAATAACTTGAAATTTAGCTCCATGAAGAATTTTATAGACTAGACAATGGCACTGCTGAAATTTTAGATTCAGGGCTTGAAGGAATGGGCTTGAAGGAACCTGAGGAGGGTCAAGCTTCATAACACGGCTAGAATTGGACTTTTACCTCTGGGGTTTGGTTGTAAAAAAAGCCATCATAGCAACACATTTGCCGATTTTTAAAATTATACATCATAGTCATTTTGCTCACTCTTTTATCTTTCAGTATAGGTTATATACGAGTATAATATGTGTTATATTTTACCTGAAATTTTATGATCTACGATTCCTAAACATATATGTTTTTTTGTTTTTTTAAAAAATAACTTAAGTACTTTTGATAAATTGTATCAAGGTGCGGCAGAAGACCCACATTTCAGAAATTTCAAAACGTCATTGTGCCGTATGGGGTGTAGATATCGAGATAAGCGCAGTCTTTCATGTTACCGCCTCTCCCGTCATTTTTAGCTGTTACCATGGCTTGGATGGTAGAACATCATGGTTTTGTTATTGAAGCGTTTATCAAAAAGAATTAATCTGTGATCGCGACTCAGCGAATCTTTCGTATACTCTGTTACTGTTTGGTGAGCAATAGGACAAATTGGCGTATGGGGCCCCTATTTATTTTTTTTTTAAGACAACGGTATCACAGTTACTGTAACCTCAGAGCGATACGTAGAGATACCACAGAGCTTTCTGCGACCTAAATTAGACCAACATGAAAATTCAGCAGATTTGGACTTTCTTTTTTTGTTTAGCGTCTGGTAATTACCGTTCAGAAGTGAGTGAGGATGATATGTATGAGTGTAAATGAAGTGTAGTCTTGCACAGTCTCAGTTCGACCATTCCTGAGATGTGTGGTTAATTGAAACTCAACCACCAAAGAACACCGGTATCCACGATCTAATAATCAAATCCATGTAAAAATGTCTCACTTTACTAATACTTGAACGCTGGAACTCTCGACTTCCAAATCAGCTGATTTGGGAAGACGCGTTCATCACAAGACCAACCCGGTGGGTAGATGTTTGGTCTAACAGAACGGATCTGCACCTCACACTTCTGGACGTTCGCTAACAGTTTTAAGAGACTTATCTACTGGTCGTCTAATCTCTTTACGAGGTGATAACGAGTAGTCCAAACGGTCACCAGATTTGACCCCTTGTGATTTCTTTTTCTGTTTAGCCTCTGGAACCACCCAAAGGATGAATGAGGATGATATGTATCAATATAAATGAAGTGCAGTCTTATACAGTCTCAGATCGACCGTTCCTGAGATTTATGGTTAATTGAAACCCAACCAACAAAGAACAACGGTAACCAGGTTTAGTATTGAAATCTGTATAAAATAACTGCCTTTACTAGGATTTGAACCTTAAAACTCTCGACTTCAAAACCGGCTGATTTTCTATGACGAGTTCACCACTAGAACAACCCGGTGGGTTTGTGATTTCTTTCTGTGGGAATATTAAAAAAAAAACCGTTTTAGACATCGTTCTTAATGTCTAGATCACATAAAGGATTTACGATACGGCAAGAAATCGCCGCCATTCCTCTCGAGATGTGTCGGAGAGTATTGAATAATTTCCAAAATAGGCTTCGACAATGTATTGCCAATGACGATCCACATTTGAGTGACGTAGTTTTCAGAGTTTTGTTTAAAAACTACATTACATGTGTTTTGTGTAAAATATACTTTTTTAACCCATTAGTTTTTTTAAATTAATCTTCAAAATATGGTAGTTTTCTTCTGCCGCACACTGTACTTAAATGAATTTTTTTTGTGAACTTTTATATATTGGTAAATAATTATACATTGTTTTGATTATAATAGGAATCGGTAGATGTGCTACATCATTGATATAAAAAGAAGCTACCCAACATGTGCCTGGATGGATCAAGAGAAACCATAGAAAAACCTTGACCAGTGTAGCATCACAAAATACGCAATTAATTGTAAAATAAAATAAAAAAATGATATGGTTAAAATCCATATTAATTATTTAACATATAAACACATAAAAAAATATTTTACGTGAAGATACTAAATAAAAAAAAAAATACAAATTAAATCATTTTTCAGAAATGGCTAATGAAAGTTGTTTGAGCACATTCAAGTATTCACATACACGTTCAACGAAATGGAGAACTCATGGTTTTTTTTTTTTAATAAATATTAGTTAAAAATTAATTAATTTAGATATTTTTTTATAAAAGAAAACATTTTAAATTTGTGGTAAATGAATTCGTGGGAAAATATTTTAAATAGTTCGGCATTCATTTATAAGTTGAAGTATTGTGTTGACTTACATAAAGGGAGTTTGGTTGTATAGTTTGTTACTAGACCTGTCTTTTTGCTATTAGGCCACCTGTGAACCACGCAAATATCATTTCTTCTGATTTCTTTAACTTTTTTCCTAATATTCATTCGTTCTTTCCGCGTGTCTGGTCTTTCTCTCTTCTGACTGTTGACGAGATTCTTTTCCTTCATCGCCGTTTGAAACTCAACTTCGTGAATTTTTTTGTTTGAATAGCTTTCCGTCTTTTGTTTCCTTTTATTGGATCCCTGGTTTTCTAATTCTTTCTTCTATTGTTGTAGCTACCTTACCCTAGAATGCACATTACTATGAGCGTTGCTCTTTTATTTAGGGTTGCCCAAAGTTAAATAAATATTTGTTTATTTAGTCTCTGCTCATCCATTCTGTATACATGACCTAGAAATCCCAGTCTCCTTCTGTACTCAAAACGCTGAGTTTTGAGTAGAATCTTTTCCTTTAATGGTTCCAGGTTGGTAAGGTGAAACGTTTCATTTCGTATAGTACCACTGGTCTTACCATTATGGCGTAATATCTGATTTTGGACCTTTTTGAGAGGTTCTATTTATCGTGGATATCTTTGGTCAGGAAATGTTGGATGTAATTTTCTTAAAGAATAAGAATCTATTCTTTTTAGCAAAGATTGTACATTCATAAATAAAACACATATGGATAAATATCGGTCTACTTGATTGAACTGACAGCGAATTTTTTGTCATGAAAACTCGTTCTGACGTTTTCAGGATGTTAAAGATGAATAATTTTTAAAATTGTATTCAGAACTAAAAAAAAGCTGTATTTACTGGTAGAACTTGAACAAGGATTTAGCCATTCTGGTTTACATGAAATAGTTTTTTATAATATCGTAAAAAATTGAGTATACTAAGAATTAAGGTATGCTTTATTATCTTACTTTAGTAAATTTATATTTTTTAAGCTTTTATTGTAAAAAATATATTATTTTTTATCGAATGTAAATAATTGTTCTTTTAGATAAAATCGATTAAAAATTGGTAAAAATTTCAGAATCAAGAAAGTCGTATACATATTTTGTTATTATGATATAGGACAACGTTTTATGGGCAATTGGCAGTCGAGGTTATAAATTTATTTGGCGAGATTTAGTGTGGAAATTGAAACTCTCGGTTTCAAGGAAAACCTTCGTAGGTTTTCCTCCATAGAACGTTATTTTTTCAGACATTCATAGAAGAAACGTTTTATTGATACTTTTATTATTGAAATTCTAGGATATTTAATGTTTAAAAAAAAATTCACCAAAAGGTAACGTCAAAAGGGCTGAGATGACCCACGTTTGTGGTTTTAGTCATATTGTATAACTGTAGTTATAGAAGATATACCTGTAGTATACAGTATACAATATACACCATACAGGTGTATACAATATACACAATACAGTATACAATACACCTATATTGTATACCTGTAGTATACATCATATAGTTTACTATATAAGGGAAATTATGATAGTCGCATTAAATTCTAATTTTGGGGGTTTTTCAGATTTTGATGTTTCATTACAACCTGTAAATAAAAAAATAAAAACTTTTAAAAAATCAGAAGGATGTATATGGGCCGTTTGGAAAGGTCTCTTATTTTCTTGAAAAAGGAAACACATCTTTTTCTGAATTTTTTTTAACGACTTTTCACTTTTTGTAATTCCCTCAGTATTACAAACTGAGCAGTTGTCTCAGGTTTGGGAAAATGAGTTAGTCAGGAAGCAAATACGGTGCATATGGAAGCATTTTGAAGAGTAGGTTCGAAATGAAGTTTTGTAGCAACAAGCAGAGACGTGTTTGCAGACGTATTATCGTGGTAAAACACTACTTCTTTGCCATACGTGGACGTTTAGCTTGAATAGCACCCTTATTAGGTCCAGTACGGACGTGTAATACTTATAAATACTTATATATCCTTGACAATGCTACAACTAAACGTGGATATTTCGGGTGTGTCGTGTCTCTATTAAACACAACTGTAATCGTTACGACACACCCGAAAGTGAGGTGTAGGATTGCCAAGGATATATAAGTATTTCTTTATATGGATTATTGACGACAGAAAACTTATAGCCGGATGTCGGATCCATACCTAGAGAAAACAAATACAACTCCAGACAAAAATGAAACACTAATCTCCATCTCCACCTAGAACAGTGTAAAAACAGCAACGGATACCACATAGTATATAAAAATGAAATGATAATCGAAGGAATACTTGAACCTGCATCATACTTGAAAACTGTGAGCACGAAGAACTTCAGTGCAATTGTATATACTGTGGCAACCAACATCAATAGTGTCCCGGGTGGTTGACGGAAAAATACACCCCAGGTGATGGCCTGCCTTTATCTGATTAGTCTTGAAAAGACCACATCACGAGATTCCCAAAAAATCATAACCATGACTTTTCCTGCAAATGTAAACCATTTTCACTTTCTTTGGCGCTTTTTCACCTGTTCTTTTTGGACTGCTACTGAATATGAATCCATATTTAATTTACGATTATAAAACGTCAATAAAACTGAGTGAAATCGTTTTAAATAAGTCTAACCACCTTCTAGAAATGTGTTTTTGGCAAACTGTTAACAAACCCATTCCCTGGAAAGTTTTTTCATATGCAAAACATCGTTTAAAATGTAGCGAACTCCATTATTTTGAATGGATGTATGATAATATTTAAATTTAGTAGTTATTTTTTTTTTAACCTTCCTAAACGGAGGGAAAGTATCGTTTAAAGTGGAATGCAAATCTTCTTGTATATCTGTCGGGGTTAAACATTTTAAAACAATGTATTTCATAACAGATCAAAGATTTTACCCGTTTATCAGGAAATTTTAAAATTTGTTTTGTTTGCTCGATCGCCGCAAACAACATAACTCACGCGTCTGAAACTATGCAGCATACCACTTAAAAGATCATTCTTGACAAATGTGATATCATTTGGTATACTTGCGCCTTCTCTGTGTCAAATCGAGATCTTTCCGAACAGCCCTATTATGTACGTATGTATATGTATATGAATGTATGTTGGACTGTTTTTTTTTATTTATTTCTCCAGACTGGATGGAGAAATTAAAATGAAATTTGGCACAATAATGAATTACGTTTGAATCTTAGGTGAGAATTACTCTCACCTTATGATTGGGTAAAAATCAAAGAATATGATTTGTTAGAATTTTGTGCCTGATAATGATAAGAATTGCTCCCACCTTATGATTGGTTAAAAAAAAAAAGAACACGATTGGTTGGAATTTTGTGTCTGATAATGATAATAATTATTCTCACCTTATCATTCTTTCGTTAGTCTCCGCTATTGTAAAAGTTAACACAAACATTATTTACTATAACGCATGAATTTTTACGATTACCCATTAAAATATAGTTACATTTGCATGAAAATTGATATAACTTAACCTGAAAATTTATAAGGCTTCATTATTTACTGTGGAATTTTACACAAAATTATTTCAAATTATAAATATTATATGTACCGTCAACTCGTTATCACCCTTGTTCTGAATTTAAAAACCATAAAAACTGAAATTTGATTTGTAATTTTTAATATGAATTTGTTAGGTAGTGTTTATTTATATATTTTATAAAATATTAAAAATTAACATTATTCAGCATTAATAAATAATGAAAACAATCATTTAAATTCTTGTCTTTAAATACATACAGAGGTGGGGACTTAAATTTTCTGCTATGTGAAAAATTCTTCAAAGAAATTCAATACTATACAGTTTGCGATGCGTTTAGTCATTAAATTATTAATATTTGTGATTTATAAAGCATACAGTAACATCAAAAGAAAACGAATGTTATATTTCATCAATATCTCTTATTAAAAAAAAAGAAGAGAAATCCAGTTGTAAATAAGGAAACTATTAAATGTAATAAACATAACATTTTTCCTGTGACAAAATATAAACAATAAACATTTTTTGAACTGAAATGGTAACTATTTGGATGTGAAAATTGTGACCGTTTCTAATAAGAAATTAATATTTTGCCTGAAAGCATTCCCTTTTTGCATGTGAAAAAGAAGTAAAACTACAGTAATATGTGAATTCACAAATTTAAATGAAAGCTTATAGTGTAGGTGTAAAATGTATAAACTGGATTGTGTATAAAAATACAGTGAGTATCGTTTATAGTGACATCGAATAAAATGACATCGGATATAGTGACCAAAAAGATGTCTCTTGGTATGCTGTTAATACATAAATACTACTGCAATGCAAATTTTATCGTTTCTAATGACGGAAGGAAGTGACTGGTCATTATCTACAGAAATATTTTGACGGTTAAAATGAATCACCTTTTCCTTTTTACGTGCATGTACTATAGTTATTGTTTTCTTATCTCTTCATATACCAGATTATTGTACACTGAAGCAGCCACATTCAATAGTTATTAATATTTTGCTGTGAGCGTATCATATCGTGCGGGTATAGTATTTTATTTTACGTATCCTGACTAATTCATTCAATAGTGATTTAATTATGACTTCGCAAAAAACATTCACGATAGAGGAAAACGCACACATTATGTGGCAGTTATAGAACGGTGAAACTAATAACGACATCGCCCAAGAATTACGCGTAGGTCATTCGACAATATCGGTGATGTGGACGTACCGTGAAAAAAATTAAGAAAAATTTTGAAACAAATTCTATGAAATCAAAAAAATACTGTTTCTATATTTGCTTGTTTCGTAAATATCACGACATCGGCACCACCTAGCGGCTCCATTTTTTACAAAAATATTTATTTTCACGTAACTAATATATACGTAGTATTTTCTTTACTACTCCTATAACAATTTTTTTTTATAGTACTTTAGTAGAGTTTAATTATAACATATTAATAAGTTTTAATAACTACAAAATATTATTATATAACTGAAATAATAAAGTTTTTTTCCAATAGATAGATCATAAAAATTCATTTTGAAGGAAGACATTTTTAAGGTAATACTTTAATTTGCGATGACATAATTGAACAAAGAAAAGAAACTTTTAAGATTTGCGATTGAATTTTTAAGAATTTTCTAATCTATAGACCTAGCTTCCAAAAGGATAAAAAATATTTACGAATGTTTAACAGTAAAAATATAGGAAAAGTTTGTAAAAAGTGAATGAAAGTTAAAAAGAAAACATGTAAAGTGAGAGTAGAATAAAGGAAGGCGCTTACGTTGTCCTCATGGGAACTTGTTTCAAAATGATCTCCGTGGCGGATTGGTAGCGTCTCACTCTTTCATCCGGAGGTCATGGGTTGGAATTCCGGTCAAGCATGGCATTTTTCATACGCTAAAATATTTCATTACCATATATCACCCGCAAGCTATGTGGCGATATTATCAAGCCAAAAAATTAAAATTTAATTGATAAAATAATTTTATATAATAATATTTCTACGCCTTAGTTAAGATTAAACAGTGTTGTTACTTCATCCGCAACCATCAGAATTAATGTAAAACATAATAACCACAACACATATCTGTAAACTTAAGTCAATATTTCTGCTCTTTCAAAATATATTAATACAACATTCCTTATTAGACGTTTTCCCACAAAATCTTCTCTCCAGACAACAATATTTTAAGATTGTCTACTAAAAAAATTCAGTAGTAAAATCTAAAGGAACACATTATTAAGAGCAGGCTGAACTAAAAAATTATGAAAACAGGGCATACCATAAGTATTAAGAGAAAATATTATTAATGGTTAAATATTAGCAAAATGTTTTAATTCTTCAGGCTTTCAGAAAATACAGTCAAAAAAAATAGTTATATATGTGTTATAATCCATTTGGTTTACATCTCAAGAGAGGTGGAACTAAAAATCATGAATTTTTACTTTCTTGTACGAAGTACAAAGAAAAATTTCGGTTATCAGATTTCAACGGAAATATCCATTTTGAGTAGTTTTGACGTGACGTCTGTACATACGTATTATCTCGCATAACTAAAAAACGATTAGCTGCAGGATGTTGAAGTTTTGGATTTAGGACTGTAATAACATATATTTGTGCACCTCCCCTTTTGATTGCAATCGACTTTACCAAAAATATCCAAAAAAAACCCAAAAACAAAAAAAAATCGTATTTTGGACTTTTCTTAACTACAGTAATAACCCCTCATTGAGAGCCTTTAAACGATATATCATAAGTATTACTTATTTTCATTGGTTCCAGATTTATAGCAAAATAAAACTTTAATTAATGAAATATTTGTATCTTAGAAGGGGAAGGCACGTCGGTTCGAATTCGACTTCATTTCCATTTTTTTTTTGTTTTTAATTTTAATATATTGAATTATTAATAATATTATTATTAACCCCTGGTTATAAAAAAAAAAAACTAATTATAAATGATAATTCAATAATAACAAGCGATAATTTAAGTCGGTGCTATTTAATTTTTCTCACAATCAGTCAGCGGGAGTTTATGGGTTCCTTATCTCAAAATTTTACTCAAAAGGTAGTTGTAGATAAATGTTTTAACATACTTTAATGCTACGTAGTTAAGTAGATATTTTATGATGATATTTGGTCTTATTTAAACCTCCTAAAGGGTGAGAAAAAGAAGGTTCTTTTTTTCCTAGTTACCGGACTCAAAATCATATTCCTATATTAATTACACGATTCCTTAACTTTAGTCTGTCATTTAGATTATGCATTTAGCCAATTTAATTCACGAATAAGAAATATGAGCCTAATTTTTTTACTTTTCATCAATTATGTCGTTTTGCTTGATATATTCTGATTGAATTGACAATTTTTATGAAATTTTGTTCGTTAATTTCTGAAAAATTATTAATCCTATTTAATTTTGATTACAATGGGCTTGTATGGTTATGGTTATCACAGATCCCGTATTTCAAATTTTTATACAAAAATCAGAAAAATTTTGTACGCAAGTCTTTATTTGCAAATTAAATATTTTAATTTGGCATTTAATTTTTTTCTTACCTAGAAATCAGTTCAGGACGAATCCTTCGTTATTCAATGTTGCATAACTTTGCTTTTTTTTTAAATAGACGCAACTTAAATTTAGTCCAATCTTCAATTCGACTAAAAAAAATTAAATAATTTTTTAGTAGCATTCGTAAAAAAACAGTAAAAAAGGTTTTAAAATATTGAAACTGATTTTGTTAAAAACTTAATAAAAATCTATATTTTACTTTAATTTATAGCAGTTGTATATTTCCATTGCCTCAGAAGCACACTATTTATCTGTTATTAATTTTAAAAATCGGGTCATTGTTAATAAAATAATTGAACATTTTTATTTTGCCATTTTTTTTCGACTGCATGTGTTTGCGCACGCGCAAATTCAATCGAAGTAAAAGTATCTGATTACATATATGAATTCTTATTTACTTATTAAGGTAATAAATTTATTAATGATGTGTTCCTATGACTGTTATTTAGTCTTTGATCTGTGTATTCTATCTACTCACAAGTTAATCGAACCAATTATCATGGAATAGTAATTATCAAATTAATAACAGATTGTAATCATGCTCAGTGTATAAACCGTACGCGGTCTCTGTGAAGTTAACATTAAACTCGACGATTTAGCGTTCGCATAGTGGAACAACCATGCCGTAGTGTAATCTGAGTACCATATATTCGTTAACCTCATCGGTTATTATGCGGTTACGAAGTTATGACTTATGCAAAGGGATCGGTTCTATTTTCAAAAGGAATCTATATTCTATAATACAAATAAGAAAATAGTTTTTAAGTTAATTTAATAATCTGACAAAAACATTGTAGTTACTTTTACTAGCGAATAGATAATAAGTAAATAGTATTTTTTTAAATATACTTTTTACTAGGTTTCAGATATTATTGAAAAAACTAACTGGTCGTTAAATTTAAGTGGTAAATCTAAGCTAATAACAGACCTAAAGCCGATGTACGGTACTATATTACGTAAATTGTTGTCAACGAATGAAGATTACGACTTGAGCGGCAACAAATTCTATGGCTTTACAGTGTCTCAAACTGTCAGAAGCTGATACACCAAACAGTTAAAGCAGTACTGTTTAATAGGAACAGGCAGATGGTACTTTTGTAGCAGCCTTAATCTCTTTTTTTTTGTATATATAATTTGAACTTTTTACTTTATACATTTATGTAATTTGAATTTCTTTCAATATTTATGTTATTTTATATATATTTGTATTGCTTCGAATTTAAAACGCACCTTTTTTTTACAGATTAAAGGGTCAAAATGTCAGGTGCGTTTTAAATTCGAGGTCTTCAGTTGGAGATCTAATACCACTTGACATAAACCGTAATTTATAATAAATAAATTATACAGTGTTTTAATATTTCTATTGGATATTTTTGTTTTATCCACAAATTATCTCCTAAATTTAGGTTACGTCTTAAATTGGAAGAACTATGGTATTTTTACAAATTAAAACATTAAAAAAAAATGCCACTCAAAATTTTTACAAGACATTTATTGAAGTGATTCACGATGAAACCTTCAAAGAAATAATTTTATTTCTTCTAATTTTAACATATTTTTAACTATTACAAAATACTTTATTAATAAAAAAAATCTGATGTGGACACCACATTACTTCCTTGTACACCTATTAAATTACACATATACACATTTTTTTAAAAATAAAAAGTACATAAAATTTTATTTTACTAATAACTTCTAATTTTTTTAATTATTATTTACTGTAAAAACCTTTTTACAATAGGAGGTTAATAATGATTACTAAATCAATATATTTAAATTAAAAAAGGTAAAAAAAAGGAAATGAAGTCGGATTCTAACCGATCTGCCTTCCCCTTGTAAGATCCAAATATTTCATTAATTAAAATTCTACTTGGCTATAAATCTGGAACCAACGAAAATAAGTATCACTTATGAAATAACGTTGAAAAGCTATTAATGAAGGCTTATAACTGTAGTTAAGAAAAAACCAAAATCCAAATTTTTTTTGGATTTTGGGCTTTTTGGGACACTTCTGATTCAGTCGATTGCAATAAAAAGGAAAGGTGCACAACTAGATGTTACAAGAGTCCTAATACCAAAATTTCAACATCCTACGGCCAATCGTTTTTCAGTTATGTGAGATAAATACGTACGTACGTACAGATGTCATACCGAAACTAAAAATGGATTCAGGTATGGTCAAAATAGATATTTCTGTTGAAATCTGAAAACCGAAATTTTTCGCGGTCACCATACTTTCTTTACTTCGTACAAGGAAGAAAAAACTTCAGTAAACACAAAAAAAAAATTCCAAACAATATTTTAATCTTTAAAATCACAGAAAGAAACGATAGACTGACAAATTTAATTCGGAAACGAAAGAACTTAGTGTTCCAGGTGGTTGTGATATTAGACATGTTGTTTCTTAAGTGTACGAGCCGGCTGTTAGAATTCTTTATCGACAGTTTCCATTATATCTTACAGCAATCTCTCGCCTGTTGTTACTCAAAATTTAGTTAACTACAAGACATAATCTTGTAGTTAACTAAAAAAATCATGTTGAATTCGTAAGTTTTCGAATGGGGCTAGGGTTCGTTAGTAGATTTTAAGAAGCGCTTATTATTTGCTGCTTAAGATTATTTTATATTCTGCAATCCTCATAAGTTAAATCCCATCAGATCAATCGGTTTTATTCCCGTATCCACTTGGGATTGAACGATCTGTCGAATTTCAAATCTGTATGCGTTTAGAAAGGTTTTTTACCATCGGATCCTACATCCTAAATGGTAGTAATGTGTTAAAATAACGTTGTTACTTCAACGAGGAAATTAATAAAAATATTAATTATAATTATACAAGTTTTAACCTTCTTAATTTGTTTAGTGTAAAATTTAACTTGAAGAGTATTATTTACCTTTCAACCTTATTTATTTCATTATTGCCTTATCTAAAAATAAACAACAAAAGACCTCGAAAATTTTTATTAATGCGGTAAAACGTTGTGGATTATACAAATTTGAACCCTTTAAGACATGGTAGAATAAAATTTTAAAAAACTGTATGACCTTCTATTTGTGTGAACTATTCATTTTTTTTTTTTTTACTTTGTTTCAGTTCATTTATGGGAGATCGTCTTTGTTTGAAAATAAACTTAAAAGCCTAATAAACTAGAGTAGTAGAAGGTTAATATAACTCACAAATTTAATTCACCCTTTAAATTTTAAAGAGTAATAACCCTCCCGCAATGTTTGAGGTTACAAGCTTCTGATACATTATGAACATAACCTACACTCTGATAGCATCTCATTTAAAGAATAAGATCGATGGCTTAAAACAACTGAAAGTTAGAGATATTTTTAAAAAGTAAATATTTAGAATTGGCTGAGGTTTTCTGAAGCTTTTATTCAATATAGAAATTTTACTTTTCATGAAACAAAAAAAACCGCACAAATAAATATTCTTATGAAGTTCAAGTCGTTTCAATATATCGAAGTACATTCCTGCAGTTTCTTCTCATTTTTGAAGCGAAGCTTCTTAACACAGGCTTCGGAATGGGGAATCACCAGAGAGAAAACGAAATATTAGGCTGAAAATAATTTTCACTTCGCTTAACAAAATAAAATTGAAAACTAAACACTCCCCGAAACAGTTTACAAAAAAAAAAAGTTTAAAACAAAATCCGACTTTGATTGAATAAAGCGATATGATAACGGGAAAGTATACAAATCAGTTAAACAATAAATCTGTCTTTTTTTTAATTGTGTGCCTTAAAAAGACATTGAAAGAAATCTGTTTATAAAAAAAAAATTATAAATTGTAAAAATTCTGCGAAAAAAGTTTTTATTCCAATTCTTTCATGCACAGAAAATCTATTTTTGTTAGTCGGACGTTAGTGAGTATGTATGTTGGCCTGTATTTGGTCTTATAACTCTGGACCCCATTGACCGATTTTCTTCAAAATTGGTAGACAGATACTACCTTTGGGTGGAAACTATATGTTAAATTTTGTTTAAAAATTGAAAAAAGGGGGTATTTTGGCAAAATAACGTAGGCTTCGGCATGTGGAATCAATTTAAAAAAAACAAAAACGAGCGTCACGCGCCAGCTGATTTCCCACTATGCCTACCGCTTCATTAATAACGCGTGTTCGGTAAGCGCCCTCACTCTCTCTCTAACAATTTCACTTTTAGTTCATATCTTATTAATATAAATTTTTATAATTTGTGTATATTGCGTTGTACGTTATTTTCCACCATTATTCAAATTCATATATTATTGCATAAGAAGCTTCGCTTACGTTGTGTCCATATTTAATTAACAGAAACCCACTTTTTGTAGGAATTTCCAAATCATATTTCGTGATAGAAGTTGTAATATTAATTTGCAGATTAAAAAAATTGTTTTTTTTTTTAAATTATTAAAATATTTTTTTTTAGAGGTTATTGTTTTTTTTAAATTTTATCACACACATATATATATATATATATATATATTATATAATATCGATATTAATTTTAGTCTAAGTATATACAAATCAGATGTTCCATATATATTTTTGTTTAAACAATTTCAGTTAAAAAAAAAAGAAAAGTGAATTGATTTGGTTGGTTATTCTTTTACCAATATTTTTCATTAAACTTTGAGAATGGTTCTTTGGTATAAATTTATCCATATAACATTATCAGTAAAGTAAGCACTACATTTACACAAAGAACATGCATTGTAAAACGTAATTTTTCGGGTAATAATCTAATACATGAGTCGCTTACTAAGTAATGTTTTCTAAGAGACAACTGGATGGTTCGCACAGATGAAATATTTAAAAAAATAATATTTACCACAATTTTATTTCCTTATAATCGCTAAAATTTTATATAGCAGGCGCTATCTATACAACCCTTTCCTAAATTGTTTTTTTTGAATTTCAAATTGAGATTACTTCGCTTATTTTTCACGGACCCGTTCATTCGTAATTTACGTACTGTGGATAATTCTAGTGAGCGATCTCTTGGGGAATGAATTAAATCAAATATTAATAAATTACTTTATCACGAAATGTTATATTGAATTTTAACTCCGGGTAAAAAAATGAGATTTCGTACCCACCGGAATACCGTGTAGCTTAGCTTTTATAGAATATTTTATAAAAATTTATTTTACTTTTTTCAGATAATGGATATTGTTAGAGTATAATATCTTTAAAAAATAATTAATTGTTAATTTTATTTATCATTCTAATTTTAATTTATTTTTGAGTTATAAATTTGTTCATTTTAGCATAGTTATCAGAAATCTCTGTGTCATTTGAAGTTTACCTTTTCGTTATAATGAAAATTTTTGTTAAATTTAATTTAAACCGCTCAAGTTCTATAAAATTTATTTTATCTATTTTGAGGTATATGGTTCCTTACAAAAGTCTTGCATTTTTCTAAGTGATTAAAAAAAAAGAAGAGAAATGGATTTCAATACTAAAAAGGCATATTATGTATTATCTATACATTCATGTCTAATTCTGTTCACCAAATGAACGGATTTCAATGGATTTTCTTTATTTTGTAAAATAAATTCCTTTGATAATCTTGGTAATTTTCCCAGTAATTTAAGCGATAGAATATTTTATAAAGTGAAAAATTACATCGTATCGATGATTTTTTTAAGATATTGCATATTACACGCTACTTGTCGTTGGAAGGTTGCAAATATGTGTATAAATATTTATTTATTTAGATGTATAACCGGATATGTTCTGAGATTCAAAGAATATTCGCATAAATTCAAGAAAATTAATCTAAAAAATAAAATACAGAAAGCTGTTTCTTACACTCGGGAGAGGTTTTTATTTTGTTTTTATCCGTCAAAAACATGCAGATGTTTTTGATTTTTTGCCTTCTCTTCTCTTATAAATAGTCTTTTTTTTCTGTAATTACGTGCACGACTTTTGTTCGCATGTTGATTTTTATAAAATAGAATTAATAAAGAAATAATAGTAATAACACCGAATTAAAAAAAGTAACGCTCAAAAGTAAAGATAAAATATAAACGAAATGGAAATCGAAGTTATTGAAACTGGTTTTGACTCTTTTGATCTCTTTTTAAATGTACGTAAAGGGAATTTTTGTTTTGAAGAACATTTTGTTAATTTCATTAAATAGTAATTTCTATTTTAAACCGACTTTTTAATGACAGTATTATTATTTGCCAGATACGTATGTTAATGATGTTATCTAAAATTATGTACCCCACGTATATGTCGGATCCCATACATACGGGTAAACAACCGTTCATATTACATTATACCAGTATTTAGTACCTGTCTACGACAGACGTCAGTATGATTTCATAATACGACGTCACTTGAGATTTAGTCTTAGACGTACTATTCTCAATTACATATTATTATTATTATTTTTTTTTTTTTTTGTTTAAAACGGATAGAAAACAAAATGCTAACACGGCTTAGCAAATAAAAATAATGAGCCAGCTATTTATTATAAAAAAGGTTGTGAAATGAAACGGAAAATTCAATTAGAAAAATAAAAATCTAATATTATATGCGCATTTCCATCGTTAAAAGAATCATCATCGTCTGATATATGTGGGTTGATAAAACGTAATCCTACACAACGCTCAGAAAAATAATAACTTAAAACAAATATTTATTTTTAAAAAAATAATAGAATAAAACAAAAATACAATTTACTTATGTCAAATTATAACAGCATTTCTGTAAAAAAAAAACCAGCAACGAATTGCATAACTCGACATTTCATTTTTTCAATTCATTTATTTTAAGCTCTATTTGAATCTTTATGATAAAATAATTCCTTTTTATTGAAAAACAATAGCCAGAATTTTGAATTCTTTGTTTTCACATTTTTATGTAAAATTATTTATTTCTAATTTTATGCTACATAGTTAAATAAATAAAAAAAATAAATAAATAAAAAATATTTCTGTACTTGCGGAGGAATTAATGAAAAGTGAATGGTGGGGCTATTGTTTTGTGTTCTTGTTCTTTACCAACCGTATATAATAATTAAAAGTACTACAAGGAACATACAGAGTGACTTTTATTGATGTGTCAATCAGTTGTGTTTTATGCTTGACACTTATTTGTATCAATTCTTGCGTGTCAGCTCCAAAATTGATTTTGAATAAATTAAATAGATTTTAATTCCTCTTATGCATATAGAATAATGCATTTCACTATACAAAGAAATCCTGAGTTAAAATTACACTAAAGTACCATAACCTCGCATAGACGGATGGGTGACTTTCGTACATAGCTTACACTTATGTGGTGAAATACAGTAACACCTAGACAAGAAGCAACTTAAACGTACGGGCTCACTTTTCAAATGAATGTAGATTACCAAGTGTGTTTTAGAAGCCAGTAATGGATGTACCCCATACAATAACATTAATGCATGTTTTCTTTTAAGAATAAAAAACCAGTAAACATAAAAAATATTTAAAGAAAATAATGAAATTGCAAATCTTTTGTTAATAAAAATTAATAATTTTTAATTAATATATTAATAAATATATTAATTACATTTACATCGATAACTTAAAAAACCAAATGCTTTTGATTACTATTATTCAAAATAAATATTTAAGCAAATTAAAAAAAAACATACAGTAAACTTGAGATAACATATCTTATTCGCTAATGATACCACAAAAATATTATCTTTATTTATTCGAATATTTTTATTTATTATCAAAAACAATTACGAAAAACATACACGGTTGATTTAGGAGTGCAATTTTACAGAAAGGTGGTGGATATGTGTATTACAAGCGCCTGCCTCCCACAGCCAAGCTTGTATTTACGTTACGCGCACTGTACAAATAACTATAGTATGTTTACTGTTCAGATAGTAAATGTTTGAGCAGATAAAATTTTTTTCTATTTATAATTTTATACGCATAAGGAGCTGACCACCTTTAATACGAATTCGGAAAGGCTACGCCATATCGCTGCCGTAAAGAAATTTTATTCGTAAAATATCGCGACATAAAAGCACTGATCAGAAGTCTAAGATTCAACATCTGCTAGAATAGAACTATCTGAAAAGGCATAATGCCCAGCAGAAAGCGTTACGCTGATTGTAACTCCAGCTTTACTGAAGCACGTTTCTTGAAATGATTTATGTTTTCTACCTTTTCCTGATACAATATGGCCTTAATAAAAAAAAGTCATCCTTTTCAAGAACGAGAGGTTATCTCTAAAGTAAAGACCGATTAATTGTAAAAATATTTATTCTGAAAACGTTATAAGTATTTTTTATTTCTCTTAATATAAATACCTTACACTACTTCTGTATATAACTGCCACATAAATTAAGCCATTTATCGTAGCGATATATTCAGTATACCCTCGGCGTATTACATAACGGACTGGCTTCTGCCGCCAATCCATTTAGCCAATGATTAACAGCATTTTTAATTTCATCGTCACCCGCAAATTGCTTACCACTCAAGAATTGTTTCAATTTAAAAAAAAAAATGGTAATCAGAAGGTGCTAAGTTCAAACTATATGGTGGGTGATCTTCAATCTCCCATCAAAATTTTCTCAGTAAATCACGTGTCGGACTCGCAACATGTGGACGTTCATTATCGTACAAAAGGAAGACGCCATCGGTCAACCGCCCACATCGCCAATTTTTAATGGCACGCCGTTACTTATGTAGGGTTTTGCAGTAGGCTTCTTCTCCAGTTATAGTCGTTCCACGTGATATGAAATCAATCAGAAAGATTCCAAACTGATCCCAAAAGTCTGTATCCATCAATTTGCGTCCAAATGACTGTGGCTTGATGTTTGGTGGTCTAAATGGTGATTGAGGATGACACCATTCACTTGACTGTCGTTTTCTCTCTGGCGTGTAATACGAAATACATGTTTCATCGCCGGTAACAATTGAATTGAGGAACTCATCATCTTTTACTTTGTAGCGAATCAAAAATTCCAAAGCAGATATTACTCGGATTCTTTTGTGACGTTCTAATAAGACGTGCAGCTCCCAACGTGCACGAACCTTTCTGAAGCCTAAATGGTCATGAATAATGCAACCAGTAACGAATTTCGAAACATCAGAAAAAAGATGGGCCAGGTCGGAAACACCTACGCGTTTCAACTAGTCCTCGGTGATTATCGAGGGCCTTCCCGAACGTTCTTCATCATACAAGTTATTTGTGTTATTTCTAAACCTTTCACACAATTTTCGACGTTTCTTTCATTCATTACATTATCACCGTACACAGCAACCAACTGCCTATGAATTTCAGCCGGCTTTTGATGGTTTAAATACGTATGACTCCACGTATTTCATAGTCGGCGACAACATCGATTTTCCTATTCATTTTATAACGTATAACTCACCCGTAATCAAAGATAACACAATGCGGCAACAATGATATATAACAATGCAGTATGTATATTATTAGCGTGCCATGAACGACACAGGTTCGTCAACTTTAAGTAGAGAAATTTTGCAGTGGTCTTTACTTTAGAGATATCCCTCGTAATTACTAATTACATTATAGAAAATATGTCCTAAATTGTAATAATGCAATCGTAATAAATACATTGCGAAAATAAACTCTTCAAATTATTATTAAGGAAACCGTGGGCTTATAATTTCCTTAATTTACATTATAGAAAATATGTCCTAAATTGTAATAATTCAATCGTAATAAATACATTGCGAAAATAAACTCTTCAAATTATTATTAAGGAAACCGTGGGCTTGTAATTTCCTTAATTTCCCATTAAAAGCGAAGACGGTGCTGCGTCAGTGTGCGAAGAAGTTATACGGGTCATTATAGATTTATGTAGGTAAGCGTATAGATAACCCTTTAGCTAAGTCCCACCAAATCGGCCTTAGGTGCAAGCTTAAAACTTGGCATTTAGCATCCCACTTCTTAAGAAAATTCTTTGAAATACAAATTGGAAAATGAACAGTAACAAGCTTCATTTGTAGGCTTATTGATGCGAATTTCTGATTTTCATAAATAAAATTGTCCGTTTATTTTTATATTTGAATAAAAGTTAGGAACCGTTGAGCAGATTGATTTATTACTGCATTGTATTTTAAGAAAATTATTAGGTGTAAAAATAGAATCGTCTTATTTTGATATTTCACTTATCAAAAAAAAACAAAAAAGTTTTTATTATCTTCATATTTTAGGTAGCGAGCGTATATATATATATATATATATATATATATATATATATATATATATACACACACACACACAGAGTGTATCACGAAGTTTTCTCGGAACTACTTTTCTCGTGAAAATAATTAAAAGTTTATTTAAACATATGTTCTGAAATGCTCCGTTTGTATAAATTTTTAAGCTACGTCGAGTCGGATTGCGGGTGATTGTTAAAAATGTTTTACCGAATCAAACGTCTTTCGTAATGAAATGGATCATTCATGTGTGCATCGAAATAAACTTCTTTTTTTAGGGGGGGGGGGGAATCTTTCCAGTTATTCCCGAAGTGGTCGGCCAATTCGTGCTCACAGAATATTTTTATAAAGTTAGACTTCAGCTGTAATAAAGATGTTTTTTCAATTTTAAGTCGATTCTAATTTAACTTTTATGATACTTAAGTATCTATACTTTTTCATATTCGACTTAAAAATATAAGGCAAAAATAAATTATCAGGTTAGTAGTTTTTGTGGCCGTATAAAATTTTAGCTAATTAAATTAATAATTAATCATATTTACTATAATTATATTTATCCATGTGAAGGCAGGTGCGAAACTTTACAAATTATTTTTGGTTAGTAAGTTGTAAGCAGTAGGTTGTAAGCAAATCGTCAGGTATAACTGAGGTCAAGTATATTTTTCTAAATCTATTAAATAAGAAAAAAATTCAATTTTTTACGATTGAAAAGGATGAAATTTGCGTAATGCTAATTATTTAATAACAGACTGTGTTTTACTTCAGCTTGTATAAAGGAGAAAAAACCCAGAAAAGCGGCATAGTTATTCTTTATTTTATAATTAAGTTAGTACTGTAAACATCATCGTATTATTTTTTTCCGTACAAATAAGTTAAGTGCTTAACTGATGTATACATTTTTATATTTATTTCACCTTTTTGCTTTTGTACGTACTGGCCTATTATTTTCATTAGATACTTGTATATTTTTACAAGAATTAAAATAAAGAAACTCAAAGTAGGTTTTTCTACAGTAAGAGACATAAAAAAAAATTTAAAGGAGACGAAATATATAAATTAAGTGTTGTAAATAATTCATTTACAACAGTTTTAATTAAAAACTGGTTTTCATTTTACTATTTAGCTATATAAGTGTAGCTTTATTTATAGCGCAACAACAGAGCGCTCTCGAAACGTTTTCCTCTAACGAGTTCAGTGCTGAATATGGACGAGTCTGATTTAATAAATGAAAAATGGCGTAAATGTAAAAATTGTATAATTGTAAGTGCATTAATTGAAGATAAAATAATAAGTTTCCTTTGATCCTTTTTTAGTCAAGACCTCCCTCAATCTCCCATCCTACCATAAATACGGTTGTTCGAGTATATATATATATATATATGCAGCTTCATACTTCTAAAAGGAATACGCGTCCCATATAAATTTTCCTGAGGAAACTAAGTCGTATTTTTTTCCTGTCCTACAATCATGTTTGTTTGTTACATATTTGCATAATGTTACATCCACTTTTCTAGTTTGTCTCTCTCTCGAGTTTTTATTTTCTGTTCTTTTAAATACATATCTTCGGTGCCTTATAATTTAAAAAACTAGCGCCCTTAAACTCAGAATTGAAGAGCTATCATACGTTTCTTTCTTATCGGATTTGTATTAAAACATTTTTATTTTTGAAGTGTACTACTAACTGATCCAATTTTCAATTTTCAACAGAAGAATTTTTTTATTTCTCCGTTCTAGCTTTTCTTTTCCATATTTTACCCCTATCAAATGCTAAAAATTCAGAAAAAAATATTTTTTTTAAAGTTATGCTAAAACGGCATAAAATATAATGCGATGTTATTATCTATAGCAGTAGAGTGTCGACCAGAGCGGTGGTTCATTTGATGTACTCTAAGATTTATTTGTTAAGGCTGTTCGGTGGTCGATCTACAGTTGCGAGCATTGGGAACATTTACGAGATGCTCGTTGCGAGCATTTACCAAAATATTGCTCGCTGCTACAAATTTTTTTTTTAAAACACTCCATTGAAACTGTTGCCCGTGGCTTCATTTTGCGCTTATGCGCACAGTGCATTACTTTTGTAACAACCCACGTGTATTATTAATATATGTTACGTTTAATTTATTACTTTAAACGGATATTTTTTTAACGTATTACTTTTCCCATATTTTTTATTATATATTTAGTTACAGAAAAGGTTAAAGGAATTTGTTTATGTTTTATAAATACAGACAAAAAAACATTCGACTGCGTTAGATGGGGTAAACTAATGGTAACGTAATGAAACCGAAAAGTAGATTGAAAAAGTAGAATATTAGTTCAAAAAAAATAAATAAATAAATAGATTTAGAATCAGTAACGGTTTTAAAAATGGGGATCTTAGATTTTGACTGATTTAATCTAGGGAGAGGAGTAAACTACGTTAAAGAAACGATTAAAAATGTTCTAGAAGAGCGATTTAGGAAAAAGGAGAATAAATTATGTAAGGCTCTCAGATGATACAGTTGTTTTAGAATATGAAGCGCAGGATATTCAGCGTAATGATTTAAACATTTTAAAAGAATAAGAAATATAAACGTTAAGAAAATAAAATTAATGAGGCTAGCAAGTATGCCAGAAATTTAGACAAAAAAGAATAAAAATTGAACGATTACAATAATACAAATAGTCTTAGATACCATGTGAATACAAAATTGTAAAAGAGAAAATGAAATGTGAAGAAACAATTAACGTGTTGTAAGATGTAGTTAAAATTGAATAACTGAGTTCTGATATGTTTTAGAGTGTTATCTGTATGGATGTGACACGTAAATATTAAGAAAAAGGGGAAAAAAGGCTGTCAGAGAGAAAGGTTTAGGCAAGGAGGGGATCGGAGAAGAGTAAATTGATAGAAAGAGTAAAAAATGGAAGTAATTATGAGAATGAACAAGAGTAGAAGGTTAATCAAATCGATTCAGAATAGAAAAGCTAACCGGCCAAGATTTATTATAAGAGAGGGAGAGAGAGAGAGAGACAGATTAAAATACGACTAGAAGGATCAGTAGAACATGTAGACAAATGAGATCGAAAAAGATTACAAATGATAGGCGTTCTAAAAGAAATGGGAACTCAAAAGCTAACCTTCAAATAGGATTGAATGGAGACGAATATGATGCAAGCGACCTGCCTTAGAGCAGATAACATAATTTTGTACACCGTTATCTGTGTTTAATAAATCTGTCCTGTATTTTGGTAACGGTGTTTGAATAAATTTATCTTAAAATGGGTATTATCGATACATTTTTTTTTAATATCACGATTAATAATAGGTGGTAGCTTATTGGATAATACGAAATTTTCTTGTCTATTCCTCTACCTTCGTTTGAAACATAGGAGAGGATACGAATATTGTAACGGAGTTTTCATATTCCTTATAACTTACTATTATGGCTTTTTTAAAGAAAGGATTCATATTATGTTATTCCTACTCAGATTGTAGTTCGCTACCTACAATACATTCTCCATTCTATATCATTTTGTTAACTTAAAAAATTCTATAAATTCTGGTTATTACGTTCTCCTATCTTAATTTTTAATTCCGTATTACCTTCTGATGAAGAAACACTTTACTGCAACCTGTAGGATGGATATTTTCACACTGACATTGAATAACAGTACATATCATCATTGTTTTTCGTTGAGATTAAGATTTTTTTTTTTTTAGGATATTATAATTTAATTTCAGAGAAACATGTACATACTAAAACTATTAAATCGGTTCCCTATACTCACTTTCGAAATTGATAGATTTTTAGTAAACGACCGAGACCCTGCTGCTGGGGCAGGGCTCGATTTCCCTGGCCTTAGCGTTTTAGAGGCAGAGGGAAGATGCAAATAAAGAAAAAATCCGGAACCGGTGAGCCTACCTGCCATGCCGGACGTACATGCCATGCCGGTAGGTGAGAAGGCTCGTAAGAGTGGCAAGGACACTCCCCTGGGCTGAGTAATAATTAATTGTTGAGCCGGCCCAGGGGAGCAGGAGAACAAACAAATCCAAAAAAAAATAAGTCTAATCAACAAACTTCATAATTTTAATCCGTGTGTTTATGTGTTCTTGAGCCTTTAGAGGGGTGTAAATTTCACCGAAGTAAAATGATGAAAAATCTTTTTCAGCATTACAGGAACAATATTTTTGTTAAAATTTCCGTATTTATTTATATCAAATGCTCTAATTTTTTATGATTTTGACAAAGTAATTAATTTCCGTACTCGCCAATAAATCTTTTCAACACACGTTCCTTTTTTTTGTTAAAATTGTTTCTTAAAATAAAAGTTGGAATAAATTAAAGCAACATTTTATTACTTCATGTGCTTAATGATTATGTCTACATCTAAGCGTACCACGCATGCTTAAACACACACAGAAAAAATTCAAAAAAATTGCAAAAAAATATGTAAATTAAAAGAATAAACCAAAAAAAAAAAAATACGAAAAAAGAAAAATAATCATTGAAAATCGTACTTTTAAAATGTAAGATTCCTGATTCACACACATATACACATACATAATCGTATATATATTCATAATTGTGCTGTAAAAACTAAACCTAAGGAAATATATTTTACTACCAAGATGGATTTAAAAAATACCGCGTTTTACGTACATAACTATATGTAAAATTAATTTTTCCTATATAATATAATTATCATAGAATGCTCAAGAAATCTAGAAATAAATACGCATTTCAGTTGTTAATTAATCATCATCAGTAATTATAAATAGATTAATAAAAAGAAATACAAATATAAAAGATCATTCTTAGCAGAATGTGTTTATTGATTTGCTGCTTTTTAGTTTGGTTTTTATTGCTTTACGTTCCAGCCTTTCTCTCTTATGGAATTGATGTGTATAAAGCAGCTAAATATATAACACTGATTCAATTTTCTCGTAGAGTAATGATGTTTATTATATAAATAGATTTTATGATGAAATTGTTACTTGTAGGGTTGATATCACCTACATTTCGGTAGTTTCATGTCGATTTTTAAAAGTATATTTGGCTCGATGAAGAAGGCAACAGCTTCATTTCTAACTTTTCCTAGTAAGCCTGGGAATGAAGTATTCTTATTCTTTAGAACGGCTAAGAGTGGTTTGTGTGATATGATACCCCTGATCATTTCTAATGGTTTTACGTTTGTTATTTAAGTTACGTATAAAAAAATCAACTTTTTTCTTAGAAAAGAAACGTTAGTTAATTTAACGCATCTTCTGTTTTAATCAATTAATTTAAATAAAAACCATCTTAAATTTTATTATTATAATTTAATCGACCCTTATAATAATTGGAACCATAAAAAAATATATATAGGGCTAAACTGTAACTTAATTGAATAATCCAATTCGGTATTAGTTAAGTAAGTAGGTATAAGCCCTGTACCCTTGAATGAACTATTAAAGAGCCAGAGCACGATGGCTTACTGTGTAACTGGATTCAAGCCAAGTAAATAAGCAGTTCGTGCCAATGTGCTTTGAGATACCTAATTAGAGCAATCATTTTAAACTAGGACCAAGAAGACATTCTTAATATTGATCTTACCCGACATGTCTTATAGTGGTATGACACACACACACACACACACATACGCACACGCAACATCCTTTATTAAGTTTTCTTTTTATTAGTGCATAAAATGTTAGTACAGGTTTTTTCTTATTTATAGTAATATGAAGTTTCGTAAATTTCATTTGAAGAAAACTCTAGCTTTTCTTTCATTTAAAATAAGATAAAAGATCGTACAATTAGTTTTAATTTATTATCCAAAATTAAAACATGACAGTACTCTTAATCCTTTCATTTAAAGCATTTGTATGCTTCAAAAGGGCAACACGTATTTCACCCGGTATTATTATTGAGTGAAATACAAAGGTATTGGCTTTTTGTTTAAACATTCTTTTCTACTTTTATTTTTTTGTTAAAATTTTTTCTCTTTTTTCGCCACATAATTTCTTTATAATCCTTGAACATCTAGGACTAATTTGCGTTGTAATTCGTTATTTCAACGAATAATATATTTCATTATTATATATTTATAATATAATATAATATAAAATATATAATATAATATATATATTATAATTATATATTTCATTATTTGTTGAATTGCGTTGAACTTTTTATCCCTAAGACCGACTAATTGAGGATAATTTAAAAAATATTTACATCTATACTTGGAATCGATCTTAGGAACCCATTATAATAATAACTTTGACCGCAAACAGTAGCCCTAGCCTTCTACAATTTACTATTTTTAGTTTAGATCACTCTTAATACGATTTTCTGTGAACAAAAAATAATAGTAACATAGTATGATTGCACCATTTTCACATCTACATCATTTTTTTTTGGTCTCGGTAGTTGAAAATAAGAAATTATTATTTATCGTTCAATACTTCAATTTCTCCAACGATTGTAGACTTAAACACAAAATTTAATTTTGAACAAGAAAAATATTTTAAAATTACCTTTTCTTGTTGTCTGGAATTGTTATTTGGTAAATAAAATATATTTATGTTCTGGAAGTTTGGGCAAACGTTTTATATTTAATTTTTACCGGCTCACTGTTATAGAAGATAATAAAATCTATATCTGATTTGAACTACTCGTATATGCTCAAAAAGACAGTGATATGATTATCCGATCGGTGCAGTAATAAATCCAATAGTATAGAATACCAATAGATGGAAACTGCACGACTGAAATTAAAAAAAAAGTCTAGCAATCGGTAGGGCTGCTATGACTGGGATGAACAAAATATAGAAAAAAAGCAAGGACATCAGCTTGAAAACAAAATGCAGACTGATCAGCGTAGTTGTCTTCTTTATTGCATCTTACGGCTGTGAAACATGGACCATCAAGAAGGCTGACAGGCGCAAGATCAACGCTTTTGAGCTGTGGTTTTGGCCCTTCGTTAAAGTCATTACTGTGATCGAACGGGGGGGGGGGGTGTAGCGATCTGACACGCTACGAGGCGGGATCTTCTCCCCTCGGGGGGGAATTGAGATGTGGTTTTGGCGCCCGGTGCTAAGAATCCCGTAGATGGCAAAAATAACTAACGAAGAAATTTTAGATTAATAGCGTAATCTTTCCTAAATGCTGAAACAGTGACTATCATACTTCAGTCACGTCATGAGGAAAATTAACTCTTTGGAAAAGGACGTCTTATTAGGTATGAAGGACAGAAGAAGATTGATCCCACCAAGAGCCCGTTGGCTGAATACCATCAACAAAGCAACCAGGAGGCGGAACTGAAAGAAACAATCAGAGACTGGAGGAAATGGAGGAGCATGATCCATCAAATGACCGAGAGCCGTAAGCAACCTAGAGGATGATATAGAAGTGCTGCAATTTTTAAGCTGGCGTTGTTTGAATGTATAGATCTGTAGCAGTGTATAAGAAAAAATAAATGGAAGGATTTGTAATGCGGACTGTTTGGTGGAGAAGGACATCGGAGATTTGCAACTTGAGAAAGTAAAGCTGTGATTGTACATCCATACAGATTTATTTTTCGCATGTTTAATAGTATGAAATTTATCCTCAGTTGACTTTAACCCGATTAATTTTCTCAGAAATTTTCTCAGAAATTCTCTCCAAATTCTTTCATAAATTTTTATATGGTAATTATTTATTTAACTAATTTTTGTAGTCTCATTTTAGAGTGAGAATAGAAATTAGGGCAAAGTTTTTCTGTAGCCTAGCAACATAACAAACTGCCTTCAAACTTTTGATTTTTTTGTTGATTTTTTCATCTGAGAAACATGTGAAAATTCTAAATATAATCAAATGGAAATATCAAAATAAGTTAATTTTATGTACAATATTTTGTATTGTCGCGTGTTATCTATTCGACAGAGGATATTGATTAAAATTCTTACAAATACAATTTATTTACTCCTAAGTAGGAACAGAACTTCGCATTTAACTACAAAACAGAGTACTTTGCATTTTTATCGCGAAACGGAATACGCTCGAGACGTAATCTTCGCTCCAACGCTCTGACTGTTCTTACACACTGCCAGTCTTTGGTTGTCAGCATTATTTATATTCCCGGGCCTATTGGTTGTCCTGACATTACAGCAATTGACCCATATTTTAGTTCATTTAGTTGTTTAAACACATCTAAGTCTTAACTATTATCTTATTTTACAAATTCTTTTTCTTTAAAAATTTCATTTTATTGTAATAATTCTTTCAGTTCGTTGTTATTTCTCGATTTTTTCTATTTTCTATTTATTTTCTTGCCACTTTGTGTAATATATTTTTAGTATGACTGTATGTAAAAATAAGTAATCGAAATGATATAAAGCCGTGTTTGATTTAAAACGCTTCAAAAGAGAAAATAATTTTGTTGAACAGAACCAGGGAAATGTGATAACACTTAAAAATGATAAATTATTAAAGTACTCACTTTTAAAAACTGGAAATTTTTATCGAAGTGTTAGATCGTAATCATCGCGTGAAAGAAAAAAAGTTTCACTATTTTAAAAGTGACTCGTTTTTCAATAATCTTAAAAGAAATTGTATGGTTTAATCTTGCTGTAAATTTAGTTTATCTTCGTAAGAGAATCTAACGTTTTAAAATTCATCCAAAAATTTGTAAAAGTAGATAAAAGAAATTCTGCCATTATTGCTAATAATAATATCCATCTGTTTAGCAATGGTAACACACAGAAACGGATTATCCATATTCTAAAGGTGCATAATTAAATTTTATCAAATGAATGATTATTTGAATTTTTAGAGAAGAGAATAGTAGTTCCAAATAAATAGTTAATTTGCAAATCAGCTAATTTCGAAGTCGTGAGTTTCAACGTACAAATCTTAGTAAAGGCAGTTACTTTTATACGGGAATGAATAGATCGCGGATACCGTTGTTCTTTGTTGGTTCTCCCGTTGAAGTCCGTTCGAAGTCCGTTAGGGCTTAGAACGGGGGGGGGGAATGGTGTGGCGACCAGTATTGTCACAAGGCTAGTGTCTTCCCCTACGGGGCTACGGGGGTGGGATGTTCTTTGGTGGTTGTCTTTCAATTAACCGCACACCTCAGAAATGGTCGAGTAGTGACTGTTACAAGACTGCACTTCACTTACACTCATACATATCATCCTCTGAAGTAATACCTGGCGGTGATTCCCGGAGGCTACACAGGAAAAAAAGAAAGTTCTATAAGTTATTCGGTGTTGATATTTCCCCAGGGATACTAACACGACTTTCCTGTTTCCCTGAATCACTGTGTACTTTGTTTCTTATTTCATTACGCACTACATTTTATGTTTTATTATTATTATTTTCAAGTTGAACATTTTCTACCAGCACATGTATGCCGTATAGTTTTCTTATAATTTATTTTTGATTTCTACCAAAAGAATAGTGTCTTCTATGAGTTTTAATATTTTTATGTTCTCCTTTCTGATACTTACTTCACTCTCAAATTTACTCTTTAATTCCTCTATTGTTTCTTATACGTGTAAATTTAAAAATCCACCAGCCAGTATTTATATAAAGTAGATATATTATAAATATTACGTGATGGTAGGTTGGAATCTAGAACAGGGAGAATTTCATAAAAATGGTCAAATTAGAAATAAATTTCTCTCATTTTTTTACGAATTTAATCATAATAAATCAGAAAAAAAGCTTTTTTTTCATTTCTGTGTCAGTTTCTAAGTGTTAACCACCTTATAATGAATAAAATTTAGCGTTAACATAATATTTTTATATCTCATATAGAAAATCGTTTTTAAAGGAAATTATGTAACTCTTTTTTTTGGTAGAATGAATGATTAAGTTCAATATATTCAATTGAAAATTTTGCTAGTCTTCTAACAGTTAGTAACAGATGGTTTAAATTGCATATACAGTTGTCGTCGGCAGAACTCTTACGACATTTTGTCATGTGTGAACATGTATTTTACTCCTATAGTACATGTTTCTCCATATACTCTTAACACTAACACACAAATACATAATACAGAGAACACCCAAAGTTTTGATTGAGTTGTCTCTGGATTCCCTTCGTTTTTTTTTTTACCCAAAATCTAATTCTCTGCTCAATTTAAGGTTTTCAACCCTGTTTTCCGCTGAGTTGTACTTCGTTCAATTTTTATTCCTTGATTTAACTTTCTTATTTCAACTTTCTTTTTTTCGATAAAAGTAATGTTTTTTTTTCTTTATTGACTTACATTCGATGAATCTGTAATTTTATCAGTAACATTGCATTTCTCTTTTTGTCCTATTATTATTCATGATAAATATTTTTATTGTCGTTGTAAAACTAAGATCTCCATATTTCTTTCTCGATTTTCTTGCTGATATTTATATTTCTAATAAATTGTAATAAGAATATATTTTTTATCTGAATATTGAATATTTTATTATAAAGCATGTATTTAATAGTCACGGCCATGACATAGATGAGATTTTAAAAATTTTATATGAATTTTAAAAACAATTAAGATATATCTACACTAATTATTATGAGCTTTCTAGGGCCCTTTTTAACGTAAATTTGCTTAAACCCGTAATTATATAATAGGAAGTTCTTTTATTGAGGAGTGTTTCTTTATGGCGTTAACGAAATATTTGAATTTAGTTTTTACAAAAGGTCCTTAAAAGTGTAGGAACACTACAAAAATTTAAGTTGTTTAAAATATTTTTTGTGATATTGTAGTTTTCTCAATTTTATTAAATTTTTTTATAAAAGAAATTATCAAAAAATATTTTTTTTTAAATATTTAAAAAATTTAAAAAAATATTTTTTAAAACTGTGCACAGATATTCAAATCTTATTTTATACAAAAATTGATTGTCTCACTTAATTTATTCAGGAATAAATAGATAGGTAAACTAAAAGATTTTTATGAATAAAAAGTGAGATTCGCCCTAGAAGACTTACTCCTTACAAAGAAACAAATTTGGAACATTAAATTAAGTAAATATGAAAACAAGCATTTTATGTAAAAAAATATTCTACTCTTTCAGTAAAATTTGAGATTCAAAACCCGTATTTTTCCATCCCTTTGATCGACTGTAACCAAAATTAAATGGCATCAATGAAAAATATTCTAAAAAATTTCATAAAAGTCGGATAATTTAGTCTGAGATTATTAAAAAGAACAGTAACGCAAAAAAAGATTAACCTATCCGAACCTTGAGTGAAATTGCCCAAATACATAACAAAGGACTTAATAATACAGAGTGATTCACGTAGTAATACTACGTGCTTTCTGAGCTAAAAAAAAGTAATGAAATAATTCATATAAATAAGAGTCCGAAAACGCTCCTTTAGCGAATTACGACTAACGAAAGATTTCGCCGTATAAAATACTTAACCGTACTGAAATTCTAAAAACCCAAATTAAAGAGGTAAAGTTAAGTTTTTGACTTAAAAAATTGAATAAAACCGGATCCAAATCCAATCTCCAGTAGTTTGTGTAATACCCGACGTAAAAATAAATTTTTTTTCTTCAAAAACATGTTTTTTTGGGGGTTTTTTTTATACAAAAACTGTTAAGTTATAAATAAAGCATAAAATTTATTATTGAATCTTTTAGGGAATTTAATTCTGGGAAAATTTATTTATAATAGAATCGTCTAATTGGTACAAAATAGGTCTTTGAGTCCAGAAAGGACACAAAAGGAAATAGTTTTTTACACAACCCTTTTATGGAAATTTAAATAAGGCATAACAATATTATAACGTATCCTAGCTACCTAAGGGGGAATCAGTTATGCCTCTTAAAATATTTATCTACTCTTTCAGTAAAAGTTTGATATACGAGAACCATAAAATCCGTATATTCTCCCCAGTGACCGATTGTGATCAAAGGTAATGACATCAATTGCCCACTTATGAAGTCATTGTGCTAAATTTCAACCAAATCGATCCATCTTGTCTGTAGATACCAAGCAGAAAACAGGCCAAAATACGTTTATAACAAATAGCTCAGAATCGGATGATTTAGCAATACTGGTTACAGTCTACCATTGATGAATAGAAAAAAAAATGAGAGAATTTGTGTTTTGTAATCCTTGTTTTATCATTCAGTCAAGATGGAGTCATGGATCGGTGAGAATCCCATGTTTTTGCTGTTAAAATTTAATAAATAACAATGATAGTCATATCGACGCGCATCGAGTGTTTTTGAATAATTTTAAAATTTCTTCTAATGATCTTACGGTATATTCTGCCTAAACAGCAAAAATATGGATTAAAAATTTCCAGGAAATAAACTCCACGTTGAAAAGAAGAACTGGAAACGATAAAAGTGCGTATACGCTAGAAACGTTGCGAGAATAGAGTTTGCTCTTCAACAAAGTCTACCTGGTCAGCAAGACGATATGCAATATCATTAAATATTTCTGATTTCAGTGTAACAAGGAGAAAATCTTCAGAACTACCCATTTAAGATTCAGATCGTGCATGCATTTATGACATGATTTATGCTATAGGTTATTGAGCAAACGTTAAGACCTTTTTGATGAGTCTGAAAATCATTTCCATCTTTCGGGCTTTGTTAATAAGCAAACTTATCATTCCGATCAACTAAATTCCTCAAAGATTACACGAAAAGACGGTCAAAGTGGCAACTTGGTGAACCATTTCATTATTTGGAATAATAAGACCATATTTCTTTGAGGACGACAAAGCTGGTTGTGAAGCTGCAGTAAATACACAACGGTATGGATGTTAGAAAAACTTTCTTTGGTCTGAATTAACTCGTTATTTATTTTATCAAAACATATTATTTCAAAAATATAGTGCTACGAGCAATACTTCGAAGGCTTCCATTAGAATTGTAAGGAACAGAACGATATAGTCGAGAAAGTAATGTATTCATTTGTGGGAAAGACTTTATCGACTCGCTCTTATTTGTTTCTGTTTTATGAATAGCTGGAAAATTGATATATTAGATGTTTTAAGAAAATTGATTCGACTAACGATCCACGTAGGCGTATATAAAAAACCTTTACAAAATTAAAAAGCTGTTATAAGATAGCTCTTACGTTTAAAATATCAATTTTAATTCGGTACACGAAGGCGATTGTAGGTTGTGTAAATACACTCATGGAAATTTCTGCCAAGGTATTTACATCGGTAGCATCCTGACAGAGGCCAAATTGATGACTGTTTTTATCAATTTTAGAGGATGTAAAAGACGACCTCCGGTAAAGCCCACCTGGGCTAAGAACGTGGCGCTAGGGGTGGTGTGGCGTCCGGGATCATATGGTGAAAAAGATGGGGCTTGTCGTATGCTAAACACGTGAAACTTTTTTCACATGCAACCATTGTCGTATTGAGTAAATTTGAAGTTTTTCTTGGCTTTAAGGTGGAAATCCTTTTTATCCCCTATTTTGCACCGGTGAAATGTACCTCTGCCTTCCGGCGTGGCGAAAGCGATTTTTTTTCTTTAAATTGGGTTGCGTTTTAAAACAAACATCCGGTATTTTTTATCTTGATTTTCATTTTCTACATAGTTTAGATATTAATTAAGTTTTATGTTTTTTTAGTTTTGAAAACTTGACAAAAGTAAGTCTACAGAAAGCTCCTACGTACTTAGAGTGTAGATTAAGTTAAGAGTTACTAAATAGTCGACGACTTAATCATCTTAATGATGCTTTGTTCTACCGAGGGGCAAATACTCTACTTTATTATACCGTTCTGGTCTCCGATCGTTCTTGTACTGCGCTTATTCTTCGGTCTTATTATTCCTTTATTCTTCTTGACGTAGGTAACAATCTGTTTCTTATTTTCCGCTTTTCTCTTTGGACTGTTCTTTCAAGAGCTGTTTTTACAACCTTTCCCTATCGATCGCATTTTATCCGACTTACATTCCTCCTCTGAACCTTATATACAAGTGTTCTGTCTTAGTAATCCTGCCGAACACCTCCTCTCGCCCCATTCAGTTTTTTAAATTTCTTTTCATCTCCACGTATCAAAAGATATCAGTATTTTTTTCTCCCTCTTTCTATTCCCGTCTTTAACATATGTAAAACTTAATGATCCATACATAACAGTCAATCGGTATTTTCTTCGGTTCTAAATCCACACCTCTTTTAAGTATTTGCTTTCGTTAAAATCTTCCTTCTTCATAAATATTCTCGGAAAAACTTGTTATAACCGAGAACGATGTAACAAAAGTGTTGTATAAATCGATTCTGGTTATAATACAAATTCATTTAAATTTTATTTTCCTGAAGGTTGTTTAATTTTATAACTATATAAATTCACTTTCGTCTTATCTTTGTAGTATAACTGCCCGGAGTGTATGGAAAGGTATTTTTATTGCTTAAATGGATCAAGGACTGTTGTTCCCGGTTCAAACTTTGATGAGTTTGATGAACTTTGATAAATAGTTATTTGATTAAATACATATGAGTGATAGATTTAAATGTTTTACTGTAATGAATTATAAAATGATAATAAATAATTGTATTTGCTGGTCGAAGATGTACTAAAGTTTCTCTCGCATTATTAAATACTCAGCTTCTTACAAGGTAGAGATCGGTAATTTTTTTTTTTTCTTTAGTATGCAAGTAAAGGATGTGAGTGGAAAGAGAGATGATAAACCTTTGTTCCGTTATTCGCAGAGCGGTCTCTAGAAAGTGGAAAGCGCATGGAAATTTTAAATTCATTACCGCCTACATTAAAAATAAATAGTTATTCATATATAACAAATATTACATAGGTAGAAGCATCACTTTTTTAATCAAGTGATCAATCTTATACTTACATGCAGTAAAATATTGTATTTTTACATTTTTTAAATACTTTTATTTATAGTCGCATCAGCAGTTATAGTCATTAGCGACGTAAATTTAACTACATGATCCTAAATGAT
The DNA here is from genome assembly GCF_047948215.1 of Lycorma delicatula. Taxonomy (NCBI): domain Eukaryota; kingdom Metazoa; phylum Arthropoda; class Insecta; order Hemiptera; family Fulgoridae; genus Lycorma; species Lycorma delicatula. The sequence continues at coordinate 77,538,237 of NC_134460.1, read as the reverse complement.
AAACAATAAAAACCAAAAACAAGAAATTTTTTTTTTTTTTTTGTCTTCAGTCATTTGACTGGTTTGATGCAGCTCTCCAAGATTCCCTATCTAGTGCTAGTCGTTTCATTTCAGTATACCCTCTACATCCTACATCCCCAACAATTTGTTTTACATACTCCAAACGTGGCCTGCCTACACAATTTTTCCCTTCTACCTGTCCTTCCAATATTAAAGCGACTATTCCAGGATGCCTTAGTATGTGGCCTATAAGTCTGTCTCTTCTTTTAACTATATTCTTCCAAATGCTTCTTTCTTCATCTATTTGCCGCAATACCTCTTCATTTGTCACTTTATCCACCCATCTGATTTTTAACATTCTCCTATAGCACCACATTTCAAAAGCTTCTAATCTTTTCTTCTCAGATACTCCGATTGTCCAAGTTTCACTTCCATATAAAGCGACACTCCAAACATACACTTTCAAAAATCTTTTCCTGAGATTTAAATTAATTTTTGATGTAAACAAATTATATTTCTTACTGAAGGCTCGTTTAGCTTGTGCTATTCGGCATTTTATATCGCTCCTGCTTCGTCCATCTTTAGTAATTTTACTTCCCAAATAACAAAATTCTTCTACCTCCATAATCTTTTCTCCTCCTATTTTCACATTCAGTGGTCCATCATTGTTATTTCTACTACATTTCATTACTTTTGTTTTGTTCTTGTTTATTTTCATGCGATAGTTCTTGCGTAGGACTTCATCTATTCCGTTCATTGTTTCTTCTAAATCCTTTTTACTCTCGGCTAGAATTACTATATCATCAGCAAATCGTAGCATCTTTATCTTTTCACCTTGTACTGTTAATCCGAATCTGAATTGTTCTTTAACATCATTAACTGCTAGTTCCATGTAAAGATTAAAAAGTAACGGAGATAGGGAACATCCTTGTCGGACTCCCTTTCTTATTAGGGCTTCTTTCTTATGTTCTTCAATTGTTATTGTTGCTGTTTGGTTCCTGTACATGTTAGCAATTGTTCTTCTATCTCTGTATTTGAACCCTAATTTTTTTAAAATGCTGAACATTTTATTCCAATCTACGTTATCGAAAGCCTTTTCTAGGTCTATAAACGCCAAGTATGTTGGTTTGTTTTTCTTTAATCTTCCTTCTACTATTAATCTGAGGCCTAAAATTGCTTCCCTTGTCCCTACACTTTTCCTGAAACCAAATTGGTCTTCTCCTAACACTTCTTCCACTCTCCTCTCAATTCTTCTGTATAAAATTCTAGTTAAGATTTTTGATGCATGACTAGTTAAACTAATTGTTCTGTATTCTTCACATTTATCTGCCCCTGCTTTCTTTGGTATCATAACTATAACACTTTTTTTGAAGTCTGACGGAAATTCCCCTTTTTCATAAATATTACACACCAGTTTGTATAATCTATCAATCGCTTCCTCACCTGCACTGCGCAGTAATTCTACAGGTATTCCGTCTATTCCAGGAGCCTTTCTGCCATTTAAATCTTTTAATGCTCTCTTAAATTCAGATCTCAGTATTGTTTCTCCCATTTCATCCTCCTCAACTTCCTCTTCTTCCTCTATAACACCATTTTCTAATTCATTTCCTCCGTATAACTCTTCAATATATTCCACCCATCTATCGACTTTACCTTTCGTATTATATATTGGTGTACCATCTTTGTTTAACACATTATTAGATTTTAATTTATGTACCCCAAAATTTTCCTTAACTTTCCTGTATGCTCCGTCAATTTTACCAATGTTCATTTCTCTTTCCACTTCTGAACACTTTTCTTTAATCCACTCTTCTTTCGCGAGTTTGCATTTCCTATTTATAGCATTTCTTAATTGCCGATAGTTCCTTTTACTTTCTTCATCATTAGCATTCTTATATTTTCTACGTTCATCCATCAGCTGCAATATATCGTCTGAAACCCAAGGTTTTCTACCAGTTCTCTTTATTCCGCCTAAGTTTGCTTCTGCTGATTTAAGAATTTCCTTTTTAACATTCTCCCATTCTTCTTCTACATTTTCTACCATATCTTTTTTACTCAGACCTCTTGCGATGTCCTCCTCAAAAATCTTCTTTACCTCCTCTTCCTCAAGCTTCTCTAAATTCCACCGATTCATCAGACAACTTTTCTTCAGGTTTTTAAACCCCAATCTACATTTCATTATCACCAAATTATGGTCGCTATCAATGTCTGCTCCAGGGTAAGTTTTGCAGTCAACGAGTTGATTTCTAAATCTTTGCTTAACCATGATATAATCTATCTGATACCTTCCAGTATCGCCTGGCTTTTTCCAAGTGTATATTCTTCTATTATGATTTTTAAATTGGGTGTTGGCAATTACTAAATTATACTTCGTGCAAAACTCTATAAGTCGGTCCCCTCTTTCATTCCTTTTGCCCAGCCCGTATTCACCCACTATATTTCCTTCCTTGCCTTTTCCAATGCTTGCATTCCAATCTCCAACTATTATTAAATTTTCATCTCCCTTTACGTGTTTAATTGCTTCATCAATCTCTTCGTATACACACTCTACCTCATCATCATCATGGGCGCTTGTAGGCATATAAACGTTAACAATCGTTGTCGGTTTAGGTTTTGATTTTATCCTTATTACAATGATTCTATCGCTATGCGTTTTGAAATACTCCACTCTCCTCCCTATCTTCTTGTTCATCACGAAACCTACTCCTGCCTGCCCATTATTTGACGCTGAGTTAATTACTCTAAAATCACCTGACCAAAAGTCGCCTTCCTCTTCCCACCGAACCTCACTAATTCCTACTATATCCACATTCACCCTATCCATTTCCCTTTTTAAATTTTCTAGCCTACCAACCTTTTTTAAGCTTCTAACATTCCACGCTCCGACTCGTAGAATGTTATTTTTTAATTTTCTGGTGACCCCTTCCTTAGTAGTCCCCACCCGGAGATCCGAACGGGGGACTATTTTACCTCCGGAATATTTTACCAAGGAAGGCGCCTCCATTGTTGCTATGTGAAAATGCAGAGAGCCACATTTTCTTGGAAAAAAGCAGCTGTAGTTTTCCATTGCTTTCAGATGCGCAGTACTCAGAGGACTGAGTGATGTTGATACGGCCGTTTAAGTCATTGTGACTCACGCCCCTAACAACTACTGAAAGAGCTGCTGCCCTCTTTCAGGAATCATTCCTTAGTCTGGCTCTCAACAGATACCTCTCCGATATGGTTGCACCTTCGGTCCAGCTACTCTGTATCCCTGAGCACTCAAGTCCCCTCACCAACGGCAAGGTCTCATGATTCATAGAGGAGGAGAACAAGAAATAAGAAACACAAAATAAGCAAAACCGATAAATTGCGTTCTTCACATTATCAGAAAGATACGGCAACAGTCTTTTTATGTATTCCTTTCGGTTTAGCAACAACTTCGCATTTGAACCCAGGTCTAATTTTTGTCGAATAGATTTGAAGATTGAGAAATCTATGAGCAAGTGGTGTACGGATCATTTTAAGTTGCCTGCCTCATAGTTCTGCTGAGGAGAACCAAATAGATGGGCGTGGGTAAATGTGGTGTGTCCAATCCCCTCAGCCGAGTTAGGATGACTTGGTCTCTCTGTTGCTTGGGATAAAAGGTTTCTCGAACACGTTCTCCCGGATGTTATGTAAGGCCGTGGGAGAACTTAGCAGCCAGAACTTATTTTTACAGTTAAATTATGATAATAACAATAGTAACATCAATTTCTGTTTTAATAATTATTGCATTTAATCAATAATTATTCTGAAAAATTTTTTTTTCACTTGAGTTTTTACACAATAATCGAAAAGACATTACAGTCATACTCGACATGAAGAATTGTAAGGTCTTTTCGTACTGATTTTTCATTGTACTTCACCAGATGAATTATTGAAAAGATTACAATATTTGAACGATATTATTATAGTTCTTAAATTTTTGTTTTTTATAATTTTATAAATATATAGTAAACGGTTAGTAATTAATTTTGATATTTGTTTTAAATTTAAAAAAAAAATGAAGTTGTTATTAGAAAACATTTCTAATTAAAAACACGAAGAACAGCGGAAAAAATAATGTATTAATTAGACATAGTCGAGTATTTTATTAAACAAACTTCTTTTTTGACCAGTTGAACAGAAACCTTTTTTAGTAAAATTTTTTTTTTTTTTAAGTATAAAGTAAAATTAGTGCTTTACCTCCTCGCTCACAAAAATACAAAGAAAGATAGGGAGATATAAATAATGGGAGATAACGACACAATGACGGCCATGATGTGACGTCAATTCGACATTGAAGAGAAAGCAAGCAGAAGTAAAACGAGCAAACAGAGTGACGTTGAAAATAGATACAGAGAGAGGGTGAAAAGCGAGAGAGAGAATGAGTGAATGTAACACCTGGGCGATGGAAAATCGGTCCGTCTGATACAATACCTATTAAAGCTGATGTCTACGGCCGTAAAACATGAAGGCTCTCTTAAAGATTTTGGCTATTTATTGAAACATAAAGTCTGTTTTGATTTCATGTTGTGTAAAAAAGTAAGCGTACTTAGGTAGGCAGTGTACTTGTAAGTCTCTGTAAGATTTTTTTTGGGGTAATTTGTCTTTTATGTTGGATGGAATTAACCTTGAAAAGATAACATTGAATGCAATTATTGAAAGCGACAAAGCGTATGTTTACGCTTTATTTATAATATTTTCTTCTTATAAATATAAAAATAATACTTCTTGACTTTCAGGAATAAATATTTATTTATGAATTAACTGAATTATCTTTCCGTCACACATTCATTAATTATAAATTATAATAAATTTATTATAATTATTATTATTATTATATATATATAATTATTATAATTATAAATTATAATAAATGAATGTGTGACGGAGAGATAATTCAGTTATCATTAAAGTAGTTTTTAATATCATTAAAAAATAATACTAACGAGTGTCCACTTCATAAACAGTTGTAATCGGGTCAGCTTATTTAGCCCAACGGATAATGTGATGATTAAAAATGGTGTTTAAATGTACGTCATTTTATAAACATTAATATAAAAAAAGTTAGTTTTACTTTTGGTCTTTTGGTTGAAATAAAATTTTAATAATAATCTATCTTCCAAAATTTACATAGATTTTTACTTTCAATATTTACATAATATTTTGTATGTCCTTTTATTTTTAAAAACCATTTTATTTTGTCAAGAACAGTGTCTAATTAATTTATAAAAATTTCATACCTTTATTGAAGAACTCCAAACCCATATAAGTAGAAATATCTTGTGTTTAATAGTACAGCCTGTCTTTCTGAGTAGATATTAACAAATTGAACACAAATTTTTAGTAGTGTTCTTAGCTGGAGAGTTTCCAGGGCAATCTAGGAATTGAATTAAACTTTTTTTTAACTTATAAACTTTTTTCTTTTTTAAAAAGATGGAAGTGAGCCAAATCTTATCGAAAAACTGCATCTTGATCTAGTGTAATTTTTTTCAGTGTTGAGATAAAATATCCCTTGTTTCCATTATAATTCATAATAGATTATGAACCGTAATGGAAACATTATTCATCATTCTTCTTTTCCATTACGGTTCCTCCGATCTTCATAATTCTTTCATATAGCGTAAAAGAAAAAAAACATCAAAATATATTTTTGAGAGTGGTCTCGTAAATGTATTTTAGATTTCATTTTTAATTATCTCTGAAAAGCTTCATTCGGCGTGTCAAAATATTATAAACACTTTATATTGTAATTCATCTAAAATAATACTTTTTTCCGATCTTGGGTTTTTGAGCCTTGAAGATGTTTCCACATGATAATGTGGGTATGAAGCTTGTTTCGAGTTGTGGTTTTTTTCTACTATTCCGTCACCATCAATATCGTTTTGCAAACTGAAACTATTTTTCTGAGGTTCCATCTTACGTTTTATTAATTTTTTAATTATATGTAGTTATAATAACTGAACTGATATTATTTCCTATTATTCCCCTTAAGGAGAGCGCGTGAACTTGAGCCAGTCATGACTTATACTTTTTTTTTTTTTTTTGTAAACCTCTTCATTCGTTCACAGAGTTTATCCTTCCTTTCGTCCGTCTATGTTCTTCCTATCGTTTCTCTTTTTTGCTCTTGTTTAGTTTTCTAATTTAATTTTTTAATTTCATGAATTTTGATGTCATGAATTTTGGTCATTCCTTTAATTACTGTGGTTTCTGCTGCATATAATCGAACTGATATAATTATACATAATTATTTTTATATCTGGTAGAAGTTTCCCATTTCTCCGGGTAATAAGAGAAATTTTTATACAGAAAATTATTAAAAAATATTTTCTTCTTCGAATAATATACATGGGACGATAAACAAATATATATATATTCGGCTGATAATCTCAAAAATTTAACTTTAATAACTAAAATTTGTAGCTAGACAACTAAATTTACAATAAAAATACAGCTAACTAAGATTTAAATAAGGTAAAATTGCCATTCTTATTTCAATTAATTTTAGCCAGAATATGATAACAAAAAAATTATAATTTTATAAATTTTGTTTCTAAATAATATTCTCTTTTTGTAATTTATATATAATACAGTATTCTACATGGGTGGTTTTTTCCCCAAAATACTGTAATTTGTATAGTAATACGTAATAAATGAAGGTTTGATGTAAACAAATATTTTTACTACTTCGGTGTACGTAGATACACCTATACTCACAGGTTTATATGTACAGGGCTTTATTAATATTGTAGGAACTCTTAAAAAACTTGTAAACAGACATAGAAATATGAGATTTAGTAAATTCTTGTATCTCAAAACATTCTATTTTTGGCATGAGATCATCACATCTCCAAGCATTCAATGTGGTTTTAATGGGCACCCATTTCGGTTATTTTTGTAATGGTTTGAAGTCTTTTGCATCAAATCTTTTTCAGTTCTTTTTAAGGTGATGTGTCACAACTTGATTCTTCAAATAAGCTTTATCTTTTCCTTCATTTTTCCTCATATTTCTTATGGCTATTGTCTCGGTTTGTTTTACTGTCTGTACCCGCTTCCTCCAAAAAAAAGAATAGGATGAAAAATGAAAATGATATTTTGTTTACATCCGTTTGATACATCTTAGAAAATATTCAATCGCTAAAATTTGTACAACTAGAATTAAATTATTTTCAATATTTCTAGGAATTTTCCGTAAATTTCAAATCGAGGTTCCTTCTTCCGTACAGGAGGGTTGATAAAAATTTCAGATAGAGAAGGAATTAATGCAAATAAAATTTAAGATAATTATTGTACGAAATCTTTTGTTAGTATTTTGAATGGAGGTCATCCGATTAATCCCGTAAATAAAACAATGCCTAATAAATTACATTCGGCACACAGGAAAACGCCGGATAGTTCAGCTTTGATTTTAATAAATCATTGTAGATAAAATGAATCTTTAAAAACATTATTTACTACTGTAAAACTCAGTAATAAAAAACTCGCGTTTATTCAAATGGTCTAAAAGGAAAAAAATTCGTGTTGATTGAAAGTGCACATAAATTTTTTTTTAACACCTGCAACTGAAATTTATTACCAACGGTAAATAATTACAATAAAACTGTTAACTAAAATGTGGCACTGACAATTAAATTTGTCCTAATTAAATACTTTATTTTTTGTATTTCATCGTGTTTAATTAAATACACCATGTTAAATTTTATAATATATAATCAAATATTCAGAAATGTTATTTAATTACAGAATTTACCTACTTACTTTACATCATCAAAACACTCCTTATAAAAATAACTAAACAAATCGTTAAATTGAAGAACAAACTTAGAGAAAATAGCCGCGATGTTTTACCGGCGCTACCTAATTATAACTGTTCTATCAGTACGCAAAAATATTGTTCATAGCACTGGTTCAAATGCATCGGTGTATCTCCTTCCGGTTTTCCTGGTGTCGATCACAAATGTGATTTTGCTTTCTGTGTAATTTTAGGTAGATTTCATAAAAAAAACTACCTATTGTAATAAGCATCATGATTCGACTCCCGGAAAATTTCGACATATCTTTGCGCTTCACAGACTCCAAAACCAAAGTCAGTTCAAAAGTTTATAAATACATTTAATATATATATATGTATATATGTATTTTTTCACTTTTTTTGGACACGATAACTGCCAGAATTTAGCGCCAATCACTTTCAAATTGATACATAAAATATAACGACCCAAAATCTCGGTTGTGTTCGTTAATGGAAAAAATCAGACCAGGGGAAGGGGCTGTTTCGAAAAAATAAAATATCGCTATAACTTTCTTATTATCTAAAATATCGAATTCATTTAAAGTTCCTACTGTTGGTTGGATAAGAACCTAAAACCTAATAAGTAAAGTTTTTTGATATCATCAACCATTGGCTTAGGGGGTGGAAAAAATGGTGTTTGGAAGACAAAAAATTAAAAAAATTTTTATACCTCCCTAATAGGCACAGTCGAATCGGTTTAAAGTGGTCGTTAGTCTTCTTAACATTATCTAAAACTTTTGTCAGTAACAATTTTTGATATGTCCAACTCTTATGGCAAGGGATGACCAAAATATTGCTGGAATTGTAAGAAAATGGGGTTTGTCGTATGCTAAACATGTGAAACTTTTTTCACGTGCAATCATTGTCGTATTGAGTAAATTTGAAGATTTTCTTTACTTTTTATCTTTTTTATCCCCTTCTTAGCACCGGTACAATCTACCTCCGCCCTTCCGACATGCTGAAGGGATTTTTTTGATCTTGTTAATTGTCGCTTAGTGACCGCGAAGGTAATGAGATGATATAGACCGCTTAATAAAAAATAGTGTTATTCGACAAAGTTTAGAAAGCTAGTTGATGCGCAGGATGGGGACGAATCGCCAGAACGGTGAGTTTTTTCTTAATATGTACTACGTCCTGTGACGAAATAGTATTCCCTCTACTAAATTATTACCAGTGCCAAGCTGTTCAGATATCCCACAAAGTACTACTGTGCATGTTTGACGTATATTATCGTAACTTTCATAGGTAGGTGATAAAGCATTGATGCGGTGCATCGTCGTCTTTTAATTTTTAACCACCAGTCTTGTATTAAAAACAATAGTACAATAGCTAAGACAAGCATAAAGTTCTTTTACTGCAAATACCTTTGCTGTTCACAAATAACACTACCCTAACTGTTTATGAATGAAATTTAATACATTATCTCTTTCACTTATAGTCTTACAGTAATTCATCAAACCATCACTTGTTTTCGTGTACTAGAATTACTTCACCTTAATTGACGTCACCTTAATCATAATAATATTGTTAATAATTTATTTAAAAAAAATATATTAACAAAAAGAAGAAGTATACGTTGGACAGAATTATGCTAGTATGAATTGTTTTCCTTATTCCAAGTTTTAAAATCAATTCTCAAATTTAGTAGCGAACCTTTAAAGCTATTTATACATTTTGATATTACATAGTTTACTTTTACAGTTTATTACAATAAATAAACAGCGTGTTTTCAATATGACTAAAAAGACTCGGACATTTTATAAAGTATCTAATATAATCGTAAAATGGTAAATTATATAAATGCTACCTGGCGTTTAACAAATTGACTTGGCTTTTCTTGAAAAGACCGATTCGTCAGTTCGCCTGTAACTGACGCACTTATTTTTAAGATTAAGCGCATAGGAGTGTTTTACAATTTTTTGAATTCTGTTTGGTGACCTACGTCACCTACAAAATTTGATATGTAGTGTATAATATATATATTTTTCATACTATGAAGAAAGAAAAAAGAATGCAAACATCTTTTTTTTTACAAATATAATCTACGGGAACATTAAATTTAAACTATCTAACTATGACACAAGTATTTTATATATGATTAACTTTTCAATATTATTTTTTTCTATCGTTCGATCATTTTAATTACTTCTTTTTTAGAATCGTATTGAAATAATTTAAATTTGGATCGTCTGTGAAATGAAGTTTTTCATTATCTAGTTTTAATGTTATTTAATATTAAAATTATAAAAAAATATAAAAGGAAGAGAATAATGTATTAATATAAACCCATCTTTTTTTTTCATGTTCTTAGATATTTCTTCGGAGAATAACTAGTTACTGTTTAGATATTTGGTAGTTTCCAGTTACTTTAGCGAATTTATTTGTACGACTTATATCGTCCCTTTTTAAAATAAAACGAATACATAATACGGTCTGCAGAAGAGAATATTCATTCACCTGCAATTTTTCTTTATTTTTTTTACGACATGAAACTGAATGTGAATACACTCTCGTATATGTATAAACACAAAAAGTAAAATGAAATAACGTTCTCTTGAATGTTAAAAAAAATAAAATAAAATAAAAAAAATAATCTGACGTAAAATGTCCCATTAATATATGTAAGTAGATTTCGGTGGCAGTATAAATGTTTGTCTTATTCAGAGAAAAGTAGGTATTAGGTCGGTACCGTTTTCATGTACCTCCCTCACCCTGGCTCAAAGTCTGCTACAAGAGGGGATCTGTGATGCCGTTAAGAGGGGGTTGTTCACATCCAAAAGGATGATTCACGCCGGTTACGACACCGCCAGCTGTTACTGCTAAGGCAGACACATTTTTTATACTCACAACTTCCATTCCAGGAAATAAATTTCCACAGAAAAATCACTGGCTTAAATGTGTAACTTTCTCCCCATATCCGTTAATTTTAAAAAGCTTTGAATTACATAGGTATTCGTTTTAGTGGCATCCGCATCTACACTATTATTTTTATAAATTTTTTATTTAGACTGATAATCATAATTAAAGCGTTTGAAAATAAAAAAGAAATTAATATTTAGACGGTTGTCATGCCTTTCTGACAAAATCATAATTTTTTTGTAGCGTTTTCATACTTGATTGTAAAACATTTTTTGTATCATATTCTTATTAATAATATTATTTATTTGTATTTTTGTAAACCCGTTCAAACGAAGTGTAAACTACGGTACTAGGAAGAGTATGATAATATGTGTATTCTGGTAATATTCTGGGCTAAAATTTGTGTTACCACTGGACCACAAACAAGCTTTATTCGTTTTTTATTGTTGTGCTATTAATAATTAGGAATATTTTTATTTTGTCCTCTGAATTGTTTGCTTTACTTAAAAATGATTAAAAATATTAATTTAATATATATATATATTCACGAGGCGAGTTTTTAAAGTCTGTTTTGAAATAAAAGCAAAATTGAAAAATATAGACAAAATTGATTACTTCGCATAAGAACTACATTTATTTATCACTTTTTTGCACAGCTGCCTTCAACTTCAACAGACTTTTCATACCATTGCAATACCTTCTTCATTCCCTCTTCAAAACATTCCGCCGCCAGTAACTTAAACACGCAATAACGCCAGTTTTCAGTTCATCGTCATCTTCAGACCTTTGTGATGCAAGCCGCCGTTTATGGCGAAGAAAAAGAGAATAATCGCTAGACGCTCAGTCAAGACGATAGGGTGGACAATTGAAGATTTTCCAACGAAAAGTTTAATGTCACCGTATGATTTGCTCTTTGTGTCCGAGTATCGTCATGCAAAATAAATCCCGCGATACAGCATCTTACGTCGCAATTTTTTTTTATTGTTTTATTAAGATTTTTTTAACGTTTCGCAAAGCGTATTCACAGTATACACAGTAGTTCTGTGATCACTAAATTCGACAAGCAAGACACCCTTTTTGCCTAAAAAATAGTAGCCATAAGCTTTTTACCGAACGTTCTCGTTTGATCTTCTTCGGTCTTGGAAACGATTAAAGCCGCGTAGACTACCCGCTTGGTCTCGACTTTCAAATAAGAAATCCAGGTTTCATGTCCGGTAACAATGCGATCAAACAATTCACCCACCATCATTTTCGTAACACCGCGAGAATTCATGTTTGCAGTAAGACGTTTTTGCTTTTGTATGTCGAAACTTCATAAATCAAAGATCGTAAAACATCAAAGGCAAATGTGACTAGGTGAAGCATTAGTTTTTTTGAATTTTGTAGTCAACTTTTTCAATCAAATCATTCATTATCATCAACGGCCGGGCATTACGTTTTTCATTATGAACGTTCGTTCGCCCTTTTCGAAATGAATGGTACCGTAATTTACTTTAACGGAATTTGTAATATTCGGCCAAATGTGTCTGTGAATTTCAGCCGTAGATTTGTTTTTCGCCAACAAAATTCGTATTACTTTTCATGCATCAGTTTCAGTAGGATCACGAATTGTAGCGCTCATTAGTGCATTATATATAAATGAATATAAAGAAGTTACAACTAAATGAATATATTATTCCTAACAGCTAAAATTGATAGAACTAACTGAGCTAAGTAAGCACCGCCTGTTTCCATCGCATGTAGGTTGCATATCCAAAACAAACCTTACTTTAAAAATATTCCGCGCTCACATACACGCTATATATATAATGTGAGCACGCGCTCGTATGTGTATGAAATTCGCTTTATAATCATTTTAGTTTGATATTGCGGTTGACTAGTTTCATCCATTTTTTTCCAGTAACTTGTACTTGAAAATTAGGAACATGATGTGGAAATTTTGTAACGTATATGAAAAATTCAAAGCTTACCGTTATTATCGCGGGGCCTTCTGAACGAAAGGCTGTGACGTTACTCTGCCACTGTGATATTTCCTATTGAAGGAAGTGGTATCCATCGTTCATCAATGTATTCTTTTCGAATTGTCATATACTCGGTATATTTATTGCAATTCAAACAAAGAGTTTATACATATGTGCCCGCGCGTGTACGTGTGTTCGGGTAATGTATCATGATTTTATACGTAAAATTTACCTTTAAACAAGAATATGTTATTGCTTATATGAGACTGCTTTATTGCTAATTAGATGCGTTTTAGAATTTATAGCGCAATAAATCTGTGAAGAAACTCGATTTTTCATTCACCAGTTTTATCTTCGCCATAAAAGTTTCACGGCGTAGTTTATTACCCGTTGGTATTCGTATTTCATATTAGTCTATATTTTAAATTATTCAAAATAATTAAATCAAATCGTTTTGTAGGACGTTTACGATCCTGTTATAAAGGTATACAATTCCTTGAAACATCAACTGTATTTACTTGTTAACTTATAGGAAACTAACTCTTACCGCTAAACATGAGCAAACAAGAGGACGGTTGATGCTTCCCGTGAGAATTCACCTTTGAATTACAGTTTATTCCCTTCGTTCGCTCCATTTAATAATACTTTTAAACGTCGACGGTAACCAGATGTCAAGCATAGAATTTAATCATTAGGCAATCGACTAAAAGTTCCTGCGTCTCTTTAATAAATTATAATTATCTGTCAGTATGCCTACAAATTTAACGTTAAAAATCTAATCCGATTTCTTTTTTTGTTCAACGATAAAATAGCGTTTACATATTCAGTCCAGTAACCGTATTGGTTGTAAATGACCTACACAAGACAGTATTCATTTTCAAAATTGGAATAACCATTTTCAGGAATAACATATTAAGTGTTGTTAGGCAAAGCGTGGAGAAGACTTATTTTCCATTACTGAGCCGAATATACTGTTTCAAAATAAAATAAAAATATAAACTACTATAATAAAAAAATCTGATGTAGACAACACTTCACTTCCTTGAATGCCCATTAAATTACATATACACACTTTTTTTAAATGAAAAGTACATAAAATTTTATTTCATTTATAACTTGTGATATTTTTTTATATTTATATTTTTTAATGTTATTATTGAATTGTTATTCATTTAAAAAATTCTTTTACAATTGGTGGTTAATTATTAATAAAACAATACAGAAAGAAATCACAAACCCACCGGGTTGTTCTAGTGGTGAACTCGTCATAGGAAATCAGCTGGTTTCGAAGTCGAGGGTTTTAAGGTTCAAATCCTAGTAATGACAGTTATTTTATAAGGATTTGAATACTAGATCGTGGATACCGGTATTCTTTGGTGGTTGAGTTTCAATTAACCACACATCTTAGGAATGGTCGAACTGAGACTGTAAAAGACTACATTTTATTTACACTCATACATATCATCCTCTGAAGTAATTCCTCCTTAACGGTAATTCCCGGAGGCTAAACAGGAGAAATAGAGGGATTTCTTACGAAATCTACCTAATATGGAAAATCTTATCATGCAAGTTGTGAACGATATGGTTTATATTATTTATCACCGTGTTGAAAGCTATTACACCGTTAATAAATAATTTTTCTGGATAAAGATTTTATTTGAAACTAGATTATAAATTATTATTTATTAAAATTTTAGCAGTATTCATTATAATAACCGGTATTAGATTTGTTTTGTAATTTATTTTTATAAGTTTTCCATTAAAATCTTGAATTTGTTATATTTAGAAAGATTACAAGACATACAAGTCACTAAAAATATCCTATAAATACGGTGTTATTCCACAAACAAACCTCGTAGTAGATCTGATGCTTTGTAAATCAAAATATAAAGCGTAAAAGATATATTTGTGATACTTTGTAATAGCAGTATCTATACAGAAACTCTTTTCCTGGACTTTATCTCTTTCACCGGATTTAGAAGGGATCAGTAAAGACCTTTGACGTCGTCTGTTTCATAAATTTACAAGCGGTTTACTAATTTTACTCGTCTGTAAAATGTGACTCCTTTTTTATGTAGTAGTTATCATCGTTTGGGATTGTAAAGCACTTAAATGTATTCATAATTAAATGTATACTATCAAACATATTATTTCTCTTTTATATTATTTTACTGTTATAATATTATTGACATTAACATCACTTTGTATCCAGATTTTAGAATTCTCTAAGATTATTTTGTCTTAGGTAATTGATAATTAATTTTATTTTTCGTAATAAAATTCAAGATAAATCGAAAACCGTGCTAATTATCTACTGGTCTAATTATCTAATAATCATCACATGCTGTGAAATTTTATTCAGTTTTAACTTTGATGATTTAGAGGAATCGGTGGGTTTTACTCCGGAATTTCAGCTTACAAAATACTATTCAATTTTTAGGAAAGTATTACGTGAGACATTTGTTGCGGGTTGTAAAAAATGCAATCCAAGCATTTTACTTCGGATTTTAAAAATATTACTTTCTTATTAACTACATTAATAATGTATTTTTGTACTTATTTTGGGCAATAAAAAATATTATTAATTATTTATCAGTTTACAATGACAAAATAACAATTTTTTTTCAGAGTGAAAGTTTTTTTAAAATCTAATCAACTCTATGTTTTTAAAGCGGGTGTTAGATAATTTTCTTTATATATTAATCTCCTTTATAAATCACAACTGGGAGCGATTGATGTTGTAACGATGATGTTTGAATTAGGTTGTACAATATCTTTTTAGTCTATGATATACTGAAAGTTACGAGTATATTCATGACTAATTAAAAATCATGTTATAAACTTCGTCGAACCAGTCGTACATCATTCAAAAATGCATACCGAGTGTGCATAGAATTTATTTTTTAAATGATTCAGGTCTTTCAGGTTTTAAAAATTGATTCAGGTTTTTAAAATTCGGTTTAGCTCTTCATTTAGAATAGCCGGTCTTGCGGTTGATTCTCGGTAAGAGACTGGCACTTTTTCATATTTAATTTCTTCAGTTTCTTTCCTGTTAAAATGTAATAAATATGTATTAAGTATTAATTGTAGGCGATCCAAGTTGGCTGTAAGAGCTGTATAGAGAACAGCATGCAAAATGTAGCGGTAACGGCCACCTCCGCAGTTCGTATTCGCGTTAATATTTTACGATCCCTTTGACGCAAGTTGGTTAAAATAGTCTACATAAAATATCCAACTCGTGATAAATGATAAAAAGAAAAAGACATACTTATTCTCTTCTGTTTTTTTATTTTGCATTTTAGCTCTGTTTACTGTCAATTCACGCATATGCAATCTTATCACCTGATTCCTATCCGTATGGTTTCGTCATTCATCTTTTATTATCGTTGCGAATTCATCAAACACAATTTTAATATACTCCATTCCGTGATACGAAGTACTTTCTTAAATGGAAGCGAGAAGAGTAGATAGCGTGACAAGAAGTGGATGTATGGAGACTACATTACGACGTCGATAGAATTTTCTTTGAAATGGTTAACTGGTCGGGATAAAAGAAAGTAGCGGCTCATTAGGATTTGGCGATGGTTCTTCAATATCTCCTACTCTATAAGAAAAGTCACGCATTATTTGTGAAAAAAAGGTACACTCATACATCGATACTACGGACATCTCTTTAACGTTTTTTGGAACTAAAGGATGAAGAAATCTGAAGGAGCTGACTCTATAAAAAGTCCAGCGCGCTACGGGTTGAGCTGTGGCAACATGTACACGAGTCGGTGATTCTAGAACTAGTTAGCAGGCAGTTATTTTATGTTACATGTTTTTCTTTAAATTACAATGGTTCAACCGTGTCCTCAGATTTTGCAACCTTTAATTAAGGTTGCAATGATGTCGAGAAATGAGTTTAATTAACTCATTTCTCGACGTCATACAATGATGAAATTTTACACAGCGACTTAAGTCGGGTGTCAATACAATATTTCATTGTTAGTTCCATATATTTCTACATTTTATTTGTATAATACGAAGGGGCCATCTTGAGGAACTGAATCGATAAGATGTAGCTATCGATCCGATTGATTTTGACTATTCATTCAGAATGAGTAGATCAGGTGGCGCTGTTGAATGGTTTTTAATATTACTAGTGCAAGTTTACCTTCTAAAATTTATATACTGTAATCATCAGGTTTAGTTATAAATAACTGGTTTCATTTATAATAATAAAAACTAATTATCCAGATTATAACATAGAAACAAAATCTGAATATTTTTCTGTTTTCTGAAGAATTAAAACAACTAAAAGTAAAAACTTAACAGTTTAAATACTTTTAAAATTAAAACGAAAGAACAAAAACAAGATATTGGTAAAATTAACACTTTACGAAGATAATTTATAACTTAAGATTTAATTTAATTTGTTCAAATATAATTTCAAATATCTCAGTTCTGTGGAAGAAATAGAAAATGGAATAATATAATTCCTCAGAATTTCTTTTAAAAAAAAAGTGTTAAAGGACACCAAATCTCGGCATGTAGCATGTAGGAATTGAAATAAACAAAATTTTACAGAAGTGAAGAAAGAGGCAGTTAGAGAAAGCACGTCAAAAATCCAAGAATATCGAATTTTATATATATAAAATTAGATAATTTTATTCAATTAGGACTAAAAAGTAGAAAATAAATTTTTAAAAACATGCTTTTCTTCAAAAAAAAGAAAAAAACGAATTCATACTAAAAATTAAATAATCCTGTAAATTTAATAAAATCATACTAAAATTAATTAAATCATCTAGAGCAAATTTTCTAATTTGCTGTAGAGTTGTATATGAGAGCGCGCGCCACGTGCTTTTCTTTTTAGATATCCATAAATAGTAATTTTTGTAAAGTAATTTTCTTGAGACGAATTATTTTTTACTTATTAATACGATTTTTGTTATTATTTTTTATTTATTATTTATGTACTGTATTTGAATAATCATAATTTTTATAACCATGCCGTCTGGAGTAAAAGGGTGAATTTAACAGTAAGTAGCATAGAAACTTGAGGTGATCAAAAATTTTAAAAATGATGCGTCTGTGAATCGGGTGTTTGATGAATACGGTGTAAAAAAACAATCAGTTTCATATATTTTTAATGCAAAATCTAAACTTACCGAATATACTGTAAAGTATTTTGTTGTTCAATATTCAAATAAGTCTGATTCTGTAGCGGCCCGCAAGCATGTTTTTGAAAAAAGTACATTACTGTATTTGATGTTAGTCACTCCTAATGTAACCTAACCTTAGTGCCGGTACCTACGGATATTCGACTTTATTGGGTCGATGTTACCCCTTTTACTCCGTAGTACCGAGGTATAAGTGTATTCGGGTTCACAAAGTAGACGCGTCTCGTGCTAGAAGGCAGGATTGTATGTCGAACAGCAAAACGGAGAGCTCGTTATATTCCGTGAAGTATGGACGCCTAAACTCGGTTTCATACAGTAGCTGTAATTGACCTAGAAACCGCATGGAAATAACTTGTACATTATATAATATTGTGTGTGTGTGTTTACGCGCGCGCGATTTAAATTATGTTTGTTCATTTAGAATATTGTTTGTATGTTTCAAGTACGAGTTTATAAAGTTTGTAACCACTGTTGTTTTTATAAAAGATTTACATTTTGTTACCGATATTTGTGCACGTGTAGTTTTTTTACTATGAGGTGGTTTTAAAAAATTAGATTCTGTGGAAGAGTGAAGTGCTATATCAACATTTCAAAGGGTTTTCCGTTAAAACGAAACAAAGTTGTCAAAAAAGAATTTGTTTAATTATTAATTTATTTATTTTTGGACATTTTCTTGTTTTATTTTTGTAATTAACATTTAAATTAAATTCTACTTCAGCATTACTTAATATAGAAATTTATCCATTACTTACTTTACACCTGATAATCAGTTGCATATAACATCAGTATTTCTGTAACAAACATAAAAATTAGCAATAGGTTTTTATAAAAAATATAAAATAATAATTACAGAGAATTCTAATATTATTGTTATAAAATTTCATTAAATTTTATTTAACAATAATATTTTCAAAAATTTGAAATTGTTTCGTAAGTTTTTTTTTTACCAACTCCGTAATTTTGTATTTACAAGAAATTTATCTGCTTCTTAATTTAACAATAAAAGAATAATGGAATTATTAGTTTAAAAGTAAAAATATTCATTTTACAAGAGGGTATCTCTAGAGTAAAGACCGTTTCATTGTAAAAAAAGTTATTCTGAAAACTTAATAAATATTTTTTCTCATAACTACGTACCTTATACTACTTCTCTATATAATCGCCACACGAATTAAGACATTCATCGTAGCGATACAATACGTAGCTTCAATATACCCTCGTCGTATTCTTTTACCGTCAGTCCATTTAGCCGCTGATTAACAGTATTTTTAAATTCATCGTCACCCGCGAATTACTTACCATTCAAAAATTCTTTCAATTTCCCAGACAAATGGTAATAAGAAGGAGCTAAATCAGGTGGGTGATCATAAATTTCCCATCCAAATGTTCTCAGTAAATCACGTGTTGGACCCGCAACATACGGATGTGGATTATTGTGCAGCAGGACCACGCCGTCGGTCAGCCGCCCACGTCGCCGATTTTAAATGGCACGCCTTAACTTACGTAGAGTTTTGCAGTAGGCTTCTGCATTTATAGTTGTTCCACGAGGAATGGAATCAATCAGCAGTGTGACAAACCGATCCCAAAAGACTGCGGCCATCAGTTTGCGTTAAAATGGCTGTGGCTTGACATTTCTTGGTCTGGTTGGTGATTGAGGATCATGCCATTCACTTGACTGCCGTTTTCTCTCATCCGTGCAATACGAGATATATGTTTCATCGCCGGTAACAATTGATTTAAGGAATTCAACACTGATCTGTAATGAGTTTTCTAGCGCATCAAAAATTTCAAAGCAGATCCCATTCGGATTTTTTTGTAATGTTCCGTTAAGATGTGCGATACCCAACGTGCACAAACCTTTCAGAAGCCTAAATGATCATGAACAATGCGACCCATAACAACTCTTGAAACATCAGGAAAAAGAAGGACCAAGTCGGAAATCTTTGAGCGACGATCTTTTTTAATTTCATCATCGACGAGTTTCAACTAATCCTCGGTGATTATTGAGGGCCTCCCCGAACGTTCTTCATCATGCACATTAATTCTGTTATTGCTAAACCTTTTACACCATTTTCGGACGTTTCTTTCATTCATTACATTATCACCGTACACAGCATCCAAAAATTTCCATAAATTTCCATCCAAAATCCATAAATTTCAGCCGGCATAATGTTTTGATGGTTTAAAAAATTATTCCGCGTATTTCACAGTCGGCGGTAACATCGATTTTTCTATTAATTTTATAAGGTAATAACTCACAAGTCATTAACAATACTACAACGCGACAACTTACAGACAACAATGCAGTGTATACATTACTAGCTTGGCCATGAACGATACAGGTACACCAACCTTAAGTAGAGAAATTTTTCGGCGGTATTTACTTTAAAGATATTCATCGTTTACTTTGATACATTAATGATCTACCTAAAATATTTTAAAGTATTAATTTAGATAATTCTTTAAAAGATTTGTTTATGATTTATCTTTAGTTTGTTAACTACGGATGATATAAAAATCTGCCGTTGATAAACGAATATCATTTTCATGGATTGCATTCTTTGCACGCCTTTTGCCTGACATAGCTTTGGTCGTACAATTCTTTCATGCTCATCTATATTTCTATTTAGGAGCTATAAAATCAGCCTAAATTTCATTTTTATACATCATTTCACTGTTATTTTTATAGCGTCTAATTCACGTCATAATAATGGTCTAACTAATTTCATTTAATACACCGATACGAGTTTACTTATAATTTTCCTAATTTCAACACCTACTGTTCCTCGTTATCCCTTGTTATTAATTATACATTGGGACTTGATATTAGTTTTCTTAGTTGTATTGAATTTTAATTTTTATACTGGTGTAGCATCGTACCCAGCTTCACCCGGGTTATTCCTCACCTTTATATCCCAAAAATGTCTTTAAAAATTAATACAAACCTTTATGATAAACTTTGGTGATTAACTGTTAAAATAAACTTAGTTAGGTAGAAGTGAAATATTTTATTTTAATATTTTTTCGATGATACCGAAGTAGTTTCTGAATTTCGAAACATCTTTCCAGTTTTGTGGTTCAGAGAGTTCGAAGTAAAGGAATCAATAATTTAGATTATACTAATTTTAGATACGAAAAAAAATAAAGTCGATGCGAAGGGGCCTACCCCATTGCCGCAGAGTTCGCTTTGCTCGCCATTCCCAATTTTCCAGGGGGACTGGCGCCTTGGACACCCGTAGAGCTTGCTTCGGTTGCCATTCTTCAGAGAACTACACTCTCTGGACCACTCGCCCTGTACGTTATCCTCATGGCTTGAAGAATAATACTGATTACAGTTATAGTATCCAGGATTTCTAGAAACCTGAAAAAGAAACTAAATTACATAAGATAGAATAATATTAACGATGATAACAAAAGTACACACACCTTTGACGCCGAAAAATTCGTAATTTATTTCTTTGCCATGGTGGTAGAGATATAATAATGAAATAAAGGAATAATTTATTTTTTCCTTAATGAATATCTTTAATTCAAAATTTCACCCTCCTTGGGTGGCGAAGAAATTAGGAATATTTTTAATATCTTGCCCCCATCAAGGGACCGGTCGAGGTCGATGATTTCCCTGGGATTACACGAATGTATCCTACAAATCTGAAAGTGATCTGTCGGTCGGTTCTTGCATGATGCGATAACATGCAAACAGACAAACTTTATACATATATACTCGTATTTCCGAATAACCGTGATCTGTTAGATGGAGAGTGTACCTGATGCATGCAAAAGGTAGCCTTTAACCTTAACCGGTTTGAATTTTGAAAATCAGACGATTACTTGCAAAGATTATAAGAGCATCTCATTGTAACTCCAAATATAGCGCCCCAGGGGCACCTGTTTGTTACCGGTTGATGAGGATGGTTGGTCTAGCCTCTCACGAGGTGCTCGTGTACCTCACCACAGCAGTTTAGCCTCAGACTCGGTCTCCACGGGAAGCTTATTATTGTTAAAATTTTTTTTTTTTAAATCTATTTAATATTACCTTATTCAACGTAAATATAATTCTATTAATTTTATAATATTATTCATCGAATTATTCAGTTTAAAGCAGCTCACATAGTGACAGAAACTCACAGTTCACATTTCATTAATTCAATTCTTTATAGTTAGTACTTCAATAAAAAATCTCTACTACTACATACGTATTATTTATATATATATACATATATTTTTTTTTTCAAGATGAAATATATCTAAAATCCTTGTCAGTTATGCCAAGAAACATGGGTAAAAATTTGGTTGCGATTGATCCAGTAATTGCTTGTTTATCCCGAAGAAAGGAAAATCTTCTTCCTGTTTATATAATAGTGTAGATTAAAACTAGCCTGTGCGGAATATAAAATATTCAAAAACCGGAAGATTAATATTATTATATGTCCAATATCCGTTACTCTTGGACATTGCTTTCCACCGAATTTCTACAATCTTGTTCTAATTAACATTACATCCGGCCTAACAATCCAGAGATGCAACAAGCTATAGTTAGTCTTGCTGGACGAGAAAATATACAAGTGATTAATCAGTGATTTTTCTTCCAGATTTTTTATACCATCGACTGTCATAAAAAAAAAAATTGCGGTAGATTAGGTTATATCACATAAAATTTTATAAATGTATCTAGCGTGCCTTATTGTTTTAAATCTTTGATCAAACAATTTGATCAAGATTGAAAAATCAGTCCATTAGTTCTGGAGATATAAGTAAATTAAGAGACCATCTTCGAACACACACACATACATACGAGTATTAACATCCAGAACATTTCCATCCGGTTTTTTGAGTTTCTTAGGTGTCAAAACGTCAAGATCCGGTAAAAACCGCATATGCCGAAATTGGACCGATTACAATAATTTCCCTTCTAGAGGCTATAGCTCTGTTATAACTCTGTATAGACGGGAAAGTAATGTTATTTAAAAAGTGGCTAATAACTAGAAAACCGGTGGTTGAAAAACTTCATAAAAGAGTGAAGACAATAAAAAAAGATTATTACTTATTTTTCCAGTAATGAAGATATTTAAAACGGTTTTTTGTGCGTTTTACTCACGCGTAAAATAGTGTATATCTAAAAATTATAGTTATTTTTTAAAGTTTTTGATAGCGATTTTCAGTAATGAAATGAGATTGTGTGAGCTAAAATACAAATAAACAGGAAATATGACTATAACCCATAAACTTTTACTGTTATCTTAGAATGAAACTTAAAATTTTACAAAAAATGACGTGAGTTATATAGTTATTACTGACGCACTAAATCAGATGTGTTGTTATATTTACTCTTATTGTACCTTATGAATCGTTTACTTATTAGAATATCGATTATTTTAAAAGCGAAAAAGAACTGATCAAACGTGTGGACTTTTTTAAAATTTTCTTATTAAGAATTAAGCTGAGCGTGTTGTATTTGAGGAAAGTCATTAAACATTCCACCGTACATAATGAAACAGAGAAAACGATGAGAGTTTCTATCTATCTCTTGTCGTGAGACGGATGTCAAATAAGTTAGTTATCTTGTGAGTACAAGTGGAAAGAGATTTTCTATTTGAGAACAGACTGCAAGAGTTAGTTTAGTATTCTATCTTGACAAGACTAAAGTAAATTGTTATTACCTGTGGGTTTTCTATTTTCATTCGGCCATGTTATTAATACAATTTTAATCTAAATCGGATGATTTCAATATGTTGTATCCAATAACAATCTATCTGAATTTAAACTTAATTATGTTATTCAAATTATTTATACAGATTCATATTTATAGACTTATTTAAAAATAAGAACAGAAATGTATTTTTTTTTTTTTAATTACTCATTGGTTTATTCCCCTCCCCACGAAGCTGGATTCGCCATTAAGCATTTACTCAGCTCCTGGGGGTGCCATCGCCTCAAACTACCTCATCGGGAACTAGAGTTCCCTCCAGATAGTCGGGACCCGGTCTTTTAATTATAGGTCATGCTTCTAATGAGGGGACCCCAAGGGATTCCCCACCGGGACTCCGGTCTTGACACACATCTCAAATGGGGAATCTCAAAGGGATTCCCTACCAGGACTACGGCCTTATATTGCCCCTCCACCATGTTGAAGACACAAGGGGTCCTCGTCCAATCCACTAGAGCGGGACACTTAGGTGGCCTTCCCTGCTGGATGGGGCTGTCCCAACTTTAGGTCCTCCAAAGCAAAGGCGACGAGACTTATATTTAACTGCTGGCACTGCAGCCCCGACCCGCAAGTGAATTCCCGTGAGTGTTGCATAGCGAACATTTAGCCTCCGTTTGGCAGTCCTTCTTGAGGTGCACCTGAGCACCACATTTAAAACAACGCACCCTTTTGTCGGGGCCGCTGCAGAATGCTGCCCAGTGTCCTATGCCTTAGCACCGATAGCATCGTTCCTCACCGGACCTCCTCAAAACCCGACAAGATACCCATCCTACATGAAGTCGGCCAAACTTTAGCAGCTCCTCGGCCAGCAGCGACCGCCACCGTCACCACTCGTATGAGGAATCTTAGCCTCATATGACAGCCGCAGGGAGAGGACATCAATAGTGACCGAATCCCCAGCAGTCTTCCTCATGTCATGTAACAATTCCAACCGCAAAGTAAGGGCGTCGACGTCGTTTATCAGCAAATGGACCCGCTGAACACTCGTAACAGCTGTTACAGTGGTACTTCCACCTTGTCCTGTAGTTGTTGTCTCAACTTGACAGCAATGTCACCATTATCCTGAACTCTTATGTGAAGGTTCTCTCCCTGACCCCTACGTGCCGACAGAATGTTGGCCTCTCGCGGCGACACGGTAGAAGCCTCTAGGTGTCTATCAACCGACCGCCGATAACCTTCACGGTCGGTGCTAGCCGCACTGTCAGTATCACTATCACCCACGAGAAGGGAGCGTACCGTCAAACCGATCGGGATCAGTCATAGTTCAGTACGACAAAATAACAAATAACGTAAACTATATAAAATAATTTAACTTCAAAATAATCAAGATAGTTCAACTTCAGAACTTTTATACCACGGAATGTAAACAATAAAATTAACAGTATAACAACTGTGTTATTAACGTAAATCGCCCTTAACCACCGTTGGCTAATTTGTAAAAAAATAAAAAATAAACCCCGAAATTAGCTTAACAACAACAAAACGTTAATAAACGCAAACAGAACGTTAAATTAAATGAAATAAAACAAAAAACTAACAGTACATAAAATCACAGGTAACAAAACTAGCCCGCAAGACAAACTAACCTAAACGAAGCTAACTTAAACAAACGAACTAGAATGAAAAACACAAAAAACGCAAGAAAACTAAACAAAACACGAACAAAACGACTACCAACGAAAATAAACAACAAAACAAGTATGGACTTAATGAAAATGTGAAAACGGAGACCGCTTTCAACACATCTAGACTAGCTCAAATCTCGATTTCCCAGAGCAACAGACAGAAATGTAAATTAGAAATTTATTTCAACGGCACACCCGTGTTTATTGAAAATATTTATTAAATAACCTACAGTACACTATAATGTGTAATATAAATTATAAAAATTTCACACGAAACTTATAAAGTTGTTTTACGAGTCTGACTAAGCATTATTTACAGTAAAATCTAGTTAATAATAAAGTTTTTATGACTTTCACCTTAATTATATTGTACTGCGGTCGGTTTAAAAACTATTTCATAAAGTATTTTAACTGTGTTTTTTTTTTTTTAAATATGAATTATCTGAAATACGAATTGGAATTCGTTTAAAAATATTCAATTAACATTCATTCATTATTGAATCCCTTTCTGCAGTTTATAATCTAAGATTTAATACAAAATACTAAAAAACCAAGCGATGGACTCTTCAGAATTCATTGAAATATAAATGTATCAATACAGGTGGCACTCTTTTCTTTATTTACTAATTAATAAATTTTATATTTAGCTGTACATCGAATTTTAATAAAACAAGTTTTCATTTAAAAAATGTATTTTAGTTTTTGACTGCCCGAAAATGAGAATCTTAGGGAATAATGTGTGCTGACATTCATGATTCAAGATAATGGAATAATTTGTAGAAGCTACTTCCCTTCTGGAACAAAAAATGAAAATATTTTCTTTGAAGTTGTATGCAGCCAAAAGTTATCGAATTTATAGTAAAATATTTAGTGGAGGTCAAAAATTTTAATAAATGATTACTTATAAGAACAGATCAGCAATTTTAACTATTTGGAATCTGATTTCTCCTATAAAGATGATTTATTTAGACATTAAAAAAAATTTACAAATTTTAATTTAATATGTTTGACTATTCATAGGACATTATCATATAGACAAATCAAGAGACTAAAAAAAAAACCATCACGTATCAATACATGTGGGATCTTGATGGGTGGAAGTGAGCAGAAAGAAAGTTGACGGTTTATTCAAACGCGGAAATGTAATTTCTCCATTCAATAAAAGGTTATACGAGATCGGATAGGTTGGGAAATGAAGCTATTCAAACAGAGTTGCATATTTTTTCTTGGATGAACCAATAATACCATATAAGGATGAAATGAAATGACCGTCTTCAAAGAATTTCTGAAAATCTGTTATCACTGCCGGCAGGAAAATATAATCCAACAGGGAGGAGAGATGTTGGGTGGCCGAAGAAAAGACGGGTGCAGGAACATACTGAAGTATTTAATCTATGAGGTAAAGAAGAAGTTTTCATTTGTAATTGACACTGGGAAAAGTTTCCTTCTGTTTGCCACTGATTTAAGTATAAACTGCTTATTATGTCTATGAGAACGTAGGTGTTTGCGCTTCTTGGCTGTTGTTTTTTTGAGATATGATCAAATAAATCTATTTCTTCATCGACTTGAATAACAAATGCAGGATGTGATGTGCAGATCATTTATTTTGACCTCAAAAATTCAGAAAGATACATATTCTGCCCCATTAAACGAATCCCTCCGATCTGGATGTTCAAGGACGATCAACATTTACCGCGATTTGCCACTCATCAGCTATCCTGAAGTTTTATCGCTAACCGTCTTCTTTTAACGAGAAAGCTTGATGAGTTCGTTCGTACGATTTCAAGTTTCGTTACGCCGTATTCTCTTGCTGATGGTCGCTGTTCTCAATGCTCACACATTTTTACATTGAATTCTACGTATATATATAAAATTTATAAGTAGTTAAAGGTTGGGTGTTACATTACTGATTTTTCTTTGTATATTGCTTAATTCACTTCGAAAAATCTTGACTTTTTAAAAGTTCTTGGATTGTATTTCGCTATTAATCATTAAAAATTTTTATTAATTATTTAATTTTGATACAGCACTTACGTGCAAATCTTCTAAAGATAAGTCAATAACATTTGTAATTTAAAAACTAAAACGGCAGTAATTGTCGGCACATTCTCGATTAAAACAAAATGAAATCTGAAAAAATGAAAAGAATAAGCTGAAATGAAATGAAAAGTCGATCTTGTTCTGTTCTGCGCAAGAGTTTTTATGCTTAAAATCGACAACTTTTTTCGATTCCAAAATTAACATTAAATTGTAAGGTGATCGGGAATTCTTTATTTTTTAATCGGTTTATATCACTCATTTACTTTTATATTGGTAAGACTATAATATTCTTTCCTGTAACGACTCGTTTATGCTTCTTTTTAGAGTTACCCGCTGCCACTGTAGTCAGGACTGTTTAAGAATTGTTCTACTGGACGTTTGAAAAATCTAAATGTATCGAAGGTTGTTTGTAATAGCTTACGAAATTATTTCTTCTGAGAAATAAAAATATGACTTTTCCGAATGTTTTTTTATTCGTGTATTTAATGTTCATTTTTATAAGCAGGTACTTACTCGTAGTTAATCGAGCATGTTTACTGATGTAGAAATTCATGCAATAATAAGTTATTTATTCACGGTGTGCACTCCTCATCGATTATTTAACATCAATTACGTGTAAATCCCATCCGTCATCTTCTAAGAGACACTCTGTTGTCGATTGAAAGCTCAGTCTTGTTTAAACGACTAACTGAGCGAGTGATTGATGGAAGAAATAATGTTCATTTTAAGCTTTAAACCTTTTAGGCCTATCGTATATAATAAAACCATTTAGAATATCTTTAACGTTGACTACATGTAAAAGGCTGTTTATGCATTTATAATATTCACCCTGTTAACCGTATTAAATTCCATTATGAAGCTGCTAACATCGGTAAGATTTATAATACGTCGACTCCTACTTATCGTTTTCATATTATAAAATGAAATGACAGTGTTTTAAAACGTTAATTGAACTTAAATTCATTCTTAATTAAAAACATTAATGTATCAAGAAATAAATTTCTTATTTTTTTTATTATTTAAAAATAATAACAAAATATACTATAAACGACAATTTGTCTGTTAAAACTACAATTTTTTTTTCAATTTTGGTGTCTTGCAGTTAAAAAAAAATTTTTCAAGTTTTTGAACTGCTAACGTAGAATTTTAAATCCTTTTAATTTAATTTTGGCTGGAGAAGGCTAGTATATTTAAAACAAATTAATGTACAAAAAAATGAGTTATAATCACTTTTTTGTATTGTAATGCTGCTTTAGTAAGATTTTGTCATTGAACTTTCCCAGGTGAATGAGGTGTTTTATTTATTATACTTCAGTGAAAAAAAAAATTGAAGAAAGAAGCTATATTACATAAACTTATCAGTGATTATTTTACCGTTTTGTGAAAACAAAATAGCAACCTCTAATTTTACAATTTTTCCTTGCCTTTAAATTAGGCATAAATAGATGAGGATTTAAATTTAACGTTGTCCCCATTAGTAAAGGAAACTTTAGACTGAGGAATGAATTTACCGTATATATAAATGTTAGTTTTTTTGCCCCATTAAACATTTAATAAATCTAAATTTTTATATATTCGGTTTAAAAGTTATTTAATCCGTTAAAATTGAATTTTGAGGGATCATAAATATATTTCTGTGCTTTTCGATATATAGGTTTTTGTTCGTTAAGAATTTAATATTGGGTTTTGCTGTGTGATCTTCTATCGACATGAATATGTAGATTAGACTCTGAATCGTTGTTCTAATTAAAAGCCTTTCTAAAGAAATCTAACTGTTAATCAATTATTAAGTATAATTTTTCTAAATTGCAATTTACCTACATAAAATAATAATAAAATTACTTTTTTTTAACAAATTGATATAAACAATACTATAATACGGTTATTATATAAGGTTAAAACAAAGCTTATTCTTATTAAAATACTACCACTTAGATAACATTGTAAATTATACAAAGGATTTTTGTAGTCAAGAAAAAAAATTACGGTTCGGTAGCCTAATGATTTTCAAGACCAAGAATAAATCTTGTGGTAAAATTGAAGTCAGAAGGTTTATTTCCTTAAACTTATTAGTTATTTAAATTTTTCTCAGTATTCTCTTAATGTATTCCTTGTTTAATAAAATTCTTCATTTTTTATACAACAAAGTTCTCTTCTCGTTAGATATTATTATTTAAACTTCATACTTTAGTTAAATATTTTTCAAAGCAAATAGAATCTAATTTTCGACAAGCTTTTACCATTGTAATAAAGTTAAATTACATTAAAAAAATTCTGAAATTTTTTTATTGATAAGAATATTAAAAGAAAAGCCTGTGATAATTTTTTTTAAATTCCTAGAAAGGTTTCATTATTAGTCAAAATTATGTTGTACACGGAGTGACTGGTTGTTATTTAAGTAGTTATGGAATTTTCTATGAAATCTCTTCTATTGTTCGGTGTTAATTTAAAAAATAATTTATTAATCGATGGTCATTTAGAAAAATTGCTTTCAGGTTTCATTATATATAAAAAATTATAACTAAACTCTATTCTTTGGTTTGCCAAATATAAAAAAAACTAAATAAGTTAGAAAATTATCCAAATTAATAGAAAATTTTCTGATGAAATTCATTAGGTCAACAAACAAAAAAACCAAAATAAAAGCAGAAAATCTCGATGTTTCATCCAAGATGTAGGACTTTATCAAGACAAACCAAAAATGACAAAAAAACACCAGCAAACACACAAATTTTGTGTTTTGTTTGGTTGTTGACCTAATGAATTGCATTAGAAAATTTTCTATTAATTTGGATAATTTTCTAACTTATTTTGTTTTTATATATATATACATACTTTTCAGCCACACACAGAGGAATAGAAAACGGCTTATTCCAACCACTATAACGAAGAGACCAGCAAGATGTCTACAGTTATCAGGAAATTAATTTATTACCTGTAACATTAAAAATCTTCTCAAAACCCCTACTCAACAGACAGGCAAAGCAGATAGACACACAACTAGGATAATATCAAGTGGTTTAGATCATGTACCGAACAGATTTTTAACCTGAAAATTCCAAAAAAAAATATAACTTTGAGTTAAGAGTATTTTAGTTATCTTTTTTCATGTCCAGTAAGCTTACGCTTCAATTGACAGAATACTATTATTCAACATTCAATGAAGATGAGAAAATACTAAATCTCGTAGCATAAATTAATTAATATAAAATGAAAAGTAAAATTCAAATGAGAAATTACATAACCGTTTGAAATCAAGACCGTTTGGAAGTAAATGGACTTATCCCCACTTCTTTTCAATGCAGTCTTGGAGAAGGTCATAAGGAAATTGAGAAAATCTTCGAAAAAAGGACTTGAAAACCTCAAAATAGATTTGCAAAAGAATATTTGAACATAGCTTATTTAGCATTTGCAGTTTACCGCATTCTTAATAGAAAATATAGAAACAACTAAACATCCTGAAAGGAGATAACGGGGGAAAAACGAGACTACAGATATATTTTAAAAATGGTATACATAAGAAACATAAAACAAGCTCTCAAATGTGTACAATTAAAATTTGGAAAAATCAAGAGAAAAGAGAAATTCAAGTACTTAAGCGAGTTCATTCAACTGAATAAATTAGATTAAGAAGTAAATAAATTAAGGTCCAGAAAAATTCAGAAAACCTGCACCTTGAGATTTACACAACAAAAAATGAATATTTAGGATAGGTAAGATTGAGCACTACCCCGCACAATCGGACCTGATGTCCTGTATAGTGAAAATGCATAAAACTAAATCAGGGCGAAGAAGACAAAATAGAAATTAACGAGTAAGATAGCTGAATGAAGGAAAACGGAAGAGAATTGGAAAATGCCGAAGAATAATGAATTCTCACAGATGCTATACGAAAACGAAGGCTAGCTTTTTCATGGATATTTAACAGTAATGAGCCCTAAAAGACTAACCAAAAGAATTTTTGATAAATTTAATGGATGCAAAACGAACGTCAAATTGTTCAGACGAATAAAAGAAAATTTTAAAATTACGGATATAAAACATACAGACAGACATAGAGAAGAGAAATATATTCAGAAAGAAAGTACAAAACTATGAAGGAATTTAATTCAAAAATGAAAAGGAAGTGCAGTAATAAAAATAGCCTGATGACAGAAATAAAAAACACAGCTTGAAAATGAAGGAGAGTTGAGTAGGGGACCGACCAGAAATTAATTATTAAACGCGGTCCTACAGAGACTGATGATGATGATGATGATGCAAAAAAAAATATATACATATGTATATCAAAATTTTAAGTATCAAAATTAAAAAAAAAAAAATTAATGAAAAAAATGGTGTTTTCCGCTTATCTTTCTTCTGCCCGCTATTTTGTCCTTTTAAAGAAAAATTTACATATTATGTTTACATAAACTCTTTAATAAATAAACTACGATGAAAACACAATCACAAATTTAAAAATGGCGGCCATATGAAGTTTTTATCCTTTTATATGTTAGTAACTGCTGATTGCCAAAATAACGTTTTATTTGATAAAATTCTAGGTCATTCAGTGTAAAAAAAAGTTTTAATAATGTAACATTATATCTAAAAATCGATCGACAAACTACTATGTTATTACAAAATATTTATGATATAATTTTCAACCGAATTTCGTCTCGTAATCAAAAAAAAAATATCAATCTGATTTTAAGATATAAATTTTTATTGAAAAAACACAAAGCGTCAATCCCAGGGAAAATGATGCGATATAGAGCAGTTGTCTACGTTTATTGTTTATTTTGATACCCTTAATCAGTTCCTTAAGTCTGGCCGACATTTCCTGGGATTCTCATATATCAACTGTTTTGGCAGGGGGAATGGTGGTCAGAGGAAACATGAAGCGAGATAGGGAATTTATCCACACGAACGTTTTTGTTCACTTAAATGTCTTGAATCAGTCTGTTAACTTCAGCCAAATCTATCCTCCCGTTACAACCTATCGGGGAGAAAAAACTGGTATCACGATGTTCCCTTCTCCACTGGGGTCAACAATCAGGCCAAAACTGAGACATATGTAGCGAAATGTTTTTACCAAATTTCATAATTTTTTAGTTAACGGATTTTCCAGATGTGAAGTGAAAACTGTTTAGGAATAATTTGAATATCCTTCCGCCCCTTATTTTAAGTCTTTGACATAAAATTTTGGAATTGACCTCTGGGTCGTTTCACGACCGCCTGAGAATAAGGGAATATAAAGTAACCATGTAGCAACAATTGTACTTTAGCTGGAAAAGTAATTATTTAATTAATATAATATAAATTAATAAATTTAGATAATTAATTATTAGTTGTTAATGATAATATTAAATCTATTTATAATCATTAACTATTAATAAGATTCATTTAATTAAATTCAACAACAATAATCCAGTTATTGAACGATATAGTTGAATTGAGGTTTAACGATGTTGTGGTTGTACTAATAAGAATGATCAATTACTTTTATTTTACCCCTATTTTTTCGTTGTATTTTTCTTTTATTTTTTTATGATATCCTGTTAAAAAGTATTATATCAGTCTTCTGCTATAACTCGTTTAGTTATCGATGGATTATAAAATATAATGTTTGCTTTTTGGGTACAGTGTGAGGGTTTAGCTAATAAATCGTATTTCCATAAAAATGTTTAACTTACTGAGACATGAATGAGTTAAAAAATTATCGTGGTCGCCGTTTTAAAATTTGTGAACTATTTATACCATAATTGTTTTTATTTATTGGGGAAAGTTGGTGTAAGCATGTACAAAAAGCCCAGGTATATAATTTTCTCTGACACCTGTATATATGCTTTCAATATTACTATAATAAAATTATGATCATATATACATAGTTTTATAATTAATTCCAACTTAAATCGGAATGGTAAAAAGTTAAAAGAAAAAATGAATTTTCATTAAAACTATAAACTTTTGTGTACAGTCGCTTCACGTAAACTTAGAAATAGTTCAGTCCTTGTTTTTCTGAACAGCTATTTCACTGTGAGGTACTATACGTATAACTCTTCAGCAAAGGTTTTTTTATTGTCATCTTAAAGAGGCAAAGATAAATCTATGAAACAATGATGTTTGTTAATATGATGAATACTCTGATGAACTGGTGGCTACCATAGGAAGGTTTCATGGTAAGAAAAACTTTCTTAAAACTTTAGAAATAGTAGTTAAAATTTCTTGAAAAAAAATTAAATAAGTAAAATTGTTAAGAAAACAGTAAAAATTTTATCATTATATATCCTTAACTTGCTTAGCGACATAATAATAATCTTACTATATATTATTGAAGGAAATAATAATTATAACATGTAAATAAAAAAAACGGTTAAGCAATAATTATATTTACTTTTCTTGAAGGTCCATTTGATCGATCGTTTAAAAAGTTATAAAAAGTAATCCACTTCTTCGAGTGTAAGATGGGTGTAACCAATTAATGTAGAGAACAGTTGCTAAAATTTCTTTTGTGACCGAATCGAGGAGAGAAAATAAAGTTTGTAATGGTTGTATAGGAGGTGGTCGTAGAAAAGGTAAAACTTGTAAGCGGAGAGGGGTTTTAAAGACGATACCGATGTGCTGCCAAAGAAAGTTTTGCTCTTTCTGTACCAGATGTGGCATCTAGAATACCACCTCTCCCTACCATCTATCGCAGGCTCATTCTCTCACTCATTCTCTTTCTCTCTCTAATATATATATGTTTCTTAAGCCATTTACTTTCTTCTTCAATCTTTGAAAATAGGTTAGCTTACAGTTCATTTGTACAATTCTGAAAGGTTAAAAAAAGAATTTTATTCTCTAAATAGGGGAACTTTTATATCTGAGGTCTGTATGAGGTAGTTAAAAAATAATAATTTTTATTTTAACTACTTAACAGTTTATATTTTTTAAGTGAAATACACGAAATGTTTGCAAAGTAACGCTAAAATTAAACACTGATCCTTCCAAAAAGAAAAAAAAAGGTTAGCCGATAATGCCCGTAAAATGAACGTTTGAAAATAATTTTCATTTAAGTCAAACTTCATAACAGCAATTATTATTTCCACACCTTTACAAAACGAAATCTTCGATTACATAATGTTAGGATGAGCAACTTAAAACCAAACCGAGCCGGCTCGAACTGATGGTATTTGGCTGTAATACTGCTATTACTAGCGCCACTATTGGTTGTGAATGTAACGATTATCGTCTACTATTTTCAGTTTTTAACTGTCAAAATTCAGTACAGTTTAGTTTCGTTTTTCGCCGTATTGTTTTTATAAAATGCCTTATTCGATCGAGGTAAAAGGTAGCTATAGCAAAAGCTTATATGCGTTTTCTAGATCCTTTTAGTAAACTTTCAAATATTCTCAGAAAATTTTTCGAATGTCAGTATTTCAGCTATGAGTAGTATACACCAGTTGGATAAAAAGTAGCGTACATTGCGGTCGGTTTCAAACTCAAAACGAAATAGGTGACTTTTCGTCAGGACTACATAGGTCACGGCCGATATTCAAAAAATTTCTGCCAGTCCGAAAAATCTAACATAACTTACCACAACTTAAAATACAAATCTTCCCGTAAGATTCCTCATGATTTAAATTTGAAACCGTGTCGTGTAACGACTGTATAAATGAGAACACACAAATCGAAACGTGTTAATTATTCTAATTGATATCTAAAAAGTATTATTAATGCAGAGATATATATTGTCGTCGAATGGTTCGACGGCACGTGACACTTTATAACCTTGTAGTAGCCCTGAAAGGGCCGTTTTTTGCGTTTGCTCTGAGAAGACGTGTTGGATCCGGAGCTGCTCTCCGGTGAAGTCGACTTGGCTGTAGTTGGGGAGTTGCGGCTCGTCCATTGAAATCAGACCGGGCTTCCCCTCAGCGGCAGTTGGGTCCCCACTACAGCGTGGCAGTGGTATCCCCCAGAACCCGCAGTATCGGGTTGTTGTCGCATCGGTCGTCTTTCACTGGCGGGGCCGAGGCGGTTCTTCCCGAACGATCCCACGCTAAGTCGGCCCCTGTTGCTGATTCCGCCAGCCAGGGCGATTAAAGCCCGGCGAGCTAGAGCGGGAAGGTAGTGTCCGCGTCCAGCGACTCCCTCGGCGGGCCGGCCAGGCCTGCTGCTCCGACGGGGATCTTGGCATCCGCCGGGAGATCCCACGTTGAGACCGCCAGGGAACTTCTGTATTTTTCCATCTTCTTCTTCTTGGTCTTCTCCAGGTGGTGGTTGACGATGAATAAAAAATTCACTCTCGTGCACGCTCTTTTATTGGAGTCTGAGAATGGTAGGCCACAGCGCCGCTATGGTGAGAGAACTGTGCGGTCATCTGCGCAGTGAGGTGCGTCATCACGCAGAGTGACGATTGTACCAGCGCGTACGTGTACTCTACTACCACTGTCATCTGAGCTGCTACCGGTGCCGTCCACCGGTATTAAGTTAGGCATATATGTGGTAACAATATTTATAAATACATATACTCGTATGTATACATATATATATATATATATATATATATATATATATATATATATATATATATATGATCGATGGCCGCCGGATGCTACACTTCATTTCAGTCGAGGCACGGTTTAATTTATCTGGGAATGTTAATCCGCACAACACCAGTTATCAAATGACTGAAAATCCTCACCGGAGGTTTGAGCGTCTACTTTAATGAGAAGATTGGTGTATGGAATGCTGTTTCTGGTAACCGTACAGTGAGGCCAATATTTATCGATCGGATTATCGATAAAAAATTTTGCCGTTATAATTTGAAGAAGTTTACTCTCGGTATACAAATTATGAAAAGAAATTAAGGTTTAACTATCTGTATAGGGTGGTGAGCTTAGCATTCTTTCCATTTGTCTAGTGGCGATTTTTTTCCTTCAGGGTTATTTGAAGGATAAAGTTTATGATTCGAATTCTTACATTATCAGTGAGCTTAAGGAAAACATTCAACAAGAAATTGATGACATCGATCACAAAGTTAAGCGTCAGGTGACTCAATATGATTGCTCGATCACAAAGGTGAATCTCTACGCGGGCCGATCACTTTAAATATCTTTTGTTAAAATATGGTAAATATGTTAAACGCGCTGAAAAGTAACTGTTACTCTTGCTAATGTAAATACAGAATTTAATTTCCTTTTGAATTTTTTCATTTCATTCTTAAAATGTACATCTCTCAATTGTCTTTAGTCTGTAGCGGTTCAGTTTTAACGGCTCACTCTATACGTTTTACAATGCAAGTCGTAGAATGGAATGCGAATGAATGAATATCAAACAAGCGTGAAGGTACTTATATTTAGTTTATCCAAATCGCGTCATCTGCAATTTTGATTCGCGAATAAATATCAAACATTGCTGGATGTGTTGATTCGAGCATGCTAAACGAAATGTACGTATTGATATCTTAATAAAAGTAATCATTAAATTTTTGCAATAACAAATTTTTTGTTGGTGTTGTTGTGGACAATTCCTTAACGGTGCTGTATCGCTAAGGTTTTGTGATGCTGCATCGGTGATTCGGCTTTTCACATCCGGTGCGTAGTAAAGATATTATTCGGACAGTGTACTTCCAGAATGTGTATGAATACTGTTGGTAAAATAGTAATACATCTCGTTAAAAAATTAACGACAGAGGAGTGATAAAAAAAAATTCTATTAAAACTAAAACATTTTGATTTAAAAAGTATTATTCTGTTACAAAAAAAAATTTCCGATTAAAATCTGGTTTACAGTCTATTTTTGGAAGGTTTTATTTCTCTTAAAATTTGTTGTATAAGTCTGTGCCGAATTTTTATGTTGGGGAGGTTAAAAGTGTGCTTTTACTCTTCTCTAGAGCCTAAAAGGAATAATCGGGTTATGTCTGGAGCAACATAGCGTTGATTCTTCTGTCAGTTTACCGATCCTAAGATACTGATGCGATCTTACAGCAGGGATCGTCCGTAAAACTAAGATTTCAGAGAAAAAGAATTATTTAGTTTTTAAACGCCAGTGTATGTAATACAAACTTAATATTTCCTAAAATAATGCTGAGAGCTGAATTTTTAAACAAAAATTCTAATTTGCACGGTCATGTGCGTTTGCTCTTTTAAATTTACATCTTAATTATTTATGTTCTATTTCTATCATAGTTTATTTGACATTATATATGTATTTTCGTTTTAATTGCAATGTTAAACTTTTATCGCTTATTTAATTTAATGTTTCGATTTATAGTTACCGTTATTTTTGGTTTACACTCCTTCATTAAAGTTTTTAAAATAATTTTAATCTTATATTAAAATATTTTAAAGAAACTCAATCTTTGTGTGTCACCGTCTTCCATCACGACAACCTTAGATCAGTCACATCTTTTGTGACCCGTTGAAAATAAAGAGAACTTGGCTGGGAAGTTTTGATTCATCCTTCAATCAGCCCTGACCTTGCACCACCAGACTATTCGTTTTTCCGGTTTCTGCTGAACACTAACGTTGACGTCAAAAGAGACCTGTGCTAATCATGGCTGTTCATCCAGAAAAAAAAATGGTTCTACAGACGTGGGATCATGATTATGTCTCAAAATAAAAAAAAAATGGCATATATTTATTTTAGTGAACTTCATTTGAAATATAAAAAAACCTTATTTTAGTTTTGCATTAAAATAAGAAGAAATAAGAAATTTTGTCTGTTTGTTCTAGAATCGCGCGAGAATAAACCGAACGATTTTTTTTTCAAATTTTTGAGATACATTCGTGTTATTCCAGGGAAGATTTTAAGTCATAGACTGAGGCCTTAGATCTCTTATGGGTGAAATTATGAATTTCAATAAAAAAAAATTAATCCTTTTATTTCATTATTATATTTCTGTCATCTCGGGAACAGAAATAAGTTATGAATTTTTGGTCGTCATAGGTGTGTGTATTTGAGTTACCGTAGTTATTAATATTCTGCTTTTGTAATTTAGTTTCTTTTTCAGGTTTCTATAATACCTGAATAATTTAATATTTTACTTTATTGAAAAAGAAATTAAAATTTATTTTAATGTTGTAAAATTCGAGTTGTAATCT
This sequence comes from Lycorma delicatula, assembly GCF_047948215.1. Lineage (NCBI taxonomy): Eukaryota > Metazoa > Arthropoda > Insecta > Hemiptera > Fulgoridae > Lycorma > Lycorma delicatula. Next base: position 77,500,019 of record NC_134460.1, on the reverse strand, counting down.
CACAATAAGTATTTTGTTAGATTACAGCCGCGATTCGTCTCATCACACGGCCAGCCATGAAACTAATCGATTCACTACCAACCTTTTTGTTTGTCCATACCTTCTACCTTGACATCATCAATAGGTTGAAACCTTCTTTCTTCTACCGAGCCATCTAGAAGCTGTGTTAACAATCATTTATTCTTAGCAAGGACACGAGTGGGTTTCTTTTTGTGTTATTTTTCTATTAATTACTTTAAATATTCTTTCTTTGTTCAGTCATTTCTCTTCATTATTTACCATATAAGAACATGTAAATGTTCTTCGCAACCAATCTTCCGATTTACTAGTATAATACAAAATCACGATGGAACCTAACCAAAGCAAAATGTTTGTCAGCAGTGTGTTTTGTTTTTGCCTTCGTGTTTTGAATTTTTAATAATTATTAGGTTCTTTACTGCTGTCTGAAAATGTTACTATTTGATTAATTTATGAAATACAGTAAAATATACACGAATCTTGAGAATGACCCGACACTATAGTAAATTGTATTTGTTAGTTCTGTGTATGGGGAATGTTTTAGAAAATATCATCTTCAATACATGAAGTAAGAAGACATACTTTGATCGAAAAAAGTTTTCGTAAACCAGTTCCCATATGTCATTTTTGAATTCACTTATACTGTTTTTAATTGCTCCTTTGATGTTTGATGAATATTTATGTATTACGCGACTATGTAATAACATCACAGTCGTCTCTAATAACACCATAATTCTACCCGGGGGAAGTGTACCTTTAAGGTTCGTAATAAAAATCTGTCTTTATGTGTTGTAAAATTCGTGATAGTTTCAGCGATTTCCAAAATATTCGTAATGTTTACTGTGTACTAGGCTAATTTTATGAAATTCACAGAATGTAATGTTTAAACGGGATAAAATTCATTTTACTTATTTTAAATAAATATTTAGCGTTAACACTGTAGCACGTTTGTAATCTTAACGGAATAAATATCGACTTATTATCATACAACGTAGTCAGAAATAATCCGGATACAATCGTGAATACATTTCTTCCAGGAGGTGTAAATAAATAGCGAAAAGGAAAACGGGAGTGTATAGTGTCAGATAGAATAAAAGCGAGACAAAATAGTTTTAAGGGGGGAGGGGTTATGGTCGGATTAAGGGGAATTTGGTGGAGGGGGTTGAGAGGGAATTGCTTTGAAAACACAATGTCATTATACTGAGAATATTTATAGCCGGTTTTCCTCCCTTTTCGGCTCGAATGCGCTTTTGCCGCGTGAATAGAAACGGTATGGTCGGTGGTGGGGATAGGAGGTGTTTGATATGGTGGTGTAGTAGCGGTAGTACAAGACAGAATGAAAGGGGGTTTGTGTCCAGTATATCCTTCCCTACCCCCTTGCCAGTACTCTATACTATTCATTACTGTGGAGAAATTAACTCAAAAACTGAACTCTAAGGAGCCCTTTTAATAATACCTCACTGTGAAGGTTAAATAACGCACCGATATAGAATACTGGCCGTCCGCGTTACATTCTATTCAGTTAATTAATTTATAATCCTATTATACGAAATATAATGTTTTAAATAATGTAATCGAGGATACTTAAAAATAAAGTAACTTTTAACAAACTGTACGCAGTTCGTATAGAGAACGTTAAGTATAACCGTTTACACAGAAATCTTTAGAGCAGGTCAGTCTGTACAAAAAAAGTTTTGCAAAACACTTTTTATATATAAATAATGAAATCAACATCAGGTCTGTGTGTTGAGTGTGTATTTGTGCGCGCGCGTATATATATATATATATATATATATATCACGAAAGAACAGTATAACATCAGGACATTAGAGTAAGAAAAAAAATTCTTCGAAAACGTTTATTTTTACGTATATATGTTTTGTTTTATATATATATATATATATATACACGAGGTGCGCGAATAAAGTAATGAGACTGATTTTTCTTTGCAAAATGTGGCAACCCTGCAGCTTGCGTAGGTACACCATCTTTGACCTTGGTCTATAAGCTACTTAGTCCAAGCGGCACATTGATGCAACTGTTCAGTCGTGAGTTGTGCTGTAATAAATGAACACGTGTTTGTGTCTCTCGTCACAGAAATGAAACGGCAAAATATTGCGCAACGCTATGCCATTTCTTTTTGCGTTAAATCGGGTGAAAACGCGACGACAACTTATGGTAAGCTTCATAAGGCTTTTGGAGAGGAGGTTATGTCAAGAGCTCAAGTTTTTCGGTGGCATAAAAGTTTTAGTGAAAGGAGAACTAATGTTGAAGATGAAAACCGCAGTGGACGACCATCAACGTCACGGAAAGATGTCAACTTGACCAGGTCCGTGAAATCGTACGATCTGATCGAATATTATCCGTGAAAATGATTGCAGAAGAACTCAACATCAATCGAAAAACGGTTCGTCTAATATTAACTGAAGATCTTGGTACGAGAAAGATTTGTGCAAAAATGGTCCCCAAAAATCTCACACAACGAGAAACACGGAAAAATGTGGCAGCCGATCTGTTAGAGCAAACGGAAATCAATCCAGATTTGATGAGCCGTGTTATCACTGGTGATGAAGGTTGGTTTTTTCAATACGATCCAGAGACAAAACGCCAAAGTTCGCAATGGTGCTCAAAGGGATCACCCAGACCAAAAAAAGCTCGCATGTCAAAGTCAAAAGTGAAATGCAAGCTTGGTGTGCTTCTTCGATTCCAAGGGAATTGTTCATAAAGGGCGGGCGCCTCCTGGACAAACAGTTAAACCAATATATCTACAAAGAAATTTTAGAAAGACTTCGTAAACGAGTTCTTCGTGTCCGTGCCAACATTGCTGATAATTGGATTCTGCATCACGATAATGCGCCATCCCATACTGCTCTGTCAGTACAGCAATTTTTAACCTCAAAACAAATTTCAGTACTACCACAGCCACCTTATTCACCAGATATCGCTCCGTGCGACTTTTGTCTATTTCCAAGAGTCAAAATGGCGGTCAAGGGACACCATTTTCAAACAACACAAGATGTCCAAAATGCTGTGAAGAGGGTCTTGAAGGATATGACAGAAGATGAGTTCTGCAGAAGATGAGAAGTGCTGGAATAAGTGTGTTGTGCAATCAGAGGGGAACTACTTTGAAGGAGACAACACTAAACATGACTAAAACGGTAAGCAACATTTTTTTTCAGATCGTCTCATTACTTTATTGTGGCATCTCGTTTTTTTTTTTTAACAAAAACTCATTTTACGTAGAGGATTAGAATATTTTAGTAGATTTCTATACACGTTTTTAAAGGGATATTCCTTAAAAAATAAATAAATCTTGCGTTATAATTTTTTGAAAACTTCAAAATGAAGCTTACTCAATTATTAAATTAAATTATTTCATTTTTTCAAGTCGAAAAAAATTTCTTTAAAAAAAAGGTTATCACAACTTTATTAAAATACGAGTCCATATTACTGAAATATGAACCTTATTGAAATATTATTGCTAAAATAAATTAGAAAACCTGTTATTCTGATCAGTATATAATAGTACGTATCACACATAAGTAACGAGTTGATATGCTACTTCATGAATAAGAAAACAAGGAACTGATCCAGTATTTGCTTGGATGGATCAAGGAAAATCATAGTAAAAACCCTAGTGGCATTACAGAATAACTATTAATTATGAGTTAAAAATAGACGTGATTAAAGTTCATATTAACTACAGTCGATTCTCGATAACTTAAATCCCAGGATAACAAGAAATTACTTTGAGTTATGTATAGTTCAATTTATAGAGGTTAAATTTCAGACATTTTCAACTTAAGAGATTGTAAATTATTTTGAGATACAGAACTATAAATAATGGCTAAAGTATCGCAAAAAAATTTCGGTTTTCAGAATTCAACGGAAATATCTATTTTCACTACTTTTGGCGTGATGTCTGTTCATACGTATGTATTTCGCATAACTCAAAAACGGTTAGCCGTAGGATGTTGAAATTTTGGATTTTATGACTGCTGTAACATCTAGTTGTGCACCTCTCCTTTTGATTGCAATCAACTGAACCAAAACAGTACAAAAAAAAGCCCAAAATCCAAAAATATTTGGATGTTTTACTTTCTCATAACTGCAGCTATAAGCGCTCATTGAGTTCTTTTCAACGATATTCATAAGTGACACTTATTTACATTTGTTCCAAAGTTATAGCCAAATAAAATGTTAATTAATGAAATATTTGGATCTTGAAAGGGGAAGGGACATCGCTTCGAATCCGACTTCATTTCCGACTTTTTTTTAATTTAATAAAATTATATCATTATGGATTTTAATAATTATTAACCCGTGATTGTAAAAAAAATTACAATAAATAATTATTCAATAATCACAATAAAAAAAAATATTAAAAAAAATCAGAAGTTATTAGTGAAATAAAATTTGATATTCTTTTAAAAATGTGTAAATGTAATTTAATAGCCATTATTATTACATATATAATAGATTTAGTGAAACATCTGATTATTTAATTTTGATTGAAGATTATAATTTAGAATCGTATTATTTTTGTATTTTCTACTTTAATTTCTGTTTAATTTTATCTACATTAAAATTAACTGAAAAATAAACCCTCATAAGAACAACATAAGCACTGAGGCATACATGCTGATCTTTAATAATTGCAAAAAATTCTTATCGTTTAGTTCATTACTCCTCTGATATTGTCAGACAACATTCTAAGTCAGAGTTCATCATTATTTCGTTTATTTATTTTTTGTTGCCAATCATTTAATCCGCTCTTTGGTTTGATATAATTCTTCTGATCTTAATTTGTGGTCACGTTCTCTAGTTTTCAAATTTTCTCTCTTTATATTTATAATCTTCTCTTGATTTTTTTATTTTTCCTTTGTTCTTCATCTTCATATTCATCTTCTTGTGATTTTTTTGAACCATAATTTCTTCATATCTTTCTTATTCCTGTATGATTGTATTTTTTTCATTTTTCATTATTCACCAAATATTCCAAAAATAAAAACTCAATATTTTACACCGTAAAATCGAAATTAACATTTGTAACCAGTATACAGGAGTTCACTAAACGGAATAATTTAATTATTATTAACTTTTATTTATACGACAAACACCAAAAATCCGAAACTTTTGTTAATCAGCAACTCACGAAGATACGAATAATAATGATTTAATAATACGGGTAATTTGGATTTTGGCTTTTTCCTTAAGTGCAGTAATAAGCACTCATTAAGATTTTTTCAACGATATATGATAAGTGGTTCTTATTTTCATTGGTTCCAGAGTTAAAACCAAATAAAATTTTAATTAATGAAATATTTGAATCTTAGGGAAGACACGTCGGTTGGAATTAGACTTCATCTCTTTTTTTTATTTTACCTTTTTTTCATTTAAATATATCGATTTATTAATAATAAATCAATCATAAATGGGTGAAATAAAATCTATTAATTATATAATTTATAGTAAGTGTAATTATTTGTTAATTATAAATTACGAATCTGAGTTCTTAATTAAGTCAATGCGGAACAAATTGTAATAAATTGTAGGCTTATAGCTTATTCAATAAAAAGCTTATAAACTGAAAAAAATTATTGTGGATTTTACAGCTTATATACAACCTCAGTAAGGCTTTCAGATGTACAATTCTAAATCCACGATCTTTTTAGATTCCCTTTAAAAACGTCTTAAAATAGTGTTTGAAACTCTTTTCAAGGTGCAGATTTTTTTTGTTGCATTTTTTATGTAAACTTAATTGGTCATTTCTGTTATACGTATTTAGCCTCAAATCCGAGCTCATGTAATATGTAGTAAATCAAAGACTGTTGTAGTGTGATAATAAACTACCTTCAAGAGAATTTAGTATGATTTCTATGCATGCTGAACCTTAATTCTCGAGTTTTCTTGATCAGAATGGGGAAAATCAGTTAGATCTTTTACCATCCCTCAATTATCCGTAGGAATTTGCTAAGAAAGCCAAAACGTCCGTGCGTCCAATGTTTCCTTTTTTTAGACTCCGAACACATTCCAACAATTATGCGCCTTCATAATTTTGGATGCATTCACGATAAAATGAAGTAACAATTATTTAAAAATTAAAATTTTTTAATAAATGCCAAAACTCGAAAAACAAACTTTTAAGACGAGTAAAAAAATAGTTGTTTCGTTTTCATACGTTGTATCATACAGATTTATAGAAGAACGAATGAAATGCTTCAGTCGATTAAATATTAATCTCTTTTACGTAAAAGGCTGTTGCGATATAATTTTTTCTGTAATAAAAAGAAGTTCTTAAAATTATGAAAGATTGGGTTTGAAAACAACAAAAAACCATTAATATAATATTATCATTAAAAAAAATCTCTATTTCATCGTAAATGAAAATATGTTACCAAAACAATTTTTGAAGGTACGCGTTAGAGTTAGTATACGAAAGAAACAAACTGACTTTAATTTTTTAACTTTCAAAACTTGAATAATTTTACTAGTAACAACCAAACTTTCCGATTTAATATTTAAATTCCATTATAATAAATAATGACGAAATAAACGAATAAGTAATCCTTTTCCTAAATTTTTTTTTTAATTTACTGAAAAAAACCAACCGGCCTTTAATACCGGTCTTTTATAAGTCCATAAAATATACAGACGATTTTTAATAATGTATAATATATTTCAGGCAGCATGGTTGTCTAACAACGTCGAGTTAAAATTTCCCAATATTTCGCTAATTTCCCTCCAAATCCTTACAGAAGTTCAATTTCATCTCATCTATATTGTTAAATTATTGTCACACAGTTCTACGGTTGCCACCTTATCACCCTGATTTAAATGCCATTGATATGATTTGGAGTTAAACGAAAGGGCAAGTAGCTAAAAGAAATACAACTTTTAACATGTCGGACGTCCTTAAGTTAACTGAAGAGGAATTTCATACATTGTCTGATTGGAGCAATGTTTGCGAGCATGTTGTCAACGTTGAAAAAAAATACACTGAAGATGAACATTTATATAATGTGCACATCGATAATTTTATGATAAGTGTGAATTCAGAATCGGACACGAACTCTTTAGAATATACCGGCGACAGCGACTTCGGAATTTGCGAGCTACAGCAATATAGTGAGTAGAAAAAATAATTATTTAAAATAATAATAATAATTGGGATACTGAACTAGTTTTAATTAAATAACATCATATGTAGTTTTTGTTATAAATATCAGGTATATTAAACTGATAATGTTTTCAGTCGGCCTAGTACCATGCCAAATGTTTCTTAAATGCTAGTAGTTTTTTGTGCCGACTTACATGCTGATAGTTAAACTACATAGTTAAAAAAGGTACTGTCTGTTCATTTGTTGTTTGGATGCAACATAAGAAAACTGTTGTAAAACCTTGATCTGATAGCATCACAAAATACGCAATTAATTTATAAAATAAAACAATTGATATGATTAAAGCCAATATTAATTATTTAAAATATTAATAGATGAATTAATGTTAAGGTTACCTGAGGATACTAAATATATAAAAATCATTCAAAATTTAGAAGACAATGCTAATTTAAATTGACGGAAATAGTGTTAATAAGAAAAATGAAAATGAAATCAGCTTAACCTAGTTTGTGCCCGAAACTAAAGCGCCGCAGTCGTAAAAGTAGTACATATTATGAATTACGGTTTTTATTGATAAAATACTCTCGTTTTAATATTTATTCTCTGATCTTAATATGTTTTTGGTTTCAGGGTAGATTAAAAGTAATCCGCGCGCGCGCAATTTTATTTATGATGTATACACCGTTTAAACCGAAATATCGAGCCGTATGGGAATTCAGATCGGATTTTTACTGTACGTATCCCAGTCCTGCTGCATGAATTGATTGTATTATGTTTAAAACGAAAATAGACCGAGTTTTGCACTAGTGATTTCATGGCAGTAATAATACATAATTCTTAATTTTTATAAAAAAAAAAAAAAAAAACAGATTAACAATCTTTTTTATTAATTATACTAATTAATTATAGATTAAAATAAGTAAAAAATTAATAATTTTAGGTTTGAATTAATAAAAAAAAAGAAAAATAATGATGATAATAACAGTTGTAACTAAAGAATGTTATGATAGTTTTTGATCGCAGTTTGAAGAGGGAAGCGATGGGTCGTTTACACTATTATATTTCCATCCGGTTACGAGCCGACCTCCAGTACATCATTGCTGATCGGCAGATACAAACGTTTCTATTCTAGACGCTTCTGCCGATACGATTTTTGTATTAGCGAATGATTCAAAACTGTTAAAAAAATAACCAGGTTATAAATTCAGATTTAATTGATTCTAACGGGATGTTTCATTGTTAGAAACAATCAAAAGTTCATTGTTATATATCCTACGACATTTTATATTTATAATCAAGAAATTGTAATGTAACATTACTATAATTTTTTTGTTTTTATTTATTGATGCAGTACCATGTTACAGAGTAACTGCACAGTGACATGATATCAACAGTAATCTGCAGTGATGCCAAGACATCTCTTCGCAGTCTGGCGTGTAAATGTACCGGTAAATGTGTAATCTTGAATAGATTCAGGCCGACCACTCCTAACACGTGTAGTTAACAAAACAACTGGCTTTACAAGGACTCGAACCTTAGAACTCTCGACTTCGAAAATCAACTGATTTTGCGATGACCAATTTTACCACTAGACTAACCCGGCGGGTTGAATAACAGCGTATAGGTTATACAAAATGATAGTTATAAAGAATTGTATTATAATATTATCATTTTATTATTTAACTCTTTAGATATTTCATAAATGTTGGTAAATGGATTTTATTAAATACAAGTTTATATACGATTGCGCGTATATTATTGATGACGTGCGAAATTTTCATTTTTACGAGATGCTATGAACGTTATATTTGATAAGAATGAGGTGTTCTTTGTGCCGGTAAGTAAGAAATCAGTGAAGCGTAAAATTTTATATCGATATCATGATGAAATTTTTCCCTATCGTAACGAAACTTTTTTTGTCGTTTTTATGATCTTATGATATTTTTATTTCAATAAAAAAGTAATGAATTTTTTCCTTAATAAAAAAACTGTATTAGTATTATTTACTTTTTTCTTTTAATATTATTAAATACTAAAAATTTTATATGATAAGGAAAATAAACGATCAAGATTTATTTCAGTATAGTATCAGTATCATTATTAATAATAATGATATAATATTAAAAAGGTTATTATTTAATTTATTAAAATGACATCCATATAACTGATAAAAAAATACTTCTAGAAAGCGAGAAATTGACCCTACCGGGATGATAAATAGATAAAACAACGCACATAAACACATTTAACGTTCAGAATTTTGCAAAAACTAAAAAAAAAACTCCGTTCAAGATCTGTATTTTTTTTTTTTTGACTCGGGAAAACCTAAAGATGTTGAAAAATACAAAAATGCGAAAGGGTAATTTATTTTGTAAATAGCTTTATTTCCTTCTGTTATATCGTAATACATCAGCTTCAGAAATAAACTCATAAATAAGCATACAAAAATGCGATAAAAATCGAAATGATGAAACTATACTAAGGTACTTTGGAAAGTTCTCGGCCAGACAATGGAGCAAGTATGATCGAATGACTGTAATATTTATCAGTTATGATCCTAATTATATCTTAATAATTCTTCTATTTTTTTTTTACTTCTTTTATTATTCCTTTATATTTTTATAAATAGAATATTATTAATTATTAGATGACATGCTGGGAAGTTTCAGACGTATGCTTTTAATTGCTTGTTTGTGGTGAACGGTTAAAACAACTAATTTGTTATATTTTCTGAAAAACGGATAAAATTGAAGATCGAGGTGTTATAAAGTAGTTTTATTATATTTATCTCCGAAGGACATACAAAAAGGGTTAAATTCTAGTTTAAAGGAAGTTCTCCTTTGTTTTCGACGGTAAAAAATAGGCTGAAGAATTTAAACGTGTTCTTTCATACAGTGAAGATGATGAACGCTTGGGACGCCCAAAAATCACTATTACTGAAGAAATCGTCACAAAAATCCATAATACCGTATTAATGATCCGCCGACTGATGGTACGCTTTGCTGATATCGGAAACATATCGATAAACCGTGTCAACTACATTTTACATTATTTTTATGAGTTTCAACTAATTTATAATTAAGATACACTTGTATTATAAAATACATATAAGATTATATACTGATTTTGATTTATTTCGCACACCGTAAAACAGTATTATTAATAAATTTGTAAAAGTACGTAAAATAACAAAGAATAAACTGGAAAAATAGAACAAAGTCTAAGCGTAGAAGATCATGTTATATCTAAAACTTACAATTATATAAATCTCTGTTTTAAATCTTGATACTTGTCTACACTCATGGGAATTCAGTTTCAGAATTAAGAAAATATTCAAACGCGTATGATTTTTTTGTATAAAAACCTTATGTATTAACTCGTACCCTGTGCGAACTATGCAATACATTGGATCATAAGAATTATTTACCAACACTAAAATATAAAATAATCCTTTAATTACAAAAAAAAGAAGAAATGCTGCTAAGGGATCTTCCAATATTAATAGAATAACGTTTCTCTTTTGAGTATTATTAATAATAATAAGAATAATACGCTTTTGCGTTCTATATAATAATTAGATGAACGCGTCCAGCTGGTGCCCATTTAACGCAATAATGACTCAAAAAATGACAAATATACAAGTCCAGAAAAAACGTGCTTGGTAAAGTTTAAATAATATAACTTCTCACTTTTTTTGCAAACTAATGAGGTATTTATGAATCCCACTATGAAAATAATAAAAATTAATACCTAAATGTTTATAACAATCACAGCATTCAAACAATGTTTAAAATACTGTATTTAAATCTTTAAATCCGTTAATTAGGGGATCGAATATCCATGATTACGGTGTTTTTAACATTCTAATAAAATAAAAATATTATTATTAATAATAATAATAAATATATATAAATAAATACAAAATTCTGATTAGAATTACAACTTCTACTGAACGAATTTGTAACAGATTTTAGATGAGCAATAACATTATACTAAACCGTCTAAGAAGTTCGACTAAGTTTCGAAACGCAGCTCGAGTTGTTTAAGAAGTTGTGTTATTGGTTCTCAACCACGCCCAGTACGGATAAACTCTGTTACTGGAAGTGATGTTTTGTGCCTTATTTATACCAAATACTGTATTTTCCTACCTCAAAATCGTATCATTTTGATTAATTTAGTAAAGGAAAAAACTGATATATAAATACTTAAATATATAATACACGTTTTTAATTCCCGGTTTGAAATAAAATGTTTTTAAGAAGTATTGAAGGAAACTAAATAATTTTTACTGAAATATATTATTTTTATTTTGACATCAATCAAGCAAATGTTGTAAAGAACGCTGTAGGCTTCAGGCACTTTGTACTAATCCAATTTTCATGCTGTTGTAGTGAGTTTCCTTTACATTTAATTTTCCAACATTATGTATTAGTTAAAACGACCTCTAAATGTAGTTTAAGGCTTATAAAATTACTAATAACATAATAAATTAGTTTAAAGAAAAATGTTAAAAAATATGTTTTAATGCGAAGCGTGTTTTATACATATATATATATATATATATATATATATATATATATATATATATATATATATATATATATATAATTACACCATAATTCCTCAGACTAATGTGGAAACAAAAAAATGTCAACTGTTTGTATTCTGTTTTAAATTCCGCGGATTACGTATCTACTCGTGTACAACCCGCCGGGTTAGACTAACCGTTAAACTTGTCATCGCAAAAATCAGCTGATTTTCGAAGTCTCGAGTTCTAAAATTCGACTCCTTGGCTTTTAAATGGATTTGAATGCTAGACTCTGAATACCAGTGTTCTTTAGCTGTTGAGTTTCAATTAACACACATCTCAGGGTGGTCGACCTGAGTCTGTTCCAGGCTACATGTATACCGGTACAATTACGCTTACATTGCACTAGGTGTGCAACTACGTTAAGCCTGCTAAGCCGGTAGCGATAAATGCATCTGATCACACACACACACACACACACACACACACACACACACACACACACACACACACACACACACACACACGTGCGCGCGCGCGTGCACACACACCTAGACCCGGCAGTTGCTGAAAAACTGGTTGAAGAAAATATAACATTTATATAGGTATATATATTTAATATATATATATATATCTTTTTTACCGAATTCATTACTTCATTCAAAAATAAATTATGTTACTAATAAGTTTAAATCTACCGAGATTAACAGTTATATATTTTTTTATCGATTTACCAAAGTTTATATACTGTACAATTAATTCTACAGCAATATTTATGAAATAAAAATTAACTTAAAGAAAATTAAAATTTACATTGTTATTTGGATTCATAATTCAACTTTTTGGTTATTTAACATATTTAAAGTATGATCTCAATTATCAGGTTAAATTATAAATATATAATAAAATAAATAAACCAGTCAGTTCTCTTTGAACTTACATCTTTGGGGATGCTTGATCATATTTGATACCACAGTTTGATTGTTTCAGATCGTCTGAAATACGTTAAATGTTCCTATGATAACGTAATATACGATTGCTATACTGATATAGAATCAAAAGTTTATTCATTTTAATATATTTTAACATCAGAATGATGTAATAATATTCGAACGAATATTTAAATAAATAAACAAACGAAGTTTTAAGACGGATATAGAAACTTAAGATATATTTTACTTTATTATAAAAATATAAAATGTTTCTTGGAAACAAGATCAGTAATTATATCATAGAAGTGGGTTTTCATACTGTCATTTATGAAAAATAATATCACTTTATAAAACATAATTGCATGTTTTAGACTAAACGGCAGTAACCTCCGTTCCACTCGCAATCCTTAGGGATATTGGTTTCCTGGAGGGGGCTTTGAATTTTTCTGCTGTTGATATGTTCCTTCTCTTAAATTATCGGTTCTCCGAACGACCGAAAAGGAGAAAGAAATTTACAGTATTGTAGTTAAACTACGATAAGTAACGGTAATATCAGCGAAAAAAATAATGCATAATATCGTTTATTAGTTTTTTTTAGATTAGTTATTATTTATTGTTAAATATTTATTACAATACACTAACGCATTAATTAATTTTTTAGAGTATTATTTATTTTAATGAAATAATTAAATATCATTAACGTCCCGTGAAAATTATTCTATTTTAGTCATTTAAAATATTACGATTCGTATTTAAAATTTTCAAATGATGCAATTATTGGACACGTCTGATACTTCAATAATGTCTAATTTAACATTATAAAATCCGAGATGTTTTCACATTCTAATGCCATAATTCTGTAATGTATAATAATATTTCCCGCAGTTTATAGTAAATCATCAGGTATTATTTCTCTCTCCTTGGACTGTGAAAAAACTTAATAAAAAGTTGGAAAATTTCCAGCAATTCCTAAAAAAAAGCAAAAGGTCTTTTTCTCGTTTTGAATTTTTTACAAAATCTTAAATAGTATTTCAAATACTGAAATTCCCTGCAAAAAAGCTATAAAATATTTCTCTTCTCATTTTAAAATCGTAAGAAATGCACGGGAATATTAATTTGAATGAGATACGATAATGCCTGTCTGTCTTAACAGATTATCGAACTGGAGTTTTATTGTTATGATAGATTTTAAAAATACCTGCAGATTAAAATTTATCCCTAAATTGACTGATGGTTATAACAGGTATTAAGTTTATTACACCCATAATTTTTATAATTATGTCATCAAACAATTGTGATTTAAAAATTAAATAATTAAGGCTTAATTTTTTTCACGCGACGACCCGGATAATGAGAAGAGTTTTCATATTATACTTCTTGTAGTCTTACTTTTTTCAGTGATTAATAAAAAAAAAAAAAAAAAACGTTTTAAATTCATATTAGTTGGCTGTTAGCAACAAATTCCTGGCTGTATTTAATTCGTCCTTCTCCTAACATTTTCAAAATTGTCATCTTACCTTTAACGGAAAATAAGCACTGTAACTTCTTTTTACAAAATTATACCTGCATCGAAAATAGGTGTCATGGCTTCAGAAGTGACATTCTATTACTTTGTACAAATTTTGCAAAACCGATAAATACATTGTAATAATGTTTCAAAAAAAAAAAAACACCACCCATTACGCTACGTGAATATTTATTTAACGTATAGCTGTACATATATCTGATCGATAATTTTATTCTCAACCAATTTCAATATTGTCATAGTTCCTAGAAGTCTATTTCTCTTTGTCTGCCCTGATGTCATTTCTTCAACTTGCGTATTCAGAAATTATTTTTATCAGTCTTACGTAATTCTTTAGTGGACTGCTCGCTTAAATTATTTTTTGTTATGGCTTCGTTCCGAATTCCACACGTTTTCTCTAATCGTTCTCATACTAACACTAAGACACTACTCTTGTCGTCAACACACACACACACTCTTCTGTCCATTGCTTTGTTCGCTTCCCCTACTTCTCACCACGCCAGCTTTTATTCTTTCTAGTTCGGACTTTCACGTTGTGCCGATTGGCTACGATGTTTTCTTTCTTTCACTTAATGTTAATACTTTCGTCGTCTTCGCACTTATAAACGTTGCGGTATTTCTCTGTTAAAATATTTTCTAATTCTACTCGTCAGTTTCTCGTGATTTCAGAGTTTTCTATGTTCGTCCAGCCTCGTTTCTTCGTTAAGTTATTCTTCAAATTCTACATTACTTCTCTGTGGAAAGTGCTTCAATCATTACAAGCTGTCAATTCTGTCGACGCCGAATTTTCTCCAGCTTCTTATTACAATTTGAGCGAAGCAGAATTTCTTCAAACTCGTTGCCACACATTTCAGACGCCCAGTATTTGCTCAACACATTCTCACCACTGTATTCCTGATACACCACGGCGGACTACGCCCAGGAATTTACTGTATGTATTCGTTTTACCTTCATTCATGAGTTCCTGTCTTACAAATATTTGTGTGCTACAGGCAGGTTCAGTTTTT
Organism: Lycorma delicatula; assembly: GCF_047948215.1. NCBI lineage: Eukaryota > Metazoa > Arthropoda > Insecta > Hemiptera > Fulgoridae > Lycorma > Lycorma delicatula. The sequence goes on along the minus strand of NC_134460.1, from coordinate 77,484,888 downwards.
CATTACTTATTACGTTAAACCGTTATGTTATCATTAACATTTGTGGAACATTCAGTTCATCATACCTATGCCTTTCAAGTTTCAATTTCACTTAAGTACAGTCACGACAGGTTACTTACATAAGGTTGTCATTGTTCAGCTGCAACCTATTTTACGTGCTCAATTAATTTCAATGCGATTATATTGTAATTAACTCTTTATTTTTATGTTTACTTATCACAATTTGATTATTGTTATTAACTCTTTTTGTACTGGAATATCATTGTGGCCTTTTTTCTACACTAAACTAGAATTACATGTATTAATTATTTAACTTTAAGTTTGTTGATGTTCTTAATTCAGAAAAGGCCAGTGCTAATTAAGATTTATTGTAATTCGTTTATCTAAGTTAATGACATCCGTTCATTGCTATTTGTCACATTATAGTATATGTCAGTAGTACAACTGTTTGCCAGTTTCATTTTTCTATTGATATTATGTTTTTCTAAATTTACAATTAAAATTAAGTTGTTTCATGTTCTCTTGTTTTTCAGGCTTTGTCAAAATCTGTATTTAAAAGTGTATATTCATGTATTTTTTTTTTTTTTTTCATTTAACATCATTGTTCAGATGCTGTTTTCAGTTGATATTCTTATGTATCATCAAATTATGTTATTTTCATAATTTCTTTTTCGTTTTTAAGGTTATGATTTAACATAAGTTCAGTTGTTTTTCTTTCTCATTAAAGTCCAATTTCTTTTGGCAAATACGAGCTGTGTTTTTAGTTAACTTTACCCAACAATTACTGTTTTAAAAATTAGGTTTGCCACAGTTCTGGAGGAAGAAAATATGTTAAAAAAAATTTAATACACCACTCTTAAATTAAACCCACTAAAAGTAAAAAATAATTTTAGGACGGTATCTCAGAATGGATTTGACAACACGCTTTGGTCACATATCACCATCTTACATATCACCATATGTTAGATTGCATGAATATCATAGCTTCAAATTAAAATTTTTTTGTTTTTGACAATTTTTTCATATGCGTGATGAATGGTCTAAAGAGTGGGGTGCTCATTTCAAAGTAAAAATCTTTACACCCCGCTCTTTAGACCATTCATCACGCATATGAAAAAATTGTCAAAAACAACAAATTTTTAATTTGAAGCTATGATTTTCACATATCTTACTCATCACCATCAAAGCTTGATATAAGGTCCATTTTGAGATGTGATCCTAAAATTATATTTTACCTATTAGTGCGTTTAGTTTAAGTGTTGTTTTAAACATTTTTTTACATATCTTTTATTTTCTACTTTTTAGTGCGTTAAATATAAAACTAGTTTTAAAAAGTTTTTTTATGTATTTTTTAATTTCTATAGTCTTCATAAGTTTATATTTTACAGCTGCGCTAGCGCACAGGTTTGAGCGATCTTTCGAAATTTTCATGCCTCCAATTTCCAATACCGCAGACAAGAGTATAGTAGTAATATTTTTTAAATTACATTGAAATCGATCAAAGGTGTAGAAATAGCGTTATTCCGATGTAGAGATTTAACACAATTTATTGTTTTTTCAGAAGGCTAATAATCATTCTAAAATTTTATCTGAAAAGAAAAAATGAGTAAAGTGCAAATTTATATAACTGTAATTTAATTTGATTAAGAAATTTTCATTTTTAAAATGTTCATTAACCGTTTGTATAATAATGAAATAAATTACGACCTGAAAAATCTAAAAAAGGTTATAAATGTGCCATATTATTGTTCAAAAGTAAACGTTTATATAAAAAAGAATAGCAGATTTTTAATTAATTTATTTTTAATCCCGTATGTAAGTTTAAGTTAAGTTAATTAACGCATCTTAGCGACTTGAAAATGACGCTAAAATTTTTTGTCATCAAGATCAAACTTGTATGCAAAATTTCAGAGCAAATGGATAAACGGAAGTGCTTCAAAATTCGATTGAAAGGTTCCGTACCATGAATCTCGCATACATAGTCCACGAGCGACTTAATAATATAAGTGTGGTTAAACTTGGAAGTGAATTGAAAGATGTAAGAATCATACTTTTAATGTTGCAGAAAAGTAAGTGAAATTCTCATTAAAATTTTTTTTTTTTTTTTTTTTTACCTCTTACAGTTTCAGAGATTTTAATTATAGTACGCGTAAAAGATATTTACATATACGAGTATATGTATATTATGAGTATGTTATATCTGTTTATCTGGTGAACGAAGTACTGTAGAAATATTCTATCGCCTGCGTTCTTGTATTTACTAAAAACTGTATTTAATTCAGCTGTAATCAAAATTAAACGTAACGTTTATGAAAATTTGTTCATGTAAATTTCAATTTAATAATAAATATGTATAATTACCTCCATTTAATTATAAATTCTATTTTTGTAGCATTATGTAAAGGATAAAGGAGAGGAAATTCATTTCATTTCATAATTTAAACAGCTCGTACACCTCAGTCGCCGAAAGGAGAAATCTTTTTATTTTGTAGATATTTCAGATGACGTAAGTAATGTAAAATAATTCGGTTTGCATCCAAACCAGTTACTTTCATTTTTAAATAAATATTCATAGTAAAATAATTAAAATTTATTCTGCAGATTCTATGAGCAGTTACGTACTACAAATACTCGTAATGTTTTAGTTTAAATAAGCTAGATTTATTCCCCCTCAAACCGCGACCACGGATGGCAGTTATGAGCAACTTAATTTATTCAACCATTTCAATTTTAACAAGAAATTTATGCTTCACAATAAACTAGTTCCGTGAACTCAGCTGACCTTCCAACTTGACTGAGATTTCAATAACTTGTGTTAAATATTCATGGTGATTAGATGAGTCATTGGTGAATCATATTTTAAAGTCCAGGATGAATAGGAAAAGATTTTACAGTGTAGTCACTTTTTGAGTTCGTCTAGTGACTAATAAAAAAGAAAATTCTAGAATCAGCTGACCGGTTCCAAAAATTGCTGAGTGGTGTAAGACCCTTTCTACTCTTCCAAAATTTTTAAAATTGTAATATTGCTTTTAACAGAAATTGAAAATGGTAATTTGTTTTTACTAAATTATACCTGCATTGATAATAGCAGTCATGGTTTCTAGGAGGACCATCCAATTTTTTTGTCCGAATTTCCCAAAAACTGTTAAATAAATTATAATAATTTTAAAAAACGCACAGCATTAACTAGAATCAAGAGGGATTTGTTTTCTAATTCCCATGTCATTATTTTTATGTATTTCTTTAAACTGATATACTAACATCGTAAAAATACGGTATTTAATCTCAGTTCCTGTCTGAAGGCTTCAAAAAATTTTGTTATAGTTTTAACAATAATGATGATGATGTGCCTTATACGCTAGCCAATTGTAGAAATGTTCCTGGTGTCAAAAGCAAAAATGAGTGGTATGAATAGTTTTAGGAAACTGGAAGCGTTTTGAAAGAACATTTACCAGATAGGTCTAAAATAGTAGAAAAAACACAGAAACAATACAACTGTCTTTCCAACGAAGTCCTAAACGTTCAATTCGTTATCAACTTTCTTTCTTTCTTTTTCCTGTTTAGCCTCCGGTAACTACCGTTTAGATAATACTTCAGAGGTCATTCTTTAAAAGATTTGTTTTTGATTTATCTTTAGTTTGTAATTTACGCAGCAACTACGGATGATATAAAAATCTGTTCATAAACGAATATCATTTTCATGGATTGCATTCTTATGGCCCCTTTTGCCTGTCATAGTCGTACAAATTCTTTCATGCTCATCTATAGTTCTATTTAGAAACTATAAAATCAGCCTAAATTTCATTTTTATACATCATTTCACTGTTATTTTTATAGCGTCTAATTCATGTCATAATAATGGTCTAACTAATTTCATTTAATACAGCGATATGAGTTTACTTACAATTTTCCTCATTTCAACACCTATTGTTCCACGTTATTCCTTGTTATTAATTATACATTGGGACTTGATATTAGTTTTCTTGGTTGCATTGAATTTTATTTTTTATACTGGTGTAGCATCGTACCCAGCTTCACTCGGGTTATTCCTCACCTTTATATCCCAAAAATTTGTTTAAAAATTAATAAAAACCTTTATGATAAACTTTGGTGATTAACTGTTAAAATAAACTTAGTTAGGTAGAAGTGAAATATTTTATTTTAATATTTTTTCGATGATACCGAAGTAGTTTCTGAATTTCGAAACACCTTTCCAGTTTTGTGGTTCAGAGAGTTCGAAGTAAAGGAATCAATAATTTAGATTATACTAATTTTAGATACGAAAAAAAATAAAATCAGTCGATGCGAAGGGGCCTACCCCATTGCCGCAGAGTTCGCTTTGCTCGCCATTCCCAATTTGCCAGGGGGACTGGCGCCCTGGACACCCGCAGAGCTTGCTTCGGTTGCCATTCTTCAGAGAACTTCACTCTCTGGACCCCTCGCCCTGTACGTTATCCTCATGGCTTGAAGAATAATACTGATTACAGTTATAGTATCCAGGATTTCTAGAAACCTGAAAAAGAAACTAAATTACATAAGATAGAATAATATTAACTTCTTTCTTTTTTTTCCTGTTTAGCCTCCGGTAACTACCGTTTAGATAATACTTCAGAGGATGTATGAGGATGATATGTATGAGTGTAAATGAAGTGTAGTCTTGTACATTCTCAGTTCGACCATTCCTGAAATGTGTAGTTAATTGAAACCCAACCACCAAAGAACACCGGTATCCACGATCTAGCATTCAAATCCATGTAAAAATAACTGGCTTTACTAGGACTTGAACGCTGTAACTCTCGGCTTCCAAATCAGCTGATTTGGGAAGACGCGTTCACCACCAGACCAACCCGGTGGGTCAATTCGTTATCACCTAAACATTCCTAAGAACACTGTCCACGATGATTGCAACAGATTGAAACTTCATTCTTTAAACTGCAGCTACTCTCTGAAATTAAACCAAACTATAATTCGCAAAGAGTTCAATTTGTAACGACCATAGTAAATTTCATTCGTGCTGTTAAAACTACCAGTAACCTACATAATATTTTCCGATGAAATACTATTTCATGTTCGTGGTATCGTCAATCGACATATTTTTAGAGTATGGGTCTCAGAAAATTCACACGAATCGGTCCCAAAATCCAAAATGTTTAAATCGTTAAAATCCAAAATGTTTTGGATTTTAGCCTTTTTTGACACTTTTGGTTCAGTCGATTGCAATCAAAAGGGGAGGTGCAAAAGTAGATGTTACATCAGTGCTAAATCCAAGATTCCAACATCCTACGCCCAATCGTTTTTGAGTTATGTGAAATATATACATACGTACGTTCGTACAGACGTCAAGCCGAAACTAGTCAAATTGGATACAGATGGTCAAAATAGATATTTCCATTTAAATCTGAAAACCGATATTTTTCGCGATCACAATACTTCTTTCCTTCAAGCAAGGAATTAAAGTTAATTAAATTACATTAAAATTTCTATTGAATTAAATACCATACGGTAATTCTTATTACCGTAGAGAATTAGCGTAACTGTGTAAGTACTTGTTACAAATATAATTTTTTTTATTTTCACTGTGGTTTTAATTTCGTGACCGATCGGACCTTGAAAAAAAATATCCCTCGTAGTAATTTTTGTCATTTTATCAGTTTCCTAACATAAGTACCAGTAAATCTAATTTTTATTTTTTAAAGAAAATAATTTAACAAAAACTTTCATTTTTTTAACATGTTTAACAATCGAACAACATCAATAATAATACTGTTACTTATTAGTCTTTAAATTTTCAGAATATTAGCTATGGTTAAAGATTAGAAAGAATAGCCCGCGCGTCTACCTTGTCAACCGATTGGTTGAAATCGATAATCTTTCCTTTTGTGATATCCTTGTTATTCAACTTAATTTAAAAAAATATCAATTAAAACTTTTGTTTTTGTCGACGGTTATCAGTTTCTGAATATCAATTAAGGTTTTTAATTTTTAATATTGAACCACAGGAAGTAACTGAAAGAGGAAAAGTTATCGGAATTCAACTTGAACGCTGATCGAGTGGTAGTTTATGTATGAGTAATATAAAAAAAATTTGGTTAAACCTTTTTATTCCGCTTACTGTTTGACTATACTTTGTTAGTCTACGTAATTTCTACAATGTTCCGTATCTGTTGAATTAAAAAAATTAAACTTCGTTATCGACGACGGATATAGTTTGTCGTCTTTCATCCAGCATACAGCCAAGGAGAAAATTTATATTCTACGTAAAATAAAGAACAAATTATCTGTGTTTCTTATTTTTTAACATTCCTCATCATGTGGTTTTCTGCATGTTGACAGGTCCCTGACATCACTGCTGTCTGCATCTGTCCCACGCTTTTTTTCTCGTCTCATCAAAACCGTCACTATCATTTCTGTAATTTATTAACTTCAACCTCTTACTTCCTCTTCTTTTTTCACCTTCAACGGAGCCTTCAAGAACTAACTGTATTTATTATTCCTTTCCCCCTAATTATATGCCCCATCCATTTTCTTTTCCTCTTTCTGATAATCACCAATATTATTCTGTCTTCATTTATTCTTCTTAATATTTTTACGTTACTTACTCTGCCCACCCATTTTATCTCTTCCATCATCCTCCAGACCCACTTCTCAAAAGCCTCTATTTTTATATTTTCCTTTTTTCCCAGCGTATATGTCTCACTACCGTTCAGTTGTATACTCCAAACGTAACACTTTCTATCTTTTTTTCAGGATCAGATCCAAGTTGCTGCAGACTAGGTTTTTCTTTCTAAAATATGCTTCTTTTGCCATTGCAATTTTCCTCTTAGTCTTTTCTTTAATCTTCCAGTTTTCAGTTAGTGCTGTCCCGCGATATCTGTATCTTTTTACTTGTTCAGTTTTTCCTTTTGCTGTAACAACATTTATATCTTCCCTCTCATTCACCTTCACAAATTTTTAACATTATCCTTCCATATTACAAATAACAATAAGTATATCATTAGATATTTTAAAATGTTTAATATATTTTGTACAGACAATTCAAATCAATAATATCTGGGCTTGACCGTCTCAACCGCTAAAAAGTCCTGTCCAGTTATCCATCGTTATAAAAGATTTAATAAAATTTCTATAATTTATTACATACTTCGAACTGGATTTATTTTATCGAAGTAAATAACAAAGTCATTAAATTAGCTTAAATTTAAGAAATGTTTTTTTAATATATATATATTTTTTTCATACCCAGCTATTGCTGCTGCAGCAGCAGTAGCATAGCTATAAAGCGATAGTATACCGACCGGTTAAAGTTTGGGTATCCAGGTTTTTGCGATGTCTACATTGCAAGACCAAAAATCACTAATAATGTTACAAATATTTCCGCAAGATACATGTACGTCCTTATTTTCATGTATTGGCCAGTATTTTTATTAATATTTCCGACTGGTTAAACATAATTTTTTCAAAAAATGATTCAAAAAAAGGTTTATACTTCGAGCATTGATGGCATTCAATTTTGGAAAAATATTAAATTACGTGGAGGGTTAGTTTTCGCCACCTTTATTTTTTTATTTTTGTATGGTGGTTGGAGAAAATTTTACTTTAGTACGATGAAAGTACTTACGTAACTTAAAATTCCAAAACTTTAAGTCTAACAAACTTATTGGTGAGGGGATATTCAACAAACAATTTTTGCCCTATATTTCGAAAATCCGTCGACTAAAATAATTTTAATGTGGCACAAATATTTATATATACATGCATGTAAATTTATATAAACGCGTATATTTATTTTTTATATTTTTACCAGGTATAAATACCTGGTAAATACATATGTATATATATATTTTTTTCGTTTCTGATCTGATCGGAATAGGGAGCTTCACGATACTTGGATACTTGTATTTATTTTTTAGTAAACTTTTTATCCTTATTAATAGCATTACACCAAATAATAACTTGAAGTAAATTAATATTCGAATAAATAAATTTTAACTCCCAAAAACAAAGGAAATAAATGGGACTCTTACTTTACTAAATTTTAAACAAGAGATAAATATTCAAAATTAAAAAACACGACTGCCAAAAAAAAATTGCTGACAAAATAATGCTCTTTAATAAATTATAATTAAAGAACGTGCGGGTGACAATTTTGTAGATATTTTTTCAAATTTTTTAAATCTATTTAAATATATATATAGTCTATGACACTTCCGGTAACGTAAGGATACCAACGCGAAGTCATACATCTAAATCGGCTCAGCCGTTAGCTGCTATGGAAAATAGCAGCTTATGGACATAGCGTGCTATTGTTGGTGGAACAAACATAAATACATATGTCTACATATATAAATAATAACAACTTCTTTTTGGCCAGTCGTATGAAACGCTAGTTAATTAATAAAAGTGATAATTTGATATATCAAATGATAGATTTGAAAAAAGTTTATAGATGAATGAGTAGTTTTTTAATAACTCGTATCTCAACACTTCATTCTGAACGTTTCGGAAACCTCGTATCTACGTCAGATTCGAATTATTAAAAAACGACTCATTCATCTAAAAGAGTTTTCAATTTTTACTTCCTTACACTAGGTAAAGGAAGTATTGTGATAGCGAAAAATTTTGGTTTTCAGATTTCAATGGAAATATCCATTTTGACTATCCCTGAATCCATTTTGACCAGTTTCGGAGTGACATCTCTACGTACGCATGTACGTATCTCGTCGCATTACTCAAAACGATTAGCCGTAGAATATTGAAATTTTGGATTTGGGACTATTGCAATATCTAGTTGTGCACCTCCTCTTTTGATAGCAATCAACTGAATCAAAAGTGTCCAAAAAAGCCCCAAATCCATTTTTTTTTGGATTTTGGACTTATTCTTATTTTCAGTATTTTCAACGATATGTATAAGTGGTACTTAATTTCACTGGTTCCAGAATTATAGCCAAATAAAATTTAAGTAATGAAATATTTTGATCTTATAAGGGAAGGCACATCAGTTCGAATCAGACTTCATCTCCCTTTTTTTTAAATTTATTATTTAACTTCTTTTTTAATTTAAATATAAAAATTTATTAATAATTATTAACCCGTGTTTGTAAAACAAAATTTACAATAAATAATAATTTATTAAAAAGTACAAATCCATCTTACCAACAATTAATTTTGACTTCTCGAGATCTTTCAGTCCTTAGACCATCATTAGGAGATTAAAATATCATTATACTCATTTCTCAGTATCAGTATACTAATAACTAGCAATCAGTCATGACTGCTTAATATTTTTATTTTTTAAGTTTATTTTATAATGATATTTTAATCTCCTAACGGTGGTCTAAGGACTGAAAGATCTCGAGAAGTCAAAATTAATTGCTGATAAGGTGGATTTATACTTTTTAATAATTTATTCATTTATCAGCGGCAACCGTGTTTGAGAAAATAATTGGTTTTAACATTTTCTTCCTCTTCATATTTATCTTTTTGTCGTTTTTTCAGATATACTTCATCATGTTAACTTTCTTTTTCCTGTATGATTGTTTCTTTATCATTTTTGATTATTCACCAAACAATCCAATAATAAAAACTGAATATTTTACACGGTGTTGAAATTAACATTTGTAGCCATTATACAGAAGTTCACTAAACGGAATAGTTTAATTATTATTAACTTTTATTTATATGACACACAAGAAATCTGAAAATTTTGTCAATCAGCAACTCACTTCAATACGAATAATACTGATATACGAGTAATAAAGAGACATTTCCTCTATCATAATATTTTAGGTAAGATTATTAAATTAATAATTGTATAAATATTTGATATTAATAAAAACTAATATTTCAGCAATTATGTAACTGTCCGCTATATTAAAGAATTGGAGGATCGTATCTCACTTTCAAATGAAATATGTTTAAATGAAATGCAGCAAAAAACGTGTATATGTAATTTAATAGGCGTACAATGAAGTCATATGGGTCCAGATCAGATTTTTAAAATTTATTTATGGTATTTTATCTATTTTCAAGTTGTAACTGTTATTAATATATGAGGTAGCTGTCAAACAAATTTACCTTGTTAAATGGAACCAACATTTTTTACCAAAAAAATTTATTATTTAACAGTTGAACAGTTTAATACAGTTTAATGTTGATGATAAAACGTAATTTTATCAAGAGGTTTAACTAGGCTGCAAAGTGTTTTTACAAATAATTTTAATCGTGTTCCTTAATTTACTTTTAATACTGCTTATTTAAGATAAAAACGGTGTTTGATCAAGAGGGGTCAATCGGACTAATTTTTTTTTCTAAACATACTGATTAACCTTTTTCGTAATGATACTTTAATTTTGTATAATTAAGTCATTATTATTTAATTATTAAAAATCCTTTATGTACTTGAAATGAAAATCTGTTAATAACAAGGCCTTGTTCATCTTGATGATTGTTGATTAACTATTGATCATTAATATTTTCATGTATAACCACATGCCTTCCTCCTAAAACCTTCATTCTACATTCTCGATACCCCCAACCTTTCATTCTATTTTTTTTTTCAAAACTTTAATAATAACATCAATCCCTTGAAAAAAAAAAACGTAAAATTTTATGAATGTAAAATAACCGTACCTTGAAGTATAAAGCCTAATGTATATATATACGAGTATTCGGTATTTTCACATTCACTGAACTTGAAAACTTAATTTTTTTTAAAGTCTTGAGATTAAAAATGTTGACAACTAAATAATCCGCGATAATGGATTAATTCCTGTTTTTATTGCATACTAAAACAAAGGGAGAATAGGATAGCTATAAATTACCACATTCGGGAACGGTTAATGAATTATAAATAACTAGAATACACATTGAGTGGTTTTAACGTGAAAATTCTTTACTTAAAAGTATTTTTAAGTAATAGTAAAAATTTATTTATAAAATTATTTTTACTTCCAGTTTTATTAATTGATATATTTATATCGTTTGGTTATTCGTATATTATAAATAAAATATTAAAAACATACAAAAATGTTGTTAAAGTAATTAAATAAAATGTAATAAATTTAATTAAAAATTTCATTAAAAGCATCCAATTTCCTTTTTTTTTCATCGAGTTTTAAATTAATTGTAATTTAATATTTATATGTTCTGTTAAAAAAATTACATTTTTATCTTAATTGCTCGTTTTATTATGTTTTTCCTGGTGTTCAATTTAATGTAGAAAGATCTGTAAGTGTTTTTTTCTAGTCGGTTCTCGTAATAAAAGTTACAAAGTAATCAAAAGTTTAATCATATCACATTTCTTTGGATGTTAGAAGAAGTTTACCTAATTAATCTTACAGATTAAGCAGTATAATGTTGTTCACGGAACAAGAAATGTTCAACTTTTTGACTTAAAGATTTTTTAACTTATAATTTTTTTACGTAAAGTTTGTTCGGTAATGGATTTTTATTAGTCATATTTCCTGAGTTTTTTTTTTACATTTAAGTTTTTCGCTGTAACTATGAAGTAATAAATTACATTAATAATTTATTGTATAAATTTATTAGGATTATTACAGGAAATTCATACGTTTTGCATTTAATTATGTCTAGTGTTACTAATTTTATCACAACTGTTTTTCTGTTATGATTTATCGCACATTCTGTATGATTCATTGTAAATTCTACGAGTGACTGTTTCCATGTAATTATGAAAATATAGTATGCATATAAATGTATATATTGTATTATTTTGGTTTGTTGTAATCGTTGTTGTGGAAATTAATAAAAATCATTGTACTTCATTTTATCATTAGTAGCATTAAATCTTTGCTTCTAACGTTAAAACAAATTTAACAGAAATTAAAATACTAATTATGATTAAGTTTTTATTATTTTTCATAAATTTGTTTTAGCATTCCATTATTTTATTGTTCATTATTAATTCAACTTAAATAATTATATTAGCATATGCTAATATAATTACTTAAGGACAAATGGAAAAAAATTACAGTTTTGGTTTTTTTAATTTGTATAATTTTTTGCACAAGAAATATACAAAACATAAATTAATGAGAAAAGTAAAAGAGGTATAATTTATTTTATGTAGTATCATAATGTATTTTCTGTTTATACGAAAATTAATTTATTGTACCCGTAATTTGAAGAAATAATTGAAAACAAAGAGAAGACCCTACACACAAGCATCAGGTTTAAACACGCTCACCTCTGTGACGCACTCCATAAGCGGGTATGAAAAATACACCAATACAAAGTCAACATAATCCCAAATTAAAGTTATTTTGTCTGATATCGACCTTAAACTGAGCGTAACTGATGAACAACTCAACCAATCTTCATCAGAGGCATTGGCATAATGACCGAGACCCGGCTCCCGGAGTGGAGACCCAGGGACGGCATAGCCGGGCCTGGTGGATCCTATTCTGGGGGTTTGAGGCGGGTGCAAAGTGAGATCCCACCGGCGGGCCGAAACGTGGAGGCCCGTTAGAGTAAAGTTCACTCCCCTGGGCTGTGTAATAATACTTAACTGCAGGATCCGGCCCAATGGAGAAGAAAAAACCAATCTTCATAAAATTTTCACATGCTCAACTTCAGACAGACTTCTACAGTAATGTAAATTTCAGTTAAATTGGTCAAGCAGCGTTGGAAATTATGGAGCCAGAAAATTTTATATATGAATGTTACTGTTAGATTTTAGAGCCAGAAAATTTTATACACGAATAGTATTTTTATAGTTCTCATACCTCAAAACGGAAAGAAAATGATCATTTTCAGCTCCCAATTTCACCATGTGATCGAAAAAATAAGTATTTTTCTTCAAAAATTCGATAAAAAATTGAAAATTATAGTATATAGATTTTTAGAACAATGCAGTTTGAAATTCCTTGTTTTCAGTGGTACGAATATGATGCGTCAATTACGACTAAAAATATTATAATTTATTTTTTTATACAAGCATCTTTAAACATAAAACATTGCAGTTTTTTATTAAATTGATAGAAAATATTTGAGATATAGGTCCGAAAATCCTATTGAGTCCGTAAATGAAAGTATCTGGTAGCTGCTGCTGAGATTTTAATATGGGCATCTATGATGCGTTCTCATCATTCTCGAATGGTTTAATAATAAATATTGGTCAATGGAATTCTTAACCATTTGTTTTGACCAACATTTCAAAGCAACCATAAAACGATTAGATGAAATACGGAATTACAAAGATGAAATGGCCGTGAAGAAAGTAGAAAAGATTGACCATTTCGATTCGGTATTAATGAAATTTGAAAATTTTTATTCGGAAAAAGATAATTCACATCTTTATATATATATTTCTTCTGTGCGTGTGTATGAAACTGAACTCCTCCTAAACGGCTGGACTGATGAAATTTTGTGTGTGTGATTAAGTTGATTCGAGAATGGTTTAGATTCAGAATTTGATCCGATAGAAAATGTTTTTTTTTTTTTAATTAATTTATTTATTTATGTGTTGTTGTTAAAGTTGGGATGGTTAAGGTTCACAATTGGATCCGGTAGGCAGCGCTGCGTATTTTAGAATTTTAAAACATTTTTCTCATATCAGTCAGAACCGGTAGTGGTGCTGCGATCGGATTCTAGGAAATTTTTTATTTTGTTGGTTTTTCGCATATCAGTTACTTGCGTGGTAGCTTAATGTAATTATTACATTAAAATTCGTATTTTTCATATTCTACTGTGTTTAGAGAGTAGTTTGAATTAAATCCGATAGGTAGTGCTGTTCTGACATTTGGATTTATTTACATTCTGACTTTTATAAAGTGAAAGGTTAAATTTTATGAAGTTCCGTAATTTTTTGTAATTTCTTAATGTTCAGTATTAATTGTAATGATTTTGCAGCCACATCCTTTTCGTTAAAAAACTATTTTCCACCGAATACTGTGATTTGAGAGTGGTGTGAATTTTATCCGATAGGTAATGACGTTGTTTTGCCATTTGGATTTATTTACATTCTGTGAAAGGTTAAATTTTGTGAAGTTCCTAATTTTCAATTTTTTAAGGTTTTATGAAACTTTCAATTGTGTTCATTTAATCTGTATGTATACTCAAATCTAGGAATAGCTATGCATTGCCGAGCGTGCTAGAATTGCGCGCTTATTGAGAATATTATATTATTATTTATTGCAATAACGTTTTAAAGTATAATTAAAAAATATACATTGTGCAAATTTGTAAGATACAGTATCGAAGTGAGTATTTTACATGATTTTTCATGAATTTTAATGATGTATACACATCATTCATTGTGCATTCAATAACAATCAACTTAACCTACAAATTTAAATTGTCATTTCTCATTTGATTCTATGCAACTTATGAAGTATTGAACGGCTCTTTGAAAATAAAAATATCAGTTTGTAAATAAATATAGTTTAAAGTATATTTAAAAAATTGAAGTTATAATTTTTGTAGCTGATTAATTTTATAAAAAACTTTCTAAAATGGTTTTTAATTTACAATTATCTAAAATTTGGTAAAATACATGTTAAAATAAAGAATGAGAAAAATGATAAAAATTTCTACTAAAATTTTAACTACGTTGCTTTTTTTACAGTACTTTAATTTTTTTATTAATTGATAAATTAAGCTATCACATGGTTATGAAACTTCAAAATTATTAATTTAAAAAAAAATGCAGGAGGTACTTTTTTAAAATGATCTTAAATGAAAATTAGAAGTAACTGGATGAAAATTTATTAATTACACTAATTAATTATTTTACGAAGTTTCGATTTTTTAATTCAATTTTCGTTAGACATCTCAATATTTAGTGAAAATAAATATTAAGGTAGTATGGTTAATCAATAAATAAATATTAACATAATTAATCAATAAACCCATTACAGTAATACAACCATTACAAACTGATAATAGTCATATTAATGAAATTTCGTCCAAATTCCTGCTAATTTTAACTTAAATAAGTTACTTTTATTTATGTGTTGTGCATTTATTACAGAACAATGCCACGTCAGGACAACATCTGTCGGATCCTCTAGTATACTTATATATTTATTGGGTGTTTATTAAGACAGAGATTTGTACAAAAACTGTAAGCCAATAAAAATTCAGTTCCCCAAAATATTATTTATTTAACTTTGATACAAGATTTCCCAGATTCTATTAGAGACATCAATTTCAAATTTTGAACACATATTAATCTCATTTAGGGATAATTCCTTACATAAACTTTGTGGATTCATCAAATATAATGGAAGGTTATATTCCTTCATTACTTTCTAGGGAAGAATTGCAAAAGCATCACAGAATGATTTTTATTATGTAGATTTTCAGAGTACAAAAATTAATAATCCATTTTTGCATCTTGTTTGACGCCGATAAAAATGAATCTTGTGAATTTAGAAAATTAAATTGTTTAACTTAATTCTTGTTTATATTCATTAGTGTGCAATCTATACTTGCTAAAAATAATAGTCATTTATCTTTAAAAAAAATGATGTTTTATCTTTTATCAAATTAAAAGACCGTTATCAAATCAGACAGCAGAATTATCTTATTATAATTTTACTCAATATTTCGACTTGATAAAGGGCCATATTATGTTTCCGGAATCATTTTTTAACAAATTATTGAACCATTTAAAAGTTTTCCCATCAGTCTATTTAAAACCATAAAAAATTTATTTTCCTCAAACAATATTGCACAGATGAATTTTTAAGTAATAATAATTTTAAAAAATGCCCTGAATTCTCTGTATCCCATTCGATGTGTACATAAATATTCGTTCACATAATTTTCGTTAACGCTGTTGAATTGTGATTTAATTAGTATTAGTTTTTTGTTTAAAATTAACTAATATAATAATTAATTAAATAATTTAATTTAATGTATTTACCTTATATTACTTCATGTGTTTACATTTTAAATAATTATTTTTTATATTTTTATTTTTCACCTCTCCTGGGCAGGATCCTGCAGTTAATGGACCATCCTGCAAATTAACCACACATCTCAGGAATGGTCGAACTGAGAATGTACAAGACTACACTTCATTTACACTCATACATATCATCCTCATTCATCCTCTGAAGAATTATCTAAACGGTAGTTACCGGACGCTAAACGGGAAAAAGAGAGAGAGTGAGTGTGACTTTACCCTAACGGGCCTCCACGTCTTCTCGGCCCGCTGGTCGGATCTCACTTCGCTCGCCTCAAATCCCCAGAGTAGGATTCACCAAGCCCGGCTATGCCGTCCACTCCGGGAGCCGGGACTCGGTCTTTAAGCCAACTTATCTAATGGGGACACCCCGAATGGGGCACCCCGCCGAGACTCGGTATTTTTTGCTCTGGAGTGCGAGAGTCCCCTTGCCTCATCACTACCACCCACTCGTGCATTACGTTAGAACGGCAGTTCCGTGGTGACTTTTATTTACAAAGGTTTTAATTGCAAGAGGCAGTTGTGCAGTTAAAGTTTAGAGTCAGGATCATAAAGAGGTAGGGTGTTAAAGGAGATTTAATGTAATATTTCAGACCTTTTTACCGGTAAGTTTTTGTAATGCGCTGTTGATTCTTCTTTTAAGAAGTCCTAGTTCACATTTAGTATTATGTACGTACAGAACTGTATATAGTAATGATATACATGGCTCATAAACTACGAAGAAGTAGGTAAATTATAAAACGAACAACTCGGTTGGTTGATCGTATATTAAAATCCCAGGTTGGTTTATTTAGAGACGAAATTGGTATGTAAATGAAAATTGTTGAGGAAAACAAAGATTATAACATGTAAATAGAAGGTTATAATATGTATTAAAGTTTATAGAAAAAATTATTAAAACAAACATTTCTAAACTAAGAAAAAAAGAAACTATCGAGGGCTTCACCCTTTGAAAGCCTGCTGCTTAGTAGGAAAATTAAGTAGAACATGGTAACGAATTATTTAAAAAAATTATGCTACACATTCAATAAATTTTTTGAAGTATGCGATCCTTGGTTATCGTATCATGGTGACTATATTTCCCCATTCTGTTTCACCATTAATTAACAAAATTAAATGCAGTCAGTGACACCCATATTTTTTATCAGAAACGTTGGTTTAATCCAGTCTGAAGATATCAAATAAAACCAAAATCTATAAAAAAAAGTAGAAAACCTTACATTATTAGGTGCATCCTAGAACGTAATTACCCGAATACATAACCGAAATGATATATCAACGTGATGAAATCAACCAGTAAGTAAAAAAATGTAGCTTTGTGTCCTGAAACGACAAAAAATAAAAAAAAGGGGTTTTTACCCGCACCCCTTTTATGGCGGTTTGAGCAGTACTAATCATCATTAGAAAGTATCTTAGATAAAGAATTACGTTAAATGATTTACTATTTGAGTATAATTTTGAGATCGGTAACCATAAGGTTCGTATTTACCTGTCTCCTAAACTTATTGTAACCTGAATTAAATTGATTGTAATGCTACGTAAATAGAAATCGTCGCGTCAAATTTCCTCCAAATCAGTCCATCCTATTTGGAGATATCAAAAAACAATTTTTCAATGTTAAAAATTGTGTTTTGTTTTATAGGGGATCATGAAAACGTGAAAATCTGCAAAATCTGACTCTCCTTATATGATAAACTATATATATAGTTTTGCAGTATAAGTACATAGCCGGAGAAATACAAAAATAAATATGTGGAAGATGTGATATTTTTAATACTATTCAGTTACCTTCTGTCGACTAATTTTAGGCATATTTAGTTGTATATTTCATGAAGAATCTGTTATAATAATATTATTATTGTTATAGAAACGGAATAACGAAAAGTTATCTGATCAATCAACTCAGGACTTGGAAAATGTATTTTAAATACGGAAATTAAGTAACGTAAGTGATGTGTAGTTAAGCCGTAGATATTTTAACGTCGTTTGATTTTTTTTTTTTTTTTTAGTTATTCCCACTACTTATTATTTGATGAGTAAATTATTATACTATTTATTAGTAAACGTATACAGAATTTTTTTCGTTGTTTATTGTAGTTTTACTAATCTTAAAAAAAATTTAATAAATAGATTGTATAAACAAATAAAAAAAAAAATTCTGTAAAATACCGCATTCTGCTAATTTTGTGGTTCATTAGATTACTTTCGTATTCTTATTTTACGTGTTGTTGCTTAGCGTTATAATATTTAAATATTTTATTATTTTTTCTCCGTATTTTATGTTCTAAAATATATCACAAAATCTAGATCGCATGTACATTCTGACAATCGAGTAGTTAAGATTTAAAAAATCAGAATTGGCGTGGAAATTTTAGTTATATTATTTAATTAAATAATAAAATTATTATATTTTAGCTATGTTAAAACGTAATTCAAAACAATCGAAAATAATTACTTATATTGTATAAAAAATAAGATAAAAAAACGTATATTTTCGTTAAAGCATGCCAAAAAGAATAGATAAAGACAGTATTTATTGAATCGCAACCAACCTGTGGAGTTAGCATAACACTAAAAGTTCAGTAAATAACGGGTCTCTTTGGAAGTAATTAAACGCCGAAGAACCCATCTTTTAACAAAACTTTTACAGTCTTAATTGAAGAACCCGATAAGAGAATCTTCCTTAATCTCTTCTTACTTAACTAAAGCGAAGAAGATAATCGAAGGCAGGTGATCGGAATTTTATAATCGGTAAATCTAAGTTATGAAATCTCTTAAAAAATATCGTGTTTCACTACTTGACTTAAACTATAGATTATAAATATAAACAACTGAGATTTTCTCACTTAAACTGAGATGCTCAAAAATTAATACTCCGTAATTTTTAGGTAAAGTCTGTTCCGGGAAAATTTTTGATTTCTAGGTCAAGTTTCGAGAAAATTATTCGTAAATATATTTTAATCTAAATAATTTATAAACGGCTTGTATATGATAATTATAGTTGCATCAGCGTATATAATTACTTAACGGGATTAAAAAGTTTTTAATTAATAGTTAAAAAATTATTCCCTGGGTGAGTAACTATTCAACTCAAGCATTATTAATACTTGGCAAGAGTACTTCTTATCTGTAAATTGTCTTAGTAAATCACTATGTTTCTGACTGAAAAATAATACTGTTTTAAAAAGTTTTAATGAAATTAAAAGATAATTTGAGGATAAATGAGATGTTGAATTTTTCGATCAAATTATTTTATTTTGGGATCTTAATCAGGAACCTCTGTCTAAGATTCTCTGTTAATATAATGCTCCTGATTAATCTGCTTACTACTATTGTTCAATTGTTGTTGACTATTGTTCGATCAGAACAATTCAAATACATAATGGTGTTGCTTCCTGCTGTTATCGATACAAAGATAATAAAGCAATAAAATTCATTTAGATTAAAACTTACAAAATATTGATAATTGAATTATACTCGTGTCTGATAACCTGGAATAATATATTTCAAATATTTATGAATTGCGTTATTTAAAAAAAAAAAAATATATGAGATAAAACCCAAAGTTTTTTATTAAGTTATCTTGGCATAACTTCAACGCTGGACTTTAATAATGTATTAAAAAATGTTTTAAATTATATTAAAAATTTAAATTTCTATTCAGAAATTGTAATTATTTTTAAATTATACAGATTATTTTTTTTTAAGTGAAAAATAAAAATTTAGCTACCGATCCCGTGGCAGAGTGATACTGTCTCGACCATGTATCCGGAGGTCCCTGGGTCGGGACCCGGTCAGGCATGGCATTTTTAATACCCTACAAATTTCCATTTTAATATTCTCGTTTAGTATTCCCTTCTTTGTAAGCTTCTGAGATGAATTAATACATTAGTCCAAATAAACATCAGTTTAATATGATTCGTATTTTAGATACTTTACATTTGTAAAGGTTTTTACTATTTCATTATAAAAATATTATAAAAGAATGTGTCAGCTGAATATTATTGTTAATACAATTTTATATTATTATTATTCTTTTATCAGAGTAGTATTTTGATAAATTCAAAAAAAATTTTTTAAGATAATCGTTAAGTGCATCTAAAACAACTTTATCAGCAAAATTGTCTTTTTATGTTGTAAAATAAACGATGTAACTACCCGATGGGTAGTTTTTTCCTAATAAAACTTTAGATAAATTTTTCACGTCAATATATTGTTTTCCTTTTATTTCCCTAAGCTGTAAATGAAGACAATAACTATGATCTTTTATTATTGTAATTTATTTTTATCATTTAACATAAAATAATGGTAGTCACTGTAAACTACTCTTATAAAAACAGTAAACTAAAGTTTTTATCTCAGTTCACTGATCGTTGTCCCTTCCTACTTTTTTCTCTTTCTTATATAAAATTACGTTATAAGTTATACGATCCTTATTTGCAATATTGATATGATCTATTCGAAATTTATTATATTGTTTATCTGATTTTTTTTTATGTTTCGAATGAATTTTGAGTAGTAGTATTTTTTTACGATTTGTAATAGATAGTAAACCTTTTTTTTAATTTTATACAAAGTTTATAAAAATGTGGTGAAACATAGTAAAATGATTTTTGTTGGTAGGTGAAAACAACATCTTTTGATAAGTGGACATATTTTCTCTTTGTTCTTTGATTTTAATCACCGTAAACCTCTCCCTGTCAATTGTTTATTTATTTGTGTGCATGTGTGTGTGTATATATATATATATTGTATGCATTAGTAATAATGCGTAGATAGTCTTCATCGACAACTACAAATAATCCTTATAAAACTTGGTACGTGATTTTAGCCATGTTATTTTCTTTTTTTCTGTTTAGCTCCGGAACCACCGTTTAGGGATTACTTCAGAAGATAATTCAGGATGATATGTGTGAATTTAAAAATGAAATGTAGTCTTGTTCAGTCTCAGGTCGACCAGTCCTGAGATGTGTAGTTAATTGAAACCCAGCCACCAAAGAACATTGGTATCCACGATATAGTATTCAAATCAGTATAAAATTAACTGTCTTTACTAGATTTGAATCTTAGAACTCTCGACTTAAAAATCAGCTGATTTGCAAGGACGAGTTCACCGGGTTAGTCTAGTGAGTTAGTCATGTTACTGAATTATAAAAAAAAAGTAGAAAAATGTAATTACACCAATAGATTCACCAATATTTTTAACTTGAGATATATAAAACAGTATTTGTATCTCGTTTTTTTTTTACTGGTCTGAAAAAAAAACAGGCCAAAAAAAGAAAAACAGACCATTAAATAAAAAAATAATAAACAAAAATAAAAGATCTATTAACCCAATTGAAACCAATTACCAAAAAAAAAACCTTTCAAAAAAATCTTTTTTTTTAAATCAAAACAATTTTTTTTCTTTAAAAGTTTGAAGTTAATTAAAAAATTATTTGAAACCAGAAACTACTTCAGACTCAGCCTCAGAAAACTCAAATGGGGGCAATTAGTCTCAGCTAAAATGCAAGAAAGAAAAATAAATAAAAAATCAAATATCTTTATTGAAAAAAATATAAATTAACTAAATTAAAAGATTCCCAATAGAAAATAAAACAAAAAATAATTTAAAAAAACAACTTCATAAGAAATTCTCTGAGAAATTCTACGCATACAGCTCAGTGAAGAATAAACAGAATTAGATGACCAGTAATTACAATAAAAAAAACCAATCCAGAACAGCACAAAAAAACAAACCATAAATAAATCCAACAAAATTAAAACTAAAAGGAAATAATATCCAAAAGAATTAATCCCAAAATAGGAAGTAAACAAATAATTTAAATAATTCCCAAATGAAAGAAAATAAAACTCCGTTGTAAATAATTTTAACCAACCATCATCAATTGAATAATTTTCAGATACACCACCACCGGAGCAATCATATAACGATTTACCAATAACAACAAAATTCTGAGAAAATGAAAATCGCAGAAAATTGCGATGAAGTTAAAATTCATTTATAAATTTAAACAATTTTATTATACTCGTAAATGTATCATGAACAAAATTAAGTCGAATAAATCGAGCCAGACCAACAAAATAAAAACTAACCAAAAACCGGTAACTATACTCGAAAGCAAAGCGAAGAGTGGCACAATCCGTCATCTCCTCGACCGAAAAATTATCGAATGAGCAAATCAAAGATCAAAACTACGCTGATTTGCTATTTTGACAGTAGGGGTATCGTGCATAAAGAATTTGTTTCTCAAGGACAAACTGTCAACCAAGTGTTTTACAGAGGTGTCCTTGAAAGGCTCAGGAAAAGAGTGATTTGCGAGAGACCAGACATTGCAGACAACTGGATGCTTCATCATGACAATGCCCCGTGTCACATGGCCATTTCCAACAGGGAATTTTTACTCCGACGGGGAGTCTTATTCTTTAAGACTTTGGGGGTTGGCGTCCCCACGGGCCTAGCCTCTGCAGCTTTCCTTCCCACTATACAATGAGCTGCGGAACACTTTACATTATACACATATACTACACCAAGAACACTGCATAAATTACAACATACACACATACACAATTACACAACAACAACCTACACTGATATTTCTTACATTTACACTCGGTGGTGTTGCGACATCTGACGAAACGCAACCGTAACCCAAGGTGGGAACAAATCGTGCCGATAGGTGAATGGCTCTACGTAGTGAGTCTCGAACGATGTCGTCTGGGCACCAGGGCGAACCCAGTTGTATTTAGCTCTAGCTCCAGTACGCGTGCGCTCTGCTTGAGTGGTCCATTTTTCGCCGGTACTCGTGGGACCAAAATTTCAGTTTCAATAATAAACACAATGATGGTTGGTGGTCCATCTGAAAAAACCACCAAATCCAGTCTTGTGAAGAGACCTCGGTCAGCTTTGTCTGACGAGGATAAAAGTCCTACTGAAGAGAACCACAACTTGTTAGAATCGAAATATAAAAATATTAGATTCGTTGTTCTCAGAAATAGTCAGAAAGGTGGCTCCCTTCAAAAGGTTTCACCTTTCTTAATAAACAAAACCATAACAGGTGCAAGTGGCTCCCCGAAGAATATCAGGAAATTACGTGACGGATCGATTCTGATCGAAACATTCAACGATGAATAGAGTCGATCTATCTTACATCTCCGTAATATGGGTGGTATAAATATAAGTGCAGAATGCCACAAAACGTTAAATACGGAAATACGTTAATAAAATACGTTAATGAGCCGGGGTGTAATTTTTTGTTGAGACCTTTTAGATATAGATATCTCTGAAATAGTTGATGAGCTTTGCCAGCAAGATGTTGTTGAAGTGAAACGTATAATGAAACGGCAGAACGGAACCGAAGAACCGACACCGTCTCTTATATTAACATTCAATCTCCCTGTTCCACCAGAGAAGATTAAAGTGGGTTACCTCTCGGTTCGGGTACGACCATTCATACCCAACCCACGGCGATGTTTCAGATGCCAAGGTTTTGGTCACACTACAACATCTTGCACGAAAACTGAAATCTGTGCTCGATGTGGTAAAGAAGGTCACAACGGTACTAACTGCGAAGAAAGTGAAAAATGTGCAAACTGCAGTGGTCCACATACAGCCCGCTCCCGCGATTGCCCAACTTTTAAAGAAGACAAGGCAATTCTCAAAATCTGTACGGAGCAAAAACTATCTTTTCCGGCTGCACGTAGAGAATATAAAAAGATAAACAATTCACGGAACCTGGTTAAAGTAAACCAGACGTATCTTTTGCCACAGCTACATCTAAACAAATTCCTACAAATGTTAATAATCAGCAGTGCGGATCCTGCAATGAGCTTAAAAAACTTGTTCAGATGCTTTCTGATCAAGTAGCTTCACTTACAGCCACTATCTCAGAGCTGACAAAAATGAAACAAAATTCCTCCGTCGCAGTTAGTGAATCCAACAGTGTGATACATACGAAAGTTCCTGTAATAATAATAAGCTCCCCGTAAAGGGAACCCACATATAACTATCTCATCTGGGATGTCAACTGCAGCATCCCATTCAAATAAATCTCCTCCACCATCACCTCATATACTTGAGGATATGGTTGAAGAACCACCCTACCCTAGGGTATCAGAGTTCTACAAAATAAAAAATTCAAAAAAGAAATACCGAATCACGTACAGCTAATTTTATATAATTTCTGAAATTTAATTATTTTATTTTTTTATTTATTTTTTTTTACACTTATGAACATTATTCAGTGGAATGTTCGAGGTATTCGGTCCCGCATTGAAGATATTAGAGTACTGGTGCACGCACATGACCCACTAATCATGTGCTTCCAAGAAATTCACCTTCTACAACATGACCCAATTACACTCAGAGGATACTTCTGTGAGAAATGCGACTGCCTAGTAGACAGTAGGGAGAGTGGTGGAGTGGCTATCTTCATGAAGAATGGGGTGTCGGCTACAAGAATTCAACTAACCGCTGTCATTCCCGCTATTGCAGTTAAGGTCTCTATCCCCTTCAAATTGCGAAACTATAACTTGTATCTCTCACCGAACACTGAGTTCAGTGCTCTAGATGTCTCAAATCTCCTCACGTAAATACCATCTCAATCGTTAATAGTAGGAGACTTCAATCCCCATCATATTTTCTGGGGCTCAATCTTCTGCTCCACTCGAGGAAATATGATAAACAGAGTGAGACAAGACGTGGACCTTTGTCTACTGAATAATGGATCACACACATTCATGTCCTTATCATCTGGTACTGTATCTAACATTGATCTCTCCATATGCTCGCCAAATGTACTCCCTCATTTTAATTGGTCTGTTTGTGATGACTTTCACGGCAGTGATCACAGACCAATTATTATTGGTTTTGATGTAGACTGCATGATTAAAAGAAGGCCACGGAGATGGATTATTGAAAAGGCGGATTGGAATGGATACCATAAAGCTTTTCAATCGCAGTATGACGATGATGCGAGCATCCTTGACCAGTATTCCTCTTTTACGTCCATGATACTTGAGAATGCCAACAGATATATCCCACAAACATCGGGTAATCCTAGACGTCCTTTCGTTCCATGGTGGAACGATGATTGCAAATATGCTATTAGGAATCGATGGCAGGCCCTACGCAAATTTAATCGTAGGCCTACAGCTGAACATCTAAATTTATACCGCAGGGCTAGAGCGGTGTGCCGTCGGGTATTCTTGAACGCTAAGAGAAATTCATGGACGAAATACGTGAGCACTATCTCACGCACTACTACCACGTCTATTGTGTGGAAAAAAATTCGTGCAATTTTCGGATCACCGAAACAATCTATTCTCGGTCTTATTGATGAAGGAGAACTGCTTTCATCACCTTCGGCAGGGGCAAATAGTCTAGCAAAATCTTTCCACTCGGTGTCTCTCACCTCATCATATAATAACGATTTTCAAAGGTACAAGATACAGATAGAAGTATTATCGTTAAACATTGGTGATTCGGTTGGTGAATTAAACACCCCATTCGCATTTAAGGAATTGTTACATGCACTTAAAAACTCACGGGACACTTCCCCTGGACCGGACAACATTCGCCTTTCAATGCTTTCACACTTTCCTAATTCGGCACTAAAACAACTTTTGAATATGTTCAACGGTTTATTCTCTGAACAAGTCTTCCCACCCGGCTGGTCAGAAGCATTTATTATACCAGTACTAAAACCTGGTAAAGACAAAACGAACCCCTCAAGCTACCGCCCTATTTCATTAACAAGCGCTTTGTGTAAAATAATGGAGAGAATTGTAAACCGCAATCTTACATGGTACATGGAGAAACATGGCTTTCTATCGCCAGAACAGTGTGGTTTCCGACAAGGATGATCTTCCATTGACCATATAGTGTCACTAGAAACAGCCATACAATTTCCTCAATCGCCAGCACCTCGTCGCTATCTTCTTCGATATAAAAAAGGCATATGACACAGCCTGGCGACGTGGTATTCTTAACACTCTCAAAGAATGGGGAATCAAGGGCAATATGCTTGCTTTTATCCGGGGATTTTTAAATCACCGAACGGCTCGTGTTTGTGTGGATGATTCGCTCTCAGATAGTGTCATCTTGGAGAATGGAGTGCCTCAAGGTAGTGTATTAAGTGCCAACTTATTTTCTGTAGCCATAAACAGTATTACCAAATGTGTGCAGACTCCTGTCTCGTGTTCTCTATTTGCTGACGATTTTGCTATTTACATTGCAAGTCGCTCAACACCCACAGCAGAGAGACTATTGCAGAACACTGTATCTCACCTTGAAGCTTGTTCCAGGATTACTGGTTTCACATTTTCAGCTGAAAAAACAAAATGTATAGTTTTTTCTCGGCTACGAAACTCTTCTATTCCGCAAGTTTTTCTGAACGGAGAGATTATTACTATCTCTTCTTACGTCAAGTTTTTAGGTTTATTTTTGATAGCCGTCTTACTTGGGTCAAACTGCTTGAAAACAAAATGTTCCAAACTTCTAGATATGATGCGAGTCCTTACTAACACCAACTGGGGAGCCGATAGGTCATGTATGATACGTTTTTACTATTCCTTTGTTCGCTCCCGTTTAGATTATGGTTGTGTCGCCTACTCTTCAGCTCGTCAAACCGTGCTTAAAATGCTGGATAGTGTACATCATGCTTTCCTTCGGCTTGCCATAGGCGCGTTTAGATCAAGTCCTGTAGCAAGCTTACTTTGTAGACTGTGGTGAACCATCACTTTGGGATAGACGAGACCACCTTTTATTATCTTATTTTGCTCGTCTCAGAGGACAGCCAAATCACCCGGCTCTTGATTCAGTCTTTAGAAATCCTAATCTAGGAAAGTATGAGGACCATCCACGTCGTACTGCACCTGTAGGTGTCCGTACCTGGCGTCTGCAGCAGCATATAAATGTTGACACACCGTCATTCTTTCCTACGTATCCTTGCTCATATCCTCCATGGAAAATAAACCTTATAAATTTTAATTTTGACCTTACGACATACAATAAACAATCAACACCATCTATTGTCTTTCAGCAAATGTTTCCAGTGAAACCAGACGCGGTTGTATACACTGATGGATCGAAACAAAACGATACAGTTGGCTGTGCATTTGTTGTCAATGAAAGAACTTATATGTTTTGTCTACCCGGTATTACGAGTGTGTTTACCGCTGAACTATATGCTATAAATAAAGCTCTAAACATCATTAACCCTAAATATAGAAAAATTCTTATTTCCAGTGACTCGTGTAGTGCTCTCCAAGCCTTAAAAAACTTTTATTCCAAACATCCTATCGTCATTGAAATTTACAACGCAATCGCTGAGTTGAGTAATCGCAACACAGAATTAAGTTTTTGCTGGGTCCCTAGCCAGGTAGGGATTCCAGGTAATGAACATGCAGATTCCGCTGCGAAAGAAGCATGTAACCAGCCTCCTTTCACCACCCGAGTTGCTACTTCTGATTTTATTAACTATGTAAAACAATCACTAAGAACAAGGTGGCAAGGTGACTGGGCGGCTACCGTTGATAATAAACTCCGTCAGATTAAAGATTCTGTGTTACCATGGGACTCCTCATACAGAAAACCCCGGCGTGAGGAAGTAGTTCTCTGTCGATTGCGGATAGGACACACGAGTACCTGTTGACAAGCACCCCTATGCGCACGATGCAACTGCCGCGTGACCGTGCGCCACATACTCGTGGACTGCATATGTTATGCGGCATTGCGTCGTAAATTTAAACTACCCATAAACATCCGTGGTATCTTGTGTAATGATAAAGAGGTTTTAAACCAG
The DNA here is from genome assembly GCF_047948215.1 of Lycorma delicatula. Taxonomy (NCBI): domain Eukaryota; kingdom Metazoa; phylum Arthropoda; class Insecta; order Hemiptera; family Fulgoridae; genus Lycorma; species Lycorma delicatula. Next base: position 77,457,156 of record NC_134460.1, on the reverse strand, counting down.
CTGTTTCTGTTTTTGCGTAGTATAGGGTTAATACCAAAAATTTAACATAACACAAAAATTTAATTACTTTAGTCCTATGTATTGTTTTTGTTATCCGAGTAGCGAGCCTTTTACACTCCCTATCGGAATTTTTTTTTTATATATATAAATATATATATATTCATATTTTATTTTTTTATGTTTTATAAATTCGTCTGTGATATTAGTTGTAAGATTTTTGTGATATTAGTTGTAAGACTTTAAACATAATAGTTTTAAGTTTTATCTCCTTTTTTAGTTTTAAGTTTTATTTATTTTTAATATGATAGTTTTTAACGTAGTTTTAAGTTACATGTTAGTGTTTTTGTTATCCGAGAATGGGCCTTTTACACCCATTCCGGATTTTGTTCCCTGTGATAGTAGTTTTAAGTTTTAATTTTATCTAACAACTTTAATTACTTTTATTTATTTATTTTCCGGACGATGATAACGTTCAACCGTTTTTCGCCCTAAAAAAAAAAAAAAAAAAAAAAAAGGGAATTTTGACATTCCTACGGTTCCTCAACCCCCCTATTAACTTGAGTTCCTTTTTCCGAAATTGAAACATGTCTTAAAAGGACGTCATTTTGATCTCTGGAGAACATTCAAAAGACTGTGACCGACCAGTTCAAGCCTTCCAGCGCTGCTACCAGGAGTGGGAACAACGAATCCGCTGGTGTATAGCTGCCCAAGGGAACCACTTTGAAGGGGATAATATTGTTGTTTGAAAAAATAAAAACTTTGGTAAGAAAAAAGTCAGTCTCATTACTTTTTTCACACACCTCGTAGTTTCATTACCCCATTAGTTGCTACCTAAGCTTTCTATCAAAGTTGAGTATAAGTTGGGATGGTATAAGTGGTGAGGATCAGCTTTCGAACTGTTAACTTAAACATATTAATTTAAAAAAATATTTGAAACAGTGCATTTCTTGTTATTGCATTTTATTTTATTTAAATTTATATTTTTTACTGTTTATATACTACTTCTCACGTCTACTATTGTCAGTTGTAAATTGTTCACACTTCAGAGTAGTTTAGTTTTGTTCTTTACAGTATAGTTTTTTTAAATTGCCTTCTTCGATTTCGAGGAAAGATTTGCTGTATCGGAAGCCTATGTGCGTTCTAGATTCTTTCAAGAAACGCGTCAAATATTTGCGTAAAAATTTCCGAATGCTAGTATTCCAGCAAAGAGTGGCATTCAAGATTTGGCAAAAATGGATTACACGGGGTCGGTTTAAAACGCAAAACGAAATAGGAAACTTCCGTTAGATGTCCTGGGCAATAGCAGATATTCAAAGAAGAATTTCTATCTATCCGAAAAAATCTTTCAAAAGAAAGTGGTGTAAAATATTCATCTTGCCGTAAGATTCTTCATCATGTGAATTCGAAACCATCTAGTGTAACAACTTTGCAAGCGCATAAGAAAACAGACAACCCGAAACGTCGTAATTATTGCGACTGGCATCTCCTAAACGTTATTGATAGACAGGTAGAGTCGATACAGTATTTCATATCGGGTAAGGCACAGTTTCATTTATCAGGACATGTTAATTATCAAAACACAAGGTATCGGATGACTAAAAATCCTCATTAACTACTTGTTCATCCACTTCACACAATGAGAAAATCAGTGTAGGGTGTACTGTATCTGGTATTCAAATATGAAGTCAATACTTTTTTACCAGTCTGTCAATAAGAAGTTTACCGTACAATCTTCGAAGAATTCTATGGTCATTTAATAGATTGTGAAAAAAGTACGGCTTCAGTCGTTTGATGAGATTCACTAACACGTGTTAATGGTGCTTTTATAGAAACAAACATCAGCAGAGGGCGGTGACCACCGCGTTCCCCAGATTTTCCTATGGGGGATATTCGAGTTTATGAATAACACTGCCGATGAACTAAAGTTGAATATTCAGCAAGAAATCAGTGGCATTGATAAAATTTGCGTCAGAAAACTTTAAATATGTCATTCGAGCACAAAAGTGCACCGCTGCACAGCGGACATCTATACACGGTGTATATTGCTTTTAGGGACAGAATGCAGAAATTCGGCCTGGTAGATTCTGGAATGTGTCCTCAGTGTAGACAGTTGGAAGACACCTACCATGTTCTATATGAGTGCTCGAAGTACGAGTTACTGCGTACGGAAACCATCTGTCAGCTTTGTATCTCCGTGTAAACTGGAGGAGCCATGCTTAATGTGTAATAGTTGATACTTTTATAGTGTACTTAGCAAAGGAAAGGATTGCTGAGGGGATTTAGAGCTCTGCTTGGGTTTCTCTTGTATTCTGTTTTTGTTAATGTTTTTTTTTATAAATTATGTTTTTGTCCTTTTTTTGTTTTATTTTAATGCTACTGTGTTGTTATTATTCCGTATAATATTTGTATGCTCCGTGTTGTGAGTTGAACTCACTTTTACCTTCTACGAGTAGGTAATTCCTTCGATTAGTTAGGTCTTTTGAGTCTTACTTAAGACTTGGTAAAATGTTTTGAGTTCATTAAATAGTAGTATACCAATGCGAATGTTACTCGTGGTATTCGCATTGGTTGCATCCTGGCCGAGGCGGACTGGAATACGTCAAAAGCCTAGATTTTGAAGATGACCTCCGGTAAAGCTCATAATGGCTCGGAACGGAGGGGGCGGCTGAGGGTGTCTTCCCCTACGGGGTCAGAATGTATACATAAAAATGAACGTTTGTTTGTCCCGTATGCGTTCCTATACCATTCATCTGATTGCGATGAAACTTTGGTGAGTTATTGTGTGTACGCCCGCGAAGGTTTCTTAATTATTTTGGACCCGCTAGATGGCGCTGGGGGTCGAGATATTTCGAAAATAGTATTTGTGGTTCGATTTTCCTCGTATTCAGAATGTATATAATGTTAAAAGAAATATTTTTGCAAAAAATGGACTCGCTAGGTGGCGCTGGGGTCAGGATATTTCGAAAAAAGTTATTTATGGTTCGATTTGGCTCGTATTCAGAATATATATTAGTTACGTGAGAAGATAAATTTTTGTAAAAACTATACCCGGTTGGTGGCGCCGGTGTCGAGGTATTTATGAAACTAACAAACAAATATACAAACAAATTTTCTTGTTCTATGTATATAAAAGACAATGTTCGTATGTGTGTTCTCTATAGACTAAAAATCGACTGGATTGATCTACGCGCGGGAAAAGGGGGAAAGGGGAAAATCGGGAAAGGGAAAAAGGGAAATAGAAAAAAGGTAAAAATCGAAAAAGGTAAAAAAGGAAACGTTAAATTTGTGAAGTTCCGTAATGTTCATTTTTTTAATGTTTTATCAAACTTTCAATTGTGTTCATTTAATCTATATATATTTATATATATATATACTCAAATCTAGTAATAGCAAAGCATTGCCTGGTTTGCTAGTCTTTTATAAAAATATTGTAAATTATTGCTAATGTAAATACAGAATCTATTTTAATATACGTTTCTTCTTTTTTTTTCTATTCACATAAAGTTACATGTCGCAAACATGTTTAGCCTGTAGCGGTTTGGTTTTAAGTTGCTCACGCGGTAATATAAAATTTTAATTTTATTAATAATAATAATAATAATAATAGTAATAATTACAAAACAGATTTAAATTTCTTATATATGATACTGCAGCTGAATTTGAGTTTTATCTTTGTAATGTAGTTTTAAAAGAACAACTTCTGTTATGTTTAATACAGTTAAGTTGAAAGAAAATATCTCTGCAGCGGTTCTATTTTTAACGAAAAACGAATAAGAAAATTCTTTCAGGAAACAGAATATTAAATTAGGTTTCAACCATTCAGGAATTGTACTATAGAAATAATTTTATTTATATATATAATTTTATCGTACGTATGTACAAGTTTTCCATTTTACATTCAGTCTTTGTGGTATATTCTGCCTTTTTAATTGGCTGAGTTATTCTTCTATATAAAAATAAACTAAATTTACCAGAACTGGTCTTTTTACTTCATCTATCAGACGGAATAAAAATAATTTCCTGCATCAAAAATTCTTGATTGAGTTGACATAAGTTTTATTATTTACCCTCTCCGTTCAGGAAACCATAAGATGTAAAAATAATACGAATTTTAATTAAAAATTTTTATTTCCATGTGTTTTTTAATAGATTTTTAGAACTACGATCAGGTTTTAATAAAATATTTTTACAAAAAAAGTTTTTTTAACGATTTTCTTCCATTGTTTGAAATGTTATTAAATTATCGCCGCTTTGAAAGTAATTGTAAAATTTTTATCTTTATTGAAATTGTGGTATATTAATTTAGATTTATTTTTTTATACAAGGTATCAATAAAGTATGATGGTAACCCTTAAATAACTTTTCCACTATCAAACATAGCAAAATTGAATTTAACAAATGCTCTTACCACCACACTCCTAAATCTTCACGGAGTGTTACAATAAAAATATAAATGGGAAGATCGCGTAAATGGTTGTGGCATATCTTATTATTAAACACCAAAGGTTTTGACGCAAAAATGTATGGCTACTACAACCTTAACTAAAATGACAGCCATTTAATATTTTTCATAACTAGCTTCAGTAGGCAACATTTGAAACAGTGGAAAAATGTAACTTTTAACTAGTAATCTGTTACCGAAAATTAATTATTTTATTTTTTTTTAGATAAGAACTACTGGTAAATTTTATTATTTCAGTGTTTTAATGTTAAGCAGTTATTTAAGAGACATGTTTTTAATTAGGTACGAGACGCATAAAACGCCCGCGATTTTGATTTGGATTGGTGTAATCCGAGGTCAAAATGTTTGTTTTTTAATCCCCATTGAAATGATTTGTCATAATCTTACCTGTCTAAAATATATGATTTCTTCTTCCGTGTTACATTCTGGCTGCATCAGAAGTGGTGGGTCTCATATTGAAAATTTTATTGTTTTGAGGTTCGAAAATTTTCAAATGTCATTATTATATTTTTATCAGTTCAAAGATTATTTAAAAGATAATTTTTAAATAAAAATATTATCTTTTTATTTAAAAATAATATTTTTATATTTATATCTTCTACGTATATATATAAATGAATGTTAGTGTTTGTCCCGTATGCGTTCGTTTACCATTCATCCGATTGCGTTGAAACTTTGGTGAATTGTTGTGCCACGCTCGCGTAGGAAGTCTCTTCATGTTCAATATTAATTGTGATGATTTTGCAGCCATATCTCTTTTCGTTACAAAGTTATTTTCTACCGATTACTGTATTTAGAGAGTGGTTTGAATTAAATCCGATAAGTAGTGCTGTTGTTTTTCCAATTGGATTTATTTACATTCTGACTTTAATAATGTGAAAGGTTAAATTTTATGAATTTCCGTAATGTTCAGTTTTTTAAATGTTTTATCGAACCTTCAATTGTGTTCATTTAATTTGTATATATATACTCAGAGTTGCCGGCTGTGCTAGTGAACAATGAAATGTATACGTTCATAAAATTTATATGTTATGAACACCTGAATATATTTAACTAAGGAAATAAAGCGTCTTAAAAAATACCTTTTATAAATATTATTTATTGGCTAAAATTTATCTATTCTTTCTTACACTATTGTATTGAGAACTCTTTTAGTTAATTAAAAAAAAAAAAAATAAACGAAAAATATCAATTTCTCCATGTTTGTTTTTTTTTTACTGTAAGTGCAATTTCCAAGCCATACTACGATAAAACAACTATAAAATACATATAATTAACATTCTGTTATATATTGAATTTTAGATCTCAAGTAGTTTTTTTCAGTTATTTTAGGCCATATAGGATAAAAATTGGTGAGGGGGCTGGTATGATGACGGCGCCGAGTAGTCGAGGAGTTCAGGGAGTTGGTGACTGAAAGCGTGGTCACGTAGATGCTCGATTCGTAGGCTGTGTGGAATGCCGTAGTTGCCATGGTGGAGGCCATTGTTCGCGGTAGGGCGGCGGACGAGGGTGAGTAGAGGTTCTTTGATCCCTGTTCGTACTACTGCATATATTTGGTTATTGACCTTAGGGGCTCTTCTTTATAAATTGATGAAATCATCTTAAGTGTGTTGTAATTTGATTATGTATATTTAAAAAACGGGCTGTATTCTTTGGGTGCCACTGTAATTTGTGTTGCGGTGGTGCTAAAATGTCGGGCAGTTAGTTATATTAGTTTTAGTGGTGGTGTAATCGTGCCAGATTGCATTTTTTTTGTTGATTTTTTTTTTGTGTGTTTTTTGGTTGTATTATGCAATCTGTTGCTTCTGCGTGTTCGTTTTATGTGCTACGTTAAAGAATAAAAAAATGTGATGCATAATTCGAGTGCTACAATGATTCGTGTTGTGGTGGTTCTGTTGTGTAAGATTGTAATGTGTGTATAATATGTGTGTTGGGTTTAATCAGGTTTAATGTTTCTGTTTCTCATTCTTCATTATTCCGTATAAGCGGAGAAAAAGTGATGCATAATTCGAGTGCTACAGTGATTCGTGTTGTGGTGGTTCTGTTGTGTAAGATTGTAATGTGTGTATAATATGTGTGTTGGGTTTAATCAGGTTTAATGTTTCTGCTTCTCGTTCTTCATTATTCCGTGTAAGCGGGGGAAAAGTGTGGAGCATAACATTGTTCAGTATATGAAAATTGTACTGAACAATTATTTGCCATTCTCTACGGCCGAAAACTATACGTGTGGCCGTTTTTTACAGAGGTGGTGACCTCTTGCAGGATGGGGACTGAGTTATGCTTAAAAAGCGGGTTCAGTCTCCACCTGGTACAGACGCAAAAAAAAAAGATAGGATAAGAAGTATTATTCCACCTTTTATATAAAATAAACAGCTTTACCAAAGTAAATGAAAATTCATTATTTATAGAAATAGACTGTGATTGAAAAGCAATTAAGACATTTTTGGAAAAAAAATTTCACTTAAAAATATCTAATGAACTACTACATCGTCGTTACAACATATCCTATTCCCACTAAGTACTGTTAAACGTTTTTTATCTGTACCGATAAAATCATTAATTACTTATAAATATATATCGGTTTATTTTTTGTTAATAGGGATTTCTCAAGGAGTTCATAATTGAATCTTCACATAAATTTCAGAATAGCGTTTTACAGGTATTTGCCGAATAAGAATTCCTCTTTACTATAAGAATTTATATTTTAAAACTCATTGACCAAAATATCAAGCCTTCTTTTTAAAGATTTGCAATATCTAAGAAACGCTGTACGAAATTTGACTAAGGTAAAAGATAAAAGTCCGTATTTTAGAATATACGTGTTTTTTTAATATCTTTATGAAAGTTAAAGAGCCTGGAAAAAAGGAAGAAAAAAACAGAAAAAGTGTTTTCTTGCATTTCTATTAAAAAAAATCGTTATTTCTAGTTAAAATGAGTTCTTAATGAAATATTATTGGTGCAGACTTTTGATATAGATAATTCTCTCCAATGATGATTTTGTTCGTTAAACTATAATTATTCAACATTAAATATTTGGGTTTTACCATTATTTTCTATAGTTTATAATATAGAAATAAAAATACAGTAGATGTTTATTTATTTTTTTTTAAATTTAAGGGTATGGATTTCTTTTTTTATAGTGTTGTTAATTAAAAATTTGTGAGGGTTTTTTAAAAATATATGTTAAGTCCAATAATCATTTGATAAACGTATGGATTCAATTGCTTTATTCATTTTCTATATATATATATATATATATATTTATCGGTGAAGCTCGGCTTATTCGATAAACACCACAGCTTCAAGTAAATTTTTGTTTACAGCCATGGAATTGTTAGGTATATAATTTCCCCATGAAATTATATCATAAAAATTCTAATGATGTAGTAAATTAAAGAGGTCACCGCATGAGTACACAGGACGTTTGAAAACCAGAGAAAACTATCGGGAAGAAAAACGATTAAGGGAAGAGATTGTGAAAGAGGAGAGACAGTCCGACCGGAGCAGCTCAGCTCCTCTCTAGCAGTGGCGATTCATTCTCCCCGCAATCCATCGGGAAATCGAGATATCGTTAATTAATTCAAAATGGTAGCTGTGCATTACTTATCAACACTGAAGAATCATATCAGGCTTATTCTTGTTTAGGGAAAGCCCCTCTTTTCCTAGAATTTTTGGTGTGTATGAATGTATGCCACTTAATCATAAAATTTAGGGTTACGTTTTCTCCGATTAAATTTACATGAATTTTATATTAACATTTTAATTCATTTTCTATTAGCATCTGTTAAAAATCAATGAAGCTAAATTTGTATCGTTCTTTCGACAATTTGAGAAATTCCTTTTCCAAAAAAGAAGCTACAGCAGAAACGAATCAAAATAGTTAACTTTAGCATTAAAAGAAAAAACTATGTACTGCGTAAAGTTGCTATTTCATTGATTTTTAATGATATATAAGGCTTGCTAAAGACGAAGTTTTAACACCATAAATAAAGTACTTAGCATTCTGTGTTTCAAGTAATATTTAACAATATTAAGATTAAAGTATTCCTTATCCAAAAAAAATATATAATTTTCTTTGCATTATTTACGTTTTTAGGAACCCATAAAAAAATGATACTTCTTCATCTAACAAATTTCGTATGTGAATATTTTTTCTATATAAGTGTTTATTTTGCGTTATATTTTAAGAACGAAAAGAAATTTCCATGAAATTTGAATAAGTGAATGAAACGAAAAAATTATAAAGTATGGAAATTCAGTTTTCCGGGAATACGTAAATTAGTTGGGTTTCTAAGAAAAGATCCTCATATAAAGATAAAATTAGGGGTAAATATTATTTGATTCGATTCAGGGAGCAAGTTGTAAGCGAAAGGCATAAATTTAAACAGATAAACATTATTTGAAGATACAAAGCAGGAATTAAAAAAATTAATAAAAATTAGAAAGAAACAGAGTATAACATCAAACCGGTCACTTGTTTCCAAAAACTTATGAAAAATTTACCTCATGTCTTCAAGAGGTACTCGATATGAAAACCGAGAAAATTTCTATTAAGAGATTTTCACAAACTACTGAAAATAAAAACAATAATAATTTCTTTTTTACAGAATCCATTTGTACTATAGATTTAATTTTATCGAATGATCAAATGTTGTAACCGAACCCAATCGGTCGCTCTGTAAGTTCAAAAACGTTGAACCCCATTTGTGTATGGTGTCGCAATTATATATTTTTGACGAAAAATAATAACTATTATTTTTTTCTTTTATCAAAATAAAAGTCCAATTTATATTAAAATCACTGTGCTGCTACTATTTTATTTTACTCTCGAGAAATTGGTTGAATTATAGCATCAACTCCACTTAAATGTATATCTTGGGAAAATAAAACCCCATTCATCACTCATATTTTGACAGTCGGACTGAGCGGTTGTCCAGAATTCGTTTTCCGGTTTTGTAAATGAAACTGTACGTCTAAAATATTATTATTGTTAACGGGGGAAAAAATATCATATATATATATATATATATTTAATTCGGTTCAGTTATTTTTTCTTTTTGATGTATTTTGATTTTATATGATTATTTTATTCTGAAATATGATATTATGTAAATTATACATTGCTAAATTAGAAAATGGATATTTTACATATATTTTTTCAATAAAACAATTCAACCCATACTTAGCAAATACATTTTTTTTTTTAGCAGCGGGGAAAACATTATTCTCATTATTTAATTTATTATCCATATTGAAAGTAATCATGTTTTAACAAGGACAAAAAATTGTAATAAATTATTTGTTTTTATTTTACTGATCCAAGAAGTATAACACACATTTCTATTTGAACAATTAAAACCTGCGGAACGGTCGGATTCGTAAAATTATATTATTTATAATTATTTTTATTTTTTATTATATTATTTATATTATTGATAATTGATATTGCTTAAGTAAATGATGGAAGTGCTAGCGTACTCGTAGTAGCCACTCGTAGTTTAAACATAATATAATGTGTTTTCATAATAACGTGTATTAAAGTACTATTTTTCCGAATTAGATTTCAAGCTCTTTTAAATGGAACATTTCAAAGTTATGACCATTTATATAATACCAAGTCTTTTAAGTGTTTGTAATTCTCACTAGTAAAATCTAATGGAAAATATTTATTTGGAAGGGAAAGTTATATTACAGTTAGTTCTAGTGATACGTAGAAATGGAGCTAAAAGGAAAATTGTGGTATTTTTTTCGGACGTGCCGGCACTCGGGCAATATTTATATATTACTACCGTGCGCTATGCATTCCAATAAGCGAAAAGTCACCCGCATTCACCGACCAACGCCACGTGGTGAATTGGTTTTTTCCTTCTTTTTTTTTGGTGTGTAGATTCTACTACCGTAATGTGAGAAGAGATCAAACCCTCTTATGTACTTCGTAGAACAGTTTTCCCACTATACAATTTTTTTCTTACATCCTTCTCGAGTCCTGTTTATTACTGACTGTTTTGTTTAAAGTAATGTAATTTCTATTTACTCCTTTTTTTATAATATATCTATCATTCCATATTGGAAAATTAGTCAACTAATAATTACAACATTGTGGGAAGAAGCACTTAAAAATCGTATATGAAAAATGAAGATGGTAAATGCGAGGTGCATTTCAGTTGTTAAAAAATCGTCAGTAGATAAAACGAAATTCATCTACATCAGTTCCAGTATGTTGCAATCCTTACGTTAATTTTATCTATTGATAAGAAAATTAATAGGAATTATTATTAAAAAACAAAATTTAAAATAAACAATTCAAATATTTTTTAAACGTTACAAAAAAATTATCTGTACTTTCAAATACGATGTGTTAATTTTAAAAAAAATATAAGCTACGCTTTAAAGTTCTTATATAAATCGGGAAATCAACTTAACTACAGTATTAATTATTTAAATTGATCTTTTTGATTAACTTAAGGAAGTATATTTCAATAGCATTAAGTTAGTTAATCTTTTTTTTTAATATTGCATTTAAATAGCTTTTCGCTTTCGAGTTGTTCGTTTAGAACGATATTTTAATTTTTTTAGTTACCAGTTTTTATCTTTATTTCCTTTTTTAAGGAAATGCAGACTTATCGCTGTTAAGAAATAGAATTATTCTAGAATGTGAAAAATGCCAACCCTGACTAGGATTCGAACCGGAAATCCACCAGATGAAGATCAGAGATTCTATCATTTTGTTACGGAGGTCGGCAGAGTACTAAATTATTATTATTATAGGCTACCATCTTGTTAATGTTATTTTAAATAACTTTTTTTCTATGAGCGCACGTTGGTAGAGAAGATATTTTTATTCAGTTTCCTACGAATTAATTCGTTCTGTATCTACTGAAGATGGTTTTGTTAAACATCGAAATTCTTGCCTTATTTTGAAATTTTGTAATATTAATGGCAGTATTGGGACGTTTTATCTTTTCACTAATTAAATTTTAGCTTTACTTAATTCGGATTAATCATTAATTGATTTATGAAAATCGTATTAACAAAAAAACTAAAAACCAATTGAATTATACGAACGTAATTATTTATATTAGGTAAGTTTTACGCATTACGTAATAAATTCAATTTATTGAAAAAACCCGTAAAAGTAGGTTACATGTTCCTAATCTATTCTGAAATTACAGACTTAAGCAATAGAGTTAGACAAGTATTCGCAAGATCAGAGCCACATAAATTTTGGAAATTTCTGATATAATACGAGTATCGGCATTGTTCAAAGGATTGTCGAAGGAGTTTAGGGTTCCGCTTGGATTTGTCTTATACTTCGGGTTTTTTTTATCTTGTCTTATAGTGCTTTAGGAGCTATGCTTAATCTGTGCTTAATTGTATGCGTTATCTATGTATGATTAATATCTAAATTTATCATTCTACCTCTAAAATGTAAAACTGGTTAGATTTTGAAAAAAGAAATTGTTTAAAATGATTGAGTTTAAATAACTTTTCAACAGTTAGAAACTTTAAAAATAAACAGGAAGAGAAGGGTAATTTTTACTTTCTTGTACGAAGTAAAACAAGTATTGTGATCGCGAAAACTTTCAGTTTTCAGATTTCAACGGAAATATCCATTTTGACCATCCTTGAATTCATTTTGACTAGTTTCGGCATGAAGTCTGTACGTATGTATATATCCCGCATGTCTCAAAAACCATTAGCCGTAGGATGTTGAAATTTTGGATTGAGGACTGTTGTAACATCTCATCTAGTTGTGCACTCCCATTTTGATTGAAATTAACTGAACCAAAAGTGTCCAAAAAAGCAAGAAATCCACAAATTTGGATTTTTTACTTTTTCTTAAGTGCAATAATAAGCCCTCACTAATCTTTTAAACGATATATCATAAGGAGTACTTATTTTAATTGGTGCTATCGTTATAGCTAAATAAAATTTTATTGAAATATTTGAATCTTACAGTGGGGGAAGGCATATCGGTTCGAATCAGACATCACCTTTTTTTTTTTTTGGTTTACTTTTTTTTGTAAATTTAACTATATTGATTTATTATTATTCATCCTCTGTTTATTAATTATTTACCTCTGATTGTAAAAAAAGTTTTATGATAAATAATAATTCAATAATAATAAAAATAAAAAAAACTATGAAAAAATATCAGAAATTATTAATGAAATAAAATTTTATGTACTTTTCATTTAAAAAAAATGTGAATATTTAATTTAAGAGGCGTACAAGGTAGTTATGTGGTGTCCACATCAGAATTTTTCCTAAAAATAAGGAAGGTGTCTTTTTTTTCAAAGGGCTTTTCACTGGTTTTATTTTTGTGTAATTTATTTATTATTTAAATAAAGACAGCATAGTCTCAAGAATTTGATTATTCATTACCGAATTAACAAAGACGGTCATTCCCTCAGTCTTGAGTGAACCCTACACATCTACACATGAATTTTGCTTGAATAAAAAACCTAATATTATCATTCCAACATCGTCTGAATCTATTCAACGGTCTAATACCATTGAGTCTCCGCTAAAACCCTAATAGTTACTCTTTTGTTTCCTCTTTGCGCTACATCTCCCGAGCAGCCCAATCTACGAATGTTAATCTTTCTTGTTACGTCAAGATTCGAATATATGTAGTCTATACAGCTCAAAATTGTGGTGCTTACTCCACTGCCCAATTTGTTCATCAATTACAGTACAAAATATTTTTCTCAGAATTTTAATAATTAAACACAGAAAAATGAAATTTAGTAAACGTTCTAAGCGCAATAAGATTTTTTATTTTTCTGGTTTGAGACCATTCTACCACAAGCAAATTTGGAGGGACAGTTCAAAAATTGTAAATGGAAATGGAAAGGAATTGTAATATTAAAGGATATTAAAAAAACAAACATTTTGGCATGAAAAACTAACTGGTTTGCGGGCTGTGACAACTACAAACAAAACTGAGGTATATTTAAAGTTTTTCTTAGCTAATTTTAAAAATTATAGGTGGTCTACCGTACCTCTTAAATAATTCGACAGTGAAACACCAAAAAATGAATTTTAGCAATTTGAAACTACCTAATATTACTTGCTTTTCTTTTTATTCACAATGTTTTTTTTCATGTTTGTCCTCAAAGCTTGCTTCCTTAGTTTAACATACTTCCTGACATTGCCGATAGATGAAATTTTGCACAGTTACTAAGGTTAGATGAAAATAGAATTTTCAACCATTACTTTTGCAAACATTCTGCGGTATGGGGTAAATTAAGAGTGGAAATTAAGGGTACGGGTGTAAAAATTTTGCAAAATCTGCAAAATGGCTATGAGGGGTTGCAGATGACCAATCCGATACCCGTTTGACATAAAAAAAATAACAAAAACTTGGTACTTTTGAAATCCAGAATAACTGACTAATTTAACTCATTAATGTATGATAATAATTTGATTAAAGTATTACTAAAAAGTATAAAGCAAGTTTAAAAAAATTATGATTACTTTTTGTAATATTATTATTTCGTATTAGACCACAGCTTGTGCTGTGGTTTATTAAAAATATTGTATTAAGTACTGGAATAATTAAAGTAAATAACGAAGAGAAATATATTGGTTTACTTTATATGCATCGTATATTAGGCCTATGTTATATTGTATTAATAACCAATTACAAATGTAAACATAGCTATTAAATTAGCCAAGTTTAAAATATTTATCGAGTATAATTGTATTCCTAATTTTTTATTTTTATGATTATTATGTTTCTTTTTATATTGTTTTCTTAGTTTAATTTAAAAAAATCCTTTTCAGCACGCCAGAAAGCGGAGGTAGATTTCACCGGTGCTAAGTAGGGAATAAAAATGATTTCCACCTTACAGTTAAGAAAAACTTCAAATTTACTCAATACGATAATGGTTGCATGTGAAAAAGGTTTCACACGTTTAGCATACGACAAGCCCCCATAGTACAATTCTAGCAAAATTTTAGTCATCCCTTGCCGTAAGTGTTGGTCATATCAAAAATTGTTTCAGACAAAGGTTTTAGGTAATGTTTACAGGACTAACGACCACTTCAACACGATTCGATACTGTGTCTATAAAGAGGTTTATGATTCTTTTTTGTCTTCAAACCCCCATTTTTTCCACCCCATAGACCAATGGTTGGTGATATCAAAATCTTTACTTATGTAAGTTTTCGGCCCTTATCCAAAGAATAGTAAGAACTTTAAGTGAATCCGATATTTTACTTAATAAGAAAGATGTAGTAATATTTTGTTTTTTTCGAAAAAGCCCCCCCCCCCCCCAATTTCTACTCTTATGGTCCGGTTTTGCCCATTAACGAACTCGAACGAGATTTTGGGTCGTTATATTGTATGTATCAATTTGAAAGTGGTTGGTGCAAAATTACGGCAGTTATCGTGTCCGCAAGAAAGTAAAATATATGTATACTTTTTAACTGACGGTTGTTTTGGAGTCAGAGGGATGTGAAACGCGAAGATATGTCGAAATTTTCCGGAAGTCGAATCATGGTACCCATTACAACAGGATGTTTTCTTATGAAATGTACCTAAAATTTAATTTGAGTCAATATTAGTTAAGAAAAGAGTTGCTAATTCAGTGAAAATTGAAACTTGAAATACAATAGTAAATAACTGCGTTGTAGTTATTTAAAAACAAAATTCCGAGATCTGTGAGACGTGCAAGGTCAACTTGTCCGTTAACTATCTGCTCTATGATTGTCCAGTCTTTGGAACCATTTGACAAAACTTAGACCTGGATCCAGATTTGAAATATCTACTAAACCGGAAAGAAGGTATAAAACGTCTGTTGCGGTTCCTCCTACAGTGTAATGAAGAATACAATTTAGTGGTTTTGTCTGATTTATGTACTTTAATGTGTGCTTGTTTTTACTTGCCTTTGTTAATTCTTTATTGTTCCTGTTTCTTTATTTTGGTCACTAATGACTATGATTGTTGATGCAATAAAAGTATTAAAAACATTCTGTCATCATTCAGCTGTTTGTGTTTTTATTGTTTCTTTTTTTTTCAATTAAATTTTCTATTAATGATTGGTAATTTTTATGGTGGGAATACTATATATATTAAGAATGTTCTTCGAATCCTGACGTTTTATTTATTTCACCGTTTGTTTATGAATTATACCTCCAGAAAAGAGTTTCTGCGAAATGACCCTTTTCGTTATTATAAACAGACTGATTCACCCACAAAATTATGGTCTGCATTTTAACTTACACTTTTTAAATGAAAATTAGGACGTGATTTTTTAAAAGAGTTGTTCATAGTATGCGTGTATGTGTTTGCGCGTTTCTGTAACTTTAGCTTTATTAAATTAATTTGCTTCCGTAAAGTTTTTTATGTTTTAAAATTAATGTAAATGTGTTGATTATAAGTGACAATTTTTTACTTGAAAACCTTTGCATACATAAGTGGTATTCGGCTATAAGATTCCGGGATATAGTTTTTATGTTTAATTTTGTAAATTGGAATTCTTACATAGTTGTGTATTTTACTATACGGTTCGGTTAAAATTTGTGTTAGTTAAAATGTGGGCTGGTATCGCTACTATTTTAATACGTTTATTTTTTTATTTCTTTAATTAATAAATTCTTTAGGTTAAATTCTCAAAAATGTTATTTGTTCTCGAAATTGATCGAAAAGAAGAGCACGGAATAATTTTCAGGAAATACTGTGACAGCGGTTTTACGAATGAGAACAGAACTACTGTACAAAGGACGCCAATCGGCTTGCGGTCGCCGTACGCCGGGAGCATAGAATACTCCAAATCCTCCCCCGACCACTGTAAACCCCGCTCTGCAACTTTGGAATTAATTAATTCATAGACCGAACACCCTAGTGTTCGACTACATGAATCTCGAACCCAGTAAATGTATACAACCGAACACGTCGACGAACGTCATCCGCCTGTATGCAGTCTCATATTGGTTTTCCACGACCTCTTTATCCATCTTCCTGTAACGATGCTAAATATTTCTAATTTTCTAAATTCACGAATTAATATTTACCTACATAACGACTAATGTTCTAATGTATAGAATTTAGTCTAAATATCTAACGGTTTCAAAATTGAGATGCTTATTTTTACTAATGAAATTTTATTAGTATAACTACGAACAAAGGATATTTATATTAAACTAGCTAAAGCTGCTTCGGGCTATTTATTTCCTTGAAATTAACGCTCAGTAAAAATTTACAAAATATTTCGTTCGAAATCGTTTCAAAATTTTACTTTCATTTAACATTTATACTAAATATTTTACTAAAATATATCCTGAGTATGTAAATTCACAATTAGGATTCTGTGAGGTGGTGGAAATCATCTCCTTTGAAATTTCAAAAACGTGTCTTTGAGAGTTGTTAAAATATTTTTGGTTTTTTTTAATCTTTTGAAATTTCTCTCTCGGTTTATTAATATAAACAATAAAAAAAAGTTACTGAAGAGGTTAAAAAATAAATAGGAAAGTTGTTTAAAAAGTTGAAAAAAAATTATTTAATTGCACATTTTTTGTAAAGCACATCTTGAGTGTCAAAAACCAGATATTGTGTCAAAAATCTGTTATTCATCAGGAGATGGAAGGAATGGTCCGCTGTAAAATGTTTCGAATGAATATATAAAGAACAACTAAGGATCTAATAAAGCAAACACTTACAGGGACGAAATCCAAAATAAAGTTCAAATTGTATCGGCGTTTCATCTGGAGGTCCTGGATTTGAATCCCGGTCGGGCACGGCATTTTTCATACGCTACATTTCCACATCCCACGCACAAGCTTCAAGCTTATCTGACGATATCATCAAGGAAAAATAGAATGAAAAAAAAATAGGAACAGTCAGAAGCGTTCAAAATTAAAACAAGACAAGGAGACGGATTTTTTCTGATAAAGAAATAGCTAAAAAAACAAGCCTTCGAATATCTTTTGAAGAAATACACCTCATAACAAACATTAAAGATGCAAACACATTACTTAAGACATGATAAAATCAAAAAAGCTGACATCTTCGAGTACCTTCGAGACGTAATGTAGCCCAGTGCGCTAGACAAAGAAGCCAATAAAACCAGGATCTCACATAAATGTATGGAATGGCCAAGGATAAAATATTCTTATAAAATAAGAAACGAATATCAGGAATGGGGGATACTGGGGCATTACAGTTCTAAGACCCAAAATACTGCACGCGGCCGAATTTT
Organism: Lycorma delicatula; assembly: GCF_047948215.1. Taxonomy (NCBI): domain Eukaryota; kingdom Metazoa; phylum Arthropoda; class Insecta; order Hemiptera; family Fulgoridae; genus Lycorma; species Lycorma delicatula. The sequence continues at coordinate 77,439,489 of NC_134460.1, read as the reverse complement.
CAATCTTATACCAAGTAGTACAGATTAGAAAAAATAAAAAGGAAAGTTCTAGGAAAACAGAAGATGATTGGAAACTAGGAACTTTATCAGATGGTAAACAAACTATCAGACGCGATTAGGAAACGAAAACTTGCCTTCTACGTACACTTAAGGATAAACGAAAACAGATCAAACAAGAAAATTTGACTATGGAAACAAGAGAAAGTCAGCTTCCTACTGTTTTAAACAAATCTAAGAAGATCTAAAAGAAACAAAGATAGAAATACACAAAATTACAGACGTTTAAACAAAATTCGGAACAAGTGAAGGATTCCGGAAGAAAAGAACAAGATCAGAATAGACTCAGTAAAGGCGAAAACACTTATGCAGAACGACAACGTGCTGGGAACGAAAGAAAATAGATGCAAATAATAAAATTACTTTACGTGGTCTTAAAGAAACTTGATGTCGGTTAAAAAAAAAATGAGAAAAAATAAAAATTTTCAGTAAAAGGTTGTGGACCCGTCGATCAGTTTGAGCAATTGACGTTTTCATCAACAAAATTATACTGTATTAGTGTAATTGATTAAATAATCAAGATTTAAAAAAAAAATGTAGGGTCTCAGATGACGACTTACCTTGCTCAACAGTTACCTCGTTTATTTTTTATTAGATAATATTTATTTACATAAAATAATTTGTCTTAGCAAACTACACTACTTCAGTTTTACTTGTCTTTAAAATTGTAATATCATATTCCAGTTTTATTTTCCTTAAGTTATATTTTCATCTAACCTAGCTTGAAATAATTAAACTGTATGACATAGTGAATTTTTGGCCTGAATATTATAAAGGATTGTTATTCCAGGATTAATACAATAACCGTAAATTTTTTCTTATATTTTTTGTATTGGATTTTATATATGAGTTGTTTTTTATATTATGTGAACAACTACAAATTGTGTTAAAATTTTAATTGTAGTTTAAAAATATATTATTTAATATTTAAATACAGTTGTTTAAATAAGTAACTAATCTGTTGTAAAAAAAAAGTTGTCGTTGGTTATTATTTTTAATTTAATAAAAGTAAAATAAAAAAATATAAAAACACTTACGTGAAGTGGTCGTATCTGTGCAGACTAAACAGTAATAAGCTTCTCTATTCGTTAACAGATCACGTATTTTTGCGTAAAATGTGAAACGTGATACAGTTGGACAGAGATAAATAAAATTTTTATTTTACGTCTGTATAAAAGAATCCCCTATATACAACAGGATAACCAAATATGCATGTTTTTTCCGATAAATACAGAATTATTTATGTAGTATACGTTTATTTTTTTAGTTACTTATCCTGTTTAGACATTTTCTAACTAATTTTATTTAATATACTTTCGAATAATTTATATTTTATTTACGTCTAGATGTTTCAGAAAAAATAAATTCTATGAATTTTGCAGTACATGTATTTAAAAAATAAAACACTTGAAATCCATCAGTATACTATTATTAAAATCCAAATATTATTTTTCTATATAGTTACATCTGTAAGATCTACTTTGTCTATCCATTACGCCTATAAATGCATAATTTTTATTTTATAAATGAAATTTCTTTTAGTTTCGTTGTTAACTTTTTTCCAAATAAATTTATTGGAGAATTTTTGAAAAGTAAAAAATTACATTGCTGATGTAAATGATTTGAAAATAATTTTCACTTTTTGTCGTTATGATTGATCGGGTTTTTTTATGTTTATTTGTTCTCCTGCTCTCCTGGAATGGCTCAGCAATCAAGTATTACTCAGCCCAGGGGAGTGTCCATGTGACTCTAATGATCGGTGTTAGATTGCTTTAACGTAGACTGATGTTTTTTTTTATATTCAAAATTAATTTTGACGCTAAAATTTAAGAAAGTTAATTTGAAAACTTAGGTTTTAAAAAATAATAAATGTTCCTGCATTCTTAATTCATGAAAGGTCGACTTTTTGTTTAGGTTCTCTACACCTCTTTTCTTGTTTTCATCTACACGCTGCTTTTTTTTGCCTCTGCGTTTCCCTGTTGTTAGTTTACCCTTATATAAACAACTTTATTTGTTTGCTTAATAATATTTTAATTGAAATTAAACGGAAACATGTAAAATAAAATCAATTTAAAATAAATAATTTTAAAACCTAGGGGGTTTTCTGGCCCCTAACAGGCGTATCCCTAGGTGGCGGATAGGAGTAGACTCTGCTGATATACAGGGCATCCATCTTGAGTATCATCGAAACTTCTTTGGATACTACTCCCGGAGTTAACTCTGCAGAGGAATACTCCACCACAATAAGTATTGTAATTGGGACTAAGGAGTCTAGAGAGTTTAAACCAATATGCAATAGAGAGAAGTTAAAGTCTCTTGAAGACCCTTCTAAGATCAGAACAAAAAAACTAAATTACTCTGAAACCGTAAACATAAAGACGCTTTTGAAAGTCGAAAAAATTAAAATAGCTTACAAATATCTTATATCAAGAAAACGTAAAAATTAACATTACGGGAAACTAGATTTACAGATGAAAACATCTTTGAATCAAATAACTATAAAATTTTTAAGGAAAAGTTGGTAAGAAAATTATGAATAACTTTCCTATTTTGTGAACAGTTTTTATTGTAAGAATATTTTAAACTCAATCATTGATTTTCACTCTCCGTGAAAATGAGGTTGCCTTTTGTAACTTTAAAATATGCAAATAAATATTTATGCCTTAATTAACTGCCATTTTCCAATTAAGAGTGATAATAAAAAAAAGACCCGGAAAAGGTGGAAAAAAGTTTTAGGAGCAGTTAGAGGAGGATGTTTAAAAAATCCCGTCCAAAATTTTTAAAATTAGTGACGAATTTTAATGTCCAAGTAGGTAAATAAAAGGCTTTTAAAAAGATAGTTGATTATTCCACTCATAATAGAACGAATAAAAATGGGGAAAGACTAATTATTGTACGTAAAACTTTCGATTTAGGATTAATGTCTACTTACTTTAAAAAAAAATCCTGTAAGCAAAAGACGTAGAAGCTCCTTATTAAACTCTTAGGCAAATTTTAAATATAGACCATGTAGCAATTTCAGGAATAAATGTGAAAGAAATCTTAAATGTAAAGGTAGGAAAAAGTTGTAATATAGAAAATGATCAATATCTATCAAAAATTGAAGTAAATTCTTCCTTAAAATACAAAGAAAATGTTTAAAAATAAAATTCTTAAAATTGACACAGAACAATTAAAATCTAACAAAGAAATATTTCAAACTAAATTATCAAGTTTAAAATTAGAAGACTGAGATGCTTTCGAAGAAAATATTCCGAAAATTACTAAAGAAGTAGCATGCCTAAAAAGAAATACTAAACATAGGTAATGGAACGGAGAATATGATAAAGCGTTATACAGAAGATTAACTGCGTGGAAAAAAGTGGTGATTCACAAAAAATGAAGTAGATTACAATACGTTTTAATAATCAAAGAAAAGAAACATCTAAAGTTTTAAGGAATGTTAAAATATCATGGAAGAAGTGTCAGCTAAATGAAGTACAAGACATTTTTATAGAGTTTTTAAAAATAACTTAACGAATTATCAGACTCCAAGTTTATGTCTCAAAAGAACAAATGGATCCCTGGTGGTGAACAACAGTGAAAATTGCGAAAGCTTGACTAATCATTGAGCCCATCAAATTCTGATTCAAATCCGTATTTACAAGAATTAAAAGACATAATTAAAACCTTAAAAAATAATAAAGCATGTGATGCAAATTCAATTTTTTCTGAAATATAGGAATATGCAGATGAAATAACCATTGAAAATTTTGAAAGAGGAAAAGATTCCTGATGATTGGAAAAGTGCTCTCATACACCCTATTTATAAAAAATGTGATAAAAAATACGTAAGTAACTATAGAGGCATCTCATTGTTACCTGTAATTATAAGAATTCTCTCAAAAAAACTTTTAAATATTACGGAGGAACAGTTCGAATCCAAATTGGAGAATTCTAGGGAGGTTTCAGTAAGATACGATCTTGTTCAGAGGAATATTTTAGTTTAAAAACAATTATTCGAGATTACTGTAAAAATATTGTAATCACTTTTGTGGATTTTAAAAACTTATTACTTTTTGAATAGAAAAGCTTTCAACATATTAGAGGAATTTGAAGTAGACAACAAAACTTGCATTTAGCAAATACTTTCAAAAATTAAATACATTCTCAAAAATAAAATTTCAAGGACTAAACTCTGAAACTTTTTAATCAAAACAGGTGTGGGGCAAGGTGATGGTCTACCACCCTTACTGTGTAATGTAGTTTTGGAAAAATAATTAGAAAATGGAACAAATAGATAGAAATTTTAACGTTAGAAAACTGGAAACTAGGAATTAAGGGTAAGAATATCAAAATCAGTTGTTTGACCTTTGTCGAACAATTGAACCTAACGTTTAATTTAAAGATTAAATCTAACGCTTTAGATAAAGAATCAAATAAAGTTAGAGCTAGTAAAATTGATCTTGCGTACCACTTAAAAAAACATTTATACAATAAAAATCAGTTTCCAGAAAAATAAAAATTAGACATTATAATACAATTATTAAACCTGAATGTCTGTATGCCTCTAAGTGTTGAATAAGATAGGCAAAATTGAGGAGCTAGAGAAGAAAGAGTGGGAAATATTGAGAAAAATATTAGAACCAGTTAAAATTGAAGAAAATAAGTGGAAGAGGATTGGGTCAACTGCAGCTTCGGTGAGGTCACCTACTGGTTGGCCCAATTTTTGTCTGGCCACGGTGTGTTTTGAGTATACTTACACGCCAGGAGGAGAGCTGACGACCCCTTTTGCTTTTCCTGCGGAGAGCTCGATACACCGGAAAACGTCGTGTTCGACTGCCGGACGTGGGCTGCTGAACGTCTCTGCTGTGACTGGGCCCCTTGCAGTTAACACAATCATAGACTGTATGTTATCAAGGGCAGAGAGGTTTCGTACGGTAATTGACATTGTGACAAGGATACTTCAGCACAAAGCCAGGGAGGATGGGGCAGCGAGGAGTTGAGGGCCAGCCCCCTACGAAGCTACCGTTCGTCTGTGCTTGCACGGATGGGGGGTCTTCTCTTCTGGTCTGAGTGCCCTACACAGGGTCTTCTCACTAGAGGCATTGGCGTCAAGACCGAGTCCCGGCTTCTCTGGTGGGGTCCAGGAACATATTCGAGCTTGGATACCCCGCCCTAGGGGTTAACGGCAGTCACTGAAAAGATCTAACTGGCGGGCTGACTTATCAGACTAGACGTATGGCCGGCGGACGGGAAGGCCCGTTTGAGTAGACAACCCCCGGGCTGTGCTTTTCTTTGTTCTGGATCCGGCCCTGGGTAGGGTGGAAACAAAACAAAAACTGGAGGATTAGAAAAATGAAGAGATTTTTATATTTAATGACAGACGTTCAGATGTTATAAGGAGAAGAAGACTTTTTTTACCTTTTATTTAACTTGCTCTGTGCACCGTGTTGCACTGCGGAATGGTCAGAATTTTTTCAGCAATACTTATCCTACTTCCAGATGAGGTAGAAGTCCTTTGTGATAACAAAAACTTCCATAAAAAATCTATTTTTATAGAAAATTTGTTGTTTGCAAATAACGTAAATTCAAACAACTGCGCATGCGTACGAAAGAAATCGACACAGAGTGCCAGTCAGCTGTGCTTTCTTCACACACAAGAAAATGAATAGCCTGTTATGTAAAGATGGGTTATATAGATGGTGTCTAGTGTCAGTGAATGACTGCTCTTAGATTTATGCACAAATGTGTTTAAATCGGTTATTCATTTTTGTACCATCATTATATTTCAAAAGAAACCATCTACGATTATACAGTATATACGTAGTTACGAAATAATTTATACAATATGTTTAAAAGTGGAAGATTAACATATTTCCCTGAGATTGTTTCTAATGTGAACAGATTGTGTCCATTACACTGTCTAATGTGACAGTAATTTCTTTTAGCCTGAGATAAAAAGTATAACATAAAAACAATTTTTTAATTCGCTTTTATTTAACTAATGAAAAAAGTACAAAAAGTACCGAAATTTCATTATTTGGAAATTATTGAATTTAAGTATAAATTGTTTGGGAAAATTTTCCGATGCAAATGTATTTAATGATGCACTAAAAAAAGAAAAATAATTTCACTTTCATATTAAATCGAAAATAAATGTTTATAATAAACTCTTTGATTAAATTCAAATTATATTTTATATTGATAATGATCTATAAATTTGTTTTCCATTCACGATAGTGAATGTATTTTTATATGAACATTTATTTATTACATCCCTAAGCTACATTTAGTTATAATAATTCATATTGAATAAAATTATTAACGAAATTCCTTTGCATTCTATATCACAAATAATAAAAGTGTCGGGTACTTTTCATTTTATTATGTAGCAAATTATCTATGAAATGATTACAAAATATAATGTAATTAAATAATTTTCAAATAGTGAAATTACGGTACTTTTTGTAATTTTTTCATTAGATTATTAAAAGTATTTTTAAATTTAAAAAAAAACAAATCTTTTGGATATCTTTTCAGAAGAAAAAAGATTGACAAAAAGTATTTTTAATTACGTCTATAATAAAAAAACTAAAAATACCTTGTTTAATGAAGCTTTGAAGAATATGCGAGAACTAAATATCACGGAAGAAATAATCTTAAAAAGAAATAAATTTAGTAATATTATTTTAGAAAACAAGGATTTCCAGGAAAAAACTGAAAAAGAAATAGGACAACAGATGGAGTGAAGAGAAAAAGTGAAAACATGGAGAAAGAATGAAAACAATATTGGGAAGAAAGGAAGTCAAAAGAAAAAAAAATTATTAAGATATTTATTGTGGTCAGAAGGAGACCAAATCAAAAAGAAAAACGAGAATAACTTTAAAAATAACGCCCAAAAAAATTTCAAATAATACTTTTTTGTTAATTATTCAAATTTTAACTTTATGAATTCGACGTCAGATTAGTTGTAATTGTTTTTAAATTGGCGTTGACTTTTAAAAAAGTTGTAATTTGATGAATAAGTTTATTTTTATTTTCCCAATTACATATTTATACTATACAGCTAGCTGTAAAATTATACTAGATATAAGCTGTTAAACTGTACTAGATGTAAGGGAAAGTTTATACTAACCACGTGAAATTTTGCATTTCGGGTGTTTACAGATCTTAACGTTTCATGATCCTCTCAGCATAAAATCCGAATTTTATCACTGAAAATTTCCGGAACGATGAATATATTATATTGGCTGTTTTTTACCCAACTGAATGAATCAATTCGGATGAAATTTGTCACAACTGTGTCTATTTAAGGGACATTGGATGATATTTTTAATTTTTGTACATTAAATGTCAGTCAACAGGGAGGGAGATTATACGTCCCGTATCTCAAACTTTTACTCTAAGAATAGGTACATTTTTTTACGTAATTTAATCCTCGTTGATTATTTTATTTTATTTATTAATAAATTTAAACGTTTGTTACTAATATAAAAGTGACGAATAATTTATATTCGGTGTTTGTAATGGAATATTCAATTCTAGTGTCCCATTATGTTATTTTTGGAATTTATGAAATTTTGTAAAATCTTAATACTGAAAAAGAATAAAGACAAACTACTTATTTTTCAATGTTTTTTTCTTTTATTTCCGTTTTGATCAATCGCTCATAATGGTTTAAATATCATTTAATGATAGAAATGGAAAGCTTCTCAATAGATTCGGCCAATAAATGTTTGTGACTGCCGATTTGTGGATTATTATCTCCGTTCAGGGATCGATTGAACTATTTTAAATCAGTGGTAAGGAAATTAACAATATGTATTTCATAGACTATATTGTTTTTGAATATTTGTATTTGTTTTTATATTTTAGCTATATTAGCTGAACCTATAAACAAAACACTTTTATTTTAAATTTTATGCATAATTAATTGGAAGGATTAACGCTTTTGTTAAGTTTTACTATCTAGATTCTTAAAATATTGTTTTTAATCACATACAATAGTTTTACAACGTAACCAGTAAAGTTTTGTAAATTTTATTACACATGCGTAATTTTTAGTAGTATTTATTTAATAATACTTTTAATAAATTGTATATAATTCATGTAAATCAAACTTTCTATGTAATACGATTATTGAATTATATAAACGGTTTACCTATGTCGGATATTTGTCATTCGGTTAGGTACCTGACGTTTGTTGTATGACCTTTCACAAGGTCACACATGCCTCATAGATTAAGAATAGCTATCTTTAAAAAATTACTAGCGTTCAATTCTAGGGTTTTTAGGATAATTAAAGAATGACTTCGTTTTCCCAAAAACGAATATAGAAATCAATTCTCCCCGCCTTTGAAATACAATTGATATTTAATACAAATATTATTTCTGTTCAAATGCTTTATATATATTATAATAGAATAAAAAAGTTGGGACGGGTAATAAAGTAACAAATTTATATTCACATTCTCCGGGGAGGAAACTAGTTAAATAAATGTCTGAACAGAGTAGAGAAATTAATTTTATTGATTTTAAGAAAAATATACATACAAGAAAAATCTCTTGATAGGTTTTTAAGAATTTCACCAAGGTTCGTTATAAGTATATATACGATCAGACAATATCAACCAAACCCGTTTAATATACAGAGTGATTCAAAGAAACGGGAAATTCTAAAAATTAAATAACGTTATGAAAAATTTTTTTTAGAAAATGAATTTTATTTCATGTAATTATACAAATGTTGCCATTTTAGGATACATATATTTTAGTTTATTATTTAAAGATGACATCTTGCAGGTGACCTCCTCTTCTACTTAAACACTCACGAAGTCTCTTCGTTAAATTGTTCATGGTTTGACGTAACATCTCAACTGGAATTTCCGCAATTGCTTCTCGGATCTTTGCCTTCAGTTCTTCCGTTGTAGCAGTTCTACTGTGGAACACTTTGATTTTAAGGTGACCCCACAAAAAGTAATCGCAAGCTGAGCGATCAGGCGATCTGGGAGGCCATCTAATGTCACCATTTCGTGAAATGACACGTTGTCCAAAAAATCGGCGTACAGCTGCCATCGATATTCGTGTAGTATGTGACGTTGCTCCGTCTTGTTGAAACCAGGGTGTGTTAAGAATCGGTGGAAATCTCTTTTGTTGTTCCACAACAAAGGTTTCAAGCACGGCTACGTAACGAGCCGACGTCACTGTAATCGCAAGACCGTTGTCATCCTCAAAAAAATAAGGGCCTATAACACCGTAAGATAACATAACACACCACACGGTCACTTTCTGGCTGTGCAACGGACGCTGGTGTAGCTGCGTAGGATTTTCTTGTGCCCAATATCTGAAATTTTGCTTGTTAACAAATCCACTGAGGTGGAAATGTGCTTCGTCTGACATTCACAGTTCGTGAACAAACTCTTCGTTATCATTTATCTTCTGAAGCATTACATTACAGAATTGTGTTCGCACAACTGCATCGTTCGGGGTTTCAGTTCCTGGACGATCTGCAACTTGTATGGATGGAATTGCAAGTCCTTTACTAACATTCTTCGAACACCTGAACTATGCAATTGTAAAGATGCTGAGAGACGACGGATTGACCTATGTGGACTTCGTGTGACAGCATCTTGTAAAGCTTGAACATTCTGTGGTGTACGGACGGTTTGCTGACGGCCTAGAGGTTTCTTTTTCATTGCCAAACCAGTTTCTTCAAAATTAGATATCCATATTTTAATTGCATGTGCTGATGGAACACGGTCGTGACGTCCCAGATTAAAATGACGGCGAAATTCTCTACGCGCTCCCTCCACACTGTCATTGTTTTTGTAAAACGCTTTGATAGCAAATTCACGTTGCGCATCACTCCAAGGATTCATGACAACTAAATGGCAGGTTAGGTTAGAGAGGCTGGGGCCACTTGTCAAGTGGTACCAATCGCCCACGGCTACCAACACAACTTTCAAAATTTTCCGTTTCTTTGAATCACCTGTATATCTAGCGATATGATTATCAGGTAAACAATTATTGCCGATGTGTTTTCATGTTCGTGTTTTATGGTTCTCTTTTATACTTAATGGTGGCATCTGTATCCTTATTTTTTTGGTAACTGAAAAAATGAAAATAATTTTGTTTTTAATGTAGTTTATTTTTTAAAAATAAAATATTGTAAACAGTTTATATAAATCAGGTAGTATTAATAATATATATTTTTTTTTTTACATTCTACACTTACAATTTCTTACTGTTGGAATGAACACGTTAAATATGTAATAATCGTCGTATGAAAAAAGTGTTTAAAAAATATGAAAAAATAATTTTCTTAAAATTTTAAATTTTTCTGACGGTTTTCATTTCCGTCATGTATTAAGTAAATACATATAGTGTGATACGTGTTGACAGTTTGACATATTACAATGTATTGCATTGAAGAATCGATACATCACGGCTAGGAAATCCAGTTCTCGACGATTTTTTTTTACATGAAAAATATTGTAATGAATCTTTTGAAATTTAAATTTGAACAATGTTTACCAATCATAATTTCCTTCTTTTAAAAAAGATTCTCAACTCGAATTAAGGGAATGAAAATTATTATAAGTTGGGTACACTTATTCAATAATTTTAAGTATGAGACTGTATAGACGAATTGTCATTGTAACATTCATTTTTAAAATTATCATATTTAATAATTTAAAACGGACGCTTAAAATTAATTATGCAAATTTATGTTTAATCTTTTTTTTTTTTAGTTTTATTTGTATTAAAAACTGTAAAGCGTGTAATCAATATTGTGATAGCTATTTAAAAAAAGAACACTATTACATACATAAAATTATTAATGTATTAAAATTTAGAACCCTTTTTTTCGTTTATTCTACGATAAACACAAAAAAAAATATAAAACAAAATAGGAATGTTAGATTATTTTAATTCTTTTTTGAGATTTAATACACATTAAAACAAGGTAAAAATCCTTAATTTGGCGCCGACTTCAAAATCGCAAAATCTAGATTTCTATTTAATTGAATAATTATTACTTTAATTCCATACCTATGTTATTCATCTCATCTAATATTTTTTAATCTTATTTTTATTAAAAATATAAATGGACTTACAATACAACCGGCTGGCCGATTATATACATATTAAAAAGATTTAAATTAGATCGCTTTTAAATTATTGTAAATACTTTTTTAAGTCGCAAAAGTTATTTGTGTCACTTAAAATAAAGCGGTGGATGCCCGCCGTACAAACAGTGAACATCCTTAACTTTCTTAGCATTCACCGTCCCACATATAAGTCTAACACTATTTTATTTTGATGGCTTAAAAACTACTTTTTATGAATTTTAAATAAAAGCGATCAATAAAAATTTATTTATTTTTATGTTTTTATTATGGCGATAGAATCGATACGTATTCATTTGTTTTGTAATGACATCGAGATTAGTTTAACGATCATTTTATCGAAGAAAAATATTTTCAAATGTTGAAGTTAAATATATTTTTTGTCCTTTTCTTTAGACTTATATATCAACGTACACTTGGTACTGAATGCTCTCTATTCGGTAGATTAAAAAAAAGAGCACATAAAAATCAAGAGGAAAAATAAAGGAGAGAATGACGTTGATGGGCCCGGGCAATAAGCACCCCATTGTGCTGCCGGGGGAAAGTTATTGCAAGTTGCCAATAGTACCCCCCATCAGCCACTGCCGCCTCCACTGCTACCGCTACTCCCCATGACAATATGGAGAAAAATACCCTCTGGTCGTTCGTACTCGACCGAAATAAACAGCTTCTATCTAAATCATAGTTCACCCATTCGACCGTTTTCATTTAATACTCATTATATGTGAAATAAATTTCACTGATAAAGTATTAAATGAACCGCTTTTATTATTATTATTTTAGTGCAATCGTTTATGATATGTATAATAACATACAATTTTATTGATATTAAACAATGTTACATGTTATCTTACTCTGTAAAGATGTTTGTAAAGATTACAAACTTCATAAAAATAAAAAAAAATTATTAAATATTTGATTTTTATTTAATCGACTGTTTAATTGATTCAGTTTTTATCGTTATTAATCTGACAATTGTTTTCATACAATATTTATTACATCCTTATTTCTATATTCTCCTTGGCGCTTATTGTGAACTATATTCTCCTTATAGTCCAGGCGATATTGGTTTTCAAATGGGCATATTTGGACTTTTTCCTTGTGATCGCTTATATTTGCTTTAATGCTTCTGGAATATCAGAAATGGTTATTTCTTTATGCACTAGTTGAAAACGGTGTGCTTACATTTTTATTAACAGAATGTTAAAAAATAAATCGCAAAAAAATGCGATTTATTTTTTCTCCTATTTCCCTAGATAACTTGATAACTGTTAATTTTAGAGAAAAGATGCGAGAGAGACGTTTTGTTACTAAATTTTACTCACAATATGGCCGGTTTCAAATCAAAAAATATATTATTATTGATGCAAAAATATCAATAACTATAAAAAAAGAAGATTTTTTGGGGGAATGTTTTTCGAATATGTGTACGTAAATAGGTCCTTCAGATTTTCCTCAAAGAACTTTTTGATATGATAAAGCAACACATCAAATTTCAACAAAATCGATCTGACAGTTTCTGCACAATAATTTTGCAACACATCTAAAAAACAGAAAAGCGATTTTTTTCAAATTGTGTATTGCCTGAAATAAATTTTCTAGCTACTTGAAAATTTAATCACATATAAAAGAGCACTCAAGCTTATAAATGCATGTTTAAAGATTTAAATCGGTTAATTAGGGAGCTTAGGGAATTTTTCAAACATATTTGCAATTTTTTTGCTTTTAAACAAATTGAATATCTTTACGAATATTTATCTTAATTAATTTTAAAAAGCATACCTTAAAAGTTCTCAGAAACACGCTTTTTTTTAAAAAAAGTTTCGATTCGTTAATTATCTCTGGAGATATAATAACCAATTAAAGTTGACCGCCATTGAAAAACTTTTGAAATAAATTATTAACGATATATTAATAGACCGATATTTAGCTATAATTCGCGTTTGATAATATGACATTTGAACTTTTCAGCTCATAAGACATCGATTTAAAAAAAAACAAAATTGCAAGATGTTTGAAAATTCCCTAGGTTCCCCTAATTAACCGATTAAAATTTTTGAAAATGCAATGAAAGTTTGAGTGCTCTTTTATATATTATTAAATTTTCTATTATCTAGACTATATTGTATTTCTAAATAATTTGGAAGAATCGAATTTTTTTTTAAAATCTGGATTGCAAAATTATTATGCAAAATTGACTAATTTTATTGAAATTTGGCGTGTTGTTTTATCGTATCAAAACGTTCTTTGATGCTAAGTCTGAAAGTCTGATACTTGAAAAAAATTCCCAAAAAATGTTCTTTTTTGAGTTATTTCTATTTTTTCATCAATAATAACATATTTTTCGATTTGCAACCGATGATATTGTATGTAAAAATTTATTTTTTACATACAATATACGAAAAGATCGAAATTCTCTCGATCTTTTCTCTAAAATGAACAGTTATTGAGTTATCGTAGATATACGATACAAAAATGAATATTTTTACGATTTTTTTTACATTTTGTTAAATAAAAATTTAAGTACACCTTTATCAACTGGCGCATAACGAAATAATCATTTCTGATGATACTCCAAAGGTATTAAAGCAAAAATTAGCGTTCATTTAGAAAAAGACAACCCAAACCAGATACCACCTGGACTATTAGTAGATTTTTAATTTTTACACTTTTATGATCGCATTAAAGAAAATGTAGAATAAATTAAATATTTTTATGCTTTGAAAAATTTTGAAACGATTTTATTTTTATTTTCATAATTACTGTTTTATTTAAAAATATTATTATTGCGTAATATTTAAAAAAATAACTGAATGTGATAAAAATTTGATATTCTAACATGTTTCAAGTATACTCTCAGTTTCACCCTAGTTACACCCTGTTACTAGTAGTAAAATATGAATTTTTCATTCTCGCTGCGTAGATCTTTCAATAATTTAATAATTCGTAAAAAATTTTTTATCTAATTACTAAATTTAAACTTAAAAAATATCATGAGTAACACGTACATCTTTAATAATTATTAGTAAAAATGGTTTTACTCTACGTTATACCGGTAACTTAAATTGATTAGATTATGAAATTTATCATGCTAAAATAAAACAAAAAAGAAAAATCTATATACTTCGGAAAAAAAGGAATAGATTTTATTATCAGTATATTGTGTTTTTGATGTATTTAGGATATTCGTTAAATTTTAGGAAATAAAAATTTATTATTACTGTTAATAAAGAATAATTAATTGTATTTTCTATGCTTTATTTCGGTAACGCAAAACGTCACTTTGTAATTTTTTTTTTTTAACCACTTTAGAGCAACCGATAACCGCCTAAGACGTTACATCGGTTGGTCCTAAGTTATGTGGATGAAGACTAGTCCCCCCTTAGTGCAGCTTGATGCTGATCTCCCAACGGTGTCCCTCTTGGATCACTGAGACATCACGACATCCCTCCTGGTTGCCATGATAACTCTCCCGAAAAGGGTTACCTTCCCTATCACTTAGTCCGGGTATGCACTCCACGCATACCTCCTTGAATCACGCGCCCACCTCACAAACCTCGAGGATCTTCAATGCGTCATCAGAACGTCCTGATCCAGCCATCTGCTAGACACGAAAGCCCTCAGCAAAGAGTCTGCCTCCCTGGTCCTGCACGTATCCACGATTCGACCCCCAGGCAACAAAATCTTTTTTGTCAGTTTGCCCTGAAAATTTTTTTTCGAATTCAATTAGTGGAGTTTGACATCCACGCAGTATAGTTTCATTAGCTCCAGTCAGTTAACGATATATGTCATTGTCCTTCAGTGTGATGAGGTATAGCACCTCACTTATATGTGTAGCAAGATTCATTTACCAACACAATTCAGTATACACACAACCAAGTCATTTAATATTACAAAATGATGCAATACAATTATTAAATACATTAAATTTATTATACATATTTACAATAATACAGCTCTATTAGTAGGTCATACTACAACACATGTAGTAATGAGTTTGCACCATAAATGGTGCACACCAACATATGTAGCACAATAAAACAATATAATAACAGTACAATGTACTGTTATTTTGATACAAATAATAATAAAACAACAGCAACATTAATAAACAATGCTAGGTACCTATACCAGCCCAGACAGTAAATCCTAATTACTTGCCAAAAAGCACGATACAACGTATAAGAAACGTAATAATACGTGATAAAAAATCAATAAACAAGATGCAATACAATACATCTTCGTTAAAAAGTATTAAGTGTAGGGGCCCTCGTCCCTTTTTTTTCTTGTAAATTTAAACTTTTCGATCTACATTAGGAAAGCTAAATTTTGTTACTTCAAATATTTTATTATTTTGTATTAAATTTTATTTTTCTGCGGTTGAACTTAGTAAAATATTTTTTCAGTCTATAATTTAAATTTTTATAATTTAATATTTTTTTTGTAATTTCAATAAGGATAATCTAAAATTTTGATCCCGATATACTGCCCAATATACTGTATAGTATATTAATACTTCCAACAACTAACTATATTTTTGAATATTTGTGCTGGATAATAGATAGATGGTAGAAAAAATGCAGCAACAAACAGCAAATAAAAGAGTTAAACCTATAAAAGCATTAGATTTTATTACACCTAAAATAAAACTAAGCGCCATATAACTTAGCGGATAACTTCTTGTTATGATGCATAAAAAAAAATCGTAGAAAATATTTAATTACTCTATTTGAATCACTAATTTTTTTTAATTTAAAATGTAACACTTGAGTAATGTTTTCAGATTTTTTTTTATTGTCATAAAATGGGGAAAACACGATTTTTCAGATAATTTTGGAAAAAGTAACATTTAGACAGCTGTAAAAAAAAACGAGGCAATAAAAATTTAATTTTTTAATATGTTGTTCATTTAACCCTTATTTACTACTCTGCCGAAAAGCTCCGATAAACTATTTTTAAAACTCCGATGAATTTTTTTTTCAAAAGCAGCGGATTCCTTGAACTGAGTTGGCGTTTTGTGATAAATTTGATATCGTTGAATTTTCAGTGTAATATGAATTTTACTTAAAAATTTTATATCGATGTAAAATGATTGAGACGCGTGATGGTTGAAAATTTAGAACTAATTTGTGAATTAAAATGACGCGCGTGGAACGGCAAACTCATTCAGTAGTCTGGTTGCTGTAGACCATTTAACTGCAGTTTATATTTATTAACCTATTAAATATTTTTTACGACGTTGAAGCAATGATTCGTACTTGAAACAAAGTAAATATTATGTAGGAAGTATATATGTAGGAAATATTTTGTTCTTAATTAGGAGGAAGAGTTGTTAATTACGTTAAAAAAATTAAAAAATGCTTTATTTACAATAAACGTGTATATTGTTCACTAGTTGAACAGATTGCAACGTACACAGGAAGAAAAAAAATTGCAATAAGCATAGATTTTTATTTCGTAAACTTTTATTAAATTCCCTAAATATCAGGTCTGTTCAGGAAATAACTAAGCATTTTTAATCACACGCCAAAGGAGATATTTGATGACGTGCGGTTGGCAGCATTGTGTTTGCATAACTTCCTCAGTATACAAATGTTCTTGGATTTTTGATAACTCGTTTAATTTTCGTGTATTGTTGTTTTGAGCGCAACGTATTTTAATGTTAGTAGCAATTTTTGTAATGTACGATTTTTTGATGATTGAACTTTTGTTTCAATGTCGTAGCCGTAAAACCAGCTTTTGTCTTCCTTTATGATCCTTTGCATGAATGTTTCATCGTCATCGGCTTGTTCAAGAAATTGCCGACAACGTTCAGTCGATGTTCTTTCTGCTGTTCGGTCATCAGACGAGGAACAAACTGTTATAACTCGATGCATGTTCAATTTTTCTATTAAAATATGTAGCATGATCCAGTTGAGATGCTATCCTCTTCTGCAAATTCTCTGACAGTCAATCGGCGATTTGCACACACCATATCGTTGATTTTCTGAACGCGGGTGTCATCAGTTGAAGTCCTTCCTGATCGGGGGTCATCTTCAATTGACTGACGACCACATTAAATCGTGGAAACCATTCGTAACATTACATAGGACCCAGAGCATTATCTTGGTAAGCTTGTTTCAAAGTTGAAACCTCTCTGTGAAAGTTTTCCCTAGTTTCACGCAACATTTTACATTGTATCGTTGCTCCCGAAAATGGCACATTACAAAAGTTGCTACTAACACTTAAACATATTGCACTCAAATAACAATAATATGAAAACTAAAGAATATATATAATTCAAGAACATTTGGTTACAGAGCAGGTTATGCGGAACACAAGGCTTCCAATCGCACGTCACTAAATATCTCCGTTGGCGAGTAATTAAAAATGTTCGGTATTTTCTGAACATAGCTTCCGATATTACTATGGGAAAATATTGAGTTTAAATAAAAAAAATTAGTTTTTTTCTTTCCTTTTCATAGTATTTTTAGCAGTTTTTGTTAGAATGATAAATTTCATGTTTCAATAAATTTCAGTAACCGATATAACGTACAGTAAAATTATTTTTATGAATAAAAGAGTTATTTATGATATTTTTAAAGTTTAAATTTTTCTAATTAAATAAAAGTATTTTCATGGATTACTAAATTATTGAAAGGCCTTCGCAATAAGAATGAAAAATTAATAATTTACTACTTATAACAGGATGTATGTTCGTGTTGAAACTGTTTACGTTTGGAACATGTTGTAATATCACAATTTTATGATCTTCGGTTCTTTTTCTACAGCTACTAAAATTTTACTTTCCAGAAATCTCATTTTCACAATTTAAAATATTCTTAAAACATTAAAAACCCTCGTCATTTAGGACTGAATCATCATCATCATATGGTATTCTGTCTGGCGGGGTAGGACCCTTACGCCTTTGTTCTCTCCTTCCATTTTTGTCCCAAGACTTCTACTTTGTCCCCTTGTAGTTTCCAGTCTTCACCTCATCTGTTAAATTAATTCTATTACCTTTGCAATGCAGTTTTCAAAATTTCACTTCCTCTAACAATATGTCCTAACTAGATTCCTTTTATTCTGTTTACTTCCCGCATAAATACCCTTTCTTCTTTAATCATGTTAATTACTTCATTTCTAACTTTTTTCCGTAAAGTGAGAAACTCACGTTGGAAATTCATTCTATATAATGAGGTATTGTATTCTTCTCCGTATCCCCATCTCAAAAAAGTATAAATAATTAAAAAAATTATTAAAGTTCTTAGTTGTTAGTTAAAAAATATTACAACAATAATCATGACTGAATTAGTGAGTTGTTTGTAACACATTAGACAGGTAAATACAAAGGTTTTCGTCGATCACAATTCGGTATATGATATTACTGTAAAATTTTACAGAAATCTGTATCAAAATCTTTAGATTTTTTTTGGTCCTCAAAAAAAATTTTTGTGGTTCGGGAATTTTGCCTCTTCCACAAAAATTAAAAAAAAGGAATAAAAAGAAATGTTAATTTTTACCAGTTAACATTCCTGGTTGACCAAAAATCTTAATTTAAAATTTAAATGTAATTTACATTCTTAATTTTATTCTTTTGAATAGCGTCATGATAAAAAAATATTTGTCTGCACCGGTAACTTTACTTTAAATGCTTTTAACATGTAGGGGTATAGGTAAATAAAAAAAAAAAAAAATTCTGATTATCTACCCCAGTAACTTCTGTTTTTTGTAACTTTAATGATTAGGCTGTTCATTAACAATTTTTTCTTTACTTAAATTAAAAGTGAGGTTTTGATGTTCATTCCTACAAAACTTGTCCTAGTTCGATCGATAAAACTTATATTGCGTTGTAATCGGGGAAATATTTTTTCCCACTGTGTAACTTGTAGTATCGGAATACATATGAGATACATTTGGTTTTCTGTGAAGTCAGTTGTTACTTTATTGTATGCGTAATTCTTTATTATATTACTACATATCAATTAGAATCTCACTCAGAAAATTAAGTCTAAAATTTTGTTTACAGCATCATTTTGTGCATTTAGGGGAATGGGAAAGTGAATGGTATACTGCTGATAGAGGAGGTAATTGGCTATTGGCATTCCCCATTAGTGATGCCCTACGCACGCCACCTGTGCTGGCAATTATCCAGCGTTCCTTTCTACTCCTTTACTAGAAATAAAAATTCCTTAGCAAATTAAATAGATTCTCAAGAATAATAAGTACTCTAAGTTTGCCTTATTACGGGAAAGAGAAGAGTGAAGTCATTTATTTCTCTCGGTGTCTTCTTTGCTAAGCCGAATATAGTTATTTCAAACTCCTCGTAAATGCTACTTTAGAAGTGGTGCGTTTGATCCATTAGCTAACAGGATATATTGTTCAATGATCATCAGTATTCTCAGAGAAAACGACCGATTAATCCTCCCAGTTTACCATAGATATTAAATTTACGTTACTGCCGTAAGAACGACTGGAATAGATCATTTAAAGCAACAAATTATTTTATTTCCTTTTCGGGAAACAATTAGTATTAGGTTATTAGGTACGCTACCTCTACTCAGAGGGGAAGTACTCATAAAGAATCTGGCAATGAGAGAAAGTTCATGCACATGAATAGAGTGTGTATACGTGTGTAAATTAATCGGAATTGACGATTTCTTTCCTCTTTTTACTTCATTTTTCTTTCCTCTTTTTACTTCATTTTTTTTTTTTTTTTTAGTAATTACGGAGGCAAAGAAATCATTCTAATTCTTCTACCTCTCCTTTAAAACAAGAGCAGAGCAATTAGAGGTGCATTAATTGGTCGACTGGGCAATCGTAATTTTCAACGCTAAACATCCTAACGAGTCTTCTCTGTATAGATTGAAGGGGTTATTATCAAATCGATAACCTTCGTCTTCTTCTTTATCATCATCATCATCGTTTATACCTTCTCCCTATATACTCTCTCTCTCTCTCTCTCACTCTCTCACTCTCTCTCTCTCTCTCTCTCTCTCTCTCTGTTCAATCATTTTACACTTTACAAGGCGGTACAGCCCATCTCATCTGCATCACCACGTTTCTTATATCTCCGTTACAGCTGATGGAATTTTCATAATAGTCATCTACTCGTATCATTTAAGTGTTGTCGTGTTCTTCCCTACCTCTAATTCTATTTTCTGTAGTTCTTACATCTCTTTCTCTCTTGATTTTTAGTATTTTTTTTACTTCATCTTTTAAATAACGAATAGTATATTGGTTTGCCAATAATTTAGGGGATCGCTTCCTTGCTTTTAACTACTTGTGCAAAGGTTTTTTTTTAAAATTGGAAAAGAAAAAATCTTTACAATTCAATATTTCTTCACTTACATAAAAAAAGATTTATAAATAACCATAAGGTAAAAAAAAATTAAAGGTTATTTTTTATTTATTGGGTTTTTTTTAAAAACCCCAATATTAAGGGGTATTTAAGGGGTTTTAAAAAAATATATAATGATATTTGTCAAAAAATGTGCATGTAAAAATGCATTATAAGATTTTAGTCATTTAAAAACGACACGTCTTAAAAAGAGTTATATCTTACAAACCATGTGATAGGAGAATCGACTTTTAAACTGCAATAAATTTTGAGTTTTTTTTTTTTTTTTGTTTACGTTACACCTGAGAGTAACATATTTTTTAACTTGGAATTACGGTAAAATTACATAATTAATAAGTTTTTTGATGAGTTTTTAAATCCATTATCTCGTATTATACATTAAAAAAAATATATATTTATTTTCTTTTTTAAATGATGCATTATCAGGGTGAAAATAGATTTTAATCTTAATCGTAAACCAGGAAATAATTTTTTAATTTAAACGAATGAATTTTTTTGTTTAATATCCCGAAGTATTGTCATTTAGAATGTTTTCAATCGAAATAAAAAACTGAGGATGTTCTCAATTCGAATCATCATCATCATCAGTGATCCTTTCTCTCACGTCTGATTACTGAAGATCCGATTTACATCCCGCTGACAATTTCCTGCCACAGCTTACAGTTCTTTGCCTTTCGAGTGAATGTGCCCAACAATTCTCCAGTCGCCTCTTCAATTTGGTCGAGCATCTTTTCGGTGGTCTTCCGCGTGACCTGCTGCGCTCGATTTTCCCTGTATGACTAGCTTGTCAAGAGTTTCGTCAGGCCTACGGACTATATGGTCGAAGTAGCGAAGGATGCGTTGGAATCATTGTGGGAAACTTCATCAGCGTATTCAGCTCGTTTATAATCGAGTTGTTCCTTCTGTTTCCCTTCCATGCGACATAGAACAGTATTTTGTAGGCCCACATTTCGAATGCATCAATTCTCCTCCAGTCTTCCACCTTGATGGTCCAGGTTTCAACGCTGTACAGGCTTACTGGTTAGACTCTAGTACCTGTCTCAGCTTTGTATTCCTTGTGATTACCGAATCCGTTCAAATAGCTGGTATCTTCGTAAACACCTCCTTCACCAAGATAATTCTTCTTCGTATTTCGGCTGACGATCCCCCATCTTTTAATGATGAAATTCGAATCATGAATTTTTTTTTTATTATATTTTCAGAGAACTTACTTTATTCCAGAAGAAATGATTTCGATTTTGTTGTGAAAGTTCCTGTGGTGGTTCTGTAATGAGTTCCTTCGTGGTAACTTCTGGTCGAAATTTTTTTAAACGTATAAAATATATTGTTTATTTAGAAGATTTAAATATTGCTTTTATTTTGTTTCATGAACGTTTGTTAATATTGGTTTATTACAGGATAAAAATGACACGGAACCATTTTTATTCTGATATCCATAGTATTTTTTCTGCAAAAGTTTAGGAAAATCTATTAGAATTGTTCGGATTTTTTATATTTCTGGAGCGCATATTCCATTCTGATTATGCATACTTAATTAAAATTCATTTAAAAGTGTTTTTTTGTCCCTGGACCGGATTTGCAGTCAAGCATGACTCAGTCCACGGGCGTTTCCTTGCCACTCGTAACGGCCCTCCTGTTCTGCCGGCAGTAGGTTCAGCATGGCAGGTCGGCCCACCGGTTCTGAATCTTCTTATTTTACAAATCGGTAGGTAAGCTTGAGCTATGTCCGCAGCCACGGTTTGGGTAAGTAGCAATCTTCCTTCCAAGACACGAGGAAGCCTCCCGTGTCAAAGCCTTGTTTAAAGCTTCTGGGAATTTAAAAGCTACTAGGAAAAGTTAGTAAGCCGTAATCTTAAATAGAATCTGTAATACCTTCAAATGAATGTCTATTGTTATCGATTTGCTTTTCAAGGGTCTGGCTCATACATGATAATTTAACGAATAACTCTGCGTTAAATTAATGGGCGAAAATTCACAGAATTTAAGTAAAATGAGAGTTGGTTCCACGTTCGATAACATATCATACTAAGTTATATCTTCAAGATACAATTATTGTATCAGTATCGTACCACTCGGCTCCACATACGTCATTCATGATTTTGTCCTAACTGCTAGTTCTCTTGTATTTGCAACCATATAGTATTTTGTGTTTCGTTTTTCCTTTTGTTTTTTTATTTTCTGACTTTTTATTAGATTGTATTTTATTGTACTGTATTTATTTTAACTGTTCTACAATCCACAGTGGTATAGTAATTTTGTTAGATTTAAGATTGTTTAAATTACACTTTTTGTATACTCCTGTAGTAACAGACAGTTTTTCTTCTAATATTTTGCAATCGCACATAATAGTATTTGTTCACTGAAATTTGCCATTAACGATGTATAGAAGTGATGAAATAAATCTTTAAATCTTTTCACAAAAAAATTATTCGCTTGCTGTTTCAACTGCTCATGAAGAATTCCAAACTTCCCTTTCACTGGGCTTTGTGTTTTAATTGGATGTATTGCATCTCTTTTTTTTATTTTTCAGATACCGCTGTCAAGGTCAGCGTTTAAGTAACAATGACAAAGTTACTAGGGAATTTCAGTTACATTTCACCGTGATTGCGTACTACTTTTGTTGTTGCAATATACTCTTATACACCAAGAGACGACTGTCTGCAGAACGGTTCAGAATATCGTACCTGGAGCCAGATTGTTGAGTTATAAGTATGATTTTCATAGACTCGTGATGCCCCGTCATACATTACGCTTTAATTCCTTCATTTTATCGCATAATCATCCGATAAAATATCGTACGTGGAACCGTAGCCTAAGGCTTGGAAATATTTGTTGTTGCATCACGTTTCATTCTCTTTTCGCACATTAATTTGCTGTTACAAAAATTTCAGCAAATTTTCAATTATATCTTCGTGATTTTAAAAATATTTATTATTGGTTTCTTAATTTTTTAAATTTATTTATGGATGTTTATTATGCACGACAAATATAAGTTTTCAACTGAAAAAATTATTTTGGTGTTTCTTAAATATAGCTCAAATCACTTTTCGGTGTTTGGAAATATTTGATTCTAAAAAGTAAAACGGTATAAGGTAGAAAAATAACGTCGGTACGAAAATGTAAGAATCTATACAATGATTTCACATTATCATAATAATCTAGACGAAAATGGTACAGCTCTTTAATAAGCAGAAACTTGAAACTCCATAATACTAGAAGATAATCGATTTCTATGATAATAGAAGCAGCTGTAACATTAGTTAATATTATCTTTAACATTTTACAGTTTATGGCTGTCAGGATATTCCAACCGACCTGTATTTCAGCATGTCTAATGAGGTCAAATTCATGGGTATTTGGCAGGACAGCCGACACAGCTTCCAGTGCCACACTAAAAAGCCGTGGCACGTGCCAGTAGAGCGGTGGCAGCCTTAAACCGTGTAATAGAAAATATAGGTAGTACACGTGCGTTCAAGAGGATGAGAGCTGATTACCAGCCTGGAAGAGGGTTTTCCAGACGAAGAAAGCCCTACAAACAATGATGAGGTTGCCGCGCCAGATGGCCCTGGTGGTGCATCGTGTTATCGAACAATCTTCGCAGAGGCTGTTTGTGTGGTTTCTGGTACTCCACCTATTGAACTAATGGCGCTAAGTTTGTTTTATCGTTGGGAAAAACACCTAAGTGATGTAGACCAACGGTTGATGAGTTAATGGAGGAGCGTTGGGATAATACGACGGCAGGTGGGCCTATAGGCTTATACATTATGTGAGCCTATGGATCACCAGATAATGAGGAAGTTGAAAATTAAATTGGCGCAGTTCTTAACGGGCCACGGATCGTTCAACTTCTACTTATTCGCCCGGGTAGGCGTTCGTCTGATTTGAGTGTTTATTGCTGTGTGTATGACACTCCTCAACATACGATATTCAGCTGCAGCTGTTGGATCCCGAAAAAGAGAGGTATAGAGAAATACTAGGACAGATTACCGCCGAAATAAAATTGTTTCGAAGTAGCTCTTTAGCGCGGAGAACTGGTCAGCGTTGATGAAAATGGTGACACCTCGATGATGAAGACTAAGTCAGAAGAGAAAGTGCTGTGGTAGGACAGCCTGAGGTACTAATGTGTAGGTGTGCTCCTGTTTGCAGAGATCTGTCCATGACTATGCCTTCACGACTCCTGCCGGAGGTGCCTCGACAACTCAGTAGAACGGGGTCCCATAACGTCGGTTTGGTGGGTCCGGTATCTGTGGGTAAGGGGATGGTGTTTTAGTCGGTGGGAGCCCGATACTCCAGTCTGTTCGAGTGGACGACGACTGGGAGAGCTTTCCTCTCCTCCTTTGATGAAAAAAAAGGATATTCCAACGATTGGATCTTACATGTTTCCACAAAAATTAATTGCTAACGTATTTTACGGTTTCTAAATAGATATTTAAATAAGTATGTAATGTTTTTTTACAGATTTTTCCATGTGTCAATTTTTAAAAAAGCAGTTCTATTCGTCCGCATTATTATATAATAAAATTCAAACCTTAATGTGCATGAGTGTCTTTGTTTTGTAATACTGTATACCACGATTTTCACTTATAACTAAAAATTCGTTGCGCTGATCTGAATGGTTCTTTAACCGACGCTCTTATAGAAATTGTTTGAATGTATGTAGCTGTTCAATCGTTCAGATTGCACCATTAATCTGATTGAATTTAGTAAAGTTTAATATGAGAGCGAACGTTGTTTTACAGTTAATACTCTTTTACATCGTCATTTGTTATCTACTAATTTTTTGAGGCGCTAAATAAATCAAAGTTGATCTTAACCAACTGAATACTTTGCTATTGAAGTTTTATTGTAAAGGCTAAATTTAGTTAAATATTTAATTTATTTAAATCGGTTCACTGTACTCAAAATATCAGTGTTAAATAGAAAGATTATTTCACTAATATAGGCAAGTTTTCGCACTCGACAGACTACTACTTAGAAAATCAAGTGGAATATTGAAGTATGTAAGTAATTATATAAAATACATATTCTACTCGTGAGTAAAATTATGAGATACCTTTAAATTATGAGGGACCTTGTTGACCTATCTCCCCACACCCGAGGACCAATTGGTAACCAAATTTAGACGGCATTAATAATCCACATTTAGAGGTCAGTGAACAAGATTTGATAAAAATCGGTTATTCCAGTCTGAAAATATAAAAAAAACGGTAAATAAAAAAAAGCAAAAACATTAGGCTTATTTTCCCACTATCTGGAGAAATTTTCCAGATAGATAACAAAATTGTATTACTAATGTAATCTAATTATTACATGAATATATCTTGTAAGTCCAGAAATTAGAAAAAAAGAAAAGGGTTTCACCTTCATCCCTTTGCAAAGATTTAAATAAGACTAAATTCCATCAGAGAAAATTTAAGATACCTTAAAATTTGTGAAACAATTTACCTATACTTGAAGTAAAATTTTGTGATACGGAATCAGTAAAGTCGTTATCTTCATGCTCCTTCGACCAGTTGTGAAATTAAATAGCATCAATATCTCATACGCTGAAATCGTCGTGTCAAATTTCACCCAAATCCAGTCTGGAGATATCAAGCGAAAAACAGGCCAACATACATAGATTATATGTCGATATTGCTTCCTGAATTTCAATCCTAAAATTCCGGGTTTTGATTAAAAGGGAGTCGTTAAATATCAAGATCTACAAAAACCACGACATGCAAAATTTGTCCTTATTGACAGTAGATGAAAGAACGCAAATAAAATCGAGCGGATTGTTGAATACGAGAATGAGCAGAAAACTAGTGGTACATTATCATCTTTTGCTAGTGTCTAGTAAAAAATAAGCTACTAATAATGCTAATAATAAGATAATAGAAATTAGCTTTGAAACCTGTTAAGTACAGAAATTTTACGTACTCAAAATTAATACACGAAGAATTTTCATAGAATATTGTATAAAAGAAAATTAAGGGACAATTTTTACTTCCTTGTGCGAAGAATTGTGATCACGAATAATTCCCGTTTTCAGATTTCAACGGAAATATCCATTTTGACCATCCCTGGATCGATTTTGACGAGTTTCGACGTGACGTCTGTTCGTACGTACGTATGTGTGTTGCATAACTCAAAAACGATTAGGCGTAGAATTTCGGAATTAGGACTGTTGTAACATCTAGTTGTGCACCTCCCCTTTTGATTGCAATCGAATGGAGCAGAAGTGTCAAAAAAAGCCCAAAATCCCCCAAAAAATTGAATTTTGGATATTTTCTTAACTGCAGTAATAAAGCCATACTGAGAGATTTTCAACGATATATCATAAGTTGTACTTATTTTCATTGGTTCAGGAGTTATAACCTTCCTTTCCTTTTTCTTATTTAGCCTCCCGGAATCACTGTCAGATATTACTTCGGAGGATGTATCAGAATGGTATGTAGAGTGTAAGTGAAGTGCAGTCTTGTACAGTCTCAGGTCGACATTCCTGAGATGTGAGATTAATTGAAACCCAACCACCAAAGAACACCGGTATCCACGATCTGGTATTCAAATCCGTATAAAAGTAACTGCCTCTACTAGAACTTGAACACTGGAACTCTCGACTTCGAAATCAGCTGATTTGCAAATACGCGTTCACCACTAGAGCACCCGGTGAGTTCCAAAGTTATAGCGAAATGAAATTTTAATCACAAAAATATTTGGATCTTATAAGGGCAAGACATTTTTTAACTTTTTGTTTTTAATTTAAATATATTGATTTATTAATGATTATTAACCTCTGATTGTAAAAAAAACACATTTTGCAATATATAATAATTCCATTATAACAATAAAAAAACTATGACAAATTATTAGAAGTTGTTAATGAAATATAATTTCATGTACTTTTCATTTTGAAAAACAAATGTCTGTATGTAATTGATTGAATAGGCGTACAAGTAACTCACGTGGTGTCACATCAGATTTGTGAAACATCTGATTATTCGCTTTTGTTTTCATTTTGTGATGGTTACATTATAATAATTTAAAAATCATAGTATTATATAGACCTAAGACTTACGTTTTTCTGAAGAGTAATAAAGGGATTTTTACTCTATCCTAATATTTCAGGTAAGATTGATGAATCAATAATTGTATAAATAATTGTTGTTAATAAAAACTAATACTTTAGCAATTGTGTAACTGTCTACTTTATTAAACAATTGGAGAATGGTATCTCACTTCCAAATTAAATAAGTTTAAATGAAGTGCAGCAAAAAATATATACATGTAATTTAATAGGCTTACAAGGAAGTATATGGTAAGATATGGTGTCCATATCAGATTTTTATTTTATGCATCTGTGTGTGTGTATACACGCGCGTGCACGTTAAACGACTTATTTGAATTTTCTTTTCACTATTTTTTCTAAATGACGAATTTTAGATATTTCTTGTAATATTCTATTCAATTAATGGATTTCAATCCCTTATTATACATTCTTTCTGTAGGTATAACATTGCTTTCAAAATTTCTCTTTTAGAGTATTAATGGCTCTTTGATTATTTTTTTTTTATACCGAGTTATGTACTACGGTTGCTCGGAAAGTTCTCGGTCTGTCGTAGAGATGGCCCAAGTATGATCAAATGACTATGATATTTGTCAAGTATAATGCTTTAAATGGAGTATTGCGAAGTCTCATACGAGTACGTTTAAACTCTTGTTGGAGGCGATCGAGTAAAGCAAACAAGTTTTACTGAAAATGGATAAAATTGAAGTTCGATCTGTTATAACGTACTAAGTTTGAAAATGCTTAATCTCGATGGACATTTAAAAGTGAAATGATTCCACTTTAAAGAATTCTACCTTTTTAAAAAAGTTGGTTTTGAATGTAAAAGTTATTGTTAATTTATCCAAGATGTTAAACGAAATCATAATGCCTTATTTAATGATCGCCGACTGAATGTATCCGAGCCTGTTTTCATTGCAAAAATCCAACAGACAGCGTCCACTACATTTTACAAGATGTTTTACGTATGAAAAATCTTTCCGCTGGACTTGTGCCGCGATTTTTAACAGTTGACAAAAAAGCAATCGATTGAATAATTCTGAAGGGTTATTTAAACGCAATTCCTCTGAGTTTCTTCAACGTTTTATCACAATACGTAAAACATGGATTCACTATTACACGCCAGAAACCAAATAGTAGCCTATGGGAGCAGATGAAAGTGCACCAAAGAAAACATTAAAACGGTTTCATCTGCAGGAAAATTCCTAGCTCGGTTTATTTTAATGATTTCCATGGTGTGTTGCTCATAGACCGTCAGGAAAGACCAATACCAAGAGGTATTATTCTTGGTATGACACTGCTTGAAGAATTCAGGCTAAACTTCCATATCTGACCAAAAAAAAGTGTTCTCACCACGATAATGTTCCGGCACACACGTCTTAATTGTGGTTGCAAAGCTGCATGAACTACGCTTCGAAGTACTTCCATATGCACCTTATTGGCGGAATTTGGCTCCAAGTGATTATTTTCTTTTCCCAAAACAGAAGAAGTGGCAAAAAATAAATTTACTTAATTTAAATTATGAGATCAAATCTAAAAAAACCGCATACATGGAGCGGTTTTCTCAGAAAAAAACAGCGTTTTACTGAGGAATTATGCCACTAAAATGTAGGAAAGTCGTTGGTCTAAATGTATTGAATCGTATGGTGACTGTTGAAAAATAAAATAAAAAGAGTTCTGAAAATCTTGTGTTTTTTTGTCGAGCCAAGAACTTTTCGAACGGGCCTCGTAACTGTTGTTGAGCTTAGATATAGTACAGCATTTTTTTTTTCACAGAAATAAAGCAATGTTTAATTGCTTTGAAGTATGTGCAAGAATTTGTTGTTTTTTTTTTTTTAATTCACCATATAAGCTCGAAGCTTGTATGAAAAATGCCACATTTGACCAGGATTCAAACTTGGGACCTCCCGATGAAAGGCCTAGACGCTACCACTCCGCCACGAAGATCGACGTCGGAAAGTATTTGGCCCGACGAAAAAACACAAGAATTTTTAGAAAATCTTTTAAAATTTTATTTTTCAATAAAGTTACTATTCAATTTGATACATGTAGACCAACGAGTTTCCTATATTTACATTTTCATTGTTTAAGACATTGTAATTTAGATAAATCATTTTTTTTTATATTCGTTTTTTATCTTAACTAATACGTATATCATCATTGGCAGTCTGGAGCGCTTTACAGTTTTTACTTCATGAAATATCTGTAGTTAATATAAAAGAACTGAAATAATATATAAACCCTTTAATGAACTTATACATGATGAATTGGATGATAATCGATTTTTCAGTTAGTAGATGTTTTTCTTTCCTTGATATTTATAAAATATATTTTCTTTACACGTTATAAATCTTATTTAATATCGGAATAGCCTCGTATATCACGATTATAAAAATAAAATACTGTGGCTTACAAAAAAACACGTTCTTTTTTATTTTATTTATAATTAATTATATTAGAAATTGTAAAATAAGTGAACTAAGATGTCAAACTTTCAAAAAAATTTATTCAGTTTTTTTGTTTTTTAAAATTTATTTTTAATAAATTTACTAGATAAATCGTCAAAATAAATCGTTTTGAATATTATAGTTATTAGCTAATAAAAATTTACGCTAAAATATTTAATAACTGAAGTAGTTTATAAACTGTTTGTAAAAGTTTGTAAATATTTTTAATATTCTATGATCATTTATTGACAATAATCTCTCTTGGAAAAATGAGATTATGAGTTATGAACAGAAACTAATCTTTGAAATCAATTAATTAATTTCCTTACCGATTCAAACGAATCGGGTACATTAATTTTATGTCTTTACATTAATTTTCCGATCTTTGTTCTGGTTGTGATCCGTTAAATATAAGAGACACACATTAGTTAAGAGTTACTTCTTCTAAAAATGGTGATATTCACTACGTAATATCTAGAGTAGACTAGTAAAATCTAAAGATATTACTAGACTAGTAATATCTAGACTAGTAAAAGTCTCATTCGCAAGGCTGACTTCCGGTGAATTTGCTAATTTAAAGTGTATAGTGTTCTTTGAGTGTTTAGTAAAGAGAGTTTAAATAAATAATATATATATATATATATATATATATATATATATATATATATATATAGTTAACTAATTTATGGAAAAAAATTGTTGGCAGCTATGGATATCTGAACTTTTTTCTGATATTTATATACTGGATAAGTTAATATACGAGAGGCATGTTTTTAAAGTAAGTACCGTTTTGAAATTCCATCGCTGCTACACTGCGGTCGGCATTCTACACATGCACACTGTGTACCCGCATCTTCTGGCAAGCTACAGACGCCATTACGGAAATATTTGACGGTGTTTACGTTTGTTTGTGGGTATTTAAAATGCCTCCACTGATTGAGAAATACGTGGTGTGATTCGTTTTCTTAGTGCTAAAGGCGTGAAAGCGGCTGAAATTCATTGTCAGATCAGTGAAATGTATAAGGAAAACATTATGAGCGATGGAATGGTGCGAAAATGGGTTAGAGTTTTTAAAGATGGCCGCCAGAATGTTCATGATGAGGAATTGAATGGACGAACTTCTGTCATTACTGAAGATTATATATATATATATATATATATATATTATGATAAGATGTAAATGTAAACCTAAGTTTCATTATTTTGCTAAAAGTCTGATTTTTTATTGGTAATATTAATTAAAAACACATTTCGTTTACTTTTTTCTGCGGGTTTAATCTATTTTAAACCTTTGCATCATTAAATGGAAAGAGAAATTAAAAAAAATATATCCTTTGTATGGTTTCATATAATTAATAATAATTTGTTTATATTATCTCAAAAATTTTATTTATTTATTTAAGCTATGCGAATATTAATGTTATACCACAGAATGTATTAAAGGAAATATGAAAAATATGGATTCATATCCTCTCAGTACGATAATTGAGTATACTGGAAAGGGGTTGAATAAATGGGCGGGTAAAAGGGTAGGTAAAAGGAGGTAGAGAAAGTCACGTTTAACCCTTGTGGGAGCTAACTCAATTAAGGAGTAATTAATTTAAAATTGCAATCTAAATGTAAGCCATTACCGAGTTAAAATTAAAAAAAAGGTTCCCCAATTTTGTGAATTGGTGGGGTTGGCGTAATTTTGTTTAGTGAAGGAGGTCTCTGGGCAGAGTGAGAATATTATAAAAGAGTTAGTTGTTATAAGGAAAAGAAATACATAAATATAGCTGAAAAAAATTATCAAATATAAGTCTTACAAATATAAAGTCTTACAAGTTATAAAATTTATATATATAATTGTAATTATTGAATTAATTTTATTCTTTTATTTTATATTGATGTTATTTTTTAGAAAATCTGATCGATAATAAATCAAAGTAAATTAATTTTTAAGTCTTAAAAAAACTGAATTTTGCTTAATGAAAAAATTGTACTGTTGGAAAGTTTTTTTGCTTGTAATTTCAAATTTGGATATGTTATGATCATAAAAGTTTTTTTAAAGTATATTTATTTTTTATTTATTATTTTAAATTAGAAATCGATTATAAATAATATTTTAGATTTTTTTTAAATGATCTAAACATATTGTTTTTTTTTTTTTTTTACTGTTGAATTATGTTCGGGACTGAGATATCAGCGCCCGTCTTCCCTTGCAGAAGATAATTTAAGATTCGGTTGGATCAGTGATGTTTTGTTTATTTTAGGCTACAATCCTTTTCTTACGTTGTAGGTAATAACAAATCCAGGATTGATGATCCAAACGGCTACCTACGGGTCTCGAATCGAGAAAGCTGCACTAGTTGTACGAGACATTCGGAATTTTAGGGTTAAAAACGTTTCCATTTTTGTCAGGTAAGCCTTTTAGAGCTCTTAGAACCGCTTTTTAAATGGATTTAAGGCCAAGTAGACAGGAGCTGATGAGTAGGCTGCAGTACACCTAGCCCCTTTGAGCCGGTGACATAATCTGTGAGCCGCTCGTTACGTTTCATCAATAGACTGCACTCCTCTTTTTCAACTACACCTGTATTCGCTATGCTATTGAAACAGAAAAGTTTGTTGCTCTAGTTTCTATGTTTTATTGCTAAAATAAAAGCATGACCATTTAATAATGCATCCCAAATATTCGGCCTTTTATGAATTTTTCTTTAAAATATTTTTATCGCAAAACAGTACCACCAGTTTTATTTTATTGAGCGTAAAATACAGTTGATAATAAAATAAAAATTCAAAACAAAAATTTCAAAAATATAAATACAAAACAACGAAAAAACTCATAATTGTAAAATAAGTGTAGTATTTCAGTTAGTGTAGTATTTGATAAGTGTAGTATTTCAGACCTCCAATTTTATGTACTGCACGGAGTGTGACACCGTCGAACACACCCTGTTTCAGTGCCCTGAATGGGAGGAATAAAGGGCTCGTACGGAGATTACTGGCTTGTCACCTGGGTCCCTGCTACCTTACATCATCTCTTCTGCAGCTTACTGGGATGCGTTCAGCCTCTTTTCTCGGACGGTGCTTCGAGCCCAAAATGATGAGAAACGGGTTTCTAACGGGAAGTGTTGGACAGCCCCAGCTGTGAGGGCCGGTATGCCCTGGTTTACTGGCTCCGATGATCAGCTGGGGACTCCATATGTGAAGTGTGACGCTTTCTGCTGTGACAACAATCATTTGGATCTGACGTCTTTTAGCGGAGATTCAAAACCAAAGTTTTGGTGGGGGATCCCCTTGGGGATTCTTCAATTGAGGCATAAGGCACTCAAAAGACCGAGATTCGGCCTCTGGGGTGAGGATGAAGGTTACAGCATTGCTGGATCTGAAGTCCTTTGCTGGGGGTTAGAGGCAGGCGTAAAGTAAAAGATCCAATCAGCGGGCCGACCTGCCTTGCCGGATGTTCAGCTGGTCGGCGGGAAGGTCCGTTGAGTTAGAGAACATTTCCTTGGTCTGTGTTATACTTAACTGTGGGTCGGCTCAGGGAGAGGGTATAAAAAAATAAACAAAAAATAAAAAAGTATTTCAGTTAAAAACTACAATGTCAAAATCAAAGACTAACAAAGTCGTGACCGGCTCCCTATCTGTAATCTGACTATTGGCAATAAGCTTTCATTTGAAGTTATTATCTGGCGATTGTAGATAAGAATTGTATAAGGCTCACAGAGCCGAGCAGCAAGTTCGCGAGATCTCGAGTTTCTATGATCCATTTGATGTGACATAAAGAAAATATTCTCGAGACTTTCCCACACTCACACAATTTCAGTCCGTAATGATTTCATTTTAATAATGTACATGTAAATTTTGTTGTATATTATGTACTTAAAATTAAATAATTGGACACTTTTTTCAAAGGTTTTAGTAAACTCTTAAATAAAAAATCGTTTTGGTAATATCCACCGCAATATAATAATTTAAGATACTTACTATTTTTACACTTATGTCATAAATTTATTTATCATAAACAAATTTATGAAATTTAAGAAAGTAACTTAATCGCAATAATATACAAGTTAAAATAATCAATTCCAGATATTGTGATCGATTGTGTTAAAAATATTCTCATCATCATCATCATTATTTGGTGTTTTGCCTGGCGTCACGTCTCTTACTCCGCCGCTTTATCCATCCATTTTTGTTCTAAGTCCTCTCATTCGTCCTCTTGCAAGTTCCAATCGCTTCATCTATTAACTTCATCCTTTTCTTCTTCAACTGACAAAGTACAGTTTTAAGATTCTACTTTCTATAACCATACGTTCTTAACAATTTCTTCTCCTTTTGTGTACTTTCCGCATAAGTGGCCTTTTTTCTTTAATCCTGTTAATTTCTTTTTCATTCTTCACTTTACTCGTCCATCTTACTTTCTCAATCCTTCATATTCACATCTCAAAAGTCTCAATTTATAAAACAGTTGTTCGAAATAAAACCAATAGAAATTAACTAAAACAGTTATAAAATAATCAGTTAAAAATCAAACAAACAAGTTAATATAAAAATCCGTCAAAAGTCATCTTTAAAAAAAAAGGAAAAATTAATTTATTCTCGCTGTTTTAGCAATTCTTAGTCAAGTAATCTTTGTTTTTTTTCTTTTTTTTTTAAAATTA
This sequence comes from Lycorma delicatula, assembly GCF_047948215.1. NCBI lineage: Eukaryota > Metazoa > Arthropoda > Insecta > Hemiptera > Fulgoridae > Lycorma > Lycorma delicatula. The sequence continues at coordinate 77,404,846 of NC_134460.1, read as the reverse complement.
CTTTTAAGGATGATTCGTAAATTTTAACATAAACATGTTTTATACTTTTTTTTTATGGCTACGCCATATATTATTTTTATTGTTTAATTACAGCCCTCTTAATATTACTTCTTGCACGGATATATAGATTTTGAAAAATTTACAAAAAGTACTGGGAGTAGGTTTGTAGACTCTCAAATAACAGAATGCATATATCTAAAATTCTTTTTTCTAAAGATTTTTTAAATAACTTTTTTGTGTAACTTAAATACTTTTTTTAAAGTATAATGGCGATTTGTTTTACCAGCTGAAGGAATACTTAATACAAAGCAAAATGAATATCCCTTTAGAATATACCTCTAAATATTATAAATAAAATAAAATAAAGTTCACCGTATTCTTTAAAATGTTTAACACAAAAATATCCTGATGCGCTTACTCTTTCAAACTGATATATCTTCGTAAAGAAATTAAATGGAGACAACTTTCTGTGTTCGTAACACTAAAGACATGTCTTTAGTTTTGGAACTTAGGTTAAGTAAATGGTTCATAACGCTTTTCAATATAGGAACACAGTAGGTCTGTATCACTCAATATTTTTCGTTCAATTAAAAACGATTTTAAAGTCAATTTAACCGAATAATTTTGCTAACTCCTCCATAACCTATATATACAAGAATAACAAATTTTTTAAAATGGTATTGTCGAATGGAAACGAACGATTACGGAAGAAAAATCTACTGATGTTAAGGAATCGTAGGTGATGTTAAGATTGCATTACGACCGCCTTTAACCTGTTCTCATTTGTAGTATTTTGCTATAACTGTTTTGATTCTCCAATGGAATTGCATTGATAACAAAATAAAATGGATGCTTTTATATTACCGTCAAGGTACGACTAATATAAAAGATTTCTTCTCCTTTTATTAACATAATAAAAGATAAAAGTGTACAGAAAATAACATTTGAAGTGATACAGATCTTATTTTAGCGTTTCATATGAAAACCAAGCTTTAGTTACAAAAGCATTGTTGTTATTTATAAAAATGCGGTTTTTAATAGAATGTAGTGTAATTTTTCTTTTAGATAATCGTTTCAAGTTATTTTAACTTTTTTTTCGCAGTAATGCTTTATTTATTTTTTATTATTACATGATTTTCTTCTTCCAATGGTTGAACCGTGTCCTCAAATCTTGGAACCTTAATTAAACTCATTTCCGGACGTCACAAAATAGTGAAATTTTGTGACGTAAATCGGGTGACAATATAATAATATCCCATTGTTATATATATATATATATAATAGAAGGGGTCGTCTTGAGTAAAGGTGCTGAATTGATAAGATATAGCTACCGATCCGATTGATTTCGATTGTTGATTCAGTTGATGACTGGATTAAGATGGCTGTTGAAGCGGATTTTAATATATAAATAATGTAATTTTACCTTCTAAAATTAATGTATGTTGATTAACTGATTTAATTATAATATCATTTATGATAATGAAAACTAATTATGCAGGTTGTAATATAGAATAAAACTTCATATAAATATTTTTTTGATTGCTATAGAATTAAAATAACTAAAATTACATGGTGATATCACCAAGCGAGAAAAAAAATTGCTTACTTGTAAGTTTAAATACTTTAAACAATTAAAAAAAGCGTTAATATGAACACTTTACCAAGAGATAAAAAAAATGTTAAAATCATGTTTTTCTAAAAAAAAATAATAAATAAAAAATTATTTAGTTTTCAAAATAATTATTTTAAAAAAGTGTCTTATTTATGCATGACTAAAATGCAAAGCATGGGACGTGCTCTAATTATAAAGTGGTTGTACATGAGAGCGCACTCGAAGATTTTAAGTTATGCATAAATAAATAAAACATTTTTAAGTAATTTCTGAAAACAATTTTTTTTACTTACAACGCGAATTGTGTTCTGATTTGCCTTTTTGGTTTCTGTTATTTATTTTTTAATTTTTTTTTTTTTAAGTTAATTCTTCTAATACTTCTAATAACTTCTAATACTCCAAAATTATATTAACTGTCATTACCTTACTGAAAATTTAATTCATTATAATAAAAGTATTGCATGTATAGTAAATTTATCTTCATTGACATTAAAATACTTTAATATTGATGATCACAATAAATTTATACTAAGCACTGTATAATTTGGCAGGTGGGTTAAACGTGTTACTATGTAGTCAAAAAAATTAAAAATAATTACGTCATTAAAATCAACATTTTTTCTGGTTAAAATGTATAAAACAATTGTTTTCAGGTTTCTTTTTATTGGCATGAAAAAAAGCACAGTTTTTTAGGAAATTTTCAGTAAAGTAAAAATTTAGGCTGTTAGAAGAATATAGACGGCAATAAAAGTTCGATATTCGTACATGTACATTTAACTCTTCAACCTTTTATCTTTTATCTATCATTCTACCAAATACCAATTCTGTTAACGATTTTTAAACATCTATCACTTCTTTTTTTGCAAAAGAAATGTATTCCTGATTACCTATTTTGTTACAGCGATATACATTTTTCTTAACCGAAAATATCCTTTAAAACGACATCGATGTCTTGCTTGTACATTTTATTGCAGAAAAGATTTAGAATATAATGGATATAATTTTTTTTTGATGATATAACAAGACAAGTTATACAAGTTTAATTTAGTGGTATGATTGAATATAAAATAAATCGACTCTGTACTTGCAAGAGAAACATTTTTTTTGAATCCTGCAATCGACAGTATTGCGACACGCTTCATACAAAGCATTGTTTTGTGATCACGAATATCAGATTTAAAAAAAGAGATGTGTAGTAGTATTTGGTAATATTTAAAAAAGATTTAAAAGATATTTAAAATACATTTTTAAAAAAGAAAGATACAGTTAAAAACAGAACGAAGAAAATAGATCGCATAGATATATACGATAGTTCTTCGTTATCTTACTGTAAATCTTTTATAATTTTATAGTAAGTATTTGTCAGATGGTAAAGATTCACAAAGAAATTATAAAATATCTGACAACAAAGTTGTAATATATTCCTAGCATTGGTTTTATTCTTACACAGTGCGAAAATAATTATACATGAAAAACGTTACCTAAGATTTCTTTTTTGAAGTGAAGTTAATTTATGATGTAGTTTTATTGTAAAAACCCACCGGGTTGGTCTAGTGGTGAACTCGTCATCGCAAATCAGCTGATTTCAAAGTCGAAAGTTCTAAGGTTGAAATCATAGTAAAGGCAATTACTTATATTCAGATTTGAATACTAGATCGTGAATACCGGTGTTCTTTGGTGATTGGGTTTCAATTAACCACAGATCTCAAGAACGGTCAACGTGAGACTGTACAAGACTTCACTTCATTTACATTGATAAATATCATCCTTAATCATTTTCTGAAGGATAATACCTTTACGGTTGTCCCAGAGGCTAAACATAAAAAGAAAAAAGATATGTGTTCGAGTTAAATTCGTTCTGTTGTCAGATTTATTAATCTGACAACAGAATACCGACAGAATAAGTGACTTTTTTTTAGCAAAGATTTTAGTACTTATAGTTTTTTAAATAATGTTCTACATGACTCATACTAATAGCTATCAAAGTATGATTCAAAAAGCCCATTTTTGAGATCATATTATACTCCAGACAGGGTAATAAACGTAATAAGAATTTAATAATTATGATAAGCGTAGCGTGTTTTGCTCTGTGCATGTTAATAAAAATTAAGGCGTACAAAAAAAAAACATAGGGAAACCTTAATTTATTAGGAAAACTGCGGGGATTTTGAAACAGCATTACTTGCAAAAATTCCAATACCCAAAACTCTTGGCCGTTTGCTATTCTTCTTTTACACAGAGCGATTCAGGAGGAAAGGCAAATAATCTGGGAACTGATTCTGAAGCTAGAAATAAGGAAAAGTTCATACAATTATTTGCTTGAAAACGCTTTGTTATCGAGTTAGACAAGCGAAAAAATTCGACCGAATTTCAGTTCTCCCGGTGAAATGAGGTCGTACTGAAAATTTTAAGGCCTTATATAATGGGTATACTTGATGGTTTCATATAACTTTTACCTGAAGATTCGAATAAAACAGGTCCCAGAACCATATCTTTCGTAATTTTCATAAAATCCATCGTATAATAGAAAATTTGGGTGACGGAAAATTTTTTTTTGTAGATATGAAGTACAATAACTTTGTTTAATGAATATTAAATGCGTAAATTTTATTAAGAGCAGAGAATTTGATTCTGAGAAAATTGATTTAATTGCCTATGAAACACAAAAAATCAACTTTTATTATTATAAACAAAACAGAATAAAACTTAACGGAAAAATGTAATAAATTTGTAAAAATTAAAAACAGCTATTTTTAGTACAATAAATTTAGACCTTTGAAGAGTGAAAATACTTTTAATTTGCTTAAAAAAATACTCTGTGATTTATGTTGGAAAATTCCATTTTTGACATCGACATACTTTGGTCAAATGTTTGTATGAATTTTTTCCTTATTTCAAGGTCTACAAACAGTTCTCAAATTATTTCCCTTTCTTCCTGAGTCACCTTTATATATCTTATTAATGTCACTCAGATATCGTACATAAACGTAAAAATATATTTCAGAACAACTTTTTAATTAGATATAAGATTTTATAATATAGTTTTAGTTTTTATAAACTTTATCCATTAAAAAAATTAAATTAAAGATTTAAAAGTCACGTTGTAATTTATCTTGAATCAGTCGCGTACATATAATATGAGCTTAAAATTTATACTCTAAATCATTCAACCGGCTAATCGATTTAGCGGTTGAATGGACTCTAGAGTCCATTAGAGATTTAGATTTGATTCTCAATAAGAGTCTGATACTTTTTAATTTTTCCTTTCACAAATTTTTCCTCTCCTGTTAAAATGTAATAAAAATATAAAAGAAATATATCGTAAATCCGATTGAGCCGCAGGTGATGTCTGAAAGTCTTTGAAGGATGTAACGGATGACGGCAACCGTCATAGTTAGTGTATACCGTGTGAATTGACCGAATGCTTACATGAAACGGAATAAAGTGGATGGGTAGGTTTACACATTATGACGTCGAGAGAATTTTCTTGGGATGGCCAACCGGATTGAAAAACGATATTTTCTTTGGTGCAATGCCCGGCGATATTATATCCTCGGCGATATATATGGTATAGTGATTCGGTTATTGTTCTTTAATATCTATTCTACGGCCATGCTTGCTTTATGAAAAGAAGAGATTCACGTACACAAAGTAGATGTGTCTGAACTAGAAGGCGTGATCGTGTCTGATAGAAAAAGGAAAAGCTGATTTTTTTCTGATGTGTGAGGGTGCCCGTCATTAGTATCATAGCAATAGTTAACCTAGAAATCACATGGAAATAATCTGTGTGTACAATATAGGTATAATAAGCACGCGTGCGCGTATGTATGTCTGTGAAAGAGGAAGAGATACAGTATAAAAAATAAGAGAAAAAATAAAAAATGGTAACTATCTTTACTATTTTACGGTTACATCAGCATTCTAAGTACACTGATAACTGTGAGAACTTTGAAATTAAGTGTCAACGAATATTATCAGTAAACGGATCGGTGATTTTTCCTTTACATCACGTCCTGCTGAAGTGATAAAAATAAATTATATAGAATTTCTAACAATTTTTATTGTCTGTTTTAACTTAACAATTACCATGTGTAGTCCATTTTCAGTTTTATATAAGGGATTGTTTAAAATAATTACAAGATGTTAAAATTAAATCTAATTTCAGGAATAAATAAAGAGTTCAACATGTTTCTATTTACGAACATATGCGTAAATACATTCATTTAAAAAGAAAAAAACAGTAGTATAATGCTCAATGTAATTTTGTTACGACCGTGAGGAAAGATTCCAGACAATTCAATGTATGCAAATTAGAGGTGTTCCACTTGTTAGCCGAAGTAATTTCCCCGAGTACTAACTGTCCCTCATTTTGAAACTCCAAATTTTCCAATCACCTAATTTAAACTACCCACCGAATGTTCTGTTTAACCGGTTTGAAATCGGTCATTTACCGTCAATTATTTTTTATATGAAATTTTTTGGTATATTGTTTATTAATGTAATGTTCTTCCTATTTTATTATTATTTTATAAAAATTAAAACGTATATTTTGGTTCTGCACATTTTTTTTTTGTAACTTCCCTTCGCTTAGTTTAAATTATTTAAACTTTTTTAATAATTGAATTTATTACCCTTGAAATTAATTCATGCGTTAATTATATATCTCTGGAACAGTTCCAAGAAGAGATACCGGTCGTGATATCAGGATATTCGGTTGTTTTTACGAACAAAATGATTTACCTTCCTTAATTTAGTAGATTTGGATATGAATTAACCTCGCTAAAGAGTAAACTTTTTTAGATCAACTCTATTACAAAATTTAGTAAAAAACTGAATTAACTTGTACATAGGATGTATAATCTTGTTCTAAAATTTTTTTTGTTAGTAATAATGATAATGGCAAAAAGTTTGTTTATTTCAATCAATTATTTTATTATATATTTTTTAACGTTATGAAACAATTCTGTTAATAATTTTTATTATTCGTCATCCTACTATTTAACAAGGGGTCTTCCTAAAACGTAAAAGATGTCCTTTTTCTTTTTATTTAAATTTTGCTTATTCAGTATTGTAAGTTGAATATTTGAAACAACTGATAAAAAAAATAATCAATTACATGTCTAGTAGGAAAATGGGCACTAAATCACTTACAACATGATTCTAAATTGAGCGAATAGAAATAAATGTAAACAAATTTTACACAATAGGATACATTTAACAATACTTATTGATCAATAAATATTGACATTGTTTAGAAAGAAACTTATTTAAAGGTCCTATAGTAGAGTATTCAAATCCGAGCTCTACCAGTTTCGCAGAAAATTTTGAGTAACATGTGACGGTGGACGAAAAGATCTCTGTTCCAATTACGTTTGAGCCCGTTTGTTTGTTTGCGTTGAGTTAAATCGATGGAATGAGCTCGAACGGCATGGTTGTTTTCTTCAATAGTTTTTTTAGTCAATTTTCGGTAGTTTTGTTACATGTAGACTGTTACGGTTGGAAGATCTTTGTCTAGTGATCGGTTAGTGTTATAAAATAGTGCATTTGTAATGCTTTGAAGCGCAACGGATCGTCTTTATAGAATGTCCAAGTTAAATCTACTACCAATTAATATTGATCCACCATACGCGCATACGAGTCTAATAAACGATTTAAGAGTAAGTTTTAATTTTAAGTAAATATTAATTTTCGTCCCAAATAAACAATAAATGTAGCAGAATCTAGTGACAGTAAACTGGTTAAAAAATGTTGTGTGCTTTTTATATGCTAGTTGTTTTTTTTTAGAATTAGACCCAATTAACGAACTGATTCGGTGTGTGTCATAAAACCGCTTGTTGATTGTACCACAGGGGATTACATATCTTAAAGTTAAAAAATCCAATTTATTACTAAAAAGATGCGTAGTTTTGAATTTACGCTTAGTTTTTCAAACTTTAGCTTAATTATAATTCTTAGAGAATTATTTAATTTTTGTAATTTAACATCCAGATAACATGTTTTTACTAATATAGAACATCTTGTCGTAAAGATAAATCAAATTTACGTCTCAAATCAATTTTATCAATCTAAATCAATTTTAGTCTCTGGGGGCTGTTTATATATTGGATAATTATCACTATTTGGACAGGTAATTAAAACATTACTCTTTACCGTGTCTAGGATCTAAGAAGAATTCCCTTACAAAATTCATTGTTCTTGCTCTACGGGTTCTCGTAACTACGATGGATGAGCGCATGGTTTCGTTTATTTATTATTTTTTTTTTTTATTAACGTAGCTAACAAATTGAATCTTATAAGCTGTTGTAATGCGCATGTTATGGGTGGTTATTCTAAGTCGTGAAAAATGACTTCGTTCAATAAGGCTTTAAAAAAAAGAATAAAACAATTACTTGTAAACAAAGAAAGAAAGGGAAAAGAAAGGATAATTCCTTAAATTTATTTCCTTCTGTCGAAGAGATTGAATTCTATGCTGTGCTTAGAAACGGGATATAGAAAGCCGGGAGCGGAGGGTTTCTTCTCGGCAGTTGCCAACCGTAAAGAAGATACATAACTACATTACGAATTCCGGTCAAACTGCCTTTGCCATCAATCCTCGTATGTTCTGATGGCACCTATAATGGCGGTGATAAATTTATTAGCGGCTATTTATTTTGGCATTTGCTCCTTTATTTATTATTTATTTTACCACATCGGTTAGCCGTATGTGAAACCTGTATTTTCCTTTAGTTCTTATTTATTTTCTTTTAAAAAATATTGTGGATCGTTTTTTCATATTAAAATTCAGCTATAACTTACTTTTGGATTTTTTCTAATAATTATTTAATCATAGTTTGTATTAATTTGAGAATAATTTTAACAATTAATTAATTCAATCAATTAATTTGACAATAATTCTTTAAAAAAATATGCATCACCATATTAAGGAACCTTAAATCTGTTGGATTTTGTTTTTATCAAATCCATACATCCTTATATCATCAAATTAGTGAAACCCGTTTTTTTTTTTTTTTTATATATATAAACCGTTTCTGTTTTTATGAATCCAATTTGTCTCTTTCCAAAATTTAATATGTAAAACGATGCGCAGTAGCGTCTCAATAATCCGAACCTCGTATCCAGCATCCTGATAATTATTATTTGTTTAAATAAAATATCGTCCTCGAATCTGGTTTGTTCATTGATAAATTTATTGTTATAATAGTATATATTGAATTTTTCGAGGACACTGATTTTATAATAGTCGTTCGAAATATCTAGTATTTTTATTATATTACATTTTATATATATATATTACTGTGATTATATTTTATATAAATTTTATTAAAATATTAGATATTTCGAACGACTTTTATAAAGCCAGTATCATCGCAAAATTCAGTATAGACTATTATAAAAATAAATTAATCAATGAAAAAATCAGATTCAAGGACGATATTTTATTTAAACAAATAATTAATATTTACCAGGATGCTTAAACTGTCTCCCTCCAACCATTAATATTCATAACAACTGCGAAACAACAAACTGCGAAACTTCTTACATAACAAACATGACTAACTTTATACTATGACGACCAGTTGTGATTTTAACATTTTATGAATTACTTTTTATATAATTTAATTTTAATGATATAGATTGAAGAATAACTTTTCCTGAAAATGGTCAAATGACCGAAAGTACTAGAAAAAGGACTGCGGACGAATTATTGGTAATGTTGAATTTCATTTATTTATATATAAATGACATTAATAATGTTAAAATCATGAAATAACATATGAATAAAGGTAGGTAGAGAGTCATTTTTCAATTGTGTTATTTTATTTTATTTTTTAAAAACAGTTATATTATTGTTCTCGTAAGGTAGCTTTAAAATTGTACTTTCATTTTTAAAAAAAAGGCAAATATATTAATAGAATTTTTTTTTTGTTTTGAAATATATTTTGTACATTACAGTGCAGTGTTAGTTTCTTAAACAATAAAAAAAGCTGGTTATTAAAAATGAGTTCATAAATGGAGACGTTCAAAAGCTGATTAAAATTTTAAAAAATGTATTGTAAAAAAAACCAGATCTTATTTCTATTATTAAACTATCGAGATTAGCAAATCAAAAGTGTTTTGAAATTTTTTTATGTTATAGTATTTGTTAGTTTTATAATTATAAATTATATAGTTGAGTTAAATCTTGGTCTTTTACATACAAAATGGAAATGTATTTTACGAAAAACGGTAATTTTATTATACTGTAGTAAAATTCCAATAGCGAAATATTTGGTGAATTTGGTCAACATTCCATTCAACGTAATCTGTCTATTTTTAATATCGGGATTGTTTACGATTTTAATCTTATTTTTAATATATATGTTTTTGGGATAGTCTTTGAAGCCAGAAGGATTTTTTTTGTTTCTATAGATTAATCGACATTTCCGTTATGCAAATACTATTTTGTATTTAAGTTAAGGTTAAGCAGATTCTTAAATACTGAACTGTAGTTTGGAATTGGGTAGGGCTTTACGTGTTATACTATTAAAGTAGCCCATAAGAAATTGTTTTACATCCTGTATGTGATTTCACTCACCCGAGTAAAAAATCATGAGGTTGTACGTAAAAAAACGTTGGGACTAGTTTCTATCAAAACTCGATCTGTCAAACAATCTCTCCAAAATTTTGTTAATGTTTTATTTTTGATCACATTATCAATATTGTTTTATGAGCCCCGTATATGTACTATAGAAGATATCGTTTATTTAAGTGGTTACTGGATAATTCCATTCTTCAAAAGTGTAAAAAACTAAATGTCAGCTGATTTAGTTCTTTAAAAAAAAAAAAATTTCTAATTGAAAGTTATCAAGACTTCTTGAACTACTGCTGCGGCACTGTAGTTATAAGAAAAAGTATAGCGATCAGCCAAAATTTAGGTATCGGAATTTTTGCTCATGTCGACATGTTAGGTTTTTCTGCAGAGGGCGTTTCCCCTTCGCCCAAAAAATACAAAAAAGTTATAGAAATTTTCAGAAGATGTATGTGTACACCTAAGTGTGTTGGGCTGTATTTTGATTAATATTTCTGAACTGGCTCTAAATAAATTCTTTTAAAATTGCTCAAAAAATTTCTATATTTGGGCATTGATTGCATTAAATCTTGGAAAAAAATTGAAAATTGGGAAAGAGTAATTTTCACCGGTTTCAATTTTTAACTTTTCATTTAATAGTCTTAAAAAATTGACTTTTAATATGATGAAAGTACTTGCTAATTTAAAATTCTAAAGTTTTTGTTTTAGATATTTATATGAAAATTATGCACACCAAATATCAAGTTGATTTGATATCTTCATTTGTTACCGTAGAAATTAACAAAAAAAAAAATAGTAAATTTTATTGTTACTCCATTTTAACCCTTTAAACTCAAAATTACAAATATTTATATATTTTTTCCAACCCCAATTAGTAAAAACTTATTGAAAATTCGTCACCAAAAATATTAAATTGAAAAAAAAAAGTAAAATATTTCTCATCAATCATTTTACATGTTTATTGTTGTTGCTAAAATAATATTGATAGAAATTATAATAAAGAAATTTTCTAAAACAGAAATGATAATACTACACTTCTTCTTTTGATGTTAGAATTGAAGTAATTAATTTAATTCTGTATAGTTACAACGCAAGGTACGTTTTAAATGCTTTAATTAATGTAATGCATAATCCGCTTCCATTTGTGGTGAGCTAGAAGCGAGGATTAAGTCGATACTCTGATATGATGTACTGTATTCTCCTTGTTCATGTTGTGGAGTATATAATTCGTGGTTTCCCAATCGATTTCGTTATGCTCGATTTTTTGTTTGTTTTGATGTTTATAATTAATAAATACGTTTTTTAATAATTAATTCTCAAATTTTTAAAATTTTTACCTGATTACGTTTAGCCAAAAGAATAAGATTATTTTGATAATATACATACTCTGTGTGTGTGCGTGTGCGTTACTACAAACAGAGGAAATTCACCGAAAAACATAAATCTGAATGAATTTTTATGTAACCGGAATGTAATATTATTTGTAACCATCTGAAGATTCAAAATGTCATACAATGGTAACCATTTTAAAAGTATTTGAGGACAAAATAAATTAAATTAGTCTCAACGATTTTCGACGTTCATTTTTTCAGAGTTATATATTGAGTGATTCAGAAAGAATGTAACAACAAACTTTCAGGACATGTTCTACTGATGAAAATAAAAATCTGATGTGGATACTAGTTGACTTCCTTGTACGGCTATTAAATTATGTAATTTAATAGCCATATTTTTTTTTTTTTTAATGAAAAGTACATAAAATTATATTTCATTAATAACTTCTGATATTTTTATATTTTTTTTATTATTATTAAATTATTATTCATCGTAAAAATTGTTTTACCATCAGAGATTAATAATTATTAATAAATCAATATATTTAAATTAAAAAAAACAAAAAATAAAAGAAAGGAATGAAGTCTGATTCGAACCGATCTGCCTTCCCCTTGTAAGAAACAAATATTTCATTAATTAAACTTTTATGTAGCTATAACTCTAATCAAAATATGTACCACATATGATATATCGTTGAAAAGTTCTCAATGAAGGTTTATTACTGCAGTTAAGAAGAAGTCCAAAATCCAAATGTTTTTTTTGGATTTTGGGCTTTTTTGGACACTTTTGGTTCAGTTGATTGTAATCAAAAGAGAAGATGCACAACTAAATGTTACAACAGTCTTAAATCCATAATGTCAACATCCTACGGCTAATGTTTTTTTAGTTATACGAGATAAATATGTACGTACATACATACGTACGAATAGACGTCACGCCGAAACTAGTCAAAACTGATTCAGGGATGGTCAAAATTAATACTTTCGTTGAAATCTGAAAACTGAAATTTTTCGTGATTACAATACTTCCGTATAAGGAAGTAAAAAGAACGTTTATATAATCATAGGTTCGGAAACGCTTCGTTATTGAGTTTCAGCTGGCGAAAGATTTTTCTCTCTGATTGCTGCCCTTTCGTTATTCTGGCCTGGCGATCCGTGAATGTATCTAGCTATAGGACACCTTAAAGTACGAGCTACGTATGGTTCTGAATCAAGAAAGGCATACTACATATCTAAAAATTTCCAGAATATTATAAAAATCAATTAATATATGTGATTTTATTTTGTTCGTTATAAAAATATCAAAAGACTAAAATATTCCCAGAATTCAAGACAATACTTCTTTTTGTTGTTAAAATATGTCTTACATTATATCAATATTAGATATTAATTTACTGAGTAATGACTGGCGTAATAGAAACGTTTTTGTTTTGGAAAAATTTGTACGGCAAGAAAATCTTCCCGAGCAAGAAGGTAATATTCACGGTTAGATGCAGACTCTCATAAACCGGTTTCTTCCTATTTATTCTCCTTTATACCCTTTTATTCCTTTTTCTTTGAATAAATTTCATGGGAATGGGTTTAATCGCTCTCGTTTCATCTATGGCGTTCTATTAGTACCTTCCCATAGCGATAGAGCAGCCGCTTCTTTAATGGAGCTGGACGTTTTGTATTTGTAAAACTGTACAACGATTCCGTTTTCTATCCCGAATGACATTCTTAAGCCAACGTCTGGCTGAAATTCGTACTAGATAAAACATATCTATTATTAATCTATCTGTATAGGTTCTATAATTTAGTCATGTTTATGTGTTGACATAAATTAGTAATGATTGACTTTAATGTGGAGTTTTTTATGTAATTCAATTTTGGTAATTTGTAATATCTTAAAACTTTAATAACTTTAATATTTAATTAAACTTAATAAATGTATTTTATGAGATTCTCAAATTTTAGAAATTTAATTCATTAAAAAATTCTATATACGGAATGATATTTAGATTTTAACCAGAATTCACCCTTTCCATTATCAAAATTGGTTTATTATTTTAATTATCTTTACAATTTAATATTAATTGTTCCGGAAAATAATAATTGGTAATATGTTTAATTTTTACTCGTTAAGCAATCATTTTTACCCACACTTTCTACTTGAAATCTTATTTTTTAACTTGTTTTCCGTTTCTCAAACCAACCGATGATGATCGTGGTTAAAGTTTGGAAATTTTAATTTTGACAAGTTGAAAATTATTGTTACCTTATAAAGATTTTTAATAAAATAATAAAAACTATTCCTGATTCATTTCATTCAATTACCTTAATGTTTAATCGACATCGACAAATCGAACCATTAACGAAACAAATTGGGTCACTAAATCAAATTAATTAATTTGAGTTTGTTGTTTTTTCTTTTATATTTTTTCTCCTCTTATTTTACAGTCCTACAGCCTGGTATAATTGTTTTTATATGCTTATTTATTTTAGTTTTCCTTTTTTTGTAATTACTGTATAATTAATGATATTAACTGGCTTTTGTGTTTCTTTAGAGTTAATAATTTTTAAAAGTTATTTAACATAATTTTGGTTCTTTTATGTGGGTAAATATAATATTCAATTTTTTCATTAAAATTTAAGGAGGAAGAAGTTGCTCATTAAAGAATACGAAGGAGGGTAAATTTTAATTTTACCTGTTGAAAGATGTAACAGATGCTGTCATATTTAAGGGTTGAGCAGTCAAAGATTAATTCATTCGTCTCTCATCCCGGTAAACTATACGTAGTACAAGTAAACAGAGCGAATAGTATTACGAACCTGTGAGTGAATCCGGCACTAGTTACGAAGCGAAGCAGAAAAACTGCACTAATTGTTCATTAATTTCGGTAAAGAAACCCATCTAGGCTTTCCCGCTTTTAGAGTGCTGCTCTGTTTAATATTTCTTTCCACCGACTCTCTAGAGAGTAAATAATGAACAAACTACCACCCGTTTTCAACCCTAGGGAACTACATCAAACCCCTCTTCTCTTCTGACTAGGCCTTTCTTCTTCTCCGACATCGACTCCATAAAACGTCAACATTTGTTTGTTATTCTAATGTATGGTTTCTAAAATAATCAAATTTCATTCAGGTAAGAGTAATTAGCTCCAATTTTATACTCTGTTAATTTTTCTGTTTGATAAATATATATATATATATATATATATATATATAAAACTAGATTTATGTCATTATTTTTTTTTTCAACATTCACTTATCTATTTTCACATAAATTGAATTCAAAATTCTATTGTTATATCGTTTGTAATAGGATTACATATTATAAGTGTTTTATTTAAACAACATACAACAATCATTCAATGAAAATAATAAAATTTTTATTATTATTTATAATAATAATTATAATGTATTTTTTCAATAAATGTAATGTATTATGAAACGAATTTTCATAATACAAAAATGTGCTATCAGATATTTATTATTTTACCGTCAGTAAATAAGAATCCTATTGATATTTATAAATTAATTCTTTTTAACATTTCAACGTGTTTTTATTAGAGATTTGTTAAAGAAAAAATTAAACAGTCATTCATTTATTCTTAAAAAAATAATGAATAAATAAATACATCTACTGCTGTTAAATTGCACTGTATCAGAATAATTGTTGTGTTACACAACATAATACTATTTCAAACGACCTAATTATTATTAGGCTTTCCGCTGTCTCTTTTTATAAGTAAATGAATTAAACAATTTAAAAAGTAAAATCTTCCGACAGATTTATTTAAAATTAAATTAATAAATTCTCTTTTTACAACAGTAGTATTATTATTTTGGTAGGCGTTTGTAAAATATATTAATTAAATCTGTCGAACTCCGATGCAGTAGTAACAGAGTTTCTGTTTTTCATGTGGAAGATTCCGAGTTTGAATACTGATCAGACCTTATGGTTTTTACAGGCTATAAATATCATATATTTTACTCCCACATACAAGCTTTCAGGCTTTCTGTATTAGTCATTATACATAAATTCTAGGCGTTGGTTAAATGTGTAGTAAAATTTATAGTCATTTGCCTAACATCATAAAGATCATCATTATATGTTCTAAACAGATATTGATTTATTTATTTTAAAATATGTATCACTCGTTTTATATAACAATTATTTTTATGTACAAATGTACACTCTAAACCTATTTATTAGTTATGTATTTTATGAAGACCTAATAAATTTTTTCCCGTGTCTTTTGAACCTATTATAATTTTATTTACTGAAATTACCATTTTTAAAATATTTTTTTTGTACTGTTCTGATTTTTTTACACATATATATTCTTTTTGTTCTAAAAAATTCTTGTACTATTATTATTATTCCTGATAAATTATTCTAGGTTTGCTAATCTAAAATATTGTCACTGAAATGAGCTTTATGAGTTTTATTTTTTCCGCCAATATTCGAATAACGTTGATAACAACAGATTCTTTTTTTAAAGTATATAATAATGTCGGATGACCAGACGGATTAATTTCATTATCCATGCGTTCTGAGTAAACATTCTACAAAAAAAAATTCAATAGTTTACGACTACAAAAATGTTATCACGAACACTTAAAAACAAGAACGTCGGAATAGCTGCTATCAAGCCACAAACGATTTATCAAATCGTTATTGTTTCAATCGGCTTGTCGAACGAACGCCAATGTTCAAAGGATTTACATATCCGTCCGAATAAAATTAATTAGCATGGGGGTACATTTAACCAGTTCGGGTAATATTCATGACTTGGCTTTGACCGTTTGAATTTTACCAACGTTGTATATTAGAATATAATTTGATAAAACTAATATTTATGAAGCTTTTAATAATTAGAGAAATTAAATAGCTGCCATTTTGAATTTTCAAGGGTAAAATTTTCAAGTTGATTTATGTTTTTTTTATAATATGTTATTGGGTGAATGTACCCAAATTTCATTAAAATATTCAGTTCGTTCTTAAGATATAGATATTTACTGAAAAAATACAAAATGTCGTACAGACTACAGATGGAAAATGACGCAAGGTAGAGAATTTGTTTACATGAAGCTTTTAGTTTAAATAGGTAGATAGCAATAGGTAGATTTCATAAGAAAGCTACCTATTGTAATGGGTACCATGATTTGACTTCCGGAAAATTTCGACTTATCTTCGCGTTTCACATCCCCCAGATCCAAAAGGAACATCAGTTCAAAGTTTATATACACTCTTACATTTATATATATCCCATTAAATAATAAATAAATGAATATTTTCAACAAACCACAAAGACACTGTAACTCTGTATTTATATTTCACTTTCTTGTGAACACAATAACTGCCGTAATTTTGCACCAATCAATTTCAAATTATTACACATAAAATATAAAGACCCAAAATCTCGGTCAGGTTTGTTAATGGGCAAAATCGGAATATGGGGGGGGGGCTTTATCGAAAAAACAAAATATCGGTATAACTTTCTAATTAAGTAACATATCGAACTCGTTTAAACTTCTTACTGTTGTTTAGATAAGGGCCTAAAACTTATCTACGTGAAGGTATTGATATCACCAACCACTGGCCCGGTGGGTAGAATAAATGGGGTTTCGAAGACAAAAAATTCATACCTTCGTTAATAGGGAAGTATCGAATCGGTTTAAATTAGTCGGTAGTCTTCTAAACATTACCTAAAACTTTTGTATGAAACAATATTTGACATAACCAATCCTCAAGGGATGACCAAAATTTCACTGTAATTGTAAGAAGATGGGGCTTTTCGTATGCTAAACATGTGAAACTTTTTCCACCTGCAACCGCTCCCGTATTGAATAAATTTGATGTTTTTCTTTACATTAAGGTGTAAATTTTTTTATCCTCTACTTACCACCGGCGAAACCTAACTCCGCCTTCCGGCGTGCCGAAAGGGTTTTTTTAATGTAAAATTTTGAGTTTAAATATCATTTAATGAAGGAAATTTTATATACAAAAATATAGCCTGGTCTAAATTTGAATATTATACTGTTTTTGCGAGATTATCCCCTATCATTTTTAAAATACTTTTTCGTGATTTAATTTTTATACATTCAGAAATAGAAAAAAGTCGTATATTTGTAGGAATTTTATTATTATTATTATTATTTAAATTAGTCTTTATTTAATGTTTTTGTTATAAGAAAGAGAAAGGCTAATTTTTTTTCTGAAATTATTCATTTATACAGTAAATAATAATATTGTAGTATTTACTCTAAAACTGTATGTTTAACCCTATTTTACAGCAAAAATATAATGTACAGTTTCTCTTCTTACAGAAATGTTTGTAATGAATGTAATGTGAATAGAATATGATGAGTACTTACAGGATATTATATTGTGAACACGGTCGTAATGAAGTAGCTGAAACAACTAATGCGGGTAGAACAGTAGAACAAGGTACGGGTGCAGTAGATCTCCTCTGAATTAAACACATCGTAGAAACTGCTATTGTGTACCTCTTCTATTGTTTTAACGTCAAACATTTCGTACCGTATATTAGGATCACAAAACGATGTCGATGGTGACAAAGACAAACGAATAGGAAAAGGGTATTTCGGTTGGAGTGAGAAGAGTTGCAGATATTGATAGCGAGGATATGGTATTACGTTCTATCCTTATTTATATTATTTGTTCAAAATTCATGTTTCACATCGATTAATTCTACATCATTCTGCACACAGATCTATATTGTCAACATATAATTGTAAGGAGTAAGAAAAATTTCGTTGCAGTTCTGAATGCCACCACCATACACAATTTTTTTAGACCTCCTAGCTATTAATCATCTCGGATTATTTCAACATTTACCTAAAAATATTTGAAGGAGTGTTATATATAATAAGCCTGTAATTCGTTTGAAAAATATTACTTTCGTAGCGAACCCCATTCAAAGTAGGATTATATGAACTATTCATTGGTTGCTCTGCTCGGCTTCATGGTTAAATTATAAACAGATAAATACTAGTTTTAAGAATATTCTAAATACGTAAAACAGGCTATGACAACGACGTTTTGGAACTGTAATGTAGCTCTTCAGTTCAGTATATAGTTGTTCGCGCTGATATTAAAATGATAACAGTCTTAAAAATGCTGATAAAAAGTTATTATACTTTCCTGGCATTGTTTGTTTATTCTTATACTCGTATAGTGGAAGAATAACAATATATGAAATAATTTTAAAAAGTTTATTTATTGTTTACTTTTTTCTGCTCACCCGCTCCCAAAATCTCTTCCCAATAAAATTTTTTGTTTTGTTTACGTTTATTATATTAAATGGAAGAATTTTTAAAAATTCCACGGAAAAATGTACAATAAAGAGTTACATAAGGTTTAATTTTCTGAAATGGAGATGGATTATGATGAAATTTTATGGTAATATTTTTATTAAAAGTTTAACCAAAAAAAGTTTTAAAGAATTCCTAGAATTGATATTACTAAAGTTGATATTTGTAAACTTTAATCGGTTCCTCCATCCACAATATTATCCCCAAAATATTTTTTTTTGGGCCACTTACATTCCTATTAAAATAGGAAGACTTAAAATAAAAACTCGGATAAATAATATGTAATAAATAAAAAGATTACTTTTTTTTTGGGAAAGGGGAAAACTTGAGTGCAAACTTTTTTTTAAAATCGTAAGATATGCGTGTACTGACCTTAATATAAAGTGGAATTATATTTGAAAAATTTTAAGAAATCGAACCTAAAACCTCTTGGAGATATCAACCGCTCAATATCTCTTGGAGATATTGACCCACAAACGTTTACCAACAAATTGACCAATAAAGCGAGTCTCTGTACAAAATTTCATCAAAATTGGTTTATCGGTTTCATGTTATTAGCTTCAAACACGCTAATACACGCAAACAATTACATACGAACTTTTTATGTTTTGGGATCCCTGTGTCATGAAACGTGAGAAATTTTTAATCGGCTCTCCTGCGGAGCCATAAGTAAGTTTTCTGACAAAAGCACGTGATAAGAAGATCCTTAAGGAACCCCCAAAATAAATAATACACAAAAAAATAGTTGCAAGTAAACTTTTAGTTGCAATAGTGAAATTCAAACTCAGTCATAAATCACAAACCATTAATTTCAGCCCCATATCGTCCACAAAACAAGCATTAATAACAAATAAAAAAGAAAAAGAAAGAGAAGTAACAAGAAATTAGATACGACACCACTAAACTTGACGGTGTTAGATTCCAAACTGTTACGCAGACCCTAAGTCGAGTACATGGGCTCGTTGAGAAATGAAAAAAAAACCGATACCCCATTTTTTGACTATTACTATACTTTTCTTCTTGTAGCATAGCCCTAGAACTATGATGTCAGGAAAGTAAAATGTTTTGAAATTTATTGTATGTGGTCGTGTAATAAATTTAATCTCATTCAATGTTTATTTGGGTTTTTATACGTTGTCTCTATCGAATTGGAATTTCTTTCCTTTTTATTAGAAATTTTATGTTCTTTAATTGTTTTTTAGTTCAACATTTTTATATTTTATGTATAAAATTAGTTAATAATGAAGTACATTTAAGGTAATACCAAATGTTTGTACTTTACAAACATTTGGTAACATTTATTTCTAAAAATTAACAAAAATACACTAAGGCAAATAAAACAACAGAGATTTTTGAGATAAAGTATTGGAAGAAAATTTTGAAAATTAGATATATTGATAGAGTACGAAGTAAATAGGTTTAAAACTGAATAAGTGAAGGTGTGAGTTGATCTTTTTATGACAGTTTGGTATCCAGTATTAGTGAATTTAATTCATTAATGAAAGAAATGTAGAAAGTAAAAGCAATAAAAAAAACAATAATTACAATATATGAGCACCAGTATATTCGTATGAGAATGCACGGGAACTCCCGCTCTCAAGTCCAAAAATAAAAAAAAATGGAGAAAAGACCGAGTCCCGGCGGATGAGGCGGGGTCCCGGGAATGGCACAGCCGAGACTGGTTGCCCTCTCTGAACTTAGACGCAGGCAAATTAAAATAAGAACCGCGGGCAAACTTGCCATGCCAGACCTGCTACAGGCAGGCGGGGAGGCCCGTTAGAGTCGCAAGGACACGCCCTGAACTGTCATGCTTGACTGCAAATCCAGTCCAGGGGTGTAGGGAGAAAAAAAAAGTATATTTATATAAGTATGTTGACAAAAAATTGGAAAAGGTTTGAAACAATTTTCTGTTTTGACCTTGACAGATTTTTTATATTAAATAGCGTAGAAGGGTTTTTAAGTATTAATTATTGTAATATTATCAATATTACTTAAAATTTATCTAATGAGTTGTAAAATACAAAATGTAGAACAATTTTGGATACCGATATTATTAATATGATTAATACACATTGTGAAAGGAATAAAATTATTAATTCCTGATGATGCCGCAATGGCATCCTCAAGAACAAACGGGTTGATGAGTCTGCCAAGAGAGCGGCAACAAATGGCCTCCGATTAGAATTAACATGTGAGAGCGACTTCATAAAAACAGTCCGTGTTAAACTACGTTCTCAGTGTAATAAGTTCTGGCTGCTGAGTCATCCCACAGCCTTACACGGCAACCAAGAGAACGTGTTCAGAAACCTTTTATCCCAAACAACAGAAGAGATCAAGTCATCCAACACGGCTGAGGATTGACACACAAAGCTAACCCCCACCCATCTATTTGGTTCTTCTCAGCAGAACTGTGAGGCATGTAATGTAAAATGGTCCGTAAACCACTTACTTACTCATAGATTGCCCAATGTTCGGATCTATTCGACAAGAATTAAACTGGGTTGAAATCTGAAGTGTTAACTAAACCAGATGGAATACATAAAAAGAATATTGTGGTTTCTCTGGTAGGATGAAGAACTTAATTTAGCAGTTTTTCTTACGTGACATCCCTTACGGAATACTGTTCGCGCAGTCTAATCAGACAAGTAAATTCCAGTATTTATTACCCATTTATTATTCTTGCTCTATTTTGTGTTTATTGTTTGCTGTTTATTATTTCTAGTGTTTGTTGTTTATTGTTTAGTTAATTATGGTCATGTAGTTATATTTTAGTCGCTAATGACTATAATTGTTGATGCGACTATAAAAAAATCGATGGAAAATATTTGGGTCCCGTTTGACTGATAGGCGCTTACCCTTCACTGTAGTGACATTCATTTTATGGGAATTCAAATTTTTAAAAACATGAAATAAAAAAGGTTAACTCTGGGTCCCGTTTTACCGCTTTTGGCTGATGAAACTCCCAAATCTTTCAAATTAATATCTTTTAAATTACGCGTGATTTATTAAATTATTATGAGATATAATTCTAAAGATTAGTGAGTTTTATGGAATCATATGTGAGTTTATAACGGAATTATATAAAAACATTTTTATATGATACTCTTATAAGGAAAGTTTTTAATTAAATTTCATGGTTTAATAAAAAAGTTGTTTAATAATATTTGAAGAAAACTAATTTGAAGAAAATAGGTACTGCCTTACCTACTTGTGTATGGTGGCTAAAATCGCTTACGACAATTAAAATTTCATACACAGAAGTACTTTGGCCTAATTTGGTGCTTAATGGTTGAGCCGGCTTAGTAATATTAAGCCGGCTTCAAAATCTAAAATACAGTTATTTTAGGTACAGTCTTACCGTCTTGCCGCAAAGTTAAAACTTCTGTAGACCAATTATTTTCCAAGTTTCATGAATTTTTATTTAACCGTTTTGGATAAAAAGTTTAAAACAATTTTGCTAATTATATTCAAACTCCGAAGTCAGATCGACTTAAAATCTATATATTATAAACAACACATGTACTATTACCACTATACCGAATTTCAAGCTCCTACCAAAAGTTAAACTTTACATTAGTTATAATACCCTACTCTTATTTGTAAGATTCAAACTGTATGTAACAATTTAACAAGTTAAAGATTCAAAATGCAACAAGTAGAAAATGTAAGACCGTCAGTGCGCCTCATATATAGAAATGTTTAAGCTGAATATCAAGTTTCAGTGTTCAGACAGTACGGAGATAAAATCAGAATACAGGCCAACATGCATATGTACGTGTATATTTACAAAACATCCTTCAGGAATTTTCCATTATTTTTTTGATTTTGGGGGGGGTCGTGAAGCATCAAAATGTGCAAACTCTCCCATACCCAAAATTTTGACCGATACCATCCTTCCCCTTATTTCTATAGCCAACATCAATTTCAGGAAAAGTAAAAATAAATAAAAACTATTAATATGATTTACCACTCACTCTTATAGGACTTAGTATTAAAAAATTATTCAAATTATGATTTGTCAGTTTTTGCTACATTAAAAAAAATCTGATGTGGACACCACATAAATTCCTTGTACGCTATTAATTACACATGTTTTTTTTTGTTACATGTTTTAATTTTTTTTCTGTTATTATTGAATTATTATTTATTGTAATTGGTTTTTTACAATCAGAGGTTAATAATTAATATTAATAAATCAATATATTTAAATTAAAAAAAAAGTTAAACAAAAATCTGATGTGGACAACACATGACTTCCTTGTACGCCTATTATACACATTTTTTATACATATATACTTTTTTTTTAATGTTAAGTACATAAAATTTTATTTCATTCACTCCTGATATTTTTTCATACTTTTTTTTATTATTGAATTGAGATTTATCGTAAATTTTGTTATTACAGAGGTTCATAATTATTAATAAATCAATATATTTAATTTTTAAAAAAATTAAAAAAAGGAAATGAAGTCTGATTCGAACCGATTTGCCTCCCAAATATCCAGATATATCATATATCATTAATTAAACATTTATTTGGCTATAACTCTGGAACCAACGAACATAAGTACCACTTATGATATATCGTTGAAAATATCTCAACGAGGGAGATTTTTGACTGCAGAAAAAGTAAAAAATACTTTTATTTGTATTTTGCGCTTTTTTGGACACTTTTGGTTCTGTCGATTGCAATCAAAATGGGAGGTGCTTAACTAGATGTTACAACAGTCCGAAATTCAAAATTTCAACATCGTACAACTAATCCTTTTTTAGTTATGCGAGATATATACGTACGTAGACGTCACGCCGAAACTAGTCAAAATGAATTTAGGGATGGGAAAAATTGATATTTTGGTTGAAATCTGAAAACCGAAATTTTTCACGTACACAATACTTCCTGTAATTCGTACAAGGAAGTAAAAATCTGTATTTATAAATATTAGGCTTGGTTATTTACTAAAATTATGGTACTGATTTTATAAATCTTATTGTTTTCATTCATTTTCTGGGGCTTCAGTAATTCATAAGGTTTCCATCTTTACATTGATAGGAATCGCACCCTCGTGTTATTAAATCCATGTTTGAAATTTATATATAAATATATTTGTCACTGGTAACATAAAAAGAAAACTTCAAATGAATAATTTATCGTAATTAAAAATGTAGCCACTGAAACTCATATTTAAAAAAATTATAAAAATACGAGTGCGATCTAATTTTGAAGTTAGATTTTTAAAAATAAATATCAAAGCTGATCTTTTAAATTTCTTTCTAATTATTATTATCTTTTATTACTTTTAAACTGAATAAAAAGAATTTATCTTTTTCAGAAATTAATTATTTTTTTCAACTCATTATTAAATAATATTCATCGTGTTTTTGGTTTATAAATACATACACAGTGTAATGTATAATTAAAAGAGATTTTTATTTTTATATTTAAATAAATATAAACAGATTATATTTATTAACAAAATATAGATAAATCATCTTTATTTACTTTGAAATTCAAAATAAACTTCCTCTAAAAAATAAAGATAAAAATACTCTTATACGAAGATAATTATATATTTTAAGATGAAAAAGGTTTTCATGAATAAAAAGTTAATAACAGTGGGTGGAGAATTTTACCTACTTAGTTGTAAACTCAATTGAAAACAAAAAGGTCTGTAATTTTTATTTTACGAAATTAAATGAATACCAGATTTTATGAGATAAAAATATTTCACATCTTTTTTCTCAATTTTAAATATTTTATAAAAAGGAAATAATAAAAATAAATAAATTTTGCCTTTGAATTGTGTAAGTTTATTTCCTTATGTTTTAATATGTTGTAGTTTCTTAAAGGGTGCTTAGGCTTAATAAAAAAAACCGTAAATTTTTTCGGTTTTAAAATACGCTTATAAATTAAAAAAAAAAAATAATAATCCCTTAAATATTTTGGTTCTAAACCCTTCTAAATTTCCTATGAAAATTCAGAATGTATGAAGAATATTAAAAAATAAATAAAACGAAATCTCTAAAAATTAACTACGTTTTTTATTAAAACAAATAAATTTAAATACTTCCGTATAACGTCCTGGAAAGATCCTACTCAGAAATGTAAGTAAATAAAATGGTACTAGCCTGTCGACTAACAAAAAAAAAGAAAAAAGTAATATATTTTTGTTTTATATATATGTATGTGTGTGTGTGTGTGTGTGTGTGTGTGTGTGTGTGTTTGTTTGTCTTTACTCATTTTACTCGTTTGAAACAGCTCTCCAGGATTCCCTATCTAGTGCTAGTCGTTTCATTTCAGTATACCCTCTACATCCTACATCCCCAACAATTTGTTTTACATACTCCAAACGTGGCCTGCCTACACAATTTTTCCCTTCTACCTGTCCTTCCAATATTAAAGCGACTATTCCAGGATGCCTTAGTATGTGGCCTATAAGTCTGTCTCTTCTTTTAACTATATTTTTCCAAATGCTACTTTCTTCATCTATTTGCCCCAATACCTCTTCATTTGTCATCCACTCATCTGATTTTTAACATTCTCCTATAACACCACATTTCAAAAGCTTCTAACATTTCTTCTCTGGTACTCCGATCGTCCAAGTTTCACTTCCATATAAAGCTATGCTCCAAACATATACTTTCAAAAATATTTTCTTGATGTTTAAATTAATTTTTGATATAAGTAAATTATATTTCTGACTGAAAGCTCGTTTCGCCTGTGCTATTCAGCATTTTATATCGCTCCTGCTTTGTCCATCTTTAATAATTCTACTTCCCAAGTAACAAAATTCTTCTACCTCCATAGTCTTTTCTCATCCTATTTTTATATTCAGTGGTCCGTCTACTTTCTTTGTACTACATTTCATTAGTTCTGTTTTGTTCTTGTTTATTCTCATGCGGTAGTTCTTGCCAAGGACTTCATTCATGCCTTTCATTGTTTCTTCTAAATCTGTTTTACTCTCGGTTAGAAATATTATATTATCAGGTAATCGTAGCATCTTTATCTTTTCAACTTGTACTGTTACCTGGGGCTAAGTTGTTCTTTAAAATCGCTAACAGCTAGTTCTATGTGAAGATTAAAAAGCAACGGGGATAGGGAATATCCTTGTCGCACTCCCTTTTATATTAATACTTCTTTCTTATGCTCTTCGATTATTACTGTTGTAGTTTGGTTCCTGAAAACATTACCAGTTGTTCTTTCTGTAAATGTTGAATTGTTGTTATATATATTTATGTATATATGACAAAAATCCCGTTCTTTGATCGTAAAATGTAGACATTATAAGACAAACATTAAACCAAAATTTTTATATATTGGAAAAACAATGATGACGACTAAAGAATATTCAAGATGAAGAAATTTTGGACCGAATTACTATCAGAAATAAGATAAAAAATTTCGTGTTTTCAGAAAAAAACAAAGAGGAAAAAGGGGATGAAAATTTTCCCAAAAAGAGAGAGACGAAAATAGTCAAAGAATGAAAAAGTACTGACAGAAAAATAAATAAAATTTTTATAAAGTTGTTTTTTTGATGTGATTTTTAAATTTTCCATAGAAAATAACAAGATATAAATCTTAAAATTTAAAAACACGACTGCTAAAAAAAAATATTGCTGACAAACATTGCTCTTTAATATACGATAAGTAATAGTATAGGATAATTAAAAAGCGTGCGGGTGACAATTTTGTATACAGTATAATATTTTTTTTAATTTTAAAATTATTTAAATATATATATAGCCCATGACGCTCCCGGAAACATAAGAATTGCAACGCGGGGACAGACATCTAAATCGGTTAAGCCGTTGAGCGGAACCGATGAAAAAACTTGCATACATACCCAAAATACATTACACTCCTTTTAGGACAGTCGTGTAGAAGAAAAAAAAAATCATTAAAATTTTCAGCACTGTAAAACAATCTAACTTCTTTTTCTTTCAAATTATCGGTTTGAAATAGTTTTATAAATCATTAGTATCATAGTGTAATGAAACGGTATCACGTAGGCGTTATTAAACTTTTTCTTATAAATACAAGTGATATAATTTTTTTTTACTTCTTACTGCCTGTTGAAATTGTTAAATCTTTAATAATTAAAACTCTATTTCATTTGTTGTTTTTTAAATGAGCCCTTTGTCACAGTAGATTATCGATTTCAACCTTAATCATAAGGATAGCGAGTAAACTTTTTAATTTCAGTTATTTAATTTTTTTTCAGTAATCTAATTTGTGGTATTATTAGTTGTTACGTTGTTTAGTACTTAACGTTACGGTAGAATTTACACGAATTCTTATGTCTTTTTCAGTTGAAATTAATGTAGAATATTTTTCTGTAAATAAAATACGTTAAGGTTTAAACGATTTTGTAGTTGTTTTCATTTTAATAGAAAAAGTCATAATGTGTAAAAGCTCTTTCTCAACTCTCTCTTTCTCTTTCTCTCTCTCTCTCTCTCTCTATATATATATATATATATATAGAACTACTGGATGGTAAAAAAAAGGAAAAAATTCATATAAATATAGGTTGAGAAAAGTTTCGTTTTCAAGTGCCGGCCGGCAAAAGATTTCGCGCTAATTTCTACGCCTTCGGTAAAATAAAACTAGAATGTAATTCTTCAGAAATTAAGGGATTAACTTAGTAGTCCTACATGAAATCTCACCTCAGAAATGAAAAAAAAAAATGGTTTCAGAACTGTATTTTTATAGGTTTTTGAGAAACTGTATTTTTATAGGTTTTTGAGAAACCTGGACTAATATTTGTAATATTGAAAATTTTGTTTCGTTTAATATCTACTTAAAATTTGCAAATTTTTTTAATAAACTATAATTTCTTAAGTTTGTATTTAGTTTCTGTGCACTCAATTCAAACCATTTTACTTAGAATTAAGTTCTCTTTAAGTTTTCTAAACTTTTTCTTGTTTATTAATCATTTAACTAAGTTATTTTTCGCCAAACATAACGTAATGTCTTTCTCCACCCAAATCTTTCGTGTTTTATCCCATAATACTCAAAGACTACTAAAGATAGAGTTGTCGGACCTATTGGTTTCAATTTTTCAGGTGAGATTTCATATAAAACCACTAAATTTTCAACTTAATTTGCCTGAAGTCTGGCTATATTTTTGCGAAGGTGAAGAAATCAGTGTGTAGTCTTTCGCAAGCCGATTCTCGGTAAGGAAGCGCTTCCGAACATATGTTTATATGATCTTTCTTGTTTATTTTCACCAGAATTTCCAGAAAGTCTTTACATTCGTGAATCACTCTCTCTCTCGCGCTCTCTCTCTCTGTGTGCACGCGCGCGCGTGTGATTGAGAAAGTTGCCAGTTTTTTATTTTAAATGTAGATTCCTGGTGATTTTTAAATTTTCCTTTCGCTGAGAATTGAAAATTTATATTCATAATAATACATTCGATTATCTGCATAAATGTTTTTTTTTCTTTTTATTTTCTAATATGTATAATTTTTTATGAAGTACCTACTTTTTTAAATATATTTATCCTCTGACACCTGAATCACATTTTTGTGATTCTTTCTAAATATTACATTTATTTCGAATGCGTATGCAATACACATTGCCTACCTTGTATGCAATATTTTAAATTATTTAATATACAATATTAATTTAATGCAGTCTTCTGAAATATTTAAAAATTTAACACATTTAACAACAGGTTTTTTTAATCTATCTTTTTGTTTTAGTTTCAATCGATGTGTTACATCATGAATCCATATTGGGTTCCTGTTTTCAGAAGGAATGGACGTGGTTGATGACATTTTATTCTGAACGTTTTTGAGATGGATAATTGTCGATTTAGAAATTGCGTTAATGTATTTTGAAAACGAGTGATGAATATTGAATGTTCCGAAAATAATTATATTTTTTAAAAATTAGGAATGCTTCATCCTGTAATAATTTACATGACTTTTTAAAAACTATTAATCAATCGGTTTTTATAATAAGCCTGAAAATAGTCAGATCCATTCCATTTTTCCGCTAATTACTTTACGAAATAAGTATCTTTTTTTGTTGAAATAATGAAAGAAAATGTTTGCAAAATAAGTAAGGAAATTATCTTTATAGTTTACACGATAGTTTATCTAATATATAATATCATGAAACTAGAATCAGCTTCACACAATATATATTAATTATAAATATTTTAATAAATATTCATAGAAAATATGTAAACAAGAATAAAACATAAATCACTCTGTAGAATAGACCGGATATACCAGAAACTTTGAATAGAGAACACGTTCTATCGAATTAGATTGTTTAACAGACCATACAGGAAAGCCGCTTATGTCAGGGTATCCTTTAAATAAATTTGTAAAGGACGTGACATGGCGGTGAATTTTGAGAAAAAAATTACGTAATTAAGAGAAAAAGGCGAAAGTAACAACGTTATTAGTTATTAAAACGTTATGCAACAGTATCGCAAATAATAGTTCTGGGTTAATATTATATTAATTAATTTTGACTAGTTTGCCGAATAAGTTTTGAACGACTTCTTTTTGCTTTTAAGAGTAAATTTCGTCTTCATGTTTTTTTTTATAAAAAATTTTTTATAATATCAATTTCAAAGTACTTTTTCAATAGACTAATTTCTTCAGACCAGTTAATTTTTCTTTTTAAAGGTATATTTATACTGATATAAGTAATATTTACTAGATTTTCCTTGTTTAATATATCTTGTCAAAACTTTGACTACAAAATTGTAGTTAAGTATATAAATGCATTAGTATATAAATATAGAAGCGTTGTATGCTGAAAAATGTTTGCAGTGATTAACACCAGCCTTATAAAAGAAATCCAAAAGAAGTAAAAGAATATTTTTAAAGAAAATATTTGGTTCTATAAAATTCTATACATTTAATGTATATAAACTCCGCGCTCACAAAATATTCTATGAAAAATTCAAACAATTAATGCGTGAGTGGATATTGGTTTTTATAAACCACATCTTAACAGCTTCCAGCTGAGCTGTCGTTCGTCTGTGCTTGCACAGCAGTGCAAGCACAGACGAACGACAGTTCAGGGATGGACGGCAGTGGTAAGGCACTGGGACGCCCTCAACTCTTCACGAAAAACCCGAACCCTGTATTGGTCCCCTTTATGGAACGCTCACATTGGAGGCATTGGCGTCACCAATGGAGACCAAGTCCTGGCCCCTAGGGTGGGGTTCAGGAGCGACATAGTCGGGCCTGAATACCTTACCCTAGGGGTTGGAGGCAGGCACTGCAAAGATCCAACCGACGGGCTGACCTGTCATGCCGGATTTACGGCCGGTGGACGGTGAAGCCCGTTGGAGTGGACTGTGCTGTGCTATACTTCACTGTGGGTCCAGCCCGGGAATAGGGAGGAAAAACCCACATCTTAAGGATAAATTATAATAGGATTCCCAAGAAAATCATCGTTTTTTATAAAAATAAATCAAAACACATCTTGCGATAATGTTATTGCTGCAAAGCAAGAAAAGAAATTGGAAACTTTAAAAATCTGTATTAAACAAAATATAAAAATAAATCTCGGAAAAAAGACTTTTTACGAAGACGCTCCAAAACAAAAAAAAAGCGAAGTAATAAAAAATTTAGGAGAAAAGGTATCGAGAGACTTTAAAAAGTACTGGCAGGAAGGAAGCAAAGAAACTTTAAAAAAGAGTTAAACGTGGTCTACATTTGGCCGAAGTAAAAAAAAATTATGGAAAGCAAGTTAAGTTAAGTTAAGTTATTAGAAAAATTGATGTAACTGGTAATTGTAATGTATAGCTCTTTTGTAAGAATGTTAAATGTTTATGTTTTTTCGGGTGTTTCCGTGGTAAATTATCAGCCGTTACGAGTTTATGATGGTTCTTAATGATTCTTCTATCTTGTCTGAAATAAAATATAGATAGCACTGTCGAGCTGGATAGGTAAAAATACAGAATCAAATAATTACACATACATTCCTTTTCTAGAAATTTCCTCGACTAAATTATTAAAAAGTAATATGTACAAGGACACATTGTAGGTGATTGGGTCATACGGTGTGAAGAAATTACAGTCAAGAAGTTCGTTAGGACTTCACCAGTAAGAGTCCGCAAAACTGGACTCTCACGGCGAAGTCAATGAACTATGTTTACAGTTATAAACTTGACCTAACCTAAAAGTGAAATGAAAATGGGAAAAAAATAAGCGTGAAAACATTATATTTCAATTCAATTAGATTTGTAATAAAGAATAATTTCAAAAAATACCTCGAATTTTGTTAGAAGACTTTTTTCTATTTGATGAACCGGGGTACTAGATTGTTACTCTCTCCTCAAAAAGGTGGTTTTACGAATCGCGCCGCTAGGTAGCAGTACTTAACGGCGTCTTTGAATTTACGAATGATCTCGTACAAAAACTTGATAATGTACTTGAAATAGTAAAATTTAAAAAAAATATACTACTGCTTGTTTTAATAAATGCTCTAACGTAAATGAAAGTACTGAAGATTAAA
Organism: Lycorma delicatula; assembly: GCF_047948215.1. NCBI lineage: Eukaryota > Metazoa > Arthropoda > Insecta > Hemiptera > Fulgoridae > Lycorma > Lycorma delicatula. Next base: position 77,373,527 of record NC_134460.1, on the reverse strand, counting down.
CAATTTTTTTAATTCCCATCACTTCAATGTAGCTAAATAAAATACAAAACACGAACAGTAGTGTTGCAAATGTGGCAACAAAGATTTGTTAAATAAAACAGAAATAAATTCGATTGGTAAAATTTTTATCCTACAAATAGAATTATTTGAACTAATTGTTGGAGAAATAAAAAACAAAGTTTATTTAATAATATAAAACTGTGTCCACGGATACGATAAAAATCGAGGGTTACACTTACAAAGTGCAATATTATATCACGGATCTTCGATACGTGAAGGTCGTTATACTAGTTTTATTAAAAAAGGAAACATATGATATATAGTGGATGATATGACTATCAACCAAAAAAAAAAAACTGACCGAGAAATTCCAAAATTGTATATTTGTTTGTTCTAGAAAGTGAATAAATTTTAATAATAAATCATATGATAACAATCAGTAATTCATAAAAAAAAAATAAAAGAATAATCTAACAAAATACAGTGATGCCCAAAATAGTTACAATGAAATTGTAAACCGTACGGTAAGAATCTCACAGATATTTTTTCTTCCACACAAAAAACAAAAATTTTTGTAATATAAATAAAACTGATATAAAAAAAGGTAAGACTCTTCATTTCTATTATCAAAATCTGTCGATAATTTAGAATTCTGTTTTAAAAAAACATGTTAAATATATGTAATATACAATAGATATATAATATAATAATAGATAATAAACAAATGTTTGTGTTTAAATTAGTCGTCCCAATTTCATTTATATATAATACATGTATCACATTTACAATTTTTATGTAAATAAAAATTCGTTCTTTAATAAATGAAATCGGTAAGAGTTTTGTAATAAATTATTTTATTTTTTGCTTATTATATGGATCGCTTAAACATTTTTTATTGTTTATTGTATATCTATTGTCTATTGCATATATATTTAATATGTATTTTAAAAAAAAAAATTCTAAATTAACAACAGATTTTGATAATAGAAATGTAGTGTCTTGCCTTTTTTGATATTAGTATCATTTTGTTAAAAACAATTTTATTTATATTACAGAACGTTATGTTTTTTGAGCGTAAGAAGTGATATCTGCGAGACTCTTACCGTACGGTTTACAATATCATTGTAATATTTTTTTAAATTTTAATTATATATTATCGATATTAAATTAAGAATTCATAATTTATTTACGCCTTAATTTATTTGAAGATTTAAATATTTTATGGTTGTACGAAGGATAAAATAGAAGTAGAAATTTATTATTTTTCGCGACTCAGAAAATATATATAGGGGTGAGAATTTATAAGTTTTCCTAGGACGAAATGGTGGGGGGGGATCTCTGCGGTTGTATAGTAATAATAATAATAATAATACATGCGGTGGTTATAAATACAACCTTACTATCGGGTGGAGTCCATTAATGTTATGGCTTAAATCATACGAGCAGCATGTGTAACCTAGTAGCCTTACTACTTTTATGTACGTGCATACTTCTAATACCGCACAAGCGGTCGCTACCTTCGATTCACCCGGCAAACTTCTGCTTAGGAAAAATGTTAATTTTTCTCAGTATCAGCTCCTGAGGGAACTATACGTCTTTTGTAGGGTAAATGAAGCTCTATGTACTCTGTTCTAAACAACACTACCGTAATTTGCTGTTCTGGACTCTGTCCAACAGATGCGTTTGATGTTCCTTTACTTCTCCTCGTTGGAAAAATGTTGAAAAAAATGTATATATATATATATATAAAATGCTATAATTTCTGCTTACTTTACGCAATTAAATTGATTATAATATTTGTAATTAACCATCCCCTCTTTCTCCTTACTGTGGCTTTATCTCTCCACGTATAAGGCCACAGTATATGCTCGCTTCGGACAACTTATTTCCGAAAATCTCCCTATAATTTAAGAACAAAAGGAAATTTTTAGTGCTTATGTTTGACTATCGATTGATAGATTTGTATGATATTCTGAAAGTTTTCAGATATCTACATCACCTGCAACTTTTTTGAATCATAGCTCATAGGCACTGCGTCATTTATTTATTTAATAAGTTACTTATAAATATAGTTTGTTACATCCATGGATCATTTTCAGGATATATAGTATATTAGAAAGAAACAACAGATCGGTGGCCGAAAACAGTAGTATTTGGAAAGTTACAAAATATAACCGTGTCTTGAATTATCGACCTCCACAGGGTAAGACTTCAATCATAAGTAAACATGATGGAAGTTTTAATGGGAAATAAACAAAATAATTATAAAAAAAACTCTGTCGCAGTAAGTACGTCAGAAAGGCTTATTTCCGTTTTTATTTTTTAAATTTCGACTTTTTGAAGTCGACATGAAATCAAAGAATTGAATATTATTTTCTAATATTTTTAAATTTTTTCGTTATTAGTTATTATGGGTTGACCGATAAACAAAATAACCCAGAGAAATGATGGTTTCTTTGAAAAATAATTCAGGCTGTCTTTAATGTAGGATTTGTTTTTGCCGCAGTGTTTGATATACAATCGGTTCCAATTTAAATAGATTTGAACACAAAAAGATGACATGCAAAAAGTAGTTTCCATTAAATTCTGTTAAAGAACTGCGTATGTATACATATATTATACAGTGTATGTAAATATATAATAAACTTAAATTAGTACATACAAAAATTAGTCCAAGGAACGTTGATAAAGTTCAGAATATAAAAAGCAAAGAAAACATCAAAAAATAGTCTTATTAATCACAAAGAATAACTAATCAAACAAAGAAACAGCGAAACATATCAAAGGACCAATAAAAGTAAGTGATGAAACAAAATGAAGAATTTTGACGATGCACAACACCCTAGGGTAGCAGATTCACTCAAATCTCAAAAAAATTATAGATCATTTAATATATGCAGTGGCTTTAGGCGCCTTACGTCCTCGCTGTTACCCAGGAGATTAACCATGAGGCAGTTCACATATTTGTTCAATCGCATTTTGTACTTTGTACGGAATCACTGTATCTTCTCTCGAACGGTTCGAAATACCAAATAATAGTTTATTTCAGTGTTTTTCGGAAATCACGGCGCTCCTGTTATATTTGTCAATAGTTTGTTCTGGAATCGCTGTACGACTTCGATGTTACTCTCATTTGTCGTGCCCTATAGTTGGATTCCGTCGGTTCAAATCGGTTTCAAGACTGCTGTGTACAGCTATTGCTTGTTACGTAATGATAGTTGTGACCCTCTGCCTAACAACCGGTACATCTTAATCTAAGCTGCGTTCTTTTCTCCCTGACATGAATCCTCCACATTAGACGGCGTTCCATATGCAGTCCTAGGTATTACATGATGCTAATATACGGGATGAAAACGTCATTAAATTGAATTCACGGGCAGTCACAGTAGAAATAATAATTATTATTTTACTCTCTAGTCTTCTATTTTTATTTTTCATGAAATTTAGCTTGAAAGAAACTTAAATATTAACATAATTTTAGATAAGATAATATTATGGTAGATAATTTAATATTTGTAAAAATTACTTCAGACAAATAAAAAAAAAAAATGTAATCAAATCGCCTATATGACTGCATACAACTTCTAATTTACAATATCTTGAAGGGAGAATGGTCCTTATTAAGGATGTGGATGTACTCACCACTCAGGTTGAGTTTATTACGGAGTTTCGGAAAATCACGGAGGGGTCAATGTAGATCGAAGTTTTGTCCATGCGACCGGCCTATGGTGTGACACAGGTGTTCACTGTGGCTGTGCCGTCACAGCACACAGTGCTGATAAATTATTGGGGATAAATTAGTGGCTGATGGACGTATCCGTATTGGATGGGTGGCTTGTAGGTTATGAGACGTTCATTTGACGACCTTTCTTTTCGCTGCTGGAAGTCAGGCCATAGGACCAATTCGTGTACCGTGTGAAATCGTAGTGGCCACTGTTTCACCTGTGGTGAGGCGGGTCAACTGCAGAAGTACTGCCGGCGAGAAGCTCGGTGTCCTTCCTGTCGGTTGCATGGACATGCACCCGTCGGTAGAGGATGCGACTTGAAGATGTGGCGCCTGCTCAGTGCTGATGGGTGTCTGTGAGAGCAGCCCCATCCAAGAGGCGTGGGAGGCTCCGGCATCCCACCATCAATGATTGGACGGGGACTCCTTCGAAGCGCCCTGAGGGAGGGAATGTGAGACCGAAGTCCCGGTTGGGGATGCCCTTGGGTCCAAATTAGAGGCAGGGTATTAAGACAGGAGCCCCGGTGAGGGAACTCCTTTGGAGACCTCTCATTAGAGGCGTGGCATGCGCTGCAAGACCAAGTCCCGGCTACCTGGGCGGGACTTTGTGTTCTGCCTAGGTAGTTTGAGGCAAACCCGCCGGGTTGGTCTAGTGGTGAACGCTCTCCTCAAATCAGCTGATTTGGAAGTCGATTTCCGGCGTTCAAGTTCTAGTAAAGGCAGTTACTACTTTTATACGGATTTGAATACTAGATCATGGATACCGGTGTTCTTTGGTGGTTAGATTTCAATTAACCACACATTTCAGGAATGATCTGTCATCGCAGGAAATGAGACTGTACAAAACTACACTTTATTTACACTCATGTATATCATCCTTTCAAGTAATACCTGAACGGTAGTTCTCGGAGGCTAAACAGAAAAAGAAAAAAGGTAGTTTGAGGCGAAGTTACCCCCCCCCCCCTGGAGCTAAGTTATGGCTTCAGGGGGCGAAGTAAATCAAGGTGAACGAAAAAAAAATGTACAATATTTTGTATATACTATTTATATATTTTGATTATATTAGAAGAAATTTATAAGTAGATAATTAGGAGAACTTACCAAACTAATTAATAAGATATCAACATTCATGGAGAGGTGAATTTATTTGAATAAAAATATGTATTTAAAAAAATTGTTTCAATTTAGAAAATATTGTATTCCTAATGGTAAGAAAGCACTTTGCCTATAATGTTTTTAAATGTAAAGATAACATGATGATATATACTCTTTGTGGTTTTACTTAAAAAGTTAATTACGATCCGATAAAAGAATTTTTCGGATCAAACCATCGGTATTGTTGTATTATTCTAAAATATATGTAAATACTGTACTACTTGGAACCTGATAAAAAAAAAAATCTTATTCTTTCTGTTTTACTAGTGTTCCTATTTTCTAAAAAAAATATTGAAATCTAAAATAAATTCTTTTATAATGTTATATTAGATACATGTTATTTATTTTTGCTTTTAAATGTTGAAAAGAATGCAGTTTTATAAATTATTGACTAGCAGGAACTGTTTGTAAATAACATGTATTGGTACACATTGTTAACATAAACTCCATTATGACTGAATTTTGTATTAATATAAAATACGCTATTGTAAATAAGTTTTCATTATGTTTCGATATAATGAAAAACGTTTTGTCTATAACAGTATTTACTAAAAACCAATTTTGTTTTGCCTTCAGTTTAATTTAACTCTTCGTTTAAACTTTACTTGTACTCTCCTTTCTCTTCAATATTATAATTAAAATTTTTTCACTGCCTGTTTTTAATCTAATATTCATCTCCGCACAAAATTTAATTTTACAATCCATAATTAAGTATTTAAAATATAATAACCTATTTTGTTTTATTTGTATAAATATTTGTTTCAAAATATTGTCTTCAAATTTATATATATATATTTCTTTTGTGTAACTCTATACGAATTCAAACGTTATTTATTACAAGAAATTTTTACATTTCGTATATAATATTGTCACCGATATTGACGACTACCTGCTGCCGGGGGATAAAGGATAATCTCATTCAATGTTATTAGTTCTTTTCAAATGTTTTTGAACGACCTTTCAGTATTTTTTACTTAAAATAGCAAAGCAAATCTTATCTGTACTTGACTTACACATTCTTCCCATCCTTTGCATCATCTCTTAATGATGTGATTACCCGTTAAAAAGTATATGGTTCATTTTCTAATAAAAGCGACTTAATTACGTTACGAGGAATTTGACGTTGACATCAAATGACTTCCTATTAAATATACACATTTTTAAAAGCATATAAAATTTTATTTCCGCAATAACTTCTTAATTTTTTAAAATTATTTTCTTATTTTTATTATTGAACTCTTATTTATCGTAATTTTTTTTTTACAAAGAGGTTAATTTATTAATAAATCAATGTACTTAAATTAAACAAAAAAAAGTTAAAAAAAGAGAATAGAATCGGATTTGAACCGATGTGTCTTCCCATTTAAGATTCTAATATCTCATTAATTAAAATTTTATTTGGCTATAAATCTGGAACTTTTTCATTTGTTTCTGTTTAGCATCCAGAAATCACCGTCAGGTATTACTTTAGAGGATGAATGAGGATGATATGTAGTCTTGTACAGTCTCAGTTCGACCATACCTGAGATGTGTGGTTAATTGAAACCCAACCACCAAAGAACACCGGTATCCACGATCTAGTATTCAAATCCGTATAAAAATAACTGCCTTTACTAGAATTTGAACGTTGGAACTCTCGACTTTGAAATCAGCTGTATTGTGAAGACGTGTTCACCACTAGACAAACCCGGTGGATTTATAAATTTTGGACCAATTAAAACAAGTATTACTTATGTATCATATATCGTTGAAAAACTCTCAATTTGGGCTTACTACTGCAGTTAAAAACAAGTACAAAAACCAAATTTTTTGAACTTTGGGCTTTTTTGGAAACTTTTGGTTCAGTCGATTGCAACCAAAAGGGGAGGTGCACAACTAGATGTTACAACAGTCCTAAATACAAAATTTTAACATTCTACGGCTAATCGTTTTTGAGTTATGCGAGATAGTATGTACGTATAGACGTGAAACCGATGCTATTCAAAATAGATTCAGGGATGGTCAAAATGGATATTTCCGTTGAAATCTTAAAACCGAAATTTTTCGCAAAATACAAGGAGGTATTGCAATCACAATTACAATACTTCTTTGTACTTTGCACAAGTTACAGCTCTTGTACTCTAATGAAAGAATTGTACTTCGTAAAAGGAAGTAATAATGAGGAATTATTTTAAAAGCATTCAAAGGATGGGAAGAAATTATTAATCCAAAAGTTGGTAACTAAATTGTAAGGTGACTTGTAGTGAGACAAGTAATGAGTTGTGACACTTGAGTTATGTACTTGTAATGAGTTGTGACAAATTTCGAATATAAAGATAAAAAAAAATACAGGGATGTAAACGGGTAAAAGGCAAATTGTAAATACTTTGAACATTATTTAGGGATATAAAATTTTGGCATGTTACTGTGTTGTTAAAAACAAAGAATTAAAAAACTCATTTGAATCAATTTTTCCAAGTAAAATGTATAAAACAAATTAGGTATCGTTTTCCGATTTCTTTTTAATGGAGGGAAAATAGAAATAAACATTGTTTTACAAGAAATTTACAGAAAAGTAAAATCTGAAGGCTAAAAAAAAATATAAATAAGTAATAGATATCGATAAAAAAGTGATATTCTATCATGTTATTCATACCATCCTTTTCACTCTGACTAGTACCAGTATCATTAAATGATTTTTAAAACACTGAGAAATTTTTTTTAAACAAGTTCTTTCTGGTATTTTTCAGCCATTTTGAGATAAATTTTGTATCGTTGGCGTCATCATTGCAATACGGATTTGACTATAACAATTTGTAATCGAAATAAAAGTATGGAAACAGTGATAGAGATAGATTTTATATTATGAATTAAAATGAGTGCGCGAAACTGCATTTCTCTTTTAAGTCCACAATTTACAATTAATGCGATAGTTACGATGTAACCGATATATTCTAGAGTTAAATCGTATTTATGAATAAATGATATGGATTTGTATTTATTGATTTTTTTTTTTTTAATTTAATCTTTCTGATAGAAATAGTTTGCACTTTCATGTATTGTTAAATTATTGAAAGATCTACTCAGTAAGAATGAAAAATTCGTAATTTATTACTTGCAGCGGAATATATAATAGTTGAAACCGTATCTACTCGTACGTGGAAAACTGCTGTTCTACGTGCACATTTTTAATTCATAATTCAAATCTACATCCATCTTTCGTGTCTCCATAATTTTATTTTTCGTTCACAAATTATTATAGTTGAATCCGTGATGCACTTATGATTCAAACGGTACGAAATTTATCGTAAAACACCTGGAATCTTCTTATTTTTGCAAAACTCTTATGGGCGTTTTAAAAATCGTTTAATCTAATTGGTATTCAACAGAGTGATAAGTAAGGAGCAGAAGAACATACTACATATCACATTTTTATCTGTTTCAATTATTATTACTTCCTTGTGCAAAGTAAAGGAAATATTGTGATCGCGAAAAAGTTTGGTTTTCAGATTTCAACGGAAATATCCATTTTCACTTCTCTGAATCCATTTTGACTAGTTTCGGCGTGACGTCTATACGTATGTATGTACGTATATGTCTCGCATAACTCAAAAACGATTAGCCGTAGGATGTTGGAATTTTGTATTTAGGACTAGTGTAACAAAAAGTTGTGCACCTCTCAATTTGATTGCAGTAGACTGAATCAAAAGTGTCCAAAAAAGCCCATAATCCAACAGAATTTGGATTTTGGACTTTTTCATATCTACAGTAACAAGCCCTTATTGAGAGCTTTTCAACGATATGTCATAAGTAGTACTTATTTTCATTGGTTTCAGAGTTATAGCAAAATGAAATTTTAATTAATGAAATATTTGGATCTTACAAGGGGAATGCATATCGGTTCGAAACAGACTTATTCACTTTTTTAACTTTTTTTTTGATTTGAATACATTGATTTATTAATTATTAACCTCTGAATGTAAAAATATTTTTACGATAAATAGTAATTCAATAATCACAATAAAAAAAATTAAAAATATCAGAAGTTATTAATGAAATAAAATTTTATGTATTTTTCGTTTTAAAAAATATGTATATATAATATAATAGGTGTACAAGGAAGTCATGTAGTGTCCACATCAGATCTTTTTAAGGACGTCTAGGTTTTACTTTGAAAATTTCCTAAAAATATCGTTTTTTTTCTATTTTCTCATCAAGAAGCATTTTCATTTTAGCCATTATGAACTAAATTATTTCAACTAATTCACTTTTTCAGATTCTTTTTTTTCCAGATCTACATCATCATTTTCTACTCTTTTTCCTTTCTTTCTTCTGTCTAGGTTTTTGTTTTTCCTGTAAGCCTGTGATGTTTTGCGATTTTTTTTTAAACTGGTGAACGTTCTGTGATATCTTCTTCTGTTATTTGCTGTTCTTCCATGTTTATTTCTGTTTCTCTGACTCATTTGTTAGTACTGGTTTTAAGTTTTAAAGAATCTAAATAGCCTGTTAGTGTTCATTCTTTATAACCGTAGAAGGCGATGCTTTTTTTTTTTGATTACATCACATATGTTCTCTATGTTTATTTACTGTTCATTTTTGTATTTTCTTCTCCTTAGTATTTTTCAATCTTTTATTTATCATTTAAAAGTTTCTTGTTAAATGTCTGCATTTAATGCTTCCAAACGAATTGCGTTGCTTCCAAATGCTTCCAAACGTGGTTTAACGTTGATTGTTTTTGATCTTAATTAATTAATAGTTCCATTTTACTGACACTTCACCTGAGGTCTTCCTTTTTAGAAACATTGAATTCAATTATCTCTTAAGTTTTATTAATTTTTGCATGTGTCGTTATTAGTTTATTTTGGGAGCTGTTTTGATTTTCGTCATGAATTATGTTTTCTCGGAGTTGTACAGTCTGGTCTTTTCTAATTGCTCTTTCTTTGTAAGGTTATTTAGTTCGTTGTGTAAGTTTAACTACATATATTAACCAGATCATCTGCGAATTTTAGATCGTCTATTGTTATTTTTTTTTTGTGTCCCAGTATGATTTCGTTGTTATTATTAACTTTATAAACGCTAATATAAACTTTTAATGTACCTATTAGTTTAATAATAATTTTAGATATCTAGGCTTAGAATACCTTACAGCCTCTGTTGTATAACGAAACAACACTACGAAAGCGTAGTTTAAACAGTTTATCACCCAGGCCGGTTTAAACCATTAATTAAACCGCTTAATATTTTATTATTGTTATGCAGAGTCTTTTATTATAGAGAATACTGCATAGACGTGGTATACATGGTATAATATTACACGATTTTTTGTACCGTTGTCTGTATTCTTCTAAATACTTAATTTATTTTGATCTTTATGTATTATCGGACACTAATAATACTAAATTATGTGTCGCTCTCTTTTAATTAATACTCGGTACATATTTTGGTTTCTTTATTTCTATCCGTTGCACCCAGTTCTCTTTTTCATTTTATTTTTATTATGTCCTATTGTTAAAATAAAATATGCTGATTATCCTCAACTCAATTTTATTTTACTACAAACGGTGTCAAATTTCACGTAAAATTTTTGTATTGAAGGGATATTTGATTTTTTAAAGTTAAAGTAAAATTTCTATAAGTTTAAAATCTCTAAAGTTAATTTTAATTGTATTTGTTTCCGTGTTTACGGAAACAAATACAATTTTGTTTTAAAACAAAATAGTATTTTGTATTATACGTTGTATTTATTATTAATACTGGTAATTTATAAAGTGTTTGTAGAGAAATAAATAAATAATTCTTTCTACTAAATAAGATTTAAATTAATGAATGCTTCAGTATATATTTTTAAAACTAGCATAAAAAAAGAAAATGTTTCGATAGATTCATTTAAAATTCAACTACTACGTTAAAAATATTACTCTGTTGATGAGTTTTAAAATAATAACTTCTAACTGGATGAAGCAGAATTTTCATTGAACTCGTTATATCTACACTTAAATTTATAAATTCATATTTTTCAAAATTATTTCATTATATACCTTGTTTATTTATTTATTATATTCACTTGTTCCATCATAATTTTTTCATATAATTCAAATTGCTACATGAAAATAACATTTTTCTTAGTATGGAAATTTGTTAATGATTTATGTAATGTATAATAATTATGTTCTGAGACGAATAAAACATTTATTTATTTGCTCATTTCTGAGAACTTTGGAATAACTGATTATTTAGAAAGGAGCAACTATATGGTAAAGATATTCGTTGTTCTACGTATTTTGACCTTTATTTCAAATAAAAGTTAAATAGATAATGAGGATTGTATCTTATAATTTAACATTTTACCGTTTCATTAAATAACTGCATATTATTAATAAATTAGCGCACCATAACGACAACTCTTACTGACAATATTATCTTTAACTAATAAATTATATTTTTAAAATCATCTGCTTGAATTACATAAATAATTTTATATGCTTACAGAGAAAAAATCTTAAATTAACTACCCCATTCCATTAAATTATCGTTCTAAAGAAACCTCATATAGAATTTTCAAAGATTTTTTTTAGTGATTGCATATTCAGAAAGTTTTTGTATCCGTTAGGGGAAACTGTGATAGATTAATAAGGCGAGTTGATTTAATTAATATTCTTGAATAAGTGCTGTCGCTCCTATATTTTTAACAGCGAATTTTACCGATACCGATCCGAAAAGAGCCTATTGACATAAATGTAACGCTATAAATGCAATAAAAATATTACTCCATAATGTTTTCAGGATTATTTTAAAACTTTATAACTTTTAAGATGTAATTTATTTCAAGGAAAGTGAATATATATTAATAAAATTTGTAATTTAGATGTTTGTAAGGAAATATGTTTTTCAGTTTTATTTTTACATTCCATAGAAAACTGAAGCGGTTTAGCATATTATCACCGTTTGTTTCTTGTTTATTTTAGGCGTTTACTCTGTGTACTGTAAAAGTATCTATAGGAATATAATTATTACTGTTCATAAAATGTTTAACAACTTTTGTAGATAATATTTTATAATATTTTGGTTTGCGGCTTTTGATATATATTACAAAAGTAATTCTTTTTAAACGATTCTTTGACTGTTTTAACTAAATAATTCCTGTAAGATAATGTTTATTAATTTACCTATTGTTAACATTTCGAAAAATCATTCCGAAAACAAAAATATTAATAAAACTAAAAGTTGAAAAATTTCATTTTGAGGTAATTTTATTTTTTCTGAGATTTTAATCCGTGTAATAAATAAATAAATATTTACGGCTGAATGCGTACATTGCTATTTAGCCTAATGCATTGATTAGGATGTTGAAATTAAAATGAGTTCACTCGGTAGTCGCTGTAGACATCTATTTACGTTATAAAGTATTAAAAAAGTTGCTCACTGTGATTATATGTTTTAAGTGTATGAAGATAAAATAAATAATGCAAAATTAAAAGTTAATGTTAAATAAATATATTTTTTTTATTTCATTGATTAAGTATACAAGCACCATAATAAAATATTAAAATAATATTAAAAACTAGAAATTCGGAAAGTAATAAGGAAAATGTTTCTTTAATACAATGTTTTGAAAATTAAAAGAAAAGTATGATTCAAGTTAAAAGAATAGTTAACGATAGAATAAAAAGTGACTGGATAACTGCCTTTTAAAAAAAGAAAAGGTAAAGAAAGAGAAAGAAAAAAAGAAATTAATAAAGAAGGATAGAAAAAGATAATCAAGAAGATTGTTACAGAAATGAAGTTTCTAGTTCTTTTTACGTTGAAAAAAGACTGGCTAATCTATCCACCAAACGATCTTATTCTATTTCTCCTTGATAGAAGTAGTATACCTAATTCCGTATTTAATCTTGTAGCAAACATTTATATGCATTTAATTAAGTAATTATTGATTTCGGATAATAATAGTATCAATTAATAGGAAGGAATTAAAGAGGACATAAGTATTTTATTTTTGTTGATAAAAATGTAATTATTTATTATTTACCTATATTTTGCAAGTTTGTTATATACTGATTGTTTTGTTATTTACTTAAAGCAGTTTGATAGGGTTCGGGTTCGATTCCCTATTAAAGTCTGAAAAAAAATTAATTATTATTCAAATCCCTACGACATAAGTAGATGATACCATTTAAAAATAACAATTAAAACAAAAAGAGTCTAATAAACACATTTTTTATTATTGTAACAACAAGTAACTTTTCAATCTGTTCAGCAAGATAATCAAACAATAATATTTCAACTAACATTAAGTAGTCACAGACCCAGCGGCTGGTGACTTAACAATAGCAACGAAATGAAATAGAAGTCATGCATAAACAAAAAAAAAATTAAAGTAATTTCTGAAAACATATTTTTTTTTCTTTTTAATACGAAATTCTAAGACGCCAATAAAATGATATTAACTGTCATTAACTTATTGGAAATTTAATTCATTATAATAAAAATATTGTATATACAGTAAATTTATCTTTATTAACGTTAAAATACTTTATTATTGATGATCACAATAATCTTATACGTTTTTTTATTTTAACGACACAGCAACTTTACATTCTGTTCATAGAACAATAAGTAAATAAGATGTATTTGAAATAACATTAAGTTGCCACAGACCCAGCGGCTTGCGACATAATAATGGAATAGAAGACCATACGGCCAGATCATAATGTCACCTAATTGAAGCGATAAGGCAAACTAAAAATACTGTTCCTCAGCAATCTTGAAAAATCACTGATTGTGTTATCCAATAAATTGACCGCCAAACAATTCGGGTGCCGATCCAAACGATTTTGATTTCATAGGCTGACTAGAGAGATTTCCTGCCGAACGGTTCGCAACTTAAGACCATTATACATGAAACTATTGCTTATGTACCAAGGCATGTTTAGCATTTTTCGCATTGTTTTTGTCTGGTAGCGTTCAAGTATATCAATACTGAAATTGTATCCTGTACCCCTCAATTCACGCTTGTAAGTCCAAACAGGCTTCAAAACGGATTTATAAATCAATAATTTACTTTTGTAAACTCAAAAGAATTTACAAGAGTAAACTCAATAAACAGAAAAATATAATACATAATTTTAATCCCTTTTATTTTCTCAGCTATTTCTCTGATAATAAAAGGTACAAATGGAAAGTATAGTCAAAATTTTTTGGGCATTTGTATTTTTGCGATTATCCACGTTTGAAAACCACTTTAGTCGGGGAGATAAAAAAAAAACAGTTAAGGACAAATATCCAGAAGATATATATATACCTACGTAGGTAAATATATCTCCATATTTGAACAACACACGTGTGTTGTATAATCCAGAATTCAAGAGATTTTGATTTATACCTCTTGATTAACCCATCTTTTCGACGAATGGCTCAAAAGATTTTTTATACATATATATATATATATATATATATCATCATAATCATCATCATTTCAGCCGCCACTACAGGATGAAGGCCTCTTAAGCCCGTATGTCTTCGATCTTCTGCCAATTCGGTCCAATGTACTTGATAATACCATCAATTCAACAAGCCTTTGGTCTTTTGCCTGAACGTTTAACATCTATTGGTATCCATTCAAATGCTAATTATATATATATATATATAAAAATTCATGGAGTTTAATTTTAGCAAAATTTAAAAAAAAGTGGAGAAAGATTTCTCGCCATTTTTACAGTTGTAGAAAGTTGAACTTTGGCGCGATAAAAGTGCTTATTAAGTTATCGGTCGTTTCGAGTAAAAAGTACTATTTAATTAAAGTTTTATCGATACATCGAGATATATTTACGTGGGATAAAAGCAGCATTATTGATCCACAAGTTTATCTCAACAAATTGACTTTTCTTCTGTATGTAAATCACACACCTTAGAATAAAATCAGGTTTACCCAAAGAAAATCTTCATATGCGTCTGTCTCCATCATTGTACATTATATGGAAATAATGAACTATTTGATCGGAACAATACTCATGTTGGTTAATTTATACAGTTTTAAATGATGAAGTATTTATTATCGTATTTTGTCATGTCTTTCAAATTCTGTGTTTCAGAATTTGTTCTGGAACACAGTATATGGTCTTTAGACCATCACGTCAATCTTATTTCTTGATAAAATTACTACTATTATTTATTATAATAATTATTTTTGGTCTTTTGATTTTTAGTCTTTTGTTTTGTTTTTTTAAAATTTTAGATCAGTATTTAATTGGTTATCAGTATAAATTCTTTTTAAGCTACTTTTTCAACCTGAATTAAATTATTCCCCTTTCAAAAAGTATTATAAACTTCATTTGCTTAATCTTTTATAAAATTAGTTATAAAAACAATAAAAAATTTTAATTAATTAATTAAACGAAAAAAGAATTTACTAAAGTATATATAATTTTTAATTATCTGCTTAAATTGATACAAATGAATGTGTCTTCATTTATCTTATTTTAATTAAGATAGCATTAGTATTATTATAATTTTTTTTAATTTTAATCCCAACAATCGTAGTGATCACAGTTGAAAAGGATAATAAAAAATAATAATATCTTAGTCTATCAAGCGTGATACTAATCTAATAACCGAGAAGAAAATAGAAAATGTAATTGCTATTGGAAAAATTGATTTTATATCCATCATGAACGTCAGTGAACAGCTGGACCCCTGGTATATAGTTTCATTGAAAAGAGTTGGGAGTGTCATTTATCAACCCATCTTCGTTAAGCTAACCTTTCAGTAATTTATTACTAGGGAAGGGGGATTCTTTTTTTTGAAAATAAAAAAGAACCTCTAATAGTTCATAATGGGACGTCATTGGAAGTTAGTTTTAAAAGTAGATTTTCTTTAAATAACTTAAAAATTACAATTTTTTCCCTTTTATATGTTAATTTTCCCCTTTATTACAGTAAATCTATTTTGATTAGCTAATACTCATTTTATATTATACTATGAGTAATAGATCTTTTTCTTATAAAAAATATTTATTACATCGTAAATTTATTAATCATTATTTGGCAATTTTTGATATCATTTGAATTTGAATTTTTATAAATTCATTCATCAATAAATATATTGTTTAAGATTAATCTAAGTATCTCATAAATGTTTCCTGTATTAAGTTTTACAGGTTATGAAAGAAGTTTTATATTTTTATATCGGTCAAACAGGTGGATGATCTTTTAGTATGCATTACAATAAATTTATCAAATTGTAATCTTGCTGGAACTTCAACAACAGTCAATCTACCTTCTCTTATCCTTTTTTAATTACTAAACATAATTTTATTTTTAGTAATCTATCTATATATTAAAAAATATGTCGTGAGTGGTTCATAACTAACGCTCAGCAAAAATTACTGAAGATGTATTGATGAAAATTTGTATACACGTTCTTCTTACGGTGTAAATGCACACTAAGGACGTTTTTGAAATTCCTAGTTTAAAGGATTACAATGGAGTAACTATTTTTCGATAACAATTAAAAGATATAAACTTGATTTTTTGTTTTGTGTAATCTTCACAGGAATATCTAAAATTCAATGTCTAGATTTTTCTAAATTCGACCGGAAAAGGGGTGAAGAAAGGTAAAAAATATTAAACAATGATTATAAATTTTCCTCATTTCGGACTATAATAAACGAGATATTCAATAGGTTTGCGCTTTCAAATACTCTTCAGATAAATATCGAAAAACCACTTTCTTTTTTTTTTAATTTAGATTTTTTATGAGGTGTGACAGTTTACGGCGCGACAGCTCAATAAACACAACCACTGCCAATAATACTAATATATGTGCGACGGGACTAGATGCATCTGCCCCAGGTTACTTGACTAAAAAACATAAAATGAAAAAAAGACCTTGACGGAAATGCTAGTATAGCGCGGCCAAAGCCGCGACGGGGATGCCACTTTTTATTTTATTTTATTTATTTATTTACAATTTAAAACCTACATGATCATCCGTCAGACCTAAGTCTGTCGACAGATATACTAAAGAATTATTATTACATTATTAAGTGGTTAATGCAATAACCAATTTTATGTAACAACTAAAGATATTATTAGTTTTTCTAATAGTTACAATAGTTAGTTATTATTATTAAAATAATAGTAGTATAATTATAAAAATTAATTTAACAAAATTAAACTATATATTTAAAAACTAATGAACAAATTATTTCTTTAATATTTGTTAAATATTAGATTTAGTAACTAAAACTATATTCAAGAAACAAAACTATACTTAATTACAACTAATTACACAATTAATATCTTGTTGCAACAATTACATAAAGAAAATAAATAACTAAGCTTTAACCATTCAACAATACATTATTTATTGATTTATAATAATTATTAACATTAAAATAATAACAATAATCATGTTATAATTGTCTGGACTGCCAGTATAAATCCAACATGAATCCTGTTAGTACCTATTACGTTATAGTTAATGCCCACTCAATGAGAAGTTTTTTAAATCATTTTTTTTCAATTTTACTTTATTGAGGTGATTCGGTAAAGAATTAAGTAATGCAGGAACAACACTTAATAATATATAAGAAAATTTAATTTAAGTATTGTCACGAATTTAAGTATTGAAGTATTTAAGAACTTCACCGGTAAGAGTCCGCAGAACTGGATGGCACGGAAGTAAAAAAACTATATTTACAGTTCTAAACATGGCCTAACCTAATAGTGAAATGAAAGTGGGGTAAAATTAAAATATAAGTATGAAAACATTATATTTCAGTCAGTCAGATTTTTAATAAAGAAATTTTCAAAAAATACTTCGAATTTTGTTAGACAACGTTTTTTTTCAAATATTTTTTTTTAATTTCCATCACTTCATTAAAAAAAATAAAAGTATTAGTTTACAAGGGATTATAGCTGCTAAAAAAACTCAAACAGTAAGAAAGTGTTGCAAAGCAACAAAGAGTTGTTACATAAAACAGAAATAAATTCGTTTATTTCTGTTTTATGTAACAACTCTTTATACTGGACTGCCAGTATAAATCCAACATGAATCCTGTTAGTACCTATTACGTTATAGTTAATGCCCACTCAATGAGAAGTTTTTTAAATCATTTTTTTTCAATTTTACTTTATTGAGGTGATTCGGTAAAGAATTAAGTAATGCAGGAACAACACTTAATAATATATAAGAAAATTTAATTTAAGTATTGTCACGAATTTAAGTATTGAAGTATTTAAGAACTTCACCGGTAAGAGTCCGCAGAACTGGATGGCACGGAAGTAAAAAAACTATATTTACAGTTCTAAACATGGCCTAACCTAATAGTGAAATGAAAGTGGGGTAAAATTAAAATATAAGTATGAAAACATTATATTTCAGTCAGTCAGATTTTTAATAAAGAAATTTTCAAAAAATACTTCGAATTTTGTTAGACAACGTTTTTTTTCAAATATTTTTTTTAAATTCCCATCACTTCATTAAAAAAATAAAAGTATTAGTTTACAAGGGATTATAGCTGCTAAAAAAACTCAAACAGTAAGAAAGTGTTGCAAAGCAACAAAGAGTTGTTACATAAAACAGAAATAAATTCGTTTGGTAAATATTTATCTATTTGAACTAATTGATAGAGAAATAAAAAAACATTAATTTAATAATAATATAAAATGTGTGTCCACAGTTTGCGATAAAAATCGGGAGTTACACTTACAAAGTAATTAGTGCAATATTACATCATGGATCTTCGATTCGTGAAGGTCATACTAAGTTTATTAAAAAAGGAAAACTATGATATTAAGGGAATGATATGACTATCAACAAAAAAAAATGGCCGTCAAATTAAAAAAAAAATGTATATTTGTTTGTTCTAGAAAATTTTAATAATAAATCGATAAGATAACAATCATTAATTCATAAAAAAATAAATAAAAGAATAATTTAACAAAACGCAGTGATATCCAAAAAAATTACAATGAAATTGTAAACCATACTGTAAAAGTCTCGCAAATATCATTTCTTCCGCTAGAAAAACAAAAATTTTTGTAATATAAATAAAACAGTTTTTTACAAAACGATACTGTTATGAAAAAAGGTAAGACACTACATTTCTATTATCAAAATCTGTTATTAATTTAGAATTTTGTTTAAAAAAAAATACATGTTAAGTATGTGTAATAGACAATAAATATACAATAATAAATAATAAACAATGTTTAAGCGTTCCATATAATAAACACAAAATAAAAAAATTGTTAAAAAGCTCTAACCGGCCCGATTTCATTTATTAAACAACGAATAATCATAAGAATTGTACAATTTCTGTAAATGTGATATGTATTACATATAAATGAAATCAGTTCGGTAAGAGTTTTATATCAAACTGTCTATTTGTTGCTTATTATACGGATCGCTTAAACTTTTTTTATTATTTATTATTGTATATATCTATTGTCTATTACATATATTTAACATGTATTTTTTTTAAACATAATTCGAAATTACAGATTTTGATAATAGAAATGTAGTTTCTTACCTTTTTCGATTGAACCTTTAATAGGTAAATATTTCAAAAGAGGTCTGTATTTTTATCGGTGTTTGCATAAAAATATTTCAAAATATAAACTACATTTATTAAAGCTGGCGGTGTTATGTATTCTAATAATAAATTCGATAACACCATGTCTAATTAAAACTGTTAAATCATAATTTTAATTTCCACACTACCTTTGAGAAATCAATTGTTAATTTTTCCATTAAGTCGCAACATACAAAAACATACAAATAAAGAGCTGTGTAACGGTTTTTGAAATAACTGAATTTAAGAAGACGTTTACAAACCGTTTAGAAATATGTTATTTCAAATTTAAAACGAGTCTACTTATCTATTTACCAATCGGGCTGTATTTATGCCGCTGTGTTTAAAAATTAAATCACTTTTAGATAATGTTAAAAAATTGATAGTTGTCTGATTTTCCTCCAGTCATTTATCTCATGGATTAAGAGTATCAAAATACAGAAAAAAATTACCTTATTTTGATTACTTTTTAATCTCGTAGTCCATTTATTCCCGTTGTAAAACCTTTTTTGTACTTTTTAATCCCCCTCCAAAAAAAGAAGATTATGAAACTAGGACTTATTATTAGATGAACGATTTTTCAATGACCAAACTGGGCAATTTTCAACATACGGTATTACAGTTATGAGTTGAAAATTAATCTCTTTTTATTGAGTATTTTTAAAAATAAAAAATAAAAATAATTATCTTCGTTTCTATAAATTTAGTAAAAACTTTTACGAGAATAAATATATTTAAAAAAAATCATTATTACAATCGTGATTGAATGTTCTTTGTAATAATATTAATTCACAATTAACTGTGGTAAAATATTTTATTATATTACATTGGAACACAAAATTACATCCAAAAAATCTTTATAAAAAATTTTATTTAAAATATAAACCTAGTTGGCCGTTTTGATTATTATTAAACCAGTCGTAAATTTGTTTTAACTACCCTCTACACAACTTAAATATCCAGTCATACT
This sequence comes from Lycorma delicatula, assembly GCF_047948215.1. Classification (NCBI taxonomy): domain Eukaryota; kingdom Metazoa; phylum Arthropoda; class Insecta; order Hemiptera; family Fulgoridae; genus Lycorma; species Lycorma delicatula. Next base: position 77,353,127 of record NC_134460.1, on the reverse strand, counting down.
ATGACTTAGTAACGCCCCTTTAATAGGCTGGTCATGTTTCTGGTTATATAAACTAGTTATCTGAAGACTTCAAGGGCGGGCCCTCGAGCAAAGGTTTATTGGAGGGGGTAACAATGTAATGTTGTTAGGGTTAAAAACTTTAACTTAAGGATATTTATAATAAGTTTGAATTTGAAAATGGCTATCGCTTAACGTAACAATACAGTTGCAACTTTAAACTCTTGATAAAATAAATTTCCCAACTATCTGATTCCTGTTTGTATACATTTTTAAAACTATTGTTTTTAACAAACTATTCTGTCATCAGACTTCAGGCATGCTTAGCTGCAGTCGATTTCTCTAGTATTCTTTATTTATAATGAGTAAAATTCTTCTTTTTACTTTCCTGGAATCATAGCTGTAGAGTTATATTGCTAAAAGGAAAGTATGGTAATCTGTCAAAAGATGAGGTATGGGTTTTTTTTCAATTTCTCGACGTTTCATCATCCAAGGACCCCAAAAGTAAAAAAAAAGTGGAAGATCATGTACGTAAGGACGTCAGTTGGCGTGTTTGAAGCTTATCAACGTTTAACTGGATAAACCGATTTTTATGAAATTTTGCGCAGGGACTCGTGCATGAGTCGGTTGGTTGGTAAAATTTCAGCCAGAGTGATGATCGTGTTTTATCAAGTTTAGAGTTTCTCAAAGACGACTTCCGGTAAAGCCCATCAAGGCTAGCAACGGAGGGAGTGGTGTGGTGAACGGGGTCGTCACAAGGCGGGTGGCTTCCCTTACGGGGGTCTGGATGATAAAATTTTGGTGTCAATATCTGCATCGGGTAGATAGGTTTTTCGAAGTCAATTTTCTCAAAATTTTACAAACAACGTCGCTTTATATTAATTTCAATACATGGATGCATGCTTAACATTTTTAAAAAAAGTTGGCAACAAATTTCACCGTTGTTTCCTAAAAATTGAAGAAAAGAAAATATTTTTAACTTTTTTTTTTCATTACTTCTTCCTACGCAGAGTAGTAGTGCAAATAACCCAAAATAAATATTTAGCGGGCAATATTGGGGGGAAGTTATCGAAGTTTAAAAATATCGATTTAACTTCTTTTTTTTTTCTTTTTTTGGTTTATCAAAACTTTTAATATTATTTAATAATATTATTACAATAAAATTTCATAAAAATTCACTCACTATCCACCCCATAAAAAGAAATGTTAGGTAGCCTTTTATTGGTTGTACATTTTTTAGTGAAATAGTTTTTTAGTTTCCCCCTTTTCACAAATAAACGTAAAAAAATTTAAAAAAACTTTTTAATTTTTAAAAAAATTTAAAAAATACTTTTTAATTCTTTTTTAACCTTTTTGATTTATTTAAACTAAAAATAATAATTTCACGATGAAACTTCATCGTAAATTACCCCTCTCTCAAAAAAGAAATGGTATGTAACACTTTTCATGTATATTTATTTTTTTTTTTTTTTTTGTATATCCTAAGTTGTAACTATTATTTGTACAATTTGTACATTTCCTTTCTTTCAATTGGTTTAATTTAATTTTAAGCGATTCTGAAGATAGAAGCCAATTTCATAAATTTAGCTATGGTAATGTTAAACTTGTGTGACTGTTAAGAAATATTTTTACCATTCCCTTTACGGAGGGTAACATACCATCTTTACCCGTGCTTTTAAGCCAGTCTTTCTCTATTATTTTGAAATGAGGTTTTCTTGTGTTTGCAACCTTTTTTATCGATAATTTTTCTGTATGATTTTAATCATTTATATAATGAATTTGCTATTTAACTCAACTGTACCTTTAATACACGCTTCGGCTTTGTTTGAAAACATTATAAAACTGTTATTCAGTATTGGCTATTACATCCGTTTTTAATAGGTATATTGTTGGATTAAACGAGGTTGTGATTTTATGAACTTGTTTTTAAATGATTTATTTAAATATTTTGATTTTTTTTTATTCCAATATTTGAAGACTGATATGTACTACTCCCATAATATAAATATTTATAAGAAATTAAAGTGTAATATTGAAGAAGAATTTCTTCCTATCCCGAGGACATACTTCAGGAATGTTTACATATTTTCGAACCGTTACTATCAATAACGCTTTATAAATTTAATTATTATCTTTACATCCCTTTCTTTTTTTTTTAATTTCTGTTTGGCTTTAAAATATGGAAAAATGTCAGATTATAAATATTAATTTTAATTTATTGTATCAGAAATTGTATTTTTTCATTGTAAGATAAACCTTCTAAATTAATAAAAATGTAAAAGTTCTATTTAGAAAGTTCTGTTAATTCGTTTGTAAGGGATACAAAAAGGTTGTTGTTTCATGTTTTATTTTTTGTTTTGATGTTCGTTCGAAATTTTAAACATGTAAGAATTTATTCGTAATATGCTTACAGCCAATCAAAAATGCAGACCTCTTTCTGGATTGCATTGTAGCATAAAGACATTCTACTTAGATTCACTTATAATAAAACAATTGGATTCAGGCAAAACCTTTGTGAACACTACTGATACAAAGATTGAGATTCATTTCTTTTTTTATACTTATCTAGTATGTAAAAGAGCATTTATGATACAAAAATGAAAATGTATTGTACTGTAAATCTAGATTTGTAACGTACTATCATTAAATCTAAAATATTAGATTTGTGGAGTAGCAGAGACTTACTTTGATCACTGGAATTATTTTTCTAACCTACGAACTACTTTTACTACTTTTACGTAGGATATATTTCGTGGATATAACTGGAATAGATTTATTAAGGGATTTTAAGAGTATTTAAATTTTTATTTTTAGCTTATAAAATTTATACAAGATGAATTTCAACTAATTAAATTAGAAATTTATTAATTTGTAATCCACAACTATATTCATATATTTAAAGTTTTTAAACTTTTCCAAAGGATCGCAAAAATACGATAGAAATTTCTCAATCTAATTAATGAACAATTTTCTTCATAATACAACAAACATCATTATTTTTATAATAATATTATAAATAACAGTTACAAAATATTCAGATTCATTAAAGAAAGGGATTTTTACAAAAATACGTTTATATAATCTAAACTCATCATATCCTTTACAAAAAGTAAATGCAATATAAGTGCAAAATAATCGTAAAAATATATCTCTAGTATAAAAATATACTATGTATGGTTTTAAGGATATGTTGAGGGTTCGGTATTGTCAAAAACGGGGTATGAGATTTTTTTGCACATTTTTAAGTTTTAGGGTCCAACTAGTTCATCTAGCCCATAAAAAAATTATGTATGTGTCACACTATTTTTGGCCTTATATCTTATAATTGACCAAACCGATTTTCTTCAAAATTGGCTTAAATATTTTTATATATCAAGCATTGATCGTAGTAGATTTTTTTCAAAATTCGTTTGAAATTGGGGATTTCGTAACAAACCAATTTCGAGTTTTTCAAAGCATGTTAGAGAAATGTTTATTAAAGCAAATTTTTTACCTACAATGCATACATAAATAATCCAAAACATCAAACAAAATGGAAAAATTGTTTTTCTCTATATCCCTTGGTTTAAATATTTTTTTTTAAGTTTCTTCTTAATATATAAAGAATTGTTTGTAATTTTTAAAAATTATTGACTCGGGACCTAAAATGCAGAAAAAGATTTTGCTATGAAAAAGCTGTGCACGGTATTGTATACTTGATCGGGAGAATGGAAAAGTCATGCAATACTTTGTCAGCTCCTTTTTAATATGGGTTTTGAGATTATAAATTTAAATATAGATGCGGTTTTTCAAAAAATTAAATATATAAGTACAAAAATATTTAACTTAATTTCGAATTTTCTCATATAAACAGCATAAATCTGCCGGTTAATGGAGATATATGCTAAAATGGATAATAGATTTTTTTTTATTAGATCTTATTACATGGATTTCAATAATTTCGTAATTCTTTATAATTTAATCTGATTACACTAGTAAAAAACATTTTTTTTTTGTATCGGGAATCGTACGTGGTGATTTTAACTATTTTGGGGTGCTGTATTCAAAACTGTTATCAAAATTTTCATAATACGTGACTTTTTTTAGATACGTACAATTTATTTACCAGTAAATGCATAATCATTGTAAAATCAATATTAAAAAAAAAAATTATTTAATAAATTTTGTTTAAATCAACTAAATTTTTATTTATTCAAACACAGATAAATTGAAATACATTAATACAACTTTTAAATAATAGTTCTACAAGTCAGTTCTAAAAGTCTAAATCATCGCATAAGTCAGTATGATTTTACCATTCTCAATTAATGATATATGCTTTACATTTTTTTCACCAGCCACAAAGTTCCGTCGCAATGGCTAGTTCTTTATTTGGTAATGACATTTTGTAACACGACTATCCGAAAGACAAAGAAAAATTATTTTATAAACCCATTTTGTAAACCAAGAAGTAACGCAACAACTTTCAGATCACAGCAAACTTTCCAGAAATGATATTTGTATTTTATTGCTTCCAAAACTGATGCCATTGTTTCATAAGTATCTGCATGTTGACTGCATGAGCTATTGGAATAAATGACTGTTTGTTATCATTATGCAAGAAAACTACTTTCATGACAACATTAGAAGAGTCATTAAAAAACGCCATTTTTCAGGAATATGTTGAATTCCAAGCTCTTTCATCAGTACAAACGTATAATGTTTTTTTCATAGTAAAATAAGTTGAAAGAATTTTATTTCGTCTTCTAAACGTAACTTTTGTTTTTTCCGCTAAAAGATTCCACTCTTGCAATCTAGACCCAGAATTTTAGCTTGCTGCTTTGACAACTTTAAATTGTGAACTAAATCTTTAAGTTCACGTTCCTGAATTAAATGAGAAGATTTCTCATCAGATACAGGAAAATTCTTCAACATCTTCTACATCATTTGTTTCATTTTTAGATTGTTCTCCTAGTAATGTCGGATTAAATGGTGGCACCGGTACAAGTAACTCCTATCCGTGCGGTACCGGCTTTAGAGTTGAGAATACATTTGCATATTTCCTGAACTTTGTATTTTTGAATGAAAATCCAAATATATTTGGCATATAAAAGTAGCAGTTGGAGAAGTAGTCCTTAGGTTCACGCTAAACCACCGGTATAGCAAACGGCTCGGCTCGTCGTTTCCTCTTCAACCATTCAATTAGTTATTGAGCACGATATGCAAATAACATGAGGCGCCATATTTTATCGTGATCCTCGAGTATACAATCAAAATAAATTTTAAGCTGTTTTTAATGATTCAGAAATAGTCTTTCTTTGAGATTTAGGCGTTAATTTACCACAGACATAACAATAATTGTCTGGATGATTTGAACAACCACGAACCTTTATAAAAGCCATGGTTTGGCAAATAAAAATGAGAAAAATCACTTTTGTATTATAAAGGATTGATGAAAATATAACAAAACACTAATAACTTGTAAAACACAACACACAGTATAAACAAATGACGCCAAACTGAATAAGATTTTAAGCTCTGTAATAGGCAACAACAGATGTCTGTATAATGTCATCATGCAGATGTATTTGACGTGTCTACTTCTCATGATACATCCTGACCCCATAGGGGAAGACACGTTCCATGTGACGGTTTCGGTCGCCACGCCACCCCCTCCGTACCTAGTCCTTGGGGCTTTACCGGAGGTCATCTTCAATACCTCGGCAATGACATCTTTCAATCAAGCCTCAGCAAGAATGCCACCGATGCGAATGCCGCAAGCGTCATTCCCATCATGTGCTACTACATAAACACTAAACAAAACACATCTAGCAAAGTTTCAAAAAAGACTGAATGACTTTCTAAGAACAAAGAAACTCTACCTACCCGAAAGGTTAAAATGAGTTCGATACACAACGAATCATAAAATTCAACACAAAAACATTAACAAACCATAACAATAACTAATGTAGCATAAGATAACAAAAAAAAATCTATAATCAAACAGAAACATAATAACATAATAAAACCAAACATAGACACAAAAAAAGAAAGCCCAAAAGAACATCACACCCGTCAGCGATCCTTTCTTTCGCCAAATAAACGATAAAACCTTCTACGATTACCCATTCGGCACGGCTTTTCCAATAATTTTTTTATTTATTTATTAAGCATGTATGCATATTGTTTAAAAGTAAAAAAAAACTGAAACTATTCTTAATTGTAACCAGTAGTTGATCAAATTGAGTTTATTATAAAAAAGTTTTAAAAATTTACGATTTACGTAAAATCTTTACGTAGTAACAAAATTTCAATAGCATGTTTGAAATCAGCATCCAAACAACAGTGAGAAAACTTTGTAGCATATTAGATACAAATTTTGTGTTGAAAAGTGTTATTATTAGTATACATTATTCTTACAATAACTATACATTTGTTATTCTATTCATTTAAATTGTTATGTTTGGTTTACCTACTACTTATCGTTGAATGAAATCACTAAATTACTATAATCTTTGTAACATTGAGGGAGCTATTGATGAGACTAATAAAAATATGTTAATAAAGAACCCCGACCTTTCATCCGGAATTCCCGGGTTCGAATACCGATCAAGAATAGTATTTTTCATACGCTATAAAAATTCCTTTTTCTTATCCCACGCACATCCTTCAAGCTTATGTGGCGCTATCATCAAGCTTAAAATACAAAAAGTATGGGAACCTTAACTGCTCAACTGCGTGAAACACTATAAAAATGAATTTTAACAGATGTCCATACCTCAAAAGAATTATTTGTAACACAATAAGACTCCAGTCATGCAAGTTGGGCAACTTAAAAATTGTAAATAAAAAGATATTGAAAAACAGACGTTTTGATGTAAAAAATGGGAATACGCAACCATAACCAAAATGTTGATCATTATATGTTTTTCTGAATTAGTATCAAAAGTGGCCTACAGTACAGTACATCACAACTAATAAACTGACAAAAAAAATAGTTCTTTGAGTTAGAAGCAATTACTGAAATTAATTTTTCTACGTTTAACTGTTTAAAAGTTTATTCTATAATTCCCATACTATATATTTTTAAACATAACTACTAGTAACAGCCTAAAGTTTTTCATGATGAAAAACTTTAGCTGACTTTAGGAAAATCTATTTAAGACCAAGAAGGTGGTATGAAATTCAAAAATTCTGTTTTTCTTAAAATTTATAATATTTTATTTGTTATGTATTTTAATTATGAAGTTTTTTTGTATTATTTTAGCAAATAAATAAAATAAATTAATAGAAGCTGAAACGCAAAAGTGTAAGGAAAGTTATTAAATTTTAATTCGTATCTACAATTATATTCCAAATTATTATCCTCTTAAATCAATTTTTTTTGTATCGATTAATCCCTCCCTATTATTATTATTATTATTATTATGCTTTTACGGCCAACATGGGACCACTTAAGTCAATTTTAGTTGGATCTTTTCTGAGAAAAGCGTGTTATTTTACTCTTTCGAGCTGCCCAGTATTTCTTCATCCGTTCAGATCTTGCTTTCTTTTCTTCATCCGTAAACACCCTCTTCGTTGTATTTTGTCGTTTGTCTGTCTTTTGTTTAAATCTAATGCTTTTATCTTTTAGCTTTGTAATTTTTCCAGTTTTATTCTGTAGGTCAGTCAGGGAAATTCCCAATTCTTTCATATCTTCTCTAATTTCTTTGATCCATCCTACTTCTAGCTTTTGGAACCAGAGCTTTTCAATGATATTTCTTGACAGTCTTGTTTCCGGTGTCCTTATGAGATGACCGAAGAAAGAGATTCTTTTTTTCCGCATAGTATCAGTAACAGGCTCTATTTCTCGATACACCACCTCATTTGGCACAATCCACCATTGGCCTTCTTTTTGGTGTTTTTTATTGATACACGTTCTGACAATTCTCCTCTCTATTTTCAGAATTTTTTCAATTCGGTTTTTCTGAGTGATTTTGAAAAGGGTCTCGCTTCCGTAGGTGACTTCTGGCTGTACTACAGTTTTATAATGTTTAAGTTTTGTTTTAGCAGAAAGGCATTTTTTGTTATATGTTGACCAAGTTAATTTTTGGGATTTATTCATTTTATTTGTCCTGTTTTGCCATGTCACTTTTTCATTTAAATTATAAGTTATTATTTCCCCTAGATATTTAAATTGTTTTACTATTTTAATTTTCTGATTGTTTACCGTAATGTGCTCTATTACCAGAGGATCTATGGCCATTAGTTCAGTTTTTTCGAAAGAGATATGAAGCCCTATCTTTTGTGCTAGGTTTTGAAGGCTCATGATTTATGTTTTGGCTTCTTGAATATTATTTGCTAAAAGAGCGAGGTCATCTGCAAATCCTAGGCAATTTAGTGTGATGGAGTTTTTCTTAGTACCCATATTTATATTTTTGGGATTTATTTCATACCATTTTCTCATGACAAATTCAAGGGCGCAGTTAAAAAGGAGTGGTCAGAGGCCGTCTCCTTGCCTCAATCCAGTTTTTATGTAGAAGGGTTGAGAGAGTTCACCTCTGAATTTCACTCTGGACTGGGTATTGGTTAAAGTTAATTTTATCATGTTTACGAGTTTAGGGTGAAGGCCCAGGTTTCTCAGAATATTCAGCATGGATGGTCGGTGTATACAATCATAGGCCCTTTTAAAGTCGACGAAGGTGATTATTAGTTGTTTTTTCCGTCTTTTATATAAGTCCATCATATGTTTTAGGGATATTATTTGCTCCGGGCAACCTCTCCATGGCCTAAATCCCCCTTGGTATTCCCCAAGTTCCAGTTCAAGTTGGTCTTTGCATCGGTTGTATATGATTCTCGACAGGATTTTGTATGTGCAATCCAGGAGAGATATGCCTCTGTAGTTTTCCGGATTAGTTTTATCCCCTTTTTTATGTAATGGATGGATGAGGGCTGTGGTCCAGTGTTCTGGAAGTTGTTCTTCGTTCCTTATTTTCACGAGACATAGATGTAGGGAAGTTTTGACTGAATAAACTGATGAGTGTTTCCAGAGTTCTGCGAAAAGCTGGTCTTCTCCGCTTGCTTTGTAGTTTTTTATTTCATTTAAGGCTGCGAGAACTTCTTGAATTGTTGGCGGGTTGATATTTACTGGTGAAGTTTTAACTGGAGTTTCAGTGTCAATCTCAAAAAGCTCTGGGGGGTCGTCACGGTTGAGGAGTCTATTGAAGGTTTCTGCCAAAATTTCAGCATTTTCTTTATTGGTGTGGGCCATATTTCCTTTTTTTCCTCTCAGCATAAGGGTGGGTGGTTCATATCTTTGAAGAGCCTGACCAAAAATTTTATAATAGCTCGGAAATTAGTTTTCTTGGAACTTTCTTCTATTTGCTGAATCAAGTTTTTTTGGGCTTATCGTTTGGTTCCTCTTATAATTTTCTGAGTTATTTTCCTTTGTTTCCCTCCCTATTATAGTAGATTAAAAAAAAAAAAAAAAAAAACGAAAACTACGAATAGGGAGAATGCAAATATACGGTAGAGTGACAATACTTAACATTTTTAAATCAGTAGTTATTTATTCTCTAAGTTATAGTTATTAAAAATGTCAACTTGTTCTTGTAGTGTTTACATTTATAAATGCGTAAACTGTTCTAAAAAAAAAATAAACAGAATAGTCTTTTATTCTTGAAAAATAACAATATCCACCCCTACCAAACCAGACAATAGAAGTGTTTTTTTACACAATGCTTGGGTTTAAAAGAAGGGCTTTATTATGCTTCCGTTGAAATTAATAATAAATTACGGAACCGATTAAAAATATTCCCACCAGTTTATTAAAAATACAATTAAAAGATTTTCTTTTTCAGTAACAGTATTACTATATCGATCAATATTTAAATAAAACTGATCAAAACATTAAAAAAAAAAAAGGTGAAATTTATGGATTCCATTCAACATGTGTATATCTCAAATAATTTTCTTTTAACTCCTGAATTGAGGATTATTTTTAATTATTATTTTTATTTTAAGTATTTACCTTAAAATTGTTATACGTGCTTATATTTTTTCCCCGTGAAAAAGGATGGTGCGTGGGTTTGTTTGTTTGTTGTATGGGCTCATATTTTTGTTTTAGCTGTTGTTGGCTTAGAAACAGACCAATGGTGATGCGCCGGGCGGCTGCGCGGCGGACGAAAAATTCATTCGTTCGAACGATTATACTTCTTGGTATGAACGACTTATCTAAAATTATATTTGGGTATATTTTCAGGGTTTTGAAGTTTTTCGTTCTAAAAGTTTTTGTTGTTGTTAGTATCCTAAATTCATGAACGTTATTTAGTTACAATTAACAAAAAAAATTAAAAAAATCACGTGTAATGAAACGGCGAATCTACGGCCTTTTGCATAGTTTTTAATAATTATATATAATCATATATTTCCATTTTATAATTAATTGTGAATTTTTTAATGCTGCTCTGATTAAGGTTTACTTCGGTTTCCCTTGATCCATCCAGGCATATGGTGCGACTGTTTATTTTTTAAATAAGTATGATAGCACATCTTCCTAACATGAATCATTAATGTACTTCTATGCACGAATCAGAAAGAAAGATTTCTTTATTTGTTACATTATAATTCATTTGAGGTTTGCAGTTTTTCCAACCGTTTTATTTTGTACTCCATATTATTATTATTATTATTATTATTATTGTTATTATTATTATTATTATTATTATTATTATTATTATTATTATTATTATTATTATTATTATTATTATTATTATTATTATTATTATATTATTATTATTATTATTATGGTGGTGTGGAATAGTACACAAGTTTTTGCCTCTGATCTGGTTGAAGGTGTTCAGAATAGGTTCTTGAACTGGATGAGTTTGGAGATTGTTTTGTTGGCGCTAGTAGAGAGGATATGTTGAGGCGATTAGACCTTTCCAGGTTATCTGATAGTACTTTGACTTGGTTTTTTTTTTATAAAGCTCTGCACAATAAACTTCCGACGCGTTACCATGTTGTCTTGCGGAACCAGGCCAGGTCAGTGAGGTCTTTTAGGCAACTTGTGACGCCGGTTGGTTCCACCGTGTCTCCGATTGAGCGGTGTACCGGTGTTGCAGTGGAGTTCCAGGATAAGCTAGGCTTTTGGGAAGATAAGACAACTTTCATTAAAAATTTGAGAGGGTTACGTGGCGATGGATTATTGTCCTTGGTGTAATGCTCACTTTCATGATTTTAGAATTGTTGTTTTTTTTTTAAGGATTATTGCTTATAACTTGTTTTATTTAGAATGTATTAGTAATATTGTGTTTTTGTTTTTATATGTTTTCATCTATGTATTTTTATTATCACTCCATAGCTACCGTTTTTAAAGTTCTAATTATTATTTTTTTTGTATTTGACTGTATAATTGTTATTATTATTGTGTTTTGAATATTGTATTTTTAATTTATATGTGGGTTGTTGACTTGTGGCTGTTCTTTTGTGACTTTATGTGATATTGTGCAACATACAAAGGTTTTGTGTAACTGTTCTGTTGCACAAACAAAGCAAATAAAAAAAAAAAATAAAAAAAAATAAAATTATTAAAAAAAATATATATATATATATACATATATATATAGTTGTATATGTTTTATATATATTATATAGTTATGTATATATATAAATAGAAGTATAAAAGAATTAATTTTGTTTGTCATTAAATTTTGTTCCTATCTGGTTTTTTATTATCAGATTATCAGATATTTTTTTCAGATATCTTGCTATGAATAAATAAAAACACATAAAACAGTTTTCCACAGATCGAAATATAACTTATACTTTTTTTTTTAAAGTTTCTTATTTATTTATTTCCTTATACGGTGCAGTAAGAATTCCAGTCTCCTGTTTGAAGTAAATGCTTCTTTTCGTAAATAGCTGCAACGGTAGATCTTGGTTTTGTAAATGTTCTGTTGAAGTATAAATTACATTTCAATACTTAACAGTAAATTCTGATTTAACTACATCTTGTGACGCATCTTTACTCTAGAAATTAAAATCATCGGTTTGCTACGTTACTAATCTCTCAAGTTCCTTATCTACGAGTTCGTTTTCTCAGACGACTAAACTTATTATAAATCAATTCTTTAATTTTGTGTGATAATGGTGACAATTTCAGTTGTGATTAAAGCAAATATTCGTTCCATTATTTTATCAACTTATTGAACAGCATGTTTCGATAATTTTGTCAGACAATTATTAATTATAGTGGATATTTTAATTTTGTTATTTATTATTTATACTAGGGGAAAGGCGGGCTTACGGTCTGCCGCGTCCTGAACATTTTTAGGTGTTTCTTGAGTTCTTATTTTTAACACAGCTCTAACCCCAGTGTTTTCCTTTTTTATTCCGAAAACACAAATATAATTTTAGATAAATCGTACGCATGAAGAAGTATAAATCGTTCGAAATAACGAATCGTTCGTGCGCTGCGCGCAGCCACTCGGCGCGCCACCATTGGTCCGCACTGCGCCAATAGCAGGAAAATAAAAATGTGTACACATGCAACAAATCCACGCACCATCCATTTTTTAAAGAGAGTGACTGATTAAAAAGTAATGTTGTTATGTTTGCAAAATTGGATAAATCTATAGATTTTAGTTATTTTTTATATTAAAAATAACTGTATATTAAACTAAAAATAACTTTGTATTAAAAATAGATTTTAGTTATTTTTTTATATTAAAAATAACTAAAATAAGAGAGCGAGAGGGAGAGAGAGAGAGAGAGAGATAAGCACGTGCACACACACACATACACACTCGAAATATTATAACAGCATTGTTTTTGGTAGAAAATTAAAGCTTGCCAGTGAGAACTTCGGCCTCGACACACTAAGACGTAAGAGAAAAAAAAAATGGGACGCAAAAAATGTAAGTATGCAAGCAAAGAATTATAAAAAAATAATAATTTACGTTTTGAATAAAACTTTGAAATACGAGACCCATAGTGACCATATTTTCCATCCTTTTGACCAGCCTTTCTCAACTTGGAGGTCACAAAATTAGCCTACAACTGTACCCGCAAACAATAATGAAATCACTTTATGAAAAAAAAAGACAAAATTTATAAACATTTTACTTGCATTTAAAAATAACATGTAAAAAAAATTAATTAATGAGGTTGTTGCGTTTTTTTCCTTTAACAGTTTTTCCGTACATGGATGTAGAAACACACAAAAGCAAATTGTTTTCAAGCGATAAAAGGCGATTCCTATATTTAATTTTCAGCGCAACCATAGAGAAAAGCCATTTTTACAGAGGTAAGACATGGCATAAAAATTAATATTTTCAGTGTTTCTGTGACTTCACTTTGACGAGCAAGCCAAAACCTATCCATATCTTCCGATGTGAATTGTAAATTTTATCGGCAGACATTTTGCTGAGCTGGTCGAGAATCTTAACTGATAACTTAGCAGCATCAACTTTTTCAGTAAATGGATTCAGTACTCATCTCTTCGAGAAATCATTTTTATCTTCCAGAAAACACTCCGTCAACTGAACTTATAGCTCACGCAGATGCATCTTCATGCTATTCACACTTTGGTGAATAATAGTATCTTCTTCAACCAAATTTTTCTCAATATAATCGGAAGTGAGATGAAACATATCAAAATCATTTCTTTAAATAAAAAATACATAAAATTTTATTTCATTAAAAACTTATTTTTTCTATTTTTTTTTTTTTTTTTGATTATTGAATTACTATTTATAGTAAAAAAATTTACAATTTGAGGTTAATAATTATTAATAAATCAATATATTTAAATTTAAAAAAAAACAGTTAAAAAAGGAGATGAAATCTGTTTCGAACCGATGGGCATTCCCCTTGTAAGATCCAAATATTTTATTAATTAAAATTTCATTCTGCTATAACTCTGGAACCAATGAAAATAAGTCTGCTTATTATATATCGTTGAAAAGCTCTCAATGAGGGCTTATTATTGTAGGTATGAAAAAGTTCAAAATCCAAATTCTTTTTGATTTTATGCTTTTTTAGACATTTTTTGTCCAGTAAATTGCAATCCAAAGGGGAGGTGCACAACTAGATTTTACAACAGTCTTAAATTCAAAATTTCAACATCCTAAGGCTAATTTTTTTTGAGATATGTGAAATAAACATAACTCAAAAATTCGGCAACAGGTCAAAATGGATTCAGAAATTGTCAAAATGGATATTTCCCTTGAAATATGAAAACTGAGATTTCGTAATCACAATACTTCCTTTATTTCATACAAGGAAATAAAAAGATTTCCATTTTATTTTAAGTAAACCTTACTGATATCTACTGTTTGCCAGTTGCCCGTTAGAACATACTTCACCGATGCAGATTAAAATTTGTAATAGTAATAGTGCTGTTACATAAATAAGGTTTCTTCAAGTTTACTTAATAATATTTTAATAGTAAACATTGCCGGAAGTTTTGGATGAGAGACGGGACTGCCAAATAGACTTGAACGTTTCTAAGATTTACTGTCTTTTATATCATAACGGAAAGATTAGTTTTTAATTTATTTTTAAGTTGTCTGACCGAAATATCAGAAAAACACCTTACTAGAAGTAAATAAAGCAAAAGTCCCAGTCGCTGCAAGCTTCTTTGAAAAATTAATGTTTACTGTAAGGGAACAATATAAGCGATATTTGGGCTTTAAAAAAATGCACATAGGAAAATGTATGCAGATCGATTTTGGTCGGAATTTCCTGAAAACTAACAGAATTATTAAGTTATTTTTCGACTATTCAATCCCTTTGTAAATTTTAATCTAGGGGGATTACGACTTAGTTCTTGGTGCCAATCGATTTCTCGACTACCTAATGGAAATGCATATGAATATTCACAGTAATTTAAAATTTTAAATCGATAATTTATAATCGATATATGCGTAAACGAATTTGGCATGTTACGGTCATTGCTAATAATGATCGAGGCAGTAGTAGTAGCTATCGCATAAATGTCCGCTTTACGAATTTATCTAATCGTTATAGATAGTTTTTATTGAAAAAAAAACTACACGGTTTTTTTTTAAACCGTCCAAATTTTATAGAAATTTCTTAAATTATCTTTATATAAATCAACAAAACTTTGTGACTTGGGAAAACTCTAGGATGATTTCTAATTTTTTTTAATTTTATTTCTTTGTTTATAAATATGAATCACGCTATAAAATGTTTATTTTAATTAATTTAGAGAGTTGTGATTTAAATTTTCAAACGTAATAGCATTAGTGTTTGAAAAAATTTTTTTAACCTTTTTATTACGCTGGTTGTAAAACTTGTAAATTAGTTTAACGGAAACCAAATAAGTTTCATGTAAATCGTTTTAAATACAAACTGAACTGTTCAGTCTATGGAAAAAAATATTAACGAAGCTGATTATGTTATTGTTAAATTTTCTTTAAAAATTCTGTTATTTATTTATAATTTTTTTGTTCTAAACGTTTTTATTGTAGTCAGTCAAATTAAACCTGTTTCTCTACTAATGTCTATTCCTTATTTGAAATTAAAAAAAGAAAGAAGTTAGTAGAATAGTTTAAAATCCTGTGATTTTTTTTCCTAAAAGCTATCTTCAACTACTTAATCAAAAATCATAATTGAGTAGAGTAACTCTGCTCCAGAAATGAAAAAATTCCCTTGGAAAATAGTTTAAATTAATAATTTTAAAAATATTTATTTGTTTAGTTATTAATTTTTTTATAATATCAGTTTTTTAAATTAATATGTACTTGTATAACTGAGAAAAAAATTATTCTGCTTCGTTAAAAACGTTATACAATTTATGAGTGATAAATGGAGACAGAAGTCGAAATAATTTGTACAAATTGAAATAAACAAATCCAATGGAGTAGTAATATTCTATAAAACTAAAACATAAAATGAAAATAAAAAGCTTTGTGCCAGTTTACAGGTAAACTGGCACGGGTTACACAGGTTGTAATATGTATTTAATTTCAAATAAATTTTCAAATTGTATCAAATGAGTAGAAACTTTTCTATGAAAAAAAAAAAAACGGTGAATTCACTTTCCTTTTCCATCCTCCATTTTGTATTTTTTTTTAAAGAAAAATTTATTACTCAAAATCGAATTGACGTGGACTTCTTTTATTTATACGTTAATATTCATACTTATATTCATTTTTAACACGGTAATTAATTATTATAATAAGTTTCTACTCAGAACAATAATGAGCTGTCACTTTCAGAAATTATTTGCTCCATTCTTTTAGTGTTACTTAGAGAAAATTAAGTGCACAGATGTACGATATAATGATAAATGTGTACATTGAATAGAACTAGAGTGTCAAGAGAAATGATTGCTTTACACGAATATATGTTTGTGTGTGTGTCTGTGTAACATGACAAATTGAGTTTCCTTCACCTTAGGCGGTGACAATTATTTGGTACGAAAGTGTGTGTTAATCCCTTTTTGTGAATCATCTAATAATAAATTTATAACATCATCTAACCTTAAACTTTGTATTGGTTTTTAATTTGAATGAATTTAACAAATTTTATTTGTTTTTATTGAAGTTTATTCAATGTTTATGCTTGAAAAAATGAAAGGGAAAACTAAATAATTTTACAACAAAAATTAGAAAGATAATTTTTTTTATACATTTTTAGCGTTAGAAATGTAATAAAACTAAATTTTTAAATATTCAACAAAGAGTTTCCCGGCAAAGCCAATAAATTAAATATAACATTAAAGTACGTTAAACATACAAGTAAAGAATTACTTAAATAAATTATTTTATCGTTTGAATAATATTTTGAGAAACGAGAAATTTACTTTGAATATATTAAGAATGTATTTTTCCCCAAGATATTCGTATCTCTCCCATCCTCTTGAGCGACTTTAACCAAAATTTAACGGCATCAATAATGAGTACTCAGAAGTCATACTAAAAAAGTACCAGTAACCCATATACAGAAGTTATCGTGCCAAATTTTATATAAGCCGAATTATTAAGCCTGGAGATATCAAATAAAAAAACAGGCCAACATAGTACATCCTTTCTCAAATTTTTCAGTGCTAAAATTGTGTTTTATTTATTTTTTTTATATTTATAAGAGGGGGATCATAAAACATGAAGATCTACTAAAACCCCGATAAGAATCATTTTACCCGATTTACATAATTTTTCTTGCACTGTTTGGAGATGCAGTATAACTACATTGCCAGTAAAGCAAAACGCAGGAAATTTTACTTAAAAAAAATAATAAATAAATAAACAAAACATTCTGTATAGTGCGTAATATTATTCACGTATGATCAATTATATATTTTTTTTTTTATAAATTTTAATATAACTGACTATGACATAACTAAATTACAACATAATTATACGGCTAAGTATATTACAGTGCTCATTATTAAATTAAAAAATTAGTAATTATTTTTACTCCTCTCCTTCTTCAGGGTAAATGAATAAGTTTCATTATGGAAAGGAAAACTTTAGAAATATTTTCTGCCAAAAGTTCCAAATATTTTCCCTTTGATATACTAATTTAAAGGGTTAAAAAAATTTATTTAGTATTTAGCATTAAAAGATACAACTTTAAGTTTATTTTTTCTTTTACAAATGAAACGAAGAATTTTTTGTTACCTTTCTTTTTCTCTAGTTAGATGCTTTATCCACTTCTTTCTCTTTTGTTCCGACTTTGTTGTATTAAATTCTAAATTTTCTGTTTTATATATTTCATTTTGTTTTTACTGTTTTTATCCTCTACATATTCTTCTAGAACCGACTTCTATAATTTTGCACTTCTAAATAAATACATATATTAATACGTACATGACGGTCGTGGGTCTATACTTAAATATGTCCTCCTGGAAGTTTTTTAAGCTGTCTTTCTGTGGAACACAACATAAGACCTGTCAAGCTGTCTTCTAAAACTATGACCGTCTGAACCCCCCCTTATTATTTTATGGTTATACCGTATTCAATCTTATTTAAAATTTTCTTAAATTCTTTTTGAGTTATTTGTTAAATTAAAAAAATAATGGTCATTTTTTAAAGGAAATAACAGTTTTATCTCTTGTTTAAGTTCGTAAAAAAAAAATTTCAGGGATCTATCGGTGCCTAAGTACTAGCGCTGATTAATTTAAATTCCGAACTTTTAAAGTGAGTATCGTTATTTTAAATCGTAAATTTTTACATTCCTTTTGTTCATAAATTTTATGTTTATACGTAATACAGGATGGATCGGACGATAAACTCCATAATTGTAAAATTATTGCTGCACTTAAGCCTCTTATTTAAGCATCAGTAGTAGTAGCAGTAGTAGTAGTAGTAGTAGTAGTAGCAGTAGTAGTACTATATCTGTCTCTTAGGTATTAAATTAGCTTTAAGTTTGAGTAAAGCATTGTTCCCCTAGACTTCAGCACCAGATTAACTCTACTTAAAATTTACTGCATCGTAGTAAAGGGAGGCACCGTATAAGAGTGTTGTTGCATTAAATTTTCTCCTTATTTTGCTGCTTATTTTTGCTTTTGTATACTCTCTTTACGCCTACATACATTTTCATTATGTTCTAAAAATATAAGGAATAAGGGAATGTTTCAGTAGAACCTTGTATATATATATATCGTACACTTGTCCCTTAAAAAACACAAAACACAAAGTAATCAATAATACTGCTTTCTATATATATATATATATATATATATATATATATATATATATATATACACGAGTATATTGTGCTTTCTATACACATTAAGAAATATGATATCTATCTGAAGAATTTTATTCAAGATGCTTTATGACGTAAAACAATTGTTTATCTCTGAAAAAATAAATTATGTATATGAAGTTTATGTAAAACAATACGTATATATAGTTCATATATAAAGAATATAAAATATAACTTATATAGAATGATTATGTCTTAATTATACTGTAATTAAGTGAGACAAGAATAGAAATTGTAAAAACGTTAATTATTCGCTTCAATAGCTTAACGTAGCATCGTCTCATTACAATGATAAAAACTAAGATTAAATATTTATTTATAATTAATACCAAAATGCGCTCTTGTAAATAAAGTAAAACCTAGTTTATCCGGATTAAACAGGACCGAAAGCAAACAGGGTAAAGGATAATCCTGATTATTTGATGGTATTAAATTATAGTTAATAGTAAAACAATATGTTCTTATTAAACATTACTCTTTAATAATAATAATCGTGAAATATTCAACGTTATATTAACGAAGATTTCAAACTAACTATTACATTTTAATTAAAATTAAAAAAAATTATTCGTTTACTTTTTTCACTAAAGTTTATTTATTTAATAAGAAATATTTTACTCTTAAAACTGTAAAAATTCTTGGAAATTTATATAATTAAACGTTTTTAAAAATGAAAAAAAAATTATAGTACAATAAAATACGTATTATTATTATAACACTGCCGCAAGCCGGTCACAAACCCGGATCTATCACTACAAGTAAATGGGAAAGTGTGGAGGGGGAGAAGTATCAACCTCGTAAAAACCTTTTTTTATTTTTTTATTTTGGTGAGTCGGAGAAACTCCAGTTATGGGCGAAGTGTCGGGTTCGCTAACAGGTTCCGCTAGATGTTGTTAAAGTGCGTAGGTGTGCCTGCGCCCTACCGACTAAACCTCCTATCTCAGCAACACCCCTCCCGAGGCCGGAAACTCAATTCAGCCCCGGGAGATGCCTTCGAGCTCAGGGTACCGAGAGTCCCCGTGCATCGTCATCGTCATCGTCGTCCGTCCATGCAAGCGCGGACGCGCGACGGCTTCGCGACGGCTGTCCGTCACCCGGTCGCTCTCCGGTCGTTAAAAAAACTTGGGTCCGGAAATCTGGACGCGGATGATAGTATCCAGTTATAGGGCCCTTACCTAGGGTTACAGGCGAACCGTCAACGGGCTTAATAGCGGATGAGGAAATTGAGCAAGCGGATGACAATAGATGACCCAAGGGTTGGTCACTTCGAATGAAATCCTGCAGGTTTAGATGTAGTAAGGTGCCAGCCGTACCGCCAAGATTAACCTGATTGCCCTCATAACGCAATCAGAGAATTTTTTGGTTGTTTGCAAAATAATCGAAACGTCGGATGTTGGATTAGAAAAACAAATATACTGTATGGAAATGTAATAACCGTAAATTATTCAGGGAAACGAAACGGATGTTGATTTAAAGAGAAATGGAATCGTACTTCTTATGTGAAAATTGCAATCTGGGATGAACATTTGTTAAGGATGCAGGACGGTAGAATACCCAAACAAACCTTAACTACGCACCGATTGAAACGGAACGGAACGCAAGGATAATGGGAGTGTTTGTATTTCCCTAATAATCGCAGAACCTGGACAAATGTCCCTTGCTGCTATCTCTTTCGTTTATCGAGCGGGTTATTATTTATTTAATGAAAGTTATAATTATTTTTTTTAAATTTATGGACAGAATTGTTATTTGCGTTCCGATCCTTTACAGCGTGAGAAATTTTTGATCGAGGCTGATCATGGGAGCTAGGCGCATATGAAGTTTTTTCACCCGGTGTGATTCCACTTCAGTCGTCTGTCCTCTTTCGTTGTTAATGGGCTTCCGGCCTATGAGGAATACAGCTTTTGGGGGCTCTGTGTTTGGAGAAGATAATGTGCTCTCCTTTCTGGAGGGAGTCGCATGTGCTGGCTGGGACATCCCGGTTGGAAGAAGATCAAGAGGACGCAAAAAAGGGAAAAGTTTTCCCCTTTTTTTCCATTTTCCCCTTCATCCCTTTTACCTTTTTCGCTCTTCCGATTTTTCCCTATTTCCCTTTTATGATTTTCCCTTTCTCCCTTTTTCCCCGCGCGTAAATAGGTCCAGTAGTTTTTTAGTCTGTAGCGGACACACATTTCGGAAACATTGAAATGGAATCGTTAAATATTTAATATAGCGTGTGTTGCTTTTACGCCCAGCAGATAGCGCTGTTTTTAAAAAAAAAGCATATTTTTACCTATCACATTTGTGACATCTTAGGTATATGAATAGTAGGTACATAAAAACACACGCGTATTCAAATGCAACGTTGTGTCAAAATTTCAAAGCAATCGGTGAAGAACTTTCGGAGATTTAAGATGTTGAACAAACGAACATTTACATTTTTATTTATATAAATTTTACCATTAACAAATAGAATCATCCGTTTTGAAAATATATTTTAAAATATTGAGTGATCTAAAAATAAAAGTCTGACAGGTCATTATTGGGTGTTCTATGGTGATGGATTCCCACGGTTTCCCTTGATTGTTTTCAGACAAATGATTCAGTTGCTTTTTTTTTTATTCGTGAAAAAGAATTTTTAACAGTTCCAGACTATATCTATCTATATTACTTACAATTACGTTCTCTTTTGATGGATGTTGATCGAAAAATTCCGTGTTGAACTTCATTCGATCAGATATTATATATATATTACATTTGTATTTTTGTAATTAAAAGCAGTAACAACTCGCATAAAAAACTGTTTGCGTAATTTTCTTGACTAATTTGTTAATTAGATTATTATTAGTTGTAACTATTAATAAAGAAAATTTGTAGAATTTTCACTTGGGAGATTACGGCTATTTTTTTCAAACTATGGCTGCTGAGATCGTGTTATTGTTGATATTACGCATATTTAATCTAGCAATAAATAAAATAGAAATACACTTTTATTCATATTTATTTATTTGGTATTTTTTCTGAACGTAACGAATTGTAGGTATAATGTATGAATTTAATTACTCTGAAAACAATAAAAGTTTCAGTATTTTTGTTTTCATTTATTAAAAAGACAATGTTTAAAAATTTAAGAATGAAGTGTTGCATTTATGTTCACCATGTTAAAAATATAATTAATGATACTTCTCTCAACATTACAATAATATTAATCGATAATTAAATTCAATATAAAAACTCCTGTGTGTAACAGAATAATTAAAGTTTACTGGAATATTTATTTGTTATATTAATAAAAAATAAATTATAAGAATTTTGAAGAAAAAATGAAAAAGATCGATTATTATAATTTAAAGCTTGTGGTTAGTCCAGAGAGAGTCTGTCACTATGAGAAGATTATGTAAAAAAATAAGAAAATTTAAAATAAATTGTACATAATACGTTAAGAAATAATAAATTTTATTTTCTACAACTATACATAAAAGAAATTATTTTGAACAATTCTGATTTACTTTAAATATAATTTTATTATAAAATAAATTAACTTATCCTAGTCTATGACCCAATCCTTCATATTTAATAAAAATAGAATAAATATCTTTCATTTAATAAAATATACTTTTGATTTTTATATATGTATATAAAAAATAATTTATTCCGTCATTGTAAAGTTGTACTCGAACCGGAAAAATCTTGTCGCTTGACATTATTGCCGAGCCTTGGTTGGAATTTGAAAAACCTTCTTAGATCGTGGCTGGGACTACACTTCTATTCGGCATCGTCGATCAAGATAAAACTTTTTACGAGCTTGCTTTCATCGTGGCTAGAACACAGCTCACTAACTTCTTTACACGACGGCCGGGATACAAACTGAATGGACAATAGCCCTGGAAACTGGAAGACTTGTGAAAATATTAAAAATGAATTTACAATATTTTAAATAAAATTTTCTTGCATAAACAGGAGTAGATGATTTTTATACAGGTTTATAAACTTGTATAAAAATTATTTTTAATGATATAATATCTTGATGATTGACCTGTATTCCTTGAGATATTTAGGTTTGAAAAAATTTGTAAATTAAATAAAATTTTAATTAACAGTATTTATGTGCTGATAAGGCCCATAAATGAAAAGGCCTTATCAGCACATATATAGTGGAGTGAAAATAGAAATTAAACGAATTATATTTTCTATTTCTCTCTAGTATAAAAAATGAAAATTTGTAAAATCTAACTGCATAATAGGAAAATAAACCACCATATATTAAATTACTTTAATTTAAAAAATTTGTCTTCGGGTTCAAGAGTTATAAGCATTAAAAATGTTTAATAAAAGGAAAAGAATATTTGATCTAATTATTATTGAAGGAAATAACACTCGATCTCTGTTCATTTTAATTACGGTTACCCAACGGAACGCAAGTGTATCAGGGGAATGCGATAAACTCATATACATCGTAGTTCCTGGAGGTTAGCTCTTTGCTGGAATAATTTCTCTTATTAATTTGTGAGTAGTTGTTTTTAATGTGGTATACAATTTTTTTTTTTTCTTTTAGTTGGACAGCTGTGCTTTACGAATCTTTTTTTAGACGTGAGATCTTTAAATTTACAGGGCTTTGTTCTTGAGAGAATTGCAACATATGTACCATGTGGGTAAAAATAGCCTTACATTTAGTAGGTTTGTACTGTACAGTATATTTATTTGTATTTGTTACAATAATATTTGTTCAATACTGTTTATGCATGTTTTATTTAACTTAATTTTTTAACACAGTTTAATTTCGTAAGTGCTTAATTTGATCTCTTTCATCATTGCAACATGATTCGAATCATTCCATAACACTATGACACACAGTACGACACAAAACCACCTGCATCAATATCAATAAATGCTTCTGAGATGTAATATTTTAATTTATTCACAGTGTGAAGATTTCTCTCGTAAACCTTGTTCTTTTGTACCTCAAAAACGAAAATCCATTGGTGTAAGGTCAGGTGAACGTGGTGGTCATTCGATGCTTCCCCATCATCCGAATTAAGGTTGTGGAAAGGTTTGCTTTAGGTAGTTCCTTACTGCCAAAGCATAATGGAGAGGTGCTCCATCTTGCTGAAATAACAATTTGATGAAGTTAGCTCGGGTTCTGAATTAACGCTTCGACTTTACGGTACATTTCTAGGTCACCATCCACTGTTCCATAAAAGAAAACTGGTCCAACAACACCTTCGCTGGACAATGCACCCCCCACGTGATACTAGGCTAATTAGATGATAAATGATGATAACATGAGAATTGTCACCAGCCCAGTACACTATGCCTGTTCACACGACGTAACAATTTGAAGAAATCCTCATCTGACCATATGATCTTATACAGGTCTAGCTTCAAACCGATTTGGTCTCGCATTAAACCATAGAACTGCAATTGGTGATTAGGGACTTCCTCCAAAAGACCATGCATCAGTCGTGGACGATATGGTTTTAATTTAAGCTTACGCATTAGGCGTCGCAAGGACGTTCTTAGTATGGGTAGGTGGATAAAAGCATGTCGTGTAGACTTCTTTGGATTGTTCACGAATGTTAGAACAATTTTCATATGATTTTCTTTGGTCACAGAAGTCATAGGATGACCAGATGTTTTTAAATTAACTACCGAACCTGTGAAAATTTATTTCTTATGTGATAAATTTCCTGGCGTGAAAGTGGGGGAGTGTTAAAAACTCCTTGCTATGCTGTGCGCGCCTGCTCTGCATTTTCACAATTTCAATACTGTTTTAGTATCCACTCATTTTCTTTCTTCTTGATTTAAATTGTTTGCTGTTGCTGATAATTACCCATAAAAAATAAAAAAAGACAATAAAAATCAAAACCTACATTTGAGGAAATATCTGTAAGGATATAACAACTGTAAAGCTACTTTTGGCCCACACTTCGCACAGATTCGCACTGGGAATTCGTTCTGCTCCCAGTGCGAATCCCCTCAACTTCGTTCTATGAAGGCCTTTCAGTACCTGTATCTTTCAGATTACTAGGAATGTACATAGTGGGGATCCTAGTTTTTGAGGAGGATGTGATACATCTTATCGCAATATATAATAGCATGCATATAATAGCAATAAAAAAAATAATAAAAAGTTATTAGTGAAATAAAATTTTATGTACTTTTCATTTTAATTCAACAATTCTTATAATCAGAGATTAATAATTATTGATAAATCAATATATTTAAATGAAAAAAAAAAATTAAAAAGAAATGTATGTGTATGAAATCGAATTTGAACCTATGTGTCCATAGTTACGGATCCGACACGTTCTCCACTTACACTATATACATACTACTTGAGTGCTGTGAAACAAAATAAATATATAAGTAATATAAAATGCTGATACAGACACCACAAAATAATGTAATGCAATGTGGTGTCCACCGCAATGGAATTGTCCACTTTATTAAAGAATTGGAGGATCGTATCTCACTTTCAAATAAAATAAGTTTCAATGAAGTGCAGCAAAAAATGAATACATGTAATTTAATAGACGTACAAGGAAGTAATGTGGTGTTTACATCAGATTTTTTAATCAATGCCATTGAAAGAGAAAAAAAGGTTTTGAGGTATAAAAAGTTAGGCGGTAAAAATGAAATTTTAAAAATGTGTGCTCTGGTGATTTATCTTCCTCGGGGTTTAAACTTTTTATTTATAAATTTTTTGTTTCTAAAGCCATTATTTTTTTTAACAGGATATATATTAATTTTTGTATTTGCATTTTTATTGTAATAAAGTACTCATATTTAGTAAAATAAAAATAAGAATAAATTAGATTTACGCAAGAAAAAAAAAAGTTTAAACAAATCTAAGATAAAAGTGAATTTTATTATATAATCCGATTCAGAGTTTCATTATATTTCCTTGCATATTCCAAATCTTATGAAAAGAAAAGAGACCAGGTCAAAATACATTTAATAAGTTATTTGTTGTGCCTTTGATTGTTTTGAAAATATTTTAAATCGTCATTGGGTCCTTAAAGATATTTTTTTTATTTATTAAATGAATATTAACCTTTTTTTTGTTTTGTTTAACCTTCGGGACCACCGTTAGGTATTGCTTCAGGGGATAAGATGAATGTTTTATAGCGTGTGTGAAAATGCCATGCCTGACCGGGATTAGAACCCGGGACCTCCAGATAAAAGGCCCGAGACGCTACCACTCGCGCTACGGAGACCGGCAAATGAATATTAAACTGTCTACAATGTAGTTGCACTCTTATTATTTAAATAAATTTTAATATATATAATATAATATATATATAAAAAAATTGAATTATATATATATATATAATTCAATTTTTTTTTAAGTTCCTTAAAAAATATAAGCATTTTATTAACGGACATTTAAATTTTATTTCTCTTAAATATTGCATTGATGTTTATATTAATTATTCTTAAATCGACTTCTAAATATTTATTCACAAATATTTATTAATTTATTGCACGTTTCCTGATGAAGCTCTATTAAACTTCAATTGAAAAATTTAGAGCAGTATAATTCATTAACATAACTCCCTATTCTTTACTTTTAAATTGGAAAATCTTCACCTACTCCTACTTCATCAATTCCCAAATTTTTGGATTAGTTAATATGAAGCTGAAATTTGGCAATAGGGGAATCTTTAGGAAAATAAATGAAAAATTATTTTAATTAACAAGAAATTCAATACAGCAGGGTTGATTAAAACGGAAGCCGAGTCAGGAAAAGCCGTTAATTTAAAAACCGGTAACGATGTTCATATTAGGTAATAAGCTACCGCTTAAAAGGGTTTTTTATCTCATTCATCCCTAAGGTGAGAAAAGGTACTAACCGATATATCCTCGTATAAATACCAAAGCCCTCACTGACTTACTCCAATTTCCCGAATAACTAGGAAAATGATTTAGCATAATAATTTGAAAGGGGAGTATTATGTAACCTAACCCTAGTTTAAAGATTTTTAATAACGATCAGTTATTTCATTATTGTTACGCGTTCATCCTAGAACTTTCTCCAGTAGTAAATGGAACTCCTTCAGCCAATCTGGTGTTTCATATAGTGAGGCATTTATTGAATCTAATTATATCGCGATGTTATTCATCTGTAGATATTTAGATATATATACATGTGCTTTTTTCAAGAAGTAACTATATTTTTTCTGTTTTTAACTTTCAAAAATTATATTTCCTATTACGTCCTTTCGTTAAGCTTGCATTAATGGAAGGTATACACCTTAAAATTTAAGATCCCTTCTGTTATTATTTCTTGAAACTGTTTGAAAATCATTAGAAGTTTACCGAGCTAACGAATAATATCCGGGCATATATCTTATCAACATAAAAATGGTTTATTAACGGGTTGTAATATAATACGTGTGTATCAAAATTAGTAATAGTCTGTTAGAAAATAGCTGTTTTTTTAATATTGTTATAAAATTCTTTTATATAATGTTTTATATTGTTATAACTCGTAACATTTTTAACTAGTATGTTATTATGTATCAGGATTATGTATAATTTATAATCCTGTGCCAATAAACAGTTATCAGTTATCGTAAAATGACTTTTTATCATCAGTAATCGATTTCTCTTACGCAGTCAATTTTTTTGTTTTCTAATCTTTTTAAATATAAAATGTTTCATTATATTCTAGAATTTCATGTTTTTTGTTCTTTTTGTTATATTTATACCATATAACTATATATAATTTTTTTACATTTTTATTAATATTTTCGATATAGCCTATCGATGTACATATTTTTCATAAGATAAAAAGAAAAAGCATATTCTTTACCCAGTTTCAAATTCGATTTCGATTTTTCCAATATATATTTTATGAAATCTCATTTTGATATTTTTTTGAATACTTTATAATCGTAAAGTCTAATAATATGAAGTCAACTAATCAAATGTTATTGGGGATGTAACGTAAAACGTTAATCACTCTATATAATAAACATTAACGGGCATAATTATGTTTCTGAATAATTCTCTTTCATCATAGATTTATAAGGAAAAATAAACAATGAAGTGTTATTTCATTGCCGTCTCCGTTATTGTAGTGTTGTATATCACCACATCAAGGCTACTGAAATTCAGACGATATTCTTAACTATTTAAACCACTGAGTATAAAATACATTTGTATATTATATCATTATTACTTTCATAAAAAGAAATTCTGATTGTATTTCAGGTGTATCCAAGCTTTATACGACTATAAAAGGCTTGAAGAGAGAATATAAAGCGATAACAAATTAATCTACTCGTTTCTGCAATAAAACAATGCATTATTTACAATCCCTTCACTTAGAATGGAAAGCTTTTAAAATATTGTGAAGAGTAGAAAAACTACATGTCAGTGACGGTACTCGAAGTGATGGTGCAAGAACGAGCTCAAGGAAAAGAATAAAGGAAAAATGTAAGCAGCAAAAATAAAAAAAAAACAGAAAAATAAACAAAAAACTAAGAGAAACAATGGAAATAATTTTTATATAGATCAAAAATTATGAAATCAATAGAAATTTGAAAAGTAAAATAACAATTGGGACGATAGATGTTTTGAAACCATTACGCTTGAATGATAACAGGATGGATTGGTTGTTGTTGCGTCAGGAAAACTACAAGATTCGGGGATATAATTACTATTGAAAACCAATTAATGATAGAGTGTATGCGATAAGAGCAGATCAGTCAGAGCGTACGAGCGTACACATTTTAGTGTAATTTAAACGTATATAGCTCACCGGGCTGGTGAAGTGGTTCGTCACAAATTCACTTATTTAACAAATCTTTGAAGTCGAATGTTCTGAGGTTCAAATACTTGTAATTTTTTTTTCTTTTTTACGTATTTAAATCCTAGACAGTGGATACCGATGTAAATTGATGGTTAGGGTTCAGTGAAGGACACGTCTCTGTAATGGTTGGCCTGAGTCTGTAAAAATTACACCTCATTTACATGGCATAATATCATCCCCTATCACTATTTCCCAGGAGGATTGGTTGGGGATTGCTTATTGCTCATAGTTGAAAAGATTGCAACGTACACGTTAAGGATAAAATAAATAAAAATGTATACGTTCTTGCTTCTTTTATAATCCTTGAACAAAATTTATTATTGTTTCTCTAATTATAATTTGGCTTTCATAATTACTTAGTTTTCTATTAATTTCCATTAGTGTATATTTCATTTATTACTTGTAATTTAATACTTGTAACATATAATTTACTATTTTTGTAGATAAAATATTAAAGAATAAATAAATTATAAAGGTAATATAAACAAAGAGTGGCTGAAATATAATACACAGCCTCTCACAACTTGCAAAAGTAAAGAGATATTTGAACGAAAAAAATAGGTGTAGAAATATACTTTATACTTTATATTTTAATGCAGTCAGCTACACATTTCTGCCAACTGTAAACCAGTTTTATCATTGCACCAGATAAAAATACTGGCGTTATTTCTTTGATCCACGACCTCACACTACGTCCTTCATTCATCGTTTGTAGTAAAATAAATACCCTTAATATCCCCCTAAAATTAGGGAAAATAGTGAAAATTACAGGGTGCAAAATCTAGTGTTATGGTGGGTGTTGAATAGATTAGATAGAGCCTTTACTGATTTCAACTTCACAAGATCCTCGGTGGTTGCACGTAATGTACCTGGCTGAGCATTGTCGTGTTGCAGAATTATCGTGGATTGTAGAACTAAACATACATGTTTCCAAACTGTTTTAATGTTTGTATGGATTGCACAGAATATACACTCGACCCAACTTCCAGGTTGTCACATATATTTTTTGAAATTCCAAAACACTGTCAAGAATTTTTTATTTACACAGGGTTTTTTAAGTTTTTTTGTATTATTATGCACCGTAGTGATAGTAATTGTTTTGGTTTATAGTCGTTTTTCTTCTTGGCCGTAATGATTCACCCAAGTTTTATCTACCATCACAATATTGAAACTGAACTCATCTCCACGAAAATTTGTAGGAAGCTGTTCACTACATTCCCTTTCATTGTCATATGTTCTTTTCTGAGATTGTGTGGCAAACTTGAGAACTGATTTTATGGTAGTCCAGTTTGACAATAATTCGTTCTTTCTACATCCTTATCTAATTGGTGTTGCCTTTCTGTGTGTTACAACGACATTTTGAATCGATTCATCCACTTTCTCTTTTTGGTGCTTCTCATCAGTAACAGAAACATGTTGACCAATGCAACCGGTATCCTAAATATTGGTTTCGCCAGCTTCTGATGCAAGAAATTTTGTTGCTTATTTACTCA
The DNA here is from genome assembly GCF_047948215.1 of Lycorma delicatula. Lineage (NCBI taxonomy): Eukaryota > Metazoa > Arthropoda > Insecta > Hemiptera > Fulgoridae > Lycorma > Lycorma delicatula. The sequence goes on along the minus strand of NC_134460.1, from coordinate 77,323,145 downwards.
CAGTAGTTGAATAAATAAGTTCATTGGCATAAACGGCTCTTAAATGATGATAAATGCCACTAGCGTTAACTTTTTTCCTCCACTAAAAAATGACATCACTCTTAAATTGTTTTAGACGCGTTGATGGCATGCATACTCGACTCCCCAACAATGACTGCAGTCACAAAAAGAGAGGGGCGTAGGTCAGTGAGTTTGAGAATGTTAATAGTAAAGGAATGAAATCAAGATGTGCGACAATTTGTTCTCCCGTTACGTTCCAGTGTGCTTTACATTTAATCCTTCCCTTGTGTGTGTTAAAAATGTGGATATAAGTTCATTTAAATTTAAGGTTTCTTAAGAAATAAAGTATAAATTTGCTAATTTTATTATATTTCTTTAATATGAGTATGTCAACAGGTAAACGTTTTATACTATATTAATTGAAAACAATCTTTAATGAGGCGAATTATAACTTTTAAAACTAAAAAAAAATTTAAGGAATTGGAAAAAATGAAATAAGATAAAAGTTTTGGAATTGTTTATATAAGGAAGTACATTAATCAAATTGAGAGTAAAGTAACTGATTATGGTGCTACAGTGATATACTGCGTAATTTATTACTATTTGATGGATTAAATTAATGTTTTCTTATATTCTTTTTAAAAGCGTATTTAAATTTAAATATGTTGAACAAATTTATTGTGAAAATAGTGAAAAAGGTCAGACAGGTTTAAGTTTAGGACGATCCGACTTACGAGACATCACCGGTAACTAAGTTGGTAATATCCAATTCATTTATGTTTGAAACAGACGAACAAACTACTTGGTACTTTTCCTTAATTTTCCCCAACGTATAAACTTTCCTGCTCGAGTTATATTGCTTAAAAATAAATTGTTTTCTTTACATTTCATTGTTTATTTTATTATTGTAAAAATTTTGAATTACTTAGGCGCGTAATGTTATAATATTGTATAATTATTTACTATCAGAAAAGCAATTTCAAGAAAGAATGTTACCTGTTTACTCGTTAAAATACGTTGTATCTGTTTAATCGGAAAAAATTGTAAAGCACACTTTATTCAGTAAGATAAATAATTTTTACATTTTATACCAATTGTTTTTTTTTTTGAACTGAAAACTATTATCTATAAAAAAAGAACTTTGTCCCAATCATAACATAATTATAGACTGGAATTATGTTACGCGAAGTTTGCGAGTCTAGTTATTAGCATAACCTGCGGTTATTGGAGGCTCAAGTAAACTTGTCTTATAACAAAAACCAAATATAATATTAGAATTTCAGCAACAGGTAGAATAAGCGGACTAATGAAAACAATTACTTTGAATAAACTAAAGATCGCAGATACCGTAATGTCTATTGTTTGCGATCATATATCACCGAGAACAACAATAGTATACGACATTGCACTTTTAATCTTACACTTTTAATGACATACGTAAATTATAACCGATCGATAGCAAGCTGGAAATTTCATTGATCAAAATCCGATCAACATATACAATCCATTGGAAGATTTCCAATTTTTTGGACGTTCTTCCAAATCTGAACTAAAGGTCAATAGCAGCATCCTGATCCCCGTAGGGGAAGACGCCTTGTGGCGATCCGGGTCGCCACTACCACCCCTCTCCATTCGTTGCCATGATGAGCTTTACTGGAGGTCGTCTTTTAGACTTTCTAAACTTCATAACACAACATAGTCATCAGTTAGGCCTTTGTCAGGATGCCACAGATGCAAATACTCGGAAGAAATTTCCATCAGTGTATTTACAACCTACTATCGCCTTCGTAAGATGATCTCTTTCAACCACGACGACCTACCATAACTTACAACCCGCAACTATCAAATTAACCGACTCGCAAGAAGCGTGATCCCCTCACCTTTCTGTAACACCAAAGGTTTTACACAATAATTCTTTCTATATCTAACTTCAATTAGACTATGCAATCAGATCATTACTTGATTGCGTCCTTAGAAACTAAAATACTATCCTAATACCAACAAAACAAGTGTTGATTCAATTTATTCCAAGTCTACTTGATTTAATTAAAAGTTAAGAAACAGGTCTAACATTTAATAAGCCTCTAATGAAAATATATCCTATTTCTCTCTGGTCTGGTCCGCTTTCGGAAGTGAGATAAATGCCTACATCCTCCCATACCGCTACTCCATCACAGAGTTCTCCACACATCCACTCTCATCCTAACAACGAATTTCTCAGCTAACCGAGGATCGATACCAAAACGCCCATCTTGGCACACAGGAAGTACGCACACAGAAAAAGCAGCAAATTTCTTGTTAAATTAGTTATACGAATTTCTACGGCTTCATTATTTTTCTCCCTACGTCGATCCATTTGAATGCCTCCTGAATGGTGTTAACTTTAATTTATTTTTATATTTTTTTAAAATTAATAAATGACAACTTTAAAAGGAAAGGACAGTTAACAGTAAAGTACTAATCGTTCATCGCCACATCGTATTGTGTTGTATTTGATTGCCCTACGAGTGTTCCTTAATGCTGATTTTCTGTTCAATTCAATCAAGCGTTAAATGACGCGGTTTCACCCGACAAGCGAGGTCTTCAAAATCGTAATTTAAACGAATCCATATTACTTTTGATAATTTCTGTGGTTGACTGAATCTACGTGCGTTATCTTACGCGGCGTCATTTAGTTTTTTTCATATTCATCTCTGTAGTAGTGGGGAAAAATGGAATTAGGAAGCTGGACATTATTGTTGAAAAACATCCGTACGCGTGAAATCATAAAAAATAATTATATGAAATCAATTGCGTAGAAATCGTTCCAAAATTTTTTTTTTTAAATTCATTAAAAGGACTGGATGCTGAAGAAAAATAAAGAATTGGATTGCTCTTAAATTTTTCATATCGTATTCATTTCATACCATATTTCAAATCATATTCTATTTGCTTTCAACCTACGTATACTTTTGAGAAACTGTATATGGAAATAACATAGTAGAATAAGAACTAAATAAACACGTAGGTATACTAACCACGAAAACTGGCGTCATTTAACGCTCGAGGAGCCAACCATATATTTAACTAACATCAATTGAAGCCTTTTTTTTTCTTTTTCTGTTTAGCCTCCGGAAGCATCTGACGCTGCTTCCGGAGGCTAAACAGAAAAAAGGATACGTCAGAGGATGAATGAAGGTGTTATGTATGAGTGTAAATAAAGTGTAGTCTTGTACAGTTTCAGGTCGACCATTTCTGAGATGTGTGGTTAATTGAAACCCACCCACCAAAGAACACCAGTATACACGATCTAGTATTCAAATCCGTATAAAAGTAATTGCCTTTACTAGGATTTGAAGGTTGGAAATCAGCTGATTTGGGAACACGCGTTTACCCCTAGACCAATCCGGTGGGTATAAATTAAAGCCAATTGCAGCGATATTATTTATCGCTTCGTAGATACGGTCAGTTATAACAAGTAATATAACGCAAAACTAGCTTTTTTAACGTTCTTGAAGTCGTAGCTTAATTGTCTATAAGGTATTATTATTATTTTGCAAGGCAACTTCTCTTGTTCTAATTATCTATAATGTGACAATAATTCTGTTTTCATCAAGCGGTTTAAGTTGAAAAATTTATTTACCGCGTTTAATATTCTAGTCTTGGCCGCACGATAAATTCTATACCGATTATGGTATTTGAATATTTTTTTTTATAACTCTACTCAGTAAAAATTCTATTCTGAAAATAAATATGAACTACTAAGGTTATCGGGCAGATTTTCTTAATGGTATACTTCATAGAACATCGCTTTATTTTTTTCTTTTTTCGTTTAGATCTAACTTACTATACGCGGAGATTTAATGCAGGTATTATAATTTTTTTTTTCAATGAAAGTTTTTTGATATCAAACCTGATTTCGATAATCTCTTTTTATACGAAATATATACGGAACAGTAAATATGGGTGGAAAAATTTACGTGACAAAGTTCATCCTTGTCATCGGCTAATATCAAGTAATCGAACTAAAATATTACATAAATTGTTTGATTTTTCAATTAATTTCGTTTATAAGTTCGATCTAAATAATAAAAATGAAACATCGGGGTAAATATCTACATACATGATTGATATTAAATAACTAATGTTTTAACGTTTATTACTCAGATTTTTCATAAGAAGATGGGTCATTTCATGGAAATTAATTAAACCGTGATGGCTGTAGTCTGCCTATAAAAACTATTTGTAATTTATTTAATATACACAGCTTAGAATTACGGTTTTATTAAAGCGGATGCTTATTTAAAACATGATTCGATTAGAGGTTTCTTCTACTTGTTAAAAATACTGGATGACATCTCGTACCTAAATTCTTACAAATGGTTCACGTACAAGCCGTTCATGCACGATATTATATTTCCTAAAAATATTATTGACGTTTGAGAGTGTGAACCTAGTAAAGGTGGAAATATGCCAGCCGCTGTCAAGAGATATGCTAATTATCACGGTGATGATTGTATGATTGCAACTATCCCCCAAACTTATACAAATAATATAAACGGAGTACTTTTTGTTATTCTTGAAGCGTGCAAATTCTACTTCAGGAAGATATGTAGGTTTGTGAGTTAATTCAATCTCACATATTTTCCTCTTCTTCTAATTCCATCTCACGTTGTTATCGTGTGTAAGCTGCTAATTCAGTATCCCTACCTTTTCAAATACATTCCCTATTTTAAGTATTCGACGTACAGTAATGCAATCGTCGTTTTTCCAATCTTCACAACTAGTAGTGTCAATTTGTGATGATGATAGAGCTTTGAATGTCCCGCAGCGATATCAAAAATTCTTCTCATTCATATGATAATATTCGTTAATAAAATTCTAGTTAATATGAAATTTTAATTACATGTTTGAATTTGATATTTTCATTTTACATATACATTTATTTAATTTAAAAGCCGACTGTTTAAATTTGAACGCCAGAGATATTTTAGGTTTTACTATATATATATATATATATATATATATATATATATATATATATATATATATATATTAAAGAAAGATCAAGCAGTGGTCACAGTGGAATGATAATTGTTTGTACGTACGGAATTATCTAAACAATTCCCATTAATAGCTATGGGATCGCTTGTCTCAAGAGCAAGCAATTACACTTAGCCGTATACCGTTTTTGAATTACTACTCTAATGATTCCGCTTTTCCATCCGGTGTTTTTTTAGTGGTCACTGGAAACTAACGTGGCTCAAATAAATAAATTATTATATCTGTCGTATTCAGTAATAATTCTTTTTTTTTTTTTTTATTAGTTTTCTTTAAGTGAATTTTATATTTGTAATTTGTTGATGAATTTAAGTATTTAATTCTCAGTTTTTTTTTTGCTTGTTAACGGGGTAATAATAATGTAGGTATATAGCTTTTACTTATTGAAAGTATGTTGAAAAGGCATAGCGGTTTCATTTCTGTCTTTTTTGCCCTGGATGGTCAATAGATCAAGGATTAGTTGTACAACTGAAATTTTAACTTAATTGGTATCTTGATGTCTATCGATTCAAATTACATACTCTTTTTGTGGCAGTAAATTTATTTTATTAAACGTCAAGTTATTGTTAAATTGGCTTTTCATGAACAAGTTACTGTGTGTCCAGATTAAGTACATCCATATGGGGAGTTCCATATTATCAGATAGCCTTTCTCAATCGGTTTTTAAATAAAATTATTGCATCGATGTTTTTCAATTCAGGTTTCTCCAATTTTTCAACGACCCAATAATCTTTTTGTAATGATTATTTATAAGAAATCCCACCTGAAACTCAATTTATACTTACAGTTAAGAAAAGTATTATTTGGATGCCTACGATTTTTCATATAAAGTATATTAAAAAATACTGTTAAACCAAAAAAATTTGATCTATTCATACGTGTTTTATAAAAGATTGCGCGTGTTGTTTAGCGTTACCTATAATATGCAACGTCATGTAAAGATGGTGTTTTAAGAAAGTGAGAGAGGTAGCCTACTTTGTTTTGTTTGGGTTAAAATAAGTAAAAATATAAATATTTTGTTTTCTCATGATGCTGCAATCTGTGCACAATAAAATGTAACGCAGAAGAAAAACGCTTGTCTTTCAGTCATATTCTGCAAACCATTTAAAAGAAAAACGTTTTATAACGTTTTATACTGAATTAAAATCTTCTTTTTTTTTAATTACAGTCTTCTAACTACACAAATAAAGAAGAATATTTGTGAGAACTTCGTCTACTGCAGGAGCGTATCAGAGCTTCTACGTTGATGGAAAGTTGACGTAGAACTACGTTATACGAACGATGGAAAGGTTGGAGGAAAGAGAGCATCGCCTGCAGCAGAACGGTGTCAGAACATCTACGTCGAGGGCAAGGGAAACGTCGTAGGAACGTCAGTTATGTATAGAACAAGGTTGACGTAGAACGGAGGATTCTAGAATTGTGTGATTCGACATTCTGATCTAAAATTGGAGATATTTAATTACTACAGTGCTGGATACGATCACTATACCCATCCTATAGTCGTATCCTGACTTCCGTAGGAAAAGATATCCGCCTTGCGATGATTCCCTTCCGTTATTAGGCCTGATGGGCTTTACCGGAGGTCGACTTTTGGACCCTATAAACTTACAGTCATCATAACAAATCATAGTCATCAGCTAGGCGACATGTTAGGATCCCACAGATGCAAATGCCTCGGCAGACATTTCTATCAAGTGTAGCCTTCGTTTGTTTGGCTTCTTCCAACCTCGACCACTTACTATAAGTTAAAATCTACAACTGTCAAATTAATCGATTTGCAGACGCGCAATTGTTACTATTGTCAAAAACCGTTGAAAATCATTGTACCATTGTAAAAAAGTGTTTCCAGTCATTCAATTACGTAACATCGACGCATAATAAAATATGGAAAAAAAACAACTCATCGTAAGGAATCTGTTGCTCAACGTAATAATGCAGAATCATCACAGGAGAAGATATATTTAATCCTCACATTACTTTGACATCCAGTGACACAAGTATGCCTTTTGAGTTCAAAAGATTTGCAGTTTCCCATCCGACTTGCATTCGCTACGAATATCAACAAGACACAGGGATAAGGGATATTGTGTGGCAAATATTAACCTGGAAAGTCAATGTTTTTTCACGGCCAATTTATATGTAGTTTGCTCAAGAGTCGGCACGCCAAATCATTTTTTTGTCTGCGCTCCGGACGGACCAATAAAAAATATAGTGTACAGGCCTTACATTAAAAGCTTTATGATAAATAAAACTGCTGTCGGTGTGCCACCTTCTAACCACCCTTCGCCTCTTATATACACAAAAAAAATAAATGAAGCTCTTTAGTGTACTCTGCTCAAAACCCGGGAAACGCCGGGTAACCGAGCTAGTGTATTTGGTAAAACTCTATAGTAATTTCGGAAAATTACGTATAACATAAATTTACGTGTTACATAAATTTTAGTTTCAATCAATAAACGAAAGAAAAGAAGGTTTATAAACGAAAGGACAATTACCAGTGTAACTGCTAGATCTTTTAGTTGTTTGTTAAAATGTACGGGCTGCGGCAAAAAATAATATTCTCATGTAAAATGCGCTTCTGTTTAAAACGCGTAATTTAGGGATTATATTTGTTTAAAAATGTTATTAATTAATTGATATGATATTTCAGAAATCTTCTGATAAAAATAAATATTTCATTGTTCAGTGTATTACCCACACTGAACAAGTGTGGGTAATCGTAGTATGTATTACGCCGTGAATCCTTTGAATAGGTTAATTATTATCAGATAATACTGCCGAGAAACGATATGAAATCGATAGTGTGAAAATAAAACTTGTAAGATTTCGCCTCGGAACTGCAAATTTACTCGATAGGAAAGCTCTCTCTGGCATTGATCGAGTACAAAATTTGCATTGTAAATTGTTAATGTACTAATACAACACAGTAATTACAGTAATGTAATTCACAGTACAGCGCTAATTTAATAATTAACCTTTAAATCTTTGATCTTAAGTAATAACAAACCGATTTACAAGCTAAGCTTACAACAGTTTAATATTACGACAGTAAAATAATGATGCTTACAAAAGCGTGGATAACTTTTACAATTTTCCTAAGCGATTTGTATAAAAAATACTTATATACTTCATTGTTTCCGTAGCGAAAATTAAAAACAAAAAATAATAGTAATAAAACATCCTCATTGAGACATGATTAAATAGAAATAAAGAAAAAAATATTACAAAAAAGCACTGTATCTTGGGCCTTGATGTTCTTTCATTTTATATTTATTTATATTTTTTAACTGCAATTTAACTTCCAGAACTTCTGTTTATTATAATAAATTTGAATTAATTTAAAATTAGAGAATAATTTGAGTGGTGATTAAGACCCTTTATGCTTATTGTACCTGATGATCAATTACTTAATTAAATTATGTTTTTGATACATATGTAATCAACTAAATAATATAATTATTACAAGGTTTTATATGCGTTGGATCGTATATTGTGCTTTAAGACAGCTTTTTTTACTGGAGGAAATGTTATTTAAAAAAAAAAAAATTCTGTACAGAAATATGGTATTTATATTAATTAAAGCGGTAGTTTTTATTTTTATTATTAATAATCCTACTAGACGGTTTCTCCATTTAAAAATTAGCGAAAAATTAATAGAAATAGATGCGAACAAAATACGTATTCGTAAAAAGAAAATTGTTGCGTAGTATAATATTTTTATTTTTATAAAAAAACCTTTTTATTTTTAAAATGTAGCATTAAATTAGATAGATCTTTTGTATGCATCCCTTTTGGCTTCATGGTGAACATTATTATCGTAAAATGTTTTTAGTTTGCAATTGTTACATAATATTTTGAATAGAGGAAAATTCAGATTATCAAAACCGTTGAAGTGTCAGAAAAATTTTCTTTTTAAAGTTACTCGGGATTCTTCAAATATGATACTAAGTAATCATAATTTATATATATATATATATATATATATATCTTAATTATCTAATACTAAGTAACAAGTATCACCGATTTTCATTATAGGGAACACCGATGGAATTTTTAACTGACCATTTGCGAAATTTTATTAATGATCTAATTCTAATTTTTTTTTATCAAGACGATAGAAATTTAGAAAATTGTTGACATTTTTAGTGCTGATATCGGTACTGTCCATTCCATTATTCGTGACAAACTGAGTTACTGCAAAAAATGTTCAAGGTGGGTTCCGAGGTGGTCGGCTCAAAATCACAAAGACATTCTCATATTTTTACGGAACTTCATAACTGTTTTTATGAGCACATCAAACTTTATTTTTTTAGACGGAAGAAGGGGATTAAAAAATATAATTAACCACAACATGAACAGTTTACAAATATGTTACATCTTAAATACAGAAAGTTCATTATTGATATTGATAGAAATACTATTATAAATTAATTGCTGAACAGGTTAATCACATATATTATTCATTATTACCAACCGAAATTCAACAAAAAAAAAACTATCTGAGTCATTGAGTAATTAAAGAGACAAATGAAATAAACTAAAATTGTCTGATATTCAAGTTGGCATCCCTGACGTAGAAAATGTTACATATTCGAAAAGAATTTCATTACTATCCTCTTTTGTTTGTTTAAAAATATTGGCTCAGCTTGAAACGTGCACCGTAAAAGAATAACGTGTTGTAATTCTAATATTTTTATTCTCTGAAGGTTTAAAACAAGCTGAAATTCAATCGCGGATATTATAGCAGTATAGTAAAAACTCTATTAACTGTGTAAATTTTTATAAGTTGCTCTAACAGTTTAAATCGAACTTAACAAGTGTCCACCGATTTTCTCATAGCGGAAGACCTGTGGAGGTTTTGGCTGATGCTTTGCAAAATTACATTAATGATATTATTCACAACTTTTTTATCAAGACAATAAAAATTTAGGAAATTGTTGAAATTTGTGTGGCTAATTTCTCTTTCTATTATCTATGATTAGTCAAATTACCACAAAAAGTGTTCCGAGATGATCGAGTCAAAATTACTGATAATATCATCTTTGCATGGAACTTAACGGATTTTAATTTGCGATGAGACTTGCTTTCATCACTTTAAGCCAGAATTCAAATGTCACCCTATGAAATGGAAACATCCGAATTCGCTCGCCTGGAAAAAATTAAAAAACTTACCGCATTAGTCGGTAAAGTGATCCTAACTGTGTTAGAATAAACTCCAGTTTCTTTCGATTATTTATAATAACAAACTCCAGTTTCTTTCGATTATTTATAATAACAATGTGCAATTAACAGTGAGTAATATTGTGACATGCTAGAAAATAAAATAACAAATTAGAAGGTTACGTTCTTCTGCATGATAACGCCCGTCCCCACACCCCACAAACACGGGGAATTTCAAAACTTGGATCGGGAGGTGTTACATCCACCTTACAGTCCCGATCTTCCAACATCAGATTTTTTTTTAATTTGGTCCTATCAAAGTGTTTGTTTTTTCGTGGCACCGAATTCGGAAGTCGTTTAGGAATGCGGTTTAAGAATATGTTGTAAAGTACCGTAAGCCTTATTGTGGTTGAATAAATAATCATTTTTCTATAGTTACTTTTCTTTTTTAAGTACTGAACAACACTCGTAATTAAATTAAAAGTAAAGATAAAATATTTACTGCATTGTTTTGAAAACGAACTATAAAGAAGGCTTCGTGTTATGTATAACCTATGAACCTATAAAAAATATAACCTATAGATATAGGTTATAACAAAAAACATATAACAAAAAAAAGTGTACGTTTTTCTTATTAAACGAAACGTAAATATATAATATCCTATTATATCTGTTATGTACGATTACTTTACTCCCAATTTAAAAAAAGTTTCTTATTCCACTCACTCACGTTTTCTTGTAATATTCAACTTATATTTACAACCAAATTCACTTATTTGAATGATTATTACCTATTTTTGTAGATAGATAAACTTAGTAACTTCTTTTTCAATTTCTCAGTAGAAAATTCTCAGTAGAAAAACTTTTAAACGAAGAATTATATATATTAATAACAGGTTTACGCCCACTTAAATTTACTGATGGAAAATAAATGAATTTAGTACCGTGCGAAAAATTCCATATCAGACCGGGATTAGAACCCGAAACCTCCGAATGAAAAGCAGAGACGCTGCGCAATTCATGACATTTTTACACGTTATAAAATTGCCATTTCATCTCATTCTCTGAAGCAATACCTATTGATGGTTCTGCAGGCTAAAAATAAAAACCATTCCGCCGATCGGGAGATTGGAAAAAAGCCACAAAAATGATTTAAAGATAATTTTTATTTGTTTGTCGTCATCATTAATTAGTATTCGATTATTATTGATATGTATCTTGTAGTTATTCAAAATATTTTCACCTTAAATTTTAAGAAAGTTAGTTTGTAAAATTAGGATAAAAAATAATATATATATATATATATATACATTTCAAACACATTATGTTTGATTAGGTACGTTGTTAATAAAAGTTTACTCTGAAAACGATCTTTTTTTTATACGAGCTTTGTTTTTTTGTAAGCTTGTGAAGCAATAGTCTTTAGTTTAAATAAAAATGAAACAATAATTTCATTTAAATAAAACAGAGTTATAAAAAAGAGAGATGTAAATTTTGAAATATTATATACTGAATTCTTCTTTATGTTTAATGTTCCAAAATCAAAGGCAATTAATATATGTTAGTACTTGTTTGTTTTAAATTTTGTATTGACAAAAAGATGGAAATCTAAAAAAAAGAACAGTGAATTATTTTACCTTTCGTGCGTGTTTGAAGTTAATTTTATTAATTTTTTCAAAGAAAAATAAAAAATATTTTTTATAAAATATCTATTTTTTTTTTTTTTTTTTTTTGAAGTAACATGATTAAATCGCTGATATACAAAACGAAACAGGTATCTTTATGTTTCATCCGGATGATTCTGGATTCAAATTCTGGTTCAGGCTTGATATTTTCAGCACAATACAGTTTTATATATATATAAACATGGTAACTGATGTCAGATACAAAGTGTTTATATATTGGAAACATTAAATAAAATAATTTTTTTATTTAAAAGTAATCTCTATTTTAGCAGTTCTTTTCAGAATTTTACGCTGCGTTTCCTGTATAATATTACGTAACAAATGAAATGTAAAGGTTAAAAAAAAAACTGTTTTTTGCATTTCTTACTTCTTGATGTTTTGGATTTTTTTTTAATTCTGTTAAGTATGGTATATTTATTGGGCACATATTTGGTTTATCTCAAACTTTGGCGTTGTTTAAAACTATAAACAATAAATGAATGTGATGTTTTTTATATTAAAGAAATAATTTGATACTGGAGTTGAAATTATGAAGGGTCTTGTTGTTAAGCTGGCTTTTATAAAAACTAATGTCAAGCTTTATAACGACAAATCTAAAATGTTACTAATTTTAATTTTTTTCTAGTATAGGGATTACTATTTATTTTTTTTGTTTTTTACCTGGAAGGGACTTGTTACGCTATGACTGGATTCCCTTATTGAACAATATATAGGTTATAAATTATAAAATTCAAGATAATTCCTGGATATATTTATTACTTACGTATGAACGGGATGATTCACTTACATCGTCGGTTAGAGTGTCAAAACCGCAGAACTGTAAGAGTTTTAGATGGCGACCGTTATTTATAATTAAAATAATATTACTAATATAATTTTTGTGTTATTTTCTGGTAATCTTGATTTTTGGTAATCTTAAATTATTCCTAAGGCTTTTTATTTTATCCTAACACTTCTCCTGTGTCTTCTTTATCAATATATATTAAAAAATATAAATAATAAAAGTTCAGCTTACCAACAATTATAAAATGTTTAAATCTATTCAAACGCTTTCGGACCTTCATCCATCCTCAGGAATACCCACTTGATTAATTATAAAAACTCTACATAATTATTCGTTTAAAATGTGATAAACTAAAATTTTATAACCGTAACAATTGATTGTCATATTATTAAAAGCATAGTAATTTTAGTACTAAAAGTATAATAACAGTCATACTTAAAAGTAAAAACATGTCCTGTCAGTAAAAGAATCTCAATTTGTATGGTAATATAAAATGAAAACAGTTTGGCCAACCTAATAATCCTTAATTATTGTTTACAATTCGTTTAAATAAAATTTAGTTTGTTCGTTCAAAAACGTACGTCGTTCGTACGAAAATTTAACCTAATATATAAATTCCTTTCATATATTGTGAAGTTTTTTATTAATAATTTTAATCGAGGAGAACTTAAATGTCAAGATTTTTTTTAAAATAATCTTATCTTCTAACACGAAACAGTATACGAAGATTATTTAGGGATATATGCAAGGGTCTCGGCGATGGTAATAATAGAGGGCAACTATAAGTTTATTCGCAGCAAGTGGAGTCTAGTCCCGTAGGAAGTGTATTAATGATTAAGACCGGTTTGACTTCTATCCCACGGGAACTCCTGCGGTGTTTCCCTTCAAGCAAAACAAGCGTCTGTACTGTGTTGTTAGTCATTTAATTTACAATCTGATAATCATATATATTCTTAGATTCAGTATAGTAAATCAAGCAGCTAACGTTACATTTCTGTAATTTACCTCACTTTACTTTAAAATTATCGCTTTGTATTTATATTTTGAACCTTGTAGAAGGATTAAAAAAATAATCTTAATATTAAATTTAAAAACCTATTAAAGTTATTACTTAAAATTATAAAAAAAGAGAAATTTTAAAATTAACAATCCTTATTTTAGTCAGTAGAGTAAGATTATTATTTAAAGAGAAACCGAAAAAATGTTACAGTTAAAGGAAGTTTATTCCTTATGGTTCTGATATCAAGCTATTTGCAATGAAGCGTCTTAATAAAATTCTAAGTTTGTCATTAAATATTAATTATGACCATTTAAATTCAAGTAAAAAGTAAAGAATCGTCTTTTGGAGCTATCTTAAAATTCAGAAATAGTTTTAAAGATGGAAAAATGGACTGTCAGATCATTGTTTAACAACCTGTAATATGAATGTGAAAACTTATTTTTAGAAAATAAGAAATCTCGCCTTATTCATGTGGAATATCTTTGCTAAAAAGAATAATTACTTATTCTTAAAGAAATAATAATATCTATTTTTATCAAACCAAATAAAAAGAACTATTTTCGTATAACCAAACACAAATATTAGGGTAGACTAAAGATCACTTCCTATGAAATTTTTTATTATTAAAATATTATAATTTTTTTTTCTCTTTCACATTAAACTAAGACAAGATTAATTTTGCCAAAACACACCCTCCAAGAAAGGATACAAATAGCCAAAATTACTTGGAAAGTAAGAAGAATGTTTATGAAACACAATTAAAATTTTGAAAGTCTTACAAAACAAGAAAATCACCTTATGGCGTAGCCATTCACGCAACGGTTTTGAAATTTAAACAGACTGGATCAGTGGATGAGAAAGACCAAGATCTTCTAGAAAAAAGGCCAATCTCTGTGGGGTAGTGGTAGCGTCTTGGCTTTCATTTTAAGGTTCCCGGTTTGAATCCAAGTCAGGCATGGCATTTTTCATACGCTACAAAATTCCATTTCCGTATCCCACACACAGGCTTCAAGCTTATGTGGTGATATTTTGAAGTAAAAAAAAATATATATATATATATATATATATCTAGGTTTCCTGAACAATTTAAGATGGACGTCATTAAAAACAGTAATATCGTTAACACCTTCGGAGAAGTTGCTGCACAATTAGTTCCGAAATAGAACCTATCTGAAAGAATTTCCACATAATTTTAAAGAAAGTAAGTAATGATTTTTAACGTATTTAAGGACTATCAAGTCTTTTCAACAAATTCCTTTCCATCTAACGATTTTTATGATCTTTTTAAAAACTTTTCTGAAATTTTTTTTTCAACTTGTTGCATAAATGTGAAGTCCATCCAATCAATATTTTTAAATTACAGTCTGTTACGTGAAGTGTTTTTAATTGTAAAAAAAAATAATTTCCACAGATATGCGGAAATAATTAGGAATCTAAGAAATGTTACATACTGTATATATTTTAATTATAAAAAAATTGGTAAATTTTTATTTTTTTAGAATTTGAATATTTTGTAAAACGGGCCTGCTAGTAGTTTTCGCGCTTATGAAAAATCTGTAGCTTTTACATAAGCTCAGTCAGGTTCAATTATAAAATAAAACTAATTTATAAATCACTATAGTGACTTTTAAATTGTTTTTTTTGTTCCATACAGCCCTGAATGGAACGATTATTATGTATACTTTGAAATATTTAGTGTAGCGTAATAAAATGTGTACGTAACTCTGTTATGCGAGTACTAAATAGATATACGTCTATGTACGCCTACCTATACTTAGATATAACAAGCCATGTATAATGTATCCTTGTGTTACATAAATATTCAATAGCCTAAAAGAAATAAAAGACCCCTTTATGGATGAAACTCAGGTCGGATAAATTTCATAGTTTACATTATAATTTATGAATATCATAAGCGTGAGTAATGTGCAGTGTTTTAGGCCGGCCGTACAACAAAATACCGAGTAGTGTAGTTTACATAAAATTGTAATAAGATAATAATTTTAAAAATTTGCACAAACCGTTTTGTACTAGAGTTTTTTTTCTTTTATATGTGCCGACGTGTTTAATAATCTAACCTTTCTTTCTTTCTTTTAGCTATTAAAACCTTAACTGAAACAGGAACACTACCCCATCCAAAACCGATTCGATCCGCACTGCCGTCCCTCCATGACTAAGAAGGGAAGAACATTAATTAAAACTTCTCTTACGGAATTCAATTCTTCTTCGTAGATCTTCAGATATTCTCGAAGAAGTAAGAAAATGAATTCTCCGGCTTCCCAACTTCTCCCAAAAGAAATTCATTAGAAGTTAACGGATATAAAGATGTAATTTTCTTTTACACGAGTTTCGATATCGACTATATATAAAATTATTATAAAATTCTAATACAGCTATCTCGATATCGTGTTCTATTAATTTAATTGAATTGATAATAATGTTCTCACGTCTTAATATTATTTTTATAACGATTGAAATAATATTCTAATTAAAAAATAATATCAATTATTATATTATCCTTAAACGTGGAATATTATGTTATTTTATTGAATAACATTATTCCATAAATTGATTGAATGTATCCGTTGAACTATAAAATATTTCCTTAATGATGAAAGGGTGATGGTTATGTACTACTGTCTACTTATAGAAATGATAGATTTTTTCATTGAAAACATATACGAATATGTACGAAATAAAATCTTGTAAGATTTTTTAATGCACAAGAGATACTTCACAAAAATTACAGGAAATTTATACAAGAGTTATTTAAAATTTATCTCCTTTAATGTTTTACTTTGCCAGATGTTTTGTTATAGAATATACTAAACAAAGAAAAGTATGATAATCGGAATCGGGTTAAATTTGGCATGTGCAGGTTTTTTTCAGATCTTGATGTTTTCAACACTTCTTCCAACAAACAATATTACTATAGAAAAATTCTGGAAGAGGTACATTTAGTACATCCAGTCTTCAGACTGAATGGAAGATCTACATCCAGTCTGGAGGACTGGATGTAACAATTTGGATGAAAATTGACATGATGCATTGATATCAGTTTGATTACAATTTTTCAAGTGGGAAATACGAATTATTTGGGATCCGTAACTTAAAAATTTACTCAGTGTGGGAACATTTTTTACACTTAATTTAATGCCTCTTAGGTAGCTAAGATATTTTCTGATTGTGTTTGGTTTTATTCATTTCCCTATAAAGGAAATGAGGTAAAACTCCTTTTTTGTCATTTTTGGACACAAAGTCACATTCTTTTACTAATTAAATGATATATTATTAAATAACGATAATAATTAATAATAATGATAATTATTAAATGATGATATACTATTACATTAGTATGTCACTTTGATTTTCTATTAGGACAATTTCATTCGAAGGTAAGAATAATAAATCTAATTTTTTTTTGACAGTTATGTTTTTGCTGATATATTCAACAAATAATAAACAGATTTTTATGACATTTTGAACGGTGAATTCTGATTACGAATCATTGATATCATTTAATTTTGGTTACAACATGTGAAGGGATGAGAAGATACGGTCATCTCAAAATTGAGATGAAAAGTGAAATAAACTTTTTTCACATAATCCAATGTCTTTTAGCAGCTTTTACCGTTTTGGTTCGTGTTATCCGGTTTTAAATTAGAAGAAAAAGGTCAAAAAACATTTTTTTTCCACTTTTTTCATTTGTTTTAAAACTTTCTAGTGTTAAAACCCAAAGCAAAAACTAAAATCAACCTTGAATTTGCAAAATAGTTAGGAATAATATTTAGAAATATTGATAAATAGTATTTAGACTGGCAACCACAAAAAAACCTCAGACCTTAATACTATAGAAAATGTTGGTCTCATTAAAAATGAAGTTGCTGTTATGTGGATCTGTCAATCGGATTCTAAAAGTAAAAATCCGTTATAAAATTATTCAAAAGTATGTCAAAATTAATCTATGCAGTTATTAAAGCTAACGACTTAATTATTTCCTTTCTAAATAGTAGTCTGGTGAAGGTGAAGTCTAATGTAGCCAGAGGATACAAATATTTGATTATAGTTAGTAAAACAGAAATAATTTGGGTAGGAGACAATAATTCGATGGATATTTCTACAAAAGGAAGTATTGAATAAGTTAAACGAGTTTTTTAAGAAGTAGTGTGGTTTTAATAATTCTGAATTTAAGATAAGCTTCATTATGCCTAATGAAAAGCTGAAACTTTAAACAAAATTTCGCCGGATAAATTTAAAATTCTTTTAACCCGTGATTAAAATTAAAAAAAGATTAAATAAACGAAGCTCCCGTTTCCTTCTTAATGGGTTTTATTTTTTTAATTTTGTATTTTTTCTGTTTAGCTAACAATGTATTTTGACAAATTTTATATTAAAAACTTTTATATTAATATAGATTTTTTCCGAATATATATTTTAAAATTGCAATTCATCTCCTTTTACGAAATTTAGCTCGCGTTTCTCTAGACGATGATTGCTGGTAATAGATAAAACTGGTAGTGACAGGAATGCCGGATGCAAGGTAAACGTCAATGTAAGTCCTAAATCAAATTTTTCAACCGACCTTATTACTTAGCAAGTAAGTCGGTAGAATATTTCCCCTCCATCTTTTTTTATCTCCGGGACCCCCCGTTAGGTATTGCTTCAGAGGATGAGATGAATGATTTGTAGTGTGTGTGAAAATACCATGCCTGACCGGGATTCGAACCAGTGGCTTCCGGATGAAAGGCCGAGACGCTACCACTCGCACCACAGAGGCCGGCTGAATATTTCTACCTGTCATTTCTTCTGGGTACCGGCTGATCATACCTTATTTTTTAGTTCTTCCTCCTTGAATGAGTAATGCGGAATTTGGATTCTAATGTCCTGGTACCATATGTGGTATCAATCTAATCTGTCACTATGTTATATTTTACAAATACAATGGCGTCGCTTTTTTTACTAAAAGAAATGAATTCATAACTTTTTAAGTTAATTAATTTGTTATAATTTTTTATAGTTTTATTTTTGCTGTTGAATATGAAAGAAGAGCTGAAATTGTGATTAAAATACGAAGTGATCTTTCTGAACCGTTAAAAGTTCAAGTCAAAGTATTAGGAATGGTTTTATCTATTTTATTTTTTATTTTATGAGTAACAATGTGAAATATTTAAAGTTAATTTGAATTAATTTTGCTCAACTGGGACTTATTGAAACAGTTCACTAATGACTTTAAAACTATTTTTTTTTTATTGGCGCACATGCGCACGTGTGTGTTTGTGCGTACCTACTACATGACGTACGTATTTCAATATAAAGGTAGTTTAATGTTAATAAATTACATTTGAAATTCGTTTAGTATAATTTGGTTTTCACACATATATTGTGTCGTTAGCAAGTCAATTTGTTATTAGGTTGGCCAACCTGATGTTCCCTTTCCCTATTAAAACCCCTCTTTCGCAGTAGATTAGAGGACTAAGTTACCGTAATTGGCATCAAATTATCTTCCATACAGAACGCTGATTTAATGCAAGTCAATATCCGGCATTCAATGAAGTAATTATCGTAATTGCGCACTTCTGAAACCAACTCTGGTTCTGACAGATTCAACTATATCAGAAAAAAAATTACCTCTATTGCTATGAAATGACTGAATCGTTGAACGTTGCCATTTTTCCCCTATTTCTTTTATTTTATTATGTAATTTTTTTTAGATTTTGCAATGGCAGTAAATTATTATTCTTCTTTTCGTACTGCTTTTTAACTTTTTTTTTAATAGAAACTTTAATAACTTTTTTTTTTTTAAAAACTTTATATAAAATATATCTGTAGCCTCTACAGTAATGTATCTGTTTGGGATTACTATCTTCTCCTTAGATGACATCGATATTAATGTTATAAATCTGTAATTAATTGATTGCCAAAATTATTAATTAACCAAAAAATAATTATAATAATAAATTGTTACGGTGGACGCTCTTCTCACTTCTGCCAGATCCGGCTGAGTATTTACTACACCCCACCCAATTTCCAGTCATATACGCTTCATTAATCGTGGAAAAGCGATCCGTTTCTAAGTATCTCTTTCTTAAATTAGACTAGATCTTGATTATACGATTTTACAGCTAAACATTTTTCATATTACTATACTTTATATAATTTAGAAAGAAAATAAGTGAAAATAAAAAGTGTAATAAATAAGTGAAATAAGAAAATAAGTTCAAAAATATCATTAAGCAGATTTTTTCGTATTAATTTTTATTTTATTGCATTATTACCTCAAAAATATTTAAAAACTCCTGAGCGGTTAAAATATAAATAATAAAATAATGAGAAATAATTTTAAATTATTCGAACCCCGGCCTCCGGGTGAAAGGCCGAGACGCTATCACTCGCGCCACCGAGGCCGGCAACTTATCATTGTGTTTGTATTTGTGAATGCATAATATTATTACTAAAAAAAAAATAATTATTTATTCTTTAAAAAAAATATAATATCTACCTCTATCAAAACCAGTAAACAGAAGTGTTTTCGTGAAATTGGAAAAATACTTTGTCTACGGAAAAAGGCGTTGCTATTATTATGCTTCTGTTGTATTTTTTAATACATTCACGTAATAATTTTCCTACCAATTTATTTAAAATACGGAAAATATTTTTTTTTTTGCAAAAAAACTCTTGTCGATAAATTTTTGAATAATAAATATAAAAAATCATGAACATAAATATGTTCTCAAATCATTTTCATTATCTGAGTCTTCTGAATTGTGAATGAATATCTTGTGGTTATTATTTTTTTTTATTTAATATCGTCATGAAATTTATTTATCATAAAACTATTTCATGTATTTATATTTTAAATAAACAATATAAATTTTAACATGAATATTTTATTTTATAATTAGTTGATTTTGTGTTTTGAGACGATTGACCTGTGACAGGTTTTTTTTGTTTCTTTAAAACTCGTTCTGAGTTTTTAACGAAGTCGAAGAAACGATATTATACTTCAGACAGGAATATACGTAGGCAAAATAAAAATTTAGTAATGATGCAAAAGTTCTCTGATGAAAAGTTTTACCACGGTTTCCCTTGATCTACCCAGGTAATTGTTGGGACAGTTCCTTTTTTATCCATGGAGTAGCATAACTTTCCATTTCTGACTACATAAATGTGATCTACATAATTCATTATTTAAATGTATCCAAATAAAAGTTTTATTTATTTCGATGCAACGTAACCTATTAAGTATTTAATTAGTTTGTTTGAAATCTGAAATTTATCACTTATTTGTGTTAATTTATCCTGAAGTTATCAGTTTTATTTTATCACAAAAATAGAGAGTGGTTGAAGATTTTAAGGTAGTGCTAATAAATTTAGTTTTATATTAATTATCTGGTTATCTGGCTCCTTTAAAGTTGATTATATATATATATTATATGTAGTTTTATAGTTTATGCAGTTAGTTTACCGGGGTGATCAGTTAACGCCAAAAAATAAAAAAAAATAAAGTTACAAATATTTTTCTTTAGAAGTGTTTTAGCTCGAAAAACTGTATTTTTTTTTTTTTTGTAATTTTAAGTAAATGTTTTTTTTTTTTATTATTATTATTTAACTTCAAAAAACATGAATAATTTTTTTTTCTCGTCAAAACGTATAATGTATTTTCAACAAACTTATGTTGAGGTTTTCGTCGAAAATATGGCTTTATCGATGACAGTGAATAAATACGGAAAATATTAAAACCATCTTTGAAACCAATAGTTTAAATAAGATCAAACCGTTTGGAGGTAAATTGTTCTACCGTCTTTTGACTAAAGCCTTCCTTAGCTACTCGAAAGAAACAGTACCCGTTAGTGATTTGATTCAAATCAGCAACTAATTAATTATTAAATGGTTAGTAATCGGAGTTCCGCACACCCAGCTCCTCAATAGTGACAAAACCGAATGCATGCAATATACAAGACAGAGCTTTTTTTTGTTGTGAAGTTCTGATGTCAAATACTGATTCCAATATAGAAAATTATTATTATTATTATTTTAGGAAAATGAAACAGGAAAGACGATTTTTGATTCATCCTGCTATCAGCAAATGATCTCCAACAAACAGACTTTGAATTTATTGCTTTCTATCATATGTCGAAACAGTCTTTCAACCGATTGGTTCTGCAATCCGATTGTTCTGATTGGAACATCAACAGAATACAATTGTGAGAAAATTTATTTGAGATAATCTGTCTCGTATGGACTCTAACTTAAGTAGCTAATCTCTAGGCATAAGAGATACCTATCTCTTATGCCTAGATGATTGGTACTGTTTGTGACGGATTATTAACAGATATTGCAGTGTGTGGCATTCAGGAAATCACTTACAACTGTTCGGTTACGCGAGTTTGTTATCTGTAGTTCCGAGTGGAGGCGTAGGAGTTCCTGCTTTCGAATTGTTCTGAAGTGTAAATTTCCTTCCATATTTCTCTTCTTATAGTCTTTGTTTGTTTAATCATTGTTGTTTTTTTTTTAAGTTTTTAATTTAGTTAAATTAATACAAAACTATCTTACATTATTACTTTTCATAACTGAATTTTACTTTGAGAGGTTAGTGATTTAATTTTCTTTTTCTTTTTTATTTATGAGGAATATCGATAGAAGATCGTAGGACAAAAATCTATGTACTAAGATAAAATAATTTAATATTTTAAAAGTAATTAAAAAAAGGAAATGATTTAAAATGAAATTAATGAAAGGAGTAAAAATTAAATACCTTTTTATAAAATTTTAATCTAACGGTTAAGTTTATTATTTAATTTTAACTGTAATGTTATGAGAGTACGATTCCTAATTATACCTACATTAAATCAGATAAGCTATTATGCAGGTCTCTTTAGCTGTAAGAAAAATGTTTTTATTACGTAAAAATAAAATATATAATACCGAATGAAGCTACACAGATTTTAACTTGCCTACATCTTAAATGAGCTTTCCAGGTATAGATTTTTTAATGCATTAATAAACCGTAATAAAGAAATTTAAAATCTTTTTTTATATTCATAATAAGCAGTAATTTATATTCTGAAAATAGTATGATGTTTTTATGATGTAATGAAATCTGAAGTAAACAATGTATTTTAATGTTTAAAGGTCAGGTTTTTTTTTAATTATTACACCTATCAATTTCTTTACATTAATATTTTTTTCGATCAAGATAACTAAAATAGGGTCGGTTTCCCCAAGTTACAAGGCTTAAAATTATTCTGCCATGTTGATATTTTACTTCCTATTTAACGTTGAAAATAAAATTTAATAGAAATTTTTACTTACCGCAAGATGTAACCTCATTTATCGATACGTTTGATGATATTTCGGATATATAGATGTAATTAACCTGGAAAGTAAATAAAATTATTATTTAGTTTTGTTAAATTTTATCAAAAGATAATTAAAATAATTATACTACATTTTTATTTTTTATTAAATTAAAGATAATAAACAAATACTGTTTCATAGTACATTCAGATGCAATGAAAAAAAAAATTAATTATTTGATGGTGCAAATGATTTGGTGGAAGGAAACATATCAAAAGGAAGATCTAGAAGGTAGATGTAGAAGGTCTATTGTAGGTGGCCGCTTAACTACACACAAAAATCTATTATGTTTTAATGAAAAAAATTAAATTAAAAAAAGATGAAATTAAACAATAATAATTAAGTAATATGAAATTTATTAATGATTTTATTAAGTCATGTCTGTTACAATTTCAATAAATATTAAATAGTCAAATACAGATTTTGTACGATCTTAAGAAACAAGATATTCGATAGCATCATGATATTGTTTTCTAGAATATCTTGGATGTTACCTCCTAATTTAAATGTATGACGCAATACCGCATAATACACAGCCCACAAGAATGTGGTGTATCATTAGTTGGCAGTCGCAGCGAACACAAACGGGTGCATCGATCTAATTAATTAGGTGTCCATGGGTAATATTATTATACCCTATTCGTAAACAACAAATAATAACGTCATCTCTACGGTTATTCCTGATTGAAGAGTTTCATGGCAACACATTATCATTGGTATATCGGAGTTTAATTTCTACTGTAGTAATCCGGTTACCTTGCCGTCTTTCTCGATGAGTGTGTTTAATAGAATTAATAAAATCGGTAGAATTAATCGCGAATGGTGAAAGACGGTTGGCTAAATACATCTTTATTAGCAGCGGAATTCGCACGTTCTTTACCCGGAATTCTCACATGGCTAGGGATCCAGGAGAATTCATTTGTGTGTTGCGACGGTTCAACTCGGCGATTGCTTTATGAATTTCGGTGACGATAGGATGACTAGAATACAAATCTTGTAAAGCTTGGAGTGCACTACACGAATCGCTACAAATGAGAATTTAACGGTATTTTACAACGGAGATTTTTTAAATTAACGCTTTTAAATATTTATTTTTTAATATTATTATTACCTGAAATCGATCATATCAATTATAACGTATAAAATGTTTAAAATGGTTTGTTTTAGATACGAATTTAGTAATCGATTTTAGAAAATGAGCTAAGAAATTGATTTCTACTGGATGTTTCTAAAGATTCCTGCAATATTTCTGACAGAAGGTGCTGAATGTATCATTGTTTACCTCTTGCCAAAAATTAATATCTCGTTGTATGGTCCTTTAAAAAAATTAAAAAAAAACAAAACATATTCATTAAGTTTGTGTTTTAATATAAAATAACTTCATTGATTTTATGTAGAAGAAAACTTTTATCATCTTAATTGAAGAAAACTAATAAAATTTGAAATTTTATACTGCCTAATCTACTTGTAAGTAGGGGCTTAAAACTTAGTTGAATTAAGATCTTTGTATGGAAATATTTTTAATTAATCTGATGCTTAATGGTTAAGCAATATTGTATGTTAAATAGTGCAAAGCACTATTTATAGTGCTTTGCACTATATATTGCTATACAATTGCTTATATATATTAAGCAATATGTTAAATATTTAGCAAAATTAAAAAAAAAAAAAAAAAAACAATTATTTTGGACTTATTTTTATTTGTTATTAATGTTTGTTTTGTGGACTACATGGTGCTGAAATTGTTGGTTTGTGATTTATAACAGAGCTTGAAATTTCTTATTTGACTTTAATTTTGCTTGCAACTGTTTATTGTGTTTTATTTATTTTGGGGATTCCTTAAGGACCTTCTTATCACGTGCTTTTGTCAGGAAGCTAACTTATGGCTCCGAAGGAGAGCCGATTGTAATTATAATTGTTATTGAGCAAAAAAAAAATAAATAAATAAATAAATAAATATTTTGGACTCCATTGCATATCTTTGTCAGATCGGAGTAGATCTTTAACAGAAGTATAACTTATGTAGAAGAATGTTTTCCAATTTTGATGAGTTTTTGAAAATGTATAACAAAAATTCTAAGATTATTGTATCCCTATCCCTAAGTCTGAACTTAAAATTTCAGTGCCGTAAACAACTCGTATTGTAATACATATAGAATTTCAAGTTTCAAGTTCCCTTACAATACTCCTACAAAAAGTTAAATTCTTTTAAAAATGGCGGTAAATATTCAATCCTCTTGTCTTATTAGCTTAAAAATTTAATCGGATCAACGCCTGAAATTTAAAGTTCTAATGTTCAGACAGTCTAGAGATATTTATCAAAATACAGGTCAAATACGTACATATGTACAGAAATACATTCTTTCGTAATTTTCCATGGAATATTTGGGGGTTTTCGGTTGGAGGAGGTTACGAAACATCGAGATTTGCAAAAAATCTTCATACCCAAAATTTTGACGTTTCACTATTTTTCTCCTTATATCTGCTACAGTAGTAGCTGTTATAATTATTGTTGGAAAAGTAAATATATATTTCTTAGCATTCTCTAGGATCTAAATTTAAAAAAAGATCCTTGACAAAATTTCCAGAAAACACCAATAAACTTGTTAAAAGTTTCATTTAAATTTGATTCAAAATTTTAAGTTTCAGGTTCAGTTGTAATGGATCAATGATTGAATTCACAGTGGTGTATGTAGATATTATTGATTTTATTATTATTATTATTATTATAAAGAAACGCTTAGAATTAGCTCATTTTTATCGTAATTTCCATAAAAAAAATGAATCTGCACAAATATTATTTGCATATAACTTTTTTTTTAGGAATATTTTAATAGAGGTGACCTTTAAACAATTATATCTATGTATATAAAAAAAAAATGTAGTATGGAATTTCATATTGCGTTTACTAAACCAGAGATAAGGCACGTCTCCGCCTAACACCCAACAATCACACTCTACGGGCGATTGAGTTTGGAGTGCTTTGAAAAGTGCTCTCACAAATTTTCATTGAAGTATATATAGAGATCGCCGTTATTATCGTCGTCATCATGATGATTATTATAATATCTCTACACATCGCTTAAAACTACTTTAATAACCTGTTTTAAAGTAAAACTAATATTGCATTTTGCTATTCATATATGCTACGACCTCATTTCCTGTTATTTCTTATATCAGTTTATTTATTCACATAGAATAATAACGAAGAGTAAATGCTACAGTAACATAAAAACATATTGCCGCTTTGTTTCATTAAATTTTCCAACAACTGAAATAAAGTAAGAAACCTAAAACCATAAAAATTTAAAGTTATTATACAATATAAAGGTAGAAATCTGTATATGATCTTAGTAATAATAATAACTAAATCTCGGCAAAATTTAACAGGAATTCTATTACTTTTATGATTTAGGTAGATTTCATAATGCAGCTACCTATTGTAATGGGTACCATGATTCGACTTCAAAAAATTTCAACATATCTTCGCGTTTCGCATCCCCCAGACCCCTTAATCACCGTCAATTCAAAAGTTTATATATACATTTATATATATATATATTTCACTTTTTTGTGGACACGATAATTGCCGTAATTTTGCGCCAATCACTTTCAAATTGATACATAATATATAACAATCAAAAATCTTGGTCGAGTTCGTTAATGGACAAAATCGAACCATGGTGGGGGAAATGGAGAGGCTTTTTCAAAAAATAAAATATCTCTATAACTTTCTAATTAAGTAAAATATCGAATTCGTTTAAAGTTCCTACTATTCTTTGGATAAGGGCCTAAAACCTATCTAAGTAATTTTTTTTATATCATCCACCATTTCTCCAGGGGATGAAAAAAATTGGGTTTTGAAGATAAAAAAGAATCATACCTCCAGAGTATAAAAGAAATAACCACAGTACCGAATCGGTTTAAAGTGGTTGTTAGTCCTCTAAACATTACCTCAAACGTTTGTCTGTAACAATTTTTGATATGACCAACCCTTACGGCAAGGGATGACCAAAGGTTTGCTGGAATTGTAAGAAGATGGAGGTTGCCGTATGCTAAACATGTGAAACTGTTTTCACATGAAACCATTGTCGTATTGAGTAAATGTGAAGTTTTTCTTAACTTTAACATGGAAATTTTTTTTTATTCCCTACATAGCACCGGTGAAATCTACCTTCGCCTACCGGCGTACCGAAAGGGATTTCTTTTTTTTAATTTTTTTATTATTTTTAATTTTTAGATATTTTAGTACAACAGTGTTTGTTATCGATAAAAACCCTCTCACATTTTCTTACTTTTCAAAGATTCAAAAATAAAATAAATATATTTTTTTATCCCAGGACCGTTTATTGCAATACGATTACAAAGTCCGTTTTTTTCAAAATTCTCTTTTATACCCAATATAATTCTCTTTTATACAAAAATGTTAACCCTTTCATTGTAAACAAAATGACATTTTTATATTTTTTTAAATCAGTCTACAAACAGCCGAGTTATAAAAATTTGTTGATATAATTTTCAGGTGTGGACTATTTTGTAGATAATTTAAAAATATATGTAATTAGTAATCTTCATCTATATATTTTTATTAATGTGTTTATATTTTACATAATTAATATGTGAACTTTTATCACATTTATTTTTTTAATTTTATAATTGAGTATTTTTTTATGAGGCTGTTATCAAGGTTACCACAGTTAATTTGATTCTTTTGGGTAAATGTTGGTGTAGTTCCTTTTTTTACCTTGTCATAGCATATCTATTCATTTTTTGACGTGATCTGTATTATATATTATTATGTACCGATCACAATAAAAGATTTATTTATTTATGTAAGTTGTCCTCATCGTATACATGTCAGTCTGTCAATTTCAACTGCGGATTATTAAGAGATGATATTTTATTTTCTCTTATTTATGTTTTTTCTTGTAGAAATTACTTCATTGTCATGAAGGAACATCATGATTTTATTATTACATTACAATTTTTTATTTTTTATCTTGTTACTCAGATTTAAAAACACGTTTAATTATATATATATATATATATATATATATATAATTTTTATTTTTATTAAAATTTAATAGTAAAATATTAAAATTTTTGATCGTAATTAAAATAAGTAAATTAATTTTATTTTTATTATTAATATTAATAATTGTTTCTTAAGATATTGTAATTTCCTATGAAACAAAAGAGATCAGAAGTTAAAGAAAAAAAAAATTGGAACATAGTTTATGTAATTTGCATAAATCAAAATATCTGTTTGGAAGGAAGAAGTTTAAATGTAATTTATCCGATTAAGTGTCGATATTGTTATCGAATATTTTGCCGTTGGGGTCCAATTATTGGTGCTTCTCTAGGGAATTGTTGGCCTAATTTCATGATAATTAATTACAATGTACTCTATGTCATGCATATGTATACTCCATATCTTCATCGGTGAACTTAGGAATAACATTAATGTATGTATAATTACAAAATTAAAAATCAAGTTGCAAAATTACAATGGGTTTATATATTTACTTTTTATACAATTAAGAAAATATAAATGTTTCACATACAATAAAATTAATTCGTTGAAAAAAAAAGTTATATTCAAAAACTTTTGTTACTGTCATTCGAATACTGATTACTGTTATCTATAATATGTTTCTTAACATATTTATATGTTAATATTTAATGTTTAAATATTTAATTTGAAATATCTCATAGTGTATTCGAAAGATAAAGTATTCAAAACTTCAAAAAAAAAATTAAAGCTCCCTGTAACCATATTTTTAACAAAGTTTTTAATTTTAAAGTTAAATTCACGTTTTAAATTAATTAAACGAAAAAAATAAGAAAACGCTTCTTATGTTACACTTGGGAGATAATCTTTGTATCGATAAGCAGGGAGGTGTAATTTTAATGATATTTGGAATGTGGGTTATATAACTGTTAATGCACGGCTGATAAGAGAAAATAAGACACTCCCGAAATTTGTGCAGACATTCTCAAGAAAAACAAGTTCCAATGTCAGAAATAGTAAGTTTACTAAAAACATCATGTACTAGTACATGATGTACATAGTAAACTATGTACTATGTAAAAAACAAGGTAATAAACTACGTCATGACTTCACCTGTTCAGACCAATCTCAACTTTAAGATTGTGAGTTTATGCTTTTTTGGTAGATTTCATAAGAAAAATACTAATTGTAATGAGTACCATGATTCGACTTCCGGAAAATTTCGACATATCTCGCGTTTCACATCCCCCAGAGCCCAAAACCACCGTCAGTTCAAAGTTTATATATATACCTCTGTAGGTGGAAATAGGATGGCTTTTTCGAAAAAGGAAAATAATGCTATAACTTTCTTATTAAGTAAAATATCGAATTCGTTTAAAGTTCCTACTATTATTTGGATAAGGGCCTAAAACCTATCTAAGTAATTTTTTTATATCACCAACCATTGACCTAGGGGATGTAAAAAAATGAGGTTTTGAAGACAAAAAAGAATCATACCTCCATTAATAACCATGGTGTCGAATCGGTTTAAAGTGATTGTTAGTCCTGTAAACATTACCTAAAAACTTATAGTCTAATTCTTATTGCAGTCAATTTATTTAAAAACGCCTGTCATATCCTAAAATATGTTTCTTTTGACAACAAACATCACACGCATTTTAAAATCGTTTATTCAAACCGGTATTCGACAGAATGGGTAAGGAAAGATTTACTGAACAACATATGAAAACATCAAATTTTTTTCACCTTCGAATATAAAAATTTGAAATCGAAATAAGCATGAAACAATTTTGTGAAAAATTAGTAAAAAATGTTATAAATAAATTGTGGATGAGTAATGCATTACAACCAGACTGCATTCCTCGTTTTAGATTTGGTTTATAAAACTTATTCTAAAATCCCAGCTACAAGTTTTCGATTTTTAGTGCCTGGTAATTGCAGTTAATTTTTTAATTAATATATATTTGCTTATTTCTTTCTTTTTCATTCATTTTTAATTTCACATATATTTCCGTAATATCTATTGAGGAAGATTATTTAACAAACAAAATAACCATCTAAATTTAGATTAAAGTGATTTTTTTTTATAAATTTTTTTGGAGCGTTGTCTTGTGTATCAATTTATTTCAATAACCGTTTATATAGTTCTTTATTTGTATTCAGTGATTGCTAGCTGAAGTAATACCAAAAATAAAATACTAGAATGAGAATTCAGTTCTATCCAAATAAAACTGATATTTACATTACGATTCTCGATACGGGAAGAGATATTTACAGATACTGATTCAGTAAGTATTTCATTTATTTTACGTGACTCCTATTATTCTCTGATGTACTTATTCAAAGTTACAAAGCTGATTATTGACAAAATCGCTTTTTGTTTTCTACAGTTCATTATTGAACTGAATTCTCAGATCGTGTAGTTTCCGAATTATTTCTTTCATGTTAGTACTGCGTTGCTTGGCGAGTTATTCTCTTACTTCATTACCTATCTGCACTATCTTTATAATCACAGTGTAATTCCTACAATTACATAACCCACAATTCCAGATAAACTTCCAAAAAAGATATTTCATATTGTTTGGGTCCTTCGTCAAGTTGTTTTTTAATGTAGAATAGAGCAGTTCCGAATTATTTTGAATAAAATAGTATCATAAACAGTTAAAATTAATAAAATAATACAGTATAGTAGTTTGAAACTAGCTAGAGCGTTAAGGTCACTCACTTCGATATGCCCACATGGGATATCATGGGTTGTACACATGGGTTGTAGTTAAACTTAAGAGATAGCAACTTAGTGCAACACCATCAATCCTAAATGTAATTCATATGGTGACACTAAATAACACTTTGTCTTGAATAGTGGGTCCTAACCTGTGCTCCGCAGAGACCTGAAGGCTCCCCGTGAATTTCTCAGGACTCTCTCAGGGGCCGCTCCAGAAAATTAATAAATAAAAATCCACTGAAATTAAAGAACAAAAAACAAAAAAATAAAAAAAATAAAAAATTCCATTCTGAACAGAAATTTACCAAGTTTAATTTCGCGCTTTCTCTACCGGATGACGGTTGGTCATTCTGCTGCCACTAGTTTCAAAATTATTGTAGCACGAGACGGATGATGAAACGAGCGGCGCCCAGGTCTGTCACACGCACTCTGTCGCATGCCGCATTTTAATGGTTCTTCTTGCAACTGATTATGAGAGTGTTTTGTTGTAACGGTAAATTCTCGACCCTTCGAGAATTCATGGAATCCTCTGTAAACTCAACTTCATATAAAAAGAGGTTGGAATAAATTTTATGTACGACCAAGTTTTAACAATGTCATGTGTAATGGTGGTAGTTGAGAATAAATTGAAATATTATGTTAATTAGGAAGTTTTTAAAATATTATTTCATTTTATAGATACTGGATAAACACTAAACCTAATCACCATTATGTGTTAAGATAGGCCTAAGATTCTGCACCAAAGAAATTAATTTTAAAAAGGGCTCCGCAAGTCAAATAGATTGAAAACTGCTGATCTGGATACAAAAAATTTGCCGTTTAGATACAGTTTAAGAGTAATTATCTGTTGCAAAATATAAACAAAATCAGTGTTTCTCTTTTACCTGGATAAATACTTCTATTTGTCGGGTTATGGAAATAGATAGGAATACAAAACAAAATGGACCTATAATGAAAATTCTAATTATACAAAAAAATTCATTGAATATGAACTTTATAAAACGTAATAAATACTCAACAACGATATATTTTAATGGCGACGATTCAAAGCCACAAATTTTTATTGGATCCAAAATTTGGGACTTAACACTTTCACAAACTTCAAAGTAAAAAATTGTCGTCAATTAACAGTTTTATTTAATAAATATTGTATATTAATATTGCACTGAAAAATTTTGATAACTGACACTATTCCATCAAATTATGTTTTTACATATATTTTTGCAGACGATATTCTTACGTAGTAGATATATTCATATTGATCGCACTGATATTCATTCTGTATAATACGAGTTGGTGTTTGGTAAACATAGGAAATTGTATCACTTAAAATATAAACTAATTATATCAGTTACAATTAATAAAGCCTCTTAAATACACGTTAATATTAAATCTGGTTTTATTGTCAAAATAGCTGATTCGAGAAAAGATTTTATATTATATTTCCCAATTTACATAACAATATTAAATATTACTAAGAGGAAGAGGAAGAGAGTTTTGTTGTTTGGGATAAACAAAAAAAATACTCGACCTAAATTTTTACCCATGTTTGTTGACTTAATTGAGAAGATTTTTGGATATATTTCATCTCGGAAAAAATAATGTGTAATGTGTGTTCAACCGGAGATTTGCCGGTTGAAGCACAAACTATAATGAATTGTGAACTGTGAGTTATCACTCTGTGAGTTGAGTTTGAATTGATTGATTATGAACATATAAAAACCAATTCCTAGATTTTTTGGGTTTCATTCCGAGCTTTAAGGGTTAAAATTGATTTTTGAATTTTTTGAAACTCTGTTCTTGGCAACAAATGAAGAAATTAACTTGATTTTTGGTGAGTGTAATCTTCATATCAATAAACCAATAGATTTTTTGAAATTTGACCTTGAAAGGGGATAAAAAAGGTAAAAATGTATGAACAATGATTGTAAAATTCCCATTCCAGACTGTAGTAAACGAGATATTCAGTAGATTTGGGCTTCCAAATACTCTTCAGATAACTATTTAAAATCGTTTTCGGGTGTTGTATAATTCGGATTTTTTTTAAGGGGCGCGAAGGTATACGGCGCTGTGGCTAATGAACCAATACAGCTACTGCTCCCGTTACAAAATGTGTGACTGGCTGCACCCGCCTCCAGTTACTTGACTAAAAAACATAATATAAAAAAATTGACCGCTACGGGAAACGCAAGTTACCATATAGCGCGGGAGAAGCTGCGACGGGGAGCTAGTTGATTACAATTTTTTAAAAGTATTATTTCAATAATAATGTAGTATAACTTATTTTAAACGTGCAGATATTTCCATTATAGAAGTTCTTATAAGAAATTAGTGAGTTAATTAATATTAATTCATACATCAGTGAATCGTATAATATGCATATTTATTATAGGTTGGTTATCGATTATCATTTGTACAAACGATTTTATAGATCGTTTTTAATTTAACACAGAATTTTTCGTGTTGGTAAAGAAAAAATATTTATTAGACCGTACTAATTGGACATAATTTTTACTTTCCCTTTTAACGCGGTATATCAGACGATAAGGTGATTTATTTTATAATTTCAACTAATTTCTAAGTATTTCTAAGGTAATTGATTTGAATGTTATTTTCTGTTTTTTCTAGCCTTAACACTCTAATCATTGTAAAACTGATAGTTGACGCGTTTCAGGAGTACCTCCATTCCCAAAACTGGTTTGGAGAATTACGAATGTAAGAGTGACAGTGCTAGATAAGACAGAAAATAACACTCAAATCAGTTATGATAGTTCTAGCGGAAACATAAAATAGTGCGAAAAAAATTGTATAAAAGTATCCGTAATTTAAAGAAAAATTTGAAAATCAAAATAATCATTTTATTTTAAATGGCTACCATCCTCAAGTTCAATCCTCAGAGTTCTCCATGTGTCTTAATGTTTGAAACTGCGTTATGTGTTAGCTTCTATTTACCTAAATAGCTGTAGTACAATAATCCAAAATCTTGAAATTCATTATTGTACCTAGTATATATGGAAAATCGATTTTACTAAATTAATTTTTTTTTTTAATCTACTAAATTTAAAAAAAGGAGATATTTAGGGTGATATATTTCAAAGGAAATAATAATATAAATATTTAATATAATAAATATAAATATAAAATATTTCAAAGGAAAGGAGGTATAAGGTTGGATTAAAAAACCAACCGGAGGTTGGATTAAAAAACCAACCTTATTGTATCAATGATATTGTTTGAAAAATAAATTTATTTAAAGTCCCCAAAACCTTAAAAAGATTTGAAAAAAGTCTTTTAGTTAATTTTTGTATGTCTGTCTATTAATTTAAACGTTTTTATATAAATATTTATTTTTTATATGAAACATTATCAGTCGGAAAAAATTTCTAGAACTATTACAGTTAAAGTATACTTTCAATTCTAAAAAATTGAGTTGTATTAATTTTTTTGGTGGTTTTATTATAGTATGGAAGTAGTTTTAAGTTTTCCAGAGGTAAAGTAAATTTTTTTAAGCAATTTGTTTTAATACTGTCATTTGAAATGCCAATTATAGTTTCTTATACCTAACATTAAGATCGGAGCTTTTTATTAAAATTGAATTTTGTCTAAGTTATTAAAATTTTAACTGATTTATAATTTTTCTTTAATTTCACTTCTTTTACTTTTCCGGCTATGACGATATATGCTGCCAAGGCATTTCATTTGCATCGGTGGCATCCTAACACAGACCAAACTGATGACTGTATTCTGTTATCAAGTTTAGAAAGTCTAAAAGACGACCTCCGGTAAAGCCCATCAGAACTAGAAACGGAGTGGATGGTGTGAAGACCGGGATCGTCACAAGGTGGGTGTCTTTCCCTGCGGGGGGGTCAGGATGAACAGATGTAGCAATAAAAGAAAAATATATAGATCAGTCATAAGGTTGTTATTTTTTTAAGTTATTTGCCATAAGGAGCTATTTTATTTTAAAATTTAACAAAAAAATAAATTTAAATAGTAAATAAGCTAAAAAAAAAAAATTGTTAATCCACCTCTAAAAATTCTATTTTTGTCAGACGGACGTTTGTGGGTTTGAATGTATGTATCTATGTACTATAAATCAACAATGAACGATGAATACTTCCGAGGAAAAAACTGGTTCTTTTCACCTTACAAATTTTTGTTTAGTAAATCTGTTTAGTGATGTTAGGCCTTCTATAACAGTTAATACTATCATTTCAGAGGACAAACTAGCATTTGGGTTGATGATGTGAATTATGAATTAATTACTTAAGATTTTTGTGAAGTAATGCGTCTTTGTTAATTTGAGTTATTCAAATTTTTACGTTAATTCGATGTTAGTACATTTTGATTTTACAAAGTTGAATAATTCTTTTCAAACCGTGGAAGCAATAAACGATTATTGAAAAAATAATGTACTTGGAGTACTGTATTGAAGAAGTGTCAGACCTGATTTATTTTTAAATCTACAATTATTTTTCTCTTCATTTTACTTTAAATTTGTTCTGATAAAGATTAAATAATATTAAATAACATTTTTTACAAGAGTTTTTTTTTTAAATCCTAACATTCGATTGTTATAAGAAGTTTATTTCTTTCTGTGTTTAGTAGCTGGTCGACCAGTGAGAGCTGTAGAACGTTTTTCAGTTCAGTTTTTATTCTTCTGAACGATTCTATAAATCGCTGTTAATTCCTTACAAAAATCTTAGCCTGTTTTCATTGTTGTTCTTTGGGGTAAAAATCTGGTGGGGGAAAAATTGCTGCAACTTATATTTGCCTGATCATTGGAAACTTTTTGATCGGTAATATGTCGTTCCCATTTTGTTTTTTTTAATTTTTATTTTTCTGTTCAAAGTTTGAGTAATATTCTATTAAAAGATCTGTTTGTTTAACTTATCAATATTTTTTTTTTAGTTTATTCTCCCTAAATAGATACCCAATGCATAATACGGCTTAAAATTTAATTACGAAATAATTATCTTGTTCTATGTTAGTGAACTTTTCTTGTAATTTACTTTCAAGAGATTAGAGCAGTACTTTTGAACTGGCCGAATACATCTTTACATAACATTTTACGATGAAGATGAATTCTCCTCTCGATCAAATCGCTTAAAACCGTTGCTGTTTCAGTTCCAACTGCGTCTTACTGTACGTGCAACTACTATAGTAGCACTTATCGTAATGGGTTACCACAGCCTTCTGAGAATTATATATATATATATATATGTGTGTGTGTGTGTGTGTGTGTGTGTGTGTGTGTGTGTGTGTGTGTGTGTGTATGTGTGTTTGTATTTATGAACATAATACTTGGAGTGTTATCCGATTAATACCGACACTCATCATACAGTATTCAGAAATTTTAGTTTTCAATGAAATAAATTTAAGAATTATAATAACATAGAAACACCGGCTTACATTACAATGGTTGCGGTTGGTGTCGGATTCCGATGGCCTACTCGTACATTTCAGAACCACAAGTATCTGAAGTCACAGACACCTCCTATTTATCCTTAAGCACTCAGTTCTTTGTCAGTTCTCGTATTGATTTTGCTAATTTATCGTTTCTTCGCTTAATTTTTATATGCTTTTTCTAATTATCGTAAAATTTTGATTTGATGTTTTTTGTATGTATTATAATTTTTTTTTGTTTTACTAAAGGGTTTTTTGAATAATTAAAAATATAGGAACCAGAGGAATTATTTCCCTGTTATGTGCGTTATTATAAACAAAAGTATGAAGAGAAATTAGAAATTACGTGTCCCTCCGATTATTGACTGTAGGTTACAAAGAAATTATCTTTATAATTTATATACGGAAATTTTATGGGATAAAATTGGATTTTAAAATTATTTCATTATTTAATAGCGAACCACTTCAATAAATGTGACCTCGTAAAAGTATTCGAGCGCATTTTTTTAAAATAAGTAAATGTTCTTTTATTATTTTAAATTTATAAAAATATGTATAATATTATAAATAAAATAAGTGTTTACTGAAAGAAACATGACTACATAAATTGTATGTTAGTAAATATATAAAGTAAAAAGCTGATTTCTGTGGTGGAGTAGCAGCGTTTGCGCCTTTAGCGTCTGCCGCTTTATTCAGTGAACGCGTCTTGAATACCGGTCAGGTATGGCATTTTTCATACGTTACAAATGTCCATCTTCATATTTCCATGTACAAGCTTCTTTGTAAGCTTTTGTGGTGAATTAATTCATCACTCAAAGACAGAAAAAAAGAAAGGAACTACGTATATAAAAAATTTAGTAAAAAATGAATTCATTTTAATACAAATGCTTTTGTAAAATTCCATCCACTGTTCGGTATATCTGCATCTAACAGGTAGAGACACTGTATAGCCAAAGAATTTGGTAGCGCAACTCGGAATCTCCGTCTCCTGTCACCAATTTACTTCTTAGTGTAATCAGCGTTCTATACTAATAAATATAATATACTGGTAAATCTAATGACAAATAGGGTGGACCTTATTTTCAACTTAGTTGTTAGATCATTTTTAAAACATTGACAAGTTGATGGAATACGTGATGCATTCGCGATCGTTCCAGCAGTAAAGCGATATAGACTATTGATCTATTTCTATAGTAATCAGAATATGGAAAATAAGGAATAACCCGATTCAAATCCTGTATTTTATCTGTCGCACAGTTTTTAACGAAAATTATGCATTTTAATTTATTTTTTAAAATACATAAAAATATATTTAACATCATGTAACGTGTTAGAACCAAAGTAGTACAAGTGATATTTTCTCAACATTGAGAATATGTGCAATAATAATGAAGATCAGATTATTGCAAACTCTTGGTGGCAGAAGGATATAAGAAATTTTTTTAGATATTGTGGCACTTTACTATAAATTTTTTTAAATTACTTATTAATATTGTCAAAACAGTTGGAAGCAGAAAGTTACAAGTAATTTGTATTTCTGCCACAATCCAGATCAGCTGAATCTTTATTTCAATCAGCTGAAGTATTTTTAACATAACTTGATGCTTCACCAAATCTTCTACATATACACAAATCTAAAAATGCCTATTAAAAGAGATATACACATTTTTAAAAGTACATAAAATTTTATTTCTCTAATTACTTCTGATTTTTTTCATATTTTTTTCTTTATTGTTATTATGAATAATTATTTATTTTAAATGTTTTTTTTACAATTACGGGTTAATAATATAGCAATATATTTAAATTAAAAAAAGTTAAAAAAAAAGAAAAGGAGATGAAGCTTGATCAAGCCTTCCCCTTGTAAGATCCAAATAATTCATTATTTAAAATTTTATTTGGCTATAACTCTGAAACCAATGAAAATAAGTACCGCTTATGATATATCGTTGAAAAGCTCTCAATAAGAGCGTATTACTGCAGTTAAGAAAAAGTCCAAAATCAAAATTTGTTAGGATTTTGGGCTTTTCTAAACACTTTTGGTTCAGTCGGTTGCAAGCAAACCGAGAGGTGCACAACTAGATGTTATAACTATCCAAAACAAGTCAAAATGTGTTCAGGGATGGTTAAAATAGATATTTTCGTTGATATCTGAAAACCAAATTTTTCGCGATCACAGTACTTCCTTTACTTCGTACAAGGAAGTAAAAAATCTAGAATGTTGTTAAACGTTGTTTTTACATAGTTACAAATACAGTCAGTTGTGTCAAATGTTGGTAGAAATTTTTAGTAGTTTGTATATAGATAAATGATTTTTAAGGATATAATTCCAATGAAAGTTTTCATGCAGGATAAAATACAAGAATCAGGATTAAGATGTAATGATGCAATTTAAACGAGCAAACTCGTTTTTTATTTATTTATTTATTTATTTTTTATTTAAATGATATGTGATGATATTTTCTGTCCATTTAAAGAGAAATGGATCTAGAAATTACAACGTAATGGCGTAATTTTGAAGTGCAGCTTCTCTTGCTAACAAACAACCACCGGCAATCTTGTATGAGAAGTACAAAGACTTGACTTATCTTTTGAGATACATTCCTCCAGTCCAGCCAATTTTCTATAAAAATATATATTTTCCTGTATCAGAAAAATCCAAACGACAGAATAAAAAACTACAAGATTGTCAAGAAGTTAAAGGGCTAGATATACATCTTGATTTTTTGGAATCTGATTATGATTAAATTTAATAATAATTTTGTTTATTATTACTTATTTAATTTCTTTGAATTTATGTAATTTTTCTAACATAAAAAATAACGAATAACAACAACGTTTTGTTTTTTTATTTCCAAATAACGCATAACAAAAGACTAAGAATAACTAGAAATAACGAGCTTCAAATAAAGGCGAATTTTTTTCTTTCTTTTTATAAAAAGAACTCTTAAATTTTATTTTAATTGACATAAGATATTACAAAAGAGTGATATATTTATTAAATATTAAAACAATAAAATTATTTCAAACTGAAAATAAAAAAAAATAAAAAAAATACCTTCACAGCAATTTACTCAGAACTGGAAATTTTTTTTGTTCCCCTTGGCTGTAACAGTCATGTATGAAAAAAATATCATCTTTATTTTTAATTGTATTTTTTTTTTATTCATATTATTTCCACTCCCACACACTCTGTAGTCTTCGTGGTGCGGAAGAGGTAACGTCTCCTCTCTTTAATCCGGATTGTCCTAGATGCGAATCCCGGTCGAACGTGTTTCATTTTTCTAAAAAAAATTTATAAAAAAGCAAAAAAAAACGACTACTAATTGCGCACGTGTTTAGAATAATTATAAAAAACGAACTAAAAATAGTTAAACAAGATATTTTTTATTTTCTTAAAGCGTTTTTCAGGATATAGTGAGTTACTCAGCAATGTGAAATTTAATATTACTTTACATTTTATGTTATATCTTGCTGCCTGTTAGTCATAACAAGGTGGAGGCCACTAAAGCTGCCATCTCATATAGCCTACACAGACAACCAACTATAACATAAAATGTTGAAGTAATATTAAATTTCACATCGCAGACTTATCAATCCTGAAAAGGTGTCTGTAAGAAAAGAAAGAAAAACTTTTTTTAACTATT
This sequence comes from Lycorma delicatula, assembly GCF_047948215.1. Taxonomy (NCBI): domain Eukaryota; kingdom Metazoa; phylum Arthropoda; class Insecta; order Hemiptera; family Fulgoridae; genus Lycorma; species Lycorma delicatula. Next base: position 77,283,330 of record NC_134460.1, on the reverse strand, counting down.
TTTTGTTTGTTTTTCATAATAACAAAGCTTGATGTATATAATAAGTAGTCGGGATTTTGTTTTTTAATAATTATTTTATTTAGCGCGTTTTTGTTTGACTTTACCATTCAGTAGTATACTAATCATATAAATAAGTTACTGGTATATGTTTTTTATTTTTACACTACTGCTCATAAAGGAGTGTAATGTATTTAGGATGTATGTATGTTTGTTTGTTTGACCGTAGCAGCTCAACGGCAGAACCGATTTAGATGTAGATTCCGCGTTTGAATCCTTACGTTACCGGCATTATTATAGGTTACACATGCACATATATTTTTTTAAATAAATTAAAGAATTTGAAAACAAAATTGCACTGTATACAAAATTCTCACCCGCTCGCTTTTTAATTATCCTATATTAAAGAGAAATGCTTTTTTTATTGGCAATAGTGTTTTTTATTTTTAATATTTATCTCTTGTTTAGAAATGTTGTGCAAGTTAAATAGAAGTTTCAATGTTAATGAATGATAATGTACATGCGTGTAATGCATGTATGGGTTACTCGCGATGCAATCCTGTTTCCTTTTGCTGAACATATTTCTCGCTTATATTTCGAAAATGTTTTGAAAAAATTTACAAGGACCAAAAAGTGTTTTTTTTTTATTGTTTTATGGAATAACATCATAAAAGTTTAAAAATAGCGTAATTTTCTAATTTTTTCCCCTAGTTTAGCGCCCCTCCTTTTGGGTTAAGGTAATTTAAGACCTATTTTACTTACAGACCGAAGACCTGTTATTATCCAAAAGTTGGTTGTAATTGGTTGGATTTGTGAAGGTACAGAAGAGAACAAACATACATAAACACACTAAAACACATTACCACTCCTCCTCTATACGTAGTCGGGTAAAAAAAGAAATCCCCAAAAAAGTATTTTTGCAGAGTAATTTTTTTTACTCTACAAAAAAATATTCTATTTTTTTATTCTCGTGGTTTTACAAAAATGACAAGTTATCAATAATTTATAACCCAGTCAGTCAATCAAGTTATCAATAACTTATAGGATAAATGACTACCAAAGATTATAAACTTAAATTTGACAATAAAATGAATTTTTTCTTAAAATAGGAAACAACATGAGTAGAAAAAAATTAAATGTCAATAAACATTATCCATTATTTCACATTTCAAGCATTTTTACTTTTTTTAATTTAGGTTTTCTTCACTTTCTTGATTCATTTATGCTGGATAAAATAAGTATTTCTAAAATAAGTTAATTAAAATTTTTTATACGCTACAAAATTCTATTTACGTATTCCCATGTACAAAAATCTGTCTTTTACTTCAGCGATGAATTAATTCATAAAAAAAAAACATATATCGGAACTGCGAATTTTTAATATTACTTCAATAAAATTTTATGTTAACAGTCGATAAATTCAATAGTTATTGTTAATAGCCTGAGTCTATTTTATTTTTTTCCTGCCTGAGGTGACCTATTTATGCAGCATTAAATTTAAAATTACTCAGCCTGTGTCGAGAAGAGTATCGTCATAAAATTTAATGTATTTTCTATTTTTTTCAATAAGTTATAACATGGAATAGCCTACGTCAGTAACCAATGTGTGTGAATAGTTTTCATAGAATCTTTTTTAATCAGTTTTCTATCAATAACGTATGGCTTCACTAAATATAAGACTATTTTTATTAATTAATATTGAAAGTAGGCCGTAACGTAGCGCTTACCGTCAAATTACTAAATTAATTTAAGAAATCTTTCTTCATTTTATTTAATTTAGCTTATAACTGCAAAGAATATGATAACGGCAAATGCTTATTTTTTTATTAATAAATATGATTTCTGCCTTCTTTATTTGTACGAGTATATTGTTATACCTGTCTATTTTTCTGTTAACCTCTATATGAGGAATATGAAAAGGAATAATTAATAATTTATGATTAATGCTGTTATATTAATAAAAAAAAAAACAATAATAAAATATTCCTAATTTATATCGTAGTTTGTTTCAGTAAATTTTACTTTCCAGTTGTAGCTCTATTGCTGCTGCAACAGAATGTATACAAAGTGATTTAGGAGGAAAAGGAAAGAATTTGGGTACTGATTTTAAAGCTTGAAGAAAGGAAAAAAGTACATACAAACACATGTACAAAAACACTTTTTTATGAATTTACGGCTAGCGAAAAATTTCGTCCGGATATTTTTTCCCCAGTGAAATAAGGCCATATTAAAATATTTAAGGCGTTAAATAAAAGGTAAATTTGATGATTTCTCACATTTCTTAAAAAACAAATAAAACAGGTCTCAGAACAGTACTTTCCGTACATAATATTTAATAAAACCGAAAAATTCGGTGATAAAAAACATTTTTTTTTGTTAGGGTTGAAGTACAGAAACCTTATTAAATGACTAATAAACGCGTACATTTTATTATCAGAACTTTAAGAGAATTTAATTCTATGAAAATTGATGCAATAAACATTAATCTTCATAATTTAAACAAAACAGAACAAAACTTAACAGAGAAATTAAGTGCTCCAGCTGCAGTGGAAGAAACCAACGTAGGTTTCGTGGACGAGTAGTTCCAAAAAGTAAACTATTTTGTAGAATTTTTAAGAATCTTCATGAGAATGGTACAATTCCAAGCACTCAAGTTTTATTTCAACGTTAGCCGGTACATGGTAATGAAAGAGAAAAATCGGGAAAAAATGGTACAGTTCATTCTTCAGGTGGTGCAGTTTATTTCTACAACGAGCATGCAAACAATTTTTACATGAATTAACATTCTACAAAGTATGGAAAACGTTACATGCTTATGGACTACGTTCTAATCATATTTAGAAACTATAACATCTCCAGCTTTGTGACCATGTCAAACTACTTCAGTTTTGTCAGTGAGCTAAAAATAATTACCACTTAATTCTATTCTAAGTATTTACGGACAAAGCTACTTTTACCCATAATGACGTAAAAAATATACGGAATTCACATGGGTGGTCTGAAGAAACCCCGCTTGCTGTAATTGATACAAATTTCCAGTAACGATTTTCGATGAACGTTTAGTGTGGCATGATCGCAAACCAATTAATAAGCCCTTTCATACTGAAACAACGTATCACGGGGAGAAATTACCTGAAATTTTTAAACAATGAATTTCTTACAGTTCTTAAAAATTTCTCACTGGTGAAACGAATTGAAATGTATTATAAACTTGATGGAGCGCCAGCATTTCACGAGAGAAGTAAGACAAATCTTAGATGAAAACTATACTGGTAAATAGATTGGTTGAGATGGCCGATAAATTGGCCACCTACATCACCGGACCTTACTCTCATACTGTTTATGGGTATGGATGAAATGCGAGGAATGAAAGTAAAAAGTAGAAACACGTGATGAACTGATCGCTCAAATTCCCAATCGGATTTTGCCGGTCTGCGTGGCGCGAGTGGTAGCGTCTCGGCCTTTCATCCGAAGGTCCCGGATTCGAATCCCGGTCAGGCATGGCATTTTCACACGTTACAAAAATTATCATTCATCTCATCCTCTGAAGTTATACCTAACGGTGGTCCTGGAGGTTAAAAAAAAATCCCTGGAGGAAAAAAAAGTTTTGTATATCAACATTTTTGCAAGTATTGCCGTTTCAATACCTTAGTCAAAAAAACACAAAAAGTTAAATAAATCAGCGAAAGTTGTATCTACGCAAGTACATGTTTTATGGTATTTTGAATTATATCTTCAGACAGGCTTTAGATAAATTCTTTGAAGATGGGTCAAAAAATTTCTTAAATTGATGGTATTCAATTTTGAACAAAATTAAAAAAGAGGAAGAAATTATTATTTTTTACTACTTAAACAGAGGTTCTAGATAATTGAGTTTTTGTACGACGAAAATTCTTATTAGGTTATTTAAAATTTCACCATTTTAAGTCATTCGGATTTAGAGATCTCGAAAACCCATTGATCAAACAAAATAATTGAAACTCGGCATAAATATTTGTCTATACGTATATATATTTTTTTTTCCTTAAATTACTTATCATTATACTAGGTACATTAATTAAAAAAAAAAAAAAATTGGAGAAGGATTGCATATCTTTTCCGGTTATATAACTAATTATATACCAGCTTCATTCAGACTGATCTTTGATCTCATTGGACAAGAAGGCATCACAGTACTCATATTTTTATTTTTTGCTTTATGTAAATAATAATTTTTTTTTGCCTTCTTGAATAATATTGTAACTGAATTGGGTCAACTTACTGAAGTAAAGAATTACTTAAATATATAAACTTTTAAGCTCCAGAAAACAAAGGTGTTAAACGGGACCCGTACTTAAAATATACATTTTTTAACATTTAATTTTCAAAAATGAAAATCCAACTTTATTCTAGTATTAATGTGGATGATATGGGAACTTGATTATAAAAAAATTTGTTCAACTTTAGAATTTTATTTTAATATTTTTTTTGATATTTTATTTGTTATTCAAGTTGTGCCTGTTATTAAATACGTTTAACGAAGTAGCTGTCGAGCAAAGGCGACAAATTGGACCCAATTTTTTTTACTAAGAGATTTGATTTTTTTTTAATTTTTCAGGTAAAACTCTCATTTGATCAAGTGGTTCAAATCGGACCTGAATCTTTTACTAAATTTTTTGATCTTTTTGTTTTAATTGTACTGTAAATATCACATATTAAATCATTTTTTTTTTTAAATTTGGCATTTTTGAAATAAAAATCTATTGAACCAATCCCGGAAAAGTTATGGAACCCTTCGCCGGGTTTTTCGACAATTGATATGCTCAGTATAATAGTAAGTAATTTAACTGAAACAAATTTCAATTTATAATCAATAATTTTAACGTTTTCTTAACGAATTTTGGTTTTCACAAAATAATAATAATTCATTTTGACAAAAAAAGAAAAAAGAATTGAAGATTTTATTTTCAGAGTATTAATATCGGTTGTTTTAATTATAAAAATTGCAGTATAGTAAAAAATAAAGAAAAAAATAAAATTAAGAGTTGCGTAACATTTTTAATATAAAATGCACACAAGAAAAAGATTGTATTAAAAAAAAATAAAAAAACAGCAAATGTAAACCGATTTTAAGTTAGAAAATATAAAACTACTTAATTCAAGCTAAGAGATTTAAAAAAGATTGTGGAATAAGGGTTGCTGAATATAAAAAATTTAATAAATATGTAATTGTTTCCTACAACAAACGTTTTATATTCACTGCAACTTATATTATCTTTTAATTCAGTTATTATACTTTTTTACTTCGGACTTACTTGAGAAAAAAGGTAAAAAATTCAATGAAATGTAATAAACCTTTATGAGGAGGAAAATAAGAAAAAGGCTAATATCTTAAGTAGAATCCCTTTCTTGTTTATATAAAATCTCTTTTACTACCTTAAACAATCAATTCCCTCTCTATTTTTTTCCTTTATGTTCTTGATATATTTTATTATTATAGTTTTCGTTTGCTTGTGTTCGTGTATTTTTTGAGCTTGTATGCGTGTGCGAGTGTATGTGGCTGATGTTCTTGCTTATACTTTTCATTTTATATAACTGTTGTCAGCACACCATCGTTGCTACAGTGTTATGTTCTAGAGTGATGTATTTGAATTGTGGAGTGGGCGTGACATTAGCCAATTTATTTTATGATTATGTGGTAGAATATGACCGATTAAGGACGATTTCCAAAGCAGGATTAGAATGTTCTTCTAAGTTTAAATCCACTGGGTATGTAACTTAATCTTTCTGAGAATTTTTGCAGGAATAGTAGCACCAATAAACTTTTAAAATGTTATATTTGTTGTAATAGTTTATAGTAGGGCGTTCAAAAAAATAAAAAAAACCTGGAATTCTTTTAAATTTACATCAAAACAAAAGACAATTGTGAAGTATTATGGTTTTACCTTAAAGACGCTATTAATTTTATTGTTTGGTTTTATTTTTAATTTCTGTTTTTTTTTTTTACAGTAAATGGAATTGTTAAATGTTTATTAGAATAAAGTAACAAAATGAACGCTTCTGAATCGTTTACAAAATATAAAAATCAAATAAGATAAAAACGAGTTTTACTTTTTGTAACTTCCTTAACCCTTAACGTTGTTCTTTCTTTCTTGTTTATTTTGTATTTATTTTATCTTATTTTCTACTTTTTTTCCAAAGTAATTATTCTGTATAATATTAATAATATGAAAGAATTATAATATCAAATAATAATAATGTAATTAATTATAAAATAACAATTACAACTGAAATATATATCCTTTTGGAACAATATCTTTACAAATTTGAAAATATAGAAAACTTAATTCAACAAAAATTTAATAACTAATAAATTGTTAAAAAAATACTTTCGGCCATTAATTTCGATTCATTTATTGGAAAGAAATTTTTTTTCTAATAGATCCTCTCTCTCCATAGTATAAAACTTATTTTTCTCTGTACTGATTCATAAAACAAATTGTGTAAAACGAATCCCGATCAAACATGGTATTTTTCTCATGTTACAAAATATATTATCATCCATCAGTAACTGTAAGGGGGCGTAAGCCTGTCGTTGCTGTATAAAATAAACAATTTCAAGTGTTTTAAATAATTAATGTGGATTTTAATATCTTTTATTCTTCATTTTATAATTAATTATGAATATTGTAATCCTGTTCTGAATTTTTCCTTGATCCATCCAGCAAATCCTGAGAAAATTTTATTTTTGTCCGTCTTCTAACATATCTAAAAATTGCTCATTTTATCTGTGTAAGTATTATCATGTACTGATCAGAATAAAAAAAAAAATTGTTTATTTATAATGAACTAAATGACATAAGGAATGACACTAATGATTGAAAAAGTTATCTCAAATGTATTTGCAGCTACCCTAAGTATTATGATACCATGCATATCCTTTAGTAGTGTGAAAACGGAGAGAGAAGTGCGTCGCATACATTAAAATAAATCAACAGTATTAACCTTATCTTCTCTCTTGCTCAGTTTTACGTATCGAAACAATATTATAGAATTTAAAAAAAATACATGATGTAGGAATATTTGTTAACTAATGGTTGTGTAATGAATTAAAAATCCACAATTTATAATTCAGCATCACCTGCAGTGTATTTTATTACTACCTTGAATGATGTAAAGAAAGTATTGTGATAGCGAAAAATTCCAGTTTTCTGATTTTAATAGAAATATCCATTTTGACCATCCATGAACCCATTTTGGCTAATTTTGGCGTACGATGTATTTCGCATAACTCAAAAACGATTAGCCGTTGGATATTAAAAATTTTGATTTAGGACTGTGTAACATATAGTTGTGCGACTCTCCTTTTGATTGTAATCGATTGAACCAAAAGTGTCCAAAAACATTAGCATAAAAAAATTTACAAAAATTGCACAAAATCCCCAAAAATTTGGATTTTGGACTTTTTCTTAACTGCAGTAATAAGCCTCAATAACCTCATTGAAAATTTTTCAAGATATTTCATAAGTGATACATATTTTCACCGGTTTCAGAGTTGTAGCCAAATAAAATTTTAATTAACGAAGTATTTGGATCTTACAAGGAGAAGGCACATCGGTTCGAATCCGACTTCACCTCTTTTTTTTAAATTTTATCATAATCATCATTTTTAATTTAAATATATTGAATTTTTAATAATTATTAACCTCTGATTGTAGAAAAATCTTTACGATAAATAATAATTCAATAATAACAATAATAAAAAAACAAATGAAAAAAAAATCAAAAGTTATTAATGAAATAAAATTTTATGTACTTTTCATTTTTTTAAAAATTTGTTTATGTAATTGCGTACAAGGAAGTCATGTGGTGTCCACATCAGATTTTTTTCATAGTAAATATATTATTCATACTGGTAAATAATTAATTATAAACTATGAGATCATATCAGAAATTGATAGGTGTGATTGAATAGGTGGATTATAAAACTGGATTAAAATAACCCAGAATTTGTCTGTGTGAATCAAGGGGAATGGTGATAATAAACTGATAAGAACAGTGTCACTAAGTAATTTTAATTAAACTTTGTTTATTTTGTTTTGTAAATTATTTTTTACATTAATTATTAAATAGAGTCGTTAACTCTGTTATTAGTACGTAAAAATGGGGCATATATATTTAAAGGATGTTCGAAAAAGAACTCCTTGATTTAAATTAAATTCATTTTATTACATTTAGAATTACAAATGTTTGTCTTTTATTACGTGAAATTATAAAGTCTCTTAATGTAATTCAATTTTAGCTCTATTTATAGCCATGAGGACGTCAAATTATAACCTACCTAATTCTATATACTGTAGCAAGTATGTCTGCTGGAATTCCTTCTCCGATTGTTGATATTCTTTTGGGCAGGTTTTCGAGTGACTGGAATTTCTATTTGGATTACGTTATCTTTTATTTAGCTCCAAAAGAATAAATCCATCGGCGTCAAATCGGGACTTTACAGCGGCCAATCGATAGAAGTTTTTCTGCCATCCAGTCTTCTGGGAACCTGTGATTGAGAAAATCCGCACCACTTCTGCATGATATAGATAGGCTCTACCCCGTTGCAAAATTAGACTCCTTCATATTTTAAAATTCGGAAAACACAAATTTGTTTAATTTATCTTAGTACACCATGCCCGTAATAGTCTACTGTGAAATAAAATATCCCAAAAATTTGATTATGCACGATACCATATCACACCCTCTTTCGGATAGTTAAATATTCTTTCTTGTTGAATATTCCCCTTTAGTTCATCGATATTGTAGGAATGTGATTATTAAACTTTATCCTTCAAATATCTCCAAAGGAAATAAACCATAGAAATCTGGGAAACGCGAAGACTACCGCTCTCTACTAACAATTTTTTCCTCTATAAAAGCCATATGACGCGTAAATAATTTGATATATACGTTGGTCCGTCTTGTTGAAAGAAGCTTTCTCGCGGTCATTAAATGAGGGTAAAATGTAAAATTCTTCGAAAACAGTACGGTATTGAATTGATAGATCGATAAAAAATTTTGGCCCCCCACAGTTACCAGAAACAGCACATCATAAACCGATTTTATTATCGTGAAATAGATGCCCAAACATTCGATGAAAATTTGTCATCTGGTACCTAGTGTTGTGTGAATTAATATGCGCAAATAAATAAAACCGTACCTCATCTGAGATGGATATCAGTGTTAGTTTTATCTGTCTATCAACAATGTTGTTTGAGAAGTAAGTCACATTAAAGGAAATATTTCGATTTTTCTTCTTTTATGTTGCTGCAGAATTACATAATATTGATGTTGAATTTAAATCGTGAAAAATCTTACGCCAAATTATGTATTTTACACCACTTTGTTGTGATACCTTATTTTTTTTAGATTTTTCCTTTTTATAGAAATATTAATTCAATATCGGCTATGAAATTTGGAGTCATGATAGGAGTCATTTGGAGTCAAATAGGTTGCCTATTTCATTTTGCTCTGAAATCAATCCCGTTGTACGCAATTTTTTTCAACAAATCGAGGGTGCTACATTTTGCTGGAATACTGACATTCTGAGAATTTTCCACGTATATTTGATGCGTTTCTTCAAAGGATCCAGAAAGTACATAAGTTTCCATTATAGCGATGCTTTCTCAACTCGAATAAGGCATGAACAGTTTAAATCTGACAACAATAGTAGTAACATACATGTACAATAATGGCGCTAGTAGTAGCAGTGTTCAAAGTGGCACTGAAATAACTGCAGTTCCAAAAGGTTAGGTTCGATTTTAAGTTGCACACCGGATGGTTCAAGAAATACGTGAATATTAAATAAATGATGACGTAAAATTTCGGATCTACTTTTAATAAATATAATTTTAAAAGTTCATTAAAAGAATAATATAGGGAAGAAATTTTTTTTTAATATTAAAAAAAGTTGAGAACACAGTGTAGGACTTTCCCTTCACACGTTTTTTTTTTTATGTACGGCTTATACACACAACTTAATTAAAAATATTTATCATTGTATTTAAACACAGTATTTTATGTTTATTTAATTTAATGATTCCAATTAAAGCGCGCGCCCATACCGTATTTCATTCTCGTTGGCGTGGTGGTAATAGCGGCCGCTTTAAATAAATGTTTACAGATTAAATATTATTCATTTATTTAATTTTACCGCTCACGTGAGACGTCACAACAGAACAGACGACTACAACAGTAGTTTGGTCGCTAATTGGGATGTGTAGTGTGTAAGAGGGGAGTTAAGACCCCACTTTGATGGGGAAAAAATTGTGAATCCAACGAGATTCTAATAGATAAAACTGCAACGAAAATGACCCACTGTACTGCATTTTACAAAGTTTCAAAACTATTACTATTTTTTTTTTTTGGAGTGGGAGTGCAATGTAGCAAAAATATTTTTACACAAAATATGATTTTTTATTATAATTACGAAATTTGTTTATTAATATTCACGAAATTATAAAAAAAATATATAACCTTAATTATACAAAATCTGGAGACGATTTCGTTTTCCCTCTATATCTCCCACCACCTGATCTTTTGAATTGAAAATTTAATAGCATCAGTGCCGTACTATAAAAATATTATTGCCAAGTTTGGTGAAAATCGGTCAAGCAGTACTGGAGGTAAGGCGATTTACACGCTAACATATGCACATTTTGCCGCGGAAATTTCGATGCTATTTTTCGGGTTGTTGGGGTCCTTAGAGATCAATTCGTCAAGATTCGGTGAAAACAGGATATGCCCAATTTCGACCGATCCATACTTTCCCCTCTATATAGCTATAGCTGCTATACAGACAGGAAAGTAAAAATAGATTTATAGGAAGATCTTTTAAACAAATTGATAATTTATTAAAATGGATGATTTTATAATGTGGAAATGGACTTCCTTGGTCAAACTTTGAGCCTGTTGTTTTGTTCAATGTAGATTGGTGTTATTAATTTTTAATCTTATTAATTAAACGGTATTTTTTTTAATATTCTTGTATCTTGTATCCTAAAAAAATTATTTTTTTTATTAAGTAATATGTAGAATATCTACTTGAACAACATTTAATTTATGATCCTTGTCATTTTATTTTGTTACTTTAATTTAGAAATTAATTCGTTTGCTTAGAATTTTAATCACTTTCTATACGAGAGACATACAAAAATTCTAGATTGTTGTTGCTTTCTATTACTCCAGTCTGATAGGTAGTAATAAATGTACAAAGGTAACATATCTTACTGACGGAGTAAAAGCTTTAACAAGTAAATACTAATGTTGTGAATCAATTCTATCGTTGAAATGATTCTAAGATATATATATATATATATATATATATATATATATATATATATGTGTGTGTGTGTGTGTGTGTATGTGTGTTTGGGTCTAATCTAGTATTTTACAAACCTGTATAAAGGGTCTTTTACAGACCTCAGTCTAGTATGTTCTATAAACGTTTCCCTGTTACTTTAGTAATAAGAATTTAAAAATATTTTGAAATATAAGGTGTTACTAATTGGCATCATCCTGCGTAGGGTATATAATTACTTAGTTTCTTCTCTATACTTAATGAATGTATATGCTATAAATTAATTGATTTTTATTTTTTACATTGTACATTACAACTGCATATTTGTAAGCAAAGTATTACATGTTATAACAATATAATAATAATAATATAATATAATTACAATAATAATTTAATATAACTAACAGGTATTACTGCATTAAACTTAAATTATAAACTGCAGGATTGTTTTACATAGTTAACTGCAATAATTACATGTTGTTTTCATAATTACTTCCCTTTAGGGACTCTCAAATTCTGAGAATACCGGGAAGTAACTCCGAGAAACTCGCATTGTTTGCAGTATTAATTTAAACCAGTTTGCGTTCTCATCCCCAGGATTCACCTAGGTTATATACAAATCATGTACTGTAAAATAAACATAAAAATATCGAACATTTTTTTTTTCGTATGAATACGAAAGCGTATTAGTATGAATACGAATACGTTTAGCCTTGCTAAACTGCAAGGCTCTTATTGAAGATCCTGGTGTATCTAAAGCCAAAGATGAATAGTTTTCTAAATAGACACTGTTGTTTCAGGAAACTTTGTACTTTTATCTAGCATATACAAAATATATATTACTTCAATAATTCTATGAAACTGGTTGACATTTGAACTTTTAGAATGCGAGCTGTTTCAAAATTAAAGAAATTAAATTTTTGAGTGACATCTTTTCCAAGTAATGATTCTTATATAGTAGGCCGAATTCTTTGTTGTTTTACTATTGTGGAGGATAAGAAGAATCAGAAGAAAGAAATAAAATTTTATTTCATATTGATGTACGTAGAGCCAAATCGGCTCCTTCCTGATTTTATGGGATTCCTAAGGATATGTTTTATAAATTAGAACATCTTTAATTTTGAAAAAAAGTTAAATAAAATGATTTTCCATTTAATTTAACGTGAATACATTTAGGTTATTAAAATTTAGGTTTAATGTTTTGTGAAGATATTTATTTTATTCTGTTTGGTTATGAATATCGAAAGGTACCTTCCAGTTATCATTGGATTTGAACATAATTTTTTTTTATTACCATTTGAATAATTTATTAAAATACCTGGAATTTATTTTGAATATATCTAATAATTAAAAAAATACATTTACGCTGGGCTCCATTTATCTTCAAGTAAAAAAAAACCTGTTTTACATTTCCTTGTTTATGTTGTATTCATTCAAATTATTGAACAAAATTAATTACCATAAATAATGTTCAACAATGACGAATATTTTAAACAAAGTTATTTAAAAATGCTCTTTCAACTTTTTGTATTAGTATGGAGACAGTGAATATAACGCTATTCACTGTCTATTCCTTTCGGATTTTAATCACATATACACCTGTTTTTACAAGATATATCAGTCTAAATTGCTTTCTTTGAAAGTAGCGATGCTTATTATATATTCAGTTCCTTTGTGATGGGGTGAAGATATCTCTTGTACAATCTCAATTCAGATTTATAATCAGAATTTTGAAGAGCTTTTGATATGAAATAGTATATTTGACCCAGCTGAGTAAGCAACTGGAACCCACTTCATTCCTCAGTTTTCTATGCTATGAAATATTTGTTAAAAATCGGAAAACCCGTTTTCCGATTTTTATAAAATTTTTTTATAAGGTTGCTTGTTATTAAGCGGGATTAACAAATATCTAATTATTTTTTTCATAGATTTTCTGTTTCAAAACGTCTGCTATCTATCTTAATGAGAGGATGAAGGACAAAGCTGCAAGGGAAGTTTCTATCACCGAAGCCATTTTTGGTCTCCCTTCATACTTTGCAACCGCTTCCGATATCACACACATTTTCCAGTACGTTTCACAACTGCTTAATGTTGGATACTTCTCTGTGTTGCATTTTACTCCAGCTGTAACCCTGTTTGTCACTGAGAACCGTTCTTCTGCTACGTATATTATGAAAAATTTCTCAATACACGTTAAACAGTTAATCTTAGCTGCTTTTTTGAAATCTTAATTTTTTTTAGTTTTCCCCTTGGATAAATTCTATAAAAAAGATCAATTTATTTGATAAATTGCAAGGTCAACTACTCACAAAGCCACAGAAGTGCTATTTATTTTTCGAAAAGTGATAGAATTTTTACGAGTAACTTATCAGCTCATGCAGATCACCTATAACCTCTAGAGTATGGCGTTTGACATGTATACATGTGAAAAACTGATCATTTCACTATGTTTAATTGGTTTTTTTTTTCTGAAACGACATACATGCATTCCAAATTAGGGGTAGACTTAATCATTAAACACCATGAATTTTAAAAAGGTTTTATTAAACAGGAATAAGCGTTTTATATAATTAGATTAAGAAAATATAGATATAACCGAATAGGTTGTTTTCAAATGGAAAAGTGGGTTCCGATCGTATATTTTTAATAAATTCAAACACGCTCATTCAAATTGAATAAATAATGATGTTATTCAAGTTGCTATCTCTTTAGGTATGTGAATTTGTATATCTAATTTTAAGACGTTGTGCGGTGTTAGTATATTATTGAGGTAGATGATAGCAGTAGGGAATTGAAGGAAAATGAAGGTGGCGGTAGGGATGAAGTACATAGGGGTATAATTTGAAGGGAGGTTGGCCCAATGACACGTGAAATAAGGACAAGTTTACCCCCTTCCATCTATTACGGACCAACGCTCTTTCTCTCTCGCTTTGTACATATATAACCTCTTCCTAGTTATCGTTGTGCTAGCCAAGTTTATGTTCCCTTAATATACGCTGGCACACTATATTGTATATGTGGTTGTTCGTTCCTCTACTATTCAAATAGTAATGAGCTATATTCTCGACCACAGCTGATGCAAATATTACCGCATGATGGTTCAACCACATAGTATGATTAACCGCAAATCTTATATATTTACGCACGCGCCAGTGCTTATATATATTTTCATATACATAGATTTTATAAAAAAAATTGTTTGTCCTCTTTGTTATATATTGATTTCATTTATACTTTTTGAAGTATTATTTTAATAAAATTAGTTAAAAAATTGTTTTAGAAAAATCTGTAGGCTATAAAACTTTGTCTAATGAGCTAATAACTACAAAAATTCCAGAAAATTGTGGAACGTAAGGCATGTAACTTGTAAATAAAAATAAAAAAAAAAACAAGTGTAGAATTAGAAATTGAAAAAAAAACGTTAAGAATTTAAGTAATAAATAAAAAATAATAATAAAAAATGAAATTAAAAATTTGAACAGCTTTTTTGCTCGAAACCTTTGGGGGAACATGACAAATAATTTCTGAAAGAACTAAGTCGATAGCTGCAATAGGTATTGAGAAAATCGTGACCATACACCGCACATATATGTCATATAAACTCCCTTTTTACTTCCTTGTACGTATTAGAGAAAGTATTATGATTGCGAAAAATTTCGGTTTTGAGATTTCAACGGAAGTATCCATTTTGATCATCCCTTAATCCATTTTGACTAATTTCGGCATGACATCTGTACGTACGTCCGTATGTATCTCTCATAACTCAAAAACGATTAGCCGTAGGATGTTGAAATTTTGGATTTAGGACTGTTGTAACATTTAGTTGCGCATCTCCCTTTTTGATTGCAATCGACTGGACCAAAAGTGTCCTAAAAAGCCCGAAATCCAAAAAAATTGGAAATTGGACTTTTTCTTAACTGCAGTAATAAGCCCTAATTGAGAGCTTTTCAATGATATATCATAACTGGCGCTTATTTTCATTGGATCCAGAGTTATAGCCAAATAAAATTTTAATTAATGAAATATTTGGATCTTACAAGGGTAAGGCACATCAGTTCGAATCAGACTTCATCTCCTATTTTTTTTTTTAACTTTTAGTCTAATTTAAATATATTGATTTATTAATAATTACTTACCTCTGATTATAAGAAAATGTGTATATTGAATTAAATAGCTGTACAAGGAAGTCATGCGGTATCCACATCAGATTTTTCCCCTTTGTGAACATATTAAATTTTTTTTTAAAAAAGGGGATTAAAAAAAAATTGAATTTATATCGCTGTTTCATAATTTATCTAATAACTTTTACAAACGATTTAACATTTGTTGAACCGCATGGCGATATTATATAACACTTGAAAATTGTAATCTATTTAATTTTTTTTATTTTCAAATTACATGGATCACGTACAGTTGATTTTCGAAATAACTTTTCGCAACTAATTAAGAAAATCCACTTCATTGGAGTTACCAATGAGACTATATTTTTTTAATATAATTTAAAAGTGCTCATTTTTAATTTTAATTTAAAGATGCCCTTTTTAAAACGGTTCTTTTAAATTAAATTATATAATGGTAATAAAGTATTCATTAGATTAAAATCAGTATAATTGGAACTCTTTTGAAGAGGGATTTCATCGGAACTAAAAAAATCCGACAGGGGTTCCTTCAATTTAATTTTAATTTGGTTACCGTTTTATTACTTTACGACAAAAATGCCAAGTTATTACCAAAAGGCACATTGTTTGTATAAATTATAATAAACCAAAAATATAATTAATCTTCTGGAAGAAAGATTCCTTGTAACTTGAAAGTAGTTAATTTGATAGATGTTTCTTTTTATATACTCGTTCAGAAATTTACAGCTCACTTTATGTCGCCAGTAGCTTTTGTGGTTGGGAAAGAGGAATAGTCGTTTTGCAAAATACAAGCGAAAAATACATTTTTATCAAAAAATTTCAAAATAAATTTTTCAATGCTTATTTTATAAACGTATAGTTTACAAAAGCTGATTTTTAAAAATTAAGGTTGAATCTGTTCGTTGTGCAACCGAAACTAATGGAGATAAAGCACTCTTAATAATACAATACTTTTTACCTTTTTTTACCTCCTTTTTGAAAAATCTAATTTTAGCGTTCTCTTTTAAGCGATTCACTCAAAACAATTCTCTTAAGTAAAATATGCTTAAATCTCTTAAGTTAACTTTTCTTTGGTCACCATTTCATTATTTTATGACAAAATTTTATTAACAGACAAAATTGTCAAGATATAACCAGAAATCGCCATTTTGGTATAAGTTTGAATGAACCAAAAATATATCATTTTTAATTAAAAAGAAATTTTATATAAGTAGTTGCAAATTACTATAATTAAATTATCAATTAAGTAATTGGAAAAAGAACTATCTTAACTTTATTGTTTTATAAAACATTACATTTAGTGATATTTTCAACAAAAATAGTAAATAAATAAAACTGAAATCTATCAATTAAAAAAATGTGCGAATAAAATAGGTTTAAAAATTTTCTTTGAAAGGACAGAATGGTTTTCCAACAGTAAAGTAATAGAAAAAAAATAATCAAAGTTTCAGAGAATAAAATAATTAAAAGAACAAATAAATTTAAATATTAAGGAGAAGTAATAACAAATATTTTTTTGGAAAAAGAAGAAATGAAAACTAGACTAAGAAAAATGCAACTGGCTTTTCATTTAACAAAAAACTTAAATAAAAAAATCCCTTCATTTTTTTCAAATATTTTTCAAATAAAACACAATTAAAATAAAGAAGAAAGTATTAAGAAAAATTCACGGCCCTAAAATCGTTAGTGGAGAATATAGGCTTAAAATCTCAGAAAAAATTTACAGAAATTTTGAAATAATAAAAACTGCAATAAGAAAAAGAAGACTTACATTTTATGGAAATCTATGCTGAATGGATGAGAACAGACTAATTAATCGGTTATTTAAATACTTTACAAACAGAAAAACAGTTTCATAGTTTGAAGAAATTGGCAAGGATTTAAAAATATTAAACATCTCACAACAAATAATTGAAAATATAAACACATTCAGAAAAGTAATATATGAGTTTGAACTTCCAGAAAAGCCGAAAACTTAAAATGGAGTAAAGAAAGAAGAGAAAACACAGAGAAAAAATGAAGCAATTTTTGCTGTGCAACGTGATCCTTAGATGGTCCAATCGAAAAAAAAAGCGGAAATCTTTCATCACTTCAAAACCTACTGGTGCTGTAGATCGTGTTGTATTTTACAATAAAATGAATGGTAATTGAAGACATTAAAAAAAATAATACCGTCCGTTAAAATACAAGCTTTTTTCAAAATATAACTTTGAAATTATGAAATATTAGAAAATATTGTAACCCAATCATTAGAACCATCCGACAAAACTTAGACCTGGGATCAGATATGAAATTTCTACTAAACCGGAAAGAAGGCAAGGAAAGAAGAAAACGTCTGTTGCGGTACCTCTCCTGCAGTGGAATGAAGACTACAATTTAGTAATTTTTTTCGGATTTGAGTATTTTAGTTTGTATTTGTTACTGTTACTTGTCTATCTTTATTCTTTATTGTTCCTGTTTTTTTATTGTTTATTTTTGTTGTTTTATGTAATCCTGCATGATAGTGTTACTTTAGTCGCTAATGAATAATTGTTGATGTAACTGTAAATAAAAGCATTAAAAAAAAGTATTAGAAAAATTATTTAATACGTTTCTATGCAGTGTTCTGCGGAAAAATTAAGAGTTAGAAGAGCTGTCCACAGTTAAATATTTTGAGGACCGCTTAAAGAAGTGGTTCAAAGTGTGATTAAAAAAGTAAAAATAAAATATAGAATACTGACTTCATTTTATATTTCCAATATTCATAAAAGGCATAAATATAGAAGGAATTATTATACTACACCATTTGTTGGGGAAGAAAAGAGACTAGTAGAGGCTTTGTGTAATCTATAAAACAAAAAGGTTTTGCTTCATTATAAAAATTAACAAAATCATTTTTTTTTATATAAAAATACGATTTTTTATAATCAGGATATAAAGAAAACATAAGATAAAAAATATTTAGAATAGTCGAGTTTACTTTGTTGAACAAAATGAAATAATTCTTTCGATACTTATTGCTTAAAGATAGCTGTAAATAATGTTGAAATATTTAACATCTTTTTAAATGTTAAAGTTGAAATTTACTTTGGCCCTTAAATTTTCTTTTATTTATTTTTTTTTCTATCTAAAAAATCTAATAAAAAAAGTCTCTTGGTTAATTTAGGCTCTTTTTAATATTTTTTCAACATGAAAAAGTTATAAAAACTCGTACATCTTCAAAAAAGTAGGTTTAATATATTTATTGTCGCGTGTTCACGGTTAGACAAGGATATTGAGAGACTAAAAAACGTAAAACACTTCTGATAAATAAAATTTATTAAAATTGTTATTGAAATAATAATTACTATTCTATCTTTTCGGCTAAGATCACTGTAGTTTTTAAACCACTCGTTTCGGAACCACTCCTTTGTCAAAACTTATTGTACTAGTCCTTTTAAATTTCTGTTAATCTATAGCGTTTAGTCAACACTCCTCTCTGTATTTGACGTCATTCCATATCTGGCCTTCTTCTTGTTTATTTGTTATTATTGGTTATATTGTTATCTTTTCATTTTATTTATCTATTTCCTCTTTTCAATAAATTTAGGTTTTTGAAAAGGACATCTGCTTTATTGTTGAACTGTTAATTTATGATCGATTTCTTGTTACTTTTTAATTTAAAGATTTCTAGATTTCCTAAAATGTTCATTCTTCTTCTTTTGTGAATAAATTTCGTTGATTTTTTCATTAATATAGGGTTATGTCCTTCTTTTATTAAATGCGTTTCATAATTAGTATCTTGTTTTTGATTTTCAAATTCTTTTTCTATTAGTCCAGTGTATATTGTATTGCACTTACATTTTATTTTGTGTATACCATTAATCTTTTTCTTCTACGTTACTATCTAAAATCTGTTTTAGTATATTATTTGTAATTTATAATCATTTTTATATTTACTATAAATATAAAAAAGAATTGTTTAATTGGATAAATTTATTTCCCGGTAAATGTTAATTTACTCCATTTAAAGGTTTCTTTATCGTTTTTTGTTTTAATTTATTTCTATTTTTATGCGTTTTTGATCATTTGTAACTTTTTAAAAAAAAGAGAAAAAAGCACTTTCTGCAAGGATTATTACTTTTACTGTTTTCAAAACCACACTTTACACTTTATGAATGAAACTACACTTTATAAATGAATAGAATACTGTCACTTTCACTCTTATTTAAAAATAACTCATCGAACAGCTTATTGATTCAACTGCCGTCCGAAACTGAATACTTGTGATGTACTCTTCAGTCGTTATCACACGCTTACTATTGTCGCATGCTGCAGTGAACTCCGACTTGCAAAACTAGTCTCCCTTTCGCTGATCGCCAGCATTATTTACACCTCCTGACCTGTAAAACCAGTATCCGACACATTGCCATTGTCTGTATTACAAAGAAAAAATTGTTAAACTGATGTTGCTTCTATATTTTTCTTTCTTTCTCTTTTTTTAACTCGAACAAACCCGTTACACTAACCCTGTTACAATATATATTTTGTAGTTAAGGTGATTAACATACAAGGAAAGATAGTTTAAAGTAATTTGACAATATTTTAACAAAATTCATTATAACTGCCTACCTTGATGATTCTTGCTAGGATTAAAAACATGATTATTCTCTCTATTTAAGTAAAAAGAATTAGTAATAATAATTAATCGATTTTAAAAAAATATGGTATTTAAATGTTGAAACGTAAAATTATTTAAAAAACTACGAACATATTTATAAAGTTCGTGTTTGTCATAGTTTTATCACTCTAGAAATTGTAAAAAGGATTGAAAATTGAAATCATTCTACTTAATTCCTCAGTAGAAGAAAAGATAATAAAAATTCCGTATGGTGAAACAATCAAAGGTTATATAGATTAATAATATTTTAATTTGGCTAGAAGCTCTCAAATTTGAATTTTTTGCAAAATTCTCAAGTATTTTCTAGGATTATATATACATATATTTTTCTTAATATAAAATCACACAATACCAGAATTAAACTCCATTCAGTGTATCTTATTTAAATATATACAGTGTTAATAAAAATATGGGAACCGTTAAAATATGGGAGTCTTAAATAACATTACAACAGTTAAATATATAAAAATGAAATTTAGCAAATGCTCCTATCTCTAAACGATTATTTATTGGTACGAGACTAACACACTCGAGGTTTTCAGAAGCTTCCCGTGGGGAAACTAAAAGTTTTAAATGGAAAGAGTAGAGTTGTGACAGATCATTTTAAAAGCACTGATAAAGAAAAATTTTGACAAATCACTTCAGGCTACGACAACTCTAACCAAAATTTCACAGCTAGTTTTAAAAGCGGTCTACAGCACTTTGTAAATAAATGCTTAACAGTGAATCAATGGTTAGATTTGGTGTACTATTTTATATATATATATATATATATATATATATATATATATATATATATATATATATATATATATATAAAATAGTCTTGCTGATTAAATAGATATATAAAACTAAGTTAAATATACAGGGTTGGTGTGCATAGAAATATTAATATATCATTACACACGTACATAAGTATATAACCAAGATTTTAATATTTTTGGACTTCTAGATCGCAAGATATGAAGCTACACAAATTCTATATTTAAAGTAATCTACTGATTTTTTTATCTTATTTTTGGAGAATATTTGCATTTTGTGATAGTGTCAAATTCTAGCATAAAATGCTGATTTGGATATCGTGTAATGCAGTGAAATATTTGGTCACGAACAATTCCGCTAAGTCATTTATTGCTAATTACATCCATTTGTTTTGGGTTTATGTTTCTTTTGCAGCATTTATTTATAAGCTGTAATGTACGTATATTTGTTTGTAAGTTAGTTTGTACGCAGCGGTTTTTAAAGTTAATTTTCCTCCTCAAGTATTTACAGTAATTTATTATATGGGGGTACGAATAATTTTTTTTTTAAATTTTGAAAATTAATCTTGATAACTTTTTGTGTTCTATTTTATTTAAGTATGGATTTTAAATAATTTGTTTTAACCATTACTGTTTACTGATTTGGTAAAACAATTGTTGGATCAGACTAGAATATATTTCCTTAAGATTATTTGAATCCCGAAAAAAAATTATTGATAACAGAATTTTCAATAAATATAAGATACGAAGCAAGCGGAGCTTAAATATAATAGTGACCTAAGTTATGTTGAGGAATTTATGTAAAATCGATTAATATATACTTACTAACTTATGGAAGTGTACAAACAATTTATTTCCGGTAGGTGAAAATAGAACGGTCAGATTTTTTAACCGGTTAAATAATTTTTAGTTACGTACAATCTTTCTGATAGTGAGACAGGGAAATATGTTTAGTTTAGAAATCATCAGGTACATATCGGCCTATGTAGGCAAGTTGGTATTAAAACTTTACAGACTCCATTACAACGCCTCGTATCCCTATTGTTCTCATTGCAACATCTCTGTAATGTAATCTCCTTCTCACTTCATCGGTTCTATCGCACCCATTGAAGTGTTCTGAGAAATTCTACGCACCATATTGTTGTTTTGATATAACGTAGTCTAACACCTGTTTATCTGGAATTCTGTCATTAAAACAAAAAAAAAATGTATTATTAAATAAACAGTTACTATGATAAACTAAAAAAAACTTTGTACAAAAATTCCATTACGATACGATGGGGTATATTCATAGCTTCTATTGGACACATCATAAAATTCCCGAAAAGCTCGCATTTTTTTTGAGACATATACATAATAAATGTTTTTTTAAAGGTCCGTAATTCACTTATATCTTGTATGACAGCCGATGTAATTCAACTCTCTAGTATCTAGAGAATACAGATTGTTATGTCACTACAGTAATCAGAAACTCAAAAAAATCCTCAAAGAAAAACTCCTTAAGTTCCCAACTACGAGTATATCTTAAAATTCAATCAGAATTTTATGCTTTCCAAGCAGAATTCCTGCGGGTAACCCGCAGCAGTTTCTGCATTACTCTTACCTTGAATTATTAGATCTTAAAGTGAAAAAATTTCTTTATGATTAATTATACTATTAACAATTTGTAAAAATATACTTATGTTCCCTTTCAAAATAAATACTCAACATTTCTAGAATCATTCTTTGTTATTTCATATCCATTCTATTTCCTGTGAATAAAATTAATATTTCAATTGCAATTCAAGTTGCTAGAAATTTCCTAATAGTGTTCATTATTCAATGTCTTTCAAAGCGCTCAGACCGATCATATCAGAAAGTTAGGTCTCCGATGTGACCATACAAAGAATTCATCATTTTTAAAAAAACTCAATGTTTTGAACTCAACCAAAAGTTTTCCGATTCTGTTTTCAAGGGTATGAGGATAACGTGTAAGACTCATTTTTATGAGTGTTTTTGTAAAACGTTTCATAAATAAATAAGTTCTGACTGGTCCAAATTAATACATTCTATAGATTACGGCAGGAATTGATAAATATACTACTCAACGGATAAAAAAAGATACACCGCAACATTTCCCAGGATGAAACAAGGAAAACCGTAGTAAAACCTTGATCAGATTAGCATCACAAAATATATAACTAATTATAATATAAAATAATATATGTGATTAAAGTTGGTATAAATTATATAAAATATAAACATACGAAATAATGTTATTATGTACACATCAAGATTCTAATTATAAAAAATAACTACAAATTAATTAATAATTCAAAAGTCGTTAATTGAAATTATATGAGTGCCTATTTAGTTGCACTGTGAAAGGGATGCAGAATGTTACGCGGTTTGTTTTTGTTGTTCCTTTTATTTTTTTTTTTATTTTTCAGCTAGTTTTATTTAAGTATTCATAAATAGAATAATATTAGTTCTGTATAAGTATATCAATTAATTGTATTTAAAATAAATTGATAGAAAAATCTTTAGTAATTTATAAAAAATAACAATAGAATCATAATATAGTCCTTTATCGTAAATCGAAATATTGTTTTAAGTAATACGAAAATATTTTCAAAACATAAATCTATTTACCAATTTGATACTTTTGTCTTTATTAATTGTTTTGTTACTCTTTTACTGTTAATAACCGGGAATCATTTACTAACTTCAGTGTTGTAATTCTCATAACCGTTTCTTCACTTTTGTTAATCCACCGGTCGCTTTCCTGCTGCTTTTCACCAATCTATTTATAAATATCGCTCCATCTTATAATTTCTTGTAGGGCATATTGTATTCAATTAACGGACTATCGATTCTCGTTATAATTCAGTACGTTTGTTGTGGTTTAGGTACTACAAAATAAATTATTAACTTCAACATAATTTCAGTTGTATTCCATATCCACTTTTATTTTGTAAGTCCTTGAAGAAAGGTTAACCTGCGTATTTCATTTAAGATAATTTATCTTCACCAAAAATCCAATTTTTGTATTTATGAAATCTTTTAATTATTTATTCAGCGTACTAATATTAAACAGACTTTTGATAGAGTTTGGGACGATAGATTACTTTTTAAACTAACATTTTACACGTTTCATATTTTTTAATTATACAATATTCTCCTTAGTGACAGATTTTTGGTCCCGTATGGTTATCAAAACCGATTATTTTCCTGCAGTAGTTTGATTTCTCGAGGGATCCATTTTCAGTTTTATTTTCTATAGTAATTTATGCCTTTGATTCCAACTTCTTATATAAAAATGTAATGTATATTTTGCAGGTACTAATGTAATTCTCTCCGGATTTCTCGAAACGTTACTCGTCCATCAGAATATTTACAAAAGCATTTTTTTGCATGAAAAATTAGAATTGATTTAAATAAACTACTTCAATTCTACGTCTTGTATTGTTTCCAAATATAACCATTAACTACGCTGCAATTCAAATGCGTAACATAAATTCATACTCACATAATTCATTCATCAATTGACGAGGCATAATAGTTGTCGATTTAAATTTGTGAATAGGAACATTTTCTAAAAATAATTCAGGTAACGTAAGCGGTTACTGAATGCTAATAATACTCGTGCTAAGATTTCGCAAATTTACAGTTTGGTAAGATCGAACACTTATTCTGTTCTTAAAATCATGGTGTACAAATAATTTTATCATATCATTTGCAAATAATAGTAATCCCGCTGTCACATCACTGCGCTAAATATTATTAAATCGCACCAAATAAAATTTCTGATAGCCATAGAAAACGCACAACATTATTTAAAAAATGTGCTGCTTTAAAAATTGTTACAATTTTTGAGTACATTATGTAAATCTATTTTCGTAATTAATCATTCGGAAGCTTATATATTCGGAAAGTTTTCCATCTATAGATGTCTAAAAATCATTGAACTAACTTAATATGGTGGTTCATAATTATTAGAAGACTGACATGCAATATAAATCAGTAAATTGATTACGCGAAAAACTACAA
Source organism: Lycorma delicatula (assembly GCF_047948215.1). Taxonomy (NCBI): domain Eukaryota; kingdom Metazoa; phylum Arthropoda; class Insecta; order Hemiptera; family Fulgoridae; genus Lycorma; species Lycorma delicatula. The sequence continues at coordinate 77,258,442 of NC_134460.1, read as the reverse complement.
AGCTTCAACACAATATATCTTGCGTAATTGTTTCTATGTCACAATTGGCCATTGGGTATTAATTCTAGATCTCATTCCTTGTATCATCTCTTTTGCTTACTAATTTTCTTTTTAAATAATAAGTTACACAACTTTTTTTTATATGAATATTCGCACTTGCATCTGATAAATATTATAATGTATATAAGGAATCATTTTAAAAAAACCGTTTGTGGACTATTACCCATAAATATTCTGAAAATAACAACTTGCATCACGATGTAACTATGTTACATATCATTTAATATTATATATATGTATATACATCAAACAAGTATTTTATAACTGCATTTACTCCGTAAGTTATAAAACATTGTTTTATGATAACATAAATGCATTAACTACGTTAAAATTTCTCATTCATAAGAGATATAACTATTATTTACGAAAGTTGGATCTCCTTTATGAGCTATATTATCATTAAATCTTACCATGGTAATTCATTAAAAAGTATTTCCATATACTTTATTGTCTAGTAGTGAACAGAATTATACATTATTCGTATTTATTGAATTATATTGCTGTATTTATCTAATTTTATGAACCCTGTAATGTAATGTTGATGGGCTATATTTTTATATTACTTCACGTCAAAAGTAATATTTCTATTATCTACGTATGTTTTTTCAAAAATTATATTTCCCCTAAATTTATTTATATTATATTACCCGCATAAAAATGGGTGTTTATAATATATCAGTAAAAATAATCGAAATAACGATTAGGTCACGGACTTCGTCAAAAAATGTATATATAGAGTAGAAAAAATGCAATTAAACCAGTAGAATCACCGATCATTTCTGCGTAAATTGTTTAATATAGCACTCTTGAGTCGTTTTGCATTTCTTTTAATTGGCGTTAAAATATAGAAAAAAACTGGATTTTCGAGATTTTTCAAAAAAGTAATATTTGGACGATAAAATAATTTGATATTTAATATCTTTTTTATCTTGTTTTCATTTATCATTGCCCAATACCGACTCCATTAGACGATTTTTGAAACACCTATACAATTGTTAATAAAAGAAGCACATTTCGGGATCTGATTCAGGAGTTTTCCAATAAATTTGGTATCGTTGGAATCTTCCGTATAACACAAATTCCACTATAACAGTTTGAAAACGAAATAAAGTAATGGACACGCGTGATAGACTAAATTTTGATACTATTTCTTGAATTAAAGAGACGCACATGTATCAGAAGTTCTCTCATTTAAGTACACAGAGTCAGTTGAATATACACACTGCTAATTGAGTAAATAATAAATACCTGTTAAAAATTACAAATTGTAGCTACCTAACGCATTGCAATCAGACTTTACTTGTTATGATTATTTCATCGACACAAAATTTATCATAAAACACTACTTCAGCTTCTAGAATTCGCCTCTTTTGCAAGTAATATCATGGGCATTTTAAAAATCATTAATTGAATTGTACTCTGTAGGTTGATAAATAAGGATTAGAACATACTAGATTGTAAAATTGTTGGTTATTTTTTTATGGCTATCCAGATTTTACTTTTCCGAAAATTTCCATGCAAATAATTAATAATATAATTAATAAATTGAATATTCTACTCTTCTATGATCGACGTAGAACGTTCTAATGCTACTACAAGTAATTTCTCTACCTTATCAGATCTCTCTACCTTTTTAAATATCACCTGAAACGTTTTTTATTATTTTAACGGTAATTTCTTTTACACGACTGCCCAAAAAGCAGTGTACTGTATTTAGGGTGTATGTATGAATGTTCCACCGTAGCAAATCAACGCCTGAACCGATTTAGATATATCACCCCGCGTTGGAATTCTTACCGTACCGGGAGTATCATAGACTATATAAATATATTGTTGCTTGCTCGTGGCTCGATCAGGATATTGAGAGATTGACAATTGAAAATTTTTATATAATTACAATTTACTGGTTTAAAAACATAAGTAAAACAAGAAAGATCATAATAATAATAATGACAATGACAATAGTAATTGTAAACGACAATAATAAAACAAATAATAAATACAGTAATCACAATCACAATAATAATTAGAATAATGATAATAAATGTCAATAATAATAATAAACAGTGATTACATACAAAACAGAATTTAAAGTAATCGTCAGAATATATTCACTGGTTGATAAATAGTGATAAGCAGCTTTCACTCCCATTGACAAAAGACATTAGCATGACCGCTAGTGTTAACACTTTTAACCACTAGTCTTGTATTGAGAACAGTAGTACAAAAGATAAGATAGAATAAAGTTCATTTACTGCGAATACCTTTGCTGTTCACAAATAAAATTGCCCTAACAATTTATGAATGAATTTTAGTGTATTATCTCTTTCACTTATAGTCTTACAGTAACTCATCGAACCATTTCTTGTTTTCATAAACTAGAATTACTTTTGACATCACCTTAATCGCGTCAAACTTAATTCACATTAGAAATTCGCTTCTTTGGTGACCTCCTCGCATAATACCCTCATCTCGCAGACTGACGTCATATCGTCTCGCTTAGACTGATTTCGCAGACTTTCCTTGCGGAACTGATCTCGCAGACTGACATCATAACGTCTCGCTTGGACTGATTTCGTAGACCAACTTCATCTGGTCTTTTCCGGAGTATTTATACTCCTATCTTCTTTACCTGCCGAACCAAACCCCAGCTGAGCGTGAAAACGATTGACCGAGCCCTTTCGTTCCATGCATCCCTAACCTGAGACGGTAACTATTCTCACGGAAGAACATTTGTTTAGGTGTGTCAGTGAGCAGTAACAAAAAGCGATTGTTGAACTGACTTGTTACCTTTACTAAATGAATTTCTTTTAGCCCCTTTCTGGATTCCTCCCATTATTATATTTTCTACTACTATCTTCGTAATTGGCAGGAATCGGTTCCGCAGGTCCGCTACACCGGTTTTGTTACAATATATATATATATATATATATATATATATATATATATATATATGTATGTATTTAGTAGTAGCTGAGATTTACCGGTTGAAGCAAACTTTAATGAATTGAATTAATTAACGTGAACATGTGCCTCTATCCAGGTTTGCACTGAGTGATACGAATCAATCAAATGAATACTATTAGAAAAATAATAGAAGTAAATTTACTTTAAATAAGATTAAATAAATTTAAAAGGTTTATGTTTAATAATAATGGGCTTCCTATGGAGAGTGTGTGAAGCTACAGTGTTGAAATGATTAGAGCATCTAATACGAGGCTAGACCAATCATCACCATCAACTGGTAACAGACGGGATGCTCTTGGGGCGCTGTTTTGGGAGGTGCAATGGGGTTCTGTTTTTGTAAATCTACAAACAAACGTCCGATTTTCAAAATTCAAACACAGTGTTTGTTAGTAGATTGAAGGCTTACGTTTGAATGCATCACACACTCTTGATCTAACAGATCACGGTTCTAACATTAGAAAATATAATACCTTCGCAATCAATCTTAAGATTTACAAAATTCAAACGTTACCGGAAGTCTCATGGGATTTATATATATATATATATATATATATAAAGCCCATGAGACTAATTTAAAAACAAAATTACACTCGTACTATATGAAAAATTGTCAGCCGCACGATCTTTAATTATCCTATATTAAAGAGCAATGTTTGTCAGCAATGATTTTTTCTGGCAATCGTGTTTTTTAACTTTTAGTATTTATCTCTTGGTAACTAAATGAAGATATGATCACTTTTAAAAAATTAAATTCATTGTCGTAAACGACGATTTGTTGGTGTGGGGCTATAATTCATAAAATGCAAATTTTGTATAATTTATACATTGTGTTATTTTTCTACAAATTCCGTCAGTGTTCTTTTAATGTAATTACTTTGTGTTTATTTATGTATATTTATTGTTTTACAGCTACTGTCTTGGTGACATTCTCTTTTTACAGCCCTTTTCCTTTGTTTATTTTATAAAAGAGTATGTCTCCCACTGCCTAAATAACTTTTCAACGAACAAACAAAGAAAAAATATAATTTATAAAATGCTCCTAACTCGAAACGATTTTTTTTATGAGACCATATCGTTAAGCTCCTCACGAGAGTAATCCAACAAATTGAAATAAAAAGGTTATGAGACATTCTTAAAGGTGTAAATGATAAAAATTTTGATATAAAATATTTCGACCTACGATAACTCTAACCAAAATGGCGGCTATTTAATATTTTCTAAGCTAGTTTCAAAATTGGCCTATAGAACAAGCAAAAATAAATCAGTTCGTAGTAGGCATTAATATCAGGGCAAATAAAAATCTATTTTTTCTTTGTTTAATCATTGAAAAATTATTTTAGAGTTTTTACTACATTTTATGACCATTAAAATTATGACAAGTAAAAATTATTTTAATAAAAATTTTGTTTAGTGTATCCATACAAAGAATGTATAAAAAAGATCGTCTAATAATTCTACCGTGATTTATAACATCAAGACCATGATGTTATGAATCGTACCTAGAAACATATTCGTAGATTTGGAATCAAATTTTATATCTCTGTCCACTATTTTGTGTTATTTAATTTTATATCTTCAAAAATGATTAAGCTATTTTAAAAAAATGTAATTATTTTTTCTTTAAACATTTTTTAAAAGAAAGCGTCAATACAGAAATTTTATGTTATGATATATTTATTTTATGTTATGATAAATTTCAAAATTGTTATTATTTTAATTTTTCACTAATTTAAAATTCAAAAAGTTAGTACATAATTCTTTTCGAATAAAATTTTTAAAGGTCTAATTCTTATCGAAATGACAGTTTATCAAACGGATTTCAAGCATTCAATTTATAATGAAAAATATTACTCAAAAATTATTAAAAATTTTAACGAAAAGGTTTGAGAGTATATACTTTAATTAAAGAATAAATTAGAGTTAGTGCTCTAACTTAATAATAGCTAATGTGATAGGTTAAATATGCTAGTTTTTATTTCGTCAATTTCTAGCTGACATTATTAGTCAATACGCAGACAGACGTATAAAAAGTTTTTCTGAGTCTATGTTTATAGGATCTCTTTTTTACACTGATATGCATGGAAACTTACCGCAGAAATATTGAGCGACCTTTTTTATATACGTTTTATATAGTTGCATATTTACGTGTATCATCAACGTAAAGTTGGTTATCTGCCCTGAGGCAGGTCCATTGAGTTATACCCGTCTTCATTCTTTTCTACTTCAGATAAAGTTTTGAATTCTTGATAGCTCTCTCTCAATCTCTCTCTCTCTCTCTACATAAATAATGGGTTTACAAATACTATTATGCATTAAAATTTTGTGTAACATTTTTTTAAAAGTCTTTCTTTTTCTGTTTAGCCTCCGGAATCTCCGTAAGGTATTTTTTCAGAGGATGAATGAGGATGATATGTATAAATGTAAATGAAGTTTAGTCTTGGACAGTCTCAAGTCGACCATTCCTGAGATGTGTGGTTAATTAAAACCTAATCACCAAAGAACACCGGTTTCCACGACATAGTATTCAAATCCGTATAAAAGTAACTGCCTTGACTAGGATTTGAACCTTAAAACTCTGGAATTCAAAAATAGCTGATTTGCGATGACTAGTTCACCACTGGGTTTTTAAAAGTCATTTAAGAATGATGGGTATATTTAAAGTAGTAAAAAGGTAAATTCGATAATCATTAGTAAAATCATTAGTATAAAATTTAATATAAATGTGTAGAAATTCTGATTAAATCAATAGAAATTTAAGAAGTAACAGTAATTTAACATTATCAAAATAAAAACACTATAATAGAATTAATTCATGTAACGATTTAAAATAATAATTATAATATTTAATTAAATGTCACAGAAACAAAAAACTGTTTAAAAATAGTGTTTAATATTCCCAGCCATAAATCCATATAACCTTAGAATTTTAAATAACCTTTATCGTATTAAAGATGAATTTTCTACAACACTATAAAAGTCAAAAATAAAATAAGGGGAAAACTAACTCTTCCCCCTTTCTGCAAAAAAATTATTGCCATCGATAATCCCCTTATATAGAAAATCTTTGAGCCTCTTTTTAAAACTTCATATTGAGCCATTCCGGAGATGTTAATGAAAATACTGGCCAATAAAAATACGTACGTACCTACGTACGTAAATACATACAGAATGTTTCTAAAATTGTGGGCTAGCTATACTTTTTCGGATTCTAATTGTACAACTAAAAAAAAAATATCGTCAGGAAAAATGGCAGTTCTCCTTCGTTCTCTCCCTGTCAAACATTTTATTATTTTTATATAAAAATCTTATGTCAAGTTCGGATAGTGGAATCCACATTCATATTAATGTTGATTACTCTATGTTCATTATATATATATATACTAGTGGACCCAACAGACGTTGTTCTAACGCGGCATTATTCTGTAATAAATGCACACACATAAATATAAGTAACTTAATTAAGTTAAAATTAGCAGAAATGTGTTCTAAATTTCATTAAAATGACTATTAGTATTAGTAATCAGTTTGTGATTGTTGTATTATTGTAATGGGTTTATTGATTAATTATGTGTAGTATGGTTAATATTTATTTTCACTAAATATTGAGATGTGCGATGAAAATTGAATTAAAAAATCGAAACGTCGTAAAATTAATAATTAGTGTAATTAATAAATTTTCATCCACATTACTACTAATTTTCACTTAACATCATTCTAAAAACGTATCTCCTACATATTTTTTTTTAAATTTAATAATTTTGATGTTTCATAACCATGTAACAGCTTAATTAATCAATTAATAAAAAAATTAAAGTTCTGTAAAAAAGCAACGTAGTTAAAATTTTAGTCGAAATTTTTATCATTTTTCTCATTCTTTATTTTAACATGTATTTTACCAAATTTTAGATAATTGTAAAATAAAATTAATTTTACAAAACTTTTTATAAAATTAATCAGCTAAAACATTATAAATTCAATTTTTTAAATATACTTTAAACTATATTATAAGTAACTTATATTTTAATTTTATAAATGTTATAATTTATTTTACAAACTTAAATTTTTATTTTCAAAGAGCATTCAATACTTCAAAGTTGCATAGAATCAAATGAGAACTGACAATTTAAATTTGTAGGTTTTGTTGATTGTTATTGAATGCACGTGTATACATCATTAAAATTCATGAAAAATCATGTAAAATACTCACTTCAATACTGCACCTTACAAATTCGCACAATGTACATTTTTTAATTAAACTTTAAAACGTTATTTCAATAAATAATAATATAATATTCTCAATAAGCGCGCAATTCTAGCAGACTCGGCAATGCTTCGCTATTGCTAGATCTGAGTATACATACAGATTAAATGACAACAATTGAAAGTTTCATAAAACCTTAAGAAACTGAACATTAGCAATTTAACAAAATTTAACCTTTCACTTTATAAAAGTTAGAATGTAAATAAATCCAAATGGCAAAACAACAGAACTACCTATCGGATTTAATTCACACCACTTTCTAATCACAATAATTAAGTGTTGTGGCTGCAAAAACATTACAATTAATACTGAACATTAAGAAACTTACAAAACATTACGGAACCTTATAAAATTTCACCTTTAACTTTATAAAATTCAGAATGTAAATAAATCCAATTGTCAGAACACACTACCTATCGGATTTAATTCAAACTATTCTCTAAATACGAATTTTAATGCAACAACAACACTAAGCTACGACGCAAGTAACTGATATGCGAAAAAGCAACAAAATAAAAAATATTCCTAGAATGCGATCGCAGCACCAGCTACCGGGTTTGACTGATAAACCAAAAATTAAAAAAAAAACTTCTAAAATGCGATCGCAGCTCTGCCTACCGGACCCACACGCTGTCTACCGGACCCAATTGTGAACCTTAACCATCCCAAGATCAACAACACAAATAAATTAAAAAAACCTTTTTCACTTCAAAACTGTACCTTACAAATTTGCACAATGTTTATTTTTTAATTACACTTTAAAACGTTATTTCAATAAATAATAATATAATATTTCTCAATACGCGCACAATTCTAAATGCGATCGCAGTGCTGCCTACTTGTTACTTAATCAGTTGTGATTTTGTTTACATTGGCAACGGCCAAACGGGCTCTTTGTGATTGGTCGTTGTGTTTGACAGCGGCCATCTTGCATTGATCTGATTGGTTTTCCTTTGTTTACATTTCCATCTGATTTATTAGCCTCTTATTTATTAAAAAACTATTTTCTCGCAATTTTTTGTAACATAATAACACAAAATTACGAAATATTTTTTTACAATTTGATCGCAGCTCCAACTGTCGGGACAAACTAAAATTAAAATAGAATATTATTGAATATTCGATACTGAGATGGTAGTGCAGTCTGCCGGATCCAATGTAAAACATTCCAAAATCAACAACTACTTATAAATAAAAAATTAATTAAAAAAAAATTTTCCAGTGGACCAAATTGTGAATCTAAATTATTCTCGAATCCCCTTGAACACACGCACAAACTTTCATCAAAATCAGTCCAGCCGGTAAGGAGGAGTTCACTTTCATACACACGCACACAAGAAATATATATATATATAATATATTTATAATTATTTAAGTATAATTTGTTTGTTTTTATGTCTAATAATTATTTTTTAATTTGTTAGCATTTTTTAAGTAAGTTAAAGATGCTGTTTATTCTTTTTTTAAGTAGGACATACCTTCTTTTACCTTATTTGTGAAATATAAAATCTTCTTTTTTATGATTACGCTTTTCTACGGTGAAGTTTTCATTTGAATCGAATAAGCTGTTTATGTGTAAACAGCAGTCAGGTAAAAATGATTAAATCATAAAAACTACTTTTGTAAAATACGAATATTGCAGAAAAACTCATAGAATATGCAATAGATTTAAACTTATAAATTTCATGAAATTTATAGTTAAAGTTTTTTTTTGTAGCGTTGAAAAATTATTGCTTTTTGGTGTTTATTTCTATCATTAATATCCTTTGTATTTTTAGCCGGATATATATATATATATATTTATATATATATATTTAAAATCATTACAACGTTTTGATATATATCGGTGAACATTTTTTAAACTTGTTTTTTAGTAAGATATATTTTATTTTTATTAATTGTTTAGAAATATAAATGTTAAACTCTCAAAAACAGAAAGCATTAATATAATACATAAAAATTTAACAAAATTATTTTCAACTGTTTCTTTTATTAATCAATGATAAATTATACGTATTTTCATTCTTACATATTAAATTCACGAATACATTTGTTACACTCTGCTAGTTTAAGTATCCTTGTAAAACGTCGGATTTATTGGTATTAAATTACATTGCCGGATAACTTATGCGTACAATCATTACTTTACTGTAACATGTAGTTCGTCTTCCTTTGTTTTAAGGTTTTTTTTTTTTATAAAATGAATATGTAGAAATAGGTATATAATTATTTCCTATTTTAAATATTTATAAGTTTGGATAATTTTATAATAATGCTTTTGTATTTTATGATTTAAAAGATACAGAGTGTGTAAAAATTATTTAAGATTTTTACTTCTGGACCGTTAAAAATAGAAAAATAAAATTTAGAAAATGCCCCTGTCTCGAAACTATCTATATATTTTTGGAGTGGGACAACCAAGCCACACTTCCGAGCTGCCATGGAGATAACTAAGAAATTTTAAATAAAAAAAGAAGGATTATGGTACCATTTTAAAAGTAATTGATAAACAAACGTTCAGACACAAAATATTAAAAAAATCCTCCTTAAAAAATTAATTTAAATTCTTTTCCGTTATTTGAAGTTGACATTAAATTAATATTTAATAAGCTGTAGGATTTTTGTTTATTTCTGATTCGATGCTCGCGTAAAAATTTCAAATTTAAAGAATAATTTTTTTTTTACGAGTGAGTTGACGATCATATTTTTTTGAATTTAATTGTATGACACCTTAAAATCACCCGATTTGACTCTAGAGAAAGAATTAATTTAAAACCCGGTCCAAATAGGAAGGAATTTAATAAAATCTTTGCCAGATATCTTACATTTCAGGATATCCATATTTAATTTTTTACTTGAATCTTTATTATTTTTTACAAAGTGGTAGAACGATTTGTTTTTTATGATTTAATTACTACTTTTTTTATTGTAAATTAATTCTTTAATAACAATACACGGATTACGTAATACGTATATCTTCAATTACTTGCTGTAAGTACTTAATCTATTTTTCCCTCAATCTATTTTTTTCCTTCCATTAGCAAATTAACTAACCCTGGCTTAAAACTAAGAGACCAAGTTTTCTTTGTTTGATGAAGTTTTGCCGTTGAATACTTTTTTTTATAATCCATTTCTTTTTGTTCCATATAAAGACTAAATGTAACTTCGATATATATTATCCTTTTAAAGTTTAAATCTCTTGTTCCTGTTCTTACACTACATATACTTTTGATTAAATGTTATTCGTTATTAATACCGCTAAAATCCAATGAATCTTTCAACGTTTAGTTTGCTATATAATTCACATCCTTGGAATATATAGTGTGTTTATAGTGCGGCCAAATTAGCTTTCAATGTTGGTAATATGTGTACTAAACAAACCTCCTATTCCTATAACTCGTTTATGTTTACTCATTTCAGAAGACAAAGTGTTCCCGTTAACTTGTTAATATATTTATACTCTACAAACAACTTTCACAAGTATTACTTTATATTCTGTGTAGTTGTTTTGAGGCATCAATAAAAATTTTTCAAATTGGAATTCTAATTAATGGCTGTTGATTTTGTGCATATAAATATATAGAGTGTTAACAAAGTTTGGTGATCCTTAAGTAACGTTTCAACAATTAAACATAGAAAATTTAAATTTATTAATTGAAAATTGGATATTTTGACTTGAAAATTCCAACCTCGAAACGATCTATTTTCGTTGTTAGAATTTCACACTCCCATAGAATCAACTGAAAACTTTTAAATAAATAAGTTCGGGTCGTAACATGTAATTTTAAAGGCATTGAAAAAAAAATTGATTTAACAAAATTCAAGCTACGACAGCCCGAACCAAAACGACTTTTTAATGTTTTCACAGCTAATTAAAACAGTTCTACCCTACATTTTAAGTAACTGTTCAATAGTGAAACAACAAAAAAAAAGAAAAGAAAATACACTCATAGCTCCAAACGATCTATTTTTCGGTATGAAGCCGCTACTTCGGTTTGTGCTATTCTAAAGCTACTTTTGAAATAAGTTATGAAAAATATTAAAATTGCCTCTATTTTGGTTGGAGTCTTTGTAGACCAAATTTGTTCGTCGAAATGGTTGTTTGTCAATATCCTTTAAAATGAAATATCACAATCCTACCCTGTCCATTTAAAATATCTGAGTGGCTTCCCCACGAAAAATATATCGTTTCGAAGAAATGTTTGCTGAGTTTAATTTTTCTGTATTTAACTGTTGAAAAATTATTTAAGGGTCCCCATACTTGTTAACATCACACACACACACACCACACAAAGAGTGGTAACGCGATTCGCCAACTTTTCCTACTTACATACGTGATACTCGATACTGTAAAGGTGTGTGTGGAATTTTATATCCTGAACCGGTGTTCTTTGGTGGTTGGGCTTCAGTTAACCACACTTCTTACGAGTGGTCAACCTGAGACTGTACAAGACTACCCTTCATTCACATTCATCCACATCATCCTCATTCACCCTCTGAAGTAATACTTTACAGTGGTTCCGGAAGCTAAAGAGAAAAAAAAGAGATACTCGATACTGATCGTGAATTTATCCCTATAAAATTTGGGAAGCCAAGGTGACCTGCTCCCTCGTGGGATGAAGACTGCAGAAGCGCACTAAGGGCTTTACGCAATCTCAATCGAAGGCCTACGACAGAATTGCTCAGCACCTTCCGGAATACGAAAGCTGTATGCCGTAGAGCGTTTCGGTGTGCTAAACGGAAATTGTCGCTGAATTATGTGAAAACGGTTTCTCGGATAACTCCAATCATCGGCTGTATGGAGAAGAGTTTGAGCCTTGTATGGATTAGGACAATCCCCGCTGCCGATTGGACTGGAAAACAACAGCATCCTCGTCACCATGCCAACTGATGTGGCGAACACGTATGAAAACAAGTTTATGTCAGTTTCCCATACTGTCGTCATACCGTTCTGAGTTTCAGGACAGTATATTGACGTATAAGTTGTAGATAGGAAGTGTATCATTTGTTACTGAAGACTAGCAAAATGAATTAAACATTCCTTTTCTTTTATGAGGTAAGGTATGCCTTGAATAATTCACGTGACAATTCCCCCAGAAATGATTATATCAGGCTCAGTATGTTATCTCACCCCCCGGATACTGCATTGCAACATTTTTTGTCTATCCATATAAAATATCTCTGACCAGGTTTTTCCAGTTTCTTGGTCAAAAGCATTGGTAATTCTCATACTGAAACCTTGTAAAAATATATCGTGCCCTTTAAGTTATAGTCCTATCTCCTTGACTAGCACCCTCTACAAGTTGATGGAACGAATGATACACCGTCGGTTTAGTGTGGTACCTTGAGAGTAACGTTCTAGTTTACCCCGAACAATGCGGGTTTCACCAAGGTAGATTGTATATCGATCGTGTAGTTGCCTTGGAATTTGTTGTTCAAAACGCCTTATTACTTCGAAAATGTCTCGTTGCAGTATTTTTCGATATATGAAAGGCGTACGATACGGCTTGGAGAAGAGTAATTTTAAATACCATCCATGAATAGGGTATATAAGGGAATTTCCTTGCATTTACCAAGGGATCCTTAGAAATCGGTCTTTGCGAGTTCTAGTTGCAACGACAGTATCCGAACATTTTACACTAGAAAACGGAATATCACAGGAAGTGTCTTAAGTGTTTCCAAAATACTATAACAAACTGCCTGTGAAAACCCGTTGTGTGTTCATTGTTCGTAGGTGAATTTTTAATTTATGTTGCATCTAAAACTTTAGCTACTATCGAGGCTACTTCATAACACAATAACCTGTTTAGAATCCTGTTGTAAAACTACTGGATTCACCTTTTCCCCGGAGAAAAGAAATACATTTCCTTCTCCTGATTGAGGAAACATGTTGACCCTCAACTATTTTTATATGGTGAAACTGTTGAACCACGCACCCGAGTTAGATTTTTAGGATTATGGAACGACTGACGAGGGTAACACATTTAAAGAAGCTGAAGTTTAATGTGTAAAAATGCTAACCTTGCTGAGATTTCTATCTAATACTCACTGGGGAGCGTATGGAGTATGCATGTTGCGCTTCTACCGTGCTCTGATCCTTTCCCGCTTGGATTACGGCTGCATGGCTTATTCGTCCGCACGAGCCACACCTCTTAGGATGCTTAATGTAGTCTATTATTAAACTATCATGGTAACTCTTTTATTAGTGGGATGATGATAACGCGAAAGCGTTTTTCGCCTCTTCAAAAAAAAAAGAAAAAGAAAAAAGTCTTCTATTGGACAGTTCTGAGCTATCCAAATGATCTGCTCTTATGCATTTCGCATTAAATTGCAACCAGATCATCCGACCTCTGACACGGTGTTCACCAACCAGCATTTTAATCGATATCAGGAGCAGCCGCGATCTACTGCCCCACTGGTAATCAGAACTCATCGTCTTTTTTATTTCTAATAAAACCTTCAGGTCTTATTGTTACTCAATGTTATTACTTCCGCTGGCGGAAGTAATATTCGAAAAGTATTGCTTCTCTCGTAAATTATTGCTTTAAGTCTTTGTCAACATCAAAAAAGTTCACGAATCCTTACCAAACCTTACCAAAAAAAAAATATATAATATTGCAAGTGTGAGTCCTGATGCTATATTTTTTTTCAAACGGCTCTAGAAACGATAATTCTGTTGGTTTTGCTTTTATAGTTGGCAATAAAACGTAAGTGCTTGGCTTTCCCAGAATTTTCATTGTTTTCGTCGCAAGTCTGTTTTCTATTCGTAAGGCCTCAGATACGAGTGTAATTATCGCAACATTTCGACACGTACTTATTTGTTCAGATTCCATGACTGCGTTGTTGGCGATTAGTGACATACTCCACACACCTTGTTTTCCGTGAGATACAGTCTCTTATTTCTGAAATGATTCAGCTTAACACAACTGTAAGGTTCTACTGGATTGTTAGCCGTGTTGCAATTTCAGGCAAGGAGCGCGCTAATTTTGCTGCAAAAGAGGATTGTTTTTAGCCTCCTTTAACTAATTGCGTTGTTTCGGACGATCTTGTCTGTTTTCTGAAGAAGGTGGTTCGTGATGAATGGCAAAATGAACGGAATGCTACCATGGACAATAAACTTTGCCCCATTAAGTACATTGTATCATGGTGGAGATCTTCATGCAGGATTATCCGTCGAGAAGCGTTTCTTATTTGCCGTTTGCGAATAGGACCCGTAAACTCACTCATGGACATCTCATGAATCGGACCGATGTACCCGTTTGTGTTCGATGTGACTGCTAACTAATGGTACAATACATTCTTGTAGATTATATCTGTTATGCGGTATTGCGACGATTTTTAAATAAGGGGCTAATATCCGAGATATTTTAGGGTGCAATTTGACATTGTTATCGAATGTCTTGTTATTTCTTAGGGCCGTACGTCTGTATTCGAATATTTAATAATTATTGTAATTTGTTTTAATTTTCAAATATTACTACTAATTTTGTCCCTGGTATTGTACGTTTTGAATGTTAATTTTATGAGTTTCGTCAATTTTTGCCGTACAGCGTATACCAAATGGTAATTTTGTTATATTAATTTGGATTTTTACTACTGTTATTTCATTGAGGTTTTATTTGGTCTTTTGCATACGGCATAGGCACTTTACATTTATGCTGTACTGTGTGAAGAATATTTTTCATTGTGATATTACGCGTTCTAATTCTTAATTATATAAGTTTACTGTTATTTAATTTTTAAGTTTGGTTTTGTTCACTTAAATTTTTTATTATAGCCGGCCTCCTTGGCGCGAGTGGTAGCGTCTTGGCCTTTCATCCGGACGTCCCGGGTTTGAATCCCGGTCAGGCATGGTATTATCACACACGTTACAAATCATTCATCTCATCCTCTGAAGCATTACCTAACGGTGCTCCCGGAGGTTAAACAAAAAAAAATTTTTTATTATAGCTATAGTATGTCCGGACGGTGGTAACGACACTTCGTTGTGCGCCCAAGAAAAAACTAAACAAATCTGGGATAATTTTACCGAAGACGCAGAATACAGAGCGAAATCTTTCGCAGCCGACGCTCGCTAACGAAGCGTTTCCGAATCTAGGTTTACTGAACTTTCTTATTTTATTTTCATCATTACGTGTCCTTAAAATTTGCTATATTCTTTGTAAATCGTCTTGTATATTTATGTAATTACTATTATTAAATTTTATTTATGTACTCGTTCACGTGCATACTTACTTGTTTTAATATTGTACTTAAGTTTTCACTAATTACTAGTCTGTTTCGGGGACCAAAGTTATATCTTTACAAATTTTCCTTTTTTAAAAGAAGACAATATGAAATCAAATGAGCAAATAAACTTATTATGGACATTATTTAAACAGAATAGTGTTTATATAATACGAAATACTTTCAATAAAAAATCTAAAATTTATTACGTTATGTATGACATTTTTAATAATTCATAGAAGGTTTGATCAATTTTTACGAAAGAAGAAAAAACACAGTATTATTATTATTATTTTTTTTTTTTTTATAAGAAAATACAGCTAACTTAATAGATGGTGCTGTAAAATATACATTTTTCTTATTTAGAACATGTATGTCATCAAATTTTATAGTTTTATGTAAAAATATTTTTTATATGTAAATGTATTTCTCAACCTCATCTAAAAATAAAAAACAAAAAAAATTAAATACTTTTTCAAAAGAGTTTCCTCTTTTGTATTTATATATAAATAAAAAAGTAAAATTGTATAACTGAAATTAGAATTCTTTTCTTTCGAAGATATTTTAAACAATTTTTTTTTGCTCAATAACAATTATAATTACAATCGGCTCTCCTGCAGAGCCATAAGTAAGTTTCCTGACATAACCACGTGATAAGAAGGTCCTTAAGGAACCCCCAAAATAAATAAATAATACACAATAAACAGGTGCAAGCAAACTTAAAGTCAAATATGAAATTTCAAGCTCAGTCATAAATCACAAACCATTAATTTCAGCACCATATAGTCCACAAAACGAACATTAATAAAAAAGAAAAAAAAAAGAAAGAGGAGTAACAAGAAATTAGATACGACACCACTAAACTTGACGTTGTTAGATTCCAAACTGTTACGCAAACCCTAAGTCGAGTACATGGGCTCCGTACTCAGTTCAACCGTCGGACGTCTCTGCTGTTATCGAGTAGATTAATTGCAAAGTGGTTTACATGATTCTCAAGCCTCTGCAGCTATTTGACATTGGACTGTTGTGCAATCTCACGAAATTCATTTTAAACAATGCATTTTTTTTATTAAAGTCTTATTATTTTAAGAACAATGTACGCGATTATAACAATTCGTCTGTTTTATAAATTTCATTTACGGGAATCATTTTATCAGTTACTTAAAATATTATTTCTGCATGAAAAAAAAATTTGAAAATACGACACATTCTTAATGTAGGCTTTAATATTCATCTTATAATGGAGTATTAATCTGAGTTAATTTATACCTGAGATTTTTCTTAAAAAGTACTGATAGAATAATTATTAACATCAGCCCAGTAGTTAAAAAATACATACATATCAATTAAAATAAAAGAATTAATAGTTTAAAGTGGCTCAAATAATAGTAATGTAGTTTAATAGTACTAGTAATAGTTTATTAAGTGCCTCAAATAAAAATGATTATATCAAATAAAAAATAATATATTAATGAAAAAAAGAATACTTTAACATTTTCGTATATTTTTACACACAACGGAAAAAACTAATGCAATATTTATTACGAATGAAAAAACTTCAAGGAAACCATAATGTGATTTACAATGTCGGGATTCTCTTGACAAGAAACGACTATAGGGTTTCGCGAACATTAAATCTTTTTTCATAATTTATGTTTTATTTTTCAAATCATTAGTTGTGCAGTCTTATTCACTGAATTGAGGTAACAATTTTCTTAACTCATTCATTCATGAAAATTTAGTACCGATAGTTTTAAGGAAAAAGCTTTAATAACTTTATTATAGTAATTACTATAATAACAAGTTATCAGTAACAGATATAAAAATTTATTTGTTTCTTGCTGATGAATTTCATAATTATATTCGGCTGACAAAAATGAAACCGGTTTTCTTTTAACTTTTAAATTAAAAAAAAAAAAAAAATACAGCTCTTTTTGCAGTTACTTCTAAAACGGGTTTCTAACTGATGACGGTTGTTTATGATTGATAATGATATTTCTACAATTATAACTATAGTAAAGATGAAATAACAGTTGGGCTAGTCACAATCGTTAAGAACTTCACTATTGTCTAAACCAAATGTAATGCAAACCGATAAACATCAAGCAGAAACTTCTTACCTTATTTTATTCGTTCAGTTATTTTTTGTATAATTCATTTACCTTTAAATGAAATTAAGTCTTCCAAAACCACGGAGTTTTCGCGTATCACGTCATTAATCGGACTATCTAAATTATTTCTCCTGTAAAGAGTCAGAGTTCTATTATCCAGCAGGTTTATACGTACCTTTACATATCTATTCAGCTACGTATTTTTTAAAACTGTTTTACGTAGATTTCATAAGAAAGCTACCTAAAAGCTTGGAATGTGTATCATAATTCGACTTCCGGAAAATTTCAATATATATTTGCATTTCACCAGACCCCAAAACCACCGTCAGCTCAAAAGTTTATACATACATTTATGTATATATATATATATATATATATATATATATATATATATATATATATGTATGTATGTATCACTTTCTTGTGGACACGATAACTGCCGTAATTTTGCGCCAATCACTTTCAAATTGTTCCTTCAAAATAACTCGTCCTAAAATCTCAGTCGAGTTCGTTACCGGCCAAAATCGGACCATTGACGGTAGAAATGAGGTGGCTTTTTCGATAAAAGAAAATATCGCTAAAACTTTCTTATTAAGTAAAATATCGAATTCATTTAAAGTTCCTACTATTTCTTAGATATAGGCATAAAACTTGTGTAAGTAAAGGTTTTTGATTTCGCCAATCATTGACCCAGGGGATGGAAAAAATGGGGTTTTGAAGACAAAAGAACATGCTTTCCGCATGATAGTCCTCTAAACATTACCTAAAATTTTGTTTGTAACAGTTTTTGATATAACCAATCCTTACGTTTATGTTTTGGCAATCCTTACCAAAACAAAAAACAAAAACAAAATATCGCTATAACTTTCTTATTAAGTAAAATATCGAATTCGTTTAAAGTTACTAATATTTGTTGGATAAGGGCTCAAAACTTACCTCAATAATTTTTTTTTTACCAACCATTAGCCCAGGGGTTGAAAAAACGGGGTTTCAAAGACAAAAAAGAATCATAATTCTCTTCATTGGCACAGCACCGAATCTATTTAAAGTGGTAATTAGTTCTCTATTACTTTTTCTGAAACAATTTTTGAGGTGATCAACCATTACGGCAAAGGATGACCAAAATGTTGCTGGAATTTTAAGAAGATGGAGCTTGTCGTATGCTAAACATGTGAAACTTATTATCACATGCAACCATTGACGTATTGAGTAAATTTGAAGTTTTTCTTAACTTTAAGATGGAAATCTTTTTTGTCCCTATTTAGCACCAGTGAAATCTACCTTCGCCTTCCGGCGTACCGAAAGGTATTTTTATGTTAACACCTTGATCAGTTATATTGTTGGAGTTTGACAATGATTTTTTTTTCACTTTGTTAAACAAATGAAAATGTCGTCACGCGGAGAATGATATATTGCCTGACGATGAACTCCGTCAATCTGTTCGACAGCGTTGATTGAGTAGGCGAGTGAGGACGGCAATAACTATACACTATATTTACTATACTAATCCTTGTATCACAAAACGTTGCAGCAGATACAAATATGAATTCAACATGTACGAGTTATACTCGTATTTCAGTAGTTTAGGCTGAATCATTCTGTCACTCCCGCGAGCAAGTACAAGTATTATTTTATGCGTATAATATAAAGTAAGCTATCACTGGTCTGGCGCTGTGGAGCATGCCGATGTTGCACGGCGCCAGACCGTGATTTTTTATGCAATCCAAAATTTTGTTGAGTTTTTATTGTTGCATGTTTAATAACGGTAACAACATTTGTAATGCTTCACACCATTATTCAGATAGGTGAAAGAAAGTATTTCAGTCGGTATTATCGTATTACTCCATACGTGACGATACAGTTTTATAATAACCCACCGGATTGGTCTAGTGGTGAACTCGTCATCGCAATTCACCTAATTTCGAAGTCGAAAATTTTAAATTTCAGATCCTGGTAAAGGCAGTAAAGGTAGTTACGTTTATACGGATTTGAATACTAGATCGTGAAAAAATTGTATTCAAAGTGTAATTAAAGAAAAAGAAAAAAATGGGAAGTGGACAGTTTATGTGAAAATATTATTGAAGCTATTTCAGCAGCTTATCGGGTATTGATTCTTTAATATCCAATGTTCTCACATTGACGTAATAAATATTTTTTTCCGTTTTACTAGTTGAAATTTTAATATAGAGATTTTAATATAGAATTTTAATATGGAAAGTATTATATAAATAATTTATAATTAATACCAACAGGCCATGCTTAATAAAATTAATTCAAATATTTCTGTCTAGCTCATTTTTCCGCCTTGCTTTAGTCCAATAAATCGAATCCATTCATTTGTTTTATTGTCCGTTTATATGCCTGCTTCTACAAACCGTAGTAATTTTTTTTTTAACTCGTTACTGATACTTCTTTTTACGTAGTTTTCTTTTCGATTAATGAACAATTAATTTTTAGCGTAATGATATTTTTTTGTAATCTGTTAGCCTTTTTTATTATTATTATTATAACAATTTACATGAATAGGTTTATCTGTAAGGAAACTGCTTATGAAAAACCTTTTTTTTATCAACATTTCATCTAAGGTTTAGATTACATGAAGAATTTTTTCCCTTTAAATGTGTTTTACCTTCGTTGCCATAGCAACTTATAATCTATTCATTGGTATAACTTATTTTTTCATCGTATAACCACCACTCATTCATTAGAATTTAAATTTTTCAATATCCTTCCAAAATTATCGAGCATACTTTTTCTTCTCGTACTATTATAATACCTTTAACAACCTTTTTTACATATATTGTAAGTTTGTCGTGTTTACTTTCTTTCTTTCGGGGTAATCATATCTTTATTTACTTTGAAAGTATATTACAATTAAAGACTAATAAAATATTATAGTTATGTTACTTCTTAATATTAGAACGTGTAGAGCGGTTTACTTTTTAAATAATTATTAAATGAAATCGAATAAAATTTAATATTGTACGATGTAAATTTTTATATGACCATTAAAAGTTATATCAGTTTTTGATCATACGTCAAACAAAATTGCATTATAACCTCATGATTCACCAATACATGTACTATCTCAGGAAGTAGAATGTTCGAAATTGGAGTTTTACTGAACAGACCTCAATTTCGAAGTCGGAATTACATGTCAATTGACAAGACACATTTAATAAACCGGTTACCATAGTGCATAAAACTTAAAGAATGCTGATTGCAGCTTTCCTGCATACTGTCAGTATTTCATAATTGCTAATAACCATAGGACTCAATAGATAAAAAAGAATAATTTTTTTATAATTCCTGCTGTTGGACTGTAATAATCTTTCGTATGATTTATGTGATTCGACGAAATCTGAATATTAACAAAAGTAACCTGCAAAATAAAAATAAATAATCTGATGTGGACAACACATTACTTCCTTGTACGCCTATTAAATTAGATATACACATTGTTTTAAAATGAAAAGTTCTTAAAATTTTATTTCATTAATAACTTTTGATATTTTTTTTATTTTTGTTGTTGTTATTACTTATTGTAATGTTTTTTACAACAGAGGTTAATAATCATTATATTTAAATTTTAAAAAAGTTACAAAAAAAGGAGATAAGGTCTGATTCAAACCGATTACCTTGTAAGATCCAAATATTTCATTAATGAAATTTTATTTGGCTACAACTCTGGAACTAATGAAAATAAGTACCACTTATGATATATCGTTGAAAAGCTCTCAATGATGGCTTTTTATTGCAATTCCAAAATCGTTGGGCAGTTTTGGTTGTCAATTGCAATCAAAAGGGGAGGTACACAACTAGCTGTTACACCAGTCCTAAATCCAAAATTTAAACATATTACGGCTAATCGTTTTTGAGTTATGCGAGATGCATATGTATGTACTTACAGACGTCACGCCGAAACTAGTCAAATTGGATTTAGCGATAGTGAAAATGGATATTTCCGTTATAATCTGAAAACTGAAATTGCTTGCGATCACAATACTTCCTTTACTTCGTAAAACGAAGTAAAAATATCGTACAAATTTAAAACGATCTGCTGATGATGGCAGATTAGCCAACCTACTTTTTAAAACAAAAATTCCCTTATTTAAAAAGAAAAGAACAGATTCTTGAGCTTTTTTTTACATAAAATATATGTGATTCGAAATTTTCTACAGACTAAATTAAAATAATTATAAAAATCTGATGTGGAAACCACATGACTTTCTTGTAGGCTTATTAAATTATATTTACACTTTTACATTTATTTTTTAAAATTAAAAATACATAAAATTTTATTTCATTAAACACCTATGGTAATTTTGCATATATATATATTTTTTTTGTTATTGTTTTATTATTATTTATTGTAATTTTTTTTACAATGAGAGGTTAATAATTATTAATAAATCAAAATATTTAAATGAAAAAAAAAGTTAAAAAAAAATAGAGATGGAAGTCTGATTAAAACCGATGTGTCCCTATAATCCAAATATTTCATTAAAAAAATGTTATTTGGCTATAACTCTACTTATGACATGTCGTTGAAAAGCTCTTAACGAGGGCTTATGACTGCAGTTAAGAAAAAGTCCAAAATATTTTGATTTTGGACTTTTTTTCGACGTCACGCCGAAACTAGTTTAAATCGATTCAGGGATGGTCAAAATGGATATTTTCGTTGAAATCTGGAAACCGGAATTTTTCGCTATCAAAATACTTCCTTTACTTCGTTCAAAGAAGTAAAAATTAAAAAATAATTTGCCAAAAATTAATAAAAAATGACATATGTCGAACTAAAAATAAGAAAACAAGGTATGGAAATAAAGGACTAGACATCGTTATGCTGTATTTAATTAATTTAAATAATGGGTGACCAATCAACTTTCGGACAGTTTTATTTTGTTTTAATATATTTTTCATGTTGTAGGAATAAGTTGATGTTATGTTGTTCATTTAAGGTTGTCTAATGATTTAAGATCTAACTTGGTCTTGCATCGATAACAAAACTTGTCCTTCAACGAAAATATTTAAATGCATTCGGGGGGCTCTGAATAGTAATTGCCTTATATCAAAGAGCTGTGAATAGTAATTATTCTATATTAAAGAGCACCCGGACTGCATTTAAATATTTTTGTTGAAGGACAAACTTTTCTTATCGATGTAAAACCTGGTGAGAACTTAATCATTAGACAATCTTAAATGTCCGCTGTATCTACTACATGAAAATATATATAAACAAATTAATACTGTCTGAATGTTGATTGCTTACTCGTTATTTTATTTAATTAAATATTCCATAACGATAGTTTGTCCTTTATTTCCATTTCTTTTAGTTCGATTTATTGTCGTTTTTTAAAACTTTTTTTGGCAGTCGTGCTTTTTAATTTTTATCGTTTTTTTTTTTATTGTGTAATACGTTTTAGTGATCTTGGAGAAAAATTAACGATTCGAAAACTTATGCGTATATCGTATTTAACGTACCAAATGAGGCAACTGTATATATTTCAGTTTATTTAATTATTTAATTGGCGTATACCTAACTAAACTTATAGATTTCTCAAGCATAGAGTTCCTCGAGAGACTTTTTATCGTGCGGATCATAGAACAATTTTTTGGGATCCAGACAACTAATGACTAACTTTCCAGTTGTCTTCCGCGACTCAGTGCTGCGTAGGCCTGGCTCTTGGCAAAGATGCGAATGCTGTGATCTACGACAGATCTCTCTAGGGTAATCCCTTGTAACTTATGCACCGTCACAGTCTAGCACAATATTAGTGGCAGCATACGCCGTTCCACTTTGCCCTGTCCCTATAAAGCATCAAATTTGGCAATAGCGGGCTCAATCCGATACCGACAGCATTACTTCTAATCATACTATCATCAAACTCTACAATGACCGTTTGTGGAAACTCGCCGATATCAAGCTGGTCTCGGTGTAGCGGAGGTCATTCGATTTCTTTAAGTATATCAGTTAATGATTTGGTTCCATCGTGATTTTGTATTATACTAGCAAATACTCTGCTTGAATTTTGAAAATAGGAAGATCGGTTGCGAAGATATAACGACATTTCCGAATAACTGCGACCTGTTAGATCGAGAGTATACGTGATGCATGCGAAAGTTATCCTTCAACATACTAACAAATATCCCGTTTAAAGTTTGAAAATTAAGTTTGATTCAATATGGCGGTTCAAGATGTCAAGAAAAATTAAATCTCACCATAATGCAGATTTTTTTTTTACTATGTAGAACACGATATCTTTTTTCCTCCAAATACTTCTAGGATATACAATATAATACTGTTTCCATACTTAAATATCACCCGGTATATATGTATGAATAAAACTTTTCCGTTCGGTCTACCAGACGTTAGTCTTAACTGATTTTGACGAAACTTGGTGGGGTGATGTTAGCCTACTGGAATAGTCCTACTGATGTTCAAGCTAAGCGGTTCTGAAGAACCGAAATTAGAGTTAAACAGGATTTTTTCATAGATTTTCCATCGTGGACTAAAACTAATCCTTTCATAAAACTCCATTTTAGTATATATCAAATATTAAGCTAATAATTTTGAAATGTATGATAAACATTAATTTTATAATTATAACAACAATAAAACAGACAAAAAACACAAAATTATTAGCATAATATTTAAAATAAAATAAAAACGGAATAAAATATATATTAGAAAAAGCTTTGGTAAAAATGTACTTTCAACAAAAATTGAATGTGTTGCGATCTAGCGTATTTGATTTATACTTAAATGGACATTTGGTTATCATGAAAGCATTAAACTAATGCTAGTGCATGATTTAATTAGGTGACAGATAACGAAGAAGATCCTTCTTCAAACTTAAATAGGAGTAATTCAAGAATGACTCAACCAAACTTCATCAAATTTTTACTTGCACAACTTCAGATACACTACTGCTTCATACATAGATTTCAATGAAACTGATTTAGTAGTTTTGATTATTTTCGAGCCACAACATTTTATACATAGGCCTACATATATATATATATATCCCCAGTTATAGAGGAAATCCCCAATTTTAATGAATGCTATTTCGTACTCCTCATCTCAAAACGCAAAGAAAATTTATTTTCACTTCCACAATGGACCGAAAAGTTTGGTATACTAACTCTTAAAGTTAGTATAGTGTCGAAAAGTCGTTAAAAAACGCAATTACATTAAAAGAGGAGCTAGTCTGTTAATTAGATTAGTTTCGCAATAATCCATGTTTGATCTGGTATGAAGGAAAGGGATTGGTATCCAAAGATCAGTTTTGAAGTTTTAATCGTTTTTAACTCATGATACTAACGTAACATGTAATACCAACAAAAAAAACAAAAAACATTGAAAGCTAGCTAAAATACCGATAGCGATATTATTTTCAAAAAAAAGCGACATTTTTTTTTTCTTAGCTAAAACCGGAAATCCGTTCTTCTGATGCACTTATTGAAACAGTTTTTACAATGATGGCAACACTTAAATAATTTTTTAACAATTAAAAACAAAAAAAAATTTAATTTAGCAAATGCTCCTTCCTTGAAACGATCTATTTTTTTTTTTTTATATAATAAACTACTTCATTCCAAATATTCATCGAGATTAACTCAGATTTTAAATGGAATGGTAGTAGGACTGTGACACACCATTTTAAAGGGAAACAAAAGTTAACATAAAACTACAGGTTAAAGCCCTAGACAAAATAATGTTCATTTAATGATTTTTACATTTAGTTTCAAAAGTGTTTTACAGTACCTTTTATATAACTACCCAGCAGTGAAATACTGAAAAAAAAATTAACTTTGGTAATTACTCCTAACTCAAAACGATCTATTTTTCGATATGATATCATTTACTTGTGTTATGCTGTAATTCTGTTTTAATATTAAGTATGAAAAATATTAAATGGAACTCCCATTTTTGTTTAAAATTCTGCAGCTCGAAGTTTTTTAAGCCAAAATTTTGTTTTTCAGTGATCTTTACTTTATGGAAATTCAGAATGTACACACTTTTTTTTTTAGATAAAGAAAATTACAAAATTTTGGATCTTCAGATTTTCACTCAGTTGTTTGAATATGAATTGTCATTTTTCAATTTCATGTACTTCTATCTCATCCCTTCTGTAAAATTTAATTTTTATAATAGATATAAGTATGTCTAATCTATTAATGTAAGAATCATTTTGTTCATATTTAAAGGGAAGTCTTTTATCTCTCGTTTTAGGATCGGTGTTTACTGTAGTCTCGTTACACAAAATTCAGTTCCAAGTATCTTGTCTGAGATATTATTTTAATTAGTCAGATGACTTTTTTTATAACAAATTTTAACCTTTTTTCTGGATAATTCTACTTTATTAATTTATATTAAAATAGCCCAACCGGCTGGTCTAGTAGTTAACTTCTCGTCGCAAATCAGTTGTTTATCATCTGATTTTCGAAAACAAAGTTTGGGGTTCAAATTCTATTAAACGTTAGCTATTTTTATATAGATTTGAATAGTAGATAGTGGATACCGGTGTAATTTGGTGGTTGGGGTTCAATTAACCACATGTCTCAGGAATGGTCGGCCTGAGTCTTTACAAGACTACACATCATTTACATGTGATACATATCATCCTCATCCCATTGAGCCGTGGGGGGTTGCTTATTTTTTATTAGTTGAACACATTGCATCGTACATATTATGAAAATAAAAATTTTCCTTGTACGTCTATTAAATTATATATACACTTTTTTTTTAAATGAAAAGTACATAAAATTTTATTTCATTAATAACTTCTGATATTTTTAATTTCTTTTTGTTGTTATTATTGAATTATTATTTATTGTAAAAGTTTTTTTTACAATCAGAGGTTGGTTAATAATTATTAATAAATAATATATTTAAATTAAAAAAAAAATTCAAAGAAAAAAGGAAATGAAGTTTGACTCGAACTGATGTGCTTCCCCTTAAAAGATACAAACATTTAATTAAAATTTTATTTTGCTGTAACTCTGAAACCTATGAAAATAAGTACCGTTTATGGTATACCGTTGAAAATCTCTCAGTAAGGCTTATTACTTTTTTCTTTCTTTTCCTGTTTAGCCTCCGGTAATACTTCAGAGGATGAATGATATGTATGAGTGTAAATGAAGTATAGTCTTGTACAATCTCAGTTCGACTATTCCTGAGATGTGTGATTAATTGAAACCCAACCACCAAAGAAGGGCTAATTACTACAGTTAAGAAAAAGTCCAAAAACCAAATCTTTTTAGATTTTGGCCTTTTTTTGGACACTTTTGGTTCAGTCCACTGCAATAAAAACAGGCGGTGCACAACTAGATGTTACAACAATCCAAAGATTTAAAATTTCAACATCTATGGTTAATCCCGTATTGAGTTATGCAAGATACATACGTACGTACGTACAGATCTCACGTCGAAACTAGTCAAAATGGGTTCAGGGATGATCAAAATGGAGATTTCCGTTGAAATTTGGTTAACCAAATTTACAATACTTCATTTACTTCGTACAAGGAAGTTAAAAAAAAAAAAACAAAAAAAAAACATTTAATACTTTTTAAATGTTTGTTTAGTTTAAAAGGATTTTTGTTCTCATTAACGTTTGTTATTAGAAAATGCAATCGTACCTTCTATTCATAAGGTGCTACGTATCATTTCAATTAATTTATTCATTTAGAATATATGTTATTAATATTATTTTGTTATATAGAAATATAATATTGTGACGTTATCTACTGTACAGTTTTCTAAACACTATTGCTTTCTAATAAATGAAAGGTCTCGCTACATTTTAGCTAATTGTATTCAATTATTTCAAAGGTTTATGAATAAAAGATACTATATATTTGAGAAAAAAGTGTGTATGTTTTTAGACGTAATTATACGAAACGTAGGCGTAACACACCGCTTATATTGTTTTAATGACTATATATATTTTGTTATTATGATATTTTCCGTTTATTTTGTAATTTATGCTGTAGAATTTAATTAGTTTGCGTGAAATAAACAACTATCTTGGTCGCAAATGTGTTGATATTACGGATGTTGTAAGGAGGAACAGGATGAAGAAGAAGACGTAAAAGCGGGAGTTATACCGCAGTATGACGTGATCTAGTTAAAGGAACTAAAGAGGGGTACGAGCAGTTGAACGGTGTAGAACGGGTATGAAAAAGAGGTGGGGGGGAAGTTGTGAAATAGGTATATGGAAAGGGTACGGGTATTTATCTTGGTTACAGCAAAGCAGACAAAGCGTTGAACACGGTCGGCGGTGAACGTACGAGAAGCGAGAAGCAAACCTCGCTTCCTGGCTTGTACGTATCTCCAGCAGGAAAACGGAACAATCGACTACGCTTCTTTACTCTTATACTCAAAATATACTAGGTAGAAATGTCATACGGCTTACAAAATAACACTCTTTAAATAACCTTGTATTACTGAATTGTATAGTTGTGAGCGCAATGCGGCCCTATGAACAGCGATTTTTCAGTTAAGTTAAATTCTTTGTTAAAGAAGATAAGCTGAACTAATTACATACGAAACTTATTGGTGTTCATTTATTTTTCTTGTATTTTGATACCGTGCATTAAAACAAATAGAGCACAAAGATATTTGCGAATGAAGTAATACGGATAAACAAACCCATCGGATTAATCTTCTTTCAACGTTTATATTTCTACATTTAAATTTATTAACTGTATCTATTGTAGAAAAAAAAGTGTATTATTTTATCCTCTTTTATTAACGAAACAGTTTTATTTATTTATTTTTAATAATAGGAATTACTAACACACAAACTAATTTGTGTATGTCGACTGAAGTGAAATATTGCTGATATTCCAGGTATAGTTTTTATACCTGGAAACAATATACGAATATTGACGTTACGAAATATTCCACCGTTCCAAGATGTTGGCCGTTATTATGGCTTGCTGTAACAACCGGATTATAATCCTTGCTGATATTCAACTTTACTATGGCCAAATACCCTCATGTTCTTTAATTAACTCATTCTTTATTGAAATATTATCCATCTGCCAGCATTTGAAATTAAATCTCTTTCGGTTATCCCAGAAAATTCGCTTTAAAGGTGCGACGGTATACGGCGCGGTGGCTCAACCAATGCAGCTGCTGTCCCTGTTACTGAGTGTGCAACGTGACTTCTTAAGTCAACTTCTCTTAAAAACATAGAATGTAAAAAAAAAAACAAAGAATAAATAAAAAATGAGAAAAGAAGTACGGTTACTTTCTAATGGTGTTTGTCGGGTAACGTTAAGAACCTTACAAAATACTTTTTTACCCGTACGAAGGATAGGTGATCAGCTGTAACTACATTTTTAAGGTAAAGCCGACTATTCTGAAACTCTCTTACTCAAAGTTTCACTCAAAAGTTTCACAAAGATCACTCAAGGTTTCAAGTCCTGTGCTGACCAAACTGTTGCTCTAAAGACATTACAATACAATGATAAGTTTTATGAATTGAACAGGGTTTAATTGTTATTTATTTGCATTATTCTCCAAGCATGAAGATAATAAACACAGAGGGGGTTCGGGAGACAGAGGCCCCAGACTACTACTACTTTGAAGTAGATGATTAAATGAGATAACTCTCTGTATCTAATTTTTATGTAAAAAAAGGGAGCAATTCATTACAATTTATTTTTGAAAAAATACAGATACAGCCATAACTCTAAGTAAACATAGTTGTAGTTTTTTGAAGGAAGAGGAAAAAAGTTTTGGCTAATTTTTTTTCCAAAAGTACTAAACATAAAGGGTATCAAAAAGTTAAGATTTGAAGTTTAAGAATGTACACATTGCATTGTTGTCTGTAAGTTGTCGCGTTGTATCTTTGATTACGAGTATTGTATCTTTTATTACGTTATAAAATGATTAGGAAGATCGATGTTGCCGCCGACTGTGTAATAAGTCGACTCATACGTTTTTTAAAACATCAAAACCTTAAGTCGGCTGAAATTCATAGGCAGTTCGTTGCTCCGTACGGTTATAATGTAATGAATGAAAGAAACCTCCGAAATGATTATGAAAGGATTAGAAATAACAGAATTAATGTGCATGATGACGAACGTTTTTGGGAAGCCCTCAATAATCACCTAGGACTTGTTGAAACGCGTCGTAGATGAAATCAAAAAAGATCGTCGTTCAACGATTTAACCTGGCCCTTCATTTTCCTGATGTTCCAAGAATTGTTATTGGTCGCATTGTTCATGACCATTTAGGCTTCAGAAAGGTTTGTGCACACGGGTACCACACATCTTAACGGAAGGGTACCACACGTCTTAACGGAACGTCACAAAAAAGTCCGAACGGGATCTGCTTTGGAATTTTTGATGCGCTATACAGAAAAAGATGATGAGTTCCTTAATTCAGTTGTTACCGGCAATGAAACATGGATTTCGTATCACATACCAGAGAGAGAACAGCTGTCAAGTGTTCATCCTCAATCATGAACTAGACCAACAAAGGTCATGCCACAGCCATTTGGACGCAAACTGATAGCTAAAATCTTTTGGGATCGATTTGGCAAACTGCTGATTAATTTAATGCCACGTGGAATGGCTATAAATGAAAAAGCATACTGGGAAACTCTACGTAAGTTACGGCGTACCATTCAAAATCGGCGACATTGATAGCTGACCGATATCGTTATCCTGCTGCACGATAATGCACATCCATATGTTGCCAGTCCAATACGTGATTTACTAAGAATCTTTGGATGGGAAATTTACGATCACCCACCATATAGTTCGACTTAGCTCCTTCTGGTTACCATTTGTTTGGGAAATTGAAAGAATCTTTGCGTGGTAAGCAATGCGTGGGTGACGATAAACATAAAAATGTTGTTAATCAGTGGCTAAATGGACTGGTGACAGAAGAATACGACGAGGGTATATTGATGCTGTTAACGCTACGATAAATGTCTTAATTCATGTGGTGATTATATAGAGAAGTAAAAAATATTTATAAAGTTTTCAGAATAACTATTTTTACAATGAAACGGTCTTTACTTTGGAGATAACGTATATAGAAAATTAAATGCAAATACAGAATATTAACTCCCTTTCTGAAGTAAGATATAACTAAAAAAAGAAAAAAATTAAGTAGTTTTGTGGAAGAAGGATGATGAATATTAAAAAAAAGTTTTTAGTAACTTGTAATATTGATAAAAAACAAACTTCAACTTTTGTAAGAAAAATCTTTGCTAAAGTTCTCCAGTAATGATTTGAAATTTTATTTTGGCCAAAAAATTGCCAACGCTTTTTCCAGTCTTTGCAGAAATTTAATACAATCTTTCCCCCGCAGGTAGTAAGTACCTATCTATTAAGTTTGATGAAAATCAGTCAAAAGGCTCCAGAGTTATAAGTAAAAATTAAACCATCAATATACAATATATACTAGTTATATCAAACTTTATAATTGTATATTTTCTAGTCCCAGATATTTAAACACAAACAACGCCAGATCACATTGCACTCACATCAGAATGGTGCTGTGGGTTTTTTAAACGTATGTTTAAGCGTATGAATTACTATTAAAATTATGTTTTTTAAGCGTATTTGGGTAAAATAATAAACTCAAAATGTCGATAAATGTAAAAAAAAAAACAAATAAAAAATACTGATCCGTTGCAGTGTATTCCTTTTTTACATTATTTTATATAACCATTTAAGGTAAAGTAAAAATATGTTTGATATTTAATTACAATATATTTCTCTACTGTATTTATATAATTTTTTTTTGCTATTCTAAAATAATATAATCTTACTTGGAATAACTAAAAACGAGCCTTTACAGATCAATAATTTTATTTTGAATTAGCAAGGAAAATCAAAGAAAGGTTTTTTTGCTGGCTGCGCATGAAAGTAGTATATACGCAACGTTATTGTGAACAGGCATTTTGAAGAGTTGAAAAAATAGGGGAAGGTGTATGGGAAGGGATGAGTTGAGGATTTACCGATTGAAAATTGAATTTCTTTCCATCAATTGGATTTTTGCCCTCTTTAAATCCACTTAATACATCGCAAGGTGATAGACTATTTGAAATATTTTTCTACATAGCTTCTGTTGAAATTGTCTTTTTACCTTGGAGAAATAATTTAACTTATTTTATAATAATATTCTCCCTTAAAAGTAAAAATAAAATTATCCGAGATTTTTTTTTCATTTTCAATAAAAAGTTTTCTTAATAACTCGTTTACCGAAGTTTTCATTATTATGAAAATATTTTGTTAAACAGTAAGTGATATTTTATTAATGTATTTATTTAAATATACTATAATATAATTATGTCCTACTGCTTTCCTTTATTTTTGTTTTATTAAGGTATAAAAATTAAAAGTCCACCTCACATAATATAACATTTTTAATAGCAGCTACGAATAGAAAAAAAAATTATGAGAAATTCAAAATCGTTTTTGAATTCTTAAGTCAACCACATGGATTTTTATTTCCTTGTACAAAGTAAAGGAAGTATTGTGATCGCGAAAAATTTCGGTTTTCAGATTTGAATGGAAATCTGAAAACCGTTTCATTTTGAGTAGTTTCGGCGTAACTCAAAAACGATTAGCCGTAGGGCTAAATGTTGTATTTAGGACTGTTGTAACTTGTAATTGTGCACCTCCCATTTTTATTGCAATCTACAAGACCAAAAGTATCTAAAAAAGCCGAAAATCCAAAAGATTTGGATTTTGGACTTTTTCTTAAGTGCATTAATAAGCATTTATTGAGAGCTTTTCAACGATATTGGTATTTATATAAAGTGGTATTTATTTTCATTGGTTCTAGAGTTTTAACCAAATAAAATTTTAATTAATGAAATATTTTGATATTACAAGGGGAAGGCACATCAGTTCGAATCCTGCTTCATCTCCTTTTTTAATTATTTCTTCTTAATTTAAATATATTGATGTATAAATAATTATTAATCTCTGATTGTAAAATAAATTTACAATAAATACTAATTCAATAATAACAATAAAAAAGAAAAAAATATCGGAAGTATTAATGAAATAAAATGTTATGTACGTTTCATTTTAAAAAAATAATGTGGATATGTAATTTAATAGGCGTACACGGAATCTTGTATCTGGTGTCCACATCAGATTTTTTCAAAAGTTTTTATGTTGTCTACATTATAATACTTGTTAATGTTGATTTTAAATTTTGAAAATTAAAGTTAAAAAATCTGATGTGAACACCACATGACTTCCTATACGCCTATTAAATTACATATACAATTTTTTTTTTAGATAAAAAGTACATAAAATTTTATTTTATTCATAACTTCTGATTTTTTTCAATTGTTATTATTGAATTTGTAGTAAACTTTTTTTACAATCAAAGGTTAATTATTATTAAGTCAATTTTTGATTTAAATTAAATAAAAAAAAGTTAAAAAAAGGAGATGAAGTCGGATTTGAACTGATGTGCAAATCCGACTTTTTTATGATTCAAAATTTTCATTAATAATTTTATTTCGATATAACTCTGGAACCAATGAAAATAAGTACCACTTATATATTATACATCGTTGAAAATATCTCAATGAGGGCTTATTACTGTAGTTAAGAAAAAGTCCAAAAACCAAAATTTTTGTATTTTTGGCTTTTTAGGACACTTTTGGTTCAGTCAATTGCAATCAAAAGAGGAGGTGCAGAACTAGATGTTACAGCAGTTCTAAATCCAAAATTTCAACATTCTACGGCCAAATGTTTTTGAGTTATGCAAGATAAATACTACTTATATACACGTACGTACATACATGCAGACGTCATGCCGAAACTAGTAAAAATGGATTCAGGGATGATCAAAATGGATATTTTCGTTGAAATCAGAAAAGTGAAATTTTTTGCTATCACAATACTCCTTTTACTTTGTACAAGGAAGTCAAAAGAAAAATTTATATTTTGAATACGGATCCCATTCAGTAAACTTTTTTGGGGCTTAAAAGTTTATTTATGAATTATTTACGACATTATGGGTTCTATTTGGTATAATATATTCAACCAAGTCAAAAAAACTATATTTTACTAAAATATATATATATATATATATAGTAACGTGATACCTCTTGTACATTGGTTCGAAAATCAGGTCAAATCTGGGATAGCCAAACATTTTTGTGCCTAATTCCAACTCTTTTGTTGAACGGATTTTCAAATTATGAGAAATAAAAACTTTTTCTATGTTGAATATCTGCCATCCTCAAACCCAATTTACATAAAAATATGGAATTTTAAATAACTCAATAAATATTTTCATCGTCCAATATCTAAGACCAGTATAAAAAATAAACAAAATCAAAATGACGAAAAATATTCGAATTTTTAGTTTAATCCCAATTATACCCAATTTATAGAAAATGTTTTAGTCAATTTTCGGAGAATTTATGTTGAACCAGTTCGGAGCGGAGATATTAATCCGCTCCCATATACCATACCCCATATACCAACCCCATATACCATATAGAAATAACCACTACAAATTTTTATTTATTTATTTATTTATTTATTTTTAATTAATAAAGGGATAGACTATGGTAAAACGTCGAGATTTGCTAAAACATTAGCTTAATTTGATTTCTTTAGCAGTGTTTCATGGAAGACAGATCTTTAAAGTATTATTAAGTTTTACGAAGGTAATCTATGTTTATAAAAAAGTCATATCATTATAGACCAATTATATTTATTTTATTTAGTCGAAGAATGATTCATAATCGTTAATGTTTTAATTCGTTGTCATATTATTATTATTATTCGTTATATTATATCGTTATCGTCATAATCATTTTAATCGTTTGGTTCTAGATTCGACTTCCGGCTCTGCTATTTCTCATCATTTATCCCTATTTTCATTCAAAAATAACTTCTATAACTGGGTAAAGATGATAAAACTGCAAAATTAAATTATGTTTCTACCACAGATATCCCATAAAAAAGAAAAAAGTTACAAAAAATTATAATTTATTAAAATGAGACTTTTTATTTATTTTTTCAATAAAATTAATTAAAATTTAGTTTCCAGTCAATTTCTGTTTTTAGCCAGTTATACTGAACTCATTGACTTATTAAATAGATGCAAGAGTTGGTATTCACTTAACGTCATTTCACAATACATCTTACTACTCGAGCGTTATTTCAGTGTGGCATGTTGTGTTTTTGTCTGCGGTTAACTTGTTTTTACTTGCTTTTCTTTAACTCAAAATGGTTTTTTTTTCACGTTTGTCCTCAAATTTTGCATCCTTAATTTAACATACTTCCTGCCATTGCCGATTGATGAAATTTTGCACAGTAACAAGGACCGGGTGACAAAACAATATTCCACCATTACTTTTTCAAACATCTCCCCGCACAGGGGAGATTTTTTTAAAATTTTTAAAGTTTGTAAGCGACAAAGAAAAGTTTTATTAATTTACAATTGTATTTCAATAATCAAAATCTTCACATTTCGTTACTTTGTAATGTAAATGTATGCTTGAAAATTTGTTTGATATTTTATAGATATATTAAAAATTTCAATATATAATGTTAACTTTTAAAATTCAAATTAACCTACTAATTAAGCTCATGCAATATATGATAATAATTTGATTAAAGTATGATTAAAAAGCACAAAGCAAGTTTTAAAATTGTTGTAATATTATTATTAATTAATATTCTTGAATTAATAGTAATAGTTAATTACATTCAGATTATTAGAAAAAATATTAAAATCGTTTTTATTTAAAATCATTTACTAATCAGTTAACCAGATTTAAATGATTCTGTTAGATCACAAAACGATTACACTTTGTCAAATTTACGTTTATAAAGAAATAATTAGGCCGTAAGGAATTGATACATTCGTTCGGTTATGCGTACACAGTATTTTGAGAGAAAATTTTGATAATAGTTATAACTCTTTGTTCACCATCATTCCTGATTGTAAACAAAGCCTAGGCAGATTTAAAATCGTATACTAGCCATTATGTGCGGGAGTATTAAATCTTATCCGTTAATACCATTTCAATTCGTACATTACTCGATCTGCTCTAATTATTTGTTAGTAACAAACTTAACAATACTTGTTTAACTGGTGCTTACCAATACTTGTGTAATAATGTTTGTTATCGCCACTGCTTACCAATACTTCCACTAGTAATAATAAAAAAAACAATAAACATATGTGTTTATTTTTTTTAAATATTCATAATAAAGATACTAAAAAAAAGTGGCAAATGCTAACTTTTCCGACCTTGTAAGGCAATATACCTACACCCGTCAGAATATTACTGTAGTTATTCAACAATTAAAGATAGAAATTACTCTTGAGCTAAAACAGTTAATCAATGTGACTTTTTTTTCACTTTTCAACATAATCTCTAGGAATATTAATTAACATTTTTTCCACCTTTGAATCGGCTTATTTAGGCCTGCTGCAAAGAAATCTTTGTCTTGATATCGGAGCCAATTTAGCACATTTTCTTTGACGTCGTCATTGCCATTTAATTCTTACCACGTAGCACTTTATTGAATAGGCCAAACAAGTGGAAATTCAAAAGCGCCAAGTCAGAAATATATGGTGGGTGAGGTATTTCTTGCCAATACAATTTATCTTGAGTTAGCTGAGCTGTATGAGACCGGTGATTACTTGAAGTAGAATGTTGTTTTTGCGCTGAGATCCAAGGTATTTTTTTCAAAATTATCGGTTTCACATTTTTGATTATCATGTCGCTGTAATATGTGCTGTTTATTGTTTGTTAATGTTCTAGAAAATCGAAAAAAACCCCGTTTTTTTACGTCCCAAAAGATCGTCATGATGATTTTTCCTACTTATGAACGGGTTCAGAATTTTTCTTGAAGTTCCACTCCATCGTTTTGATTCTGGTTCGTAAAGGCGAATCCATGTTATATCACCGGTTAAAATACTATGCAAAGTAGCATAACCTTCCTATTCATATTGTTGTTTCAGTTCTGTGCATATGCGAAGTCTTGTCTTTGTATTATAATCTGCTAAATTTTTTGGAACTCATTACGGGCTTGTTTTACTTGAGCTCGTTGGTAATAATGTTATGAACCGAACTGAAATATTCCGGTGCTAATCTTAATTCCTTTAGTCTTCTTGCACGAGTTTTAAGTGTTACATTCAAAACGGTGTTCGTCAGTAATTGAATTTCGACCGTCTTTAAATTGTTTACCCACTTATAAAATGTCTGTGCTCATACGACTTTGTCAGTATTATGTGTCATACAGTAGTAATTGTTGTGCTGATTTTTCGTCTTCGGACAATAAAAAATGGATTGTCACTCGCTGTCCAATTAATTCGCAAACTTCAAGAGAATTCGCCATACTAAAATGAAATTTTGAGGTTATAAACAAAACAATTTTACTCAAACAGCTGATCAGAAATCACCGTAGGGTTACCAACTTACTGTTTTAAAAGTATCGTAACCCTCTTACCAACTATTTTGCCTCCACAGCAATTTGTGTCTTTTTAATTATTGAATGACCCTAAAATTTCATCACAATCAGTCCAGCTGGTTAGGAGGAGTTCAGTCACACACACACGGACAGAAGAAATATATATATAAAAATATGTAGAAGTCATGCTACCATATTTGAACTTCATATATTGATCGGTGTTGAGGTATTAAGCAAAATACAGATATAAGAAAAATAGACATACAAATATATTTGTATGTTCGTACAAATAGAGCAACAAACATATATTTTTGTAAAGGTTTTCTTGACATAATCGTTTAAGTCAATTTATGTTTATAAACGGCTAATTTTTGAGAAGGTTGAGGTTTTATACAGTAGTCAGAAAAGTAAAAAATAAACGTTTGAAAAAAGATATTCTTTAGCAGCTATATTATTACATCTGAGATTACGTAAAGTTGACTTAAGAAAAAGATTATATACTTACTGTTTATTTGCAAAATATGATAATTTTTTTTTTTTTAAATTAGTAATAGTCATCGTAAATCAAGAGAGATGAAGTAAAATAATTAATTAGGTAAAATTAAAGAAATTAAATGAAGTTGTGAAATAAAAAATAATAATATATAAATTTAAAAAAAAATTTAGTTCTGATAAAAGAAATTGATTAAAATTAATTTTAAAATAAATGATGCTACTTTTCTTTACAATTAATTAGATTTAGATATATTAAAAATTATGATAAATTTCTTAAAAGGCATTAATGTATATATAATGGTAATAAAGAATTAACGGTTTAATATCATTTCAAGTTATATTTTCTGTATTTTAATTATGCAGAATGTCACGGTAAAAAATGCTAAAACTACGTAAAATTATACAAATGATCAAACTAAACAAAAAAAACAAAAATGTTCAAATGAATAATTTACCTCCCTTCATTATTCGACTGTATTTTTTAATTTAATTTTTTGAATAAAAATTTATAACTAAAGATATTTTATAAGTATTTGGTAAAAATAAAAATGTATTATATAAATAATAGTGAAAATTATGTGTTATAATTACACCTAAATTCTCTAACAAATAAAAATTTACATTCTCAAATTTAAAAATAATGGAAATTTTTATTTTTAAATTATTTATTAATATCCGTAAATTACAGTCGTATAAAATAATGTTATTTTTTTTTTTAAATGTTAAGCATTTTACTACACTTCATTTATTTAAACGCAATCAAAGTACCGCGTTTCATTTTTCTTCAACGACACTATAAATTGTTGGCCATAATTATTAAGTATTGATTTTAAATGTTAAGTAACTACAACTATATTATTTTTAAATTTCTTTACTTATTATTTTTTTACTTGTACGAAGTAAAGGAAGTTAAAAAAAAAACAAATTTGCAAATTGTGATCGCGAAAAATTTGGTTTTCGGATTTCAATAGAAATATCCATTTTGACCATCCCTAAATACATTTTAACTAGTTTCGGCGTGACGTCTGTACGTACGTATCTCGCGTAACTCAAAAACGATTAGCCGTAGGATGTTCTAATTTTTGATTTAGGACTATTGTAGCATCTAGTTGTGCGCCTTTCCTGTAGATTCCAATCGACTGGAACAAAAGTGTCCAAAAAAGCCCAGAATCCAAAATTTTGGATTTTGGACTTTTTCTTAACTGCAGTAATAAGCCCTCATTGAGAACTTTATAACGATATATCATAAGTAGTACTATTTTCATTGGTTCTAGAGTTACAGCCAAATTAAATTTTAATTAATGAAATATTTTGATCTTAGAAGGGGAAGGAACATCGGTTCAAATAAGACTCCTTTTTCTTGTAACTTTTTTCTTTTAGTTTAAGTATATTGATTTTTTAATAATTATTTATCTCTGATTGTAAAAAAAAATTAAGATAAAAATTCAATAATTAAAAAAAAAAAAAATTGTTAAAAAAAAAAGTTAATAATGAAATAAGATTGTATCTACTTTTGTTTAAAAAAATGTGTATATGTAATTTAATAGGAGTACAAGGAAGTTACGTGGTGTCCAAATCAGAAATTTTTTTAGTTTTAACTTAAATGTAGTATTACCTCTAATAGTACCTGTTAAATAACTACTCATCAGTGAAATTACAGGAAATACACAACCTCAAAACGATTTATTTTTCGGTATGTGTACTACTTGAGGTGTATTTTAGGTTACTGATCAGAGTTACCATAGCCCGGTGTTTTATAAATCACGATTTAGTTCCTTTATATTGATTTATCACAAATCGTATTCTTTCCCTTTGAAAATTCTTTGAAGTGCCCTTCATGGGGACTTACGAAAAATAATTCGTTTTGAGGTGGTAGCATTTGTAAATCATTTTTTTTTGCTTGAATCGCCACATATGCTTGAAAAGCTTGTGCGTGAGATATGGAGATGAAATTTTTTAACGTATGAAAAAATGACATCCGAAACTCGGAACCTCCGAATGAACGGCCGAGACGCTACCATTCCACCATGGAGATCAGCGGAGTTATTGAAAAATCATTTAAGTATTCCCGTATTTAAACAACTTGACTTGTCTACAGATTTTCCTTGAAAGTGTAGTCCTAAATTAAAGAACTGATTTAGGATATCAAAATAAATAAAAACGTTTTTTGAACAAATAACCAATCTCGTTTCATTTTATTTCTGGTCCGCCGTTTTATGTTTTTTCTGGATAATATAATAAATTTTCAGTAAAACTTTTTATCTTAAGAAGAGATTGAGATATTTTAATGAAATCTAGTATACATATATCCAACAACAACAAATTAGATGATGAAATTTTAATGGCCATTAAGATTTATTATTTATTAATATCTCCGTAAATATTAATGTTTGAGAAATTATGTTTTATTAGATAACATCATTAGCCTTTTATTTATAACTCTAATTTGTTCAAATCTCTTAAAAAAGATCTTAAACATGGTTGAAATTGTTAAAGTGGATCGAAAAAATTACACATTCTGAAATTACAATTACTGACTTATTATTATTAGTGATAAGATATTATTTTTAATTGAATTAGGGAAAGAAGTGAAATCAGACACAATATTGTAAGACAATTTTTTTGATCCTTTTTTATATATGTTCAACTATATTTGAGTTGTTAATTATTCCAACAAATCAGGTGTCATTTTTTCGCAATAATACACTTAATATTTTATCCATAAAAGATAGTTGAATAAATTTCATTTGGTTATTAATCGATTAAACAAGTAAATGACCGTCATTTTGGAATTTTTAAACGTAATAATTTTAAACTTATTTACTTTGTAGAAGATATTTATTACATTTACCTTAAACTTTATTGAAATATCTTAATCCGTTCTTTAAAGTATAAATATGTTATTGAAAAACCACAAAATGACGCAAAGAGGGAAAATGAAGTTTATTTTGATGACCTAAATCAGTCCCCTAAATTTGGCCAACTCCTCCAGGAATGTTCTTGTATATTTTTAATTTTTTAACTATCTTCATGCTCATTGTTAAGGACTATACAGTATAATAGTGTAACAAAACTGTTTTTAAGAAAATGGAAAGCACAAGGGATTCTTTCCAATTAAGAAGAAAGAATGAGAAAATAATAATGAAAGGAATCCAGAAGGAACTAAAAGTAATGCTTTTCTCAGGTTAACAGGTCCGTTTATCAATCTGTTTTTTGTAATACTGATATTGGCACCTCCAACAGGTGTTGTCCAACAAGAAGAGTTACCGGACAGTAATAAGAATTTTTGGGAAGAGGTAAGAGCGTGATATTACGCTTCAACAGTTAAGGAATGAGGCGGTTACTGGTTCTGCAGACGATGGGATATAAATACTGCCAGGACCAGCGGTAAAATCAGTAGTTAAACGAGTAATTCTGCGAGGCCGTGTTCGACTGCGATTGCGGTGACGGCGACATCAATAAGCGTTTGTTAACAAGAAGTGAAGAGTACGTCACCAGCATTCCATTGTTCGGTGAGTTCCATATGTTTGGTGAGTTACTGGTAAACAGTAGTGAAAGTGACAGTAATATTTGCATTCATAAAGTGAAGGGTAGTTCTATTGTAATCAATAAAAGCAATAATATTTGCAGAAAGTTGATTTGTATGAACTTTAGACTTTACTAATGTTATCTTAATGCAATACCAGGTTCTAGCGGTCATAAAGTTTTTTAATAAAGTAGACTGTATTCTGATTTTTGTAATTTAACTGTCTTTAAAGGAATTGACCTTATTTGAATTACTATTTTATGTGTCATATTATATATTTTTATTATTTATTTTATTTTCTAAATTTTTAGAGAATTGAATTATGTTTATAAGAAATTTTTAGTTTGTTAATTTCTCAATATCCTGATCGAGTCGCAAACACGCGACAATAATTTGAAATCTATTCTGCAAGTGTATTTATTTAATATACTATTTTATTATCATTATCTTTGAACAATTTTGATTTTTCAGTTCGAAAAAAATAATGCCGTTTACCACCTGCCCTTTCTATACATTCTTTCATATCTTTTCTTTATACATATATATATATATATATATATATATATATATATATATATATATATATATATGATCATCCCATCATCATCTGGTATTCTGCTAAGGGACAGGCCCCTTATGTCTACGTTTTTGTCCATTTCTGTCCCGAGCTTCTTCGTCTCATGTAGTTCTCAATCTTCATCTTATCTATTAACTTCATCCTTTTTCTTTCTCACTTCATTTTGCCTTCTTTTGATTCTTCTAATGAAGTTTACAAAATTCTAATTCCTCTACAATATCCCCTAATCAGTTCCCTTTGTTTTTGAGTACTTTCCGGTCAAGTTATCTTTTTATTTCCTTGTACAAAGTACAAGAAAGTATTATAATTGCAAAAAGTGTTGGTTTTCAGATTTCAACGGAAATTTCCATTTTGACCATTCCTGAATCCTTGTTTCGGCTAGACGTCTTGCATAACTCAAAAACGATTAGCCGTAAGTTGTTGAAATTTTTGATTTAGGACTGTAGTAACATCTAGTAGTGTATCTCCCCTTTTGAATGCAATCGCCTTGACCAAAATGTCCAAAAACCCTAAAATCTAAAATATTTGGATTTTGGACTTTTTCTTAACTACCCTTTTTCTAATAAGCCCTCATTGAGAGCTTTTCAAAAATATGTCATAAGTGGTATTTATTTTTATTGGTTCCAAAGTTATAGATAAATAACATTTTAATTAATGAAATATTTAGGTCTTACAAGGCACATCGGTTCGAATCTGACTTCATTCCTTTTTTTAACTTTTTTTTTTATTTATTTAAATGTATTGATCTGTAAGTAATTATTAACTTCTGATTGTAAAAAGAAATTTACAATAAATAATCATTTAATCATAAAAAAAAAACAGTTATTAGTAAAATAAAATTTTATGTACTCTTCATTTTAAAAAAAAATGTGTATATGCAATTTAATAGCGTAAAAGCAAGTAATGTGTTGTCCACATCAGACTTTTTGTTTAATCCTTACTTTTATTCCTTATTTCTTACTTCATCCGTCCATCTTATTATCTCAATATCCACATCTCATAAGCCTCAGTCTAATCCCTTCCACATCCATGTTTCACTTCTATACAAGACACTATATACATAGTGTATACTTATATGTAGTGTCATTTGCGTGATCGAATATAATTGTTTGATA
The DNA here is from genome assembly GCF_047948215.1 of Lycorma delicatula. Lineage (NCBI taxonomy): Eukaryota > Metazoa > Arthropoda > Insecta > Hemiptera > Fulgoridae > Lycorma > Lycorma delicatula. The sequence goes on along the minus strand of NC_134460.1, from coordinate 77,215,676 downwards.
AATATTTAATTAAAATCGGTTCTGCCGTTCCGAAGTTAAATTGGCGAAATAAACTCAATCTTTACTATTTGCCAAATGCATTTGAGTGATAAATATGTTAATGGAAATAAGTTTAAATCGTGAAAAAATATAATAATTTTAATTAATTTATCCGGGGGTAAGAAGAAAAATGACATTAACTAAATACCTTTCGTAGTAAATATTGCTGAGTAGTGGATTCAGAATTTGTGAAATGTACTGCTCTCACTCCTCCCTCCCTCGGACTCTCTCACTCTCTCTCTCTCTCTCTCTCTCTCCCTCTCTCTCTCTCTCCCTCCCTCCCTATATATATATATATATATATATACACACACATACTTATTTTAGGCCAACGAGAGAATTAGTATAATACTTTAGTAGATTGTGGTTTCAGTTGACAGCGCATAACGGAAAATGAATGTGTTATATCATCATCCAAGTAACTACGAGTAAATTACGACTGCCTGTGCAAAATTTATAATGAAATAATGAAATCGAATTCACTTCATTTGAATGAGGATGGAAAACTTTTAATGATGGATATATAACGTAATTTTTAATTCATTCTCTCTTCAGTTAAATTACCTCTAAAATATTCATACGGTGATAAATATGTTTTAAATTCAAATAGCTTGAATTTTTTTAATTTTTTTTCTGAACGTTGTTAACGAATACATACGATTATATTCATTAATATACATTGATTTATTTTTAGCGTTAACAAATTTCAACCTTACAGCAGAGTAAATTAATTTAATAAAATCGAATAAAAATATTTCTCCGTACTGCTTTTTCTTATTTCCGTTCCATACTTTTGTAGAGATTCCTGCTCTATAGAAAAAAAAAATTGTCAGTAATACGTTAATTAAAATATTATCGGAAAGTAATTGTGTGTAACATTTGCGGATTTTAAGAAAACCTATAATTTTATACTCAAATCAACTTTATTTAATACCCTAGAAGAATTTGAAATCGATTCTAAAATCATAAAATTAATTCAAGAAACTTTTACAGATATCTATTCCAAAATTAAGTTAACGGTCGAAATATTCAAACTATTTCGGATCAAAACTTAACTAAAACATGAAGACGAACTAACATATATTCTTTTCAATATGGTTTTTAAAAATTACTAGACTTCGAAATCTTCAATTAGAAAAATTAAAAATCCGTCCCTTAATTCTAGGAATGAAGACAAAAGCAATTAAAGTGAAATATTTAGTTTTGTCAATGTTGACACTTCTAACCCAAACGTCGAATCGGAAAAGATTCAATATCATCTTTTTAAAGAAATAGCGAAAACAGATCTCTATGGAAAAAACGATTCATGACTATTATAAAAAAATCCACTAAATTAATTTTCTCAAACTTCGGAAAAATCCATAATTATAAAATTTAAATATATTGAACAAACAAAATTTCTTAGAAAAATAACAATCCATAAAAAAATCAGTAACTTGAAGAAAGGGTGTAGTGACTTAAATAAAGGCAACTAGAAAAAAAAAATGCCTTTTCATAAACGCAGAAATAAGACCTCAAAAAATTAAACGCCAAAGTTTTACGTATCGTAATTTTTAAACCTAAAGAGTGATCGAGAATAAAATATTATAAAAATAGGAAAGATAAATTTAAAAAGAATTTTATGACACACAAAAGCAAACGAAACCTGGAGAATTAAAATTATTCTGTAGTAGAAAAAGTAAAACGAAAAATTTTCTTAGTCGATAGAAAGAAAATATTTATGATTTTCGGGCATCTTTCAAGTTTCAAGGCGGGACAAGAATATTTTTAATCTTTTAGAAACAAAAAAAACTTAGCATGATTATTTATTCTCTTTCTAAAAAAGAGAATACCAATGGGTAAGAAGGCATTTAGTAGGAAAAGAAGTTTGCTATGTGGGAAATTGAATTTAAATTTGAGGAAAAGATTGGCAAGATGAAGACCAACGACGAATTGAAGCGTTTGAGATGTGGGTGTGGCGTAAAATGGTAAACGTCTTTTGGCAGGATAGAGTAACAAATGAGGAGGTGTCAAGAAAAATAGAATAGGAGAGGAATATGTTGTATACCATTTTAGGCAGGAAAAGGAACTGGCTAGGGCACGTTAAGAGAAAAAAGTACTTACTGATAGATGCAATTGAAGGATTGGTAAATGAAAAGGGAAGAAAAAGATCTCAGTTGATCGATGGGATTGTGGATAGAGAAAATATACGGAAACAAAAACACTTGCATATGAGAAGACAAGTGGAGAGCAGCCGTGGCAAGATCTGCCCCATTCGCAGAATACAATGAATGAAACGAACTTGATTTTCAGAAATCAGAAAAAATTTAAGAGAAAAACAGGTTTCTGAAGCGAAAATCCAGTATGGTGATAATTTTAGGGAAAAAATCCAAAAACTGGCTGACCAAAAAAAGGCTGTCAAACGAAAAAAAGAAAAAACTATGAATTAACGATCCACTGTTTAGATGAAATAAATAAACGGGCACAAATAAATGGTGAATAAATATTGGGAAAAGAGAAAGCAGAAAGAAGAATAAGGCGAAATAAGTTATGATCATAAGCGAAGAAATAGAAAACTAAGTTAAAAAATAATTATAATTTTAGGAATATTTTTTTTATTCTTAAGTATTATGACTACAAAACCGTCGAAATGAAGTCGTAGTTTGTATAAGCTAATTTGCTCTTCGATGACATGAGGTTTACCTGAAAATTTATGAAGTGTTTATCATACGGGTAAAATATTTATGTTAATTGTTTACCTCCATCAGTTTCGTAAGAAAGTCAAAATATTATTGTAGGGTTGTTTACGATGCTGCATTTACTATTTTTCTTCAGAATTTTGGTATTCAAAATTAGAAGTATCAGTTAATAATATTTGAACAACAGAGTTTATTATACTTTTACTCTATTAAAAAGAAAAGTATATATAAAAGTATATATAAAACAAATGTAGCAAATTAAATTTTATTAATACTAAGCGCCATATAACTTTTTGGGTGATTTTTCCGTGTTACTGTCTCATCAAAAACCGTTTAAAAAATTTAATTACATTAATTCATTATTCTTTTCTTCAATTATACAATTTGAAATCGAAATGAAATTATGTAAACTGGCGGTGGACGTAGATTGATACTATTTTATGTATTAAAAAGGCGCGTATTGTCGCGAAATTCTCTCATTCAAATACATATAATTTCAATAGAACATTATAATGTCATGAAAAATTTATCAACAAATTAATAATAAAAATTGCAGCAAGATAATAATTTTAAAATAATTAAAGAAGTCCCGAAATGTGTCATTTTTTAAAAATAACGGCCCTATATTTAAAAAAATATAATAATAATATGAACTTTGTACACGACAAAAATTGCTGTTCTATTAATAAAATATAACTTTTCTACTGATAGAGGAAAGTAACTGGATATAACCTTTTTTTCTCTATTGATGATAAACTTTGTGCATCTAGTATCTACGAATTGTGAACCCACCGGGATGGTATAATGGTGAACGCATCTTCCCAAATCAGCTGATTTGGAAGTTGAGAGTTCCAGTGTTCAAGTCCTAGTAAAGTCAATTATTTTTACACGGATTTAAATTCTAGATCGTGGATATCGGTGTTCTTTGATGGTGGTGTTGGGCTTCAATTAACCACACATCTCAGAAATGGTGGATCTCTGAGACTATACAAGACTACACTTCATTTACACTCATATTAGCATCCTCATTCATCCTCTGAAGTATTATATAAAAGATAATTACTGGAGGCGAAAAAGAAAAAGTATCTACGAATTGTAGCACAGTGAGATTAGATCCAGCTATTCTGTTAAATAAAAAAAAAAAAATCTTTTAGCAGCAGAATAAACGTAACTAAACGGGTTATTTCATATTAAATTTCTAACTCTGTTTCCATAAAGATTATTGAACTCAAATGGAAAAAAAAAAAAAAATGACTAACGACTTCTAAATTTCAGCTATGTTTTTAATTATCGTTTTATTATTGAAAAAGAATTTAACAATACATTTTTTTTTTCTTTCAAAAGGTTTTTAACCAAAATTTAATAAATATCATTATTTAGAAATCTTTTTTTAAATTTTAGATTAAAAGTAGCTTGGATTTTAAAGTGGAGTACTTTACAAAGGCAAAACTTAAACTTTGATGTAATTTATTTCATTCTCGCGTTCTCTCTCTCTCTTCTATATACAACGCAAATTTATATATATATATATAATATATATATATATATATATATATATATATATATATATATATATATATATATATATATATATATATGTATCTTCTATGTAAAGAAATTATAATAAAATTTACTGTTAAATAAGAGACACAAGTTTGCTTATATTTAACTTTAACGTTTATAAAAATATTAAAAGCATTTCTAAGTTTTTTATTATAGAAACAAATGGATTTATTAAGATTAAATTAAAACCGTAATAATATTTAGTTAGCACATATTTTAATTGAAATTAATATTTTTATATATACATAAAATTATAGACTTTTTTTTTAAGAAATATTTTAATTTTTAAATGTGTAATTTAAGAAACCGGCAAAGAGTTGCATTACTTTTCTGGCCGGAAAAATTATACTCTATTTACTTAGCTCTTCATTCTCGACTGCCTATTACTCAAGAAGAAAATTAAGTTTGTAAGTATACAAATAAAAAAATATGTAAGAACGTTACTCTTTCACTGAATAATATTTTGAGATATGGTATCCATGATAACCGTATCTCCCCACCCTTTCACCAAATTTTAACTAAAATTAAATGGCTCACGATTAGGAGTCAACAAAAAAAAATTCATAAATGGCTGTTAATCCAGTGATTGATGAAAAAAACAAAAAAATAAGTAGACTTATTATTCCCAACCCTGAATGAAATAGCCCAAATATATAATCAAAGTGTCATAGTAATGTAATGGAATCATTAATTAATATAAGAATTTGACTTCGAGTTCATGAACGTCAAAAAAGTATTTTGCCACACCCCTTTATGGGGGTTTGAATAAGATTGAACACCATCAAAAAGTACCTTCACTGCCTAAGAGGAATATATTTATTACCTACCTTTTGAGTAAAATTTTGAGATATAGAACCCATAAGATCTAAATTCTCCTGCTCACTTGACCAATTGAGATCATAGTTATTGTTATCAATGCACCATATACAGAAATGATCCTGTCAAATTTCATCCAGAAAGGTCCATCCAGTCTGGAGATAATTAGTTTAAAAAAAAACAAGCCAACATATATAGAAATGTACTTGCGTACGTAGTTCATACATCCTTCAGGAATTTTTTAATAGTAAAATTGTGTTTTTTGGTTAAAGGATGAGTCATGTAACGTCAAGATCTGTAAAAATCAGATATGCAACATTTTACTCGATTGACATGATTTCTCTTGCATAGTATACCGTAAAGCTTAAATAGTATAACTAAACAGACAGGAAAGTAAAACTTTAGTTAGTCTAGCGGTAAAGATCTTAGAGGCAAGCTTTTTATACTGTCACTGGAAAATAGATAGATTTCTAGCAAATTCATAAGCAGAAAACCCTTATACCATATAGACAGGAAAGATGAGCTTGTCATGCCCTTTCATGGATCCGATGCAGGTTTGTCGTGTAAAGGAAGGGATCAAATATATAAAGATAAATTCCGTAGAGACAAAACTCTTATCTAAGTATGAAGGAACTACGGATCATGTAACAAATACTATCATTCACAAGCACCGAAGGCAAAGAGCACCAAACGGCGCGCTTTGCCTGTAGCTGCATATTTCTGATCAACCAGCTCAAAATTCGTTAATGTAATATGTTAATTAAAACGGATATTAAATATTACGATTTAACTTATGTACAAGAAGTTTTAACTAAGATAGGTTTTGTTTTTTATATTTAACAAAGTGATAAAATTGTAATTCGATTAAATATATACGAGTATATATATATATATATATATTATAAAAAATTCGCGAGTTTTAACATTTGTTGAATGTAACCAACATTAGTAATTATTTGTTTTAGATTTCTTGCAAAATTGAGCATTAATTGTGAGAGATAGGCTCCACTTTTTATTTTCGTATAAATTGAGCGATACGGATCAGTTTTGTTAACTCAAACTGTTTTAATCTTTACGATTAATATTTTTATTATGGAGTGTATACAAAGTTGGTTACTCCTTTTCTCTAACAGATTAAAACTATCTTATATTAGGGACTTTTGACGTCATAAAAACTGTCGTTGCAGCAAATCACACGATGAAAAGATCATTTACACTTAAGTAAATGATATTTTCATCGTTCGGCCGGTAGGATAAGTTTAATTTGTTTTTCTTTTAAAACTGAATTCTAAAAACCTGTCACACAAAATTTAATTCATTCTTTTAAATTTGTTTTAATTGGGTTATTTGGTGTGATAAATTACATAAAGTGTTCTCTAAATTTATAAAGCCTTCTTATATTCGTGATGCTTTTACAAATTTCAACACATCCGTAAATTTCCTTTAATCACTTAACACGTCGTACCTTTTTGAACGTTGTTAAATTGTACTTGCGGGCAGGAGAATGACACTTAAGGGGCTATTTATGTTACACCTGGTTTAACCACATTCCGCTTCCGTTACCTGATGCGTGACCACATTACTTTACGTTCTCTTTCTAGTTATATTTAAACCATCTATGTTGATTAAAAAAAAAATGCTTTGTATAAATTATTCTCACTCATTCGTATGAAATTTCAACTTAACACCTGTTAAAAAAATATATATTAATAACATTACAAACCAAATATTTTGCTCACTTTTATATTTTTCATGAATTTTACTTTTTATAATATGCATATTTTTCCACTGCTCTCAAAAAAAATAAATAAATTTTTTTTACGTATATTTCCTACTAAGCGAAATTCATAACTTATTAGCATGCCGGTGTATTTAAACCGCCATGGTTTAATTTTATTAAACCAAAAATGTATTAAAAAATTTATTAAAAAAAATCGATATTTTCAACCTTGATCATCTCCCTCACCCCTAAAATTTCTCCCAAGGTATCTATTTTTGGATCACTTGCACTATTTCTATGCCTAGAAAGACATAATTAAAACTCGGTTGAAAAACATACAATAAACAAAAAGATAACTTTTTTCTTTTTTGGAAAGGGCGAAATTTTGGGCGATGTTTTCTTAATATAAAGAGGGTTTATATTTGCTAAATTTTTAGAAATCCCTCCCCTTGAAGATATTGACACCAAATGTTTACAAACAAATTGCCTGATATACGATTCACTGCAGAAACTTTCATCAAAATCTGTTTATCTAGTCAAAAGTTACTAACCTTCAAACACGCCAACATTCGTACATACGAACATTACCCCCCCTGTTTTTATTTTTTTGTTTCCTGGGACATGAAACGTAGAGAAAATGCAAAAAGAACCCACATCTATATTTATTGACTGATTACCACAGTTTCCTAATTGCTGTACACCTCTGCTCTAGAGCTGTACATCATAGCTATTATCATAGCTCTTATGATGATAGAAAAGTAAAAGGTGACTACGCTTTACCTGTTATAAAATTCATGTTTTACAAAATTCATCTACAGAAGAATATTTAAAAAAATTTTGAATTCGCTACAGGCATCTTCAATAAGTTACATCATGAAGAAGAGTTTTTAAACGAGTCTATTTTTACTAATGAAGATACATCTCATGTTTCAGAACGAGTAAATCGGTATAATATTCTAACACGAGGTTCTGAAATTCCATTTCATTATGAAACTTTAGTATGACAGCTCAAAACTTAAAGTGTGGTGCGCAATCGGATGAAATAGAATTATAGTTCCCATCTTTTTTAGTAAATAATTATAACGGGAAATAACTTCCTGGATATGTTAGAAGCGGTCTCAATGTATTAAATGGAGCTTCTCCACATTTTGCCTCATTCGTGCGGGATTACCTAAAAGGTATTTCCTCAAGCAGTCGGACAAGCAGTACAAGTAGTCTGGCCTCCACATCTTCAGATCTTACCCTTTCTGAAATTTGGACTGTTTAAAAGAACGGATTAGTGAAGCTCTTTTGTTTATTACACTGAATTTTCTCTGATGGTGTAAAGCAAATACTAAATACCCACTTCATATAAGCAGGTCAACTAAAAGACAGCATACTAAAGAGACAAGGTTTCTTGGAGAGTTTCTTTTCATTTGACGCATATCTCTGTAATGATTTTTTTTTCTATTATATATAAAATTAAAGGTAGTCTTTATCCAAATTCATTTAAATAATAAGAAACGTGTAGTTTTTATTTTTAAAAAAAACATGTAACAAAAAAAACATATTTTTAGTTGTATTTAAGAAATTGAACAATTAGATTGATAAAGTTAAAATTAAAATAAGTAAACAACTGAATTATCGATAATTGATTATACAGGGATTAGCCAGTATCAAAACTTACTTTACTATATTAACCGTTATGTAGGAAGTGTTTCTAAGTTCTCCCGAACATCTCGGGCTATTGACTATCGATTACATTCCACTACAATACAAATATTTTTTTTTTTTTTAATTTAAGTTATTTTGTTTTAAAATAAAGTGTTAGACAGGGAAATTATTAAACATAAGTTTCTTAAAAATCAATGCAAGGTAAAGTGTTTAGGAGTCTACTGAAAAAGTATCCGTATTTTATAATAGAATGGTTTTTGAGAAAAACGTTTACATGATAAATGAGTAAATTGTAAACAGTGATGTTACTAAAGCGTATTCCCTGAAAGATAAAACTGGAATTGTGTACATTATCGGCTGTAGGTCGCGTTAAGTAGTAGGAAAACCACATGTTAGTTTGGAAATACAAAGTTTTGTTTCACCACACAACTCCATCAAAGCTTTTATTAAACTAACATTAATTCAACAGTGTTATTTTCAGTAGTATTCTCGATGGTATTACAATTTAATAAAGTAGAAAAAAAGCATGTTAATACTAAAATTTTCATATAGCCCCCAACTTCCATTCAGTGTGGTGTAAGACTATATAGATACCAAAAATGATACTTTCAGAATTTTATAATAAACATTTTAATATTTATAGACTTCAGGGGAATCAAAATATTGAATTGAAAAATGTGAAAGAATTAATATATAAATAACAATAATTATTTGTTTATAATTTTTGATGAATGCTTACATTATTTATAGCGTAGTTTACGTAATAATTATGGTAAAAAACAAAAATTATTTTCCCTCTATAAAAATTTTGCGTTCTTATGTAATATCAAAAATTTCATTACCACATTGTATTTTTTTGTTGACTTTTTCTTTAGGAAAAACATTAGTCGAAGTTGAAATAAGAATATAGAACGTGTAGAATGAAATATGTTAAATTTAATAGTTTTGTAAGTTTGTTTTCACCTTTTCAAAATTTTATGATTGAAAGGATGTTTTGAAAGAATCCGATGGTCTGGGGTTGGGTATTGATTGCAATAAAAAAAGGAAAAACAAATAAATAGTCGTTAGCAACCAAACAAAATTTCCAAAATATTGAACAAATTGTCTTTTAATTACGTAATCTTGATACAAAATAGCAGAATATCAACAAAAAAATATTAATATACAGCATATCAATTTCAGAAAATATTACGTTAAATAACAATTAACTTCCGCAATTATAACAAATACGATATACATAAACTAGAATCAAGTAGAATTACGACTCGGTTAAAAATATTTAGTTTCATAAAAACATTGTCACCAAAAGATTATTGAATTACACGCACGACTGTTGCAATTAATTATACATTTTTTCTTTTTAATTAAATAAAAATAAACACAGTAGCTATGGTAACAAGTCAAAAAGGTACAACGCATGGTCGGTTCTGCCGACAAACGTATACAGGCCAGATTTGATCGAATAAATAGAACAAAATAATAATTCATCGATTGACATAATATTTCAAGAAAAAATAAATTGTTTATACTCAAATTAGTAAATCAAACGCATATATAACGAGACTGAGAAAATCATTCATTTACATTTGCCTAAAAAAAGAATCAGCAGATACCATTCATTTAAAATTAATAAAAACAATGATTTAATAAGCATTGATTTTTAACATGATTGCGTCTCCTAAAACTGTCCACACTAGCATGTTCTTTCATCAGTTTTTTGACCCAAGAGATGGAGTGGACAGAACCAAAACTGAACAATATTTTCTATCGCGAAATTGTTTATAAACCTGTTCATGATAAATTCAAAATTATATATATGTAAATAAATAAATTCAAAATATATATAAATGTATGTATCTTTTATTACTTGTAAATTATTTGAATTAGTGGTCTTTTTTTTAAAGACTACTTAGGAACGAGTATGACTTTATCTACATAGACAATTCCAGCTAAAGATGGACAATTCCATCTTTAAATTTATGTAAAAATGAAATCAAAACACATTCTGCCAAGCTTAAATATTCTATCATTTTCCTACTACATGATTTTTTTATATTTCAATATAAGACATTTTTTCTACATTCATACATTTCTATACCTAAACATATTTAAGAATATGTTACGCTTTATATATATGCCTATGTATAAAATTTTGAGGCTCAAAAATATCCATACTACTACATCAGTTTCATTGGAATTTAGATAAGCATGTTAAAATTTGATATAAATTGGTTGAATCGTTCTTGACAGATCAATATTAGCTGATCTCAGTCGGACCACTTTTGAAGTCTGAATATTTTTGTAGTAGTTACTGTGGGACTTTATGCGCTACAATAAAGAAACGCTAAACTAAAAACTTTTGCGCATAAAATTATATTTTTATTTAGGATTCTTAAACATATCATTCATAAACACGGCATTGATATTTATTTAATAAAATGAATTTTAAGGTACGGAAGGTGTCGAAGAACCCTGAGATTATAGGAAAAATATAAAAGATTAAGAGGTAACGTTGCCGTCTCTCTGTCAAGTTGTCATACTTTCCAGAGGAGGCCCTAGCGACATCTCTCGATTTTGAATTCTAGGATCTTTCATTTTTGATAAGAAACTTTTTTCTCTTCTTTCCATCTACTTGTACAAGTTAGAACAATACACTAAACTTCCTTGGATTTTCTGAAATATTTAAAAACATATTTTGTATTAAAGGGCACTTCGATGATGCAGTTGTTAATTATTTTAAAGTCGAAAGGAAAAATGATGGACAAGTAATATTTTATGATTTTCAACTCTTAATGTATTATATCACTGGGTAAGTATGTTTTTCCGGCTCATGAGAGGGGGTATAAAAAGATAAACAAAAAAAAAAAACATCATTATCGTAATACAAAAACGTTTAAGAAAATTCAAAGCTCTTGTAATGTTGTTTTTACTTATTACTATTAAAAACTTATTTATTACAACCAATAACTGTTGTAATTATATGAATAAATGTATATTTATACATTAAATTGTCGTTAATTAATTTTATAAATACCTGACGTATAACAAGTACTAGTTAGATTTGCTTTTTCTGACAGTATTTCTTTGTATTGCAAGTTCCTGAAGTGAACAGAAAGAAGATGCACTAATCAGACAGATTGTTACTTGGATGGCTATCAGTTTTCATTACCGATTTGTTTTCAGCTTTATTGTTTTGCTCACAACATTTTAGGAAGTCTACATTATATCTCAGCTGTAACAAAAGATAACTCTTTCACTGAACACAACAAAGAGATAAGTGTACTAAGGTCAGATCATTATTTACTAGGTTTTAAAAAAGATTTATAAAGAAAAAGTTTTAAAATATAAACTATACAAATCTAAGTTTTTATTTAGATTTTTACTTTCCTCATAATGAAAACGTTAATCGATGATAGTTCATTGTGAAATGGTAGGTATTGATTAAACAGAGATGGATTTTTAATACTGTAATTAATTTAACCATCTCAGTATAGTTTAGGCAAGTTACGAGAAGGAAAGATAGAATCTCCTGGGATGAGTATATAAAGAAGTGCTACAGGAAGTTAGACTGGGAGTAGGCCAAGCATAAGAAGAAGAATGGAAGTAAATGTAACCCTTAAAAGTGCTACAGAAAAGGATGTTCAACGGCGAGTAAGAGGTAGAACCATTTACTGAATGATGCTGCAGAGACTTTAAATCTCAAGAATCACCGCAGCTAGTAAGTGCAAAAATTATGCTAATGTCAACCTTTTCGCATCAACTCTTTTCTTTATATTTTATGCTTACGTAATTTACCCAAAGATTTAGTGATGATAATAATGAATGGATAATAATGAATTTTTTACTATTCTATACTGTGATTAAAATTTCAAGATGTGGCTGATAGTTATTTTTGAATGATTTAAATGGATTTAGTCATTGATAACTACTTAGTGGTAAAGAAAGAGACATTATAAATAGCATAATTTCTTTGCTAATAGTTAACATAATAAATTAGATAAAAACTAACACATTTTCATTATCGTTTAGGTAATAGTAATAACGTATATTCTTCAACAAAATACTTTTAAATCGGTAAGAAATACCGTAAATTTTAAAAATTAATAAGGCACAAAATTATACTAAATATTTTTTTTCTTTTAAATTTCAGTTTTTTTATGTTGTTTTTTAACTATTATTTAGGAATTTAATTTTTTTCATAATATGTACGTTGCAATCTTTCCTCTCGGCTCAATGAGATGAGGAGATAATGTATGAAATGTAAACGAGGTTTGTATATACTCAGTCCGATCATTTTTGAGACTTATGGTTAATTGAACCCCAATCACTACAGTACACCGGTATCCACTAATTAGTTCAAATCCGTAAAAGAAATTTACTTTTACTAGGATTTGAATCTCAGAACCTTCCGACTTCAAAAATCATCTGTTAAACAACTGATTTGCGACGACGAGTTAACCACTAGACCAGTCAGGTGGGCTAATTTTATTATTTACTAAGTTTTTGTTAAATTCTAAAAAAATGTTATGCTTGTTTAATTTTTTCCGGCTATACACAGTAGTAATACAGCACACTACACAATTATAGCTGTAAAGTACAGTATAAAAATTATATAAATCGGCTCAAACTCTTGTATGTCAGGGTTTATGCAGTCTTCCCGTTTCATGATCTCTATTCAAAAAACACTATTTTAGCATTGAAAAATTACGGTAATTACTTGATATTTCTAAACTGTATGAACTGATTTGGATGAAATTTGCCACAATGATTTCGGATATGGAGCATTGATGGTAGTTAATTTTGGTCACAATTGATCATAGAAGCAGAGAGGATACGACGTTACGGGTAGTTTATCTAAAAATTTTATTTAAAGAATAGGTAAACTTCGTATAATTTAATACCATTTAGGTATTTAAGATATGTTTTTATGGTTTTTGATTTTAATGAAACTTCCATACAAAGATGTTTGAAGAAGATGGCAAAAGAGGATTAATATGAGGGTAAAAACTCTTTTTTCTTTTCGTTCGTTCTGAACCCAAAGTTCCATTCCTGTACTAATTAAATGATTCCATTTCAATACTATATTGCTTAAATTATGTATTTGAAATATTTCATTCAAGATAAGCGATAATATGTCTATCTGTTTCGCTAGTTTTCGTTTTGCTCGATATCTTTAGACTTGTTTAAGCGATTTTTATGAAATGTTATTTTATGGCTTCTGAATTCACATAACTAATATCTAGTTTTTGTTAGAAACTGTCAAGAGTTGGGAATGTATGATCACGTATCACAAAATATTTTACTCGAAGAGTAGAATCATTTTTTTATACAATTCTTTACTTTCCTGTATATATACTGTAATGGTCCACTTAATTTTTCTCCTAAGTAATAATCTGTCAAGAGCGAACTCCTCCATAATCAGAGTTGCAGACTTCATTTGGAAATTTATATAACTGTGTCACAGTTATTTTATTGATTATTAATTCTTTTTGTACAAAAACAAAATTCTGAGTAATTTTTATACTCAGTCGTTTTTTATCGTTGGTAAAGCAATGGTAAGACTGGTTGTTGAATTCTTTATCAGAGAGCAATGAAATTTAATTACGGACAGATTCTTTTATTGTTTATTCATTCAGTTCCAAGAATATTTAGGTTTAAATATATGAAAATCACCGCGTTGGAATATTTGTAAAATTGATGTCGCAAATCAATTAACAGCTGATTTTCGTAGAAGAAAGGAGCTTTATAACCGATGACCTGACTTGCACAGTACAAATTAAAACAAGAATATCAAGAAATAATAAGAAGGAAAGCAGCTTTCTGTGTAGAAAGTTAAACTTAGCGTTAAGGAAGATATTAATGAGATGTTTTATTTCGGAACGGACCGCAAGAATGGCAGGAGTTTCACTATTTCTCCCTATAGATCGCAGAGCCTGGACAATGTCTCTTGCTGCTGTATCTTTCTATTATCGGGCAGGTTTCATCGGTTATTTAGTGGCGGTTATAAATTTTAAGTTTTATTTATGGACGGATTGTGTTTTATTTGGAGTGTGATGCTCTATAAAACTGAAACATGGACGATGCGAAAGGCAGACAATAAACGAATTGAGGCTTTTTCGATGTGGGTGTGGCGCAGAACGATAAATGTCAGATGACACGACTATGTGCTAAATATGCGGAAACAAAGAGATTAGCAAAGGATAGAACAAGGTGAAGACCAGCAGCCGTGAAAGAAACTGCCCTAATGGCGAAACACATGAATGAGGTTTTGAGATTAAAATCCTATAAAGGTATGTTACATTTATATGGATTTGAATATTTAACAGATACCGGTGTACTTCAGTGGTTGGGGTTTGATTAACCATCCACCTCAGGAATGGTTGGCCTGAGTCTGTATAAGATTAAAATGTCATACATATCATCCTCATCTCATTGTGCCATGGAGTTGCTTATTGTTAAAAAAGTTGAACAGATTATAACGTACAAATTAGGAATTGAAAATTTAAAAAACCTTACGATATTAATATTAGACATCGGATTTATTAAAATTATGTTTTAGTTTCATTGCGTGCATTCTTTTACGCCGTCAAATTAACAGTCATTGTATTTTGAGAAATTATTTTATAATCGATCTATTACTACTACGGATAAGTTGGATATTTTTTAAAGAGAGAGTCGCTTTGTGATCGGCTGAAATTAATATAATCAGTGTACGTACCGATTTGAAAATCAACAGATGATAAATGCATTTAAATTCTTGATGGATTCCGTGATCCGAATTATCATCTCAATAATTCTATAGAAAAACTTTTCTTCGTTCCTCCCACTCTGCTTCCTAAGCCAAGATTCGTTTCATTTCCTTTTATGAGATTTCTAACGAATTCTTTCTTGTACAGAAATTCATGATAAAAGTTTTAAAGTTATAAAAAAAGGAACATTTAACGTTTATTGTGATAGATAAAAGAGATTTTACTTATTATTTTTTCTTCCTTTAAATCTACGTTGATGCATAAATTACTTGTAAGTAGTGTATTTCTTTGCTATTAATAGGGTCAAGCTTTTAATTATTCTTTTTAATTTATTTTATAATTATCATTAATTTTACAAACATATATATATATATATATATATATATATATATGTGTGTGTGTGTGTGTGTGTGTGTGTGTGTGTGTTTATATTTATCTTAGTATGAGAATAAGACAATTTTTTATGTTATTTTTAATTTCATTTTATATGTAACTTATTTTAACTTAGATTAAATGTATTTTGTTCCATTAATCAGATATATATATATACGGGAAAGCATTCTCAAGCATCATGCGTTGATTTTAATGTTTATTTGTAATAAAAATATATCTGATGATCTCATAACAAGTTTAATATAACTTAATATGATTGCATTATTATAACTTATTATACGGTTTTCGTAGACTATTTGAAAATATTTTTTGTTTGTTTGTAATTGTCATTATATAATACTAAATTCTTTTATAGCGTAGTGATGCATAGCTTTGTTTTCAAAATACTTTCATGGGAAACAAAAAAATAGAGCAGTTGATAAATTTAAATTTAAAAAAAATATTAAACCTGCATATTCTCTCATTAAAGCTTTATTTAATTCGTTTTTATAATAATATTACATAACGTCGTTTTTTTTTTGCGTTCATTTCATATATTTATTAAGACACAGGTGTTTTGTCTTTTGCATTCAATTTTTTGTATATGAATATATCCTCAGGAATGGCATATTTTTGAAGGCGTCACATAATAAATTTTTTTTTAAATCTTTTGTTTTTTTTGTTGGTTAATTTTTTCTAAACGAACAAAAAGTTAAGTTTTAAAAATAAAATACTATTATCAATTTTTTTAATTTTTAATTTTTGGAATCGGCAGCTTCAAATTACAGATTAGTAAATTATTGTTTGTTTTTACTTTGACACTGGCTTAAAAAAATCGAAATGCAAAGAATTGAATAGTAGAATGTTTTTTTTTTATTCCTTTTTTTCTCTGAGGTATAAAAAATGTTAATTTTTGGTAATAAATAATTTTGGTAATAAAAATGTTAGTTTTTCTCAATTGATTATTATAGGAATAATCTGCATACTCGTAAACATATGAAATCCATGTCTTCATTAGTTCGGATTTCTAAAAACTAACTTAAAAATACATACAGTACATATTTCTCTAATAGGTACCATATTTCTCTAGTACTCTATTAGTATTCTCTAGTTCTCTATTAATACTTCTTATTCGGATCTAAAAAGGTTAATACGATAACCTGTTTAAAAAATAGATAACAAAGAAAAAATTTGATCATTTGCTTAATCGTAAAAACAAACAAAAAAGTTGCATGTAAAAATTGTTTTTTGTAACAATGAAAGGTCGATACATACTTATCTAATTTTTCCGGCTTAAGAATGTCAGAGTATGCTGTAATAAAATTATGATTTTATTAATTATTTACTCTAACAATTACAGCCTGACATTCGACTCTAATTGCCATACTTTTTTGGGTAAAAGATAAATTTTGTGTTGTATGAAAAATGCTAAATTTGACCGGTAATCAAGCCAGATATATTGTAACTTATTCGACCGTTTTGAACTTATATCTTTTTAAAAGTTTATATTTTAAGAGCAGTTTGAAAGACAGGCTTTACCCGATAGGTATTTCAATCACTAGTTTTAAGTTTATAGTCAGCGAGTAGATATTGATGAATCCAGATCGACCTCTAAACAGCTCTCCCCTCTATATAAGGAACGTTATATAAGGAACGTCGGCATCCTCATAATGAATTTAGCAAAGTATGAACTGTATCCATAAACTCCATACCGGAGTTGGTGTTAAGATTAAACTAAAGCTGACGTAGGAAGAAAGAATAATGTACTCTATGAAGAGATATTTATGTTGAACAACCTCATTCAAAGAAAAGCGTAACGCCTCCTCCGATAAGCTATTATCTCTCCTGCCTAAATCTTGTAGTAGATGGGTTATTTTTATCAAGATAAGCAAAGTACACTATACATCAATAATCATCCTTTTACCGGCTTAAATGTATTCGGCAAAGGAATTACTTCTCCAGAAGTTAGAGTGTCAAAACAAGTTTCTTGAGGAAACAGTTTTGTCCATCCCTGTTATATAGAGAGATATTAAAAAATTTAAACGGTTTCATATTTTAAAACTGAGGTATACTAGGAGATAGAAATAAGTCCGGATCTACTTAGTTAAAAATTATTACTGTATGGTTTACTAAATTTTTTTTCACTGTCTTGGATCAGCCCTATTGAATTAAACGTTTTTTTTTGTAATAGGTAGGTGAACATGTGACAGATGATGTTAATGTAAAGTTTACGAGAAAAAGATGGCCAAACCCATTTCTTGATAAATACCTTCATTTTCGAGTTATAAATAATTAAAATTTCAAAAACTTAAAAATCGCGGCAGTAATTAAAATAAAACGACGCCCAGCAATAGCTTTTTTATTTCGTATTACCTTCAGATTACAACCAATAACAAACTGTCTTCTTATTAATGTTGAAATTAATGGCCCACGCGCTAATAATTACAGCCTTCACGATAATAAATAACACTAATAAAAAAATAATAATAATACACAATAATTAATAATTTGCGAACTAATAAATAACAAAAATTTCAAACGTACTAACGTTTTAAAAACGTAGTAATTTTGTAACTAAGAGTGTTCAAAAAATATCACAACCTTATGTAAGAATGTTTCCTTCGTTTTTTGCAGGGTTAATTCAGGAAAAATGGGTTACACAATGCAGCAGAAAATATTCATTGTCTCCCAATACATTAGATGTGCCAGTTATGCCCAGACCCAGAATTCTTTCATAGAAAAGTATGGTCTGGATGCACCAAACAAGTTCTCATCAAGCGGCTGAAGGACAAGTTCTAAGAAACAGGGAATGTTGCAGATACAACCAAAAGTGCTAACACCAAAATGTTGATCGACGTGCAAGCTGTATATTCTGTTAGTCTCAATAAATCTGTTTGACGCCTTCTTATCCAGGCTGATTTCTCCATTGGTAGTGCCTACACGGGATTGCGTAATTATTTAAAGATGTATCCGTACAGAATTCGTGTTGTTTACGAATTTTTACTTACAGACACTGGAAAACGTATAGCTTTCTGTTAGTGGTTCATGTCATCTTCAACGCCAGGTGGGGAAGAATTCTATGATTGTTTTGAGGCACGGTTCGCCATGCCTCATTAGACCAATGCCTCATCAAGGTTGAAACTTTGATAGCTACGTGAATGCGCATAATTCAAGCATTCAGTGTACGGAAAATCTATATAAGCTGCACGTGTCTTCTCTGCACGGAAAAAGTGGGTGTTTGGCGTGCAATGTCATGTAGGCGAATCTTTAAAACATTCTTTCATGACACAGAGAACAGTGAGCGCTACCTACAGATTATGCAACACTACATCTGCAGACCGGCTAGAGGACACGTGGTTTCAGCTCAGGACAATGCAACGGCTTATACAGCCAACAACACTATGATTTTCTTGGATCAGTGTTTTCATGGAAAAGTGATTTCAAAGGGGTTGTGGCCTCTCGGTCTCCTAATTTATCCCCTCCTGACGTTTTCTTGTGGGGATACCTGGTTACAAAACTCATCTTCATACCCGAATTACAGAATGAAATTGAACGAATTATATTACTCAATTATGTGAATCGCATAACGGAGACAACTTATAACAATTATTGTATAGCGGGCGGCGTATTTCTATGCACATAGGCTGACGGCTGACTTACCGCGCTATTAACTATCCTGGAAATGTCTTGTACTAACTTATGCTATGTAAGTTTACGGAGCCATACAAGATGTTTTCGTAAAGGAATGACTATATAACTGTTCCACCCATCCTATTAGTCTATCTCTCTCGCACGAATGTACACAGCTATACGCCTCCCGCTATAACTTACTCATTTTCCCCTAAGGTTGCATCACTTTTTGAACACTATTATGTAGATCAGAATTATACCTTATACTTACATTACCTTCTACTCTCCTCAGTTGTGAAGTATGAAACCGTTTCCATACTTCAACATCACTCTGTACATTTAATTACAAAACAATTTAATTACATCAGTACTTATTTAGTAAAATGTATAAAGTAATTATACTTGAGTGTAATTTTCAGTTTTATTTTTATTGCCGTGAAAATTAAAAAAAAAAAAAAAAAACTACTATTAAAGAGATTTTCGGTTACGTAACATTTAGGTTGCTATTAAGAAATAACCAGCTGTAATAAAAATTTGATATTCTAGCATGTTATTCATTTAGCCTTTATTTATCACTTTGCTGAGTGCCGGTTTGCTATTAAATGAATTTTAAAACCATGCGTTTTTTGCGAAAAAGAAGTAATAATAATTATAATGAATATTAGATGTGATGGAAATATTTTTAAAATTATTTTATGAATTAAAAAGGCACATGAGAACGGCAGTCTCTCGTTCAAATAAAGTCTGGTTGCAGTGCAATTTAGTTGTAATTATTTTTTATTTACTTGGTTATAATTTTATCCCGAACTGTGACAAATTTTATTAAACAGCTTAAATATATTACAAAAATAACATATTTACTGAGAGCGAAATGTTTTTCCTTTTTTTAATTTCATAGTTTTTATTATTATAATTAGTTAAAAGTTTATATCAGGTAAGTTATATCAGCGTTTGAGTAGACAACCCCCCGGGCAGTGCTTTGCTTTGTTGTACATCTGGCCTGGGTGGGTAGGGTAACAAAAAAATTTTATATCAGCGAACAATATAATCTACAGTAAACCGTATTATGAATAAGTATTAAGACGTTGCACAAACTCCAAATTAACGGTTATAGTAAGTTGGTATTTTTTTATTCTTTTGGATTTTAAAAAAATACTGAAAAAATACTTTTCATATTTTAGGTTAGTTTTGAAACATTTTTTAAATTTGTTCAGTATAGAAGAAAGGTAGTCGTATTGTTCCGTTTCACGATATTTTAGTGTAATCTTTACGAGTAATGTTTAAATTTATCTATTTTTTCATCTCATCTCAGTTTTTTAGTTATAATTACTAAATAAGTAATACTACTTTTTTCCTTGCTTCAAAAAATATTCTAAACATTAATAATAAAATTTTAAATTAGTAAATAATAAAAAATATACCATCACAATTTAAGTATAAAAAAAGTATAGAATAGATTTTTTTACATTATCGATTAGGCGTGTTGTTAAGCAATAAAAATTAAATGTGCCTGGTACAGGTTTAGGCTTATGGAGTATTCTAATCTTTAAGCCGAGTACAAAACGTTACAATTTATATTTGCAATGGTTTTTATATATTGAAAATTTACTACAAAAGAACTGTCTCTCGTTTAACCTTATTTTATTGTGAAAGGATACATATCTTACATTTCTGTGTACTATTTTCTTTCTGTTTTATGATTTGAAAACTTTAAAGTACTGCGTAATATTTAATAATATTTTGTATTTATATTTTAAGAACGTAAAGTCTTAGCCAAAAAAACTTAGTCACAAACCTCAAATCGAACCAAACTACAGAACTGCTCTAGCATAACTCAACACAATACTTCAGCTTTTGAAAAGAGCCATCATATTGTCCTGCCAGTGTTATTTTTAATAATTTACCGAGCCATTTCAAATATTTTCCCATCAATCTATTTAAAATTACAATTACAAGATTCTGTTTTACAGAAAGAAAAAATAAATTACTCTATCTAAGAATTAGAATAATTACTTTGTAGATGAATAATACAAATATATAATTAGTATTTTATAAAATAAATCGAAATCCGAATCGTACATAAAGTTCGGAATCAATATAATCAACATAACGAAACGGAAAAAAGTTTAAGCCGTGCAGTCCTTTAGTGGAAAAGGTCCAAATGAGTTTTCACATTTAAAGATTATCCTGTAAATCATTTTTTTCCAGGTAAGATCTTTTTAAATTTTTTTGTCGTCCAAAGAGCCTAAAATATTTTTATTGACTTCCTATTTTTGGTCCTCTTCCGTTATCCTACCCTCAGTTTGGCGAACGTTATTACCCCTCGATTTATATTACTGCTGTACGTATAAAAGATATATTAACAAAATTTATATGTAAGTTCATGTTAATTCCTGTCTGTTTAATATAGTTCCCACCAAGAACGTGGTGTAATTAAGATAATTACGTTGGACTTTAGCAAGCACATTCATACTTGTCTGATTACATCTTCGTTTCTGTTATTTGGATTATTTTATATTTATTTTAAAATTTCATTAGTACATCCTAGTTTTTCGAGAAATTCTGTACTGTTATTGTCACTGTTGTAGTAATTATAGTTCGCCATCGTTATGGATCTTCCTGCGAATGTGTTTAAATTTTTTGTTTTATCGAGATAAAATGAGTTGTGTTCATTTGTTTCAACGTTTGGGTATTTTACCAGATTATAAACTGTGTAATCAGGGCCATAACATGCCGTTAAATATTTTGAAAACGGATGATCGCAACATGTATCAGACAATTCTGAAAGATATTGTCGCTTTTTGGCCTATGCAATAAATATTTGTGCTCAGATTTAAGTATTCAATGTTTCAGATATTATTTATTTCAGTCTCAGGCTTTATTAATTTATATTTAATCATTTAAAACTGTAAATCTTTTAAATTTTTTCACATTTTTTATTATTATTTTTTTTATATGTAAAATAACAATCTAAGAATTTTTGAAATTTTTTCTCGTAATAGCTAGTGGAATTTTCTGACAGAAATATGCACAAAATAAATGGGGGAAGAATAACTGAGGACAATCCTGTTTTAAACTAACTTTAATAACTTAGAACGGAGTACCTTAGCGTACAAGAAAAATTAATTTATCTTTGTTGTGTTTCTTTAAATTTAAAGAAGAAACTCATATTTGTTTATTACGTATGAAAGAAAAAAAATATGTATATATATATATATATATATATATATATATGTGTGTGTGTGTGTGTACAGAGTGTTTCTAAAATGGTGGGCTGGCTACCCTTTTCCGGTTTCTACTTGTAAAACTAAAAAAAAAAATCCTAACAAAAAATGGCAATTTCTCCTTCGTTCTCCCACTGTCTTCCATTTTTTTTATTTTTATATGAAAGTTTATATCTCAAGTTCGGATAGACGAATCACATTATTATTTGGTAAGCGTCTTGGTAATACATTTTTTAAATTAGAAAAATATCAGGACTTAAATACCTTTACAAATTACAAAATGGCGACCATGTTATTTTTCAATCCGTTGTATCTGCATAAATATTAGTTTTATTAAATTTTATGTCGTTTGTTAAAATATTAAGCCTTTTAATTTGAACAAAATTACATTTTATTTTTTAAAAACGGTCAACAAATAGCCGAGTTATGGAAGAAAATTGATGTTGTAATTATGTGTCTGTTTTCATGTCCTCAACATTACGTTCAATTCGATGGAATATTAATTGTTTTTATTTATTGTTAATTCTAGTATTGTAAATTAGTATTAAGTTAAGTAATATTTTTTTCACAATAATAGACCTAATAATTACGACACAAAATTATAACATCAATCTTCTCCCATAACTCCACTGCTTGTTAACAGATTTAAAAAAATAAAATGTACTTTTTTTCAAAATAAAAGGCTTAATATTTTAGAAAATAACATAACTTTTGATAAAAGTAATATTTGTCGAGATATAACGGATTGAAAAATAATCACGGCCGCTATTTTGTAATTTTGTATATTTTTTAAGGTAATTAAATCCTGATTTTTAGCTAATTATAAAAGTTTATTACCAAGACGCTTATCAAATATTAATGTGATTCGTCTCTCCGAACTTGAGATATAAATTTTTATACAAAAATAACAAATTGCGGACAGAGGGAGAACAAAAAAAAATTGCCATTTTTCCTAAGGATATTTTTTGTTTTGTTTTACAAATAAAATCCGTAAAGGAAAGTCAGCCCACCATTTTAGAAACACTCTGTATACAGGTTTTTTTTTCTGTAATGTATATTTTTATTTTAATATTGGTATATCGGATTATTTTATACTGCTATGTGAAAAAATAAAAAAATAAAATACTGCGTAAGTAATAATAATTTATAATTTTGTATGCGATACATACAACGACATCTGTAGGACAACTGTTCTGTTGACCAATACAATAATACGGCAGACAAGCAACAGTGTCAGTTGAAACTGTGACGCGACACGCCAGCTTGTGTACATACCGAGTAGTAACTAGCAGTTGACATCGGTTTGGATACAGACGCGCATGTTTATACAGGAAAGGTGTATGAATAAACAAAACACGACTGTTTTACATTGCTTGGTTTTACATTACTATTAAATCGTTGTGTTAACGTCATATTTTATCTGTTTGTGTGTTGTAATTTTAGTTGACACTGCATTGTAAATATTTTATTTTGTGTAAATATTTTCTGTAGTTATTGTGTGTGTTTGTGCACGCGCGCGCGTGTGCGTAATGTGATATGATTGTCACGAGTTAAACTATGTTTTGTTTCATTTTTAAAATAACTGTAGAGTTTTCGACTTAATACAGAATACAAACCATAAATCGCTAATAATGTAAATACACACACACACACACACACACACACACACACACACACACGAGTATATATAGGTATTATATTTATGGTAAATGTTTTTAATTAGTAAATTATTAAACATGAAATCTGTTATAAAGAATAAATTCCGCTATTAATTGGAAAGAGTGCATCAGTTAACAACGGACAAAGGAACATTAATTCGTAGTTTTATACTCAGTCCCATGGTTGTGGTAAATGTAAAGCGTGCGATTTATTATTTACAGTAGGTTTCCCTGAGAGTAATGATATTCGTTATACAGCTAGTCTCTAGTCTCTGTGAGGATAACTCTGAACGTATTGCTTTTTTGGACTGAATTTCATTCACAATTTTAGTGATTTTGGCTTTCTATTATTCGATAGTATTATTCCATTCAGTGAAGAACGCAACGGGATACTACTACCAGTAGTCGTTTAATACTATTTACTAGCAGTAGTAGTTCTATTATTAGTAGTAGTAATAGTTTCTACTATTTACTAGTAAGGTGCCACATGTAATTTTCTTAGTATTCATAATAGTACTTCCTACTGATTAGTATACTATAGTTTGTACTTTTAAAGATCAGAGAATGTTACTTCGGAACTTACTCCACTATTCTTCCAAAAGACATTTTCTGACTGAAAAATTGCAATAACCTAGTACTGCAGAAAACGATATGCAACCGATTTATGTGAAATATTTTGCTACAGTACCGAATTATTACAATTGTATAGCTTTAAAAATGTTATGACCAGGCATTCCGTGTTTGTTACACTTCATTTTAAATATAAATTTGGCTAAATGTCCTACGAAGTAGTGTTTATTATTACTGAAAAGAAGTATATTTGAGCTTACACCCATTACAACACTTTTATATTTTGTGTAGGTGTATTGTATGTATATGTACTGGTGACCGTATTCAAAAAATTTTACCTACGGGTTACGATAAAAATGTGTTTATTCGTGATTATATTTTTTTCTTGACAATTAAGAAAATGTATCGGTATTATATTAAAATAAAAATAAAAATAAAACTCATTCATCGTATGTTCGTATGCAAGTCGTTATGTAAAATGTAAAAATGTACAATAGTGGTCGTCATAATTACCACGTACATAACGACTTGCAAGCGATGAATAAGTTTTAGTTTTTTTATTTTAAGAATAATATAAAGGTTTTTTGAGTTCCTGAAGATGGATTTGGTATCCAAAAGTACTTGAACACATATAAAAAGTTGTTGGTAAAGGGTTTTTATAAAATTATTATTATTATTATTGTATAATCATACCAACAGGCAATGTTTGATAAAATTATTACAATTTATATACCCTACCATAAATTATTATAAATAAAATAAGTAAATTATGCATTGAAAATACAAAATTCTCATTTACTATGAACCTTACAATAAGTAATAAGAATTAGTACAAAATTATCAAATGATTATGACAATTAGGTAACAATTACAAAATCAGTAATTAACCTAATATAAGAATTATTTATTTCTTATGTTCACAACAAAAAAAAAAAAAATTAGCTTACATTTCTATTAAATGAATAATACTTATATTAGTGATTAATATCATTTTGTCTCCTGTTCACATTGAACTCTTACACTTGACCACAAATACGAACACTGTCCCAAAACGAAATATTGTGATATTCGCTCGTACTCTCGACTATTACCGCCCATTATCCTCGTATTTATCGCGCACCGAACTCGTATTTATCCCATATTGTTTAGAAGTACGCGGCCCTCGGCAGTATTTATACCTTTGGGCCTAGGGTTTCTCCCATACTAATCCGGCTCACTTTTTTGTTCATTCACGGATAATGGTTTCTATTTCCAAACCTTAAACTGTATTTTAGAAATTCTTTCTAGAAAAACGTTTCGTTCTTGGTGGATTTTTATTTTTCATCATTTTTGTTGATTTCATTTTTAATATTCTCTTTCTTTCTTATTCTAGGACTTTAAAATATTTTGAAGAAGTTACAAATGAAATCCTGCCGTGACCGACGTAAAAACCCTATGAAACGGCATGCGTTTTCATGCGGTAATTTATGGTTTTATAAACCGCATACTCCGTAACTTCAAGTCTATATATCGGTCTTGTAAGTCTTTGGATTTTATTTTCATTATTATTGTTCATAATTGTTACACGTTTACTACAACGGAATAATCTTTTTATTTAGGTTCATGTTAATATTACATTCCGGACATTTAGTTGTGATCGGTAAAATGAAAAAAAAAAATTATTCAGTCTTTCTTTATTTTGTTTAATAACTACAATTTTTCTTAATAATAGTTAACTTATAATAATTGAGTTAACAGAATTTTTGATGGTCGAAAAAAATTTTACTAATTATATTTAATTTTACAAAGTATGTTTGTAATCCGTTAAGCAAAAGCACGACATAATTAGAATACGATTGAGAGTGGAATAGTGGACGCAGTCAAAAAGTCATGGCTAGCAGTGTGAAGTGGCATACACTTCATTTACACTCATTATATATCATCCTCATTCATCCTCTGAAGAATTATCTTAACGGTAGTTACCGGAGGCTAAACAGGAAAAGAGAGAGAGCATTATGCTGTGTAACATATCTATAATGATAGAATAACGGTAACAATCGATGCGCGGGAACAGTATTTTTCATCTCTCCGATTTTAATATTATTTATAAGTATTTTTGCTTCAGCAGTTTTATAATATTTTTCAGTATTTCAAATGTAGAAGGTGGAGCCTATTATTATTTCCACCCTTCTTATTCTACTCTAATAAATCCTTTCTCTAATAAATTTGGCATGGAATGAACGTTCTTCTTGGGAAAGGCTAAGTGATTTTCGGTACTAACGTATTAACGCCACCGCAGCTACAGCTTTAGGTTATGTTGACTTCGTGTACTGATAAATCGTGCGTATATCCAAATAACCTAACTAAATATAATCTACGCTCGCTTCGCTCGCTAACCTCTTATAATTAACATTAAATATGCATAATATATACAACTTATTAATAATATAACCTTAATGTTATAGCACCGAAATCCAATTAATGATAATCCACCGAAATCCGATTACTTTGTTTTTAAATAAAGCTGTAGCTGCGGTGGCGTTAATACGTAAGTACCTGATTTTCATAAGTGACGAGTCTTTTTTTATGTTAGGTGGCTTACAGCTATTAATTTAAGATGCCTGATGTGCTCACGCAAGATCTATCTAAATTCTGTCTATATCTGTATTTTTACTTCTATTATACAAAGAGGAAAAAGTTTTTTTGTTCGGGATAAACAAAATAACTGCTTGATCAATCGCAACTAAATATTTTCCCATGTTTCTTGGCTTAACTGAGATGGTTTTAGATATTTTTTATCTCGAAAAAATTTTTTTTACATATACAAGTATACATACAAATATTATGTATGTGTTTATGCAATAGTGGAATTCTGCCGGTTGAAGCACAAACTTTAATGAATTAAATTAAAGAACTGTGAAGTGTGATTTTCTATCACTGTGTGAGCTGGGTTTAAACGGAATGAGACGAATCAATTGAATGAATAATATTTTAGAAATAATAAGTATAAATTTACGTTAAATAAAATTAAAAAAAATTCTTTTAACAATAATGAACTTCCATGGTAACTGCGTGTGAGGCTAGAGCGGTGAGGTATGCGAGCACCTTGTGGGAGGCTAGACCAATCATCTCCACCAACTGGTAACAAACCAGATGCCTCCGGGGCGCTGTTCTGGGAAGTGCAATGGGTGCTCTTATAATATCTCTGCACACAATCGTCCGATTTTCAAAATTCAAACGAGGTATTTGTAGGTTGAAGGCTAAATTTTGCGTGCATCAGGTATACTCTCGATCTAACAGATCATTCTTATTCAAAAGTTTTGTCTGTTTGTTTGTTATCGCATCACGCGAGAACCAACCGACGGATTACTTTCAAATTTGTAGGATACATTCGAGTTATCCCAGGGAAGGTTTTAAGCCATCGACTGTGGTCCTAGCTCCCTTAAAGATTAAAAATATTCATTATTTTCGCCCCCCCCAAGGAGGGTAAAGTTGTAAATTAAAGATATTCATTAAGGAAAAAAATAGATTAATCCTTTGACTTCATTATTATATTTCTGCCACCATGGCAACAGAGATAAGTTATGAATTTTTATTGTCAAAGGTGTGTGTACTTTAGTTAACATAGGTACTATTATTCCCTCTTTTGTAATTTAGTTTCTTTTTCAATTTTCTGTGTACTATAATTTTTATTTATTAGTATTACTCTCACAACTATTAGGATAACCTAAAGTGCGGGGGTCAGGGGTGGTGCCCTGTGCGTAGATGAGAATGGCGACCAAAGCTAGCTCATCGGGTGTCCAAGGCGTCGGTCCCCCTGGCAAGTCGGGGACGGCAAGTGAAACGAGCTCAATGGCAATGGGGTAGGCCCCTTGGCTCCGAGGAGCCCCTAAGTTGGCTCCGGGAATTCGCCTGGGCTGACATGAGCCCTGAGGGTCCAGGTTCTGGCTAGACGGGCCGGCTAGTTAATTTATAATGATAACAAGAAATCTACATACTACAGATTGTTATTGGTTTTAAAAAACTGATTTAGAACAATTATCTTTTTTTCGGTATTGACATGAGGTAACGTGTAAAATAAAGAGTTTAAAAATAATTTTCAACTTTAACCATTTTAGAGAGGTTTAGTTTTAAACTTCTTCCAAATGTCAGGATAGTTTTGCAAAGTCACTGTTTACTTTTTCTTTGTTGTGGTTATCATTATTAAAAGATTTATAAAACTTATTACTTTTTTTAAGTACTCTAATGAATTTTTGTTAAATGATTTTTTTTTTGTTTCATTAGTATTGCAAAATACTAAAAAATAAAGTAAGTATCCGCAAATCGGCAAATAGAGGTTTTTTCTTTTAAACTACTAATTTTATTTAAAAATTTGGTTGGACTCCTTGTTCGCCTTTTGATAACAATAGAAAGCCATAGTTGCCATTTCTTTGATCACTAAAGGAAAGGTAAATTGGTTTACATTCAATTCAGTTACTTGTGGTATCGGGTCGTTCGCTCGTTCAGTAGTGCCTGCTGTTTAACTTGCCGGTACCGTTTTATGAAGAAATAAATTTTTTTGTTCTCATAATGTTTTTAAATTTTTATCTAATTCTTTTCTCCTCTTTTCTAATTTCCAAAATTATTTTTCTTCAAATCAATTATGTGTTTTAGTTTAATTTCTAAAAATATTTCTCAAAACATTTACGTGGTTTTCAATTAACTTAGTAATTATTTACAATTAGGGACTCACGTCCAATTTTAATGAAATTTGGAATATAACTTATTTAGGACCTAAGTTATTCGTTAAAATTTTATTATTCGTCGGAAACGCCTTCCACCTAAGTTACGCCCGTCGTAATTTACACAGTACTATCCTAAAAAATTTCGTAATTCAGCACTGTAAAAGCGTATTATAAATTATTTTCGGACAAAATGATTGATTTTTGTATATAACTTTGGACTTAGTCTATCAATTAGCCAATTTAATTTTTAAGGTTAATTAGACGAGGTTAACGAGCCTTAGGGTATGTTTAGTAAGGTTATGGTGATATTAACCCACCGGATTGGTGTAGTGGTGAACGCGTCTTCGCAGATCAGCTGATCTCGAAGTCGTAAGTTCCAACGTTCAAATCCTAGTAAAGGCAGTTACTTTTATACGAATTTGAATACTAGATCGTGAATACCGGTGGTAGATCGTGAATACCGGTGCTCTGTGGTGGTTGGGATTCAATTCCCAACCACACGTCTCAGAAATGGTCGACCTGATACTTTACAAGACTACACTTCACTTCCACTCATACATATCATCCTCATTCATCCTCTGAAGTAATCCTCTGGAGGCTAAACAAGAAAAAGAAAAAAAAAATGTTATGTTGATATTAGCCGGCCTCCGTGGCGCGAGTGGTAGCATCTCGGCCTTTCATCCGGAGGTCCCAGGTTCGAAACCCGGTCAGGCATGGCATTTTCACACGCGCTATAAATTGTTCATCTCATCCCCTGAAGCTACAACTAACGATTGTCTCGGAAGAAAAAAAGTTATGGTGATATTTTAATTGTTATTGGTTATGGAAGTTCAGAGACGGAATTGTTAATTACCTAACCTTAAACTTAAACTTTACCTTTACCTGAACCTAACTAAACTCAATTAAATTTCACTTATACCAAGTTATTTATTCCGGTAATAACTTGTCTTACACTTAACCTTGTTTGAGCTTAAACTAACTTAATTTAGTCGTAAGTGAATCTAATCTCATTCTTAACTTAATAAACTTAAATTATTTTGTACAAAAATAATGTACATTGCAGAGTTGAATTACGAAATTTTGGGTAAGGGTACTGGTCAACTTATGAAGGGCGTAACTCCCCTCTTTTTTGTCGTTTACGACAAAAAATTTCAGTTGTAATGAAAATTAAGATCCTCAATTAGGTATGCTCCAAATTTCCTCAAAATCGGAGGGAGTTCCAAATTGTAAATAATTACCTTTTTTTTTTTATATGTCAAAATTGATTAAACAAGTTTATGTTAGTACGATTATAGTAATATGCGGCTGAGGGTTGCATAACATTCCCATTTTTGCTTTTCAAATAAGGTAGTAGAATTTTTAAATATAAATTACTTATTATATAAGTAATTATACATAATTATACATTATTAATTATACATAATATAAGTTGATCAATTCAGTTACGAAGTACAAAAAGGGAATTTGATTTTAGATAACTAATATAAAAAATCCTACGTTAGAAATCGAATTTACAGAATATTTCTAATGGTTCTGATGACGTTTCGTTTGATAATAGAGTGTTTTTTTTTTTTACCGTCATAGTATAAAAGAGTATAATTGTTATTTAGGTTAATCGTTAGTTGCATGACTGAGCATTTTTCTTGTTTTTTTAAGTGGTTCATTGTAGAACCTCACCAGAATTATAAACTAAAACATTACAGTCATTTATTTTATATTCCTAGAAATATTATAATAAACTCTAAAAAACAATAATTTTGGGTTACACCTGTATCACCTTGTCGTATAGAAGCTAAAGATTAGTGGAAGTTAGAAATTACGAGACACGGCGGATAAATTTTGCGTACTAGCGTGCTACACGGAGACAAAAGATAATATCTAGTTGGGCGTGGCATCACATGATAGCTAAAATCCCCCTCTACAAACCTGTAATAATGCGTTGAAATCCTGTTTGTTTTCAGTAGCAGTTAAATTGGGAGTCAAGTACGGCCAATATGTCAACACGGTTAAAACAGCGCGCAGTGATCGAATTTTTAACAGCAGAATATGTGAATTCTACGAATATCATTCATCGTAAATATCATTTTCACTACCGTAAAAGCGGTTTACGGTAGTGAAACTGTTGACTGAATATGTGAGCGTTGAAATTTCGCTAATGTGAAGTTGGTAAAGCGACAATTGACGGTACATCTTGCAGCGGACGACCAGTTTCTGTGACTGACGAAAAACATCGAAAGGAGGTGGTCGATTTGCTTCAAAGTGACCGGCAAATCACCTAGCAACGCATCGCTATTCAGTTAGGCATATCTAAAGAACGAGTAAGTCATATTATCGAACAGTTGGGTTACCGTAAAATCTGTACACGATGGGTACCGTGCAAACTCTCTGATGGCTCTCCGTAAGCTGAAGTTTGAGCCTATTCCGCAACCGCCATACTCCCGAGATTTGTCTCTGTGCGACTTCCACTTCCTCCCTCATCACAAGAGGGATCTCAAAGGTAATCATTACACCACCGACGATGAGGTAAAGGAAGCGGTAGCCACTTGGATCCAAGAAAGACCGCCAGAATTTTTCAGTGACGGATTACATAAACTTGTCACATGTTGGGAAAAGCCTATCAGTGTAAACGGCGATTATATTGAAAAATAAATACTGCCTTTTGCTAAATTATTGTACTTTTATTCACTTTTTATTTCATTCCAATATCTTATTTCATTTCCGTGCTACGCGTATATGTGCAAAATTTAACAGTCGAGCCTCGGTTGTACATGAATATTTTTTTTAGTTTCATCAGTTTTTCACAATCCGTTTTTTGAAATCGTCAACAAAACTCTTTAAAAAAATATATATATATCCTTACACCTACGTCCGATAGACTTAAAATTTCAATTCTGTAAACAATTCCAAGTTTCTACGATGCCCCCACAATTTGTTGAAATTTTAAATTCCCTATCCTCT
This sequence comes from Lycorma delicatula, assembly GCF_047948215.1. NCBI lineage: Eukaryota > Metazoa > Arthropoda > Insecta > Hemiptera > Fulgoridae > Lycorma > Lycorma delicatula. Next base: position 77,183,343 of record NC_134460.1, on the reverse strand, counting down.
TGTCTAATTAAATTCAAAACTTAAATGTCATCATTATATATATATATATAAAGCTCAAGATTTAATATTAGGACAGTGCGAAAAATTTTAACAAAATGCAGACCAACTACATACATGCATCCTTCCGTAATTTGATTTATTTTTTAGTGTTTTTCGGTTAGAAGAGGTGATGAAATATCGAGATTTGCAAGAATGTTCAAACCGAAGATGTTAACCGATCACCACACTTTTCCTTACATAGCTGCTCCAGCAGTTGTATAGCTATTGCCGAGAAAAGAAAAATTTATTTTGAAATCTTTAAGTTGTTTTAAGTTAAGTAATTATTAATTTGATTGTTGTTATGTTATTTAGCCCCTAAGGTGCTTTTCTTTTTCTTTTTACAAAAAAAAATAATAAATTGTTCAGAAGTGTAATTTGCACAGATATTTCATTTTGTTGGAAATAAAATAAAATATAAAATGAAAAACTACGCTTCAAAATATGATTTATGTAAAAATGAAAAGAAAAAGTAAATAATAAATAATCCGTATAAAGTGAAAAGAAAAAAAAAAGGCCTGTATGAAAAGTAAGTACAAGGAGTTTAGTATTCCTTTACAAAGAGGGTACAGAATGAAGGTTTGATAAAAAAAAGAAGTACGTAGGACAAAAGAGGATTTCAAGTTAATCCCGATCTCGGCTTTATTTTCAGACGCCCCTGGTCCCTTACTTTTAGTCATATTTCAGTCCCAACTTCTCAGTATATTTCACTAACTAATATCGAACCTCCCTATCGTATATTCATCATTTAGTAACTTTACTCTTGCAACCCGACCCGAGCTATGAAAGCGATACACAGCAGTGCCCTTATAACGACGGCAATAGAGTACAGTACACAGTATAGCACAGTTTGTGCCGAGTTTGCTACAATGTCATTAGTCTATTGAATTATGCATCATCATATAGGCTACACTGCTGACATACTTTGCCCTTCTCCTGCCTAACTAATACAGTATCACGAGAAACTCTTCACATTTAACATAAATAGGCCCATATATAATACAATTTTTTTACATACAACAACTTTATATATATAACAATAAACTTTTTTGTTCCGTTTCACAACATATCTTTTAACCTGGGTTTGAGTTTGCGCGTCCGGGCGCCATTCCTCGCTGTGTTCCATTCCTCCTGCCATTCTTTAATAATTAGTGCCACCGCATCTTCTTTGGTCGTTCCCTGATATTGTCTTTTTCTCTGCAAACCTCTCAGACGAATCGGGGGGACCCCAGCGAGTACCCCCCACTGCCTCTGCAGACACCGTTCTGTACGCACATGTTATTTTAGAATAACAGTAACTATGGTAACTAATGTAGACGCACCTTTGAGAATGAAAAACTCATAACTTATTTCTCTGTCATGGTGCAGAAATATAAAAATGAAGTAAAAGGATTTTTTTTTTTTTTACTTAATGAATATCTTCAATTCACAACTTCACCCTCCTTAGTGGTCAAGAAATAATGAATATTTTTAATATCTTAACCTTCAAGGTTAAGGTGCAGCATAGAAAAGTGAAATTTAGCAAATTTTCGTACTTCCAAATAATTTTTTTTTGTATGAGACAACCACACTCAGGGGAATAGCACGGGAAGCAACTCAAATTGATTTAAAGTGAAATAATACGACAATGATACACCATTTTAAACGGCACTGGAAACCAATAATTTTGACATAAAAAAATATCACGTTACAACTAAAAGGATGGCCGTATAATATTTTCCACAGCTAATCTCAAATCAGATTATTACACCTTGAATATAAAATTATTGTTATCAAGAAATGGTCATGGCAAGATTAAATCTTGAAATTAAACCTTGGTAATCTTGACGAACCATAAATATTAATGTTTTGTTATCAATGAAGTTGGTGTTCATATTTTTATCAGGCGGATATTGACCAGAATTTTAGCAAAATTTCATGATTTAGCTTCCCTTTAATAAGTTTCTGTTACATAGAATTTTATTAATTGTTTATGTATGTATAGGTTTTAATACAAATACTACATCTGTATTATTACTACGCATAAATTAAGGTTTAATTAATTTTATGATAATAAATGAGTATTAATGTTTGTATTAATAATTATTGTTTAGTTTTTTTATTCATAGTCTTTGCATTATGTATTACAGTATTAGATGTTAAGAAAAATTAGTGAAATGAAGATCGATGAAGCTTTCTTGATTATGCTGGTGAAGATGTTATGTTATATCCGTGTCATGGTTCAAACGGATATCAATATTGGCAGAATATGCCGAGGATAATGTTTTTCCACATAACAGTATAGATTTTGATGGTAAATCATTAATTTATTTTTATTGATGTTTTCCGAGTTAATCTTTAAATTTGTCTAATACTTTCTAGGACGCGCTACGCATTTGCTTATAGGAATGTATAAACGTTTGTATGTACTTATTTTATAAAGAAATTTACTTTTTGAAATTTTATTTTATTTTATTTTATTTTATTTACCTAACTGAAGCGAGATTCTGTTAGTAATTTTTACCATTACAGCATGACATTCACTAATCGATGGTGAGTAGAACAGTTCTAGCCCTTATAATTTAAAAGATCATTTCTTAACGAATAAGAAGATCAAATTCTTGAAGCATTATTAATACAGAATTAATACAGTAAGTTTATTTGTGGTATCGGCTAAATTTTACACTTTTAGTTCCAATCAATAATTCTGTTTTTTGCTGTAATAATTAAATTTGTTAACCTGGGATAAATTTATTGACATCAACAAACACAAGAATGTATCCGCGAGTTAACATTTTAACCTTTTTTTTAAATTAACGATAACTAATTTAAAATGGTTATTTTAGCACTTTTTTGGTTAATGATCTAGTCAAAGGTTTTCAGTATCTGGACTAGATCAAAAACCAAATTTGCAATTATCTAGGGCAAGTACGTAAGTGCTTTATGTGAATATAAGTAAAACCTGTACATTCTAAATAATAATATTAATAATAGTAATTCAAAGTATTTACAATTAAAATAACTATGAAATCATTATAAAATCTGTTTCTTAGCAACAATAAAAAAATTTTGAAAGTACAAGACATTATACATAGTACATAACATGGGGAAGTATGTAAAATAAATTCGAAGACATAGTGAAAAACAGCGGATAGCAGTGTATAATTATATTTCCAACATTTTAAATTTCGAATACAGGAGCTAAAATAAGGTAAGTTTCAAAATCATCCCTTATTTTAATTTACACATTTTTTTCGATATTTTAAGTTTTTTCAGATTTTTTTTTGAAATACACAGGAAGATTTAAAAGGATTATTTATAAAAGTTATTTCTTGACGATTTATATTTTTAAAAAAACAAAATTTATTTGTTTTTGTCTTTATTTTACTTAATTTGTTATTAGAATTTCCTATATTCTTCTATGATTAGTTTTATCTATATGATAATTATTTATTATTTCTTGCAATTCTTTTTCGTTGCTGATATCTAAAATTCTATTTGTACATATTACTAATTGTTAATTGATAACTCTTAAAATATTTGGTTACTAAAAACCGGGGTAAATTTAATTTATGTATTATCATTCTAAAGAATTTAATTTTTTTTCATTTGTAAGCTTATATGTTACATGTTGAATTTTAATTTATTGTCTAAAATACATATTGTATAGCCTCAATTGCAGTACACTCCGTTTATAAAATCATTACCAGTTTTACAAATTAATTAGAATAATACAAATATAAAACACAAAATAAAAAATATAAAAAATTAAAATTAAAATCTGATGTCGGCAATAATCAGCTACTTTACTGGTTGGCCTGTTGATGTCACATCGCAGTCACGATCCAGTACTCGCTGCACTGGCGGTGCTAATCTTCTAGCTGTCGACTATATCTATGTCTATAACTATTAGGCCTGCTGCAGTTCCATAGACAGGCCCAGGGCCTAGCTGTACTTATAGGGTCATCAAGGGGAGGGGGGGGGAGTCGACCGGAACGTCACTAAGCGGGTGTCTTCCCCTACGCGTTTGGGATGGATGTACTCACGACCCACCATGGTGACAACAGCTAAGCTAACAGTGTATACAATCAGATGGGAAAATTGTACTGGCCTACATTTCTATTTTTTAATCATTTATTTTATTATTTTTATGATGACGTATTATCAAAAATAAATGTTTGGTAATACATAGTTATTTTAATTTTTTTTTTAAATAAACGTCAGAGGTTATGTTAGTCTGTGTTTCATTGTCAATGTAGTTTTTATATAGTTTTTTCAAATATTTCTTCTCTTTCTGGATTTTCTGCAGTTCAGATTGCTGTTACATAACAGCCTCTGCAGTTGAGGGTCTATAAGTCTTTCTTCATTTTCGTAGGACATCATCTGCTTAATATTGGATCTCGCATAAGTCTTTGCAGATGTGGTATTCGCCTGTTGTACAGCTTTAAAAGACGTAAACTTATTAATTGAATATCTTGGAGGATCGCTGCATTCATCATTGCTATTAGACATAAAGCTGTAATCTTCGGTTCACTGTGGTACCCCAACGAAAATATTTCCTGGCACATTGGTGAAACTGGATTTTCTTTTTCACCCGATATTAATAAAAACATTTTTCGCCAATCATTAAGTTTGATCATTTTGTTTTCCGTTGTTTTTTATTAGTTTTCTTTTTTATTTTGATCTTCAAATTTTATAGCATTTTCTTCATTTGGGCTGCTAAGATTTCAATTCCAGTACCTTGGGAATATATGGTACATTCTTCCCACGCCATATCTTTTTCATTCATTACTTTTGGCACTCTTAACTTTTCCACAACATTGAGTGTTCTGTGAGTAATTAGACGAATAAATATCTATCAACATCGTTCGTAACATCCCCTTCATCTTCACTTGACAACATATTAAAAGAAGATGAGTGTTCTGGAACAATAAAAGAATCTGTCTCTTATGAGCTAAGGTTGGATACAGGTAGTATCAACGCTGCCAGGAGTGGTATCCGGAAAAACTGAAGGTACAACTACGGGTAGTTATAAAATATATATTGCAGCAATAACCATCATTCATGTTGCAACTTATTCCTCGTTCCCTCTGCGGCACAACTCGTACTCCCACCATGTCAATCTTAGCTCAGTATGGTACCTAGCTATCTATCTTAGCTCAGTTGTACCTTCAGTTTTTCCGGATACCACTCCTGGCAGCGTTGATATAACTACCTAGACGAAGTGGTTGTTTATTTGCTAAATTTTATTCCCTTCAGCAATTAGTAAAACAAATTTTAAAATACAACAATTTTTTGATAATAGTAAAACATGGTTCAGTAGAAATACCCAGAAATAAAATTTTAATGATATTAATTTTATAAAAGAATATTTAGTTCCTAATGTAAACTATAGTTTATATTTTGAAAATGATTTTTTCGAAAAATTTGCAACAACTAACCGAAATTTACCCCGGTTTTTAGTAACCGAATATTTTAAGAGTTATCAATTAACAATTAGTAATATGTACAAATAGAATTTTAGATATCAGCAACGAAAAAGAATTGCAAGAAATAATAAATAATTATCATATAGATAAAACTAATCATAGAAGAATATAGGAAATTCTAATAACAAATTAAGTAAAATAAAGACAAAAACAAATAAATTTTGTTTTTTTTAAAATATAAATCGTCAAGAAATAACTTTTATAAATAATCCTTTTAAATCTTCCTGTGTATTTCAAAAAAAAATCTGAAAAAACTTAAAATATCGAAAAAAATGTGTAAATTAAAATAAGGGATGATTTTGAAACTTACCTTATTTTAGCTCCTGTATTCGAAATTTAAAATGTTGGAAATATAATTATACACTGCTATCCGCTGTTTTTCACTATGTCTTCGAATTTATTTTACATACTTCCCTATGTTATGTACTATGTAAAATGTCTTTTACTTTCAAAATTTTTTTATTGTTGCTAAGAAACAGATTTTATAATGATTTCATAGTTATTTTAATTGTAAATACTTTGATTACTATTATTAATATTATTATTTAGAATGTACAGGTTTTACTTATATTCACATAAAGCACTTACGTACTTGCCCTAGATAATTGCAAATTTGGTTTTTGATCTAGTCCAAATACTGAAAACCTTTGACTAGATCATTAACCAAAAAAGTGCTAAAATAACCATTTTAAATTAGTTATCGTTAACTTAAAAAAAAGTTTAAAATGTTAACTCGCGGATACATTCTTGTGGTTGTAGATGTCAATAAATTTATCCCAGGTTAACAAATTTAATTATTACAGCAAAAAACAGAATTATTGATTGAAACTAAAAGTGTAAAATTTAGCCGATACCACAAATAATCTTACTGTATTAATTCCAAATTAAAAATGACCAAAATTTCAATTTCATCAGTGACCGTTGACTATCAAGGACACATGTTCATTATACTTTTTCTTTTGTAGTGAATTTAATTCTCTGTTTTACAAATGAGCTTCAAGAATTTGATCTTCTTATTCGTTAAGAAATGATCTTTTAAATTATAAGGTCTAGAACTGTTCTAGTCACCACCGATTAGTGAATGTCATGCTGTAACGATTTTATGAAAATTTTTTACACGTGTACTTACATCATTGTAGTTAATAATAACAAAGTTGATTACAGTTAAAATTTCAAATTGCATATGAACAAATTCTATGTTATAAAACACAAAGAAATTAAATGTTAAAAATTACTAACAGAATTCAGTTAGTTAAATAAAATAAAATAAAATAAAATTTCAAAAAGTAAATTTCTTTATAAAATAAGTACATACAAACGTTTATACATTCCTATAAGCATATGCGTAGCGCGTCCTAGAAAGTATTAGACAAATTTAAAGATTAACTCGGAAAACATCAATAAAAATAAATGAATGATTTACGATCAAAATCTATACTGTTATGTGAAAAAACATTATCCTCGGCATATTCTGCCAATATTGATATCCCACCTAGTAAATATGGGAAATTCTAGTAAAGACAGTTACTTTTATTCGGATTTAAACTCTTGGATATCGATGTTCTTTGGTGGTTGGGTTTCAATTGACCACACATCTCAGGAATGGTCAACCTAAGACTGTACATGACTACACTTCATTTCCCCTCATGCATATCATCTCATTTATCCTCTCAAATAATATCTTACGGTGGTTCCGGAGACTAAACAGAAAAAAGAAAAGATTGTCTCAAGTTTCGAGAAATATATTATACAGCATTACGTTTTGGGTGCACTTTAAAACACACACGCTCTCTCACTCTTTCTCTCTCTCTCTCTCTCTCTCTCTCTATATATATATATATATATATATATATATATATGTTTTTTTTTGTATTTTTGTTAAATTTTTGGTCTAAAATATAAAATGTGAGTTTTTTCATACCTGATTTTTTTTTTAATTTCCAGTGTAATCAGAAATAAAAATAAAAACCATTGAAGTTTCTTAATTTTGAAAAACATTAGTCTTTTTTTATAACTTTACTACATACATAGACGTAATAATGTTATTAGAAAACTTATAAGTTTTAACTTAAGATAAACTTAATTTTAGGGTGCGTGATGAAGACCATAGTGGTCTTCATCATGCACCCTTTTAGGTAGATTTCATAAGAAAGCTACCTATTGTAATGGGTAACATGATTCGACTTCCGGATAATTTCGACATATCATCGCGTTTCACATCCCCCAGACCCCAAAGTCAGTTCAAAAGTTTATATGTACATATATATATACTTTGACTTTCAGATATATATATATATATTTGACTTTCTTGTGGACACGATAACTGCGGTAATCTTGCGTCAGTCACTTTAAAATTGATATGTAAAATATAAGACCGAAAATCTCGGTCGAGTTCTTTAATGGGCAAAATCGGACCATGGGATGGAAATAGGGGGGGGGGGGCTTTTTCGAAAAAAACAAAATATAGCTATAACTTTCTTATTAAGTCAAATATCGAATTCTTTTAATGTTCCTATTATTCTTCGAATAAAGGCCTAAAACTTTTATTTGTAAAGTTTTTTGATATCACCAACCATTGGCCCATGGGGTTGAAAAATGAGGTTTCGAAAACAAAAAAAAATCATATATCTCTCAATAGCATAGTATCGAATCAGTTATAACTGGTCGTTAGCCCTCTAAACAATTACCTAAAACTTTTGTGTGAAACATTTTTTGATATGACGAACCCTTATGACAAGGATGATCACAATGTTGCTGTAATTGCAAGATGAGGCTTGTCATACGTTTAATATGTGAATTTATTTTTACATGCAAATATCGTCGTGAAGATTTTCTTAACTTTAAGGTGGAAATCTTTTTTATCCCCTACTTAGCATCGGTAAAATCTACCTCCACCTTCCGGAGTGCCAAAAAGGAATTTTTCAATAATAAAATATAATGTCGATTAATATTTCGTATAGATACTATAAAGTTTATTGAATTTAAAGATTTCTTTTAATATCATGCGATAAGAAATTTTCTTTCCCAAAATCCTATCAAGTATTCATGATCAGTAGTCTATATGTAGCCAATAGGATATACGTTTATTAACCTGCCTAGCATAATAATTTAATGTTATAATATACATGCAATACAGTAGTCACAGTAATCCGAACTAAATTAGCATTTAGAGTTATAAAATTATTAGATTTCTTATGTTTTAATCATACGTCAATTATAGTTTTTTTTTTGCATATGCGAAAGCGAAAACGAAATTAACAAGTTATGAATGTTTCGTTGTTAAATGTATGTGTACTTTAAGTACCATAGTCACTACTGTCCCGTCTTTTCATATCTGGTTCTTTTTCAGGTTTCTATAAACCTGAATTCTTTAATTGTTAATCATATTAGTCTCACGACTATGAAGGTAATGAACACTGTGGGGATTCTGGGTCTGGCTAGACTGAATAGCGAGCGAAGCGAGCGCTGCGACCGTGGTGGTGCAGGCCTCCTAGCCCCGGGGTTGGCTGTGAGGTTCGGCTGGGCCCTGGGGACCTAGGTCTAGACCGGCTAGTAATTATTATAACTAACATCATTAACTTGTTTTGTAATTATTTTTTCTGTTATAAATATATATTTATAAGAAGAAAATTATGACTGCTGATAAAAAATTAAACAAAATTTTACATTTGTGACATTTTTACGAGTGCAAAGATATATTTAAAAAAATCTTCGTTAGTACATTAAAGGTACTTTTAACATCGTACCTTTTTTCATTTTCCTGATTACCGTTCAATTATTAATTCAGAGAATGAATGAGCATGATATGTATGAGTGTAAATGACCAGTCTTATACAGTCTCAGTTCGACCATTCATGAGATGTGTGGTTAATTGAAACCCAACCACCAAAGAACACCGATAACTACGATCTAGTATTGAAATCCGTATAAAAGTAACTGCCTTTACTATGACTTGAACGCTGGAACTCTCGACTTCCAAATCAGCTGATTTGGGAAGACGCGTTCACCACTAGACCAACCCGGTGAGTTTTTACCATCGTACCTATTCTAAATTATTTAAACTCTGGTGTACAGAACCTAGTACTGTTTTTCTATGTACCGAACAGACTTCCTCGGATGAGGAATAATATGACTGTTAAAAGGATTTTGCTGATATTTTCCTAAAGTAAAATTTTAAATATAAGCACTTATAATAGATGGAAAATATATCTGTCCTATACAAGTAAATTAAAAACTCGAGCTTTCTTAAAATTCGATAGTTTTTTTGATTTATATAACTATAAATTTAACAACTGTTTAGGATTTTAAACAAAAATTCTGAAATTATATCCTTGAAAACGAGATTTAAATTTTAACAAAATATTAAATATATTTTCAATGCTGTACTTGGAATTATGATAATCCGATAAAAGTTATAGGCCTAGTTGATCATCGTTGCCACAACATAAATGCGAACACTTTCTAAAGGTTTTGTATAAGAAATATCATCATAAAGTATAGATGCCATCTACTTAAGAATGATCGATTGATTACTGGTGGTTGAGCTATTATATACGGTTACCACCGACTGCGACAAAAAAATAAAGTTATTTTATTCGACGGTCAGAACGAGGTATCAACTATGTTATTAGTCGATTCAGATCGATCACGTCACAGAGAATGCTCAAACTTTGAAAAGGATTGAAAAATGTTGCTTATAACTTGAAAATCAATGAATATATTCTTTTCCCTTAAATTTTGTATAGTGTATATTTTATCAACATACCCCGTACTAATCTTTACTTACTAATCTATTTACTATTCCGGGTTCCTAACTAATTTTATTACGATTATAATCCTACTAAATTAAAATCAAATGAAATTTATTTCCTATTTGCATTAAATTAATGCAAAAAAAAATTATAATTAACTATAAATACAGGAATTTACTTAACTACTTGTTTTGTACGTCAGCTTCTTTTAATTCCATAATATACGATTTAAAAATTACAAAATATATCACAGATATCCAGGCTACATACCTACATCCAGGCTATAGATGCCAACATTAGCATTTTTTTCCTTGTGTTGGAGTTCTGTCCTCTATGAGTTGGAACGCCGCAATGTTCCCATAGCTCTGCAGGCCGTAGTACGTGACTATTTGTCTCATCGTACAACTCTGTTTAAAGATGCGCACCTAGCTGTGGAAAAATCCGTTACCAGGGGAAGCCCGCAGGCTTCCGTCCCTTGCTGTGGAATCTGGTATTTGACGAGTTTCTGGGATTGACATTCCCAGAAGGGGTCACGGCCCAGGCTTTCGCCGATGACTGTCTCCTTTAGTTCGTTCCTTTTAGTTCGACCGCAGCTGGCAGATCGAGTGCAAGCGGCCTAGTTTACCGTGGAGAGCTGGATGGACATTCAAAATTTAAAGATTTTTGTGCCCGAGACGAAGTTTATGCTTCTCAAGAGTGCAGACAAATTATCGTACAGTCGAAACCCCCACATTAATTATAAAGGCTGTGTAATCAGCCGAGTCAGAGTTCATAAGTACCTAGGTGTATTGTTTGATGAAATGTTCCAGTTTAGCAACCACTTTAGGCAAGTAGCGGCGAACGCCGTCTCAGTGATGACAAACTTACGAGGATTACTCGGAAGGACTATGGGTTGTCTGGCCGTAAAATGTACATGGTGTACCGAGGTGTCTTCGAAAGCATAATCTCTTACGCGGCACCCGTTTGTGCGTATAGGTTATATATGAGTAGAAAACTTCTTCAAAAATTAAGGAGTGTTCAGCGCAGAGCCTTAATTATATGCACTGGTGTTTTTAAAACGACCTCCTGTGAGGCTACCGTCATATTGGGAAAGTCTTTCCCAATCGATTTAGTGGTGAAAGTTCGGCCAGCCATGTGGAGGTTGCGAAGAGGCCGGGAGGCCAAGGTATTTAGTATGCGGTTTCGGGCCGGGCCAGTACCGGAACGGAACGGTGATCACAATGCACCGGATCTAAATTTCGTTCAGTTGCCAATATCCCGCCTGCGGAAGAGGCGCAGAGCCTTGCGATGGAAGCATGGCAGCTGGAATGGGACACCACGACTAAGGAAAGATCCACTAACAAGTTTATACAGGATCTGGGGGAATGGTATGCCATGAGTTCGTTTTTAAGGGCAACATCATTAAATAACAACGTATCAATATAATTAATTAGGAATGTTTTCGACACGGTGCATTACTTCTGTAACAAACTGATATCGTAGGCGGCAATCATTTAGTGTAATGTGATGAAAGAGTTGTATCTTGTACGCTCACAAACGGAGCCGCTTATGAACAACGTCGTAATCAGTGGAACGAGGAATTAGCAGTTTGCAAATAGCTCACCTAATTGATTTTCCAGGACTGTGGATGAACTCATTGCGTACACGATCCACCGTCTCGTCCGCCAGTGACGGACGAGACGGTGGAAAGTTTCAACTGAAACTTTCAGTTGATTTCTAATTTTTAAGGAAAGCTTCCAGTCTCTCTTAAACTGACGAATAGATTTGGATACAAGAGGATCGTTATTCCATTCAGTTCCTATATGCCGTTGAACTCGCATAACTAATTGAAACTCCGCTCATCAAAGAATGCACTGAACTTTCTTTTGTTGGGGTCCATATCTCGACTATTATTGACTATTGCATTATATAAGTCGGCTTGCCTGCGCATGCGTATTCCGCGCACTTTGAAATTATACAGAATAAATCTTAGAGATTTTCTGTCGATTGAGCCTACGTTTAAGAGATTACGAGGAACTGATTTTCTAAATTTAGGTCATTATTTTTGGATACATTTAACCCGAACACCCTAATATAATTTTCTTCTTAACAAGGTAGAATTATAAATTCTTACAATTGCATAATAATAAATTTTATTTATTTATTATTTTATGTTCATTAATATTATCAAAAAGAAAAAATGTAACATAAAAATTAAGTAAACTTCAGATTCTTAACGATATTAAAAAAATCCGGCAAAGGGTTATATAATTGAATACTGTATTTAGCATACAATTTATAAAAGAAAAACCGAAGTGCTCAGTAAAAAGCTTTAGGTTCCATTTCACCCACTGGCTGCACTCTAAATACAGAATATGTTTGTTATAAAATCGTCATTTGATCAATGAGGTCGACCACAACCCTTCAATTTTTAATAAGAAAATCGATTTTTTTCTCAAGTATCTTTTTAATACAGCATAATTTTTAAGGTAAAAATATCATTTAATAAAAGGAATCGTATCGAACCCAAATTTTTTTACTAAAAGTTTCGATTTTTATACCAATTATAATTTAAATACTGTATAATTAATTATTTAATATTTAAAAGTCCTATAATATATTTAAAATAATAAATTAAGAATTGGGAGCTGAGAATGTTTTCCCCCGTTAATATTTTGAATTCATAAAGAAAAAGTTTACCTTAACTGATTGAATGTCAAAAATTTGATTAAAATATGTATTCAGAGCAAGCCCCCTTAGCTCTTTTTCCGTACTGCAGAGCAGTCTGAGCGTAGGCAAAATAGACCGGCCAAACAATGTTATGAATTTTACTTCCTTGTACGAAGTATTGGCTCCGAATTTTCGGACGAAAATCGCAAATATCTCAAAAACGGTCGGTCTTAGCGCTCAGAAAAATTTGTTCGACTTCCCTCGACGATGCTCTATCCGTTCCCAGTGGTACCCGTCGGATGATAATATTTTCAAGTCCCCTCGGGGCGCCGTTCGGAAATTGGGGAGGGGATGCGATGGGGTGCCACCGTAATAACTCAGCAACCGCTCGTCAGATTTTAATGATTCAAATCGTGTAGATATCAAAAGGTTTAGAGCTAACTGTTAATACATTGGGTACACTCTTGATCGACCGTATCTTGGTTATCCGGAAATTAAATCGTTTAGCCCTATATTTTGATTGCACTCACACACCGTAAAACGTACCAATCCGATTTTTCGCTCAAACCTGTGCGCTAGTGCAGTTGTAAAGTATAAACTTATGAAGACTAAATAGTAGAAAATATAAAATATATAAAAAATAATTTAAAAACCACTTATATTAAATGCACTAAAAAGTAGAAAGTAAAAAACATATGTAAAATAAAATAAAAAATAAAACACCACTCTTAAATTAAACGCATTAAAAGGTAAAAAATAATTTTAGGACGATTTCTCAGAATGGATTTGACAACAAGCTTTTATAGTGATATGTAAGATTATGTGAAAATCATAGTTTCAAAAAAAAATTAAAAATTTTACTTTAATTTTACTTTTAGCGTTGTAGGTTTTCCATATAATTTCCGTAAATTTTCATCGCTCGAAGCAGTACGAATCTTTTGTTATCTTATTTCTCAGACGACGATAACCTGTTCGGTTGTTGGGATTAAACTTGTTCTCGCTGTCTGCTTATTTGAATTAAAGGGGGAAAATGCAATTCGCTATACTTGTACACATACATTAATTTTATCATATTTATTTTTTAGTTTTTTACATTTAATTATTTTTTACTTTTCTAGTTATTATTAATTTATTTAAAAAAATATAATTCTGGATTTAAAAAATTACTTCCTTGTACGAAGTAAAGGAAATATTGTGATCGCGAAATATTTTGGATTTTATATTTCAACGGAAATATCCATTTTGACTAGTTTCGACGTGACGTCTGTATGTATGTATGAATGAATGTATGTATGTGCGTATGTATCTCTTATAACTCAAAAACGATTAGCCGTAGGATATTGAAATTTTGGATTCAGTACTGTTGTAACATCTAGTTGTGCACCTATCTTTTTGATTGCAATCGAAGTTAAAATTAAAATTTTAATTATTGAAATATCTGAATTTTAAAGCGAAGGCACATCGGTTCGAATCAGGCTTCATCTCCTTTTGTATTTTTTTATTTTATTTTTTTATTTTAATATATTGATTTAATAATTACTAACCTGTGATTATATGAAAATTCTGACAATAAGTTTTAGTCTGTAGATTACATCTTCTGTTATACCACCGAATAAAAAATTTTATCATGAAAGTTTTTATTTTAATAAAATAAATATGTATTATCTTTTTAAATGAAAAAAAATATATAATAAAATAGTAATTTCTTTATCTAATAAAAAAATCGTTACCCGATCTTCTTTATATAAGAAAAGTTTAACACTTTAAATTTATTTAGAAAATTTAATGAATAAATAATTTTTCTGAATTGGCAATTAACACTATTCGTATTCCTATTATACATTTATCAACCAAAACTGTGAAAATTAAAAAAAAATTGATTTTAATCCAGCAATATAATATGTAGACTGATTTATACACTGTGATACATAAAATTTTAAGGATCATTTTATGCTTAAAACTTTACACTTTAAATAACTTTAAATGTGTTAGTCCTTCGAATGAAACAGGTACGTTGTCGAAATACAGAGTGTCCAGGCTAAAGGTAACCAAATGTATTGGCCTATATTTAGAAAACCAGTCGTCTTAATCTCTTAAACTTAGGCTCAATCGACAGGTTATAATATATCTCCAATATTTGTTCTATTTACTTTCAAGATTAGCGGAATACGCATGCCCAGGCAAGCCGTCTTACAATCCAGTTGCAGTCAGTAGTGTTCAGTCGAGATCTGGACCCCACCGCAGAAAGTTCAGTACGTGCTTTGGTTAGCGAGGTTTCAATCAGTTACGGTGTTCAACGGCGTGTACGAACGTAATGGAATATTATTGATCCTTCTATAACCAAGTCTATTCGTACTGATTGAAACATCGCCAACCAATGCACGCAGTAAACTTTCAGTTGTGGAGTCCACATCTCAACTGAATTCAGTTGCAATGTGAGTTGGCTTACCTGCGTACTCCGCTTACATTGAGAGTAAACAGAACAAATTTTGGAGATATCTACTGTCGATTGAGTCTACGTTTAAGAGATTACGCGTCTGGTTTTCTAAACGTAGGCCTTTACTTTAGGATGCCATTGACTCGGACACTCATTGCATTGTGAGTTATATTGGAATAAAAAGTAGAAGTAGCCACGATATTTTTTGTATTCTGTGAAATTTTAAAACACCTTTCTAATTTTTTTTAAATTATATGTAAAGGACAATAATTAAAATCAATGATTGAAAAATATTACAGAATTACTTTAATTAGATGCATCAATTTGAAAAATCTGATGCGGACCCCACACGACTTCCTTGTATGCCTATTAAATTAAACATATACACATTTTTTTTTTTTAAATGAAAAGTACATAAAATTTAATTACATTAAAAAACTTCTGATATTTTTTCATTTTTTATTGTTATTATTGAATTATTATTTATCGTAATCCTTTTTTTACAATCATAGGTTAATGATTGTAAAACTCAATATGTTTAAATTAAAAAAAAAAAAAAAAAAATTTAGATGAAGTCTGATTCGAACTGAATCCCTTTGGAAGATCCAAATATTTCATTAATTAAGAATTTATTTGGCTCTAACTCTGGAAATTATTAAAATAAGAATCACTTATGATATATCGTTGAAAAACTCTCAATGAAGATTTATTACAGCAGTTAAGAAAAGTTTTAGGGATTTTGGGGGTTTTTGGACACTTTTGGTCCAGTCGATTGCAATCAAAAAGCGAGGCGGACAATTAGATACTACAACAATTCTAAATCCAAAAATTTCAACATTCTACGACTAATTTTTTTTTAGTTATGCGAGATACATACTTTCGTACGTAGATGCGTAACGCCGAAACTAGTCAAAATGTATTCAGAGATGGTCAAAATGGATATTTCCGTTGAAATATGAAAAACGAAATTTTTCGCAATCGTCATACTTCTTTTACTTCGTACAAGGAATTAAAAAAATGACGTCTTGAAATATTATTTAATATTTGTGAAGCCAATATTTTAATTTCCGAATTATAGAATCTGCAAGTAAGAAATCATATAATTTTATTATTACTTTTGTTTCAGATTAATTAAAATTTATTTAATATTTTTCTGTACTTATCTTTCTATATTTTCAAAAAGATCGATGCACCTTAGTATTTTATAGTTTTTTTTGTTTTTTTTTTATCGAGTAAAATGCATTGAATGTAATTATAGTAGACTATTGATTACTATATATAAACCTGGATACGTACGCATAAAGGAAAATTCAGTCAGCAATATAGTGTGAATTGGAGCACGGTGAAAGGGTCATGGCATGTCACACGGGGAATTCATCGACTTTGTTAATAATATCACACACTATATTACGTTACCGAGTTGAGTGAATGGAAAATGAAAGCAGATTAATGATGCATAGATTGATTTTATACTTGTATTATTCGTTTATTAGGTAGGTCATATCTCAATTGTCTTACTATTCTGATGTAAACAATTAGAAAATTAGTTACTGTTAAATTATTCAGACTTAGTTTTACAATGATACTTTTTGAATTGAAAACGAATCCTTTTATTTTATTTTTATTTAAAAAAAAAATAATGGTAATTTCGAAATTTCCTTTTGTTACGAGAAAATTAGTCCGCACGTTTAATATTTTCTCCGAAAAACGTAAATAAAGTGGTAAAGTTAAAACAAGACTCTACGCATCTCTGTCCTCTATTCTAATATTAATGGATTATTTTAAAAATATCATTAAAATTAATTTTTGCACTATTGTAAATTGAAAATTGGATTTTTTGAACACACAATAATTTCAGATTTTTAACTTTCAGGATTTTTATTTAAACGTTTTATAATCTTCTGTAATTCCTGTCAATTCTAGAACGGAGTTAGGGGGCATCGAGTACCCGCAGACTCAGAGTTGTTCAGACATCGAACAGCCAACAGTGCCCGGTTATATCCGCAGCTAGTTTCATACCAGATCACATAAACTTATAGATAAACATTTAAACCATTCTACAAGAAATGTTCAAAATGCTTCCTCTCTATAGATTGCCACAACGGTATACTTAATTAATATCTGTTACGTACAAGAGATTACCCCGGAAACTACAAGTATACGTTGAGAGGAAAAGAGGAATGGCTGACGTTAGAGAGATTATATGACGTTAGCTGAGATTATATGAGCAAAGGAAGCGGATTACAAGAAGTGGGAGGAGTTGCTTTAAGTGAAAAAAAAAACACAACGACCGAGACTCGGCTGCTGAGGCAGGGCCCGGGAACAGTATAGTCAGACCCGGTTCCTTGGCTTTGGCGGTTAGAGACAGAGGGATGATGAGAAAAAGCAAAAGATCCGGAACCGGTGAGCCGATCTGCCATGCTGGAGGTACTGCCGGTAGGTGAGGAGGCTCATTAGAGTCGCAAGGACACTCTCCTGGGCTGAGTAATACTTGATTGTTGAGCCAGCCCTGGGGAGCAGGAGAACAAACAAACAAAAAAAAAAGTTGTAATAAAGTATAGAACCGTTAACTAAGTTTTTAAACGCTAAAAATAGAAAAATGAAATTAGTAGAATTTTATCTCTCGAAACGATCTATTTTTTATTACAAACGATCTCAAAACGATTATAACTGCACCTGAAGTGCAGTTATAATCGCATATGTTGCTGTGTTGTTGCCGAATCAAATGCCTTTTTGTATTCACTAAAAGCCATACGTAGGGGGCATGGTATACCTCTTATGTCTCTCTATGTGACTTGCTGAACAATCTAGATGTAATCCATTGTGCTAAAACCGCTTCTGAGGTCTACCTGCTCCTTTTATTGTGATTAATTCAGTGTTGTTAGCATTCTTTTTTCTGTTATATGGTGAAAACCTCGTAGATAACTGAGGGGAGGCTTACTGGGCGATAATTCTTCAGGTTTTCTGAGTACCTTTGTTATGAAAAAGAATCGCTTCAGTAGATTTCCATGCATTCAGAATCTTTTGATTTTTGAGGCACAATGAGTATAATTTTCCGTGTGCTGAGTACAACGTTTTGCCATCAGCCTTCAGCATCTCGGTAGTAATATTATCTGTTCTTGAAGCTTTCCATAATTCATTGACTTTATAGCCCGTGTTTCTTCTTTTATTAAAACGTCTGGTGCTTTATCTTTTACAGGGAACTATAATTTTGAACTGATTTTTGTCCTTGTATAAATTAGAATAAAATTTCTCACTTCTATTATTTCCCGGTGTATTCTACAAATCTTCTTGTTTTAAGCCAAAAATTTTGCTTTCTTTATCTGTTTACGTTTTGCTATATTAATTGGCTTACCTTCTTTCAGTGTGTGTGTGTGTGTATATATATGCACACGACTAAACATATACATTTAAAATAAAGAATGCAATAATAATATACGACTAAATGTTTTTTTTTTGTCTTCAGACATTTGACTGGTTTGATGCAGCTCTCCAAGATTCCCTATCTAGTGCTAGTCGTTTCATTTCAGTATACCGTCTACATCCTACATCCCTAACAATTTGTTTTACATATTCCAAACGTGGCCTGCCTACACAAGTTTTCCCTTCTACCTGTCCTTCCATTATTAAAGCGACTATTCCAGGATGCCTTAGTATGTGGCCTATAAGTCTGTCTCTTCTTTTAACTATATTTTTCCAAATGCTTCTTTCTTCATCTATTTGCCGCAATACCTCTTCATTTGTCGCTTTATCCACCCGTCTGATTTTTAACATTCTCCTATAGCACCACATTTCAAAAGCTTCTAACCTTTTCTTCTCAGATACTCCGATTGTCCAAGTTTCACTTCCATATAAAGCGACACTCCAAACATACACTTTCAAAAATCTTTTCCTGACATTTAAATTAATTTTTGATGTAAACAAATTATATTTCTTACTGAAGGCTCGTTTAGCTTGTGCTATTCGGCATTTTATATCGC
The DNA here is from genome assembly GCF_047948215.1 of Lycorma delicatula. Classification (NCBI taxonomy): domain Eukaryota; kingdom Metazoa; phylum Arthropoda; class Insecta; order Hemiptera; family Fulgoridae; genus Lycorma; species Lycorma delicatula. Next base: position 77,164,022 of record NC_134460.1, on the reverse strand, counting down.
TCCTGCTTCGTCCATCTTTAGTAATTTTACTTCCCAAATAACAAAATTCTTCTACCTCCATAATCTTTTCTCCTCCTATTTTCACATTCAGCGGTCCATCTTTGTTATTTCTACTACATTTCATTACTTTTGTTTTGTTCTTGTTTATTTTCATGCGATAGTTCTTGCGTAGGACTTCATCTATGCCGTTCATTGTTTCTTCAAAATCCTTTTTACTCTCGGCTAGAATTACTATATCATCAGCAAAACGTAGCATCTTTATCTTTTCACCATGTACTGTTACTCCGAATCTAAATTGTTCTTTAACATCATTAACTGCTAGTTCCATGTAAAGATAAAAAAGTAACGGAGACAGGGAACACCCTTGTCGGACTCCCTTTCTTATTTCGGCTTCTTTCTTATGTTCTTCAATTGTTACTGTTGCTGTTTGGTTCCTGTACATGTTAGCAATTGTTCTTCTATCTCTGTATTTGAACCCTAATTTTTTTTAAATGCTGAACATTTTATTCCAGTCTACGTTATCGAATGCCGTTTCTTGGTCTATAAACGCCAAGTATGTTGGTTTGTTTTCTTTAATCTTCCTTCTACTATTAATCTGAGGCCTAAAATTGCTTCTCTTGTCCCTATACTTTTCCTGAAACCAAATTGGTCTTCTCCTAACACTTCCTCCACTCTCCTCTCAATTCTTCTGTATAAAATTCTAGTTACGATTTTTGATGCATGACTAGTTAAACTAATTGTTCTGTATTCTTCACATTTATCTGCCCCTGCTTTCTTTGGTATCATTACTATAACACTTTTTTTGAAGTCTGACGGAAATTCCCCTTTTTCATAAATATTACACACCAGTTTGTATAATCTATCAATCGCTTCCTCACCTGCACTGCGCAGTAATTCTACAGGTATTCCGTCTATTCCAGGAGCCTTTCTGCCATTTAAATCTTTTAATGCTCTCTTAAATTCAGATCTCAGTATTGTTTCTCCCATTTCATCCTCCTCAACTTCCTCTTCTTCCTCTATAACACCATTTTCTAATTCATTTCCTCCTTATAACTCTTCAATATATTCTACCCATCTATCGACTTTACCTTTCGTATTATATATTGGTGTACCATCTTTGTTTAACACATTATTAGATTTTAATTTATGTACCCCAAAATTTTCCTTAACTTTCCTGTATGCTCCGTCTATTTTACCAATGTTCATTTCTCTTTCCACTTCTGAACACTTTTCTTTAATCCACTCTTCTTTCGCCAGTTTGCACTTCCTGTTTATAGCATTTCTTAATTGCCGATAGTTCCTTTTACTTTCTTCATCACTAGCATTCTTATATTTTCTACGTTCATCCATCAACTGCAATATATCGTCTGAAACCCAAGGTTTTCTACCAGTTCTCTTTATTCCGCCTAAGTTTGCTTCTGCTCATTTAAGAATTTCCTTTTTAACATTTTCCTATTCGTCTTCTACATTTTCTACCTTATTTTTTTTACTCAGACCTCTTGCGATGTCCTCCTCAAAAATCTTCTTTACCTCCTCATCCTCAAGCTTCTCTAAATTCCACCGATTCATCTGACACCTTTTCTTCAGGTTTTTAAACCCCAATCTACATTTCATTATCACCAAATTATGGTCGCTATCAATGTCTCCTCCAGGGTAAGTTTTGCAGTCAACGAGTTGATTTCTAAATCTTTGCTTATCCATGATATAATCTATCTGATACCTTGCAGTATCGCCTGGCTTTTTCCAAGTGTATATTCTTCTATTATGATTTTTAAATTGGGTGCTGGCAATTACTAAATTAAACTTCGTGCAAAACTCTAGAAGTCGGTTCTCTCTTTCATTCCTTTTGCCCAGCCCGTATTCACCCACTATATTTCCTTCCTTGCCTTTTCCAATGCTTGCATTCCAATCTCCAACTATTATTAAATTTTCATCTCCTTTTACGTGTTTAATTGCTTCATCAATCGCTTCGTATACACACTCTACCTCATCATCATCATGGGAGCTTGTAGGCAGATAGACGTTAACAATCGTTGTCGGTTTAGGTTTTGATTTTATCCTTATTACAATGACTCTATCGCTATGAGTCTTGAAATACTCCACTCTCCTCCCTATCTTCTTGTTCATCACGAAACCTACTCCTGCCTGCCCATTATTTGACGCTGAGTTAATTACTTTAAAGTCCCCTGTCCAAAAGTCGCCTTCCTCTTCCCACCGAACCTCACTAATATCCACCTTTACCCTATCCATTTCCCTTTTTAAATTTTCTTCCCTACCAACCTTTTTTAAGCTTCTAACATTCCACGCTCCGACTCGTAGAATGTTTTTTTTTACTTTTCTGGTGACCCCTTCCTTAGTAGTCCCCGTAGAGATCCGTACGGGGGACCGTTCGGAATATTTTACCAAGGAAGGCACCTCCATTATTATTATGTGAAAATGCAGAGCCACATTTTCTTGGAAAAAAAAACAGCTGTAGTTTTCCATTGCTTTCAGCTGCGCAGTACTCAGAGGACTGAGTGATGTTGATATGTCCGTTTAAGTCATTGTGACTCACGCCCCTAACAACTACTGAAAGAGCTGATGCCCTCTTTCAGGAATCATTCCTTAGTCCTTAGTTCCTTAGTTGAGAGCCAACTGATACCTCTCCGATATGGTTGCACCTTCGGTCCAGCTACTCTGTATCCCTGAGCACTCAAGCCCCCTCGCCTACAGCAAGGTCTCATGATTCATAGAGGAGGGACTAAATATACTGAAATAAAAAATAATCACACTCAAAACAAATCTTCCTTCAAAAATTATTCTATATATTTAAAAATTAAAAAAAAAAATATATTACAGATGTAATGTAGTGATCTTCAAATATCAATAAATTTATTACAAGAAAAGTAAGACTGAAACAATTCCAAAGTAACCATTAGCGTCTCCAAAGTTTTTCAATTATCAGAAAAATAGCTACATAGTATTATATATAAATTTATTTGAGGATGTCCGGCAACTCAAAACTCCTTAACTTGCTAGACTTTTTTTTTATTTTTTGTTTAAACCTCCGGGATCATCTTTAGATATTGCTTCAGAAGATGAGATGAATGATTTGTAGCGTGTGTGAAAATTCCATTCCTGACCGGGATTCGAACCCGAGACCTCCGGATGAAAGGCCGAGACGCTGCCCCTCTCGTTATGGAGGCCGGCAACGTGCTAGACTAGGGGAAGTTTGAGTGACTATTGGGCTGGGGACAACATCCCTTAAGTGATGAGCACCTTCTCTATGCCGTGATGAGAGCCTAAATTCCTTTCATAAGCTAATTATATTAATATTTTATCTTTCTTTTCATTTTTTTTTTTTTTGTAATATTATTTGATTTTTCTTGTTTGGGTTGTACAGACTTTTGTAAGTGAATCTGTACATGTACATGAATTTATACAAATGAACTATTATCTTTCGTATGTGTTTTATTGAGGGTATTCATTGGAAATCCCTGATCAACAGCTTATAATAATTCTATTTACTTCTCGGTTCTGTGTTGGAACTAATTGTAAAAAAAAGAAGTTATTTATTTGTTAATTTTACAATGATGAGAAAAGAAGCGCAAATTAAATTGTTTTAATGTTTTTAGAAGCAAAAAAATTCAACAGGCCTACTTCCAATTTTTGGAACGTAAAAATTCACTCAAATATCTCATGATTTTTTTTTTTTTATTAATTACCAGAATTTTCTGAATTCGGATCCTAGTAACGCTTAGAATTTTCAAACTATGAAAAACTTTAGTCTTTTTTTTTTTTTTAAACACTCACCATTCGATTTTCACTATTACTTTAGTTACAGTAGTAAATTGTATTAGGAAATGACTTATCAGATTTAGAGGAAATGCTTTTGTTATTATGTATGTGTATTCCAGGTTTTTGATGAAAATGTTTGTGCAGATAAATTTAATCTAACTAAAAGCCTCAAATAATATAATCTAATTCGTACAAACTAATTAGAACTCATTGTTCTCGAGACTAATATAATTCGCTTTCTGTCATCCATATATTTTGAAAATAGATTCGTATCTTAATTCTTCATCTTCATACCAATTCGCAAAAGTACAGATTGAGTAATTCAGGAATAAACTCACACGTTTTTCAATATCTGAGCTTTACTGAAGCTACGTGAATTCCGTACATCTGATGTAAATACCTGATTGAGGCACTGAAAATTTCTCGAGCTGATTCACGGTAAGATGCCTGAAGTGCATGTTAAGCAAGTTATTAATACCTTTATACGATTCCCACAAGTCTGATATTTTTATTTTTCCTGGAAAAATTATTTACTTTATAACTTTCTATAATGTTTCAGCAGTTCTTTCCAGCACAGCATAGAGAAAATATTACTGTTTTTTAACATTTTTTTACGATGTATAATATGTCTCAAAAAAAAAAAATGTTGCGATGTTATATTTTCTTTCGGGAAAGCAAGTCCCTTCTATTTAAACAGTTATACCGAGGGTCCGTTGATAATTAAGTTCTAATTAATGAATTGATAAAAATATCGTTTAAAATATTCTCTCAGTCAATTGCATTGGAGTACGTAATTACAAATTAAGAAAAGCATTTAAGGAAATATTGTTGAAAACTTCAAATTAAACATAAACGGAAAGAATTAGTGTATCGAACGTTAATTTGGATTTCTCCCAAAATATGCCTTTTTCCTAAGTTTAATTTCGAACCTACAAGTATGTAAGTTACACTGCCATCCTTAGACACTTGACATCCTTAAAGATATTACCTTGTCATGACCTAAGTAACAAATACAACCCCTATGTAGAATCCCTTATCTTGTAGAAACCGTACTGAACTCTCTTGATCTCGTATTTCTGGAGCAAACTAGAATGAAAGCGATTTTGAAGTGAAATACTGTATAGGTCGATGAGACTACTAACACGGAATAAATGGTTAATAGTCGATTCAACTTACTTAGATAAGATAAAACATACGACACGCTTATCTACAAAATTATTCTTTTATAAATAAAAGAAACTTTCCGTTATGGAAAATATTTTTAGATAAACTTGTAATATATTATTATCAGTCTCATGTAAAGAATATAAATAAAATTACAGCAAGGAAGAAAATTTTAAGATTGTAATAATTATAAATAATAAACTAACATAATATATATATATATATATAAATAAATTAATTAAATACAAAATTTGAAAAGGTTTCAAATGTTTAAAAATCGAGTGGCAGGCGTCTTGTAAAAGCAGAAAAGATTTTTATCTCAACATCGGTAACTGTAATCGAATAAAACAAATAATCGTAAAAATTAAACTCTTAACGAACATAAAAAATTTAAACGCTTTCAGCTTTTCCACCATTATCAGAAGTTATTAAAAATGATTGAAAACACTTTTATCGTTTTAGTCAATCGTCTTAAAATTTTAAGGAAGACGGATTATAAAACATTTAATTTTGTAATATCTTAATGATGATACTAGCCGAAAGCGCTGGAATATTTTGGGTGTTTGTTCATAAGGGGCTTGATTTTAAATATGTTTTTATTGCTAGCGATTAATTTTGGAGTACACGGACTGGTAATTGATAAAATATAATAGTTATTAGGTTTAACACGTATAGTTTATTAAAAGAATAATTAAATAAATTTATTTTTATTAATTTTGTTACATTTATACTTAAAAAATGTTTCAGTATTTGTATTTAATTCTCTAGCTGTTTAATTATTTGTTTCCTATTAAAAACTATAAATTAATAAATTTCTGTTGCTTGTTAAGATCTTTTATAAAATAGAAATTTAATTAAAAAATAACGGGGTTAATATTAGTACACTTATACGTTGTAAGTTTGGCTGCAAGTTAATTTAATTAAGCAATTACTATGATAGTCCACTGGTATTAAATTAACTTAAAAAAAGATTTAATATTAAATAGCTAACTTTAATATTTGTACGAAATAAAGTAATGTTTAGGTTTTATTGCAAGCGGAAGGGTTATATGGCAAGTTTAAATTGTACAACGATTGCTGAAAAGTAATTTAATTCTGTTATCTTGCGCAGAAACTTGGAACGTAGTTTTATCAAAAAGGAGGGAAAGTTTGTAAGTGTCGCAAAACGGTGTACAAGAAGTGCTTTCTCTTTTATTCCCTTTCCTGCTCATCACCTCTTTGCTCCACTTTTTGGCAAATTATATTATTTTCCTTTGTTCCACAAACAAGCCGAGCTCCTGGGATTAAACTGTTGGGCCCTTCTTATGCTCTTATCCATTTGCCTTCTATCTACCGTATTGTAAGATAACAAAACTGCGAGCCCTGCAATTGCCTCCTTCATCTTTACCTGTTATTTTACCCAATTCACTGAAATTTGTCAACTAATAAAAAATACAACTTTATGAATTCTGTAACTATCCCATATCCATGTTACCCGCCTAATCCACCTTATTTTTACACTTTCTTTTTCATTTAGCGATTTAGTTTTGAAGAATATTATCCATCACTGTTCTCATTTATTCCCATAAGACTTATTATTTTAAACTTTATAACTTAAAAATGATAGTTTATATTTACCGTAATAAATCTTTAATCCCTTAAATGATAAGATAATATATTTTGTACTGGTAAATCACTTTCAAAAAAATAAGTTATAGTTCTCTTCGAACAATCGACTTTACTTCTGGTCGAGATAGGCTAGGAACACAAAAATCCCTCAAAAACGTTGTCTTCTTCTTCACTTGCTGACGTAATTTTTTTTTTTGGGTGAAAAACAGTTTTCGCGTTATCATCGCCTAGATCATTATCATCGAAGAAGTATAACAGAAAAATGCCTGTTGTCGGTTAACAAAAATATTAATAAAATAAGATTAAAACTAAGATGAAAAAGTATGATAATAACGAGATTACAACTAAAATTACAAGATTATAACTTAATAAAAGAAACGTAACCATCAAAATAGAATATACAACATGAATATCAGGATAAAATCAAAATCTATATTTGGATAACATTAAATCGTACGGAGAATATTGATACATCTTATAAGTAACAATACCCCATCTAGTACATGCTTATGATTGCCTAGGTCGTGACGGATGTTCTTCGATTATTTAGATTTACGACGTAAGGTCGCATAACATATGCAATCCACAAAGATGTGGCTCACAGTCAAGCGGCATTCGCGTCATTCGAGGACCACATTTTGCGAATTTTTCTGCACGAAGAGTCCCATGGCAATACAGTATCTTTGATGTGTTAAAGTTTATTACCAACTGTAGCAGTTCAGTGACTCTTATAAGTGTGTGTTATACACAAATAATAACGAAGGAAGTGTAACACGAGGGGTGAAGAGCGGTTGACTACATGCGTCTTTAGCAGCGGAGTCTGCAAGTTTATTACCCGGAATTCCCACGGGGCTAGGGATCCAGCAAAACTCATTTGTGTATTGCGATAGTTCGATTCGGTGATTGCATTGTACATTTCGGTGACGATAGGATGTTTAGAATACAAATATTCTAAAGCTTGAAGTGCACTACAAGGGTCGCTACAAATAAGGATGTCACAGTACTTAGGGTTAATGATATTCAAAGCATTATTGGTAGGGTACAGTTCAGCAGTAAGAAACTTGTTATTAGGTTGACCAAACACATAGGTTCTGTCATTAACAACAAATGCGCATCCAACTATATCATTCTATTTTGATCCATCTATGTATTCTACTGTGTCTGGGTTTATCTTGAAGAGAGATTGGTAAAACATTTTCTGAAGGACAAAAGGAGTTGTTGATATTATATTGTATTTGGTAAGGTCAAAATTAAAATTTATGGGGTTCAGTTCTCCATGGAGGATATGAACAGAGAAGTTGGGAAAATAAAAGGTGTGCCTAAATTTAAAAGGTGCACAGTAAACGCCGGATATGAACACCACAGGTGCTGCATAACGTGGATGGTCCTGATACCTTGGTAAATGAGAATTCGCAAGAACTGCGTTAAAAATCGGTTGTTTCGGTATTTTTTTAAGCCGAGCAGAGTAAGATGGAAGAAGCTGGTCTCGTCTATCCCAAGTGACTCACCGCAGTCAACAAGTAGGCTTGCGACATGGCTTGATCTAAAGGCACCTGTAGGAAGACGAATGAATGCACGATGTACTGCATCCAGCATTTTAAGCGCGGTGTAGCGCGTTAACGAGTAGGTGACACGACCGTAATCTAAACGGGAACGAACTAAGGAATAATAAAAATGGAACAAACATACCCGATCGGCTCTCCAATTGGTGTTGCTACGGACTCGCAGCATAAATAGTTAGCATCATGACAATTCAAGGTGTTATTACTCGAACTTTTGCTTCAGTTATGATGTGAAGGATAAAAAGATCTAAACTTTTTTTTTTAATATGTAGTAACAAATGTTTTAATTTTGAGTAGCGATTTTTACGTTTAAATTTTTACTTCCCCGGGCATGCAGTTATTATGTACAGCTACAGTATACTATATAAGGGAAATCATGCTATTCGATTAAATTTTCATATAATCGATTAATTTTGCATATAATATATTCAAGGTTTTTGTGGATATTTCCATATATAATCTATTCTGGGTTTTTATATATATTTCCAGAGTAGATAAATCGATTTGGATGAAATTTTACACTATAATTCTCTATATGGGGCACTGTTCCAATTTAATTTTGGTCATAATCGGTCCAGGGAGCAACGAAATATGGACGTTATAGATCCCGTATCTAAAAATTTTACTCAAAGATGGGGTACATTTTTTCACATAATTTAATTACTCTTTGGTAACTAAGGAACCTTCTGGTTTCGGTCTTCCAAACCGCTATGAAGAGGTGGGGGTAGAAAACCTTTTTCTTTTTTATCGTTTCTAAACTCAAAGTCACATTCTTATACTAATTAGATGATTCTATTGCATTAGTTTGTCACTTAGATTATGTATTTGATCGATTTCATTCAACGTTGATAAATAATAAGCTTATATTTTTTGTCGTTAGTTATCTTTTTACTTGATATGTTAGACTAGATTAAAAGATCTTTGTAAAATTCTGTACGGTAACTTCTGAATATGGGTCACTAATGCAACTTAATTTTTAATACAATATGATTCATGGAGGTGGGATGACATGTTGATGTGCATAATACTTCAAACAGTGACCTTAATTTTCTAAATATAAGATTATAAATATGAAATATTGAAAATTTGTAATACAATTAATTTCATATTATTATCTTTTTACTTACAATTATACAGCATAACCATTTTATATACCGGGAAAAAACGTTTTTAAATCTCCGTTGCATGTTAGCGTGTAATTTGTCATCTATTTTATTTAATATTTATATTGACTGTATTTTTAAGATCTGGATATGTAATGTCATTAAGATATTAGATTAAGTAATAAAAACTATTTTAATGCGTTATTATTCGGGAATGATTTAGTGAGGAAAGAGGAAATTAAGAGTAAAAATAATCTTTAGAGACCAATATAAATTCTCAGTTCACTGTGCAAGTAATGTAGCTGTAAAAATTATAACTGAAAAAGTACGGCATTTAATGGTATATAACCTGACCCTCAAACCGGACTCTTTTTGTTAACCTAGTCTTACAGCAAGAGTTTCACCTTCATTATTTAGGACTAGGGAAATGTTACTTGATTTATCTTTCATTACACATGATTTTGTTAAATGGTTTTTGCCAATTGTAACTAAATAACGTTCATGAATTTAGCTTACTAATAACAAAAACTTACAACGAAACTTCAAAATCCTAAACATTTTCAGCTGTTTCTAGAGTTCTGATTTTTTAACGCAGCTCTAACCTCAATGTTTTCCTTTATTATTTCCAAAACACAAATATAATTTTAGATAGATCGTTCGTATCAAGAAGTATAAATCGTTCGAAAGAATGTTCGTTCATGCATTGCACGCAGTCGTCCGGCGTACCACCATGGTCCGCTCAGCGCCAGTAGCAGCTAAAATAAAAATTTGAGCACATATATCAAACAAACCCACGCATCATTCTTTTTTATGAAAAAGATGTGATGATGAAGAAAAATTAAATAAGCTCTAAACATTTGTAAAAAAAATATGATGTGGACACCACATGACTTCTTTGTTCGCTTATTAAATTACATATACACGTTTTTAAAAGAATACAAAATGTTATTTCACTAATAAATTCTGATTTTTTTTCATATTTTTCCTTTATTGTTATTATTGAACTTTATTTATTGTACATTTTTTTTACAGTCGGAGATTAATAATTATTAATAAATCAATGTTTTTAAATTTAAAAAAAAGAAAAGGAGATTACGTCTGATTCGAACCGATTTGCTTTCTCTTGTCAAATCCAAATATTTCGTTATTTTAAATTTTATTTAGCTATAACTCTGGAACCAATGAAAATAAGTACCACTTATGAATTGTTGTAAATCTCTCAATGAGGGCTTATTACTGCAGTTAAGAAAAAGTCCAAAATCCAAATTTTTGGGCTTTTTTGTTTCAATCGATTGCAGTCAAAAGTGGAAGTGAACAACTAGATGTTACAATAGTCCTAAATCCAAATTTTTAATATTCTACGACTAATTGTTTTTAAGTTACGCGAAGTACATATGCACGTACGTACGTACCTACAGACGTCACGCCGAAATTAATCAAAATGTATTCATGGATGGTCAGAATGGATATTTGCGTCGAAATCTGAAAACGGAAATTTTTCGCGATCACAATACTTTTTTACTTCGTTCAAGGAAGTAAAAATTAATAAAAAATATGCAAAAAATCTCCATAAATATTTCGTTTTCAATGGTAAAAAAAATTTACAAATTAAAATGTTTAAATACAAAGTAATGAAAACTGAAAATGAGATAAAAATATTTGAAATCTGGAATACTTACATGTGAATACAAGTATTTATTGTGAAGGCCAAAAAGCGGTAATTTCTTCCAGAATTGCTAGGGACATATTGCGATGAGCAATTTTCATTTTCTTTCCGCTATAAGTATTCGCAAAAGAAGCAGTCCATAAATTCTCTTGGTAAACCTGATTTATAGTCGCCCCCTCCTATCCACCATAGTTGTATTATTTTTTGAGTATGCGCCCGTAAGTGGATTAATGAAATTCTGTGAATAGTCTACAGTATTACGCACATAATTCCTGTTCAGATTAAGTTTACGATTGTGTACCGCCCACTGATCAGAAATAATTATTAAACTCTTGCAATGTGATCTACTATATTCGTCAACAACATATCTGCCAAACTATTATCTACTGCGAACATAAAAAATTCCTCCGTTTCACGGTATAGCCCTTCAAACACTGACCCTTCAAGAGGGACTCGTCGATGATGTTCTTCCTCCTTACGGATAGAGATTCGACGATCTTTGCTGTTAGACCTTACACGATTTGCTAGCTTACACGATTTGATTCTAAAAGCTTCACGGCGCACACTTCCCGTCAGTAATTTTTTCATTCCACAACTGTGTTGAGGTTGATATTTAATTCACGATCACAGAAGGCGTCAATCGTCATTTCATATCTCCATGAATAAATAAATAGTAAAACTTTATGAAGGTTTATTTTATATTTCTGCCACGATGTATCGTGCTGCAGTTTTATTTCGGCTGGGCACTGCATTTTCTTACACCACCACCGTTTTCAGTTATTCGAAATATTGAACGACATGTCGTGTCCCTGATTACACAGTTTGTATTCTAGTAAAATACTAAAAGTTAAAACAAACGAATACAATTCATTTTATCTCTTGAAACAATCAATTCAAACACTTTCTCAGGAAGATTAACAATAATATTGAATTTTGATTACTATAACAGTATAACTCCGCTGGAATAACTACAACGTATTGATGTAATTTTAAAAATAAATATAGAACAATCCAAATACAATACCCGCAGTTCGATGATGTAATCAGACCAGTACGAACGTGCTTGCCCAACGTAATATTCGTAATTGCACCAACCTTTTACTGGCGACGCCCAACGTAATAATCGTAATTGCACCAACCTTTTACTGGCGACTACCTTTAACTTAAACAGAAAAAAATTAACATGAACTTTAGAAGTATAAATTTCGTTAATACAATTTTTATACGTGCAGCAATAAATATTATATTTATCGACGAGTAATGATGTTCAATAGACTGTGTGTAGGAAACGGAGGACGACACCACTAGAAGAAATACTTTTGTTGTATTTCAGGAATTTATTTATCTACTTTATTTATCGTTGATATTATATTTTTTAAACGTTCATTTTTATTTTATGCTTGTTCATAGATTATATAAACTTAGGTTGGTCCTAAGTTTAGGTTTTGATTTTTTTTTAAACATCCCTTGAATTTTATTTTTTTTTTGTTAACGGTTTAAATATTTGTTTTATGAAAGACTATTTTTAGAATTTGTGTTCTAAAACTATTTATTACTTTGAAAATATTGTTCCGATTTAATAGGAACAGTTGAATAAGCAATATCGTATAAAATGTCGTGATCTTTATATAGCAGATATTTTATACAATTTGTAAAAAACAAAATATTGAGCTTCGTGAATTTTTTTTATGTATTTCTCAATAGATTTAATAATCGATGTCACCTTACTAGTGCTTCGTAATTTTTTTTAATATTATTTTTCGATGTATGAAGACACATAAGTAAAAGTACGCGTAATTTGTCCTTAAATGATAACGTATATTCTTACGAAATATATTTCTAATGTATGAATTTATTCATTTGTTTATCTTGTAAAGGGACTCATTTTCTTAAAAATTCTAATTAACTTGGTTTTATTCTGTTTTATTAAAAATATATCGGGTAGATCTATAAACACATGTAATTGATTTTATATGTACCTAATTAATAAAGAATTTAGGTATAATATATAAATAAATAAGGCTAAGAAGCTAGAATTTTTTTTTTAATTTCCTGACAAGTGCAAAGAGTTTATAATTTAACAATTTTTTATGAAAAAAAAATACATTCAAATTAATAATCCTCCTTATTAAAAATAAATAAAAACAATTAATATTTAATCGAATTGAACGTAAAGTGAAGAACATGAATTGACACAAAATTATAACATCAATTTTCTACTATAACTAGGCTATTTTTTTATTTTTTAACCGATATTAAAAAATAAAATGTAATTTTTTTCAAAATAAATTCTTAATACTTCAGCAAATAACATACCTTTTGATTAAACTTATATTTATGGAGATATAACTTATTGAAAAATGAACATGACCGCCATTTTGTAATTTGCGAAGGTATTTAAGTCCTGATTTTTTGCTAATTTTAAAACTTTACTACAAAGACGATTACAAAATATTAATCTCGTTCCTCTATCAGAACTTGAGATATAAATTTTTATATGAGAATAACAAAATGCCGGAGGGGGGAGACCGAAGGAGAAATTACCATTTTTCCTAACGATATTTTTTGTTCAGTTTTACAAGTAGAATCCGAAAAAATATTGCCAACTCATCATTTTAGAAACACTCTGTATATATAAGCGTGGCTCAGAGAAAATCATCCGATTTGAATTGTTTACATTTTGAAAAATATTGAGTATAAAAACTTGAAATAAAATTTATATTAAGGGTTTGTCCATTCATTGTTTTTTTTTCGTACCAAATCATGGGTGCTCAATATGCCCCCCTTACCCTAGCAAGCGTTTCTCTATTCACTGCTGCCACGGCTGCTGTTACGCAGTTCCACAGTTCGATCACTGTAGCTGGAAGGGGAGGCACATAGACGGAATCTTTTACAAAATCCCACAAGTATAAAATCGCACACAGGAAGGTCTGACGATCTTGGATGCCAGTGATGAAGTTGAATTTTTAGATCCAATTTTTCAAATCCATTGTTGGGGAATCCTATCATTCTGAAATTTTCGAACGTATGTACTTCAGTGAGGTAGTGGTCTGTCCTGCTGAAAAATGAAAACTTCCGAATACGGCTTCTAACTGAGGAAAAAGCCAGTTTTCAAGCAAATCGTTGTTCCCGTTACTGTGTTTTCTAAGAAAAAAGGAATCTTCCATCTTTTTCCCAACAAATTGCACAAAAAAAATTAAATTTGGGAAATTCTCTCTCATGCTGTACTAATTTATGTGCTTCTCCGTACCCTATATTCTAATATCGAGCCGTTTACTTTACCGTTTGAATGAAAGTATTCTCGTTACTAAACACTAAGCGTGTTACAAAATTATCATGTTCTGCCATTTTGTTAAGGACAAATTCACAAAACTCCTCACGTAGTTGTTTGTCATCTTCATATAGAGCTTGCAGTAACTGAATCCTGTACGGTTTCATAAGCAAACGTCGATACAAAACATGCTGTGTAATAGACATTCTGTGAATTTTTAGTTCTCTAGCGACACGGCAAGTTGATTTTCTGAGGCTACGTGAGAAATTCTGATGGATGCGTTCCACATCTTCGTTTGTCACAGGGGTCGCCCCTTGATTTCCCCTTACACTAACAACCCGTGTCTTTAAATTGCCTTATACTATCGTCTAATGTTCTGAGATGTAGGAGATTCAGCACTGTATTCACTACGGAAATCATGTTGAACAGCAACTACGGACTCACACTGCGCGAAGCTTAGTGCACAAAATAATTTTTGTTAGTCACAATTTTCTCTAACACTGAAGTGAACGGAGATCTGCTGCTATCTAACGGCAACCGCGTGAAACTAAAGAGTTCCCTCTTTCTAACAGTAATTTGCTCGATCAGAACTGATTAAAAGCTTAATAGTTATGAAATTTTAAAATCTGATGATTCTTTTATGGACACGCTTACATACACACACACACACACACACACACTGAAGTATATAGAAAATACTCAATACTCAATAGATATATATATATATATACTAGCATCCCCGTCGAGGCTTCGCCTGTGCTACATGGTTATTTGCATTTCCCGTCGCGGTCAATTTTTTTTGTTTTATGTTTTTTAATCAAGTAAATGGAGACAAGTGCAGCCAGTCGCGTCGCACATACAGTAACAATGGTGTTTGGTAGAGCCGCCGCGCCGTACATCGTCGCACCCTTTAAATCGAAATTCAAAAAGATCCGAAAATAGTTTTTGGGTGTTTATCTGAAGAGTATTTTCAAATTGAAATCTACTGAATAACTCGTTTAGTGTAGTCGGAAATAGGGAAAATTTTCAATCATTGATCAAAATATTTTTATCTTTCTTCACCCCTTTCAAGGTCGAATTACGAAAAATCTAGAAATTTTTTTAGATATTTTTCACATGAAGATTACTAAAACTAAAAATCAAATTGATATCTTCATTTGTTACTGAAAAATTGAAAAAAAATAACCGGGTTTCAAAAAAAAAAATGATAAATTTATTTTAACCCTTTTAACTCAGAATTTCAAAAAAAATCCTTTCCTAGTGTGCCACTTAAGAACACCATAAGAACACGTATACAAATTTTCTTCAACTTATTTTTATTAGTTTTTGCTGGGCGTTGATTATGAATCATGAATCACATGTTCTTTATATATATATATATATATATATATATATACTTTTTTTTTAATTTTTGGCTATTTGAAATTTTATAACTTTTTAATGGAACATGCTAAGTATTTGGATAATACTAATAATACTGTGATACTAGCGCATTATTATTAGTTTGTATTTTAATCATCTATTTAGTATATGCATATGTAAAACAGATGCAATATTCATTTACTATGATTACTGGTAATACGTGAGGCAGACATGTTTAGACAGAGCTGTATGGTCATAATTCATCGATTTTCTACGCTAGTTATGTAACTTAAATTAACCTCTATATCACACAGATAAGCACACTGTTTGTTTCTTTTACGCACTAAGTTGAATTTCCTGTCAGGCCGTCCGAAAAATTCTAAAAAATATTTTTTTTTGTACTGTTTTTTTTTTTAACTTTCCTTTTATAATCTGTAGGTAATACAATTTTTCTTCTGTTTTGTAAAAAAATATGTTTTAAAATACTTTTTTATTATGCTGTAAATCTATTTAAAATACTCTAAAGCAAACAAATATAGTTAGTAAGATAATAACTTTTTCAAGAAATTGAAAATGATCCTTGCACATTTAATCATAAAATTTATTTTTGGATTAGTAAATTTTAGTATATATATATATATATATATATATATATATATATATATATATGTGTGTGTGTGTGTGAGTGTGTGTGTGTGGGCGAGAGCGTGTGTGTTTGTGTATAATGATTCAGGAGGAAAGGGAGAAAATAAGTGGGAAACTGATTCTAGAGTTTTAAATCAGGAAAAAGTTCATACAAACGTAAACGTAAACGAAAATGCTTTATCGAGTTACGGCTTGTGAAAAATTTCGCCAAAATTTCAGTTCCCCCGGTGAAATGAGGAAATACTGAAATTTTTAGGGTTATATAAGGGATAAACTTGATGGCCTCTTTATTTATCCTAAAAAATCGAATAAAATAGGTCCCATAATTATATTTCCCGTAATTGTATGAAGCCATGAAAAAAAAAATTCAAATTTTTTTAAAAATTAAAAGCATCTGTTTTTAAAACAATAAATTAGACCTTTGAAAAATTAGTTTGGCAACACTAACTGTATGCTTCGAAATTAATTTTTTTTTCCTAATTTATATGTTGCAATCTGATCAACTAGTGAACAATAAGCAACCTCCCTCCCCCTATGAGATGAGGATGATATGTATAACATCTAAATGAGGTGTAAACTTGTACAGACACTGACTGACCATTCCTAAAACATGTGGTTAGTTGAACCCCAACTACCAAAGTACACCGGTATACACTGACTAGAATTCAAATCTGTATAAAAGCAACTAACTTCTGCTAGGATTTTAACTTCGAGAATCTTCGACTTCGAAAATCAGCTCTTAAACAGCTAGTTAACCAGTAGACCAGCAAGGTGGACTGAAATTAGTTTGAATACTACTTACTTTTGTCATAACATTTTTGTTACAAGTTAATAATAAACGTTGTTTTTGACCTAAGTTTGATCATGTCTAATTATTTTTTGAGAATTTTATGTTTGTTGTACTCTAAACTACATCTACATTTTACAATTGAATTTAAATTTAAAAAAGTGAAATTCTGTTTTGAATTTATGGTTTGAAAAATGTCGCGTCTTTTCATATTTAATTTTGTTATAATTATAATTGAAATAAGACATATGGTGGAACACTAAGCGGTACATTTTCTTTAAAACTATCCTAAAATTTTTAAATTCTCCAGAATAGTATATCTGGTGATCTGGTGTCAATAATTTTTTATTTACAAATACTTCCGTTTTTTCTGTTTATTTTTTTTTTGTCTGACATATTTTCACATTCATATTCTCCAGTAGTTTTAAAAATATTCATTATTAGACTTTTATGTGATAATGTAAAAATATATATATGTTACAGTCAAAGGCCGATTTACAGTCATTCCTAGGTTTGACTAGTCAAACCTGCAGATTGATTAAGCTTCGTAGTCAAAGCTGAAAACAGGCTAACTCTTTCGGCCTTTGGCTAAAATGCTTTTAGGCAATCCTAGGAGCGACCAAATCGACCAGTCAAAGTTGAAAACTCATCAGACAATCAGCTTTGTCATTAAATACTTAACTGACACCGTGTTTTTTTGTCTTAATTTCACATGTTTATTGTTGAATCAATAATGTTTTTTTTTATTTCATAGATCTCCTGGTATAAAAAATGAAAAGAATAAATGTAAAAAATTGTTAGTATCTCATTTATTCGACGAAAATTTTTTTCTGTGTTAGTACTATCGACTTACATTTCTAAGTAATAACAATCTAATTTTGGATATCAATTGAAAGGCAAACTGTCAAGAGTTAGAACGTTGAACTCTACTTATTGTTACAAGTAGTCGCTTTATGACAAAAATTGCAAAGCTCATGAAAATATATTTGAATTAAAAAGAAATGTCACATTCCTAGAAAAAAATAATCAGGCGTTTTTTGGTAATATAACGTTCACTCTTATATCTGCCACCAGAAATAATGTAGAGTGAATGTTGCCGAAATTTTCCTCTATTGGCTCACATAAAGCCGAACTTTAATTAGTCGATTACGTTTTACTAGGAATTTTAAAGGCAGAATTTAGTTTGTTGTATTTGTTAAGTCAAAGGCCGATTTTTACATTTATTCTTTTATATATATATATTTATTATTATTATTATGACACTTGCTTCCTTGTTAGGATAAGGGCTTCAACAAAAACTAATTAGAGGTGCTACCAAAGTATTATCGAGTTATTCGGGTTTAACTAAGTAAGTTCCGTGCTACTTTAAAATGTGTCCGTCATTTTAGTAGACATGCATGATATTTGAGCGTGTCAGCAGTAGTGGTGTTTGTCGGTAGCGACCGTGCGTGATGTTTTTTCTCTCTCTTTATGTTAGTTTTTTTAACATTTTCATTTTAATCTTCATTGCAGTTTAACGAGTGAAATACCGCCTTATGACCTTTGAATTCTCTCATTTTAGAACAATTCACTGTTTGAAAATTCATTCTTACACTTTATCCTTTGAATTCGATCGGATTCATCGTTTGTTTTTTTTAGTAATACGAGAAATTAAGAAAATCTATTTTTGAAGAATTGTGCTTAAACGTTAATATACGCAGTTTATTCAGAAGCATTTACTGTCAACGTTTATGCAAAATAGCAAGAAAGCGATGATGATATATCATAGCCCCTGATAATATTCCGTACACTTTACCTATTGAATACGGTAGGGTTACATAATTAGGCTGAAAACTTGCTGACTTATATACACTCTCTTACTTTCCAGTTTAAATTAATAGGAGTTTTTGCTAAGCACTAGGAGTTAGTTTCAGAAAGAGTTATGGAAGAGGGGAGGGTAAAGCTTCTATTGATGGCTGGTATGCGTTTTCAATAGACCGAGACAAAGAGAACTCGGCTAACTTTGTGGGAATAGAGGAATTCAGAGCAGGTTTCTCTCTTCAAAAGAGAATGTCAGAAGGTCTCTCCCTTCCCGATTTTCCTCCGTATCTGCACTTCCTTTCCCCCTTTCCATCTATATATTAGGTACACACAAGGCGACGGTGGCGGTGGATTCATAAAATATTAACTAAAAACATTCAACCCGTTTTCAAGTTTTTGAACACTATCACTTTATCATATGTTCATACTGAAATTCTTTCATCTTTTATCTCATATCTTATTTAAGTACTAAAATTAGATAAATTAAAAATCCATAATTTATATTAATCCAAATTATAAATTTTCATTGTGGAAATAATAATAACAATGAGAAAGGACATTGAACGTTTTTACTGAGTTAGTAGCTTCTTAAACATTTTCTGTTTTAACTTCATCAATTGTTCTACAATTAATTAAACGCTCTCTGAGCGTTTAGTTAAAACGCTATGAAGGTTTTGAGCGAGAAAAATCAAATAAATTTTATTCAGGTTATATCGATAGAAAGGATTAAATAAAATTCCAAAGAATCGAATAGACGTTAGTTATTATGTACTTAGATTTTTATTTTAAATAACATAATGAACGGAAAGAATATTTTCCTTATTTAATGAAATTTATTAATTAATTTATGCCTTGTACTGTTACCTTATATACTTATTAGATAATTGTGAACTATTACGACGGATATAACATGATTTTTCGTTTTAAATAGATAAATTTTAAAATATCTATTATATCTACTGTTTATATATAAATAAATGAAATACAATCTTACCAACAATTCATCTGCAGCTTCCTTTCTAGTACTTTCGGTCATTTGATTTAATACTTCTTTAATCTACTTTAATTTAATACTTCTCTAATCTATAGAGCTATTAAATATCTCAGACACAGTTTAAAACTAAATTCCAAAATAAATGTTATAAAGAAGATAGCAGTATTAAATGGTTACAATGAACTGACCAATGAATTATAGTTTAAAATTAAAAATAAAATATATATAAAAGACAACATAAAATTATCACATAATGACTTAGAAAAATCTTACATAAAAATAGTATTTAATCCATTTTATAAATATTTTGATAAAATATATAAAACCTATAATCTAAAGACAACTTACACCACCAATAATAAAATAATAAATTTTATAAACCATAACGATTATACTAAAATAGCAAACTCCAAAAATATAAATATCTTAGATAAACAAGGAGTCTATTGTCTGAAATGTGAAGACTGCCAAATGGCAGTCATATCTATATAATCTAAATAGATTATATAGATATGACCAACTGTTCTTTTTCTATTAGAGCCAAAGAGCACATTAACAATATAATGAATGGCCACTTGGATAAATCAAATTATGCTAGACACATATTACAAAATAAACTCAACTACTAACCCGATAATTTTATTAAAATATTAGATATTTCTAACGACTTTTATAAAGCCAGTATCCTCGAAAAATTCAATATACACTATTATAACAATAAATCAATCAATGGACTGGCCAGATTCGAGGACGATATTTTAAACAAATAATTTTAATAATTATCAGGATGCCTATACTGTTTCCCACCAACCACTGATATTCATAACAACTGCGACCTTCTTACATAACAGACATGACTGATTTTATACTATGACGACCAGTTGTGATTCTAAATTTACTTTTTACATGATTTAGATGATTTTTACTTTTTACATTTTTACTTTTTATATGATTTAAATTATATAAACTGAAGATCAGCTTTTCTTGAGGATGGTCGAATGACCAAAAGTACTAGAAAGGAGACTGCGGACAAATTGTTGGTAAGGTTGAATTTCATTTATTTATATATAAATAACATTATATACCAACTGTGCCGTGTTTAAAAAACATAGCTACTGTTGTAGAGAGGAAAACGTAGTATAACGATAATATATCAGTATGACAGTTATTACAGTCATAACAAAAGAAAATAAGTTAATTTTTTAAACAGTAGTATCTTAAGGTATAATTTTATGAAAAAAATGTGTTTTGTTATTTTTTTGCGGTAATTTTTAGGTTAAAATTTTTTTTAAAGAAAATGTGTAGGATTGTGCAAAATTACGCACGAAAAGAATCATTTTTCATTTTTATTATAGTAGTGATGTTTCAACGTTTATTAATTTTACAAAAAAAATTCTCTCTTGCCGAGAATCGAAATAGCGTTTTTTTTTTTTTTTAAATGGCTGCCATATTTAAAGACACCATGGAAGTATTTTTTTTTGCATTATGCGTTTTAACTGTTCCAAACTTCTGTTAATTTTGAGTCTCTCTTAATACAACTACATTGAATTAACTACATTAAAATCAACTACATTGATCTAAAAACAATACAACTGTTCAAAGAAGTACTTAGAACGGTATTTCACGCTTATTTGAAGCGAGTTTTGAATACTTACGCTAGTTCTGTCGCCTTGCGAATATTACTAGGCTCATGAAAGAAAGTACACAACTAGTCGTATGGTTGGTAATTTATTTATTGTTTTTCACTACCTCAAAACATTAGTCATCAATAATACATCAGTAAGTTATTTATTAGTTAGTTGTTATTTAAAACGCGTGATATGATTGTTCTTGCGTTAATGCACCATACGTTATTAATTTTAGACGAAAATGGTTAAAAACATTAATACTTGTTAAAAATATTCGTAACTTGTTAATTTGTTCCAAACAGTATTCGTATTATTAGTTTTAAACTTTAGTTAATTTTTATTTTTATTTTAAATTAAAATGTCTTTTCAAAAATTAATTAAGCAATTCATCCTGAAGAGTGTGTAATTATTGTATCAATTATTAAAATGTGTGATGAAGGATCGAGAAAAAAAGCACTTCTACATCCCGTTAAAAGGGCTACAGAAAGGGCAGTACATTATTCGATGTTTTTGTATCGATAGTTAATAGGACCCGCACAGACAATAAAAAGTGTTTAGAGATTTGTCCAGACCGACGCATAAATACTCCAGGGAAAGAAAAGACGGCCACCTATAATGTACGTAGACGTTCATTACGTAGCTTTCTAATTATCACGTTTTACAGATTTGATAGAAAAACAATTCAGGATTTTTATGCGGTTCAAAACAAAATCCATATCATGGTAAACGTTTTACCTACTTCGAAGAACAAAATAGATTTCCCCTTGCAGTAACAGATTATAAAAAAAATAATTAAAGAAAAGGAGTTCATCCCGTAACAGACTGGGAGTTGGCCTAACTGCTTAACAATTACATGTTCATCCATTTTTCTGTTTAGTCGCTTTTAACGCCATGTAAATTTAACTTT
This sequence comes from Lycorma delicatula, assembly GCF_047948215.1. NCBI lineage: Eukaryota > Metazoa > Arthropoda > Insecta > Hemiptera > Fulgoridae > Lycorma > Lycorma delicatula. The sequence continues at coordinate 77,141,748 of NC_134460.1, read as the reverse complement.
CTTAAATTCAGAGATTTTATAACCGAAATAAAATATAATTTGAAAATGTAAATAATAATTAAATTGATGAACAGAGTTTAATATACATTTTTAATGCTTAATACAGTCTTCAAATGTATACTGTATTTTATTCTTAATACAAAGTAATTTAAATAAACGAATAATTAAAAAATGTATGAAGTGCTTTAAACAAGACACAACTATGTTTAGACAAACAATTTTATGTTGACATTAAAATCTAATCATTTTGTAAATGAATATTATAGCCGAATTATTTCGGTCTCCCTTGGTGTGAAATGGATGACATCGGACATTCGTCACATGACTCAAAACTGGCGCGGGAATATCAATTCCTCTTCTAACAATCGGGGAGATTCCTGCGGCTTTAGATAGATTTTTTTTTTCATTAGAACTATTTTTACATCCCGATTCTTAAAATGAGATTTTAAGATTTATTTATGTACCAGACCCCATAGGGAGACGATACCTACTTTGTGACGATACCGGTCATCACACTGGACCTCCGTTCCTAGCCCGGATGAAATTTACTGAAGGTCGTCTTTAGACTCTCTTTACTTTATAACACATCACAGTTTCACCTATATCAAGATGTGACCGATGTAAATGCCTCGGCAGACATTTCCATCGTGTATTTACACAACCTATTGTTGCCTTCGTATGGTTCTTCCAAACACGACCACCTACCACAACTTACGATCCTCAACTATCAAATTAACCGATTCGCGGAAGCGCGATCCCCGCGCCATGCTCTAATACGAAAGGTTTCACACAAAAATATCTTCATATATCTAACTTCAATTTTAGACATGCGTTCAGATCATTACTTGATTGAGTTTTAACACCAAAAATACTATTTTCATACCAACAAAACAAGTGTTGATCGCATCGACAATTTTGTCCTACAATTCAGTTTACTCAAAATCCTTTTGATTTACTTAAAAATCAAGAAACAGATTCACAAATTTAGTAAGCTTCTAATGAAAACATACCCTATCTCTCTCTGCTTAGTCTGCTTTTGGGAGCGAGTTCAGTGCCTACACCTCTCACACCGCAGCTTCATCATATCTAACAGCATCACACCTCCTTAGCTATCCTCTGCAGGGCTAAGAATCTAAGGAATCCCGCAATTATGTTCCAATTCTTTTCGGTTTTCCGATTAACTTGCTGATTAAAACTAGAATTGATCCTAGCAAGATCTCTAGCTACTTTGGTACGTTCCGCTTTGTACCTGGGGCTTACACAAAAGACATGGTATTCATCATCAGTGGCCTTACACTCCGGAAACATTCAGAGTTAATCAAATCAAATCTGTTCAACCATCTCGAAAAGCATCATGACCAGAAAGAAGCTGTGTAATATACCGATTGAGGGAAATCCACCTAACAGCTGCATACTTATATACCGTAATCGTATGTTAAAATAGATAGTTAAGCTCAAACAAAAAAATCCTCCGAAATAGCAATTTTTTAATTGCCGCCATATTGAGATCAACTATTGGAATATTTTCAAAAATTCTTAAATTCCAGATGGAAATTTTTTATAAAGTATTCTTGATAACAATTTTTTTCGTAAATCTATCAACGAAGTTATGTACTGTTGAAATCGCACTAAACAAAAAATCCAGTCGAGAAATAGAATACATATCGCTCAAAATTCGAGAAAGTATAGAGGGGGGATTTTGTAGCGTATGAAAAATGCCTAACCGGGTTCGAACCCGGAACCCCCGGATAAAAACCGAGTAGCTACCAAATCGCCGCGGAGATGTTATATTTTTTATGCCTTTATTATTTTTCGTTAATTATAATTTTTAACTAATTAGAATGCATTTTTTTGTTAGAACAAAAATTGACGTGGATCAACTAATTGGTGAAGCTGAAAAAGAACCTACTTCTGTAATCATGATTAGTTCGCGAAAAATATCGGTTGAAATCTCAGTAAATTTATAAAACTCTTCCTTGTCTTTCGTTATTTCGGTGAATAAAATATAAAACTATACTTCTTATCTGGTTCTTATCGTCCAAAGATGATACAGTAATGATAAGACAAGTATTTTGCAATTTTTTTTATCTCTTAAAGTTTCAATATACCTTCTTTTACGTTCACAATCAGATGGCATTGCAACAAGATACATTAAACGTAATTATAAAAACGAGATAAATGCTATTTAAGGACAAGGACAAAACATCAGTGTATGTCTACGCCCTTACTGAACATCGATCGCACTGGCACGAGATATTTCTCCATTAAAAATATCAGTTAATTCCTGATATAATACTAACCAAGTTTTGTTTTTTATTTTTGTTTTTTAAACAGCAGTAGGTGATTGATGTAGTTACTACTTTATAAAATTTATAATTGAAAACACGTTACTCGAAATAAGTTCAAATTTGGAAATGATTATGAGAAAAAAATTACTTAATAAAACACATATTCTTTATTTTCAATTTTGGCGCGTTTCATAATAAAATTGTGTTAGTAATCAAAAAAGGGTAACTGATGTTTTTTTTTTAATTTTTACGTCCTTGTACGAAGTAAGGGAAGTATTGTGATGGGAAAAAATTTCGGTTTTCGGATTTCAACGGAAATATCCATTTTGACCATCCCTGAATTCACTGTGACTAGTTTCGGCGTGATGTCTGTACGTATATATCTCGCATATCTCAAAAACCATTAGCTGCGGGATGTTGAAATTTTGGATTTAGGATTACTGTAGTATCCAATTATGCTTTTCCTCTTTTGATTGCAATCAACTGAACCAAAAGTGTCCAAAAAAGCCCAAAATCCAAAAAAAATTGGATTTGGACTTTTTCTTAACTGCAGTAATAAGCCCTCATTGAGAGCTTTTCAACGATGTATCACAAGCGGTACTTATTTTCATTGGTTCTAGAGTTATAGCCAAATAAAATGTTAATTAATTAAATATTTGAATGTTACATCAAATAATGAAATATTTGGAAGGCACATTGGTTCGAATCAGATTTCATATCCTTTTTTTAACTATTCTTTTTTTTAATTTAAATATATTGGATATATTGATATTAATAATTATTAATGATAATAAAAAATAATTTACAATTTTAGTAAAAAAACATTACAAAAATTAGATTGTAAAAATGATTTACGAGAAATAATCATTCAATAATAACAATAAATTAAAAAAAATATCAGAGGTTATTAATGAAATAAAATTTTATCTACTTATCATTTAAAAAAAAAAAGTGTTTATGTAATTTTATAGGCGTACAAGTAAGTCATTTAGTGTCCACATCAGATTTTTTTGGGAAATGAGTTTCATTAATAGTGAAACTGCATAAATTATTAGAAAATTGATTTGGGAATAAAATCAGCACAACCTAGACTTATATTCTCTTCGAGTTATTTAGGTTCATATTTATCAATAAACAAAAATGCTAATTGTGTAGTAAATATATTTTTAACTAATTTTCTGATGCTTAATAAAATCTTACGATTTAACTACTGCTTAGTCATGATACTCTAATTTATCTTTATTTTCCGTTCCGATAATAACTTTAAAGTCAGGCAAACGTTTTATTGTGCATGTTATTTTCTTTTATAATGTTATATTTACATTACTGTGAAACGTTTTTATTTCGTTTAACATTTTATTATCCATTTACTCTTAAACTGTTTTGCGATATTTTTTTTTTTTTTTGATGAAGCAATTTTCTCTGTTTTTATAAAATACAATATGAGATGTGAGTATATAACATGACAGCTAAACTTGATTGTTCGATCTTCCACGCTTTAAACTCCTAAAAAGACCCCCTTCCTGTTTTCTGCATCTTAAAAAGTTCTCAAACTTTCCCCATTCAGGAATAAATTATTTACCTTGCATGGAAAGATTACTTTTCTACTTAATGCTTCTCCATATTTACATACCCTTTTCCCTTATTCTTGTTTATGACTCTTACAAAAAAGCTGCCGAAGAATTTTGCTTTCCTTGACAAAAGTCTTCAACTAACTTTTTTACTAAATTTCAGTTTTATATTGTCATATCGTTCCTGTAACGTTATTCTATATATATATATATATATATATATATATATATATATATATATATATATATATATATAATGTCTGCTTTATTATACAATATTTTTTCACTCACTGAAAGCTTAAGTGAAGAGTGTACACATTTTAATATATACTATATTTTCTTGTTAGGCAAATGCTTACTTAAATAATGCAAAATTCTATATTATTATTTTTTATTTGTTTATTTATATATGTCTGTTAAAGGGGTTAATGAACTTGATAATATTGTATAAATACGTTTGTACCAATATACCAAAGAATTGCTGCACCAATTTTTATGAAAGAAGTATTAAAAGTACTTGTTTTAATCTCCATAAAAGTGGGTAATTTGACGACTGGGCAAAACGTAATTGATGAATAATCGATACCATTATATCGACAGAAAATTCAAAACCGATATATTACGAAATTTTTTGTATAAAATAAAAGAACTATAATTTTATTTTATTTGTATATATTATAATAATATAATAATAATAATAATAATATCTATTATACTTTTTTTTTTTCTTCTGAACGGTACTAACACATTACGCAGATCGCGTAATTTTGAGATAAATTGCAACTATAATAACAAATTATAAGATAAAAAGTAGATGTGGTTGTACATATTAATTATGGAAATACAAAAATACGAAGTAATGTTAAAGTTTTTACAATTAAAAAGAAATACTACAAAATCGTTCCATGTTCAAACCCGCAACTAAAAATTATTTTGAGCACATTTACGTACACAATGAAAGGGCTGCAGAAAATTCTTTTTTTTGTATTTTTTTAAACTAGAATTATTTAAAAATTAATCAACAGGGTAATCTAATTTCCATAAAAAAAGTATTTTTATTGTATGAGATATGTTAAAAAGCATCTGATATTTCGATAATCAGTTGTCGCGTGGGAGGGCGCCATCGTGAGATGTGCATTTGACTCGTATTAGTTGTGTTTGATCCATTATTATTTTGTCATTACAGCCAGTCACTGTTTAGTAACCGTGAAATTAAAACGTGTGATTAGTCCTTATCGTGTTTTCTTTGCTGTTTAAAAAGACTGAATTGGTTGAGCAGAGAATCGGTATTAAATTTTGTCAAAAACTTAATGACAAGCAAGTGTAGACAATAGGAAAATTAAAACAGCTTTTGATGATCAAAGTATGGGTGTTACACAAATTAAAGAATGTTATCACCGTTTCCAAGATGGCCGAACATCTGTCGAAAGTAACAAACGCTCTGTCAGACATTCCATCAGCAAAAAGTTTCGAAAAACTCAAACGGTTCGACAGATGATAATGGATGATCGTTTAATAACAATTATAGAGCTTGAACATGATGTAGGAATTTCGTTTGGCTCAGTGCAATCGATTTTAACTGAAGATGTCGGGTTGCGGTGCGTAACAGAATAATTTGTTTTAAAATTTCTCCCTCGTGAGCATAAGGAAAAACGACTACAGACTTGACCAAGGATGTGCTAATAGTAATCCAAATTTCATGAAAAAAATTACGAGTAATAACCGAAGGTGAAACATGGATTTATGGATAAGACCCTGAGACAAAGGCAAAGACGAGTTTGCTCCTAAGGGTATACTGTCAATAAAGAATAGTAAATAACTCTTCTTCGTCTGCTAAGAGATTCTGTTCGATGCAAGAGACCTTGAATCTCTTTTGTTGTCCATTGTTGGAAGCATTTTTGCAAACGCTTCCAACAATGGAAAATCACTGGGCGTTACATCAGAAGAGACCTATTTTGATGCGGACAAGTCATTGGACTAAATAAATAGGTTAACTTTTTTTTGTTTTTATGAGCCAAGGTCGGATACTTTTTAATCAAACCTCGTATTCTAAATAAATTTGTGAAAAGATTCCTCATTTACAATTTTTAATTTATTTAAAATGGTAACGGAAACAAAGGCCTTTTTTCGTAAGCCAAAGAATTGTGCTGAGTTATACGAAAATAATTCTGTTGATACAGTTCTGGTGGATATTATTATTGTTTTCGAATTCTCCCACTAAATGGAAGACGTTAAGCAAATAACTCAACTTTCCTTTCGGTTCTTCTTGTTGCTCCAATAAGTTTTCATTCTTTCCGAGAAAGCTTGTTTACGCTTTTCTGACCACTTTAGTCTACACGTTTTTGTTTTGCTTGCTCTGATGTAACTTCCCATTTGTTTACTTAGTATCTGAAGGTATCTCTTTGTAAAATGTCTGTTGGACGTATGTTGGCGTTTTTTAGGTCCTTTCGAACTTTTTCCATCCAAGGTGTTGAGTTCGGTTCTTCTTATTGCTCCAATAAGTTTTCATTCTTTCCGAGAAAGCTTGTTTACGCTTTTCTGACCACTTTAGTCTATACGTTTTTGTTTTGCTTGCTCTGATGTAACTTCCCATTTGTTTACTTAGTATCTGAAGGTATCTCTTTGTAAAATGTCTGTTGGACGTATGTTGGCGTTTTTTAGGTCCTTTCGAACTTTTTCCGTCCAAGGTGTTGAGTTCTTGAGTGAGGTTACATATTCTATTACCCTTTTTGTCAATCGATTTTCTGGTAGTTTACTGAGTTGACCAAACTGGCATTACAACACATTTATAAAACCAGCAGTCCTTTACGCCAGTGAAACTTAGACACTTAACAGAAAACATGAACTTGAAGAAATTAAAAAAGTAGAAAGGAAGATCATTCGGAAAATCCTAGGAGCAAAATATACCCAAGATGGTTGCAGACTACAGTCAGTCAAAACAACAGAAAAGTATTCAGACATCGAAATTGACATTAAGAAAAGACGAATGATATTATTATTATTATTATTATGCTTTTTAATTAGTGACGGTGGACATTTATATAAACAAAAATATAAATTAACATATTTAATTTTCTGAAAATCAGTGTACACGATTCATACTAATTAGCGCCAGATAATGATTTGATAGCCCATTTTTGTACCTTAAAAACTCATTATGACTTTGATAAATAAAGTTACAAGAATACGGGAAGTAATTTGGGAACTGATTTAAGAGCTTGACATAATGAAAAACTTTCATAGAAACATATGTCCTAAAACGTTTTGTTATCGAGTTACGACTACCAAAAAACTTTGTCCGGATTTTAATTCTTATGGTGGAATTTTCAAAAATGTACTGTCAGTTAATACAGTATACACCACAGTGAGTACTTTTTTAAAGTAAATTAAAAGTATTATAATTTTTCAAAGGTCTAAATTTCTTGTATTAAAAACAGCAACTTTTAATTTTTACAAATTCATAATATTTTTTCTATTTAGTCTTGTTTTGTTATTAATAATAAAAAATTATTTCTTTCTGTTTTATTAGATCAATTATCACATTAATTTTCTCATAATTAAATTCTCTACAAGTTTTGATAATAAAATTTACGCGTTTATTATTTGTTTAACAATGTTATTGAACTTCAAACCTAAAAATACGAATTTTTTTGTTTTACGTTAAATATCATGAAAATTACGGAAAATACAGTTCTGGGACTTATTTTAATCGATTTTTCAGGTCAAGAAACATAAAAACCATCAAGTTAGCCCTTATATAACGCCTTAAAAATTTCAGTATGACCTTATTTCACCGGGGGAACTGAAATCCGGGCCTGATTTTCACCAGTCTTAACTCGATAACAAAACGTTTTCGGTCATTAACATTTTTCCTTATTTCAAGCTCTAGAACCAGTTTCAAAATTATTTTCCTTTCCTTGAATCCCTCTATACTCATACAAAAAACATGCGTGCGCGCACGCGCGCAGGGTTTTCTCTCCTGAGGTAGATCGCTTATACCAGGAAAGTTTCCATTCTCGATTATTACCGTCTAAACATTGACGAACCTGGTAGTTTCAATTAGCATTTAAATTTACTATAATCTACTTTTTTCTGGCTTCTTTTTTTTCCAAGTTATATGAATCTTTTTAGCACTGTTTTATTCAATCCTTTACATTTAAATTTCTTTTTCTTAAGAAAATGGACGAACTTTTGTGATACGTTCACTCAGACTGACTCCTTTAATATTAAAATGGATCAATTTTTTTATCGAATATTAATCGCTTTTTTTGTAATGTTTTTAACAAATTTAATTATTCAATAAATCTGAATTGTAAATGAAAATTCAAGTACAAAACGGAATCAGTAATTCATGATTAATTATTGTAGAAAGTTTACTCCAGTGCCAAAATAAATTTCCTCAGTTAGAAATAGTAGAAAATAACTGGTATCTATTTTTTTCTAAAAATTATCTGTGATTAATTAAGGAGATATTCAGTATTCATGTAAATCAATATACTTATGTTTATTAAATCAATACGTATTAATTACTAAGCATTTTTTTATAAAAAATAAAAAATTCTTCTGCCAGTTTAATAATAAGCAAAACAATGAAAAACAGGCGTTTCTTATTTCTGACTGTTAAAGAAGCTGAAAAAATTAATATTATGAGCTGTTTTAATTTTGATTTTATCCTTTATAAGTTATATATATATATATATATATATATATATATATATATATATGTATGTTGTGTGTGTGTATTTTTTAATATTGTATTGGTGCGCAGTACCTATGTTGAACATACCTGCAAATTTCAATTTTCTACGCGTTAGTGAGATAAATGACTGAATAAATGGTACTTACCATTCTATGTCTGAATTTTAGATTAAATGTATTTAAAACGTATTTATTTTATTTAAGATTATAATTATTATTCATAGTAATTTTATTGCACTGTTTAATTATTTACTAATACTTAATTTAATTGTTATTAATGAGCAAGTATTAGTCAATAAAATTGATTCGGTATTAAAGTTTTATGCAAATAGATTATTTACGGGTTAGTTAAACTTTTGAAAATCCTTTTAGATATAATGTGCCTCGTATATCAACGGAAAAAAACATACGTCACACTCTTACAAATGTGGCGATAAGTTTGACAGACGTGATAGCCTCTAGGAACGACTGAACACAATTCACTAGTTAAAAAACACTGCTGAAGTTTGCTTGACCGGTTTATCTCGACGATTTCATTTACTGAAAGAAGTATAGATTTAAAAAAAAAGATTCTTTTCATCGGTTATCACATATTATTTTAGGGTTATCTAACCGTACAATTTTTTTTCTCTTATACATCTTAAATTTACTAAAATTAAGTTCGCCAAATAAAATTTTTATGGGTAAATTTTATTTCACTTTATTAATTTTATTCTTAAGTTTAACCTTTCTATAGGATATCCTGGATCGGCAGTGGCGAATCGTAGTTAAAATTAGTAGTGGTGCTACACCAAAAATTTTATTCTGGGCCTTCTCAAGGCCAACGATAAATTTTTTTGTAATCTAACTTTACACTTAATCAAATTCAAGAATATGGTACACTATTTTTAATCACAATACAGGCGGAGTAAAAAAAAACTATATTCCACCAGCACGCCAGGATGGGCACTGCGGGAGCAACAGTGCTCTCTCTCCCTTACAGCCTTTGTGCAGCTTCCTAGTGCGCATGCGCTCAATAGCTAAACACCACTCCGCTGAAACTGTGAAGCGCAAAGCTCCATACAAAACTTTTTGTGTCTTTTTCATAAACTAGGGGATAGCTACTGACATTAAGCTTAAGGATTATATACTTTACAAGTATAAAGAAAGAATTAAATAAAAAAGGATTCATTATATTTCATGTTATCGATAATATCAACTGGAAATAGGGGGTGCTGCAGTTCCACAGTGTCTATACGCGAGTCGCCACTGTTGATCAGGGTCATATTTTCCTCTGAAGAAAGACATTTTCATTTTTCAAACCACTTTCATGGTCTCCTATTCTACCGACTTCCTTCACGGCTGAACTCATCCACCGTTTACGCGGTTGCCTTTTTTCTAATCCCAATTTTTTTGCTTCACTCATTTACGCATACCATCCACAGCTATTATAAATTACGAGTGTGTAAATTATACACACGTCTCTACTTCAAACTAATTTTATTATTAAAAAGAACCGTTTGATTTATTTATATTACTATCACACACACACACACACATACATACACACACACACGTGCGCGCGCGCATACACACACACACACATACAACTCTCTATTTCTATCTCTCACTCTATATATTTATATATATATATATTTTTTTTTTTACTCGTTTACACATTGGTTTCACCAAAACAAATAAATCTATCTCCTTCATTATTCTTTCTGAATGTCTCTTCGCTACTATTCTTGGTTACCACCAATAGTATACCTACTATTGTAGCTCTTTTCATTTACCTAAAAATAGCATGATTCAATCCTTCCACTATTTACTCTTCCTAAACCTTTCTACTTTTTTAAAAAAATTGTATCGGTGATTATATCTTCCTTCTCGAAAGTACATTTTGTTTTTCAAAACTACTTTGCACTTTTCCCTTATTCTGTTCTCAGTTAATCTTTCAAACAGGTTCAGATTCTGATATTTGAATATTCCATAAATCCTACAGTTTTCCTATAATGTGTTTAAAAACTGATATTATAATCCCTTCCCCTTATCTAATCAATCTCGCCTTCCCTATATCTCTAAATGTCTTGTATAGCCTTTGTAAACCTACACTTCCTGTATTATATTTATTTTTTTTTTAATCTTAGCTAAAAAAAAGATAGAAAAAATAATTTTTGAATTTTTTTTTAAAACATGCTTTCCTCACAAAAAAAAAACGTAAATAACAAAACAAAACAGTCCCTACTAAAAAATAATTATGTTTTGACCGGTAAAAGAAAATTACTTTTAAAAAGATTTCTTATTTATGCATGAATAAAATAAAAGCGTTGAGCGCGCTATCATATACAACCACTTTATAAAAAATTCTATTTATACATAACTAAAAAGAATTATACAAGCACTTAATTATAACTTTATAATTAAGCGCCTCACGCTTTTCTTTTTAGTTATGTATAAATAGAAATTTTTTTTTAAATAATTTTCTGAAAAACATAATTATTTTTTTACTTTTTAGTACGAATTGTTTTGTTTTTTTCCGAACGGCCCTGCAGAAGACCACGTAAATATTTAAATTTCTTCTATTCTGATTTTCCCCTCTTTCTCTTCAACAATTCTTTATTCTTTCACTATGCTGTGTGTTTTCGTTCTTCTGTCCAGCACTTACTCCTCTTTTCATTTATGAGAACCTCTATTCTGCGGATTTTTTCTATCTTCACAATATTTTATTGCTAACTAGCGGCTCGGCCCGGCTTCGCCGGACCTCCCAGCCAGGCCTCGCTTTGCTCGGCGCTTTGGTTTTCCAGGTTTCCAAAGTTCTTTTATCAGCTGGAAAGTTTTTGACGTTATCAACTTTATTCCAAGTTAAGAGTTTAATGTTTTTTAGAAAAAATTTCATGTAATTTAGATACGTTATCTGATAACAGAAAATCCAGTTTTTTTTAATTTACTGACATGGGGGCTGCGACCCCAAATCCCCTCAAAAAATAACTCCCATATAACAACTGTGAAAACATTTTCGGTAGATAATTTGGAAAAACAACGTGATTTTTTATTTTATTTTAAGTGAGGGGGAAACCACCCCACAACCTCCCACCATCTAATGTTTGCATACAGTCTGGAAAAATAACTTCAACTTTTTTACATTAATCGCTTTTAAATATATACAATACTTTTCTTAGTTAGGGTTCATTTTTACTCAGCTATCCTTTGTAATAAGTTTTCAACCTAAATTTTGTAACTGAAAACTTTGGGACTCAATTTAAAAGCTTTTATAGTTTTACATTTAATTTAAATAACTTAATTTGAAAAATGGATGGATTAGAGAATACGAATTCTAAATTTTTCAATGCTACACGGATATTTTTCATGGAGTTTTATAAAAATAACAAAAAACATAATCAAGAATACCTTGGATTCCATAATAATACTTAAGGATTACAATTAAGAAAATCATTAATAAAAAAGCAATTAAATATCATTTTTCCGTCTCCGATGTCTAACAGCTGTTGTGCAAAACATTCAGCTAATGGGTCGTTCCGTAACTTAACTCGCATATTTGTTGTTAATGTTAACTTTGTAACATGTTGCCACAAATGCGATGATTTTAAACATGCATTGAGTTCGTCAGCGGCTGTTGATCGCTGTATGACTGGCAACGTTTCACGGAAATCACCAGACAAAAGTATAAGAGCACCACCGAAATGTTTGTTATTGCCTCTGATGTCTTTGAGTGTTCGATCAAGTGCCTCCAAAACCTTTTTGTGAGACATGGTGCATTCATCCCGTATGATAATTTTGAAAGATTGTAGTACTTTGACCATTCCGGAATTTTTCTTAATGTTAAATGTGGGCGATTCAATAGTATGCAAATTTCACGGCAACTTTAATGCCGAATGTGCTGTTCGAGCTCCTTCTATAAGCATCGAATTGAAAAAAAAACTAAAATCACATGAAATTCAATTTTAAAGCATGCGAACAAAAGAATCCAATATTGTCAAAATGGAAAAAAGTAACTTTAACACCGATAACTCGCAACAGTTATGTCGGAGGTCCAAAAAAAATTAGCCTGTGTTCACCGCAGGGCTTCAAAGTGTAGGTGTGCGAAATTTTAGACAAATCTGTCCGGTAGATGTCGAGTTAAGTTGGAACAGACAGACAAACAAACATTGATTTTTATATATATCGATTTGCTTTATTGTTTTGTTTTTGAATTTTTTTAAAAAAAGTATGTTTTTAAATATTAAAAAGATAAATTATTTTTTACTTTTTAGTGGTAAGTAAATAACATTTTTATCAAATTTTACATTAAATATACATATACCTTGCCCGTTTGGCTTCTTTATTTTCATTTGGTTTTTTTGAACCGCTTTCCACAAGCGCCTCTTACGCTGAGCCGTTGTCTCTTCATAGTTATAGAATTTTGTTTGTTTCTTTTTCTACTGTGGGCTTGTAGAGATTCGGCTTCTTTCGATACTTCTTTTAAAATAATTTATGAGGAATTATAATATTCCAGTTTTTAATTTCTGCACAAAACTGATTTGTTTGATATCATATTTGAACAAATTAAATTCACTTAAGTTATAAAATCTCTTCATAAAGAAGTTTAAATTTACCACTATTTTTTTTAATTTAATTGCATAAGTATTTAAACAGATAAGCAAGTTTTTACTTCCAGTTGTTTTAATTATTTAGCAAACAAAAAAATATTTGTATGCAGTTTTATTCTGTATTATAAACTGGATAATTAGTTTTCATTGTTATAAATGTTACCAGTTATTAATAACTAAATCATATGATTAGCGTACATAAATGTTAGAAGGTAAATTTGCACTAGTTTAATTAAAATCCTCTTCAACAGCCACTTGATCTAGTAATACTTGAATCAAAAGTCAAAATCAATCGGATCGATAGCTACATCTTATCAATTCAGCTCCCTTCCTCAAGGTATTCCCCCTGCATTATACATAGACACAATAATATATTTATAATTATATGAAATTAACAATGAAGTATTGTATTCTCACCCGACTTCCATCGCCGTGTAAAATTTCACCATAATATGATGCTGAGAAATGAATTTAACTAAAGTTGCAAGATTTGAGACCATGTTTCAACCATTGCATGTTAATTAAAGCATGTAATAATAGTAATAATAATAAATTAAAAAAATAGATTTTCATATAAGCTCAGAAAATGCGTTATTAATGTTATTAATCTATTTAAAACCCACAGATTTTCAGTTTTTTTTTTTTGCATACATTATAAGAGTTAACCTAGGCTTAAGTTTGGTTAAAATCTAATGTCTTAAGTTGCAGTATTTGTTGAAAACTAACTCCCCTTTGAACGAAAAATGGATTATAGGCATTTACTTACTTAGTATGAACTTTATCTTAATAAATAAGGATTGTACAGTTTATAACTTTTTAAATATCATATTTTTTTCATTCGTGAACAGGGACTCCGATTTCCTTTTGTTCACGTAGTCTCTTGATTGAATACTAGCAATAAAATAAGTAATGGAAAAATTTCATTGATTAAAAATAATAAAAATTGAAATCTTAATTTTTTGTTTTGTTTTTAGAAAAATTCCGTATTTTTTTGTTTTATTGAATAGTGGGTTCAACTTCCCTTATTTGGAGAAATAATTTTTTGACTCCTTTTAAGTAAAATTAATTTTTACTCATCTGTTTTAAAGCGTAAATACATAGTTTTTCGGTAGTTTTGAAAACGGATAAATGTCTTAAGTAGTGTTAGATTAGCATAATAATAATTTATAAGTGAAGAATATAATTTCCCGCGACAGAAGTGTTGATTCCAAATAAACACCTGGTATTCATTTTTTCATAAATAAATGATTAGTTTATGTTTTGTCTGCGTATGTATGCTAAAACTAAGAAGTAAGTATAACGTTCTTAAAGTGGTCGAGTCTGATGAAATTGGCTGTGTAACGTTAATAGAATTAAAATCGTGTGATGTTAGGAATTCAGTTATGTTATACAACGTTTTCCTTATATTGTACACAGAGTTTTAAGAAGGTTTACGAACCTATAAATAACCTTTCAACAGTTAAATATAAAAAAATGAAACTTAGTTGATGATCCTACCTCGAAAACGATTTATTTCTCGGTATGAGATATTCATATCCCCAGGGGATCTTCACTGAAGAAAATTAAAAACTTAAATGGAAAGGGTAGAATTGTAACAAACCATTTTAAAACTTATTGAAACTAAAGATACATAAAAGACTTTGAGTATGTCAACTCTAACTTTAATGGCGACTATTTAATGTTTTTCACACCTTTTTTCGAAGATGATCTATAAAATAGCTCTTAAATAATAATTGCTCAACAGTAAAACACTAACAAAAAAATTTAGCTAATCCTCCTTTCTAAAAAATCTGTTTTTTTTAATGAAATCACTACTTGAAGTGTACTGTAGGCCCCACTTTGGTAACTAATTATGAAAAATATCAAATGGCTATTATTTTTTAGGGTTCAAATGATGTGCAAAACGCACACCTGGTGCTTCATTGGTTAGGAACGGGAAGGGTAGCTCTCCAGCTGAGAGCTGGGCTGGCTATCCAGAAGAGGAAGTCAGCGTGACCTGATGATGGTAGGGAGATCCCGGTGGGACTCCTCTACAGGAGGCTAAACAAGGAGGGCACGTCACCCTGAGGTGACTCAGTGATGCTTAATTGCCGGACTGGTCGCCTTAGGGGTGTTTAAATCGGAAACAAAAAAAGTATGAATTATAAAGATCTTAGGTTCGATTACTGTTATACATTCACCATTTTATTATAAATTATTTCATTCATATCTACTAGATTATAAACCCCCCCAAAAATCAAGAAGTTTAAATTTGCATTAAATTTTGCATTAAATTTTATTTGCATTTGCATTAATTGCCCCGTAATATTCAGTTTAAAAAAAATGGTCTTTAATTTAAATTTTTAGTGCTCATCATTGTTAAAAATGCTATACATGAGAGGACGATTTGTCTGAGGAAATTCTTTTGTAATGTAACACCATGGTATAATATCCGCCTACTAAGTATAAAAAAATAAACTATAGTTCAATTCGATGTGTAAAATTGGTAGTGAATGCTAGAAGAGGGGCAGTAAATTATTGAGTCATTGTCGACCGGCGTTAAAACGGGTCTCATTAAAAGGGTAATAATTTAACAAAAGGGGGTACTGTTTGAAAGTACCCCACGATCCGACAAACAGTAGTAGGTTTGTGTGTATTTTTTTTCCGTGCCCTGTTTAAATCAAGTGAGAGCGGTGGCAGACCGGAGCCATTACGATGTGTTGTTTCTTAACTCGAGTTAATGAGACTTCGTAACCGACAGCTTTCAGTGCAGACGCAAAAATTTCCTTCCCCTTTAGACAAACCTTACCTCTCTTCCTTCAGATCCTAATGGTGAATACTAACCGACTTTTTCTCTCTTTCTTTTACCTCCCTCAGCAACAGTCCTTCCTTCACTTCTCTACCTCATAATTCAAGTTGAACGTTTCCTTTAATTTTCTTACATCTTTTATTTCCGTAAACATCAATCTTGACGCAAAAACAGAATTTACACAAAATTACTTGTTTCGTTATTTTTCATGTGCTGCATCTTTAAGTAAGAGAAAAAATGAAATCGAACAACTCTTCGGCATTACAAGCTTTGACTTACTAAAAAAACTGATTATTGATGATTTTTACTGACTGTAACTAGCTCCCGGTTTTATAAAGTATGTGATTTTTCCGTTTTGTTAATCTTTTTTTTTACTTTGATCTAAAATAAATATTGTAATAATGACATCGCCTTTAATTAGATTTTTTTTAATCGCCATGTATTATCTTTTTAATTATTTTTTTTTTAAAAAAAGGTTTTATTTTTAAATTACTTATTAAACAGATAAGTAGATAGATTATTTTAGACATATATTGACGTATTAAGCTCTTTGTAAAATTTTATCTTTTTAATTATATTATCTTGTTCCTTTGTCCTTTGTAATACTTAGTACCTAAAACTATTATTTCAGACCATTACCTGAAACTGAGGACACGACAAAGATAATATTTATTTGTTTTTGTTACGCTTCAAACTCCAGGAATACGTTGTAATTAATCTCTTTGTACTGTTAGCGTGATCTGCAAGTAATATTATCTCAAAAAAAAGTCCGTAGTTTTCATACTTAGATACATCGTTTCGGAAAAGTATCATTCTTATAAGATTTTGATATCTGCGTAGTAGAAGCATAGTGTAGTAAAATTCATTCCGGTTTATTCAATAAAAAAAAAAAAACATTTAGGTTTATTTTAGGGTTCCATTAAGTATTGTTTAATATTTTCTAAGAAGATATCAAAAATAATATTAATTTATATCATGTCACTACAGAAATGATTAGGGTAAAATAAATAGTATATTAATACTCATTTTTTTTATCAGAAGCTTAGTTTTCTTATGAAACAAGAAGTTAAAAAACATCTTGTACTGTATTTTATTTCTACTTTTTTTTGTAAATAATTTAACTATATATATATATATATATATTATATATACACTAGTCGGTTAGGGCTCCTTCGCTCGCCCGACTCTAGCCAGACGGACTCCCGGTAGGTTCATTACCCTCATGGTTGTTAGAATATTAAATACTTTACAAAAATTCATTAAAGAAAAAATAACTACTCATTTTACTTCATTATATATCTGTTGCCATGGTAACAGAAATAACTATAATAAAGTAAAACGAATAATTTTTTTTTTTTTAATGAATATCTTTAATATCTTAACCCCCAAAGGGGGCTAAGGCCTCGATCTATTGCTTAAAACTTTCCGTGGGTTAACACGATGCATTCTGAAAATTTCAATGTATCGGTCGGTTAATTTTCGCATGATGGCTGTTTCAAACAACAGACAGATCCACAGACTTTTGCATTTTTATTTATGATAATCACTGTTAATTTATTTTATGATATTTATGTGTGTTTTAGGTAATTACTATTCAAAAATAAATATTCGTTATTTTCTTAACACTTAGATTTATTCAGTTATTTTATTTATTATTTATAATTATTTCTACCTGTCTTACAGAATGACTGCGGTGTTCCGTTAAAATTTCACCATTTGTGAAATATTATTTTTTTAGGAAAAGTTTAATAAACGCTGCCGTAGGGAATTATTTAACTAGCTTATTAACTGGAAAACGTAGGTTCTATTACAATATATTCTTTCAAGAAAACATTGATACTTTTTCAGTTTTCCTTACAACTAATATAAAAATAAATACAAAGAAAGAATAGTTATTATCATTAGTAGATATTGGAAAATTATTAAAATTTATTGTTAAAATAAATGCTACAGTCAATCTCTAGTTAAGGTACTTTTTGAAGGTGTTTGGTTTTACTCAAACCTCCAGAAAAGGGTGGCGGTAGTGTAGAGTGTGATTAGGGAGAAAATTATGCAACTACCGTTTTTACCGTTTTTTTTTGTTTTTTTTTTTTAGTTTATTAATTTATTTTAAATGTTTATTAAATAAATTTATAACATTAAATTATATTTATATTTAGTAAATTTATATTTATTACGTATCGTTATTTAATTAAAAAAATAAAAGTAATAGGAAAGAATTATTTTTATATCATATAGCGTAACCATATTAGAATTACTTGCTAGCATTCGTCAGTTTTCAAACAATTGCAATCCAATTGATTAATTGTGACAGCTTATATAATTATTAAGTTTGTGGAACACGAATTCCCAGAATAGTACTTTATTCTTTGTTTCTTAATAACTTGCTATTTTGTTTTCTTTTTTGTATCATATTTTAATTATTTATTCATTTTCTTTTAATAATTTCATTATCAACTTTGTTCCAATATTTATCACATTGAATTAATAAGAGAGTATTTCGTTAGCTAAAAGTAAAGAAGCGTCGTTAACTGTAACACTTTTTTTAATTTTTTTTTTTTTAACCGCCGGAACTACCGTTAGGTATTACTTCAGACGATGAGTTGAATGACAAGTAGCGTGTGAAAAATGACATGCCTGACCGGGATTCGAATCCGGGACTTCCGGATGAAAGGCTGAGATGCTACCACTAGCGTCATGGAGGTCGGTTGTTACATACTATATTACTTGTCTATAGATTATTTAGTTTGTTTTCGTTTTAAATTTATTTTTTTTTAATAACAATTTATTAAGAGCTAAATAACTTTGGAGGGTAATTTTCCGTATTGATGGTATCGTCAAGAAAATAATGTAGAAAAATTTAGTTATTCCACTAGTCTTTTCTGTATAGGGAGTCCGTAACAACCAGGCATCTGTTAGGCATGAGTCACTAAATATTGATTCAATTCCCGGTTATTGGTAACACTAAAATCAGTCTTTTCTGTATAAATTTATAAAACAACATTTGTGTGTAGTTTTTCGGTTATTTGTTTTTTTTTATTGGCATAGAAATAGGAAAAAAGGTTTCTTTTTTCTTTTTATAGGTAATTTTTGGAAAAATAAAATTTGAACAATCGATGAAGATAGAAATTTGATATTATAACATGATGTTTGGTTACTCTTATTTATAACTTGAATACCAGTTTGATATAACAAATTTTCAGTGCCCGTAATATTTTTTTATATAAAGTGGTAATAAATAAATAAAAATACAAATATAAAATGTAAATATAAATAATTTACGCGTAGAGATTAAATTAAATAATCTGTAAATTAATTGACAACAGACTGCTTCTAGCGGGAGAGAGTCGCTGTGTGCCGCCGCCTGGTGCACCACCATTGGGCCTCTCTGCGCCAATAGCAGCTAAAACAAAAATGTGAGCACATACTACTAACAATGAAACCTACACACCATCATTTTTTATGGAGAGTGAAACCACGACAGCTGTTTCGGTATGCAGTACCTTCCCCAAGTGTTAAGAACAGAATACT
The DNA here is from genome assembly GCF_047948215.1 of Lycorma delicatula. NCBI lineage: Eukaryota > Metazoa > Arthropoda > Insecta > Hemiptera > Fulgoridae > Lycorma > Lycorma delicatula. The sequence continues at coordinate 77,122,283 of NC_134460.1, read as the reverse complement.
AAAGGTAAATAAAAACCAAAACAGATGAAATGCATAATGACAAGAGAAAAAATAGGAAAGAGCATATGTAACAGTAATTTACTCGGATAGTGTTTACTGGTATTTTTATATATTACTGACACAAACGACTTTATGTATTTTATCTCTTTTGCTTATTGTATTTACCTTTATCTTTTAGCTTTATTATTCTGTTTGTAAAATCTGAGGAAGGTACTGTATACCGAAACAGCTGTCATGGTTTTTAAAATAAATTTGTGAAAATCAAATCACATATTTCTTTTTTTCATTTTTTTGATGTTCTACTGAAATATGCAAAAAACATATAACATAACATTTTTTAAATCTTCTATGTTGAATAGTTATTCAAGAGATAATACTGTACGCAACCGTTGAAACTAGCTGTGAAAAATGTGGAATGATGATCATCATATTTGTTAAACTTGTAGCCCGAAGTTTTTACGTTAATCTTTTTTGTCTTTCAATAATCTTTAGAAATGTCGTGCCACTACCCTATTTTTCACATTTACAACTGTTTGAGTTGTTTTCATGGGTACTTGGAGTGAAATAGTCTCGTACTAAAAAATAGATTGTTTCGAGGTAAAATTATTTGCTAAATCTTTTTTTAATGTTTGGTTGTTATGAACTTATTTAAGTTGTACTGTTGACTACTTTTAAAACTGGGTGTGAAAAATATTGAATGGACACTATTTTGGTTATGATTTTCTTAGTCCGATGTCTAAATATTTCAAAATGTTTATTGTTCAATATCGTTTAAAATATGTACCATAATCGTATAATCTTTTTATCTAAAATATTTGAGTTGTTCCTTCATGGGGATTTTGAATGCTTGTGTTGAGATGGTCTCTTTTCGAAAAATAGGTCGTTTCAAAGTGACGGCATCTGCTAAATTTCATTTTTTATATGTAACGCTTAAGACATTATTTAATGGTTGCCATACGTTATTAACGCTCTGTTTTATTTAATTTACTTATTTTATTTGCAAACCTGACTTACAAAAATATTATGAGATTTCTTACAAGAAAGTTTTTTTTTTAACTAAATTATTTTGTTTAGTGCTCAGAATTTAAATCGTTCTACCATATTTAAGCAGTTCTGTACTCATTATAATAATGAATACGTGTTTTATATACAGTATACGAGTATATATATATATATATGCTGTATATTTTTGACCTATTTATTAAAAAAAAAAAAAAAACTAATTTAAATTCTTTGTTTTCAATTAAAATTAATTGTTGGATATAATACTCTTTTTATTATTTATATATTTATGAGATGAAAGAACAACCTAGGTTTCCGTAAATAATGTACTTATATTATAAAAGAAAGGGGAGGAAATGACAATGTTTGTGTTGGTTATTGATTATGTAATACATATATATATATACGGATAATAATAGTAATTAATAATTAAATTTTATTGTAGAGTTACACGAAATAATATGTAGTTATTTTATATTGTACAATTTAGAAAACTAAATAAATTAATACTGTTTATTAATTAAATTAACGAAGTAGTTTTAATCTGCTTTGGATACCACTAGTCTACATTTTTATACTAAAAAAGAAAACGAAATAGTCGAATGTATGTATATATATATATATATATATATATATATATATATATGATTTTTTTAATAAAATTAATTTTTTAAACGTTGACCTGTTTAGAAATAACATTTTGCGAGTTCAGACGTACACATTGTTATATATGCTGTAAATGATACTTTTCAATTAAATTTTTATTATCCCTTACCTCAAACTATTATTTTAATTAACAGTTTGTTAGCAATACTAATTAGGTTGTCAATTAAAATTTTCATTACGGTTAATTTTTACTGAGATAAGACTTATATTACTTTATAGTTTAAATGCCGTTTTTCTAACGAGTACATGGCTGTTACTCGTATTTACATACTTAAGCTCTCTCTCTCTTTAACATACTCTCTCTCCCTCTCTCAAAGTTTTGACCATCGCATGATCCTTTCATTAAATTTTTTTTGATAAACTGAAAGTAAAAAAAATTAATTATCTGTTTCACCTTCTTAAGCTCGGTTTGATGGAAGTTCCTAAAATATGTTTTATAGAATTTCTTATTTAGTATATGTGCTCAATATTTTAATATATATATATATATATATATATATATATATATATATTCAGCATATTAGAAGTATCAGTCGAAACATCTATTATTATCCTATATCATCCGTTAGGGATTTAGAGCTAGTTAAAGGAGAAATCGCAATTTTTCCTCCAGATGTTACACAAAACGTTCGGAAAGTAAGTATGCACCGACTGCATGTTGAGGGTTTGTATTCCGTGCGTTGCGAGTTATGTTTACAGCAAAGATTAGTAATCCTGTTGAGTGCAGCTTGCTTTCGCGAGGCGGTCAGGTTGGTGATTTTCACACATGAAGGTGTGTCTTGTTTGTTGTTCATTGCGCGTTCGTCGCCTTTCAACAATTGAACCGTATTTTTCGGAATGCCTTCTAAATACTATTAATTTTAGAAAAGTGAGTATTTCTCGTTGATTACTTCTTCCTTGAGTACAATGAATACACACAGATGTGAAAGAACAGTTTTCCTTTAAATTTCTAGGTACACCAGCTTCTAATCGATACAATGTAAGAGCGCTAATCGAGAAATTTAGGGAGATGGAACCGGTAAACGGCCATGAAGGAAGTGATAGATCATCAATTCTCTATGAAGAAAAATTGCAAATACTCCAATGCTGCTATGTAGTCCCAACAAGTCATACGAAACTGGCCCGGTAGAAAAATATCGGTGTCGTAACTGCATACAAAGTAGTTCGTAAGAAGCTTAGTCTCACCTCTTTTATAAAAGAGAATGTCCTGACTGATTCACTGACTCATAATCAACGTAAAACCTAAACTATTATAGGTAGAGACATGAAATTTCAGGGTATCTTCGTATCTTTAAGTAGGCATGCACTAAGAAAGGATTTTGCGAAATTTTGATTTTAAGGGGTTCAAATCGATAAAAAATTAAATTTCGTGTTAACAGCACTATCTGTTGGACGTAAAAGCAACATATGCTACACTAAATATTTCACGATTCCATTGCAATGTTTCCGATATGTGTGTCCGCTATAGACTAAAAAACTACTGGACCGATTTACGCGCGGAGAAGAAGTGAGAAAGGGAAAAATCGGAAAAGGTAAAATGGAAGAGGGTATAAAGGGAAGAAGGGGAAAGTTGGAAAAGGGGAAATGGGAAGGGTGAAAAGGAAATGGAAAGGGAAAAGAGAAAAAATAAAAGAGGAAGGGTGAAAGGGAAATGGTGAAGAGGAAACGGATTAAAAAAAATAAATTAATTAAATTTAAAATAAATAAATAATTTAATTAAAATGGAAATAAAAATTAGAATATTTAAAGCAAATAATTGAAGATGTCAGATGCAAAAAAATTGTTTGAGATTAAAAGCGTAGGTAAAGCATGGAAATGAAGCAATTCATTACATATCTCAAATAAGTAATATCAATACATCTTGTGCGCGCTCAGAGCGACAGAATGAGTGTGTGAGTGCTCCAGAAGAGTCCCGTTAAAATTTTACAGCTGTATTTCTCTGTTTAAAATAATGAAAAAAGTTCATAATAAACATGTGTCCGGAAAAGGCTTTGTTTTTAAATTAGGAATAACAAAGAATTTTACCATGATTTCTGCTTAGCGGCAAAATGAACCTATACCGAAATTCATCGAAAACCAACTGGAATCGAGAACCGGTGAAGAAGGGAGAAAGGGAAAGATCGGAAAAGGGAAATAGGGAAAAATCGAAAAAGGGAAGAAGGGGAAAATGGAAAAAAGAAAAAAAATGGATAACGGGGAAAAGTAAAAATGGGAAAAGGAAATGAAAATGGAAAAGAGGAAGGGGAAAGGGAAATGGGGAAACATGAACAGGAACTACGGAAAGAGAAACGGGGGAAGAAAGGGAAACGAGATGGGAGAGTGAAGTGAACGATGACCCTCTGATCGTGACGGCAAGTAACCATAGAGCACGGGCGAAGCCGCGATTGGAATGCTAGATTTGTGATTATAATAAATTTTTTGTTTATCCTTATTGGACTTTTATGTTGAACTATTTTAATTTATTCATAAAATGGATTGGTCTAATAAATATTGTTCAATTTTTTATCTTCTTTTTTGGTTTTCCTTTATTTAAGTTTTGGGCAACAATTCATTGTTTATCATGTATTCCTTCAGTATTTTTCATAAAAATTTTTATTCACCATTTTATCAGGATTTAATGAAAATCTTAATATAATATTGTTGATTAAATGCTTTTTATTTATAAAAAAGTAAGTTTACTATTAAAATAGCATTGCGAGTGAAGCTAAATCTATATTGTGAGCGAAGTCGCGACGGGGTACGCTAGTCCCTTATAAAATGAAAGCGGCTCAAAAGTTATTGGCCACAGAGTATGTAAAGCGAATTTAATACTATATATGGTTTCAACAGATTCTAGCGGATAATTTTGACCATGTTTTGGATTATGTTTCTATACGAATGAGACACGGTTCCATTTATTAGGGTATGTGCACGCACATATCTCACGTTTACGGTTTGCCAATAACCCACATGCCGAACATGAAATTCCTCTACATTACCAGATAATTGGGGTGTGAACATCCAGGGGAAGAATAGTCCGCCCAATATTCTTTGCAGTAACAGTAAATTCATTTTTTCTTTTACCGGTTCATTGGAGAGATTACGAGGAAGAAATAAATTTCTCAGGCTACTTCGTTCTCTGAAATTAAACACACGAATTGATTTTTACTTCTGAGGTTATACAAAAAGTATTGTTATCGTGGAAACCCCCGCAGCTTCCAGGAACTTCAAACTGCTATTTCTGATTTCACCAAGAAAATTCCACATGAGCAATTTTTAAGTCTTCGAGAATAAGAATAAACGCTTAGCAGCGTTTATTCTTATTCTAGACACATCTAGAGTATCTAGACATATGCTTATGTCTAGATACACATAGGGACTATTTCCAACAACTACTATAAGTCGATGTAACTTATTGATGTACTAGTGAATGACAGTGTTAAGGTACTTTACGAACGCACTGTACTTACTTTCAAAACAAATTCCTCCTTTTTCATGATTACATCTGAAGGATTTTTGAAATTTATCCAAAATTCAGGCTTATCATATTAGTCCAAAAAGAAAACTGTTACTGACCATCTTCAACAAAGCAAGCTCAGTTTGTAGATGTCCAGTGAGCCATTCTCCGGTAATTTATCGTCAAATCTTTGTTCCTATTTACGACATCATTAGCAAGTTAGTCAGTCAAATTTTTGACCGATTGTACTTTTGATTTCCCCTATTCAAGTTTATTGCCTTGCCAACCGCCACTTAAATCATTCCATATTTTAGATATACTAACGTCATCTTTACTGAAATACAAAATAATTGTATTGGGATATTGCAGTAGTTACATATTTGTATTTCCAGGTGGATGATCACCAAAAAATCTAAATCTAGCTGCATCGGTTAAATTTTAATGTCATTAGTCTTTCGTTTATGTATCATGGTTATAATCTATTAGCGGCTTCTGATTAATTGATGTTAATCATCCTGCTACTAGTAGACTGTTACATTTGTACTTTCACTTCTTAAATAAGAAATCTGGCCACGTAGAGGTTCTATTTAATTAAAATAACAACGCCTTAGATATTCTAAAAACCTACGATTATTTTACGAATCCTCTATATATATATTTTTTTTTTAATCTCCGAAATACAATTTTGTAGCGTATGAAATATATGTAATGTTTGAATGGGATTCGAACCCAGGATAACCGGATATGAAAGGCTAAGACGCTACCACTCAACAAAAGGAAATAATGTTCTGAATTGAAATAGTAAAACGATTATCTGACAAACGTTATGAATGAATCAAAGTATATCGATTAAGTTATTTTTTACCAGTATCAAAAGTCTTAATTTTGTAATTGTATTTCAGTTCTCGGGAAAAAAAAATTCTTTCTGCCGTTCCAAACAAGCCATGCAAAACTGAGACAACAGTGTAGTTCATGAACATTCTGTATCTATGGCTCTTTGGTTCTTTATTCATGGCTTATGAATTTTGGTTCATTAATATGCATTCAGTTGTTATTTTCTGTTCCTATTTTAGACATGATCTTTATTATTCATTCATTATTTAGCGGTTCTATCAGATTATATTAATTCGGTTTCAGCCATTTGGCTTATGGTGCAGCACTCGAATAGGAAACAAGAATCCCTCAGATTGGTCCACAGGAAGCTTTCTCCATCCCCACCACCACCACCACGATTTAATTATTGATCACATGATTTAATTCATTGTCTCTATAGTTTCGGACATCTCAATTAGGACTCAGTTGTCCGACTAAGTCGAGGAAGAAAAAATCAAGAGATAGGGGCTCCTGATTATTATTAATAACTCTCAATAAGTCAGTCGTTTATAAATAAGGCGTCTTATTTATTCAGTCTGTATAGTGGTCTGAATTTAAAATATAGTTAAAAATTTCCGAATTCGCAACACTAATGAAGATAAATTAACCACTGAGGAATTACAGCATGAAATAAACAATCACATCTAAAGATTAGATGCAAATCGGGGGGGGGGGCTGAAGGCCCCCCGACTAGTCCGTAATCCGTCACAGTTCAAGACCAATTTTACACGATTCAAATTAGAGAATTCTAAAATTAAAGATTTTATGCTCATCCCTCTAGCGTTTATTTCTTTTACAGCTCCTTTATTGTTTCTTTTTTGCTTGCCGTTCCTTACAAATTAATTTTGTGTCTTATTATCTACATTATTCTCAATGTTTAATGAAAATTTAATATCCCTTTTCAGATGATTTATTTTGCTACATTCTTTTGTCCCTTTGGAAAAGTATATCCATTGTAATAATCTTTCTTTTAAAACTGAGTAACTTGAGGGTAATTCTGTTGTTTAAGCATAGAAATGGTTGTCATCTTTTCTACATCTTATGTATAAAACTTAAGTATTGATGACACATCAACACAAAATTCTATCTATGTATTATATATAACTTTTCAGTAAATATATATTTTTTTAAGACGTATCAACTCTCATTAATGATTTCATAGATTTGATTAGTTATATATTTTCTAGTTCCTAGCTATTAGGAATTGAATCCAGGACCTTCGGTGTAACACGCAAGCACGATATTCCCTGCCACCATAAATTATTATAATTTCTTCTTTTCATTTAAATACATGATTGAATTTTTAAAATTAATATTTGTTAAGTGCTGTGTTTATTTGGTCAACTTTGCTAAGAAATTGTGATATTACTAAGTTTATTTACTCGAATATTTTCTTTAAAATATACTTCTGTTTGTACACGGACACACAGTATATTAAATGATTAATTAATAAGTAATATAGATTTTATAATGAAGCATTGAAAATTGTTTTATAATCTGTTTGTTGTAACGAAAATTATTCACGTCAGTTTTACTTGTAATGGGAATATCTGAAGAAACAAAGTTTTGTGTTATATAATAGCTCCTCAAAGGAGTGTGATAGCTTTTATATTGAGAGAAAGCAAAAAGAGAAGAAATTGTGTGTGAGTTAGTTCGCGCTCGGGTGTGTGTGTGTGTGTGGTGTGTTAACTTTGTAGAAATGGAACAGAATGAAAACGATGCGTAGATAGATTACACTGAACAGTGAAACAGCTCCATTCGTGTTAAATTACTATAAATTTCTTCTCCCATGTTTCCTTGGAACCCTAGAGGGAGTAAACTTCATCTTACCATATTGATTTTATCATTTGCTTAATATTTGCCTAAAAATAATTGTTATTTGAATAATCAATTGAAAACGAGTCAGATTGTTAAACTTTATTAATTTCTTTTAAAACATAAGTTAGTTTTCATTAGGGTTTTTTTTTTATAAAATCAATTCCATCGCTAATTTACAATCATTTTTTAGTCGTATAACAGACTTTATAAATTTGAGTTATCTCTTACGTTTTAGGTTGATTATCGTAATGCGCTTCTCTATTCCATTCTGTTATTCTCTTATTTATCATATGGTATATAGATGTAGGTGAAAATAATGCCGAAATAAATTACTGACAATTGTATCCTATTAAAAAAGATAGAAAATGAAAAGACATAGAATTGAAAGACAGAAAGTTAATTAAAGAATTACATATTAAACAAGCAATATCAATGAAAGTAAGTAAAAATATAACTAATTTGGGTACTGCCTACCACCGCCACTCTTCAAAATTGACAAACATTGAATATATGATAAGGAATATATTAGAAGAAAGAAAAGAAGGAATAGGTATAGGAGGACAAAAAATAAAATAATAAATTTTGCTTTGTTGTGATTCTATTCTACAGTTGTAAGAACACATGCGATTCAACGCTTGTTAATAGCCTGAAGAAAGAAAGGAATGAAAGATTATAGAATTAAAATAAATATAGGAAAATTAGTGCAATGGAAGTAAACAACAAAGAGAATTTAGTGATAAGGAAAAGTAAAAAGAAGAATAAAAAAAATAAAAAATTGCAGATATTTGGGGAATATGGTACCGAAGACTGAAAGAACGCAATGAAAATAAAAGGAAGGATATAGCAATGACAAAGGAAGCCTTCAGTAAGAACAGGAAATTAATCCGTAGTAAAAATTTGGACTTAGAGTTAAGGAAGATATTAGTCAAATGATATGTTAGAAGTCTCTTGTGTAGAAGTGAAGTTTGGACGATAAAGAAAAGAGAGAGGGTCTAGATTGCACATTTTGATATGTGGAAATGGAGAAGGATAGGAAAATAAGATGAACGGATGAAGTGAGAAATGAGGAAGAAATGAAAAGGATTAAGGAAGAAAGACATGTGAAAAACACAATAAAAGAAAAGGAAAATTAGGCCCTTACCCAAAGAATAGTAGGAACTTTAAACGAATTCGATATTTTACTTAATAAGAAAGTTATAGCAATATTTTGTTTTTTTTTGACTCAACCTAGATTTTGGGTCGTTATATTTTACATATCAATTTGAAAGTGACTGGCGCAAAATTACGGCAGTTATCGTGTCTACAAAAAAGTGAAAAAAAAATATATATATATATAAACTTTTGAACTGACGATCGTTTTGGAATCTAGGGAATGTAGAATATGTTGAAATTTTCCGAAGTCGAATCATGGTACCCATTACAATAGGTAGCTTTTTTATGAAATGTACCTAAAAATATTTCAAATGAAAAAGATGCGGAATAGAAATGCTTTAAATTTGCTCAAATCTTATATTTATAGCAAGATTATTTAAACCTTATATAGCTATACATTTCTCATTAAACCATTTTTTTCAATTCGTCAATGGAGGATGATGGTAGGCTTTTCTTGATCCACGATGTCACTGCGGTCCTTCAGTTCATCATTTGTGGTGAAATGCATACTGTTAATATCTCTTTAACTGTAAAAAATAAAATTTAAAGGTTGCTACATCTAGTGCCCTGCAAACAGATTTAATTGGAATTGGAATTAAGATTCAGATTTCTGTTTTCCGAAGAAAAAATTTCAGCCGTTTCGTGCAATGTGTGTGAATGAGGATTGGAATGAGGTGTTGCAGAATTATCGGCTTCCCTAGATATTCGAATACGAAACATAAGTTTTCTAAGGTCTTTTAACTTCTCGTCTCCATATATCGCATTGAATTTACAATCGACCCAGGATCCAGGTAAGGATCCACACATACTTGGAATCCCACAATACTGTTAAGAAAATTTTTTTTCTGTAGAGGTTTGTTTCGAATTCTTTGATTGTAGTAAATTCTAGTGCCGATAATACATGCTCTACCGTTTTTCTTGCGGGTCGGTAATGATGCATTCAAGTTTTGTCTCATCACAATATTGAAAAGAAAGTCCCCTCTACTTTGCCGTAAGGGTATTTCAGAACCTGTTCACATTCCTTCCGTTGTTTGTTCTTTCCTTTGAGTTTGTACGGCAACCTCCGCGAACAGATTTTACGGTAATTCAGTGTGCAATAACGTGTCCTACTCGTTGTTTTTATCCACCTGTCTGGATGGCGATGCATTGCTGTGTGATGCGACTGTCATTTTGAATCAGTTCATTCACCTCCTTTTGGTGCTTATTATCAGTCACAGAAATCGGTCTACCAATGCCAAGTTCATCCTCAATATTCGCTTTATAAGCTTCTGATGCACGAAACTTATTTCGTGCATCTATTATCTTATTATCTACATCTTCCTCGATATAACAGTTTCGTTATTGTAAACGACTTTTAGACGACGATGAATTTCACTAGTGTTTACTTTTTTACTGTTAAAAATTTACCTCTTCAAGTTCTTTTATAAGTGTTGATTTAACAGGTATACTCGACTTCATAATAACGACGAATAAATGAATATGAGAGGGCTTGAGTCAACGAGATTCGGAATGTTAATAGTAGAGGGAATGAAACTACAACATGGTAGCACCTGTCGCTTTAAGGGACATTTTGTTCACCCGTTACGTTCCAGTATGATTTACATTTCAGCTATCCTTCGTTCTACGTGACTTCTTTTCTACAAAGTTGTGGTACTTGTCTTTGAGATGAAGATTAATAGAAGAGTGTACAAAATTAAATATTAAAATTTAAAATATATTCTCATTTTTAACTTTTAAAGTACATTTAATATTAAAATGAAAGTAATGCAGCTATTTAAATTCACACCGTAGTAATTATAACTTTCATTATCGGTTTTGCAGTTATTAATTTGACGTATATCAATGAATATGTATCAGATAATGGAGGTCGGGTAGACACAAGTTATATAGATTTTTTTAAAGCTTTTGATAGGATCAGAAACGATATATTATGATTTTTGAGTTATTTGTTTATGAATAGGAAACAATATTTTGAAATTCTTGGGTAGGATTCTTTTGAATTCTTAAATTGTTTGGATGTTCCCCGGAGCTCAAAATTGGGCCCATTATTTTTTTCTAATAATATTAGCACATGTTTTTCAATAACTCCCTCTACTTTGAGCGATGATGTAAAAAATTGTCAGATTTATATTTTGTTTAGATTATTCTGTTTTTTAAATAAATTAATAATTAATATAATTCACCTTACCAGCACGTTGATACGTTCTCCTTTAGATCTTTCGGCCTACTTGGAAGCCATCATCAGGAGTTAAAATTAATGCAATAAAGTCATGACTGTTCTTAAATTTTAACTATTTTTTTTTTTAAATTAATGTATTAATTTTAACTCCTGATGATGGCTTTCAAGGGCAAAAGATCTAAACGAGGACGCATCAACGTGCTGGTAAGGTGGATTATATTAATTGTTTATTTATTTATTTAATATATCAGCGGTACCATGTTTGAGAAATTATTCTGTTTTTCTACAACAAAAAATCGATATTGTAAGCGGTGTGAGGAAAATTATTAGTAATTAGTCATAATAATTAGTCATTATTAGATATTAGTCATTTAAGTCAGTTTAAGAGTAAAAAGATTCATATAAATCTTTGGTTTTCATTTTAAGGTAAAAATAATTTCAAAGCATATTATCTTTCAAGAAGCATTACGTATTTTTCAGAAACAAACTTTAGTATGCTTCTTCTATTTATTAATCCTATAAAATCTCTTCAAATTATAAAATTTGAAACAATTCAAAATAGATTTTGAAGTTATTATTATAGTCAAATTTGTTAACAATATTGTTCTTATAATTTTCTGATTTCGATAATAAGAAAGCAATTTGAAGTTATTCACTGCAGTCTATAAGAAAGACTTTTTTTGTATGATCTTGTCTTCTTTAAATTACTTAATTTAGTTGATTGTTCTATGCATTTAAGAAAAATATATTTATTTATGTACGTGCCTGTTTATAGAATTTGACGATTACTGTTTTCTTTTATTTCCAGTTGGTACTATGGTTCCATACCTATTAATTTCCTGTAAAAATCCATAATGAGATATTTTAATAACCTTGATACTGATTTGGAATTTTTCTTTATAAACACAAATATCTTTCCTTCGAAATTGGTTACTTTAATTAAAATAGTCTTAAAAAAATTATTTAGTTTTTATCGTATTATATGTTTTTATTCTTTTATTTTGATTAATTATTTAAATTTATTTATATCTGATTTGCTTTCACTAATATTTTATTTCGGTTTCAAGTTCACGAAGTTAGTTTTTAAGTTCAGTTGATTTTTAGAAACGAAATAACGATAAAAAATTTTTTGTACTTAGGTATTTCTATTTTTCAGCTATTAAACATTTTTTAATTAAAAAAACTTACACTGTCTTTCATAAATATAAAATAAAATTTTGCTTATTTATTACGTTTTAATTCTCCGAAATAATTTGATATTTTTCCAATAATATATACTACTATATTACCGTTATTATCGAGAACTAAATGGGCTTAATCTGCAGGCACTCTATTTGATGAACTTTATTTATAACACATGTATTGGACTATCGAGCATCCAATTCTACAATCTATCACCCAGGCTGTTTTGTATACCCTGTGCTGATGTGTGTATTACACATCAACACAGGGTATACAAATCAACTCACTAATTTCATTAAAACACAATAATCCAATCACTGCATCTTTTTATTAACCAATAAATTTATATGTCAATTTTATTTAGCTTCATCCGCATCTGAGTCTGGCGGTATTAATTTGTTATTAATTTTTTTTTTAATAATGCATTAAATATTATTGGGAATCTGTAACGCTGTATAGTTTTTCAATAGCAAAATATTTTCAATAATCTTTACTTAATACTAGAATGTAATCGTTTCAACTGTATAAATTTGCTATCACTTCTTTACGTATGTTTATATTTTTAAATTATTACATTGTACATACGCAAAATCTAATCATTATTTATTCAATGTCATTAAAGTAATACAGTTGCTAGGTACTAATTAAAAAATATATATATTTTTCAGTTATGTGTTTCTATTTTTCAGTTATTAAAAATAAATAATAAAAAAAACTTACGTTGTCTTTCATGGATACGCATATATAATAAATTTATTTCTTCCCCGTTTCGTTCTAATTCTCCGGCATAAATTGCTGTTTCTAGTCCCAAGTGAACAAGAAATTATTTCGAGTTATAGAGTTTAATTTTCAGACTTCTTCGGTTTATAGAGGTTGTAAATTATTACATATACAGACATGTAAATGAGCAAACTTCGAGATATAGAGGTAAAATCTTTCAGAGTGTCTGTTTCTAATATTAAACCTTCCTTCAAAAAACTTTGCTCTGCAAAACAGGCTCAAGGGCGTCACTAATAACCGTTAAAAATTTCTTTAATTTAGTATTGATAATTTAATTATTAAATATATTTTGTAGTATTGATACAATCCTATTTGTAAATGTGTTTGTCAGTGTAAATATGTCTTTTATTATTTATTATGTCAGAATGTATTTTATTTTTGGTTCCTTTCAGTAAATTAGTAATTTTTTTTTAGTAATATTTTCTTTTCGATATGCTCGCGTCTCCCATTTAGTATTATCACGCCCCCTAGCGAGGCGTAGCCCAGTGCTTCAGAAATACGCTGAATGTATCGTACATTAAACGATTATAAAAGAGCTTTAAATATTTATAAATAAGTATTACTGTGTGAAAATTAACTTATTGTCTAAGAATATGTTTAGGTAAATTGAAATAATAATGTAAAAACGTCTGTAATTTTACTTCTCTTTTGATTACTGGGAACGTGTGAGTTTGTCATGTTAATAGAAACAACAGCAGAAAATACAATGTCTGGAACTTCATTAGTTTTTTTTTAAGAAATGTGTAAAATGTTAAAACCCCTTTAGCTTTTTTAACTGACAAATTTATATTTTCTTCCAAAACTACTTCACCATCTGAAGTTCATTTTCATCATTTTTTAACGATGTACAATGTAACTATCAATGTCCCCGTGACTGCTACATTCCTCATCTACTCGGATAAATTCTTCAAATTAAGGTCTTGTTTTAGATGACTGGTTACTGTATTCACTGAACATTCATATCAGGAATTGTTCGAATAACAGAGGTAAATCTGTGTAAGCTTTCGATTTAGATATGGTTTTTCGAGTTACAGAAATAATCATTTCGTCAGTTTGACTTATAGGTATAATTTCCCAGAATGATTTTTTCCTGTAAGGCAGGTTTTCTCGGTTGAAACGAATAAAAATCGCGTTGTCAAGGATTTTGAGTTAAGAAGATTCGTGTTGTCGAGAGTCGATTGTATTGTGTATTTTATTAATATCATTATTATTCTGACGATAAATGGATTTCAAAAGTGAACAATTTATTTATATTAATACATAAATTCACTTTTTTTGTAAAATATAATTACTATTATATTTTACGCTATTATATATTTATTTATAATTATAATTTTTTATTGAACGCTCTTCCATTATTATAAAGATTTATTATGGCTCGAATAAAAATACATTTTTTAAGTGAAAACTTCTTTAGGCGCGTCGTGCGGAGATTTTGGGATAGTCTTTTGCATAGGGAAAAAAGAGCTGACTCGTAATCAAAAATCGTCACAAGACGCTAGATGTATACTACAGATGGCGCTAATGTGTGACCGCATACTTTAAAGTAGTTTAATATAGGTTTTTTTTTTAAATTGTTGGTTTTAGCTAATTTAGAGATGAAATAATTTTTAACAATTAAAAATTAGTTTGAATCGATATAATATTTATTTTTAGCAGTAATTATTTATTTTAATTAAGTAAATAAATACCTCATTAATAATTTTTAATTGTATTCAAATAATCTCACATCAATTAACGCCATCTCTTGCATTTTAAGAGAACTAGTCAAAGACCAGCACCATGTATATTGTACATTCTAAAATTACATGCAGTACAATACATTAGTACATTCTAAAAAGAATGCAATAAATTATAGTTCTATAAATATATATAGGAATAGTACACGCAACGCGGTAGATAAAGCATATATTTTATACGCCATTCGGGATATTCAAAAAATAAAGATAATTTTTTTACATTTACAATTTCTAATAATTTACTTATAGTTAATTCGTTAAATTTTATTATTATTATTAATATATATAATTAATAATTATATATTTATTAATGTAATTATAAATTAAAAACATCTACTAAATTTATTAATAATATATATGAAAGAGAAAAAGGCATAAAGCGGAATATATAGAGCGAATATATGAGTTTATAGTATAATATGTAGCAGCAGTGGATGGGTGGTGGGAGAAAAAACTGCCGGTGATTCACAATAATTCTCCTTCTCTATCACACTTTTCTTTCTTTCAATATACATGCCCATACTATACGTATAGATAGGAATTTCAATGTATTATTTATGCTTATTTTTCTAAATTTATTTTAAATGAAAATGATATTTTTTAAAAATAATGAAAGTATTGTATACGTTTTGAATGATATTTCAAAATTCTCTTCTTTAATAAACCTTTATACATTAACAAGCCGACCCGGCATTTCTTCGCCATTGCTGTATTTTAGTATATATAGTATATATATATATATATATATATATATATATATATATATATATAATCTATGTATCTATATATATGTATATATATATACATAGATTACATAAATCCAAATGAATGTTTGATAAAACATTAAAAAACTGAACATTACGGAACTTCACAAACTTTAACCTTTCCCTTTTTCCCTTTTCCCCTTTTTCCCTTCTTCCCTTCTTCCCTTCTTCCCATCTTCCCTTTTTCTGCATCATCTCCTTTTCCCTTCTTCTTTTCTTCCCTTTTCCCTCTTCCTTTCTTTCTATTTCCTTTTTTCCATTTTTCGTAAAGATATTTCTTTTCATGTAACTGATATATATTCTGAATATGAGCCCAGTCGGACCATAGATATATTTTTTTCGAAATATCTCGACCGCGTCACCTTCTGGTATAAATATCTGGATAAATATCTCAAAGTCACCTAGGGGGTTCATTTTTTGCAAAAAAGTATTTCTTTTTACGAAACTAATATATATTTTGAATATGAGCCAAATCGGATATGTATATATATCTAGATTAAATTAGCACAATTGAAAGTTTGATAAAACATTAAAAACTGAACATTACAGAATTCACAAAATGTAACCTTTCACTTTATTCATTTTCCCCTTTCTCCATTTTCTACTTTTTTACAATTCTCTTTCGCCTATTTCTCCCTTCCCCTATCTCCTCTTTTCACTACTTCCTTTCTCCATTTTCTCTTTTTCCCTTCTCCTTTCCTCCTTTTTAAAATGTTTCCTTTTTTTATTTTTTCCCTGTTTCCCTATTTCCCCTTTCTTATTTTTTCCTTGTCCTCCTATTTTTATTTTCCCTTTCTCCCTTTTTCTTGCGCGTTAATCGGTCCAGTAGGTTTTAGTCTATAGTGGACACATATATGAACATTGACTTTTATATATATATAGAAGAAGAAAGTCTGTTTGTATATTTCTTTCCGTGTAACACATATCCTGAATATGAGCCCCGTTGGACCATAAATAGAATTTTTCGAAATATCTTGACTCCAGCACCACCTAGCGGGTCCAAACTAGTTCAGAACCTTCACGAGCGTGCACACAAGTCACCAAAGTTTCATCGTAGTCGGATGAATGTTGTAGGAATGCATACGGAACAAATAAACAAACATTAATTTTTATATATTTAAATATATAAGATATAATGATAAAATATCTCTCCCATATTCTAGATTTTATGAATAAGTTTTAGACTTATATATTCGTATACACGTATACATAGCTGTTAAATAAATATTTATTGATTTATTTATTTTTATAAATTCTCACGAGCGGTTTTGTAATGATAGCTACTTCAGGTAAGAATTAAAAAAAAAATGATTTATTCACAGAAAAATTAGTCCGCTTCCATTTTTCGTATGATAAAACTGATTATTTGCTGTTAGTATTATAACTGTTTAAAGAGATTAGAAATACTTAAATTTACAGTTTGTTTAAATATAATTTAAACTTTAAATGAATAAAATCGTCTGATCCGATTATTTTATTTATTATTTAAAAAATTAAATTGTTATAATTCATTTAAAGTTTAAATGACATTTAAACAATCTATTAAATTGTTCAATCTCATCTTTTTCAACAGTTGTAATAGTAGTAATAGATATCGGATTTGATTTAATTATATCGATGGTTTCTCGTTGTTTCATTTTAAAATGAATGATTTTTACTTTCCTAGTATTATAGCTGTAAAGCTATGGTGCAAGAAAGAAAGTATGGTAATCAGTTAAAAAATGAGGATGGGATTTTTGCATTGACTTAGGAATTCCAAAAGAAAAAAAGGGGGAGTAAAATTCTTACGTGCGTATGTGTGTTGATGTGTTTGAAGCGTAATAACTTTTGATTTGATAAATCGATTTTGATGAAATAGTGTACAGAAAGTAGTGTATATGGGGCAGTATGTTAGTAAAATATAGGGTCAATTCCACGAGGTAGGGGTTTTTTGGGGGTCGATTTTCTCAAAACTTTGCAAATGTAACCCAATATTATATTAAGCTTATCACATGCTTGTATGCTTATCTTATCATTTTTTACAAATTTCTCCAAAATTCCCCCTTCTCCAAAAATTGAAAAAAGCAGTGTTTTTATTTATTGCATTTTTTTACTGGATCTATTTAAATGTATACCTAGGAATAGTAGTAGTGCAAACAACCCAAGAAAATACTTCAGTGGTAATATTGTGGGTGATCAAAATTTTTTAATATCAATTTTTTTAATTTTTCAAAATTTGTTTGGTTTATTTAAACTTTTAATATTATTAAAACTTTAAATAATAAACTTCTAATATTAGTTTTACAATTAAAATCCATAAAAAGTCACTCCTCTACCTTCAAAAAATAACTTAAGTAATTTTTTATTGGTTGTTCATTTTTTAGTGGATTTTTTTTAGTTTTTTCTACTTAACATAGTAAACGTAGAAAAATAAAAAAATCCCCTGGGAAAGTTTTTTTTTAGGTGGGGGAGCATAAAAAATTCCGGTTATTTGAATGTTTAAAACATATTTGGTATATTTAAACATACCTACAATTTCACAATAAAATTTCTTCTTAATTACCCCCCACCACAAAAAAAGAAATCTTATTTAATTTTTTCATGTATAATTATTTTTCTACTATATAAGAATAAATAATCAATGGCAGGCAAGTATTACAACTTTGATTACAGTTTTTTAATGTAGTTTTTTTTTTTTAGCAAACATATACTGTTTTTTGAGACGTATTAATAACTATGAAAAGTATAATGTCTTATAAAACGATAATTTTAATATTATTCTGCTGTTATAAAAAGTTCCGTATAATTTGGCAGGTGACTATACGGTGTTAAAAAAATATTTAGAAAAAATCTATTTATAAGAAAGCATATTCCAGGATATGTTTTTTTGCAGCAATTTTTAGTAAAATATAAATTCGATATTAACAATTTAAAATTGATACAAAATAATGTAGATGAGTAAAGAACCAAGGTTTGAAACTATTTTATGAATTAAAAAGGCGCACCTGGGACGACAGTTCTCTTGTTCAGGAATGGGACTATTTAAAATGCATTATCTAACAGGATTACAGAACTAACGTTTTATCCTGCTGCAGAAGGTACGTTCAGTTAAAACTGTGTGATTTAAAATTGTTACAGTCGAATTCATGTTCCACTGACAATTCCAATGACACCAAATTTATCTCAAAACTGCCTTTCAAATCCCGAACGAGCTTCTTTTGTATTTTTTTTTTTTTACAAATGAATATACTTAACAATTAAATACTTATAGTATTTTTATTGCCCACAAAGCGAAATTTCGCAGTCTTTTATTAGATGACATTCCATGAAAAGTTCACGTGGGATAATAAAATTTATTTCATTTGTAACAATTTTGTAACAAAATTAAGCCGTAATGTTTTCTCAAAAGTTCCTTAATCAAACGTTTGTCATCATTTCTGAATGTTTATTATAGGTACATTCATAATTTTGTATAAAGTATAATGTGATTTGTTCGGCTTCCTTAAACAGTCAAAACACATTTTTATGATACAAAAATGGCCTGTGAGATTATTATCTGGCGACTACAAATTTGAATATACCTATATTTAGAAAATTAAATACATTATTTACATATTTATAAATGTGCAATCTTTTTTTTTTAAAAAAAAGTCTTATTCTAAAAAAAAATAACGATATCAAATTACTTTTTACAAATAACTTTTTAATAATTAACAAAAGACTTTTTCAAACTAGACAACGGAACCGTCTTTGTATAAACGCTATACTTCGGCTTACGAGAAAAGCCTAATATTCTTCCGTTGACTTTTTTAATAAATTTCCGAACCATTTGAAAAACTTCCCACTAGTTTATTTAAAAAATAATTAAAATATTTTCTTTTATGGAAACAATATTGGTTGGTGACTTTTTTTAAATGATAATAATTTTTAAAAAAAACACGATATTTCTGCATACGTTCACTGTGTACGTAAATATGTGCCAAACATAATTTTCAATAGCAGTGTTTGATTTGTGAATTATTATGTAGTATATTTTTATATTTGATGTATTTAGTTTAAAATTATTTCAATTGTTTTTGTTTTTTTAACTTCCGGGTCTTCCGTTAAGTATTCCTTCAGAGGATGAGATGAATGATTTGTAGCCTGTGGAAAAGTAAATTAAATACAAACAAATTTTATATCTTATATAAAATTGTATCTTACTTAAATTTTTTATCTTATAATTTGTTCTTATATTTATAATTTATCTTATATTGAAGTGATCAGTATAATGAATTTTTACATTCCGATCACAAGAAGGATTCCTTTATTTATACTAGAAAAAAGGAGCCGCGAAAATGTAGCATGGTTTATGTTTAATTACACAAGATTTTGTTAAATGTTTTTGGCAACTGTAACTAAATAACATTCATGAATTTAGCGTACTAATGACAACAAAAAATATTACAACGAAAAGCTTCAAAATCCTGAACATTTTTAACTCTTTCTTGAATTGTGATTTTTAACACAGCTATGACACCAATATTTTCTTTTTTTATCTCCAAAACACAAATATAATTTTAGATAAATCGTTTGTATAAAGAAGTATAAATAGTTCGAACGAATAAATCGTATGTGCGCTATGCGCAACTGCCCGGCGCACCACATAGTCCGCTCTGTGTCATTAGCAGCTAAAATAAAAATGTGAGCACATACATCAAATAAAAAAACCCACGCACCGTCCTTTTTTTATGGGAAAGATAAAATAAAAAGGTCATGGTCATATTAAAAATCGTTTAACGGAACTTGTACTAGGAGGAACGATACAGAATAGTTAGTCTTACAAGTGTTACATGTAAAATTTTTATTGCCGTCCATTATTCTTTATAAGCTGTATAAATTTTAATTTTCCCAACATTTTTTGTAAAACCATGTCATTTTCTATCTTTACACCAATACAAAAAGCTGACAACACAGTTAGTTGTTGAACTTTGCAGTCACGCGGTTTTTTCTGATTCACGGCTTACACACACATACACACACAAAACTTAATTTAAAATATTTATTATTTTATTCTAATAAAATTTTTTTTGTTTATTTAATTCAGTGATTCTAACTACGTAAATCACGCGCTCATACAATATTTCATTCGCGCAGGTGTGGTGGTATTAACGGCCACCCGCTAAATACTTAAATATTTTTACATTTAAAATACTCTTTACATTACCGCTCACCTGTGACGTCAGAACATAGCGGACGACTACAGGCTGAACGTCAGTGCTACACTAGCGCTCCTTGTGGTGAGAGGGTGTACTGTTGACGCAGTATACCCTCTCAACCACTAGTTTATTTACAGTATTTATTTTTTTGTGGAGGGTTTTTTTAAATACTTTGCAAGATTTTTTTAAATATTATTATTTTTTAATTGTAAACAAATGTGCTTAAGAAACATTAAGACCTTAATTAGGTGAAATCTCGAGATACTGAGGGTGACCATGTTTTACAGACTCACCCCTTGGCCTTTTAAGTTGAAAATCTAATGACATCAATGTACCATACATAGAAATAATCTGACCAAGTTTGGTCAAAACCGGTCGAGTAGTTATGGAGGTATAAGGTGATTTACAGGGCAACACCGAACATACACACGTACATACGAACATCCGGAAAATTTTTATCCTGTTTTTATGGGTTCTTCAGGTGTCAAAACGTCAAGATCCGTTGAAAACCTCATATGCCCAAATTGGACCAAATACAATATTTTCTCTTCTAAAGTTATAGCTCTGCTATAGCGCTAGATGGGAAAGTCAAAATAACGGAAAAATAAATTAAAGTGTTATTTTATGCAAAACGATTGATGCTTTAATCGTGTTATTAATTTTTTCTACGATTTTTTTTTGAACACAGTAACACGGCAAAGTCACTCATCAACTTATATGGCACTTAGATAGCTGAATACTTTACCTATATTACTCATTATTAATGCATACACATACGCGTGCACACTGACGCACACATTTTTTTCTAAAAGAGAATAATGCTTGTCCTTGTAATCTTTCCTTTTAAGTATAAGTAATAATGAGATTTATTCCAAAATACAAAGGTAGAATGATATTTTACATAGGTGTTTTTTGTAATAAAATTGCTGAACAATCCGAATTTGACTGGTTGTAACAACTTTAAAATTACAAATAATTGCCAAAAAAATTCATAAATATTTCTTTACGTTATTATAATTCACTAAATGGATCAATATATACTTGAAAGTATTTAAATTAAGTCATCTTTTAAACCGAAACCTCGTAGCTTGTTATAATGTGGTTATGCTGATGGCAGTTTGGTTTGTTGTTATAAAATGGAGAACTATAATACACTTCATACTGTATTTATCTCGCGGAAATAAATTCACTTTTAAACACACGCACTTGCGAGCGAGCATGCGAGCGCGTACTCTCTCACCCACTCACTCTCTCTCTCTCTCTCACACACACACACACACACACACACACACGCATTTACAATACATGGTATCAAATATTGTGGAATCGTGGACAAATATCAGACAATGGATACGACGTGTCCGGTGAATTACTGGCATATAACGAAAGGAATTCCCCTCTCACTTCCATATAGCTTTACTATACCAATAATATTAATACACTCTGCATTCATTCATATATTTCATATATATATACGTGTATAAATTCTGTGTTTATACGCATATACAAGTGAAGTTCACAACAATATATTTTCTGTCATACAAGGCATTAACTCTGTGGCGGGTTTATATCGTATTATTCATACATGCATATCACATTGAGTGTATATATTCTGAGCCCCTAACCCCTCATGTGACAAAATTCTGCAATACTCTCTTTCTGTCTCTCTCTCTCTCTCTCTATATATATATATATATATATATAATATTACATATTGGAAAGAATAAACCGTGGGAATATTGGTTTTTAATAAATTAATTGATAGCAAACGCATGTAAAAGGGATTTATTATCAACTGCATTAATAGTAAAACCCTAATTTTTTGGTTTGTTTTTAATAATAAGTATCGTTGATTAATTAATATTGTATTACAATAAGGTTTTGTAATAATTTGATAAATATTATTTAAATTTATTGAAAATTATTATTTTTTAAAAATTCTCTTTACTTATTTATTAAAACAGTTTTTTTACTTATTTTATTTTGCATGGACGACAGCGGAATATTAAGAATTAGTAATATAAAACACGTAGAAGGATTTTAATTTTGATCTTGACTAGTTTGTATAGTAATCCTGATACAAAATTATTAGTATAATTTTGATACCCGATTCCAATTTGTTTACATTATTAATACGCTGTACCGATAAATTGATCGTAGAATAAATTTGAGCTAAAAAGAAAAAGAATAGATTGGGCAAGTAAATATGACCGTCTTTCTAAAAAAGTACCTCCTCGCTATCTACCGGTGAACATCAACCGTTGACATATAAAATTATGGATTTCTGCTATAACCATGTGTATGAGAACTAATTTTTAGTGGTATTTTAATTTTTTTCAAAAATTAATGAATGTATTAATTAATTATAGTAAATAAGTCATAATATAAGTCATAATAAGTCATATATGATATTAATAATTAATAGTTTTTTTTTTGTAGCTATTATTCAGAACTTTAAGGTCAATAATAGGCTGCGTTCATTGTAGGCCTGCAGCTCATCTCCACTTTTACTACCGAACCGATCAAGATGAGAAATGGATAAAACTAGTTTTTATCGATAATATACAGTGTGAGGAATCTAGAGTTAATTTTGAATACATTTTGAACAATGGAACATATTAAAAAACAATAAAAAAAGGCAAAAAATTTGTTTGCGTGGTTTTCACGAAATTTTAAATTTAATTTGCAATGTCAGTTTTGAAGATTTCGCTTTAAAATTTTAACAGAATAAACTTCAAGTAATTCCTCGACTTGTGGAACTACGCTGAGCTCTCTATTGTTTGCAAAGATTTTATCGAATGTATAGATTTTTTTAAGATTAGAAACTTGTGTTATGAATTTTCGATTTCAGAATTTTACTTCATTATATACTTGAAGAAGTATTACGCAAGTTTTCAAATTTCAAAATGCTACTATTAAAAAATTATAATATATATTTGAAAAACACGGGGCAGGCGGAAGCACGTGCTTGCCTTTATGGCAAGCCTTTAGTGTGTGTGCGTGTGATGAGTGCTTGCCATAAAGGCAGGCGTGTGACGACCGCTGCTATGATTCACACCCACGAGCAAATATGCTTGATTATCAGTTTTCATTTTTTTAAGAAAATTATTTATTTGGTTGTTTGTGATATTGGAAACTTAATTATTTTGATCAGTAACTATAACAAATTTGTTGATTCAAATCAATGTTCTTATGTACGTTACGTAATTATATAACATTCTCAGTATTAATTTACATAGATAACATTTTAAAATTTTACAGATACTTGTTTTTTATATTAACCCAGTTGAATCTTCGGTTTCCTTCAGGAATGCTGCAAAACAATGTGAATTGCATTTACACAATGTACAACATTTAACTTCAGCAGCAAAACACTGGTAGGATTCGGCTGTGGAACATGAAGTATCTTTTGCCTTGCAATTACAAATATATTTTTCCAGAAATTCTAAGTTGCTGTGTCCTTAAAAGTAAACTGGTATAATACTCTCGTTTTCGTGTTTCCAACCACAAATTGCTTGGAATGAGTTTTTTAATCAATGGTTTATACGCATTATACCGAATGTAAGTTTGCTGCAATAAGGCAAGATATGACTGAGGAAGGCTTTCAATCAAGTTCCGTAACGCAATTCATGTAATCGTTCGTAAACTAATTAAGGAATGATAAATTTTCTTTTAATGGATTTTTAAACTGCAGCCTATTAGAAAAAAGCAAAACCAATTAAGATAATTGACTTGTCTTTATGTACAATTTCAATAGACAAAGTTCAAATTATATTCAATTAAGTTCAATTATGTATAATTTCAATAGACAAAGACAAATTTGTATTAGTTGAGTAAAAATATTTTCAACTTTAAATAGGCAATAACAAATTGATATTCCTTGAATAAAAAATATTATGTACACATGCACCCATTTGCACTCTCACTCATACACACGCACATACTCATACAGATATTATAATAAAATTGTATAGCAAATTACGCACAAATATATATTATTATTCAAAATATGATTAGTTGAAAAATGAATAAAAATGTTGACACGGAAATGTTACAGTTATTCTTCAAATTTGATGCGTCTCGGTGTATCTAGCATTAAAAATGGATAGATTTGATTTTGAGATAATTCGACCCGCGAATTTAATTCAAAGATATTTTTGATCTATGAAAGTGTAAAAACATAACCACGCAAGTCGTGTCTTTCTTACCAACTTAGTTATACCTATAGGTCCTTCAAGAGCACTTGTGATCAATCTTCTGCTGGCGCGCCTGAAGCACAGCAGCCGGCTTCTGTTTTTGTAGCGAGTAAGTTCTCCGCCTGTCGGTGTGCTTTTATGCATCAAATAAATATCAACATAACTTTGTAATGATAGCATTTTGAGATTTGAAAACTTCCATAAAACGTCTTCATGTATTACTCAATAATTTAATACAAACAAAAATTCCGTAATCGAAAATTCATAACACAAGTTTTTAATCTGAAAATAATTCCACAGATTAGACAAAAGGTTTTTTAAATATTCACTGTTTTGCTTTTAGTTATGATAAGTTGCTCTGCGTGGTCTCATATCTCGAGAAATCGATTTAAGTTAATTCCGTTTAAATTTCAAAACTAAATCTATAGAATTGGTTGAGATATCGCGAGTTAAAATTTAAAATTTCTTGAAAATCACGCAAAGAAAGGATTTTCTTTTTTATTGTTTTTTAATATGTTCTGATTGTTAAAAATTAAATATAGCTTCCTCTGGTTGTATATTATTGATAAAAATTGGTTTGATCTTGTTATCTCATCTTGGTCGCTTTTTCGACCAAGATGTATTAATTTTATTACATACACACAGTGCCTCACGAATTGACGAAAAGAATTTTTCTTAATTTTCTACTAGTAAAAATGAAAAAAAATATTCATACAACGACTCATTGGAAACGCTTTGTTTTCGAGTTACAGCTTGCAAAAATATTCGCTTTCATCTCTCTTCATGGTTAAATAAGCCAAAATGAAATTTTGAAACTGGTAAATTTAATGGTTTCATAAGGTTTTATGGCCTGAAAAGTTTAATAAAACAGATCCAAGAATTGTATCTCTGTTAAGTTTTGAGAAATTTATTTTAAACCCAAAAAATTGATGTCATAAATGGACCGTATAGGTTTGATCTACAATAACTTAAATTATCGGTAAACAATTAAAATTTTATAAAAAAAATTTATAAAGAATTTAATTTTGAGGATATCTGTGTAAGTAATGTTAACTGAAAATGAACAAGAGTTTAAGGAATTTAACTTTTAAGACGAAGCAAACCGAAATGTGATAAAGCAGACAAACTACATTAAAATTTTAAGTCGAAACAAGAATCATTTCGATATTGAAAATATCTAGGAACAAAATAAATTAATAAAACTAAGCAGACAAAAGCGTATTGCAAACTTACATTACAGTAATAGTTCAAAATGTCGTCTTTACTATTTACATAATATTTTCCCCTCGAACTAAAATTTCTTGGTTTGCTTTTTTTAATGAATTAGTATTATTCCGTATAGAGGGTATACTGAAATGAAACGACTATCACTAGATAGGGAATCTTGGAGAGCTGCATCAAACCAGTCAAATGACTGAAGACAAAAAAAAAAAATTATTCCGTATAATTTCAATTGAGTTAAAAATTCTTGTCACTAATTTTTCCTTTCTAGTTTTTTTTTTCGTATACTTACTATTTCATATTACTCCTAAAAATAATACTCCATAGCCCTTAAGTCAATTTACTTTTTAGGAGGCCAATTAATTGGTCGACAGAAAACATTAATTTTCAACCTCTGTTTAATAATGATCCATGGACTACGTGAACTATTTCTGCTCTTTATGATTTATCGTAGTTGTTCTTGGCGACCAACGGAATACGAACATGGTGGAAATAAATCAGTTGTGCATATATATTGAAATAGTGAAGGAAATCGTTTAGATTTGGAAAAATATAAGGAAATGTTTCTTTATATTCACTATGTTTTCTAGTTTTTATTTAAAAACTTACAAGGCAATTTTAAAAAGGGATACTCAAGCACTGTAGTTTCATAAAATTTGAAAGCATATTCAATTTCAATATAAGAATTTTAATTGTTGATCAGCTGTTTTACTACCAACTTATAAAATAAAGAAATCCCTTACTTTTTCGAAACTTTCTAAATAATGAATGTTTCTAGAACGAAATCATTTCTGAAATGATTTCTATTGAAATCATTCTTGTTTCGGTTTAAAATTATAACACAGTTTTTCTGATACATTTCAGCTTTGTTTTTAATAAGAATTAAGTTTTTTAAACTCTTCATTCTTATTTAAGATAACTTTCATAGATTTTTCACAGAACTAAACTATTTTTAAAAATTTCATTGTAAAATTTTATTTATGTTACTTGGAGTTTAACAAAGTTATTGTACGTCAGACATTATCAATTTCATTTTATAAACAATTTTTTTCTATATTTTACAATTAATTTCTAAAAAATTGCTAAAAACACTATTCTGAAACTGGTTTTTCAATTTCTTTTAGGTAACTGACCATATAAAATCAGAAAATTAATTTTCAGGTTTCTAGAATTTCAGTATAGCTTCATTTGTTCCTTGAGCAGAAAATAGAGCAATATCTTTGGTAAGTTATAGCAACTTGAAAACGGAACCATGTTTATAAACGAACTATTTGTTGCTTTTTACTAGTAGTCCTGAGATTTTTTCTCATTCTTCTTAAGAAATTCTGAAACATTTTATATTTTTCAAAATAAAAATTTTATCACTATATTTGTTTTAAAATCTCTGTATTACATATAACCTGTTCTAATATTATCATA
Source organism: Lycorma delicatula (assembly GCF_047948215.1). Lineage (NCBI taxonomy): Eukaryota > Metazoa > Arthropoda > Insecta > Hemiptera > Fulgoridae > Lycorma > Lycorma delicatula. The sequence goes on along the minus strand of NC_134460.1, from coordinate 77,094,679 downwards.
AAATGAATGTTCTGTTTAGGTTTAACAATTTAACACAACTTAAGGTCTATTAATAAAAAATTCAACTTATTAAAATATTTAATTTTAGTGTATAAATGTTTTTTTAGGTGAATAATAGAGATTTATTTTATTTCTCTATAATGATTTTGATAGTCTGTTTGATACTTATATATATATGTATATATATATATATATATATATATATATATATATATATATATATATATATATATATAATTTTTCTTGTGGTTGATTAAGTTAATGCCAATAAAATTGAAGATTGAAAGTGGATATGAAAAGAAGATTTTCTAGGGTATGAAAAATGCCCCAACCCTGATTGGGATTCGATTTTGGTACATTCCAGATGATGAACTCTACCATGGAGTTCAGAAATATAATCGTATTTATGAAATAAAACAGACTCCATTTGTTTTTTTTTTCGGTTTTCTGTAACATTATTCCTTTATAGTACAACGTAGACAGAACCAGAGCTCCCCCTTCGTCTGGTTAAACTTTTAGTTTTGCTACGTCGTACAGTGGTATAGCTAAAAAATCGTCAAGGATAGGTTAAAGGAGAAAAACATTAACGAGTAAGCTTGTTAACGTGAGCTAAGTCATATTGTTAATAAATTTATTCGGTAAAATCAGAAAATGAAACGTTCGTTTTTCATACAGTTAAAGGTGTGAACATTTTATTGCGTACGTATCGGATAAAATTAATACGGGTCTACATCAAGAAATGTGTAACTATACTTTTTCTTTTAATCTTTAAGATTGGAGATTGGATTAAAATATATTAAAAGAGATTTTCTCAAACGGAATCTTAAGAATGAATTAGAAATATGATTGCATTAAAAAAATGTCGAAGAGTAGCATCTGCTGTAAGAACCTGTGATCGATGACGTTGATGATTCTTTTATAATTTCTTTTTAAAAAATTGACAGCTATATTACGGATAGTTCTGATGTCGGCTGTCTAAATGAATCCTTTGTCAAGAGACTTGAATGATACAATTTAAGTAAATACTGAATTCATATTGAATCTTAACAAATTACCTATTTCAACAAAAATGTATTAATTATAGTTTTTTTTTTAAATAATAACTATTTATTTAAATAATTTTCGTTTATTTTAAAATTATACTTTTTAAACGGTTCTTTTATCGCTGAAGTTCTGCTGTTTCAACTTTAAAAAAAATTGTATTAAAATCATATTTTACAACTGTTTTACTCGTAATTTAAAATTTAAAAATCGGTAGTATATTTACATTTATCGTCAGTTGAAAAAAGTTCCATTAAATTACTGAACGTGAAAGACACAATTTGCATACAGCCTGGATATAATTAAATTGTGATACTACGTTACTAATTGTAACAATTTCGTTTATTTATCAATTGTTTAATTTTCTCTTTAGTATTCCAATCATTATATTGGTATAAAGATTAAAAGACAAATTTCGGAACTGAAACACAAGTATGTAAACTTAAATCTACTATTCATACTGAATCGTAAAGTCAAATCTAATTTCCTCTATCACTCTCACATTTTTAGTTATGACTTGTAGAAAGTAATTTTATTTGGTTTAAAAAATTCTGTTTTGGAGCTTTTTTTTTCAGAAATATGATCAACGTTTTGGTCGACCTACTTAAGTTGATGAAGACCAAATCAAAGCCATAATTGATCAGTATCGTCTTATAAGAGATTGCAGAGAAGTTAAATATATCAAACAATGATTGAAAATCACATTAAATGTTTTAGACTGGTTAAGAATATTTGAGCTTGCTTGATATTTGGGTTCCGCATGAATTGAAAAAAAATTCACTTAACCCAACAAATCAATATTTGCGACATGCATCTCAAACTAATGAAGTCGGCCGTTTTTGAAACGAATTATCACCGGTGATGAAGAATGAACTATCTATATAGTATAATATCAATCAAAAACGATCATAAACCAAGCGTGTTGAACGAGTACAAGCTAAATCGACAGCTGAAAATTGCATCAAAAAAAGATCATGCCGTAAATTTGTTGGGATTACAAAGGTGATATTGTATTTTGAGTTGCTTCTTAGGAATCAACCCATCAATTCAGATGCTTGTTGTCAGTAATGAGACTGGAGAAAGCAATCAAAGAAAAACGGCCAGAATTGGCAAATTACAATAGAATCGTGTTTCCACCAAGTCAATACAAGGTCTCACACATCTTTGGTAACTTGTGAAGAATTATTGGAGCTTGGTTGGAAAAAGATGTCTCACGCTCCATATAGCCCTAATCATGTACACTCAGATTATCATTCATTTCGAAGTTTGTAAAGTTGTTTGAATAGTACAACTTTCACTAATGACAATGACCTAAGGTCGCACTCGGTTCATTTTTTTTCTAATAATGAGCAGAAGTATTACGAGTGTGAAATCAGGAAGTTGTCAAAAAGATGGCAAAAGATTATTGAACAAAATGAAAAAATTATTAAAGTTTATTGTTTGCATGAAAAAAATTGAGTTATTCTTCATAATCGAAATTATTTTATTTCCAACCAGATAGAATCTCGGAACAGTCAACGTGGGCATTATTATAACTAATTATTTTTTTAATTATTTATATAGTCGCTGTATTAATTAATGATTAGCAGCGAGTTCTTTAAAACTATTAATAATTTATAATTTTTAAATATTTACTTATTTACATTTTTTTTAAATAATTTAAACTTGATAAAACTAAAAGAATTATTGTTAATTAATTAAGCATCCTCTTCGTTAAACTAGCTGGGAAAGTTGTGCAAGCCTGCCTGCTGGGAAAGTTTTGCAAGTTTCGAGGGTTATGCTTGTAGCATAGCCTTCGAAACGCAACTACTACGAAGAAAATTATTAATAAAGGATATTTTTAAGATACAATAAAAAAGTATTTTGACTATCACTCTTTTAATTTAGGGTATCACGGGAAAGAACCAAAACTGTAAAAACCTATAAAATATTGAACTATTTAAAATGGGTTAATTTACTTTAAAATTGTGAAATATGGGACACAGTGACGGTATTTTCTTATTTACTTGACCAGTTTCTTTTTTAACAAAAATTAAATACATTAATGTCCTGTATTCAGAAGTAATCGTACAATCATAAATTTCGTTTATTCAAGTCTAAAGACATCAAGCAAACTGATAATTGATGAAATAAAAGAAACAGTTTTACGTATTATCGGCCATCTTTGAATGCAATTTTTCGTAGACATAACCATTGTGGTATACTAGTAACACTAATCGCCTAATTAATACAAGAATCTGAACGGCAAAAACGAAAAAAGGGGTTTGTTTTTACACCCTTATGGGACTTAAATAAGACCGAACACCATCAGACAATAGTTAGCTAACCATAAGTCATTAAATTATGTGAAAAAATTACTTTTCTTTGAATAGAATTTTTTGAGATATCCGGACCGATAAAATTTGATCTCCCTGCTACGGTGATCGATTGTGACCAAAATTGTATCAATATATAAAGAAATTCTGCAAATTTCATCGAATTGGTCTATCCAGTTTGGAAATATCACGCAAAAAAAACTGGCATACATAAAGGAATTTTTCATTGCTAAAATTGTTTTTTATTGAATGGGTTTATGAAACGTAACATCAGCAAACACCTTCACACCCAAAATTTAAACAGATTAGCGTACGCTCTCTTTTGCAATGTAACTACGTATGTAACTGGGAAAGCAAAAAACTGTATCAGTTTTTCAAATGACAATAATTATACATACAGTTTATTATTGTAATTAGTTATACACCTTTTTTTTTAATATTTGATTATAATTATAAATTTATAATAAATTTACACTATTTTTAAAGTTTTGTTTTAGTTTTTTAACGCGTTCTTATTATTACTGGTGATTATGGATTCATGTCCCTCTCAAGCAGTAATCTTTTTCAGTTGCTACAAAAGATTCATTTATGATCATTCGTCGGCAGCTGTTTCAAGTTGAATTTGAATATGAAACAACAATTTAATTATCTTATTTTCGATTGTTAAATATTGATCGATTAATAAATAATACTGTATCATTTGATATTTGTATTATACAGTTTACAAAATTTATTTCATTTCAAAATTATTAATTTGTACTACTGGTTACAAGTTAAATTATTTATTACAACAGAAGTAATCGAGCACAAAGTAAATTATTTATATAATAGTGTCCACTTACCGACAATCTTTAATAATAATGTTCGAGCGCTTTCGGATTATTAATCCATCCTCAGGAACAATGATATGTTATACATTACAGTTATTAACTTCACATATAATTAATTATATTGAATTGAATTTTATAAAAATATAAGTATATCAATTGATCGTCGAAAGGTAAAATAAAGTTTACGTTATCCATCATGTCGGTATGAAGGTCTCAATTGTTATGTTTATTAGTATGAAGCGCGTACAACATTACTATTAAAGATTGTTGGTAAATAGAAACTATTATATAAATAATTTATATATTAATACCAACGGGCCATGATTAATAAAATTAATTTAAATAATAAACCAAGTAAATGTTTTTGTGTGGGGTAATAACCGTCATCACTCTGAAGCTTGTAAATTGGTGGCGTGTTCTGCATATTACTCTCCATTTATATTAAAATGAAACAGAAGCTACTCGCTAGAAGAAAACAAAGAGAAATGTAGGGAAGAAAATAAAGATGTAGAGAAATAAGAAATAAATAACAGAATGAAATAAATTAATATCATCGTTAATTTAAAATAAGCCAAATAAATATATGTGTATAAGAGCATACGAAAAAAATATTAAAAATCAGCCCTCAATTTTGTGAAATAATTTTAGAGATTTTATTTTAAACTAGTGTATCCCGTCGCGACTTCTTACACAATATAGATGTAGCTTCACTCGCAATGCCTTTTTAATAGTAAACTTACTTTTTTATAAATAAACAATATTTAATCAACAATATTATATTTAGATTTTCATTAAATCCTGATAAAAAGGTAAATAAAAATGTTTATGAAAAATACTGAAGGAATATATGATAAACAATGAATTGTTGCCAAAAAATTTAAATAAAGGAAAACCAAAAAAAGGAAGATAAGAAAATTGAACAATATTTGTTAGACCAATCCATTTTGTGAATGAATTAAAATAGTTCAATATAAAGTGCAATAAAGATAAACAAAATATTTATTAATATCCCAAATATAGCATTCCCATCGCGGCTTCGCCCGTGCTCTATGGTTACTTGCGCTTCCCGTCACGGTCAAAGGTTCGCTTCGCTCTCCCTTCCTGTTTTCTCCCGTTTCTCTTTCCGTTGTTTCCCTTTCCCCTTCCTCTTTTTTTCTCTTTTCCCTTTCCATTTCCTTTTCCTGTTTTTACTTTTCCCCGTTTTCCACTTTTTCTTTTTTCCATTTTCTCCTTCTTCACTGTTTACCCTCTTCCCTATTTCCCTTTCTCCCTTCTACCCCGGTTTTCGATTCCAGTTGGTTTTCGAAGAATTTCGGTATAGGGTCATTTTGCTGATAAGCAGAAATCATGGTTAAATTCTTTAACACAAAAATTAAAATTCTTTAAAACAAAACCTTTTCCGGACATATGTGCATTATGAACTTTTATCATTATTTTAAACAGAGAAATACAGCTGTAAAATTTAACGTCATTCTTCTTGAGCACTTGCAAACTCATTCTGTCGCTCTGCGCGCGCAGACGATGTATTAATATTACTTATTTGACAGATGTAATGAATTAATTCATTTTTATGCTTTACCTGCGCTTTTAATTTCAACCAATTTTTTTTGGATCTGACATCTTCAATTATTTGCTTTACATATTCTAATTTTTTAATTACATTTTAATTAAATTATTTATTTATTTTAAATTTAATTTATTATTATTTTATTTAATTTTAATTAAATTTATTTAATCCCCTTCCTCTTCCCGATTTTCATTTCCCCTTCCTCTTTCCATTTTTATTTTTTCTCTTTTCTCTTTCCATTTCCTTTTCCCGTTTTTCATTTTCCCCGTTTTCCCCTTTTACTTTTTTCTACTTTCCCATTCTTCCCTTTTTAGCTCTTCCATTTTACCTTTTCCGATTTTTTCCTTTCTCCTTCTTCCGCGCGCGTAAATCGGTCCAGTAGTTTTTTATTCAATAGCGGACACACATATCGGAAACATTGCAATGGAATCGTAAAATATTTACTATAGCATATGCTGCTTTTACGTCCAACAGATAGTGCTGTTAACAGGAAATTAAATTTTTTATTGATTTGAACCCCGTAAAATCAAAATTTCGCAAAATAATTTCTTAATGCATGTCTACTTAAAGATAAGAAGGTATCCTGAAAATTTCAAGTCTCTACCTATAATAGTTTTGGTTGTACCGTTAGTCAGTGAATCAATCAGGACATTCTCTTTTATATTTTAAATTAACAAATATGGTATTTAATTATTAAAAATAATTATTATTTAATAATTAATTATTGATTTAATAATTAATATTTATTATTTATCTATGTATAAAAAAGTATTTTTTCAGACGAATTGTAATTTTAATGGATACAATTCATAAGTAATTTCCGTCATATGTTCGATTTAAACTATATTGCAAATATATATTTTTTTAATTATTGGCAATGGTTGATATTTATTCAGTTCTTTTCGCTTTGCTAAGGAGATACTTTCCTTTCTCAATAATGTTTATTAAACGAAATAATTCTAAAAAATTATTTTTCTTATGTAACTATTTTTGTTCCTTTAATATGAGAAAACTGGTTTTTTTTTCTCTTTAATGCAGTACCTGGGCCAATCTTTATATTTAGAACACATTCTAATGATCTTAGAAATTGGCAAATAAGTACATTTTTACGCTAAATGTAGAAATTTATATTACGAATATATATATATACAGTTTAATAAAATAAATTCAAATCTTTTTTTTCCATAATTTTATGAAGAAGCCATTATCATTTACAGAAATTATTTAATGTGAACGTAGACAATATTCGCGTGATCAGAATGAAACGGAGTATTCCTGCCAGCGTTTATTTTTTTTATGAAAAAATTAAAGTAAATATGAGTTTTGGCAAAAGTTGTGACTTACGATAGAAATGAAAGATGATTTGAGCGGTGGAGGAGTACGAGTCATTCCATAATCAAAACATCATATCGTACCTGTAAAATAAACATAGAAACATATGTATTGCTATTACGATTTCATTTTAAAAATTTTAACATTACATGGTTACACAACAACAATACACACATACACAAACATTACATATATATACATATACATTAAATACAGAACAAAATACACATAGAAGGACCCACTCTAGAAATGATATACGCCAAGAAAAATGCAAACCCTGTCAACAATAAAACAGACAGCCAGATTAAGCAACATGTATGTTAATTTAATTTTTTTTAAATCATATATTTATGTTGTAAATTTAGTTTTAAGGAAAATAATATTTAATGTTTGTAATTTTTGAGAAAATTATGTGCATTGTAAAAGTTTCAAAACACAGAAAATAGCAATCAGGCTATATAAAAATATATATATAATTATCTAAAGATAAGATGAGTAAGGGGATCTATTTCAATAAGGATGGGGACAAAATATTCTTATCTAGCATAAGTAGATCAGTTAATTTCTTAGTATGCAAGAGAATTCTGTACGTGTGTTTTTTGTCTTCAGTTATTTGACTGGTTTGATGCAGCTCTCCAAGATTTCCTACCTAGTGCTAGTCGTTTCATTTCAGTATACCCCCTACATCTCACATCCCTAATAATTTGTTTTACATATTCCAAACGTTGCCTGCCTACACAATTTTTTCCTTCTACCTGACCCTCTAATATTAAAGCGACTATTCCAGGATGCCTTAATATGTGGCCTATAAGTCTGTCTATTCTTTTAACTATATTTTTCCAAATGCTTCTTTCTTCATCGATTTGCCACAACACCTCTCAATTTGTCACTTTATCCACCCACCTTATTTTTAACATTCTCCTATAGCACCGCATTTCAAAAGCTTCTAATCTTTTCTTCTCAGATACTCCGATTGTCCAAGTTTCACTTCCATATAAAGCGACACTCCAAACATACACTTTCAAAAATCTTTTCCTGACATTTAAATTAATTTTTGATGTAAACAAATTATATTTCTTACTGAAGGCTCGTTTAGTTTGTGCTATTCGGCATTTTATATCGCTCCTGCTTCGTCCATCTTTAGTAATTCTACTTCCCAAATAACAAAATTCTTCTGCCTCCATAATCTTTTCTCTTCCTTTTTTCACATTCAGTGGTCCATTTCCATCTTCATTATTTCTACGACATTTTATTACTTTCGTTTTGTTCTTGTTTATTTTCATGCGGTAGTGCTTGCGTAGGACTTCATCCATGCCGTTAATTGTTTCTTCTAAATCATTTTTACTCTATGTGTGTGTGTTTGTGTTTTTATCATTATTATTCTCACAAACATAGGGGCTCCAGAGAGCCTCCTGGCTAGACGGGAAGGGCGAGTGAAGCGAACTCTGGCTAAATATTCCCTGACCTTGACGGAAAACGCAAACTCTATATAGCGCGGGCGAAGCCGCAACGGGGATACTAATATATCCGTGTGTTGTGTGTGTATATATATATATATATATATATATAGAGAGAGAGAGAGAGAGATTGAGAGAGTGAGAAAGTGAAAACTTAAACATTTTGACCTCATATGATACAGAACTATTTGTTCATTTATTCGTTACATATTAAAAGTACATTCATCCGATAAATATATATCTATCTATTAAATAATAGGCCAACCAAAATAAAAAATGAACGCAAAAAAATGTTATCATGGGTACACCCGCAAATATTTACGTGAATCCGTCTTTACAACCGATATTTGGAGGATGCGTAGACGTTGATGAACAAAACAAAAGTAATTTCTCTTAGAAAATTCATTCTTTTTATAACTGTAGAAATTTTTCTATTATTCACCGCCCTTTTGGAGGTTGAATATTCTTTAGAGATGTTTATATGTTGATTTAAAATTACTTTTACTAAAACCAATGTAGAGGAGTTTGTTATCGGTTCTACATCTTTGAGAAACCATAATCATGATCAACGTATTCCTAGCCATATTAAATTTTCAAGAATGCATTTTTGAAGTATCTATTTCTGTGTAACCATTTAATATTAAATTCATATTCTTGATTGATTATCATCTTATAAAAACTTATGTAGACAAATCTAACATTTCTCCATAATTTGTTTTGTTATTACTACTGACAGATTACTGTTATTACTACTAACTGTCATCAGTATTCCAGACATCCTATCGTCATCGAAATCTCCAACGCAACAGCTGATTTGAGCCATCTCATCACACAATTGAGTTTCTGCTGGATGCCTAGGCACTTGGGGTTTCCAGATAATGAACGTGCAGATTCCGCTGCTCAAGACGTATGTAGTCAACCCTCTTTCACTACTCGGGTTACTACATCCGATTTCATTGACTGTATAAAACAACATTTCGCGCAAGGTGGCAAGGTAGATGACTGGATTGCCACAGTAGATAACAAACTTCGACATTTCGGAGATTTCGTGGGAGAAATCCCATGGGATTTCTCCCACGGGAAAATTCGCCGAGACGAAGAGGTTCTCTGCCAATTGCAGATAGGACATACGAGAGCTACTCACGGGTACCTAATGTCAGTAGAAAATCCACCACTATGCGTACCATGCAACTGCCGCTTGACTGTCACCACAATCTTGGAATTGCATATGTTATGCGGCCTTGCGTCGTAAATTTAAATTGTCCAGGAATTTTTGTCAAATCCTGGGCAATAATAAAGAAGTTTTGGACCGGCTGTTTTTATTTCTAAGAAATATTAGTACTTTACATTAAATTTGTTTTTCTTTTTACTGTTTTGAATTTCACGTAAAATTTTTATTCTTTCTGTTTTCCGAGAAGGAGGTTTTTACACTTCTCTCGGCGTTCGTTAAATTTATTTTTGTTTTATATATATATTAAATAGTTGTTCCTTTTTTTAGAATATTATTTATTTTTAAGTGTTTTATCTGTGATAGTAATTATAATTAATTTTTTAGTATGTTAGTTGTAATAATAATAGTTGTATGTTTTTGTGTTTAATATTTTAGTTTAAGTTATTTACTTTATCTTTGTTTTTAATATGTTAGTTTAAGTTTTTATTTTATTTTAATTTTTGATGTTTTATTAGATTTTATATTTTCTTTCTATATTTTATATTTTTGTTTTCCGGGCAGTGATAACATAAAAATATTTTTTGCAAAAAAAAAACCTGTCATCAGCGTAAACTATGTGAAATGTATTCGGCTATTCGGTGGCGTGTAGTTTCTTTCGCTGTCTAAACGCTGTAAATTGTTCATTCATATGATGGAACCTTTCACGATTCGTCTTGTTGTAATCTACTCTCCTATGCCTTGTAGTCTGATTTCTGATTGTACTTAATTCGCATATATTAAGGCACTATGAAATATTAAAAAAAAATTGCGCTACAAAAATCTCACAAAACGTATTTTATTATTATTAATTACTCATTGTTATAGTATGTATGAGTTTTTCCTTCTGTTTAACGTGATTTATTTCAGTTGGACAATAGTCATTTACAAAGCTTATTTGAAACTGAATATATTATGAAATTCAATCATAACTTGCAAAACGCGTGTGTTCGGTGAAGTTAAATAGTAGCTACGAAACTGGTTTTACATAAATCTTGCAAATATCATATTTAAAACGGTATACATTTTGTAATGTGTGTAAATTTAAGACTCGAGTCTTACTAATATTTTCTTTCATCGAAATTTCGTGCGTGGGAATACTCTATTTTTGTGATAATTCATTAAACGTATTCACGTCGAAAAATATAGTAGAATTATTTTTCTGTCCTTATTGATTTCTCTAGCATGCTTCATGAGGTATTTCTCGTATAATCTCTTGGATGTTTGTGTGTTTGAATTTTATTTTCTCTTTTAATCAAATTTTTTGTTTTCTGCTTTCTGTTAAATACTTTCAAACATTTTTTAAATTGCTGTAATATTTTTAGACGCAAAGAATCTTTGTTAAAAGAAATGAAAAATTAATTTAAATCAAAGAATTCTTTTAATCGTGAAGCTTGAATATATTAACTCCGTTTGAATATATCTGTGAATATATTATATAGAAATAGAACTTATAAAGAATTTAAAAGTTTTGTTTAAATACTTGAAACCGGTGCGAGCATTTTCGAGTTATGATTGTTTCATTAAAAAACTTTGGTAAGAGATTCGAATGTAACGGAGTCGCATAACTCATTATATGACGTAACACAATGGTTTACTTTATGTCATTACGCAACTATTTTTTTTATCTCATTAGATTTTCTCGGGTTTGATCCGTAAAACCATGATAACGGAAGGACGAAAAGGAATAATAAAACTAAGGAATAAATGAAATAATGCAGATTAAAAACATATGGAAAGAAATTATATGAATAAAATTATATTCCCTAATTATTGTTGTTAACGAAGCGATAGTTGGACTGCCGATATAGAAATAATAAAATAAGTACTGTAATAAGTAAAATAAATTTATATCTGTAATTAATTTCTGTTATTACAATAATAATTTAAAATTTAGTCGTTATGTATCGTATTAAATGAAAACATTTCGGTTTTTCAGTTCTTCCTTGTTACATTTTCCGTTATTTGTATAATTTTTATAAAATTAAATAATATTTTAGCTCTTTTTAGTTTAAGGTATACCTATAGTTTCAAACAAATATATACCTAGTTATCGTATAGTAATCTTCCTTAAATAAAAAAAAATTTAATAAAAATGTCCAATATACAGAGTAGTATACGTCACGGTAAATTTGATTAATCCGGTGATTATGCATAATTACCGGTTAATATGTATAATCTTCTCCAGTAATGAAGAATTTAATAAATTTATAGCAATTTATTACATATACCTTCTTTTATTTTTTTGTTAAAGAGGTGGGGAATCCCATTTACGGACGCTTAAGCAGTGTCGGGCTCGCTAACAGGTGTCGCACGTTGTTATTAATATGCGTATGTAAACCTGCGCACTACCGACTAAACCGCCACCCCTGGCTACCACCCTTCCTGGGACCGCTAACAAAGCATTCCTTCTGGAAGGGGGGTTACACGCCCACTCATACATTCATACGTCATAGTGCAATATCAACATAAACACATCAGTTACAGCAAAACAACAGCAAAGAAGAAACATCACCATACACCAAGATACAGAAACAGATATGAAAACTACATACTGCACACTACATAGTCACACTTTGTGACTTTCTTCTTCACAAAGAAGAAAGTCACACAATATCTGTGGGCGCCAACAGATACGGGATCGGAGTGTCCGCGGCCTCTTCACGTCAAGGCGACCCCCACTTGTACGAGGGATCCCCTAGTCGCTCACTCACGAACCTGTCCGCCCCCGCACTCTCCGACGCCGACTATTATTTCATGACTCCTCCCATGCTTGGAGGTCCCTCATCATGATTTTAACATACGTAGTGATCGCCTTCCAGTTTTCTTTCTTTTCTATCATTATGTCCATCAGCTCCTCAGGCTAGAACATCGCTTCCCTGCCTAGTACGTCAAGTAATTCTGTCCAAGGTCCTTCGTATCTCGGACAGTGGAAAAACACGTGATATGGCGTTTCTTCCTCCTCGCATACCGGGCAGTTCCGTTCATCGTCGAGGCCGTACTTATGAAGGTATGCTCTGTATCCCCCATGGCCCGCCATAAACTGGGTAAGGCAGTAATCTAGCGAGCCATGAGCTCTCCCTCGCCAGCGCCTTACATCTCTCACTAGGCGATGCGTCCATGTGCCTTTTGTGCTGCCGTCCCATCGTTCTTGCCACTTGTTCTCCATCTCCTCCGTCAGTGTACGTGTCCATCTTTTTCTGTCTGCGGAGGAGAGAGCCCAAGTTCACGTAATGTTATCCGTATTTCGATGACCAAATCTATCGGTAGGATTCCCGCAAGTACTTCTATCGCATCCTTCGACACGGTCCTGTATGCTGCGATGATTCTTAGGCAGCACCGCCTGTGTAAGGACTCCATCATGCCTTTGTACTTTTGGTACTTCGTTACTCCCCCCCATACCTCTGCTCCATAGAGTAGCGTTGAATAAACTACGCTTACAAGTAGTTTCCTCCTTGGCTGCTTCGGGCCATGGCAGTTCGGGAGAAGGGCAGCAACTAACTTCCTGGTTCTTTCAGCTTTTTCACATGCCTCCTTTACGTGTGTGCCGAAACGAAGCCGGGCTTCTATCCAGACGCCTAGGTACTTAACCGCCGGTCGTGTCACTATTCTTTGACCTTCTGGTGGTTTATTACATATACCTGTAATTTTACATATTCTCCATATTAACATATTTTAAATATTAAAATAACTCGATTATAATCAGTAATTAATGAATCTATAATTTAAATAAACAAAATATTACTGTTAATTAGTCGAGATTAGTGAGCGAAGAGAGCGTAGGTTTTTTTCGTGTGTAATCTCCCCGCCACCCCAAGCCGGATTCCCAATTAAGCATGAACTCAGGTCCAAGAGGTGCCTTCGCCTCAGGGTTTTTTTTTGTTTAACCTCCGGGTCCACCGTTAGGCATGCTTCGCGCCACGGAGGCCGGCAGATTGTTTGGTTCTCGGCCTCTTAGCTAAGATCAAAGTGTAGATTGTTTGGTTAGATTATGATAATCTAACCAAACATAACCTGCTTTCGGCTGGACGGAGCTTGATATCCCTAGTCCAGGACCGGATGAAAACCCTATGCGAATAGTTAAATAACTAGTGAACAAGGCGCCGATTAAAATCTTGAGGGTGCTGAACGTCATAGTAGAGTATGACTACAGTCCTCTAGAAAGGAAGAAATTCCGGCTAGTCTTGTTGAAGAAGCTGGGACTGGACGCTTCACCGACCGCTTACCGGCCCATTTTCTTGACCAACGGCCAATGCCAATTGTTCAAGAAGATTCTTGACGCCAGACTTCGTCAAAACATTGAAAACAGAGGTGGGCTGTCATATAAATTATACGGCTTTAGACGTGAAATGTCAGCCCCTGAGGCGGTTGGTAAATTGGTTCGCATGGTTAACGAGGCAGCATCCGGTACCTGGCGCACAAGGAAGGTTCCTGTCGTCGTTCTCTTGCCTTTTTGGGGCTCTCAAAGATCGAGGGATTGACAATAACCATGTTAAAAGATCGAGACCCTTTTTGGAGGCAAGGCATCTAGTCCGAGGCCCCTAGGGGCCCAGGACAATCGCCTGGGCTGTGCTATGCTTCACGGCGAATCCAGCCCAGGGGGTTAGGGAAACAAGTTAAAACAAAACAAATATAACCTACTCTCGCTAACCTCGTCTAATTAACTTGTACTATAATAATTAACTATAATATACAAGTAATGTATGTTATTCTCTTACATTAGAGGCGATTAATCATATTCACCGGTAATTATGCATAATCACCAAAAATTTACCGTATATATACTAGCTTGATGAAATCTGAAGAGTGCGGATTTAAAAATTGGCCTCCATCTAAAAAATAGCAGTTATAGCTAATTATCCGCTATCGTTGTCAAATAACAGTGGCAGTAGTTATTTTGGTTGAGGTGCCACCGTCATACTTCATAGAAAATCAAAATTTAAAAAAACCCGAAGACGGTTTTAAATATTTTTTTGAAGAGTATTTGTAAATCTGTATCTAGTGAATATCTCGTTTCTTTTAATCGGAAATGAGGGAATTTTCAACTATTGTTTTTCACCCCTTTCACTGTAAAATTTTGAAAAATCTAGAAATTAGTTTTTTAAATATTTACATGAAAATTATACACACCAAAAATCAAATTGATGTCTTCACTTAATACAAATTAGTCACGTATAGCCACTTAACACAACAGCCACTTAGCCAGTTGTAGCAGTTTAGCCACATTCACTTAACACAATTTAGCCACCATTAATACACTTATAGAAAAATAGCCGAGTTTAAAAAAAAAATCAATAATTCTTATCAACTGTAATCAAAATTCCCTCCAAAAAATTGTTTTACACAAAAATTGTTTTAATTTTTATGATCTGTTATATTTATGTTTATCTATACAGCTCCGACTAGTAAATCACAATAAATTGGATTTCAATTAAAGGGAAAGGATCATCCTTTTAAAATTAAAAAAAAAAATTGAGTAAATAATTTTTATTGAATTGATTCTCCCTTAAGAAGTAAAAAAAATTATAACAAAAAGTATTTATTTTCAAGTATTGTAGTAAATTTTTGAGCTTTTGTTTTTGCATATTAATTTTATTTTTCAATTTTTATCCTTAACAAGTAAAAAAATATTCTCTTAAAAAGAAGGGGGGGATTAACCTGTTTTGAAAATAATCTAATACTTAAATCTAAAATTTTAGTCAATTATAAGGTAATAAGCGCATAGCGTGATGGCACTAACATTGTTCAGTATGCCATCGGTTAAAAATCCGTTTTATTTCGGCCAGTTTCCCACAGAATTTTAATGCGATTTGTATTGTTTAATTTTATTTGTATAAACAATGGCTCGACTTGCCTAAGATTCTCAGACGCATGTTTTGTAAAACTACTAATAACATAAATGATAGTTGCAGTTTGTGGTTAATTCGGAGTTATAAGTAGGTCATATTTTCTATATGTTTTTTCTTGATTATAAACATTTTTCTTTATTCCTTCATTATTTCAGTAAAATTAAACCTAAAGAAGTCACGCACATCCGCGCGCGCGCGTGCGCGCACACAACACCCTACGTTCTCCAATCGATTTGTATGTTAAAGTCATTAATATTAAATTTAGTGTAAAATCGTAAACTAAACGTTTAATTTGTTAATGAATTACTTTGTTATTACACTGTTCACTTGTTTGTTCTTTTAATACATTTTTTCCTGTTTAGCTTCCGTTGTTTAGCGGAATCACCATCAGGTGTTACTTCAGAGGATGATATGTATGAGTGTAAGTGTAGTGTAGTCTTGTACAGTCTCAGGTCGGCCATTTCTGAAATATGTGGTTAATTAAAACCCAACCACCAAAGAACACCGGTATCCACGGTATAATATTCAAATTCGTAAAAAAGTAATTACCTTTATTAGGATTTGAACGTTGGAACTGTCGACTTCGAAAATCAGCTGATTTGTGAAGACGCGTTCACCACTAGACCAACCCGGTAGGTTTGTTCTTTTAATACTTATTAAAAGTTAACTTAACCGAACTTAAAATCAGTATCTCATTAAAAACTGTAATTTTATCTTTGTTATTCTTCTGTAACTTATATAGTATTTTGAGTAGATTAATTTTATATTTTTCATTTTTTCCTATGATCAGTTTAAACATTTTTCTTCTAATTTTTGATAAAGAAAGTTGCTTTAATTATACAGAGTTTATCACGACGTTTTCCTGGGACTTTCATAACCTATTATACTCATGAAAATAATGAAAAAAGTACATATAAACATACGTCTTAAAGTGCTTCGTTAATGAAATATTTTGCTCGGATCTCAGTTACCCCGTTGAAATGAGATCGTACTGAAATTTTTAGGACGTTAATTAAGGGGAAGAATTAGTGATTTCTTATGATGTTTGACATTAAAAGTCGAATAAAAATATGTAAAAATAAATAAATAAATATATATATATTTGAAATTTTATTAAACTATATAAAGAGATTCCATTAAACTCTATATAAATTTTATAACTCTAGAACTAAAAAGTTCTTGCGGTACTTAAATAACCTATTCTGCTGATGCAAATAATGGAAATAGTTTATTTATAAACATACGTCTAAGACGCTTCCTTTGCGAGTTACGGCTACTGAAAGATTTTGCTCAGATTTCAGCTACCCTAGTGAAATGAGGTTGTATTGGAATTTTTAGGACGTTAATTAAAGAGCAAAATTAGTGATGTCTTATGGTTGTTGAACTCAAAAATCAAATAAAGTAGGTCCAATAACCGTATATGCAGTAGTTATTGAAAAATATGGGGTGAAAACCATTAAATTGGGGTATAAAACACTGTTTTTTTTTTTTTTTATGTTTGACGTAAAATAACTTTGTTAAAAGGGTAATAAACACATAAAAATTTTAAACTAATTTTTAGAAAATTTAATTTTGAACAAAATGGTGTAAAATAAGTTGAATAAAAAAAATAAAAGTTAACAAAACACGATTTTTACCTCAATTTATTATTGGTTTTCACCTTAGATTTCTCAAAACCTACTGCAGATACGGTTTTATGACCTATTTTATTCAATTTTTAAGGTTAAAAACCGTAAGAAATCATTAATTCTGGCCCATAATTACGTTCTAAAAATTTCAGTACCACTACATCTCATTTCACTAGCCGTAACTCGCAAACGAAGCATTTTAGAACATATATTTATTATGAACTTTTTCCATTATTTTCACGGGTAGAATAGGTTATTAAAATCCTGGGAAAAGTTCGTGATGCACCATGTATATTCTAATTAAATCAGAATTGCTCAAAATCGTATTGGTTTTTAAGAAAGTAAATCATTTTTTTTTTTTTTAAATTATAATTACAAATAATCAAAATTCATTTTTTTTAAACAAATTAAATTAACAGAATTAATACTTGGTTCTCTTTTTTTATCTTCCCTCCCGTTATTATTTTTTTTTTTTTGCTTGATAAATTTATTAATTAGTTTACCACAGAAACGTTTTGAAGCATGGACCTGGGAGTGTATAAGTGGAATTTTGTTGTGTATGAAAAATACCATGCTTGACCGGGATTCGAACCCGGAATTCTGATTTAGCATCACCACCTACTCTCCTCACACTTCCAGGAATCTTAGAGAACGAACCTCACATCTTTTCAATTTTATTTTAAATTAAAATTACAAAAATTACAAAATTTTAAATTTAAAAAAAATCAATTTTTATGAAGAATGTGTATGAATGTGTATGAATAATTACACGTACATTCTTTATGTATTTAGTGAAATCATATATCGTTAATAGTGAATTAGTCATAGAATATTCCATCCAAACAAATCATCCATACTAAGAAAAAAGATTTGTTGGATTATTAAGAATTATTTCAGACGTAACAGCCCACTAAATTTTATATGAAAACTCTTCCCAATTCAGGCTGATAAAAATCATTTAAAAATAATTGTTGTTTAAATACATCATGTCAGTGAAGCAAAATGAAAACAAACTCGGGTTGGTAATAATAACACTATCGAATTTATTAGCCGATAGCATAATGTTTTTCATTAAACTGATGATTTGAAAATTGGCAGTTAAAATTGGGAAAGAACGTTCCCTTGGTTATTATTTTTATTTGAATAATTTAATTTATCCTGCTCGAATGAATCAAATAATAGGAGAGAATCTACATAAAAGAGTTCACTTGAAATGTCTAGTGACAGACAATTTATTCACTTTCATACTATTTAATTTTCTCCATTTTTTTTATGAGATTTTAATTTTTCATTGTTATTTATAATTACATTTCCTCATTCATTCTCTGAAGTAATTCCTTACGATGGTTCCGGAGGCTAATCAGAAAAAGAGAGAATTATTGTTGTAAAAATATTTCTCTCATTTGGATAAAATGCCATAAATTTTTATATGTAATTTTTGTAACAGTAGGCGTTAAAGCAACATAAATATAAATAAAATAGAATTTTAAAAGTAATAATAATAAAGTAAGCAAAATAATACTAAACTATTTACAACGATTAACATTTTTTTAATAAAATGTGGTTGTTTATTTTCTTTTAAGAGGTCATTAAATTGTGCCGCAGACTCTGGTTTTGAACCAGATTATTTCTTCATAACTTCTGCTAAAAGTTTAGATTAATAAAAAGTTAAAAATAATTTTTTTTTAAACTTAAGAAATGTAATTATTATTCACGTGGGACTTGGAAATTAATTAAAAATCCAGTAAATATTCACCAGGATGTACGTTCCGTCAAAAGGGCCTTCCATGAACTCAATTTATATTACACTAGAAAGTAAGCGTACGGCTTTCGGGGGAAAAAAATCACCAGTATGGTTTTCAATGACGTTATGATCCCAATGAATTTTTTTTCAAACTATTTAATTGTTATTCCTTTTTGGTTTATGCAGAAGAAGAAAATCGAAGGCAAGAAAGAATGTATGGAGAGTCCATCCTGAAACCTTAAGGAAAATATGTTTAATTAAACATTTAATCGACGATGAAACAAAATTTTGCAAATGCTTCCCTTTAACACAATGTTCATTCAACGTATTGCAAGTATTAAAGATGGAGTTTATTTGGCTTATAAATTCTATTAATTAATTAATAGAAAATGGATCTTCTCCTATACCGTTATGGGTCATCATTTTAACAGCCGTAGCAATTAACAATCATTTGTGTATCAGCTATAAAATAATTTTCTGTTAGTGTTTCTAAATAGAAGATTTATTATAGAATAATTTATATTAGACGGTGGTAATATGAATTGTCTGACATAATATAAAACACGCTTGTAACATCGGTTCCAGTATTGCCCAGAGAATGGAACTGACACCGTTTGGTGCGTGTGTAAATCAGGCCCAATACATCATTTAACGTCCAAAGAACTTTATATTATTGGACAGTATTGATTCTATCATAGCAGAGTTAATGTTAACCTCCACCTCTTTTAGTCTTGGATATGATTCGGAGTATTTACTAATATTTTTTAATATTTCTTCTTAACTCTACTGTTCTTAACATTGTTTCTTACCAAACTTCAGTTTTCCGTTAAGTGAAAGGCGGAAATGCAGAAATGCCAAACAAAATTAGAAATTATCTATAATTAGACAATTATCTATTACTACCTATTATTAGGTAATTATCTATTATTATTCATAATCAGACAGGAAAAAAGGTACACTTAAAAAAGAAACCCGTTTTTTAAGCTAAAAAATTATTATAGCTGAATTCACAATATTATAGTAGAATTTGTGTTCCACTGACGATTCCAACGACACCAAATTTATTGATAAATTTTTGTCAGATTCCGGAATGAGTTTCAAAACAAAAAAAAACTTCAGTTTAAAAATTGTTTAATCGACCAGGTATTCAGTACAGTGATAAAAAACAATTAAATGAACAACATATGCCAATATAAAATGTTTAAGGTCGTTGTTTATTTTTTTATAGTTGTATAAATCTTACTATTTTGATTACACAGGAAAAGTCGCATTTATTCTATTTTAACGCCAATAAAAAATAAAAAAAAAATGGAAAACGACACTGAAATAATGTTTTATTCATTCTTTGCTGAAAATCTATAATTAAATTGTTTTACTCGATTTTTTTTTTTCATGACAAATTATAAGGTCAAGTTATTTGGCGCTTGGTACCATATATATATATATATATATATATATATATATATATATATATATATGATGCCTTGAAATTTTAATTAATTCGGTTCTGTGGTTTTTTTAAGTGATACCTGGACAAAAATGTCATCCTGATAACAATCAATTCGCTTCAATTTGTATAAAAATGAAACACGAGTTATGTTTTTTTTAAGAAAGTACCGTTTTAATATATTTCCGCTGCAGCGCGGCTGTCGCCGTTTTGCGCATGTGTACTGAGTAATTATATCAACTGGCTTGGTACAGACGCCATTACGTGGTTGTTAGTTTTTAATTACAGCTTCCTGTGAGTTTTTAAAATGCCTATGACTACAGACAATACCGCCAATTATGAAACGCAAGCTGTAATTCATTTCTTATATGCAAGCGGTACGACAACGGCCGAAATTCATTGAAAGATTAGTTAGGTAGATGGGGATAACATTATGTCCTACGGTACGGTAAGTAAATGGGTTAGGAAACTTAAAGTGGGGCGTACAAACGTACGCAATATGGCATTGCGACCGACTGTCATAATGATGAACTGGAAGAGAATTAAAAGATAAGTCCATGAGGGTTTACGATTTATTACACCACTATGTAATGAATTTCCTTTAATTTCACGATGTGCTGTCTATGAATTTGTGTCGGAATGCTTAAATTATCGGAAATTGTACTCACGCTGGGTCAAAAAATGCTGACTTCAATTGCACATAAACAAACGTTTAGCCAGTGCTTTGAACATTTTCATGAGATACAGCAATGAAAGCGATCCGTTTTAAAGCTGAATTTTTACTGGTAACGATAGATGGGTGTCACACATTACATAGAAATCAAAACAACAGTCCACGGAATGAAAATATTCACCATCTCCCAAGAAAGTGAAGTTCAAGCAAACAATTACAGCCCGGAAAATCTTGTGCAGAGTGTTTTGGAAAAATCAGAGACTGTTGCTTGTTTTTCTTGGAATGAAACTATAGATATCGAGATATATTGTGAGATCTTCTGCGTCGCGCAATCCAAAACAGAAGGCGTGGCATGCTCAGTGCCGAAATCGTGCTGCTTAACGACAATATAGACACACGTGGCTCATCGTACCCAATTTCTCATAACTTCATTTGGCTGGGAACAAACTGATCAGCCACCATGTTGTCATCACTTGGTCCCAGTGACTACCAATTTTCCTCCATCTAAAGAAGCAACTTGGCGGTCAGCGTCACGATGACGAAGATGTCTAAACTGAGCTGTTCAGTAATGGTTATCTTCTCAGGCGGCAGGTTTCTATAAAGCTGGAATCCATAAGCTGATCACATGATACGACAAGATCCTTAATGTAAACGGAAGTTATGTAAAATTGTAGAATAAGATCCAGGTTTTCAAGTGAACATAAAAATTTTTCAAAAAAATCTTGTTACTTTTTATATCAAAAGAGTATGTAGTTAAAACCCGTACCTCTAAAAAGATTAAAACGTGATAGAACTATCTACTTGTATTAACTAACAAAAATTCGTACACAGGTGAATTGCGGTAAATAAAATTTGTATTACCGTCAACAGCATTCTAAATATAAAAACTGTTTATTATAATATTTGTTACAATAAATATTTACAATACATGTTCTGATTGCTAAATGTTTTTACCGGTGAGCATAATATTTTTTATTCATATTTGTACAATATACAATTTCATAACAATTTTACATATATTTTGTATTCATTTCATATACAATAACCATAAATAATCTATGGTACATTGAAAATTATCTTCTATATATTAAAATCAATGGGATGTCGACGAGTCAAGGAAACATACTATTGCTCTATGTCGGTGGAAGGACTTTCACATGATGAAACATTTCCTCTATCCTATATAATCTGAACCTATCTATCTCTGTCATTCATTGGCCGATATATTGCTGTCTCAACGGTTTCGGTAAGACAACGTTACAACATTTATTAAAGCACGCACTTGTACCAGATATTCCTGGTATGGATATAACACTTCCTTAAGCCGTGTGGTTTAAATTCAATTACTTGGAGATTAGTTTCTGTTCGTTAATCTTCTCCCTATTGCATGTTCAATTTGCATAAGTCTTGAAAAAAGTATTTATACATATATAAAACATTAAGTGCGTATTTTTTAAACAAAATTAATCATGTTTTTCTAACAAAATTATAAAAATAAATATTAATTATGAAGTAATTCAAATTATATTTAATTTTATTACGGTAATTTATGTAATCTTTACAGGAATTAATCAGATTTATGATAAATATAATTATGGCCAATTTTACGCTTATTGAGGTGGCTGATTTGGTGAATTATACCTCGCTCTTAATTTACGTTTTATGAGTAACGTAAACTAGTTACTTTTTTTTAATCCTCAGTGATTTGTTTCATATATTCTAATTTCTGTCTTCCTTTATTGTTTTTTACTTTCTAAATCTTCCTTTAGAATCAAATCCACTATACTGACCGTCATGTTAACTTAGCGAATGACTTCCTTGTATGATCTCGTGAAAAATAAACTGTGAACAGCTTACATAACCGGCTTCACTCTTCAAAGATATTTATTTCAAATTCACCATTGGGTATTTAAAAATCTGATGATGACCACACATGACTTCTTTTTACACCTATTAAATTACATAATATTTTATTTCATAAAAATCTTCAGTTTTTTCAGTCGATTGCAATCAGTCGGTTCAGTCTATTGGGATCAGAAGACCTCCTCTTCAACTAGATGTTACAACAGTCTTAAATCCAAAATTTCAACATCCTACGGCTAATCTTTTTTGAGTTATGCGAGATCACGAATTAAGTAAATAATTTCAGAAATCGGTTTCTACAAGTGTTCCTAAAAGTTCTGGCAATATCCATTAAGTTATTAGAGAGCAGAAAATATAAATTATATATAAAAAATATACATTTTGTTCAAATATATTTTGTTCAAAATAAAAAGTTTAACACTTCATCTTTTAAAATATAATTCGATAAAACTAATATTTACGGAAATTTTAATGATTAAAATTTTTTATTGGACGCCATTTTTTAATTTACAAAAGTAAAATTTTCAAATTTATTTATTTTTTTGGAAGATTTTGATGAACATATATTCATAAAATTTCATTAAAATATCTCAATCCGTTGTTAAGGTATAAATTTTTATTGAAGTTTAAATTTTGTCACTTCCTGATATACTCGGTAAAGACATTGCCGGGAAGGAGATAAAAAAAAATATGGGTATCGTGATGCCCAATGGGATCGAAAATCGACAAAATTCTGTATATATATATATATATATATTTTTGTCTTCAGTCATTTGACTGGTTTGATGCAGCTCTCCAAGATTCCCTATATAGTGCTAGTCGTTTCATTTCAGTATACCCTCTACATCCTACATCCCCAACAATTTGTTTTACATACTCCAAACGTGGCCTGCCTACACAATTTTTCCCTTCTACCTGTCCTTCCAATATTAAAGCGACTATTCCAGGATGCCTTAGTATGTGGCCTATAAGTCTGTCTCTTCTTTTAACTATATTTTTCCAAATGCTACTTTCTTCATCTATTTGCCGCAATACCTCTTCATTTGTCACTTTATCCACCCATCTGATTTTTAACATTCTCCTATAGCACCACATTTCAAAAGCTTCTAATCTTTTCTTCTCAGATACTCCGATTGTCCAAGTTTCACTTCCATATAAAGCGACACTCCAAACATACACTTTCAAAAATCTTTTCCTGACATTTAAATTCATTTTTGATGTAAACAAATTATATTTCTTACTGAAGGCTCGTTTAGCTTGTGCTATTCGGCATTTTATATCGCTCCTGCTTCGTCCATCTTTAGTAATTTTACTTCCCAAATAACAAAATTCTTCTACCTCCATAATCTTTTCTCCTCCTATTTTCACATTCAGTGGTCCATCTTTGTTATTTCTACTACATTTCATTACTTTTGTTTTGTTCTTGTTTATTTTCATGCGATAGTTTTTGCGTAGGACTTCATCTATGCCGTTCATATATATATATATATATATAGACTATATATATATATATATATATATATATATATATATAGTCAAATATTTTAATCCAAATCACAAATTTTTGGTCAACGTATTTTTAAGATATAAGGAAAAAACGTTTAGAAAGTATGTTGAATAACTGTCACACCCTGACTTAAAACGTTGGGATTCTAGAAATGAAATAAGATCTTTCATCCATACTAAAGCTCAGTTTTCTACTACAAAAATAAAATTGAAGATGGTGAAAATTCTCTCTACCCCTTTTTAGTTTTGTTCAAAGTTTAATTCTGTCAGTGCCGTATATATACAAATATTCTAGCTATTTGCCAATAATTTATGTTGAACCAGTCTGGAGATGTTAATGTATTAGATAGATAGATACTAATATAGCTAAACACAAGTATGTACGTACATACATTTTTCGGAAACTTTTGTTTTTTTAACACTTTTTAGGGTTGTGAAAGGTTCATTAAAAACCCGAATTTAAATTTTGAACCTAATTTTTCCAACTATTTTTTCCGTTTACAGGTACAGTTGCTAAGTAGAAGCAACAGAACTACTGTTGGGAAACTAAAAAAGATAGAAAAAATTTCTTTACACTGTTAGATTCAACATTGTTTTTTAAGAGGGGTAAAATGTATCAAACAACATTTTTTGTAGTTTTCCGTTTTCTTTTTATTATCATGAGTATAAAAAATATACGGTGTTTCATAAAATTCTAAAAAGAAATTGAATTTTATTTCGATCCTTATAAAAAAAAAGTCAGTGGTGATGAAAA
Organism: Lycorma delicatula; assembly: GCF_047948215.1. Lineage (NCBI taxonomy): Eukaryota > Metazoa > Arthropoda > Insecta > Hemiptera > Fulgoridae > Lycorma > Lycorma delicatula. The sequence continues at coordinate 77,069,466 of NC_134460.1, read as the reverse complement.
TAAGATAAAGATGTTGTTCATCTAACTCTCAATTACCACTCTGTCAAGACCAGTTTGTTTAATATATTTTTTAGATTCCCACTACTTGTTTTGCAAAAGAAATTCATCCCGAGATCTGATGAGTATTTTGACTATATATTTCTGGAATCGTTAATGCTTCACAACTTTGACAAATATAATTTGAAATCTTAGTAAAATGATAGGATGCGTGATGGGTGTGATATGAAACTATATTATAAATTTAAAAAGGGGTGCATGGGACGGCAGCTTTCTTTCAGATGTATGCAATTTTAACTGAACAATACAATAATAATGTTATGATAAGTTTTTAAGCATATTTATGATAAAAATGGCAGCTACGTAAATGCATTGCAGTAAGACTGTGTATTTGACCGACGATTTATAGAGACTAAATATTTTACGTTTATACTAGCAGGTACCTGCGGTTTCATACGCGAAGCAGTTTTAGAGTCTATAAATCACTAATATTACGTGTAAAATATTTCTTATTGTGATTTATAAATATCCAAGATACGAAGTAATAGATTCATCATTCACTGTCCTCGATATATAAAATCAATATTTGATCACATTATGCAAATAAAGAGCTCGCTGCTCTTGCTTATTCAAGAACATGCCACGTAAAATTATCCGAAAGAAACGCAAGCAGCTCGTAAATCTGCATCAGTTGTACGTAAATTTTGTGACTTATTGATGGTCATTTGCAAAACGTATTAACTGGAAACTGAAATCTTTTAAATTAAAATAGAAATTTATTTCATATGATTGGAATTCTAGGAATAAATACAGTTTTTCCTTTACCGCAGTCTGTTATAGTCGCTTCGATGGTATATATTTAAATTTTTAATTTAGTTCCATTACGAAACTATGGTGGCTTTAGATTTTTAACGAATACAATTGGAACGCCTAATTTTTATTTTAATGTGTCAGCTGGTATTCCTGATCTTGATAAAGAATTTAAAACCTCTATGTATGTTTTGTCTACAGATAGTACTCCCTAACTGCTAAAAATTATGTCAACATCTAACTATGTAAATAATGAAATTATATTTTCTATTTAATCGCTGATATCTCAAGGTCAATTTATCAAGTTTTGATAAATTAAATGCCAATATAGGATTGAATTTATTTATTTAACTTAAATTTACGGAAATCATTTAGTAGAACAAAATTTAATATATAAGTAAACGAAAAGTGACTAGAATACAACGACAAGGTTCTGGCTTAAATCTTACTGCAGAGTTATTGGAATCAATTTACTCCTAGACTTTTACTGGATGGTCATTAAAGATACTGGTGAAAGATTAATTAAATTTTTCCATAAATGCAAGCATATTCTGTTTAAATGACTAATTTGATTTAAAGTTAACAGGAAATGTTTCCTTTTGTAACAATCATGTGATTGTTACAAAAATTGCATGACAATATTGAAATAATTTAATTAAATCACTGTCTTTCATGATATAGCCTACTATTTTAATAATTTTCTTCTTTAAAAAAATATACAAATTTTAAAGGTTGAATAATAAATTTATTAATTTCATTAAAATATAATTGCAAATAATCTTCTAAGCTGTTAATCCATGTTCGTTTCATCTTTACAGTTGGACAAATACAGGATGGCGCATGAAACCCACCGGGTTGGTCTAGTGGTGAACGCGTCTTTCCAGATCAGCTGATTTGGAAGACGAGAGTTCCAGAGTTCAAGTCCTAGTAAAGTCAGTTATTTTTACACGGATTTGAATACTAGATCGTGGATTCCGGTGTTCTTTGGTGGTTGGGTTTCATTAACTACAAATATCAGGAATGATCGAACTGATACTGTACATGACTACACTTTATTTATACTCATACATATATATCATCCTCATTCATCCTCTGAAGTATTATCTGAAAGGTAATTACTGGAGGCTCAACAGGAAAAAGAAAGAAAAAGGATGGCGCAAGAAATGATCCAACATTTGTTTTGGCAATAATTATTTTGGTTAATGTGTTTTATGTGTTGGTAGAAATGACAGTAGTTCATGAATATTAGTTTCTTCTCTTTCCTAGTGCGCTGTTTGTGTATTGTTCCAAGATGGCTGACAAAAGAAGACTGATTGTTGAACAGCCCGTAAAGACTGTATTGTTTTTAAATGAAACAAAAGTGTGGTACACTTACACAAAAACGGGTTTGTTCCCCTTTTCGTACTTGATGGTCGCCCTCATTTAAAACAATACGTAGACTTTACGAAAGACTTAATAGTGATTGTTCAGTATTTGAGAGTAAGTGCAAGAGGCCTGCCGATGTTTCTGTCAGAGCAGCGTTGCTGAGGAGCACGGGCAAATCAACAAGAAAAGCAGCAGCATGATTTGGAATTTCTAGGCGATCTATGCAGCGAATTTTAAAATCGATTTGAATTTGTATCCGTAAAAAATAACAGTTTTGCCTAAATTAACGGTTGACAACAAACATCAAAGAATGACATTCTCTAAACGGATGTACCATGACATATTTGTTGAACATGTTTGGTTTTCAGATGAGGCATAATTTCACCTAGATGAGGTTATTAATAAACAACGATTGTTTTAAACAAAATGTGCGTTTTTGGGCTCTGAAAATCCACACGTGCTTCATGAAAAGGTCTGCATCATGCTCCCACAATTACGGTACGGGCCGCTTTCTAAGTCATGGGGCAATAAGGTCATTCTTTTTTGCACAGTGAACAATGAACGTTACCTAAATGTGCTGCTAATAATTTTTTTCTCCGCTTCCTGCAAAAGGGTTTCGATTAGAAAACGAATGGTTCATGCAGGATGGAGCCAGACCGCACACAGCTAATGTTGTTTTAGACTTACTGCATGAAACTTTTCGTGTAATCACGCGGAAATAATCCGTGTTGCGATTGATTTGAAATTGCTCGGAAATAATCCGTTTCACTTTTCTGTATTGCGATTGAAATAAGTATTTTTTAACAAAACCAAATGTTGGATCATTTCGTGCACCACTTTGTATATTTAATATAGCAGAAAATAAATGCCGTGATTGGCTGCCTAGGAGTCTTGAATTTATAATGCTTATCTTGAATTTTGTATCCGTGATACGGTATTTTTTTAATCATTCAATTAAACTCATTTTGGAGCAAGTATATGTTTTTGTTTAACCGTCTGTTTTGTGCGTAACAACGCGAAATTGTTTCTATCAGGGAACAACTTATAATCTTGAGGAAATCAAAAATTAAAATTTGTATTGTTAAAACTATAAAATATGATTTTTTTTAGTGATATAGAGCATCGTTTGGTTATTCTATTGAGTACCAGTACATTTATGTATTGTTGAATAATTCTATATATGTACTAATTTTTTTTTTTTTTTAATTGTTGAAGTAGTATAAAAAGTATTTTGAGTTTAATAAAAGATTTTTTTTCAGGAATTCTGTAAAAAATATACCTTCATGTATTTTAACTGGAGATAAAATTATAATATTTTATAAAAAGATAAATCGTACTGAAATATAATCTAGAAATAAATTTTGTGAATATCTTTTTTATGTTATTGTTATGCTACAGTATAATAGTATAAATTTTACAGAGTAAACCTAAAGTGGTGGGCTGGCTATTTGTTTTCGTATACCATGTGTCAAAATGAACAGTCAAAAAGAAGTGAAATGTTTCACAAATGTGAAAAAATATTGATTTCCCCTTCGTTTTCCTTTTGTCCGCCATTTTGTGTTTGTTAATGAGAGATGTATATCTAAGAGATCATTGAGGATTCGCAGCAATATTTCGTACACATATCTACTTTTTGAATTAAAAAAAAAACCTACTGTATAAACAAGTTCACAAATTTCTTAATGGCGGCCATGTCAATTTTTCAATCTTTTATATTTCAGTATTCCTCTGTTTTATCATATTATGGTTTTATGTGCAAAAATTTTAAGCATTTTATTGTGACCAAAATGACATGCTAGTTTTGAAAATTGGTTGCCAAATTATGACGAAAATAATTTTATCAGACATGGCCCGTTGGTATGATTATACAGAGTCATTCACGGGAACCGGATGTTTTTTAAGTGGGTTGTACTCGGGCGTTCGTGGTGGGAGGGGCACTTGGCTGGTGTCTGACGTTTCTTTTGTTCATAGCATTTACATTTTAGTCGTTGAGATGGAGCCGTAGACGCTAGACCAACGCCTGTACGTGTATGACAGTTTTGTGCGAAATGACGAATCCGTAACTGCTGTTTAGCGAGATTTCCGCCGTCAGTTTAATATTCATCGTAATGCAAGTGTCCCTTCTCGTAACACAATATTACGATGGGTAAACAACCTTCGAACAAGCGGTTCAATATTGAAGAAAAAACCACCGGGTCCCCGACGAACCGCTAGCACTCCGGAGAACATCGAACGAGTAAGGGAAGCCATTGACAGAAGCCCACGCCGCTCTATTCAGAGGCATTCAGCAGCGCTTCAAATGAGCACAAGTACGGTAAGACGAATTCTGCATACAGACCTGCATTTCCATCCTTACAAGATAGTCGTCGTGCAGCAGTTAAACGAGCAAGATTTCACGCAGCGATTACAATTTTGTCGACAAATGCTTACTGTTTTTGAAGAAAATGAAAATTTGTTATTGTTAATGAGTGACGAAGCCCATTTTCATCTGAATGGCTTCATCAAAAAACAGAATTGCCGGGATCGGGCAGAAAGAAACCCACATCAGCTTAACGAGAGACCACTTCATAGCCCAAAGGTGACTGTCTGGTATGCAATAGGAAAGGTCGGTATATTATTTTTAAGAAAATGACGCTGACGTAACTGTAACAGCTGATCGTTACATTGCGATGTTGAATACGTTTTTCATCCCCGAGTTACGAAACCGGGGAATCGATTTTCAAAATGTGTTATTCCAGGAGGATTGAGCTACAGCGCACACAGCGAGGGCAACGATGGCTGTTCTCCGTAACTTGTTTCCGGGACGGATCTTTTCCAGATTCGGTGACATTCCTTGGCCCCCTCGGTCCCCCGACTTGAGTAGTTGTGATTTTTTTTCTGTGGGGGTTTCTGAAATCGCGTGTGTACGGCAATAATCCGCGTACATTGGAGGACCTAAAGATCGCAATTCGTCATCACGTCACCCAGATTGATGTAGACATGCTGCAAAGAATTGAGGCCAGTTACCGTGAAAGGCTACAACAATGTATTGCCCAAAATGGACATCACTTGCCGGACATAATTTTTTGTTCATGAGTAAGTAACAAATGCTTTGATTTAACAAGTGTTTCAATACCAATAAACCTTTTTTAAAGTAAATATTCAATTTTTTATGATTACTTTAAAAACATCCGGTTCCCGTGAATGATCCTGTACAACAATAATAATTTATAAAAAAAACCACTCACCAGCAACTTTTTTATATGTTTTCAAGTACTTTGGGATATCAAATCCATCTTCAGGAAGTCAAAATACTTTATTATTAAAGTATACTATTATTCTTAAAGTAAAAAAACTAAAACTCATTCATCGTATATAATTCGTTATGTAAAATGTAAAAATGTACAGCAGTGGTCGTCATGTTTTAAAAAATTATGTCTACTTAGCGTCCAGTCACAATAAAAGTTTCCACCGTTATGGTAAAATTGAATGCAAACGGCGTGGTCAACCCATTCTATAGTTATAGTTCAGAGCTTGCCTATACAATATATCACTGTCAAATCTTGTTTGTTCATTCGTTAATTTATTATTATTAACATATATATAGTATATAGTATTTTTCTAAGCTATTAGTACCTAGTATATTATTTAAAAAATCAAGAATTTCAATAAAATTTTCCGGATAATAATTATGTTTATTGTCGATAATGTGTTTGGGATTTGGTATCCGAAAGTACTTTAAAACACATAAAAGAAGTTGTTGGTAAGTGGTTTTTATAAATTATTATTATGACGAAATTGTATGGCATAATTTTTGGCCAGATTTTATCTCCTTCTGTATTAAATCAGGTATTTGATTTTATAGGCGGATAGAAGGAAAAGGCAAAGGGGAAATCGTGATTTTTTTGCAGAAAATTTTTTGTTCAGTTTGACGTGTACTATCCGAAAATGTTAGCCCGCCCACCATTTTAGGTACACTTTCAAGATATCTTTTGAGTAATTTTTTTAATGTTTAATTTTATTTTTAAATTGTTTTATTTTACCAACTAACTTAAATGATAAGAAATATAGTTTAATTTTTTGTAAATAAAAAAAAATAATAAGATGTCATGTAATGAAAATTGATCATAAATAAATTGTTTCGGATTGCTCATTTTTGTGCATTACAGTTTTTTATAGTCTAGTAAAAATTTTTAAACTGTGTTTACTTGTTGGGTATTCATTTTTTTGTAAACAAACAAATCTAAGCTGTTCACGAAAATTAAGTGTAATAAATAATCAAGTCTTTTTCGAGATTTAAATATGTAATGCTAATTAATAAACTTGTAACGGTAATAATTTATGTTTAAACAATATTAATCGTGTTTTTTCTTTCTTTAATTTTTTACTTTTGACCTTTACCGGTGATGGTTTAATGATGAACTGACATCCAGGGTTTCCCTACCCCGTTGTAGTAAGTATTATAAAACAGAGATAGGTCAAACAGTCTATACTATAGGGGATATTTTCCTCTGGGAAATTTCTTTTTGGCATTATTCCCTTAGAATCTTCTTTAACATTACTTTCTTCCTCCACTTATTTCACTCTTACTGTTATCCTTATATCCTAATAAAAAAAATCTAATCTTTTTCTGCCGAATACTTTATTCACCTATCATATAAGTTATCTAGCCAGCGTTGGTCTATTCGTACTTTAAGTATACTATTTCGTTGAGGAGAGGTTGGTTGGTATGTTTTATTTGTTTGCAATCCTCTAAAAACAGAACACCTGCACTGATTTTCATGAAATATGAATAAATATATCAAAGGAACACGCGTATGCGCGTTACTTGGGCATGTGATGATTTAAATTAAATAAAACAGCACAGAATTATACAATTTTGGTTTAATTCGTAAAATATAAAATTAACGTAAACTAGTTAAGTGGAGTACTAAATAAACGTAATTGTATTAACGTTTTTTCGAACACACATACACACACACACACACTATATTATTAAAACGGTTTTTAATAAAAAGCAATAAAACATTTTAATAATTCGTAAAACATACTCAATAATTAATTGATTGATTTGGACGTATTTAATAAAATAAAGAGATAACATGAAATTTCACGTACTCATTATTAACAAAAGAGTTAATTCTATTTTATACAATTAAAAAAAAAACAAATTTTTAACATAAATGAAAATAAATAGCTTTCAGAACAGTTTCCAGTTCTTAAACAGTTTTTTTTTCAAAACTCACGCAAATATAATCCAGAAATAATCATAAAAAACATGAAAAAAAATTAAAAGTGTTTACTAAATAAGACAAGTATATATCGACATAGTCCGTGTATCAATAGGTTATTTAAAACAAATTTAAATGAAATTACCATAAATTATTTTTAAAAATAAAAAAAAACCATAAAATTTCCCGGTGAAGTTCAACAAAATTTTAAAATCGAAATTTTATAAATAAATAGTAAACGTTTTCAGTCTGTTTGTTTGCAAAAGCATCACGCAAGAACCAACCGAACGATTGTTTTCAAATTTTCAGGTTATATTTGTGTTATCACAGGTAAGGTTTTAAGCTGTAGATTGAGGTCTTGGCTACGCTGGGGGTTAAGATATTAGAAATATTCATTAAAAAAATAAAAATTAATACTTTTACTTCGTTGTACTTCTATTACCATGGAAAAAGAACTATAATTAATAAAATGACTAATTTTTTTTCTTCAATTAATAACTGTAAAATGTTTAATATTCACATTATAGTTACTATTATTCTGTTTTTTTTTTTTTTTTCAAGTATTTGTAAAGAAACCCGAAATAACGAAGAAGGAAGTATATAGACACTTTCTTCTTCGTTATTTCAGTTCTTCTTCTTTTTTGTACATAATGTCCCCTTTATTTATTTTTCTTCTTCTTTTTCTACGTATCATGTAGATTTTTCAATTTTTTTCATTGTGTCCTCTAAAAACAAATCGGATTTAGGATGATTATCAAGTACCGCTAAGCGTAGCCGGGTTTCACAAGAACAAGAAACCAAAGAGGAAAAAGATCAGCGCTTGGAGGTTGTACGAGCATTTAAATGCGAATGTTTCTCACAACCATGAGGATAACGAACGTGTCAGTGGTCCAGAAGGCGGACCCCCCGGCTAGACAGTCGGACTAGCAAAGCTAGTAATAGAATAAAATTAAGATCTAAGTAAAATACATTTAATTTTATATAAAAATTGTTAATATTATTAAAATAGCTAATTGTTATTTATATAAAAACAAAATTTTCTCACCTTATGTGTGGTTTTTTTAGTAAACACGACTGTATTTACGACTTAATTGCAATCGATGTTTTTATTTTTTTTTTAATTCAACCCATAATTTAAAATAGGTAATTTTTTTTAATAAAGAAAGCTGTAAATGTGATAATAGGACCAATTTTAAAATTTCTCTAAAAAAAATTGCTACTAAAGGTTTTTTTTTAATTTTATGTTTTAGAAGCCAGTGTAAAATTAATGTGTACTTGGGTGTGTTTAGTTTGTTTCTCTTCAAAAAATAAATAAAAAGAATCTATTATTATTATTTCTTTGCGTTTTAGTGGATTTTATAACATCAATATCGGCTTAGCTTTAAAATACATCCAATATATGTAGTTATTCGCATTATCGCAGAACGAAAATATTTCATTTTTAAAGTTTGAAAAGTTTTTTTTTTTGCCACTATATTATTCCGATACTTTATCATAATATTGGCTTCTTTTTTTTCAAAATAACTAATATTTTGTACGATTTATTACAATGTAAATTATTGTGCAAATTATGATAACGTTAGTTTATTCTCGAGGGGGATATTCTACGAAAATATTTCCAATATTATGTCACATTATTAATACAGTAAGTTTTAATATTAATATTTTTCTTTATTCCCTTTTTTCATTACAGTAAACATTGTATATTAAAAACCTTTCACTTCTTTTTTTTTTATAATATACTTTCTTTAAAATTGAACTGAAAAATGATGAAGTTGATATTTGTCAGGTTTTTTAATAACTGAGAAAAGATTCTTTCTGTTATGACAGACAAGAAGTGTTGGAAGAAGTAACAGAAAAAGGGTACTGGTAAAAGTAACTGAAATGGGGCGGCCAGAAGGACAGGATAGGAAGTGACGAGGAGTACTGTATTTCCTGATAAACCTTCGAGAAAGAAAGAGAGAGAACGATAAAGAATAGAAGGTCGGAGATTCATCCCGTTGTCCTCTCCTCACCCCTTTTCACAAAAGACCATATGCCTTCTCAGTATCTAACGTTTTCCGTCCCCTTTCACACTATGTCATGCATACACCATCGTATTATATAACCGTAACTATACAAAACGCGACCGGCTCACGTTTTTCTCGTGAAAAAAGTACATGATTCTGCCGTGATAGTTCATAAAACACATTACATACTCTTACGTTTAAAGAAACACAAAAAGAATAACATTTTGTAAAGTAACTCTTATAAAGAGATTATTTTTAATATTAATTTTGGTGTACATATATATTTTAAACGAAAATATTATAAATTTATAATTCAATCGTACGTTTTATCATATTAATATCACTTCTTATTTCTAATTACAGATGTGAAGAAATGTTTTTGTGTTTCTGCACCTGAAGTAGAAATCTTATAAAATGGAAATTTTAATATTTTTTTAACTATTAAAATTAAACAAATTACAGTATTTAAAAAAATTTCCATTTTTTCCAAAACTTTTCAAATTTTGTGAACAAAATAATTTCAGCTCTTTTTTTTACTTTCTTAGTTATAACTCTCACAAAGGGAAAATTTTCCTATAAAACATCTCCTTTGAAACTATAAAAGAAATGTGTATACATATATATAAACTTTTGAACTAACGGTGGTTTTAGGGTTTGGGAGATATGAAACGCGAAGATATGTCAAATTTTCCGGGAGTTGAATCATGGTACTCATTACAATAGGTAGCTTTCTCATGAAATCTACCTAAAAATAGAATAAAAATTCATTGATTTTACCTTTTTTTTTTTTAAAGAAAAGCTGGTTAAAGTTACATAACTTTCCCGGCGAATCCGGGTAATTATTATATTTTCCTTATTATGAAACAGAATCATATTAAATGAATGAAGAGTAGTTAAAAACGGGGGTTTAAATTAATAGACTTGTCTAGTTTACTATACTACTCGAACAATCCTGTTGATTAGGTGTAATGTAAAAAGTTATTTTTTGCTCCCACCCTTTATGGGGGTTTGAATAAGTCCAAACACCATCATAAAATATCTTAGATACCTAAGTGAATTTAAATTATGTTAAAAAACTATGTATCTTTTGAGTAAACTTTGAAGGTGCTGGACCCATAAATCCAAATTTCTCGCCCCATTACCAGTTGTGATTAAAATTATTATCATCGATGCCCCATGTAAGAAATCATCGTGTCAAATTTCATTCAAATCACTTCAATCTGTTAATAAAAAATTAGGCAAATATATATACAAATACGAATGTACTTACGTGTATCCTTCTAGGTTTTTCAATTCTAAAATTGCGTTTTATTAGTGCTCATGAAACGTCAAGATGTGCAAAACTTTGTTACAAAATTTCATCAGGTTAGCATATTTTCCCTTGTATAGTGTGTAGCTGTATAATTTAACTATCTGATGCTGTTTTAAATGTATAGATAGGAAAGCAACCCTGGTGGCTAGGTCTGAGTGCTTCAAGATAGACGTTTTGATTTCAAGCCCCGGGTAACTGCAATAATCGCTGTTAGGATGAGAATAGATGTGTGGAGAACTCCGTGGTGGAGCTGCGATGTGGGAAGGTAGAAGAGGCATTGACCTCTCTCCCGAAATCGGACCAGAGTAGAGAGAGAAAGGTTATGTTTTCATGACAGGCTTATTAAATTTGTGAATTTGTTTCTTGACTTTTAAGAAGATCAAGAGTACTTTGAATAAATTGAATTGTAGGGCAAAGTTGTTGTTGTTGATAACAACACTTGTTTTGTTGGTATGAAACTAATATATATCTGGTGTTTAAAAACTGAATTAAAACCGATTGCGCTCCCGCGAATCGATTAATTTGATAGTTGAGAGTTTTAAGTTATAGTAGGTGGTTGAAAGAAACCATACGAAGGCGATAGTAGGTTGTGTAGATCCTCGTTCACTGATGGAAGTGCCTGCCGAGGCATTTGCATCGGTGGCATTCTGATAGAAGCCAAACTGACGACTGTTGTATTATCAGGTTCAGATGGTCTAAAACAGGTTCAGATGGACCTCCGGTAACGTTCATCAGGGCTATGAAGGAGGGAGTGTGTGCTGGACTGGGATCGTCACAAGATGGGTGTCTTCCCTTACGGTGGTCAGGATGTATAGTTTTATTACGTAGCTGGGCTGATTAATTATGGATTTCGATAATTTGTAATTATAGTTTTAAACAAAATTATTTACATTATAAAAAAATAAAATATAAAAAAAATTTTGATTTAAATAATATATATATATATATATATATATATATATATATATATATATAACAAAATAAAATGATAAATTATGTTGTGCTTGGATCCGATTCTTTTATTTTTTGAAAAAAATAATACCCATTTATTAAGATATATTCTTAAAAAATTTTATTCAAAAATATTTTGTCAGAACATTGTTATTTTGTAGATTGGGCCGGAGAAATCCTGTCTGCTGGTGTTATTTATTACCGAACTGTGGTTGGAATTAACTCTCGCACCTCCTTACTTTATAGCTAAGGCAAGACTATACTTTTTTATGGCCTCCTAGCATCGAGATGCAATTAAATGATCTCTGACTTAAATGATGGCTAGATACAACTACTTGAAATTGGAAATCTAGTGAAACGCTTATAAATAAACTCGTGTAAATCAGATTTACATTGAAATAAAAGTAGGAAAAGATTCCTTATTAGATTATGTTATATGTTGATAGTGGACCAAGATAAAGAATAAAATTTAAGACTTATTTTTATTCAGAAATCTAAATTATAGGGCGTTATGGCTGATTACTAGAGACCTCCAATGGGCTCTAGTATTTATTTGCCTTTATACTTCATCTGATCTGACATTACCCTAACCTCATCAATGACCTAAATGTTGATAGGTAACTAAAATTCTATATTAATAATATTTTTATCTAAGTTAAACAATTATTTTTTAATCATACGTTAAAATTTGAAAAAGGGTTGATATTGAACGTTGAAAAGTATCAAAGGCCAAATTAATCAACAGAAAAATTAATAACTTTTTGAACAGGTGAAATCATATGTACAGCGTTGGAATGTAACAATTAAAGAATTATAGCTTTTTTCTTTCTCTCTCCAATATACTACAACCTTATAAAAAAGTTTAACTTGAATTTTAAAATTTGATCCACGGGTTCAGTAGTTACAAATATTAAAAATGTTTAATTGAAATAAATGAAGATTTGATCTAATTTTTATTGAAGGGGAACTTTGATCTTTATACTCTTTGATTGAAGAGCACAACATTATTGAAATATAATCAGAATAGAAATAATTACTAAAAAAATAATAAAGAGGGAAGTTTCCCAAAAATGAGATGCTACAGCTATAACTCAAAAAATGGTGAGGATGCTTAGGGACTGTGAGTAATCTAAAACCAAAAAAATTATATAGTTTTGAGGTAGGAGCATTGTTAAATTTATTTTTTTTTATCTTTAACGTTTGGAGAAGTAATTTAAAGTTTCCCATTCTAAAATAAAAGAATATTTGTATAAAATAGATACAATTAAGTGAACATACCAACAAATACCGCACTCGTGTACGAGTGCGATATATTTATACCATCCTATTTTCGTACTCGTACACTTTAAAATTTACGTTTATACCTGAAAACAGGTATTAAACTAGCACACTCCTGAAACCCAAACACTCAAAAAATTTTAATTACCCTATTTTAGCGAAGAGGTCAAACGGTTCGATTCAAATTATAAGCAGCGATTATATAATCATGTGAATTTTCTAAGAATTGCCTTATGATCGTGTAAAGTTTAAACGGTTCAATTTAAATTACATACAACGGTTAGATCATCATGTGAACTTTCTAACAGTTAATCTCTTAGACAACAGTAAGGATGTCCATCGACTGAAATGCCTGCATGTACTGGACTTGGGGGAATCTGAGTGGCTCTTAAGCTGGTTCAATGTAAGATATGTAATGAGCATCTTTCTATGCCTTGATGAGGAGCCAATTCTCTTTCCATTTATCTCCATGAGCTTGTAATCTACTGTTTGTTTGTCTTTCTCTATTTTTTTTACACTTTTTTTTTGTTTTTCATTAATTTTGTAACTATTTTACCTATGCGGCCTTATTCTGTACGAACACAGCATGGATCTTATATATTTATGTATGAATTTTATTTATATACACTTTTTTTAGGGTGTTCATTCTCATCATGTGGTTTTTGGTCATACGATTTATTTGTGGTTCTTTACCCGAAACCGATTGTAAATATACAAATTGTGAAGCAACACAGAAAATGTTTTAATTGAAAGGATAGGGTTGTGACTTTTAAAGTTCATTAAAAAACGAAAGTTTTAATTTAAAGAAAAAATCAATCAAGAATATCCTTACAAAAATGGCAACGATACAATATTTTTCACAGCTAGTTTCATACGTGTCCTACAGTACACTCCAAATTGTGTTCTTATACAGAAAAATGTGTAGTTTTGAGATATATGAACATATATTAAATTTTATTTCTTTGTTTCACTGTTGAGTAGTTATTTAAGAGCGAGTGTAGACCGGTTTTTAAATTAATTGTGAAAAAATTAAATGACCGTGAAAATTAGGTCAATATTTTTAATAAGTGTTTTTGTTTTTCAGTGTCATTTAAAATGATGTAATAACCTTACCCTTTCCTATAATATTTTTGAATTGTTCTCTATAGGAGCTCCTTGTATGCTTGGATGTAATTGTATCATATCGAATAATAAATCGATTCGAGTTAGAAGCTTTTTGATAAATTTATTTTTCTATTTTTAATTGTTGAAAAATTATTTAAGAGATCTCATACTTTATTAACACCCTATATGAATACGAAAGCCCATATTGTTCAGTCATTATTTATTTTCTCATTCCAAAAATAGCTAGGTTGCTGGAATTGTTCGTAGAAAAAAAATTAGTTGGATTATTATTCCTTAGTACAGAAGAGATTTCTGCGGTGAAAGGTTCTATTTATAACGTTTCAAGAAAAAAGACGTTTTCCAAAGAAAATGTTTTTCCTTGGTAAACGTTAAAAACTTTTACCGTTATGGTTATTAGCCTAGAAAAGAAAATAGTTGTTGGAGTAAGGATAAAATCTTTTCCTGCGGTGATCGCCTTCTTTCTGTACGGGTTAAGTTAGGATTCGAAATTCATTATTTACCCGTGCGAAGAATAGGTACTTGAGTAAATATATTTAAATAGTGTATATTCCTACATACACTTAATTAAGTTTGAGTGTGTAATTGAATTTGTTAAAACGTATTTATGTATGTTAGTATTTATAAACACACGTACCGACATTCATGGATATTAACGATCAGTATTTTCAGTAAAAATTAATTTTTAAATCTTCTTAATGATACATCGAAAATTAATATTTGTACGATTTAGTATAAAAAGCTATTATTACTACAGTATACGTTAACTTGTATAAGGGCTGTACACGCTATTTATCCATTTACGTAAACAGCAAACATTAACTATTAATAGATTTTAATACCTTAAATTATTCGTAACTAATATGGCCGCACCTTATTTTAAACCTAAATATTTTTTGATTCTAAAAGTTCCTATAATAAATTAATGAGTTATTCTAAGTTATTAAATATTAATTTATTAATATTAATTTGAGTATCAGTGGATCGTATAATATGCATATATTGTGTATTGATTACTGTACGTACATAAATAACATATGTTTACAAGTCATTTCACGCGTAGGCGAAAGGCTTGGTAAGTCTATATACAAACAAATGTGTACACGTGTAGCAAACATTCTTATTTATGTGTACATATAAATACACATAAACCCACGGAGAAACTTTCAGGATATGTTCTACTGGTGAAATTAATGAAAAACGTTCATATAAATATGGTATGAAAGGCATTGCTTTCGAGTTACGGCTAGCCAAAGGATTCGATTACTTTTTTCTGTCTATTTATCGTCTGTTTTGCTTCAATAAAAAACCGATTTTTAAAAATTTTTCTTTACTTTTTATTGGCCGTATTTACATTAATTTTCTTAAAATTAAATTCTCTACAAATTTTTTTACAAAGTATTTTGTAGTCACTTAATAAAGCTATTGCACTATAAGCCTAACAAAACTTGTTTTTCGACACCAGATTTTGTTTTTTATGTCGGATATCATAAAAACTACTAGGTTTACAGTTCTGGGATCTATTTTACCCTATTTTATAACTCAAATTATATAAGAAATCATCAGTTTTACTACAAAATTACAGTAGCGCTTCTTTTTATTAGAAGAGCTGAAATCCGAGCGAAATCTTCTGCAAGCTGTAACTCGAAAACAAAGCGTTTCCAAAATTGTGTTTATGTATAAACATTTTTCATTACTTTCACCAGAAGAACACGGTCCTGAAAGTTTGTCCGTTTCTTCGTGAGACATCTGTGTTATACAGAGTGTTTCTAAAATGTTCGGCTGGTTATACTTTTTCAGATTTTATTGTAAAACTAAACAAAAAATTTCCTTAGGAAAAATGGCAATCTCTCCTTCGTTCTCTCCTTGTCCGCCAATTTGTTGTTTTTATATAATAATATATATTTCAAGTTTGGATAGAGGAATCACATTAATATTTGGTAAGCGTCTTTGTAATAAAGGTTTAAAATTATTAAAAAATCACAACTTAAATACCTTCGCAAATTACAAAATGGCAGCCATATTTATTTTTCAATCCGTTATATCTACATAAATATAAGTTTTATCAAAATGTATGTTTTGCTAAAATATTAAACCTTTTATTTTGAACAAAATGACATGTTTTTTTTAAAAATCAGTTACCAAATATTCGAGTTATGGCAGAAAATTGATGTTGTAATTTTGTGTCTGTTTTCATGTCCACCACTTTACGTTCGATTCGATTAAATATTAATTGTTTTTATTTACTGTTAATTCTAGTGTTGTAAATTAGTATCAAATTAAGTAATCATTTTATCACCGTAATAGACCTAATAATTAAAAAAATAAAACAACTACCTGTGATAATCTTAAGTTAATTGTTGTAGATCATTAGCTATACTTTTTTTAAATAAACAGTTAACAATTGTTAAAAGTTGTAAGAGATATTCAAAGTGTCTAGTATTGGAAATTACAAAAGTCTCCAATCTTTTCTGAGAGATTGTCTTAACCTTTCAAGAATTCCGGGAGTACTCCTGACTTCTTAAATCCGTTTTGGAACCTTTGTTGAAGATCCTCAATGTTGAGTATTGAAGTTAAATAAACAATATGTTTCAAATGCCCCACAGGTAGAAGTCAAGAGGGTTTAAGTCAGGTGATCGGGTTGGCCAAGGCAATGGCCTCTACGGCCTATCCATTTTTCATGGAAAGTTTCACGCAGGAAATCGCATACCAACTGACTGAAATGTGCTGGAGTTCCATCGTGGTGAAACCATATATTTTCTCTTAATTGTAGAGGTAGGTATTCCAAAAATATGGAAGATTTTCGGTCAAATAAGCAAGATAAGTTGCTCAATTTAAATGATATGCTATAATGACAGGACCCAAAAGATAGTCGTTAAAAATACCTGCCCATATGTTCAGGGAAAATCGTTGTTGATGGCTACTTTGGAAGATACCATGAGGATTCTCGTCGCTTCAGTTACGCTGGTTATGATAGGTTTGAACTCCATTCCTGTTGAAAGTAGCTTCATTTTTAGATTGTTAATATGATCAGCAGTTAGTAGTCGCTGTGTAAAATGACTCAAATGTGAAAAATTATATATCAATTGTTTCATTATTATTTAATATTAAATCTTACTGTGAGAATATTATTTCTTAATTTGATACTAATTTACAATACTAGAATTAACAATAAATATAAACAATTAATATTTAATCGAATTGAACGTAAAGTGGAGGACATGCAAAAATTACATCAATTTTCTACCATAACACGGCTATTTGCTAACCGATTTAAAAAAAAAATGTAATTTTGTTCAAAATAAAAGGCTTAATATTTTAGCAAAATATACATTTTGATAAATCTTATATTTATGGATATATATAATAGATAGAAAATTAAACATGTCCGCCATTTATAATTTGCGAAGGTATTTAAGTCCTGATTTTTTGCTAATTTTAAAACTTTATTACAAAGACGCTTACTAAATATTAATGTTATTCCTCTATCCCAACCTGAGATAAACATTATTATATAAAATAACAAAATGGCGGGCAGTGGGAGAATGAAGAAGAAATCGCCATTTTTCCTAAGGATATTTTTTTGTTTAATTTTATAGAAGAATCCAATAAAGTATAGCCAGCCCACCATTTTAGAAACACTCTGTGTGTGTGTGTGTGTGTGTGTGTGTGTGTGTGTGTATATATGTATATATATATATATATATATATATATATATATATATATATATATATATATATATAATAACTATGAGAATTCATAAATTACGTTCAACGGTAAAACATAGAAAAATTAAATTTCGCAAATACCATACGTAACTATTAATAATAGTTCTATTCTTTAAACTTCATGTTTAGTTGACATTTACATAGATATTCTAAGAATTAAATTCTCAGCAAATTTTTTTATAAAATTTTATTCAGTTAACTGGCAATTTAACGACGCTATTATACGTCAAACCTAAAAAATCGTATTTTTCGACACCAAATTTTGAGCGTTTTAAAATAATTTTCTCAAAAATGAGTTGAGATATAGTTCTGGAATCCATTTCATTTTATTTTTAAGGTCATAACCTGTACAAAAACCATCAAATTTATTTCTCTGTTTATGTTACACGAATTTCAGTATGGCTTCATTTTATCCTTGGAGGAGATCAAGCCGAAATTTATCGCTATCTATAAAACTCGAAAATCAAATTTTTAAGGATCTCTGTTCATGTGAACTTTCTTCATTAATTTCACTTTCCTGAAATTCTCTCAGTTTCGTTGTGAGACATCCTGTTTTATGCACATGTATAATAAAAACAGGAATAGTATTACTATATAACCGAAGGTTTCAAAGTATAAAATGATCCTCCCAGATTTTTCGTATTATGTATATATAAACTTTATGCGGTGCTCTTAGTCTAAGATTAGTAAAATTTGGATTATAAAATTCTGTAATGTGTAACTGTAATTTACTGGCATTTGTTTTTTTTTTATTTATTAGAAACATGATCTCTATATTATGTTAATAAGTTTTCTTAAAAAAAAGGTAAAATTTAAAAAAGTTTACTAAAGTCTGACGTTTAAAAAATTATTTATAATTTGTTTACTATTCCAGTGAGTTAATGTTAAATTTTATTTCATAATTTTTCTCTAAATGATCCAGTAGTTATTGTCATATGAGCAATTGTTCACCCTTGTTCCAAATATATGAGTAAGAGTTAATTCACTTCTACAAAATTTTAAAACGTTTTATTGTTTCAACCCTTATTTTGTTATAATTATTATGTTTTTAATTTAGAATTATTAATTTTAGAATTTTTTCAGCCTTTACCCCGTGAAAGAAAAAAGTTTTAAACATTTTGATGAAATCACAAAACATATTTCATGTGTTTTTTAATTACTCTTTATTACCTATATTCTTTATGAAATATTAAGCTAGAGCACCATACCGCATTTGGATTTATTTAATTTTTACACGACTGCTCAAAAAGGAGTGTAATATACTTAGGGTTATGTGTGTTTGTTCTACCTTAGCAGCTCAACGTCTGAACCGATTTAGATGTATGACCCCGAGTTGGAATTCTTTCGTTACCGGAAGTGCCGTAGGCTATGTATATATGTCTATACTAGCGTCCCATCGCAGCTTCACTCGCGCTATATGGTTACTTGCGTTTCCCGTAGTGCAGCCAGTCACACATACAGCAACAGTGACAGTGGCTGTATTGGTTGAGCCACAGCACCGAATACCTACACACCCCTTAAAAAAAAATCAGAATAAAAAACCCAATAACGGTTTTTAAAACTTTATCTGAAAGTATTTTCAAGCCCAAATCTACTGAATATCTTGTTTACTATAGTCGGGATTGGGAAAATTGACAATCATGTTCAATTGTTGTTCAAAAATATTTTTACCTTTCTTCATCACCTTTCAAGTTTGAATATCAAAAACATAAAAATTGCTTTATTGACGTGAAGATTACACTAACCAAAAACCTGACTTATTTCTTCATTTGTTAGTGAGAAATTAAAAAAAAATAACAGGGATTCAGAAATCAATTTTAACCCTTGAAACTCTGAATGAGACTCAAAAATTCTAGAAATTGATTTTTAAATGTTCATAATCAATCAGTTCAAACCCAGCTCACACAGTGATAGACACTGACAGTACACAATTAATTCTATTCATTAAAGTTTGTGCTTCTACCGGCAAATATCCACTACGTCATTATAAATAAATATACATATATATTTTAGACATTTTACGAGATGAAATATATCCCAAAACCTTCTCAGTTATGCCAAGAAACATGGATACAAATTTAGTAGCGATATATATTCCTATAATATAGATATATACCTATAATATAATAATTTATGTTATATGTTATATTGATTATAATTATATTATTAATGTTATATTGAATAATAATAATATATATACCTATACATTGCAATTCCTAAAAGATCATAACATTTTCAACAAAAAATTTTCATTCCCATGTAAATCCAGTTCAAAGGTAAGCCAAATACGTTTAACAAGCCGGCCCGTCTAGCCAGTACATGGACCCTCGAGTCCTAAGTCAGCCCAGGCGAACCTCGGGGCCACGGGGCCTACCCCAGGGCCGGCCGTATAGCTCTCTTCGCTCGCCATTCCCGTATTCTTAGGGGGACTGGCACCTGGACAACCACAGAGCTCGTTTCGATCGCCCTCTCCGTTTACCTAGAGGGCTCAGCCACCTGGACTCCTTTTTATATCTTAATTTTCAAGGCAACTAGGGGCTCGGTCTATGGTTTAAAACTTTACCCGAGGATAACACGGAATATGTCGTTCAAATTTGATAGTATCGGTCGGTTGGTTCTCGCGCGATGCAATAAAAAATAAACAGACGAAATTTATATATCACGTATATCAACTGAAAATTTCTTTATTGAAAGATATCTTGGGAGTGGCTCACCATAAGAAAGGAGCCTGAGAATTTAGAAGCTCGAATGAGAAGTGCCGCTCCGTAACGGATTATTTATTATTTACACGTTTTAATAAATAGTTTTTCACTTTTATGTAACCTATGGATTCTCAGGATTACATAATGAATCTACAGTTAAACTTTGGTGGCGATTATTTTAGCGGTTATTGACATTTTTGCTAACATACAAACAAACGTTTGCTCCTTATATAATAAAGGGATAAGTAACAGGATTTCAGTTATTAGTAAATAATTATATTTTATAAAATGTTTTTTGACGATTTGGATTTTGTATACTAATTTTTTTATCATATTCGAATGAAATGTTAGTTTTATTCCATTCGAATGAATATTTTATGGCATAAAGAGTGATTTTAAATTCAGTTAATAAAAATTTTACGCTAAAACCTTTTTTATATTAGATTTTTTATAAATTATGACGATCAATTTTACTATGAACTAGCGTCTAAGTTAAATTTATTTTTATTTTTCCGGTTAAATACTGTAAAAGAATTTAATATACATAATAGGGAAAGAACGCTAATTGGGTCAACTCACGTTGAGGTTTTTAACGATCTTAACGTTTCATAGTTTCCTCTTACAAAAAAAAAAAAAGAAAAAAAAAACAATTTTAGCACTGACATACTTCGTAGGATGTATGTAATTACGTATATATGTGGGGGTATATTTTCTGTTTATTATGTTCTCCGGGCTGGATGACCGATTTTAACAAAATTTGGCTCAACGGTTTCTATATATGAAGAATTGGTACCATTTAGTTTTTTAATCATAATCGCTCAAGGAAGGAGGGAAATTCACTCATTATAAATCCTGTAACTCAAAATTATACTCGCAGAGTAGGTAAGTTTTTTCATGTAATGTAATGCCTCTTAATATTTTTTCTGATGATAAAAGTTTCGTAAAGAGAGGGAGAAAAAAACGCTTTTTGCTTTTTTGTCGTTTGTGGATCAAAGATACGACGTTCTTGTACTAATTAGAAAATTCCTTAACATTAGTATGTTAGTTTGGTTATATGTTTTTAAAATTTCATTCAGGGGTGGTGGTTAATAAGTCTGTTTTTTTATTTTTTTTTATTTCATCAGTTATCGTTTGGATTTAGTTCATTGCTCAAAAAAAGAAATATTTCTGTATAGAGCCTTTTAAGCTATCCGGCTACTTAACTTAAATTCATATCGAATTCATGAATCATATGAATTACACACAGTTGATTACTCTGCTGAAGCTCCACTCTTGTCAATGGTTTAATCAGTTTAATCGGGAGAGCATTAAACTGTTGGATAACGTATTATTTACAGATAAGGCCTAATTTCATTTCAATGGTTACGTTAATAGAGGGAATGATCGCTAAAGAAGCTCTAACAATCCTCACATCATTAATTCACGATCTTTGCATTCATAGAAAATTTGTATGTGGTGTGCAATTTCCAGGCGAAGAATAATTGGTCATATGTACTTTGAAAACACTCTTAATGTAGACCTCTACCAAGAAATCATAACGCAATTTATTGAAAATTTAGAATTAAATAAGAGAGATTCGTGGTTTCAACAAGATGGGGCCAAATGACTCGCGGCAAAAGCAACAACGGACCTTTTGAGAAATTTCTTTGACGAAAGAGTAATATCGACAGACTTATCGCCAGCTAGGTCACCTGATCTTTCTCCTACAGATTTTTTCTTTGGCGATAAAAACACAACCTAAAAGTTTGTGTATTCAAAAATAATTCACACACAGTTGAAGAACTGAGAGCCAACATAACTCAAGAATTATGAGAAATTGGTAGAGATTCACTTCGAAAAGTTGCACGGAATATGAAAATGAAAGTAAAGGCTTGCAATGATAAAAATGGTGGACACTTTCAACAATTGTTATAAAAAGAAAGTTTGATTTGAATATTGTTTTACGTGAACAATTGTAATAGCAACTAATCTCATTAAATATAGCATATTAATTTTCTTTAAATTGGGTTGCGTTTTAAAACAAAGATTTGTTATTTATCTTTTATTTTTGTCTATAAATAGTTCATTTAAAATTATCGAGAAATTTTATTTATTTTTTTTACAGACGCAACTCTGCCCAAGCAGTATGGCAAAAGATTTATGCTATCGGCTTTGAAAAGCAGGTTATCTTTAGTAAGTAGTATGTACAGTGTAACAGTATAGTACTAAATTTACTTTGAATCGGTTCGTTAGTTCCCGAGCAGTCATACAATATCAAACCTTGTTACGTTTTATGTAAATTCATTTTAATGTACATATTCAAACGTTTTGTAAAATTTGATTGAAATAGATTCACATAAACCTAAAAACGCTTTCACAAATTTCTCAAAAGTAAATTTTTATTACTACAATTTTTTTCCTCTGTTAATAAAAATAAATTTATAAAAGATTTTTTCGTAAGTCTGTTCGTTTGTAATTTTTTTTCTTTGTCAATCTCAGCAAAATAACTTCTTTTATTACATATAAAAAAAAAAACATTAAAATCATAAACTGTGTAAAACGTTTTCAAACGTTTTAGAATTTATCGTAGCGAAGAATAGAATTTTTTTTTCAAAGTTGTTCTTGGGCAATGTTAATAATATTCTATCAGTTATTACAGTGTTCGTTTTTTTTAGGTTAATAAATATATATATATATATATATATTGCGGGGTATAAATATTTTCCTCTGAATCCATTTATCGAAACAATTGTACTTTCTGCATTCAAGTAATAGGTTATTACAAAATTATTAATTTTTTAACACTATTTTCTCCATGTTAAATGAAAAATAAAAAACAAAGAGTTTTATAATATTCTGGTTTCATTGGAAAATTATTATAATCAGGGCTACCGAGGGGTTGGGAAATTATTATAATCTCGATAGATTATTATTACATAAGAGGAAAATTATTAATAAATTCTTATCTTTAAAAACTCCGTGGATTCGTTTCTGAATACATTGGACTAATTTTATTATTACACATTTCTACTTATAGAATTCCATTACTTTCCGATTTTCTTACAGAGTCATATTACAGAGTTTGCTTACAGAGTCATATTCCACGAGGCAAGGCAGAATAAAGACTAGAAGACTCAGAAGTAGGCTTGGTCTACTTCAGAAGCCGAGACTCGGCTTCTGAAGTACGGGCTAGGTTTAGCATAGCTGGACCTGGCACCCTGCATCAGAGGCTTGAGGCAGGCATAAATAGAAGATCTGACCGTCGGACTGACCTGTCATTTCGGATGTAAAACCGGTAGACGGGGAGACTCGTTAGAGTATTGGACACTACCCTGGGTAGAGTTATACGTAATTGTGGGTCCGGCTCAGGGGAGGGAGAATAAAAAAAAAGAAAAAAGTGGCTCCGCAAAAGCAGTTACTTTTATAGGATTATTACTATGGGGTTAAGTTCCAAACATTCTAATTTATTTTTCCAATCTAAAACATTCAATTTCTGGTTATTGAGTCAATTCATGACTGATGCTTTTTGTCTCGACCGTATTGAAAAATTATATCTGTTGCTCAAATGGGATATTATTAAATCAGAAGTTATTATAAAACATTTTATAATAATTAATTAATTAATCCAATCTGAAGACACCCTACAAAACGACAACTGAAAAAAAAAAAATATTAGGCTTACTTTTCCCCACAAAGGAATGAAATTGCCCAAATACATAATAACCAAATTGACATATTAATGTAATGGAATTATCTAATTCAGTAATTCCCAAACTGTGCCCCGCAGCGCCCCGGGGAGCCGCGGCCTCTTCACAGACGCGCCGCGAAATATTGTAAAAGCTTCATAATTAATTGAACCAACAATATTATAATTAATTTAATGTTAATAAAGTAAAAAAAATAATGAAGATACACGAATTTTATTTATTTTTTACTTACGACTAGTAATACTTTTACTTAAGAGTAGAGCGCAATGGAAAACTTTTTATTGAAAAAGGGCGTTGCGACTCGGAAAAGTTTGGAAACCACTGATCTAATTAGTACAAGAATTTGACTTTGAGTCCAAAACAACAGAAAATTAAAAAGGGTTTTCTCCCCCACATTTTTAAATTTCCGCACCTTTGAATAAGATTTTGAGATTTCGTATCTCTCTGCTCTCTCACTCAACTATGAGCAAAATTAAATTCTTAAGACATACGTAAATATGTATGTACGAATAAAACGATGTATGCACTTAGTATGTACATAAATTTACGAAATTTTTTAATACCAAAATTGTTTAATTTTTGGTTAAATAGGGTTATGAAACGTCAACATTTACAAAAACTCCATGTTGCAAATTTTTTCCCGATTGGCGTATTCTTTATAATTTAGTAAGGTGTGCAGTATAACAACGTAGATGGAAAAGTAAAAATGATTAAATTATTCGTAGGCGGTTAATTTATTTTGTTCCTTTCTTTTATTTGACAAAGAGGGAATAATTTAATTTTACCTTTTAAGGTTGAGTTATCATTTTTTGTGAAAACACATGGATTTTTTCCTTTTTTTCTTTTTAGTTGATCATCTTTATCATTATTTTCTTCATATCATTACTATTTTGAAAACCTTACTAATTACTGTGGGAAAAATGGGATTAGATGGAATCCTCACATCGTCAGGAAAATTGTATAACCGCCTTTCCAGGATTTTTGTTGTTATCTTAAATGAATCTATTTTTTTTTTTTTTAATTTTTGTATAGTTCAAAAAAGGGTTTTTGTACATGTATTTCATGAAGGTAAGAAAATGGCTTTACCAACCTTCATAAAGTACGTGTTAACGATTCATAGATATTTCACTGAAAACAATAAAAAAAAATAGTTTTAGTATTATAAAGAAAAATTTATTTATAATTTTTTTCTATATCTGTTTTTTATTTACATATATTTAGAGAGAGAGAAGATATTTAAAGCATTTCGCTTATCAAGGATTTACATCCATGCACAAGCTAAGTTTATAAGAGCAAAGTTTATTTTTTGAAACACTACTAGTGATTTAAATGCTGTAACAAAGAAAACAATAAGTCCAATTGTCATTTGATATATCAGTTTAAGAGCTGGATGATACAGCTGGATGATAAGAGAAAAATGATACAATTGAAACTAAATTCTGATTGCTTATTCAAAATGGTCAACAATGTGTTTGTTTCAGATAGCTCCTAGATTGTCCTATGCTCCTCTTTAGTTTTTTTGTTATTTAAGGTACCTCGATTCTCTCTTTGGAAATCTCAGATAAGAGAGGTTAACTTAGTAAATCCCAATTTAGAATATTCGGCCTACATGACCGTATTCGTAGTATTCGTTGATGCGTGGGAGGGGGAGGGGTTGGCTCAAATTTTTTAATAAATTCTGATGACTATTTAAACCGATTTGGCGACCAAAAATATCATTATAATAATTAAAGATGTCAAAAATTAATTATTGAAAATTTTCACTTCTAATTAAATTTAGTTTTAAATTTAAAAATAATTAAATAGTTAAATAATAGTTAATTTTCTCATTCATTTTTACTTGTTTGTACGGTACAAAGAAGTACTGTAATCGCGAAAAATTTCGGTTTTCAGATTTCAATGGAGATATTCATTTTGACCATCCTTGAATCTATTTTGACTAGTTTCGGCGTGACATCTGTACTTACGAACAAATTTATCTCGCATAACTCAAAAACGATTAGCCGTAGAATGTTGAAATTTTGGATTTGGGAGTGTTATAACATCTAGTTGTGCTCCTCCCTTTTTGATTGCAATCGACTGGAACAAATGTGTCCAAAATCCAAAGAATTTGGATCTTGAACTTTTCTTAACTGCAGTAATAAGCCCTCATTGCGAGCTATACAACGATAAGTGGTACTTATTTTCATTGGTTCCAATAAAATTTTAATTAATAAAATATTTGAATCTTGCAAGGGGAAGGCACATTGGTTCGAATCCAACTTTATTTCCTTTTATTATTTTCCAATTTAAATGTATTGATTTATTAATAATTATTAATCTCCGATTATAAAAAAATTACGATAAATAATAATTCAATAACAAAAAAATAAAATATGAAAAAATGTAATAAAAAATATATGTGATTTAATATGCGTACAAGGAAATATGTGGTATCCACATCAGATTTTTTAATATTAAAATTTTATAAGAAATATTTAAGAAAGTAATTTTTACAACAAACACATTGTTGGCCGCCATTTAGGACTGGGCATCAGAATTTAGTTTTAATAATATCATATTCTGGGTACATCGAGCTCTTTAAAAATTATGTTATCGAATAATCATTGGTCTCATTTGAAATTTTTGAGTGACCCCCCCCTCACTACACGCGGACTAGAAAGTACATTCATTGAAGTAATTCCTTGGTACAATGAAGAATACTGCAAATCGCATCCAGTTATCTCAATTGTAAAAAAACGTTAGAGAAGATGTAAATTTTTTTTCCCCACCCGGTATATATATTATTCTATTTGATTACTCTTCAGCTTGTATAATAACCACTATATAATCTGTTACTCGCGCGAAATTGACAAACTATTTGATATTTATTTCATAGAAATCGATACTGGTGTTCTGGAGTTCATCAAATTTCAATTGGTTATACAGAAAATGAATGGTTAAATACATTTCCACTCCATCATTGCTCAGCAACAAACAATTATTTTGTATGTGTGATTTAAATATCCTGCTGGAACTAAAAACTGAAGTGTGTGAAACTATAATGTTATCGATCACTGTGTAATGTAACCAATAATTTTAAATTATTTTAGTAACGATAATTACTTCATGGTTTTTAAGGCTATAAATTCTACGTACAGGTTACAGATATAAAGTTCCCACAAAATGGACATCTTCAAATTTAGTATTCAAAAAAAAAAGAAGAGAATTCTTATGATTATTTTTTCCCTTTGTTAAAATATTTAAATTACTAGTACTGTTTAAAAAATAAACTTTTCCCTCATAGGCTTAGGTTGTGCATGGATATAAATCCTTGATAAGCGATGTGCTTTAAATTGTCTTCTCTCTCTGTCTGTCTGTGTCTCTTTCTCTCTCTCTCTGTATACGTACATATATATATGTGATATATATGATTCCCATATATATATCTATATATATATATATATAGATAAATAAATTAACATAAAAGCAAATCAAGAAAAAATTATAAATAAATTTTTCTTTATATATTTTTCTTATTTTCAGCGTGATACCTGTCAATCATCTACACGTACTTTATGAAGGTTGGTAAAGCCATTTACCGACTTTCATAAAATACATGTTCACGAAGCGTTTTTTAACTGCTCAAAAATAAATAAAAAATTAGCTTCATTTAAGAGACCAACAAAATTCCTTGCAATCTGGTGGTAAAATTTTCCCGACTAAGTTAGACTTCATGTAATCCCATTTTACCCTAATGTAATTCTCAAGGTCAGTTATAAAATATAATTTACATCTCAGTTATAAAAAGTTACAGGAAAGTATAAGTTTCTTTTCAGCCACTCGATGTATATATATATAGATATATACACACATTTATATCATAGTGTAGGAAATAGTAATTAGAATATTAGCAAAAATCATTTGAAAAGAAACAGCTATGCTAAATGATTATTGAAATAAGTTCATACTTAGAAATAGTCGGAAACCGTATACAAAAAAAAAATTAAATAGCTACACATTTCGATTTTGAAACAATTATTATCATCAGATACAAGCAATCACCAAACATAATTTTACAAAATTTTTCTCCCTGTTTTATAAAATAAATAGAACAACTTTTGAATGGAAGCTACACAGTATCGTTTAATAATCTAAGTAGAAAGTGAAGAGGTAGCTTAAAAACAATCTGTGCCACTTAAACTCACCAGTCGTGCTAACCATCTCGCCTTAAAATAGTATATGGGTAGGATAAAAATTTATTTTAAGAACAGTATAAATAGCATGATCCATTAACCGTTGGTTAAAGTAAAATATTTTTTACTTTAACCAAAATTTTAGTGGCCGTTTATGATATAGGTCTAATAATATATAAACCATTTCATAACTTTTATCATAAAAAATAACATAGTTTACTTCTTCATCCCTCTGTACTTTTATAATAAATATTTAATTTACTTTTTATGAGATCAAAAGGATGGTAATCACGTCCAATATACTAACTATCGCTTGTTTACTTGTACAAGTATTTGTTTTACCAACAATCGTGAAGTATTTTTAACGATTGACAGGTCTTATTTACAAAAAAAAAAGAAAGAAAAGAAATAGTATATAAAGATCATGAAGTTGTTTATCGAATTAAACGGATAAAAACTAGATTTCAAAAATATTTATTTATATTATTATATTTTTTTTTTACTCTTTGTTTACCCCGCCCCCCAGAGCTGGACCTGCAATTAAGCATAACTACAGCTCCGGGAGAGGTAGCAAGGGCCCGGTCTTTTGATTATTCGCCATCCCTCAAATGAGGAAACCCCGAAGGATCCCCACCGGGATTCCGGTATTTACGCCTTCCTCTAGTGAGGAACCCCCAGAGGGATCCCCAACCGGGACTACTGTCTTACATACCCCCCCCCCCCGCCATACCACTAATGGGGAACCCGCGAATGGATCCTCACAGGGACTACGGTTTGATTTTCCCCCATGGCTCCGCTAGGAGTCCCCGTCCATTCATCGGTGATGAGACGCCGGAGCGTTCCCCCCTCCTAGACGAGGCTATCCCGCGTCGCAGCCACCATAATTCTACGCCCCACAGCGACTACATCTCACTTCCGGTGTAAATTTCAGCAACTTCGGCCCTCCCAAAGCGTGGCCATTGGTTTTCCAGGAACTGCAGCGTGCTTCCTTCAGGCAATTCATCTTGACATGGCCAACCTCCCCACAGTTAAAACATTGGCCGGTCTGTCAGGACCACTACACAGCTTCACCCGGTACCCGATATCCCGGTACCCGATATCCCAACAACCGAAGCACCGCTCTTCCAGCGACCGTTATTTATATTATTGAGTTCAGTCAAATATAATTACAAAGTTAGGAAAATATGTAATTTATTATAAACAGATTTGAAAATATTAACAAGAATTACATTAATATCAGTTTAGAGACACAGTCATTTAATTTAGTAGTTTTGTACGTAGTTAATTTACGTATATATGTAATTAAAATTAAATCCCTGAAAACTCTTTAGCTAAATAGTTGAAAATTGGTGTAGAAGAGAAAACTAAAAACTAAAAACCTTTAAAAACGTTTAAAAAACGTAATGGTAAAATTAATAAAACAGACTACATAAAACACACTAAAAGGTAAAAGAATTAATAACTTTCTGTTCTTAAAACTACTTGTATTTAACCCGGTATCAAATAAAATACAAACAACTTACTAAATTTAATTTGTTCCCGATTGTAGAAAAAGATTTTAAAGCATAATTGAAGTTTTTGTTATATTCTGTAATTTTTTTTATTAAAAAGTTCTATTTTATTTTTAACTTTATTTAAAATTTGACAGTTTAATTTAAAATATACCTACCTAATCGTTTAAGATTACTGCTGATATGAAAACAAAAATAACGAAAAGCTTGTCTTAAATAAATGAATTAATAAAAGAATTTATACCGGCTCTTCAAAAACTATAGCAATCCTGTAAATAAATTTTCAATCTTTAAATATAAAAAATGAATTTTAGCAAACGATCCTAACTGTTGGAAAATGAATTTTTCTGCATGAAACCATCCTACCATCATACCCCAAGTACCCAGGGGAATCAAATAAATAAAAAAATTAAATAGAAAGATTAGGGTTTTGAATCATCAATTTTAATGAACACTGAATATACTAATTTTGATGTAAAAAAATCACCTAACTACGAAAACTTTTAAAAAAATTTATTTTTTCCCTAATAGTTTCAAAAGTGGGTACTGCTTAAAAAATTCCACAACAGTAAAAAACTATAAACGTAAAATTGCTTCTTACTCAAAAGGATTTAATTTTAAGGATAATATCACACACCACAAAGAGTTAGGGGCCCAACTAAAAAAATTGAAATAAAAATATTAAGTGTTGTGACGCATCATTTTAAAGAGTATAATGAAAATAAAACGGGCAACGAAAACTTCTACAAAGTTTATAGCCATTAAATTTTTTTCACGCCTAGTTTCAAAAGTGGTGTACGATACTTCTTAAATAACAGTTAAATATTTAAACACAAAAAGAGTAAAATTTAGCGATTTTTTTTTTACCTGAAAACGATTTACTTATCACTTAATTGAGGTCCAGTAGGTTTTTTTTTGAAACTAGCTGTGAAAGAATTTTAAATGACAGCCATTTTAGTTTTACAATACAATTTAAAATATTGTGTTACGATCCTAGACTTTTCATTAAATCTGTTGTGTTCTTTGAACACAACAGATTTCTTACTTATTCCTTTAAATATTCATTTAGATTTTATATTGTAGTCAGTTATTATTAATTAGATTTCTTTATATTTGAAAAAATTATCGAACGATTTATTTTCAAAATAAATTACAATTAATTATAATACAGTTCATTTACTATTGATATTTTTTCGACCAGTTTTGTACTTCTTCAAAAAGTATTTTTGTAAGATAAACATTTACATCTGAAAAAAAAATTAAAAATTTTTGTCGAATTACAGTGAAAATAAATATTTTAACTTTGATTCAGATAAATCAATTTAGTTGTAATCCTATTACGGTATAATTTGTGATGATACTAGTTATTATCATAACAATTTATCTAGAATTCACCGTTATTTAATGCGATTATAGTAGTACATTATTCTTAAGTATAGGGCTGAAATTTTGATTTAGGTACCGTAACTTTAACTTGTATACTTAACATAGTATATATAATGTATCCTATTATTCATTATGTTCATTTAAAAATAAAATATATTAAACGATTTTACTTATTGATTAATTAAGAGTATCAATTTTTTTTGGGATTGCTTGTGGTACATATGTGAGGATATTACTTTTATATAATTTTTATTCAGTAACCGAAAAAAGTAGTTTTTAAATATCAAAACCTATTTAATTCCTATTAATTATAACAATAGTATTTATGTTTGCCCATAAAGTGAAATGTTTGGTTGATTTATCATATGACAAGTTCTCATGGGACGATTAAATTTATTTCGTTTGTAATAAAATTAAACTATATATTTCGCTTTGAAGCGCCTTAATAATAAGCTAAGCTTGTCTTCATTATTAAACATTTATTATATCTTGGTATATTTCCGTCTAAAAATAATGTCATATTTTGGGGGCTGTCTCAAAAAGTCATACTGAGCTTTTAAAATATAAAAATTAGTATCAGGTCATTATCTCGCACTCTGTATTATGAATCGTGTAAACCGATATTTATAAAATTAAATATGTTAACTGGTTTTTGTATTTTTATATATTGACGGAAATTATTATATTATATTTGTAATTTTCCATATTATATTACATTTAATTACGGTGATAATTAAATTAACGGAGATATTTGTATTAATATAGGGATAATTAGTATTATTTTTTTATTAGTATGTTGAAGTATATTAGTATAGATCAAGGTAATTCAACTATATTTCAACAGGTAATCGTAAAATTACATGCGTATGTAGTAAATATTTTTATATTAAATTGGTGGATACTAACGTAAGAATTCGTAAAACATTACGATACGAATATTCACTGGCTTTTAATAATAGTGCAATTTGATGAAACTTTATTAACGTTACGCCATTCATAACAATCACCTAACGTACGTAAAAAAAATTAAATATGACAGATATTGGTTTTCAATCCTTCCAATGAAAAGCCGATAAAAATAAACCAATGGTAATTGACATTCATTGTAGCATATCGCAGTTTACACTTATCATTCTCTACCCGGCGAGATTATTTCAGGAATCAACCAATCAAAATATCGTATGTGTTTTCAAGATTTTTTCGGATGTTTACCAAGTGACTTGGTAAATGTTAGAATTTACCGGTAAAACTTAAGATATACCGGTATTCGGGGGTTTACCGTAACATATACATCTTTATAAATAAATACCACCTTGTAAAGTTATATTAAAAATCACATATCATATTGCAGTTGTTATAGTTTTTTATATTCAAAGCAATCGTGATAAAGAGTTGACGGTATATTCTAAGTTTTAATTTGAAATAAATTTGTCCAACATTCCACAGTAAATATTCAAGCCTTGTAAAATTTTCAAACAAGTAAATTTTCACGTTTAGTTTTATCATTTCTCATTCAAATTATTATGGCCAAGAAAATCATATTCTTATATTCCTAATTTTTTTAACTCGTTCTCGGTAATATATTTTTTCATATTTCTTTCTATTCTTATCATTAAAACGTAATTTTTTCAATTTATCATATCTTATGATTGGGGTTTCATAGTAGCAGCATTTTTTCTAGGCTTGCTGAAATCTCAAATAAAATTATAACTAAAAAATGCAAAATAAAATAATTATAACATTATTTTTTCGGTTCTATTTCAATTTTTGACCTTTTGAAATAGATACTAATTAAGAAGAGTTATTATATTAGTGTTTGTTGTTTGTTTTTTAAAATTTGAAACTTTAAAAAACTTTTATTTTAAATGATTTTTCTAAAACATAATTTAAGAAAAATTATTATTTTTCGTTGTAAATTGACTATATTTTTTCGACTAATAATAGTTAAAAATCTATGATTCTAATAACGGATTTTCATAAATTTTGAGAAGTACTTAATTTTCTATGGCAAGTTAAACTGAGATTTCAAACTTTCAGATTACAGTAATTAAAAAGATACTTTCTAATAGATGAAATGGAAGATGTTAAGTATAAGCATTGAAAATTCAACAAGAACTGATATTTTATTATTAACCTGTATTGCCTCAGGTGTTTTATCTCACTTGTGTGTGCGTGCGTTCGTGTGATCTCTCTCCCCTTTTTGCGTGCTTGTGTATATACGTGTGTGTGAGGAGTATGCAGGTACGATTAGAATTACATTTATTCGCTAAACAGAGGAAAGTTTGTTCATCTATTATTTTAATTTAATTATCGGAAATCGAAAGAAGTATTAGGGAGAAAATATGGGTTTCTCCAATCGGTATTGTTTTAAAACTTTCCATTAATATTTATATTGAAGTAGTTTATATTATATTTATGATAATCCTGTAAAATAGTTTTCTGTAGAAATAAAATCAATTAATTTTATAACAATTATACATTTTGGGAAAAGGCTTAGTATTACAAGTAAGTATAAATTAATTTAAAATTCAAGTAAAGGTAAAGTATTACAGGTAAATATCGATTATTTTACAATATAAGTAACGGAGGTCGAGGTGGTAGGTGTGTCAGAACGAAGCATCTGTAAAACGGCCGACAAGGCTTGTGATGGGTGAACTTGTCAGTTATAATTAATGGAATCGTAATAACGTCTAGAGGTCTAGTAAATTAGTTTGAAACTTAAGTTACCTTAACTGCTTCGCTTGTAAACTGCGTGTATGTACAACACTAGCTCGCTTTTCTGTTCCTTGTTTATGGATAAAGTTAACACATCTATATCAATCCGGTATAGTTTTGCGTAATGATATAAATCTTTTTAACATATTATTGTGTAACGAGTTTGCTGAAACCCTCATAAATTTCTAAACATTTCCTTACTCTTAATGTGCTGTGCACAAACGCGTTACAAGTTGACTATGTTTAAAGTCGGTGAAAATATTTAGTAATTCGTGTTCGATGAATAAAATAGATTATATTATATTCATTAACCCGAATTATTTTCCTTTTAAGATTCTTTCGGTCGTTCCTTTTAATAATAGATCGCATCTGTCCCCTGTATTAGCTCGTTATTAATGTTTTAATGAAAATAGTTTCCAAAAAAAAGCGTATTCTGTAATTTAAATAAACTTTTAATTAGAGATTTAAAAACAAGATGAAAAATGATTTAAATGTATTGTTAATAGTTTTCCTTCTCATAAGCTTACTTTTTTTTAAAAATTGAAAAAACCTTTCGTTAGCTTTAATTTTAAATAAATTTATTTCTTACATTGATTAATTCTGAATGTGAAATTTTTTTTCCTATCTAATAGGTAATTTTTCATAATTTTTATTTTCTCAGCTGTAAAAATTGGAATTGCAGCTGCAGCAGAATAAATATAAAGAAAAATTATAGCGGTAGGCCAAAACTTGGGTATCGTAGTTTTAGCAGATGTCGAGATTTGCTGATCCCCTAGTAAAAGGTAAAAAATAATTATTAAAATTTTCGGTGGATTGTTGTAGGAGTACATACGTACGTTTTTTAGCCTGAATTTTGGTTAGTATCTTCGGACTAAATGAAAATCTTACAGAAATGATTATAAAAAATTTCTATCTATGTGGCATTAATGGTATCTTTTAGAGAAGATTAAAAATCTGATGTGGACGCTACACGGCTTCCTTGAACGCCTATTAAATTACATATACACATTTTTTTTTTAATGAAAAGTACATAAAATTTTATTTCATCAATAACTTCTGATATTTTTTTATTTTTTTTTTTAGATATTGTTATTATTGAATTATTAATTATTGTAATTTTGATGCCATCAGAGATTAATAATTATTAATAGATTATGTATTTAAATTTAAAAAAAAAGAAAAAAGAAGATGAAGTCGGATTCGGATCGATGTGCCTTTTCCCTTGTAAGATCCAAATATTTCATTAATTAAGATTTTATTTGGCAATAACTGTGTAACCAGTGAAAATAAGTTCCACTTATGATATATAGTTGAGAAGCTGTCAATGAGGGCTTATTATGCAATTAAGAAAAAGGCCAAAATATTATTTTTTTTTGGATTTCGGGCTTTTTTGGACACTTTTAGTCTAGTCGATTGCAATCAAAAGGGAAGATGCACAACTATATTTTACAACAGTCCTAAATCCAAAATTTCAACATCCTACGGCTAATCGTTTTTGAGTTATGCAAACGTACATACGTACATACATACATACATACGTACGTACAGATGTCACACCAAAACTCTAGTCAAAATGGATATTTCCGTTGAAATCTGAAAACCAACATTTTTCGTATCACAATACTTCGTATTGTAAGTAAAAAGGAGGAGGGATATTTTTGGCCATTTAACATTTTTAATATTTCTTTAGTTGTAGTAAATAATTGAGCTTGAGAATGATGAAAGTAATTAAGTTATTTAAAATTCTCAAGTTTTAAGTCGAGCGTATTTAGAGATGGTGGATATTGAACATTTTTTGTAAACAGTTTTTGTCTCGTATCTCAGAAACTCATTTATCAAATAAGTTGCAATTTAGCAAAAATAATTAACAATTCGTATATATCCCAACTTTGGCCGGATTTATGAAGTAATCTGAATTTTAAGATTGAAAGTTCAACTTCATTTAATGTAGATGAGATGGGAACATTTTCAAAAGGAAGGTCTCGACTTAAAAATAAAAAAATCTTTTCGAATCTTTTTATAATTTCTGATATTCTATCTGTTTTGATCTGACTGTTTTCTCATAAACGTTCTGATCTTTTTTCAGAATTGTATTTTAAATTATATTGCATAAATAACTGCTATTTTTTTTTTGAGATTAATTTAATTTTGATGGCTAAATATTATAAAATAAACATACGAGTATTCAAAGAACTAAACTCTGTTTTTAACTAACAAATAGTAAAAATACTGGAGATATACAGACTGAATACACTGTCTATATGTCGCAATGAAACAAATCGGTCAAACATTTTTAAAATTTAATTTCTTAAAAAAAAATTATGGTTTTTATCCATCCATAAAAATGGTTAGAAAACGAGTTTAAATACAGCATATCATTTGTATTTTTTATCTAACATTTATCAGCAGTGTTTAGAACTATTTTAAATTTAATCATTTAAAATGAATTCAACAAAGTAACCAGTAAATTACATTGACGAATGATATGACAAAAAAGGGGAGGATTGCGTTTATTTACGCTGGTTATATAGCTTAAAATAAGCGGATGGGGTAAATTACAAACAATAATTTTCGTCGTAATCTATAAATCATTGGAAGAAAGGTTATTTTATGCAAATCCATGGATTGTTTAACAACATTTTGTCAGGTTTTTTAGACGTATTTGCTTCAAAATAGTTACTATAATGATCTGAAATTTGGAAAGAATGTAGATATACTCACTCGTATCTCCATACTTTAATTTAAATATGATAATTTTCACTTTTCAAAATAATTAAACATTACAATGCTTGAAAACGTATTTTCACACCCACACGCGCACGAGCTTATATATAAATATACGTGAAAAAAGATCTTAATATTAATTTTTTTTTTATATTTGAAATACAAATAACTGTTCTTAACATTTAAATAACTTAATAAGTTACAAAGTATTGAGCTTAATTTTGTGTTAAATTTTCTTTTTTATTAAATTAAAACAGTCTGATTTTTTTTTTTACAAAATATGCAACAGCCTTTAACAAATGCATCCTAGCAGAAGAATATAAAATTATTTTATTCAGCTTTTTTTAAATACTTTTATTTATAGTCATATCAACAATAAAAGTCATTAGCGACTTATCAGTGTAATGAAACTGAACCGGTAAATTTGTAGTCTTGAACAAACACAGGTTTAATACTCCTGAGACGTACGGTTATTTGAAACTCAGCCCCCAAAGAACATCGATATCCACGATCTAGTTCACAAATCCCAATAAAAGTAACTTCCTTTATTAAATTTGATCCTCAGAACTTCGACTTTGAGATCAGTTGATTTACGATGACAAGTTAACCACTAGATCAACCTGGTGGTGTTAAAAAAATTATTAAAAATGTTATTATTATTATTATTTTAAATTTACTTCTGTTTATTATTTGTAGTCTACGTTGGGTACTTTCACCAAAATTTCAGCTTCACCACTACGTTTTATTGTTATGAAATAAAATTATTAAAGTCATATAAAACAATAAAATTATAGTTATATCTGTTTACTATTTCAAAGATTGAACAAAAATAAACTATTCTGCTCTTATTAGAATTTTTTTTAGATAAGGAAACTAAATAATTTTGAATAATTAAAATTTTTCATATAACTAACGTTAACACATTTTATTTTATTTATTTGGTTAATAAAAAAAAACCTGACAAAATTGAATTTTTCCACTAAACCGGAAAAATGTTGAGGTATGAAACATACGGAAACCGTTTCTCCTCATCTGAGGATAGATTGTAATAAAAATTAAAAGTCACCAATGGCCTGTGTCCAGAAGTCGTCATATAAATATTATAAAATTGGATTAAGCCAGTTTGAATAAGCAAAACGATAAAAAAAAGAAATAAATAAAAGAAAAGTGGACTTATCCCCTAAAATGAAATTGTCCAAGAAAGTAATGAATAATAAGATATTAATAATGTAATGAATAATAAAAATAAATAATAATTATTGTTATTGTTATTATGAATCCACAAACGAAAAAAACGTAAAAAGTAGTTTTTGGCCTTACCGCTTACAAATTGTTTTTTGTTTTCTTTTTTTTTAGTGGATTTCATAATCTCCCAAAACTGGAATATATAAAATTTGATAGAATTTGCATACTTTCCTTTATATAATATACTCTCTCTCATCTGTTTAAGTCTCCGGAACCACCGTAAGGTATTACTTCAGTGGATCATATGTATGAATGAAGTGTAGTCTTGTACAGTCTTAGGTCGATCATTCTTGAGATTTGTGGTTAATTGAACCGAACCACCAAAGAATATTTATGTAATATACTGTTTAGGTATATAATACAACTTCGCTGCAGAGCAGGGAAAATAAAATTAAAAAAAAAAAAAAAAAAAAAAAAAAAAAACAGTTAAAAATCATTTTTTCTATTATATTAAGCATAGGTACAAAAAAAATCATTATAAGAAACACTAAATTAAGCAGAAAATAATATAAGTAATGCGTACAATGAAAGGATGAGCAACATAAAACCGAAAAAATGAAATTTTATGAATGATACAGATAAATTAAATAATAAAAATATGAAACGTAATTTAAATGATGGATTTATTTACTTTATTGTTACAAAGGCTGTTCAAAATGACCACCATGGGAATCGATGCACTTTTGTGCTGATTCTTTCGTGATGATTTTGTGACTGATCATATTGAGAGTCGTCTGACGCAAAACGTTGTTGTCAATTGTGTTGACTTCTCTTTGAAAGGTCACATTCAGTTAACCTGGGGATTAGATGCATGAACTCTCTTCTTTAAGTAGCCCCAAAGGAAAAAATCGCAAGTAGATAACTCTGGGAAATGTGGAACCCACCGTCCTCTGCTGACAGCTGGTTCATTTGTGAAAGTTGCATGAACGCGATTCAGTGAAACGTTTGATGTGTGACACCTTTCTCTGTCTTGCTGGAAGAAGCTGTGTTATTTTTCATTATCAGTTAATTGTGCATAGAGTTCTTCGAAAATTGAGAGGGTAACTTGTATATTAACAGTCAGATCAAAAAATATTGGTCCCACTATACGATTACCGGAAACTGCACACCAAACACCAATTTTTTCATCGTGAAGTGGACGCTCGAATATCTCGTGAGGATTCCTCGCCATCCAATACCTGGTGTTCTGCGAATTAACATGGCCGGATAAATGAAACCATGCCTCGTCTAACATGAAATAGGGTATCGCGTCTATCTGTCCACCAACAATGCTTTCGAGAAGCCATTTGCAATAATCAACTCGTTTCAGTTTGTCTGTTTCCTTCAGTTGTTCCACAGTTACAACTGTGCAACACAGTTGCACAGTATTACAATACTGTGCAACAGTTGTTGCACAGTTTCAATTTTAATTCATGAAGAATTTTACGTCATGATGTGTATTTAACACCAGATTCTTGGGATAACTTGCGTAGCGATTATTTACAGCAAGAATACTATTAACAGCAAGAATTTTAATTTATGTGTAATTTAAACAAAAGCAATCTTAACTAGTACTTGAATGTATATTGTATCCGTAATTACACCAAATTAGATGGATAATTATTATACAAATCTTTTTGTACAATATTTAGAATGTTTATTATATAAAAATTTCAATTCTACTTTTGTACGATTGTTTTCATTGTTGATTATACTATCATTATTATTAATACTTACTTAGAATTTGCATTATGTGTCCAGTTTCTGTCCCAAGTTCGCCATCTTCTCTGTCTTCATCGGAGTAGTGACTTTCAATACCACTGTCAAGATGAATGATAAATTTACCCGTCATTTTGTTGATTAGCGGTTCCATCTTCTTATACTCAATTTCAGCTTTTTTTACATGTTCGTAATATATTTTTAGCCTACCTTACTTATTTCATTAACTTTTCCTCGGCTAATTTTTTAATACCTGGTATTAAAAATGTTGTTTTATTACTGCCAACACATATTTTCAGAGCCGACCATACCATATTGATCGAATTTAAATCGTGATGTTAAGGTGGAAATCGCAGAACTTGATCCCCATGTTTTCTAATAGTTCATCAAAATGGTACTCTATTTTTGAATTACTATGTGATTTAATTACGTCATGCAATTATAATTTTAACATTTATTAAACGGAATATTTTTATTTTCTAACCAATTAATCATGACAATTTTTCTACCATTTGAATTCGGAGGCTTCTCTAGAAGTGAACTGTGGTATGCGCATTATCGATAAAAACCACTGACTGGGGGGAAAGAACAGGGATTAATTTTTCAAATACCCACTTTATGAAATTGTTTTTGATGAAGCTTTCATGATATTCACCGCTCTTTGAACTCGTTTTCCATGTTAACATCGCATTTGGAATGAACCCCATTCCTCCTTTAGCGTGGATTATGGTTAACCGATCACCTTTATTAATCGTTACTTACTCCTGCACCACTGTCATCTGACCACGATTTTGTAGTGGAATGGGACGTTAAAATAGAAGATTCGTACTAATAGAAGAATTTTTTTTTGCAATCGGTCATTTTTTTAAAACATTCTATCCTCTTCCACCCAATGTCTTCTTTCTCAATCAAAAGATTACTATTATTATCAGTTTTACACCATTTAAACCCTAACTCTTTCAGAGTAGCAGCCTGTGTAGTTCTAGAATCTTTAAATTGAATACTTTTCTGAAATTGTTCACATAATTTATTTTATGTAGTCAGTTGATTCTGTTCTGCGTGAAACTCGTTAACTGTTCTTCTTACAGCGTTTTTATCAAAACTGTTTTATCCGCTAACTGGTTTTGAATGTTGTTTATTCTTCTTTTAGTGTGCTGAATGAGCACGACTGCGATTTTTATTTAAGAAAATTCTTGTTTTCTTTTGGAATTTTTGAACTTGTGATCTTGAAATTCCAAAAGCTGCAGCGGCTCTTTCTTCACATATTTCAATGCGTACTAATATATCATTTTCCTGAGTTTATAGCTTCTTTCATCATAAAATCGTAAACATTAACGATTTCACTAGCATGACTAACAAGCGTTTTATTCTGTCCTTAAAAAACATACAATAAATATTACCGTAAATTTTTTCAGGACTTCCTAAACCCTGAGTAGTAGTATTGAATACTAATATCCATTAAAACAAGTGCTTATAAATATAACTCAAATGAAATATTTTGATATCCTTTTTATTCGTATAAATTGTTCATTCATTTTATGACTCACTTGATGGAGGGAGTGTAATAATAATCTAATAATAATACAAGTATGTTCGTTTAAGTAAATGTTTGTTTTTGTACTGCAGAATACTCGGTTTCTGAATGAGCCTAATGTTATGAGAAAATAAAAATGCCCTGTACAGCGTCTGCCTTCTGCAAGCAAACTTTTATTTTCATCACACGCGACTGTAAATTAACTTATATTTCATTCTAATAACGTGCACAGTATTAGGTCTTTTTTAATATTGTATTGCAAATCCGAAGTATTTTTACAATACGTGGAAGAAATAATCGTTTTCAATATTATAAATACCTATAAAACAACATTTTGGATTGGACATGACGATAACACTTTAGAAATATAAATAAACAAAGTAATTTGCATCACTATGTAATATTGACAAAACAGATAGTTTTAATAAAACTATTTTACTCTCTTTAATAAGAGAAAACTAATTATATATTTGTCTTTTTAGATAATGACAAAAAGGGTAGATATCGACGTCTGGGTACTTATCCTGAATTAACATACCTATACCACTAAAAACTAGCAGCTTATTATTGTGTGATTAGCGAACACTAAACTATATAGATAAATAATATTGAGTTAAATGAAGAATTTAATAAAATTATGTACTATTTAAAACAGTTTTAATATAAAGGATTTTAATAAGTTTATAAATAAATTTAAACACAATAATAATAATAAAATAAATTTGCAACATTAAAATGAGACCAAAAATAATATCACTTTCTAAGCTATACCTAGTTACAGTGAAGCTTCACCAGCACCCCTATAAAGCAGTAAAGTGATCAGCCAGACTTTTCGTATCGGGGTTTTTTCAAATGTCAACGTTTCAGACAAGACCTTCTTAAATAAAAAAAAAAAAAATTAAATCCGGAAGATGTACTTACTCCTACAGCCGAGGCACTACAGGCCGATGTGCCCCCTGGCCTCCCAAACATAGCCTCGCCAACCGTCTCAAAACTCTGCCTGTTTTCTACAAATGAAAACGCCAAACGTTCTCAAGTCACCCTTCACATCATCCATCCATCTATTCCGTGGTCTTCCTTTTCTTCTATTGTAAATCGTTTCCATTCATATCTTCCTTGCTATCCTCTTTTCTATCATTCTCGCCAAATGACCCACCCATCTAATTCTTTCCGATTTAATCAAATTCTTCCTTACCAATATTTTCATTTTCTAGTAATCCATTAATTTCAATATTGTTTCTCGCTCTTCAACCTCCATTCTCACAGACCCGTCCTGATATTCTCCTCATTATCTCCCTTTCAAATATTCTCAGTCTGGAATGTCATTCACCGATTACACCCACATTTCAGAACTATAAGATACCACAGACTAACCAAAGTTTTATATAGTTTCATCTTAGTTGCTCTTGATAAGAAGCGTGACTTAAATAACTTTATGTTGACATAAAAAGTTTTTTCCCCGCCATTATCCTTCTGTTAATCTCATCCGAGACTTTTCAACTACTGCCCATCAGAACAGCTAAATACACAACGCTCTCAGCATGCTTGAAGATATAATTTCCTCTTTCCATATCTCTTCTTACGTGTCTTCTGCTTGCTGATGGTGATATCTTCATATCTTAAGTGCAACACCTCTAAACTCT
Organism: Lycorma delicatula; assembly: GCF_047948215.1. Taxonomy (NCBI): domain Eukaryota; kingdom Metazoa; phylum Arthropoda; class Insecta; order Hemiptera; family Fulgoridae; genus Lycorma; species Lycorma delicatula. The sequence continues at coordinate 77,026,664 of NC_134460.1, read as the reverse complement.
CCTCTACCAAACCGAATGCTTCTTTCAACGCTGATATCGTCCTTGCCATAATGACTACTCGTTCGTATACGCACATACATCCAGTCTGTTTATGATGATCCCATCACCCACAATACCCCCAATCGATTGTTGAAGTGCCACATTTAACAAGGGAGGTGACAATGCATCCCCTTTTCTTACTCCAGACCTTACCCCAAAACGCCTTCCAAAAAAAAAACACACATTTTCACTCTCTAATATGTATCATCAAGGATAATCATGAACAATTTAACTAGTTTTAATGGTATACTAAATCATTTAGTTGTTTCCATTACTTTGCTACTTTATACACTATCAAAGGTCCCTTTGTAGTCAATAAAGAGCAGATGTAGGTCAGTGTCAAATTCCCCACATCTTTCCACTGTTTGCCTTACCATGAAGATTTGGTCCACCGTACCCCGACCTCTTCTAAAACCATACTGATAATCACCGATCTATCTACTTGTTTTTTCCTTATTTTGATTAATCTTGAAAATCTAAAAGAAAATAAAATCTGTAGCAGCAAGTGCGTCACAGTGTAGATTTCCGGTTTTAGTTAACCTTGAAAACGTACCCCAAAAAAGAGTTTTTTGCCTTTTAACTTTAATTCATTTAATCGATTCGCTTGAAAATATGTAGGGTTTTATTTCTATTAGGTTTACATTATCCTACTAAGTTTCATCAAAATCAGTTAAAAATTGCACTCAGTAGAACGAGAAAAACCTTAAAATGTACCCAAAAATCCTGTTTTAGGGCTCTAACTCCGGTTTCTGTGAACCGATTCGCTTAGAAATGAATAGGTTTTATTCCCAATAGATTTATATCATCCCATATGTTCGTCAAGTTCGGTTGTGATTTGCGTTCAGTAGAGCGAACAAAAAAATCTTATACATACATATGTAAACAAGCATGACCGAATCCAGTAGCGAGTTCCTAATTCGTTAGAAATCCGCTAAAAATTAATAATTGAGCAAATTTTCTTACCAAATGTATTTTATTTTTTGGTATGAGAACATTATACCCCCAAAGCCCTATGAGAGGGTAACTAAAGATTTATAAATGAAAAAGGAAAAGTTATTACACTTTTTTAAAGCTAATTAAAAACGAAATATTTTTACATAAATATTTCGGATTACTACAATCTTAACCAAAATGGCGGCCATTCAATATTTTTTTGTAGGTAGTTTCAAAAATGACACCTTACAGTAAACTCCATTTACTGGTCTCTTATTAAAAAATATGCATCATTTTGATATATGAAATCTGCTATTTTTTTCTATTTTACTGATGAGCAGATTTTTAAGAGATACTGTAACTATTTTTGATACTGATTGTAACTTAAATGGCTGCCATTTTAATTAATATTCACAGTTCGAAGTTTTTGACATCAAATATTTTTGTTTTTCATTGCTCTTTAAAATGATCTCATAATTTTATTTCATATTTTTTGATTGCTCTCCACAGAAGCTTCCTGAATGCAAGGACTGCAATGGCGTCATACTAAAAGTTATATCGTTTTGAGGTCGAAGCATTTCCTAAAATTTCATTTTTTCATATTTAACGGTTGAAAAGTTAAGCGTTTCCGTACTTTATTGACATTGAATATACATATATGAGCGTGTGTGTTTATATATATATATATATGTGTGTGTGTGTGTGTATGTGTATGTTTCTTTGTGTGTGTGTGTGTAACGTAATATATTTGAAGCTAATTTAGATTTGCATGACATCTTTCGTAAGCATGAGCGCACACGTGCGAGTGAGGTGGTTGATGGAAATTTGCGAGAGAGTCTGAAATAAGATAAATTTTGTTGGTTAAATTTATAATTCTCGTAGAATTGGATAGTTTAATGGGTGTAGTTAGGATATTTATTTCCGTCAGGCTTAAAATGAAGTACATAATTTTTTTTTAATTTTGTATTAGGATATTACATTTTTTATTTATACATTATTATTTCATACGAGGTTAGGGTAGGTCATCGTATAAGCGTTTCAAGTTTTCTGTTAGTAATGATTCTTGCTTTTAAAATAAGTAGATAGCGTTGTTACATTACGTTATAGCCGATGATGCGGCTAGTTATAACCGCCGTACTTACTTTCGTTTAGGACATAAATTTTTAATTTCTGTTAAAAGGCTCAGCAAATTATGTGCCACAGTAGTAGAGCTTCGTTGGTGTTCTTGTAACAAAGTTCAGTCTAAGCGCATTACCGGGTATTTATGCACGACCTGTATTCTGTTTTCTACGACGTTCTCCTTTTGAGCACTGGAAACCTAACTGCTTTATCAATCGTTCAATTATCATTATAAACTTTTTCACTTAACATAAAATACGTCGTTAATTCTTAAGACAATGGACCATAAAAATATGGCTAAGTGTTAAGTTTCTTACTCGATATCATAGACTAAGTACAGTTTACTTTATTAAAAATAAGTAAAAATTATGTATATACTTTTTTAACTTTTAAAGTATTAATTTACATAATTCTTTTTATTTTAATTCAATATGCATAATAAATCGTTTTAAATGTAATTACATTAAATAGCTAGTTTTTTTCCTTCTTTAATAAAAAAATGTTATATCGGTTATTTAAAAATTAAAATCAAATTTTAGTAACGAATATTGATTTGTCTATTTTAATTAAATCATCTCTTGCGGTTTTCTGTTGTTTAACAATATTTACTACTATTTTTTATAAAATTTTTAATATTAAATATATTAAAATATAATATCAATATTAAAAGCTGTGGTTATTTAAATGGATTCCTACAAAAACAAAGGAAGAAAACAATTTAAAAAATGATAAACTATTAAAATAAAATGCAAAACTAAACTTAGCACTATAGGTTAAGTAGTTTTTTATAAGCATTAAATTTACCAGTAAAATAACAAAATAAAAATCAAATACGAAGAAATCCAACATAAATAATCAGTATTTAATTAATTAATTACTATTTAAACATATCTATCATAAAATTATTTTTTAGTCCCTCCTGAAATAGACATAACTATTTTCAAGATAACAAGCATTACATGTCAGGCTTACTAAGGAAGTGAATCAAACATACTTCATCACTGAATCAAACATACTTTGGCTCATCGGCATACCAAGACCACCGAAATGCGTTCTGCTATATAAAAAACACTATTGATTACACGGATGTAAGAGTAGTGAATATCAATAATCTCATAGAAATCGGTTCTAACCAGTGGCACTTTTATCTCAAGTGTTCACATATGTCATATTTTAAAATTCTACATCAACGTACTGGGATATACGTTAATTTTATTATGAAATAAAATAGAAAAACCATATTATTTATTATTACATCTGGAAACGGCTGTAAAGACGGCTTTACAAAAAAATAAATAAGATTTTTAAATTTTAACAAATTTTAAATTTGTTAAAAATTTAAAAACATAAATGCCAAAAAAAATAATTAAAAAAGATATGTAGTTCGCCACCTAGCGGTTGAAATCGTAAACTTTTGGGCATGTTTTTGAAATTCGTATTTTATTTTCAAATGAGCGTATTCAGGGCGCGTTAGGCTTGCGGGTGAAAAAATTGCAATTTAGATATACTATAGATTATATTTCATACTGGTTGTAACTTAAACTTAAATGAATGCCATTTAAATTAGTATTCACAGCTCAAAGTTGTTATGAAATATGTTTCTTTTTCAATGCTTTTTAAAACATCATTTTATTTCATATTTTTTTATTGCTCTCCACAGGGACTTCCTGAATGCAAGGACTGCAATGGCAGTCTTGCTTTTAAAATAATTAGATAGCGTTGTTACATTTCGTTATAGTGTTGTTACATTACGTATTTTGATAACAGGGTTCAAGCACAGAAGTGAGTGGACATCCAATGAGAAAGTGTCTCGGTGATATAGATTTTGGATCTCTGTGGACTGTAGAAATAGCGAAAATAGTACGGGAATTGAGGCAGGCTTCAATTTGGGTTAAAACCGAATGTAATTCCTCAAAATTAAGGATTTTTTGTCCTATTATGCATCGCTTATGATATTTGGCGCACATGATTGCGCTCTTCCATAAATCTTACTGAAATGGTTGTTGGTGCTGGAGGCAATGTTTGTGAATACATTGTCAAGTATTCACAAACATTGCTCTTTAATATAGGATAATTACTAATATAGGATAATAAAATAGCATCAGGGTGACAATTTTCTATATAGTATAATTTTTTTTTAAATATTTTATTCAATTTTTTTTAAATTTATTTTTAAAAAAATATATATATATGTATACTATGACATTTCCGGTAACGTAAGCATTTCATCGCTGGGTCATACATCTAAATCGGTTCAGCCATTGAGCTGATACAGTGAAACAAACCTACATATGTATGTAGGTTTGTAATTTTGTGTAGGAGTATGTACTCCTACATACATATTGTACTCCTTTTTGGGCAGTCGTGTAAAAATGGAAAGGTCTTTTATAAATTGTCAAGTATTTACGTGATATTAACGAAAAATGGATTACCTTTAATGAAAATTAAACATTTTTTTTTTGTAAATTCAGAATTCAAACTGTTACTTTTAATACCTGTATATTTACTACCTATTGAACCTACGATTAGGATAGGATTTATGGATAACGAAAATGGCCACATCAGAAACAAACGAGATCAGGATTTGACAGCGATGGAGGTGAGTAGATGGAGAGAGGTAGTGTAGAAGGGGGAGAATGGAGGTAGGTAGTGTGTAGAGGCAGTGGGGTAGATTGGAGGCTAATCGTGGAGGAGGCCAGTCCACACCGAGCTTTAGTGCCAGGATAAATGTACATATTTTATATGTTTAATATGTATTACTTTTAATTTTTTAATATTATTTCCTTTCCTTTGACTTTTTTCAATATAAATTTGTTACTATTATCTTATTTTTCATGATTCAATTTATTTATATATACATACAACAATAAATGCTTAAAATGTCATGCCTAAGTGGGAATCAAACCTGGAACTTATTTATTAAACTCGTTTAAATTTATTCACATTATTTCTGTTAATACATATTCCCTAGTGATTAGATACATGACATACCAATGTGCATCATTATGTTTGGTCCAGTAAAAAGGCAATAAATAATAACTTCACTTTTCATTTTCCTAGTGAGCCTAACATGGGATTCTTATTTACCGAAATGGGAATTGCAGCTTTAGCAGAAACTTGTAACTTGTGGCAGGATGTTTACAATATTTCCGGTTATTGCCTTAATATTTAAGAGTTATTTCCATTATAAATTCAAGTGAAAGTAATGGAAATGACTCTTACTAAAATGGAGAATATTGTGGAGTAAATGTATAAAATATTGTTAACTATTTTCATAACTAGTTGGGTGTATTTATTCTATATCTTAAATTCGCTGGTTCATATTTCTAATAAATAAAGTCATTGTTCAGTTCAAGGATAAATATAATTTTCAATTTGTCGTAATGATCATTACATCTGAATATTTATTTTTAGTTTTATATTATATGAATATAATATATGAACATTGTTGATGAAATGAGTTGATGAGAATGTATGATGACACAATTAAAAGTGAAACTAGACTAGAAAAAATACATTATATCATATGCAACAATATTTTGACATTGATTATTGTATTTTGGTTTATTTACATTACTTTGCTTGCATACTGCAGCATATATGCCCATATTTGTTGTTTTAATACATTAAACTCCCATTTGTAGAGCCAGTGTTATTGTTCACTCATTTTACATATGATTGTATTATAGTTTTGTTGTGGTTTGTGGTTAGTGATTTTTAAGCCGTTGTATTAATTTATTTGTCATATTCTGCAGTAATTAATTCTGAATTGTTGATTGTGCTTTTTTTAATCAGTAGTGCAATTAGAACTCCTTATATTATTCTGCTGTAGTAATTTATAAATTTCACCTTGTTGCACATCTGCTGCAGTATGCATTAACTCCAAACTGTGCTGAATTGAGGTTGTACATTATTTTTGTTCTGATTTGAATGTAAATTATATTTTTAAAAATGAAAAAAGATAAAATTTCAAGAAAAAATAAATAAGAGTGTATGAAGCTCAACATTCACTTAAAGATAATGATATTCTTTTGTTGAAAAAAAAATCACTCCTTCAGACAGTGAAGACGAGTTAGTATCTGATACTGATAGTTTGAGTAGGAGCAATGAGCCTACAGTAGCAGAATTAGCTGAATTAGATGAGCTAATGACTAATTTTACTCCTCAGTTGGAGAATGAACAGGAAATTGTGATTGTAGATTGTACAGTAACCATTAGTAACTAACTCTAAGGAGCTCGGACTAGTTGAAATTAGTCCAGAGATTTGTTATCCTCTACCTACATATCAGTTGTCACAATCAGATGGCCAAAATTACCTTCTACATCTCAGGTTTGAAACTCCAGACATTTTTTTTTTCATTTTTTTTACCCAACAACTATATAGTAGATCGTATTTGTAAGGGAATACTAAAATTTAGTATCAGCAAAGATGCAAGTAAGCTATTCAGAATTTCTAGGAATGAAATAAAATACTTAGGAATGTGTGTTATGTTGTTAGTGTTACGTATACCAAATGTCCAAAAGTACTAGTCTCTATATGTTTAGATAATGAAGTCATTAAAGAAGTAATGCTAGTGAATTTTTTTGAAAAAATTAGACAATTTCTTCATTTTAATGATCTAAACATGTTTGTACCAAATGGGCAAGTAGGAAATGATACATTATTTTGTTTAGCGCCTGTAATTGATTGAGAGCCAGGTTTAAAAAACTATTCCTGACTAAGGAGAAACTAAGAGGAACAAGACTGTTTATGTATTTATAATTAATAAGAAAAAAGAGGAGGAAATATTTGTCTTAACTGCCTGTCAAAAAAAAATTTTTTTTTCCTTTTTTTATAATATTGAAAATGAAAATATTACAAAAATAACATGAAAATAGTTATTAATAATCATTGACTTGTAACCACATAAAGTTTTTAAATGATCGTATAATAACAATATTACAATTCCGGATAATAAGTAAATAATATAACCTATAATGTTGTATCTTAACAAGTAATAACAAGTTTAATTATGCATATTGCTTAAATAAATAAGTATTACATAATTAGTTTGAAACTGTATTACATTCATTATTAATAACAATATTATAATTATGTAATGAATAGTAGTTATATAAAGATCATTGATATCTTTAACGAACTGAATATACATATAAATTGATCAAAATCAATGGTCTGAATATTTCATTGAGTGTTGTTCATATATCGAATGGGAAGATGAATCCATTGGTGGTACATTACTCACACCAATGACAGATTACTTGTACCTACAATCATTTTGATCTAGGATTTCTTCTAATGTGTTGTTTGTGGTTCTACTAGGAAGATGTATCCAACAGCCGGTATATAGCTCATGCCATTGTGAATTTAACGGGAAGGAAAACTTATTTTCAGTCACAGGAAGGAAAACGCCATTTATTGCGTTGCTGAAGACAATGTAAATAGTCCTTAGACCATCGTGTCCAAATAGATTGCTTAAAGTTTTGGAGTAGTTGTAGCGGCCTAAGCGGGTAATTTCAATTTTTTGGTAATTGGGTTCAGGCACAGAAGTGAGTGGACATCCAATGAGGAAGTGACTTGGTGATAGAGGTTCTGGATATTTGTGGACTCTAGAAATAGCGGAAATAGGATGGGAAGTGAGACAGGCTTCAATGTGCGTTAAAACCCTATATAATTTCACAAAATTAAGAACTACGCTAATCCTATTTCACAAAATAGGATTACGCAGCGCATGTAATATTTGACGCCCTTGATTGCAGTCTCCCATAAGCCACCAAAGTGTGGGAATAAGTGACCAGGTTATACCTTGTATAGATGAGAATGCTTGAATGTCTGACTTCAATTTTTCTAAATTAAAGTTAATATAAATTATGAAGGATTTTTTTTGATATAGATTTTTAAAGGCTGTGATTAACAACTGTGAAGTCAGATTAGAAACTAATTCTAAGTGAATAGCTTTGATAGTGAAACATAAAAAGCGCGATATAAAATTTAATCAAGGTTTCAAACCTCTGCCTGCCATGACGAATCGTAATTGGACCGCCGTAGTCTACTGTGCAAGCAGAGAATGGTCGAGAGGGAATTACTCTGGAAGGTGGTAGCTGACCAAACTGTTTTTGCATTAAATCGGAAGCATGTCAAACGTTTACAAATGATCGACGTAATGATTCTCTTACTGTTTAGTATCCAATATTCTTGACGTAAGGAATGATTAGTTAATTTAACACCAGAATCCAAAACACGCAAATGCTCGTTATTAATAATCAGTTTTGTAATATTTGCCTTTAGGTGTAAAATAATAGGATGTTTAATGTGGTAATATAATACAGAGTGTAGTAATCTATCTTCTACACGAAGTAAATATAAATTATTTAGAAATTGATGAAATGATATCAGTTTGCTTTGATTAGAAATAACTTGGTTATATTTAAGATTGTTAATTTCATTACCGAAGCGCATGCATATATTGTGATTGTTGTATAAAAAAGTTAAAGAGTATGCTTTAGTTCCTTTGCAGTTAGGGAACCAATGAGTATGTAGAGATGAAATTTTTCTATGTAATCGAATACAACAGTAGATCCAAATGATGTTGTGTGTTTTTCTATTAAACATTCAGGATTCACGTTGCAGTTGTTAAAATTAATATTGTGATTATTTGGGCAGTGGCATTAAGATTGTAAAAGCCAATAAGGAACATGCTACTAAAGTGTCATGTTAAGTAATTTATTTGGAGTAATAACCTCGACAATAAATCAGCTGAATTTTCAGAAGATTTGACGTAATGCAAATTTCCATTTGAAGTATTTCGCTTCTCAGAAATTCTATTATTGGCAAATATTTTCCAAGAAGATGGTTGTCCATGAATCCAGTATAATGCTATTTTAGAATCTGAAAATAAGCGTATTTCATCAAAATGTACGTTTGAAAGCACTGATTATCTTCAATAATTAACGATTAAGTAGTAAGCAACCACAAAGTTCAAGTCTTGGTAATGTAATTTGATTTAAAATACCTAATTTTGATTTAGAACAAAGCAGATTAGATGAGATTGTATCGTTAGCGAATGGAGTTCGTGTATATAGATGAAACAGCCATAGCCCTTTATGGATGCGTCGGAAAATCCATGTATTTGAAATGAATTAACCTTACTACCATTGATAGGATTAATGGATCGACTTCTTTTTAACTCGCTCAATTAAATGTTTATACAATTAAATGATTTTACAAATTGAGTCATCGTGTTAATACTGTGTCGGGTAATATTCCTTCCTAATTAATTTTAAGTTGCCGCAATAATTGCATGAAATATTTATGGGAAAATACAATAGGACCGATGGGTCCCAAAGGATTAGAACTATAACAAAAAAACTTTTCTTTTAGTGTGTTTTACTATCATTAGAAAGAGTAATTTGAAAAAGTAGTGTGTCTGTAGTGTTTATTGCATAGAATTTCTAAAGTACGTTATATTATGTTCTTGGTTTGACGGAATAGAACAACTGTGATCAGAAGAATGATCCGATTATTTGAGAACCATTTATGGAATGGGAAACCACAATTTCAGTTGAATAACCTTTTAAAGTTATCTGAACTTGTACTGAGGTCATCAACATAAAAAACATTTCGAATGGCCTTACATGCTAGTGAAAAAACATTTTCATTTTCATTTGCTATCTGAACTAAACATCTTAAGTATGATGCACAAGCGGTTCCATAAGTTACAGTTCGTAATGCAAAGTGTTTTATCTCCTGGAGAATCACGTCAAAGAGTACATAGTAAATAGGAATCGATAAGTTTAACTAATACTTGTATATACATTTTAGTTATGTCAGAAGTAATGGCGTAATTCTGAATTTAAGCATGATGGAAAATAAATCTTGTTGAATTACAGGTCCAATTAACAGAGTATCATTGAGGGATACGACATTAGTAGTTTTAGCTGAACCGTCAAAAACAGCTAATTTTAGTTTTCCACTCAAAGGCTTAAATACTGGATGGTGGATTAAATAGCACACGCTTGATTTGTTACAAATTAACAAATCATAAGAGTTTATTGAGGACATGTGACATAATTCTAAATATTCCTGAATGAAAGCGGAGTAGTCTTTTTTAAGGTTGGAATTGATTAGATTTCTTTCCATAGATTAAGAATCTATTCTTAGCATTAACGAAAGAATCGCCTAACTGAATGTTATTAGATTTGCGTGGTAGTGATACGACAAATCTGCCTTATATATCTCAAGTAGTGTTGCAACGGAAATTTTTTTACATGTAGAGATCCCACTAACCGAGACATCAGTGTTAATTTCTTCAATTTTCCAAAAATTCTCGAGTATAGTTGAGAGACTTGTATAATTGTTACTAGTAAAAAAGGATGCAGTAGTATTATTACCCTTAACGTCAGTAGGAAGGCAACCACTGATTATATGTTCTAATTTGGTTTCCTGAACAATAGGATATCTAAAATTTCGAATGAATTTCCCAGGCAAGATAAGATTCAGATAGAATTGAGCTTCAATCAGGATGTCAATACTATTTGTTACGTTGAAATTAGGATCTGCTAGAAATAAATTGAGGTAGATTGAGATAGGAAATATCAAATATGTATGATGGAAGGCTGTCAACTATATCTGATAAAACAGCACATTGCACTTCGAATGTACATTATGTATATCGAAAGTACAACGTAATTATATTGAGAGTAAGATAGTGTGTTATCTTTGCCTAAAATAGGAAGATAGGTTTTAATAAATTTAAGTCCTAATTTTCGTGCAAATTTATACTTGTGAAAATTCGCCTGGCTACCAGAATCTAATAAGATTCTACATAGATGAATATTACCAAATGTATCATTGGTGTTACATAAAGCAGTTGAAAAAATAATATTTTTGTTTGACTGAAGTTTAAATGAACATAAGTGTATTTTCAGACTTATTGTCTTCTAATTTAGAATCATTAATTATCCATATGAACGAGAGTATTCTGTTTTTCAGAACAAATATTACATACATTATTTGTGTAACATTTATCGGTAGAATGATGTTTATGAAAAGAAAAACAATTATTATGCTCCAAAAAGGCTATTTCTTCATCGATGGACAAATTTAAAATCCCTTTAAAATATTGTAAATGTTTTAAATTACAAAACAGACATTGCTTAGAGTTAAATTCTGAATAACAAATAACATTATTTCCCTAGTATTGTTTATTAGCAATTAAGGTAAAACATTTGTTAGAGTTTTGACTGAATTGTAACGCTGTCCCTTAACATTGTTTCCTATGTTCACTTGTGTTTGAAATATTTATGTTCTCGAGAAGTTGTCTTGAATTAAGGAATTCTATAAAATCCTGAAAGGTCGGAAACCTTTGGTTTTAATAGATTCTTCTTCCATAATCTGGAGGTGTCGTAGTTCAATTTTGATGTTAAGAATTGGATGACAAATTCATGTGTGCTATCAAAAATTTGTATTGTTTCAAAAAAATTCACATATGAGGCTATCTCATTGATAAATTTTAATAAAGTACCTAAGGATTCTCTTTTTATAGAATCTAACCTTTAAAATGCGATCGGCATTATAAAATTCAATTATTTATTTGTTATCAAATCGTCTCTTTTAATAATTCTAATGCAATTATATAATTTTCATTTGTTATTGGTAGAATCTTAATATCCAAAGCTTCATCCTTCAAAGAAAAATGTAAATAATGTAACTTTTGAAGATTGGTTAAATCGTTTCTAGTATGTACCAAATCGTTGAATATATTGAAATAAGGTTTCCTATCTAAAATATTACCTCTAAATAATGGTACATTAATGTACCATTGTAATTAATGTAATTGAATTTAATTGTTGTGTCTAACTAACTTCTTGATTGATTTTTGATTATTATTAAAATTTATCAAATGTTGCAGTTTACACTATTTACATAAGTCTTCTTGACTTGTACACGATCTAATGAAAAAACATCATCGAATTCCATTACAAGCTGTGATTTAATGACGTCATACTTGCCTTGCAAATCAAGAAGATTCCTTAATTTAATTTGTAAAGTGTGACTATCACCTTATGAAACATCATATTTGTCAGTGAATGTTCCAATTCTAGTGATAGAGGACTTAACTGACCTTCTCTGTTTTAGCAATTGTTCTTTGTCCATAACAATACTAATAACCTAAATAAATAATTTAAATCAGTAATAATATAAATTATATGTAAATAAAATATTAGATTAGTATAAATTGTGGTGAACATTTTTCCAATTGCATAATATCTGTAACTCCATTAAATTCCTTTCTCCTTTTAACCATGAATTAAAGTACTGAAATTTGAAGAACATGAATTATAGAACCTTCATATCCGGCCCGGAGAATCAAAATATTCGAACAAATAACCTCCTTGGTGTAATACCTCAGTTGGGTGTAATTATTCTATATCTTAAATTCGCTGGTTCATATTTCTAATAAATAGATGTCGTTGTTCAGTTCATGGATAAATATAATTTTCAATATGTCATAATAATCATTTCATCTTTAATATTATTTTTAATTTTATATTATATTATGAATATTACATTTTTAATGAAGATATGAGTTGATGAGAATGTATGATGACAAAATTAAAAATAAAACTAGACTGAAACAATACATTAATTATTAGAAAAATTATAAATATAAATTATCGGCTGGTAAAATAGGCTTTGTTTGTTTTTTTTCTTTTAACCTCCAAGACCACCGCTAGGTATTGCTTCAGAGGATGAGATGTATGACAAAGTAGCGTGTGAAAATGCCATTCTTGACTGGGATTCGAAACCGGGACCTCCGGATGAAAGGCCGAGGCGCTACCACTGACGCAATAGAGGCTGGTTGGTAAAATAGGCTAGCTGAACACAAACAAACTTATTTATTTTTACAAATGAATAAGAAGAATGAGACAGTTTATGTACTTATAATTAATAAGAAGAAAATGAGAAATGATTCTTAACGCGCGCATGTATGTGTTGCATTATTTTTTGAAATATTTTTATGTATATATATTTAGTTTTTAAAAGCTTTTATTTAACTCGCTTTAGGAATAATCAAATCTTGCAACAGCTGTATCTTTTGATCTATCGTATGAAAATCAATGAAATTTGGTACACGTATGAAACTTCGATGACAATACAGCACTACAGTGTCGGAATTTGATATTACCCACCCCCACGTCCCCACGCGCTACCCGTACGCTAAATTCATGCATTTAGTTGAAAATTTTCATTTCTCATGAACTATCGTATGAAAAAGATTGAAATTTGGTATACGTATGAAACTTCGATGTGTAAAAATAAATATTTTTACTTTTTTTTAGTCTTAAAAAAAAATACAAAAAAAACAAATAAAACTACAAAAATATATTTGATTACATATAAAAATTATTTTTAAAAAAAGCTTTTGTTTAACTAATATTAATATTAACATTAAAAAAAAGGAAACAAATTAGAAAAACCCTGTAAAAATTAAAAAATAAGAATTAAATCAAATTGAGAATTTTAAACAAAAAACATATAATATATTAACAAATATAAAAATGCACTGAAAAGTAAAAAATAAATTTTATAAATATCTAATAAATAAAAAGTAAATAAATGTAATAATTATTAAATTTTTAAATTAAAAGTAATGAAAATACTCAGTTAAATAAAAGCGTGGCGCAGTTTTTGTAACAATCTTTTCGAATAAGTATTTATAGACATTTGCTGTATTTTAAAGTATATTTTTTGTTTAATAAGGTCATTTAGTATATGTATACTTATCTGTAATAAAATAACTCAAGTTTTAATTCTTTGATGGTTCAAATTTGCATCGAGATGACCTTTAAGGGTTAATATGATTAAAAATAAAAATTAAATTTAGAAATCTTGCACAAAGTTATTACATTTTGACGGTAATATGAAAAATTATTAATTATTATCATTATTATAATTGTAATCGTAATTATGAATTCATTAAATAAAATTCATAATTAATTAAAATGAAATTTTTAGCGGAAAGAGTGCGTTCAATTTGGCTTAGATTACAAGCAGAATTCGAAGATGAACTTCAACTATGTAAGAATACGTACAAATAAAGCGAGTGGGTGCATTTTCCCAGATTGTTACTTGTAGCTAGTCAGTCTCAACTGGAGAGGTTCCATCAGACCTTTCCGTCTCGCGTCGTTATTGAAAATGAAAATGAAGATTAATTGTTGTAAAAATAAATATGTTGTTTTAAATAAATTATAAAAACTGCGCCACACTTTTATTTAACTAAATATTTTCATTACTTTTAATTTTAAAATTTAATAGTTAGTTATTACATTTATTTATTTTTTTTATGAAAAAAAATAAATTGTTTGAAAAAAAAATAAAATTTATGAAAAAAAAATAAATAAATAAGTTTGAAATTCTCAGTTTGATTTAATTCTTATTTTTTACTTTTTAGAGGGTTTTTCTAATTTGTTTCCTTTTTTATTAATGTTAACAATATTAGTTAAATAAAAGCTTTTTTAAAAAGTAATTTCTTATATGTAATCAAATATATTTTTGTAGTTTTTTTTTTGTATTTTTTGAAAAACATTTGAGCGCCTGACGTTCATAATTTTATTTTTATGAAAATTCTCGATGTCACTTGGTTATCTCAAATTAGTTGTTAGGTATCACCTTTAATTAAAATAGATGTTGTCAGATAGACATAAAAATATCAAGCCCAAAAAAAAATACATTACCTTCTTCTGGCGTAATCAAGTTAAAAAAAAGTTAGAATTTCTTTATAAGTAGCTGTTGTTTTTTGTGTTTTTTTTTTTAAATAAGTTTAATTTTTTTTAAGTTTCCAATAATCTTATTACAAATTATTTGAAATTGAAACAATTATAATTTGAAATTTCTGATTAAGATAAAAGTATCAATTTAAAAAAAACTCTGCATTTCTGCGAATTTTTTAAATTTTGGTTTTTCAATAAAAAAATTCGAAATAATTTTCATTGTTGCGCCCATTATAATCAATATCAACGCATTACTATTCTTAATTTTCAGTGATTTAACCTTTTTAGTATTTTTGAAAAGAAATCATTAACGTCCTAATTTTTCTTCTGTTAAATCACATTTTACGAGAAAAATTGATCTATTTCTAATTTTATTCTTCTGTTTTTTATGAATACATGTTATATATGAAATTGAAGCTGATCTAGCGGTAAAATCGTCGTCGTAAATCACTTAACAGCTAGTTTTCGAAATCAAAAATTCTGAGGTTCAAATCCTGGTAAAAGTTAGTTACTATTATACGAACTTCAGAACTAGACATTGAATAACGATGTAATTTGGTGGTTGGGGTTCAATTAACCACACGTCTCAGGAATGGTAGGCCTGAATCTGTACAAGACTACAGCACATTTACATGTCATACATATTATCCTTATCTCATTTGGCCAGGGGGTTGCTTATTATTCACTAGTTAAACAGATTACAACGTACACATTAGGAATAATAAAAAAAAGATTAAATTACATACTATTAATTCTAATAAGAGAAATGTCCATATGATTTTTCTTCAATCAGATGTGAGGTAAAAGATCTGTGGTTATCCAAAACCTGACTATTCTGTTCCAATGTAAGTAATAAATATTATTTGATTTAATTTCTGATTAATTCAAATTATTGTAATACCTACTTACTTTTTAATAACGATTTTTTTTCTAATATCATTGCATTGAATTAATAATGCGGATTAAATGCTGACTGTAGTAGACAGATGATGATTATGGAGTGAAAGGAATTAGACTCGTGGGAAACCACAAGTAAAATGGATCGATAATATTTTTAAAAAAATAATGTGAATATTTAGGTAAAGTAGAAAAATAAACGGAACGAGATGTTTAGATAAAAAGTTGATAAAGTTATACTTAGCTGCAAATGTTTTAATGATTTTATGTACATAATTGTCATTCTATTGCTGACTTCTTAATGGAAGTAATCAATCTCAGCAGCATGCCACAAGGGTGCTACTTATTCATTATAGTTCCTGCTGATATATCTTTTAATATATGAAAATTTAATTTATTAAAAAAAACTGCTGATATTAATATGATCAAATTATAATATGCATTTTTATCTAGAATATATATTATTTTTGTTTAAAATTTTATCATCTGCATCTTTGCAAAATTGATGAAAAAAAATTATTTTTTTTTCAGTTGTAGTTGCAGTTTAAAAGCATTAGTGGGAAAGAACTGTGCAACATCAACTTAAAAAAACAAAAATTAATCAAATTCAGTTAAAAAAAATATATATATATAGGTATACAGACTCTACGAAAATTACCCATAAAAGATTTTTTTATAAATTTGTATTATTTTAAATTAAATAATAAATCTTGCAATTTTGTCAGTGTCAAATTTTATTTTCATTCATTTATAAAGAACCAGTAAAGATCAAGGTACCACCTTGAAAAAATATCGGATACCTTAGTGTACTACCAAAGGACATAACAATAAATAAAGAGATCTGGAAAGTCTGCGAAAGGGATAGGAAAGTTAAGGTAAACAGGATATGGTCTGATTCAGCCATTAATTTTTTATCTTAGTGGATAACAAGTTATTCATCTTCTGTTGAATGTATTATCTTAAAACTAAATACTTTGAATACTAAATAAATTTTTTTGATCCTCATGTTTTAATCTTCATTAAGTGAATACTTACTCGTATATCTAATTAATTGTAACAAGTATAAAACTGAAATTAAATTTTTTTTGCTCAAAAAATATTGTTTTAACAATAGAATATTATTACATTTAACAAACGCAGTTAAAATTCACTTGTTAATAAAACGTTAAATGTAGTTACAAAAATTACAAAAATAAAACCAACGTGTTTCACGCCTTAAAAAGTTTTCTAAAATAAGAAAGAACTCTGTTGTCCACGTGATAAGTCTGTATAATACTAAAACTGTAAATATATAAATAAATAAATCTCTATTCTAACGATACATATAAAAAAGTACATAGATCACGTCAGGAATGGAGAGATATGCTATTCCATAGATGTAAAAAAGGACTTCCCCTCATTCGCCTGGAATGGGTCAAGGAAAACCGTGCTAAAACCTTGAACAAAGCAACATCACAAAATACACAATTAACTATTCAATAAAAAAATAGATATGATTAAATTCCATTTTAATTGTTTAAAATATAAATTCATAAAATAATATTAAGATAAATAAATTAAGATACTGAATGTAAAAAATATATAAAATAATTCACAACTCGGAATTCATTAATGAATATTTATTTGCACATATTTATCTACACATTGAACTGAATGCAGAAATTTATGGAATTTTAAAAATAAAATTAATTACTGTTATTTAAATATTGATGGACAAAGTAATTTTTTTTCTGTAAAAGAAGATCTTTACAATTTAAAATTGTATTTTAAATAAATTGGATGTAATTTTTTTTTAAATGGTTCAATAATTTATTAAAAATAGCAACGGAAGCGTATAAGGCCCTTTCCTCTAAGCCGAAGTATTGTGGTCGAGTTACACAAAAAAGTTCTATTGTCCGGTGTAATCACTGATGTATATAATGGATTTAATACAGGTGCTGTTGTTTATTTTTCAATAAAAATTATTATTCTTTTTAGCAAAGATCGCACATGCATAAATTTAAGCTATAGTTGAATAATAATGAATACATTTTCATTATGAATTTTACTGGTAAATGATATTAGATGTAGAATAAAAAAAAATATCCATACATATCAGATTACAAAACCATGTCGCTATATTAAACATTATGTCCTTTAAATAATTATGTTTCAATTATCAATAAACTTTATGTTGACATAAATGGATTTTTAATTTTTGAAATTATGATGATAATATATTTATCTTCAAAATATGAAAAGTATTTAAAATAGAGCAACTATAAAAAACTAAACATTATATTCTATTTTAATTAATTATAATACGTTTAATTTAAAAAAATAAATAAATTATTTTTATTATGAAATATGTGAGAAACAAACATTGTATTTTGACAGTCGAATTCTCAAACGTAGAATCCCAAAATACCAAAGGGCTTAAAAAAAAATATTTATTTATTGTAAGTTTTTTTTTGTAGAAGATGAAACAATCTATTAAAAAAAAAAATTAAATCAGTATTTAAAGTATCAGTATCAGAAATAAAATATGTACATAATTTGTAACATTGTTCTTTTTAGGACCAATTTTTTTTTTAAATTTATTTAATAGTCCCATTACTCTCATTGGTCATAAGCAACAGTTAATGGATCACATGTATATAATTTTAAATTGCAGAATGCTGCTTGTAGCAGTAGGTATAATTCAGGGGTTTAACATTGAATTATGACTTATAATTCACATGTGGATGTATGTGTGTATTATATATATTTAAAAACTTCAGGTCCTTCAGATAATTAAGAGTTTTCTCATAATTTTTCGCATTATTTAAGCACTTGAGTTTCATTCATTATATCTTGTGTTTCATTCTTCTATTTGGTAGTGCAGACAGTCGGTAATAATGTGTTTTATTGATAAATGTACAAGGCTGAAGTTAGCGTTTCCTACTCTAAATCGAGTTATGATGACTTTTTTTGGAGGAAATGAGAATTCAGGATTTTCTTCACAAGTATTTTTTCATATTTGATGAAGTTTTTGATGTTTGATTTGTTGCCATTTTTCGTTCCAGCTATTGATTACTTTCTTTTTTGTTAGTTTTTGAGCTTCATTAAGCGTCGGCAAAATGTTCAATTGTACAGAGGGTTTGTAGAGTCAGCAGCTTGTTTACCCAACTTGTCTGCTTCTTTATTCGGTTTAATGCCCAAGTGGGATGATATCCAGCTATTTGATATCTATAGAAGGTCTTTTGGCTTTGATTAGGTTATACGTTTCGTTTATTTTTTCGGATTTTCTGTTGCTGTTATTGCAATAAAGGAATCTGTGAAGATTATCATTATTTCTACATCAGCTTCGTCGATGTGTTTTAATGCTTGCAGAATGGCAAAACCTTCGCTGTCGAAGATAGGAACAGCATCTGGGAGTTTGAATAAAAGATTCATTTCTGGCGTAATTACAGCGCAGCCTGTAGCTTTTTTTTTATTTCAACGCATCTATGCATACATGTTGATAATCTGCGTAATTGTCAACTAGAAGTCTTTGTATACGATTGTGTAATCCATAGTCTTGTTTAGAAATGGTTGCATTGTATTTCAGTATTTCTGTTGACTGAAGCCAAGGAGGTGTTTTAGCAAATTCTCGTTTCATTGTGTTGAAACTGGTAATGTTAAAATCATTGAGTATTTTGTTGCTTTCTCTTCGAATGGTTTAGGCGATTTCTTCGTATCTTGTATTGAAATGAGTATTGTATTAATTTTATGATATAATTAACTATGTTAGGAGGCGTTGCTATTGTTGGTATGGCATAGATCTTCCGTGAGTAGGCAGTTAGTTGTAGCAGTTCCTGAGGGCTATGTAATTCAGCTAAGTGTCCGATGTCTTTTAAGAAGGCAAATCTTGACTAGGACGGAATTTACTGATTTGAATGTCTTTCGAGGCATTCGATCTCATCGAGGCCGACTGATGACTGTGGAATGTGATCAGTTTGAGGGCAAGAAGAGGACCTACGATTAAGTCAATAATGGCTAGGAACGGAGGAGGTGCTGTGGTAACCGGACATGCCACAAAGCGGGTGTTCTTCCTCGGGGGGAGGAATTGAGATGTTAGTATGGCATAATTTAATGTTAATATTTTTCAACGGTACTCAAGCGGTATAAGATTTGCTTAATATACTTTGGACTAGGCTAGTTCGGAACACTCCAGTCGCCAGCCTTGCTGCACTATTATGTATTGGTTCTAATATTTGCAGAAACGTAGGTTTCAATGAGTTATAAATTATTGAGACATAATTTAGTTTAGATTGTAGAAGGACACGGTATGTTTTAATTATAACTTCTTTCACTGTTCCCACTTCTTCGAATTTAATGTTTTAAAGATATTGAATCTTTTAAGACAACTGATTTTTAAGTATTCAGATGATCTTTCCGTGATAATTTGCTATCTTGCGTTAGACTTAGGATTTTTACTTTATCCGTAACTGTTAGTTTCTTATTATCTAAGTATAGTTCTATATTTTCCTTCTCATTTCTCTTCTGTGCCTTAAAAATTGTAACTGATATTTTAGTTGTAGATATTTTGAAACCTGTCTTTTCCAGAAAATTTGAAGTTCATTGAAAGCATTTTGAAGAATTGTTTATGTTGTTTTAATATTTCTTTCTGCTAGCATTAACGTACCGTCAGCGGCGTATAACGTGATCTTGAGAGATGCTGAAAATAGTTTTATAATGTCGTTTATTGCTAGTAGAAATGCAATAACACTTATGATACCTCCCTGCGGAACGCCGTTTTTGATTTCAAACAATTCCGTGAATATGCCATTAATTCTTAATCGGATTTTTCTAGTTTAAAAAATTCACAATACAATTTAACATACTTCCATGCATCTTGTATTTTGCTAGCAGCTTTATTATACGGTCTCTCGGCAACTTTTTAAAAGCCTTCTTAAGGTATAGTGGGATAAGAACCAGGCGTTGACTGTTGTTAAAAGGGTTACTTATGGTGGATTCAATACAGAGTGCCACTGTCTGAATCCATGCTGATCTGGTGACAGAATATTATTACTTTCAAAAGTACTACTTGAATTTTTTTTAACTATTTTTTTCATAAGTTTGCATGTATTTAAAGCTGTCGGCCTATGGCTGACTTTTAGAGAGAGATTCTTACCTGGTTTTAATACTGGTATAAAAATTGTTTTTCCCCATTTCAAGAGAAATATATTGTTCAACAAAGTATAATTGAATATATCTAGTAAGTATTGAAGTCCTACGAGCAGTAAGTTTTAATGAAATATTTTAATGAAATCTGGTGTACCTGTACCCAAAAACACCTTTCTATAAAATAAATGTATTTCACCTTAGAAAGATTCAAAATGGCAGAAATTTAAACTCTGTAATCATTAATAGCATTGTAAATATTAGTTTTATAGAGTTATGTTTTATTAGATAAAATGTTTAGCCTTTTATTGTAAATATAAGGCTGAGCAAAATAAGGCTAAGGCTAAGGCTATTGTAAATAAAGGCTTTATTGAGACGTCTTTGTTTCTTCAGATTGGTTAATAAAAAGTCTTTTTCTAATATTAATAATAGATAATTCAATTTGTGAACGAAGTAAAAAAAAAAAAAAAACAGGCATAAAATTGTCAGACTGAATATTTTTTTGCAATTCTCTTTAATAATTTCAGCAGTAATTCAGTTGTTTATCATCCGATTTGAACAAAGAGGTGTCATTTTGTTAAAAATAAAAGGCTTGGCATTTTATAATTTAAAATTTATTTATCTCGAAGAATATGTTGATGTTGTTTAGTACATTTAAACTAAATTGTATTAAAATATCTCAATCCGTTCGTAAAATACAGATTGATATAGAAACAAATTAAAACGAGTGCATCAGTGTGTAGACACAATACAGAAGCGAAGCTTCTTACGCAATATTATATGAGTGATGCAAAATAATATTCGCAATATGCACAAATGATACATTTTTTTATTAATAAGAAATATAAACTAACAGTGAAACGCAATCTGTTAAATCTGTCAACGGTTAAACCCACTGTGTGATTGAAATAATTAAATATGAGGGTGATCAAAAACCGTTCACAAAAGAGTAACCGTATTATTCTTTGAATATGATTCTTGAATGAACTATGTTATCAGATAGCGTGTGACGCTTTTTTGTGACGCTCATTTTTTCTCAGTTGACTCCCCACCCCGAAGCCTCCGTAAAACATTTCGCTTCAAAAAATATAATATATATATTATATTATATTGTATATATATAATTATAGTCTGTATAGTTTTCATTCATTTAATTGTAAAGATTTTAATTACTTTATAACTTAATGAGAAAACAAATTCTGACTAAATCATACAATAATATTATTGATCCTTTAACTCACATACTATAATTTCCAACTGTATAGTTTCTTTCACAGACACTAATTTTTCTACTTATAATTCGTTTGATAAGACTCAATTATTGCTAATCAAATTTCTATTAGGTTTTCTTTTAGTACACGAGTATTATTACACTTTGTTAAATACTTTTCAAAAACGTTAATATAAAGAAAAAAATATCAGCTATATTATTTGTATTCATTTTGTTAACATATCGTTCAATTATTTCGCGGTATTTGCATTTTATCTACTCACCTGAGTCGTGTACGGTTAAAATTTAGTATAGCTTGTAAATTTTGTTTGTAATTTTCTTTTAATAATTTTTATTTATAATATTTTAAAGTTAATAAAGAAGTTTGACGAAATCTTGCTATTTTTTGAACTTATTTTTATAATGTTTACTATAATATTGTTCTGGAGTTATAAAGATGAGAGGGTAACACAACTGACACTCATTTTACATGTAAATTGCCGTTTAATGTTAATGTTTACATTCTCTCAGCACTTCCATGAATGTTATTGTGAACAGTTTAATGGAATTTGGTTAAGTGTTTGAGGTATGGGAAGCGGTTAAGAGATAGAAAATACAATGTTATAAATAAAATAAAACGTACAGTATTTGACAAGAGTAGTTTAAAATGTATCTCTTATCTTTTGTTTTTTATCGTTACCACCAATCCAACCACCTACAAAGTTATATTAACATAGCATACTTCAAAATTTTCTAAGGATAAATAAACGTACGAATATGAAGACGTAATCCGTATGGAAAACACATAAATTTTATAATTGTAAAATCGAACATAAATTTCTTTAGTTAAATTTACTTTAAAAATGATTAATAACAAAAATGTAATTTTTATTGATATTAATCTAAATTAAAATATTAGTTTTTCTAGCCTTTTTTGGTATTTTTCTGATGAAAAATTCAAAATCCTTTCCAGGAATCAATCCCCTAGACTAATTAAAAAAGTTTTGTGGATTAGTATTCGATCTAATCTGCATACTGGATATTGTTATTTAATTTATTGATTGTGTGAAGAAAATTCTCCTTAAATTCTGATCTTGTATAAATTATAGTAATTATTTTTTTTTATTAATAGCAACAGGGAAACTCCTTTAGTAGAAGTTTGTGAAAGAAGCGTATTGAATTTTATTATATTTGTTTTTGTCACTTTTTACTTCCTTGTACGAAGTAAAAACTGTGATAGCGAAAAATTTCGGTTTCCAGATTTCAACGGAAATATCCATTTTAACCATCCCTGTATCCATTTTGACTAGTTTCGGCGTGATGGCTGTACGTACATACGTATATATCTTGCTTAACTCAAAAACGATTAACCGTAAAATGTTGAAATTTTGAATTTAGGACTGCCATAACATCTAGTTGTGCACCTTCCCTTTTTATTGCAATCGACTGAACCAAAAGTGTCCAAAAAAGGCAAAAATTAAAAAAAAAATTGGACTTTTGCTTAACTGCCGTAATAAGCTCTCATTGAGAGCTTTTCAGTCATATCATAAATGGTACTTATTTTCATTGGTTCCAGAGTTATAGTAAAATAAAATTTTAATAATTAAAATATTTGAATGTTAGGGGCAGGCACATCGGTTCGAAAACTTTTTGATTTTTGATTAAGGGAAAGAACGGGGGGCAACTGGTTTTTTTAAATAATGGTAAAATAAGCATGTACGCTTGTACTGAGCTTAATATAAAGTGAAGTTATGTTTGCAAAATTTTGAGAATATTGACCCCAAAAAAATCTATTTACCTCACCCTCCTAGAGATATCTACCTCAAACTTTTACCAACAAATTGCTTCAGATACACAAGTATCCGTGCAAATTTTTATCAAACTCGGTTTATTCACTCAAAAGTTATTATTTTTTCAAACACACAAACACACGGTACATATTTATGTACGTACGAATCCCACTTGATTTTTTTTTTGTTTTCTGGAGTCCCCGGGTCATAAAACGTCGAGATATGAAAAAGACCCCATACCCCATATTTTAACTGATTACTATACTTTCCTTCTTTCAGCACAGTTCTAGAGAGCTATGACAACAGGAAAGAAAAATTCTCACATTTAAAATACAATTAAAACGTTTTCTTTTAAAGAAAAAAACTTGACTTCCTTTCTTTCTTTATGAATATTTAAATAATAGTAATTAAATTTGTTTTAAAAAACCAGAATTTTCTGTGCCACAGTTCAACATGTACCTCAATATGTGATCGAAATAACTGATTCATTACTCTTTCTTAATTGTGGATTATTTTGAAGAGATTTTTATATTTAGTACCTTAATGTATTTACTTTAATAACGGGTAATTCATAAAGACCTTCACAATTTGAAAAGAATATAAAAATTTATTGAGATAACTTTCAGATTTTGTTGAGGTCTCATTTTACAGAAAAAAACATAACATTTTTCACCCAACCTTCACTTCGGTTCGATATGGCTTCCATTTGTAATGCGAGATACATCCCACCTAAGTCGATTTCATTCCAGACTGCAGCCAACAAGTCAGGCGTTACCACTGAAGCTGCGGCGTTAATTGGAAGTCTTAGTTTAACAAGTTGAATAGGCAAGGATGGTACATAAACCCGATCTTCAATGAAACCCTTCAAGAAAAATTCTAGCGGGGTCAAATCTGGGGGAGCGAGGTGGCCATGCGGTTGGACCTTCATGACCGATCCACCGACCTGGAAATCGAATATCAAGAAAATCTCGGACTTCTAGGTGGTAATGAGGTGGTGATCCGTCTTGCTGATAGTAATGGCAGCCATCTTGGTCATCATTGTCTAACTAAAGAATTGAAAGGTTTTTATGTGTGTCCAGATAAATGATAGTATTTACGGTTGCCTCCTGGAAGAAGAACAATCTTTGTTTGCTTATGGTTCAAAAAACATTGGCCTTAGGGCTGTTCCGAATGTGCTGCAAAATTTTTTGAGGGTTTTCACTACCTCATATTCAGCAGTTATGTGAAACGTTGACTCATCACTAAAAATTACATTATCTAAAAAAGTATCGTTGTCTGCAGTTTTATTATTTCCACCCAAAACTCATTTCCATATTAAACATACACTTTGAAGAAAGCGGCAAGATGACTTGACTGCTACAGCGAATAATAAACTCCGACACATAAAAGACACGGTGTTCCATGGAACTTTTCATGCAGGAAAATTCGCCGAGAGAAAGTGGTCCTGTATAGATTGCGATTAGGATATACAAAAGCTACTCATAAACACCTGATATCAGCGGAGAGCGCAACATTATGCGTCAGATAAGACTGCCGCTTCACTGTGCACCACATCCATGTGGACTGCGCATGCTATACGGCCTGATATCGCAAATTTAAATTGCCGAGAGGCATAGGAAATGGCAAGAATGTACTAAACCGGGTATGGTTAATTTTAAAAAGAATTAATATACTTAATAATATCTAATTAGTCAAAATGTTAATATTATTTTGTTATTCATATTTCATGTATTGTCCTAATTGTTACGTTTCTTTTACTATTTTAATTTTATTCCTATTATTATCTTAGTTTTCATCATAGTTTTAACCCTTTTTAATAATATTTTATTATCTGAGACGAAGCCTCTTATTATTATTCTGTCCCAGGCGATGATAACGCAAAAGCGCTTTTCGCCCAAAAAAAATCATCCAAAACTGCTGCTGAGAAACTTTGTCATCATATATAATATGTGTTGAACCCTGGTTATTTTGCATAGTTTCAAGTGCAATCGTTTACGTATACTCGCCAAACAGTGGTTTGTGGAATACCAGTCTCACGAGACGCACGTCGAGTTGATTTCTTCGGACTAGTGCAAACCTTTCTCTGAGTTGTTCCATACCAGTCTCAGGGATATGTTGAGCGTCCTGGTGATTTTATATGTATAACAGAACAACCTATCTCAACGAAGGTTTAGTCCCAAGAGTAAATTATACGCCTGTTAGCAGGCTCCTTACCGTACTCACTACGAAAATTACGTTGAACTGGAGTTTCTGACTGTAAATCTTGAAACCAAAACACACAGCGAGCATGTTCCACACCACTAAATGTGTCCATTTTTAACAACATTGGTAACAGCGCTGGTGGCCGGTCTCCGTGGCGCGAGTGGTAGCGTCTCGGCTTTTCATTCGGAAGTCCCGGGTTCGAATCCGGGTCAGGCATGGTACTTTCACATACACTACAAATCATTTATAACAACATTGATGACAGCGCTGGTGGCCGAATTCGGTACTAATGTATTACTTCGAATCAAAATTGCTCGTGTTTTGCTATAAAATGTTACATCAACCGAATCTGTAAATTATCTAAATAAAGTTTTATATTCTTTTAAAGTTTTGAAGTCCTTTTTGAATCATCCGGTATCATTTCATGTTATATTTTAATTTATTAATATGGATATTAACAAAACCTATTTTTTTTTCTTATAATTAATTGTATATTTTGCGAAGTTTCAGTAATCACATTTTAACTATTTTTTCCTTGATCCAATCAGATAAATGCTAGGGTAGTTTCTTTTTTTATATCCGTGGAAGAGTACATATATTTTTTTTACCCTCCGGAACCACCGTTAGGTATTGCTTCAGAGGATGAGGTGAAATAGTAATTTTTTAGCATGTGAAAATGCCATGCCTAACCGGGATTTGAACCCGGGACCTCCGGATGGAAGGCCGAGACGCTACCTTTATGTCACGAACATCGGCTAGAATACTACGTTTACCCATTTCTAAGGTGATTTATGTAATGTACTATTATGTACTAATAAAAATAAAATTTATGATATATATAAAAATTTATTCCTTTTTTTATGATATCCACTTCCAAATTTTTAAACAAAAAGTCTTAATAATCTAAAACCACTTAATAACTTAAATTAAAACTTTTATTCCAGTTTTTTGTTTTTATTCCAGTGATAATCTTTAAGGCATATTCTAAATTCTTTAATTATTTTTTTGATGTAATTTACTACCACACGACGAACTAATGATTAAAAATATCATGTGGCAGGCCTTGCTTTACAATGTTATGACAACAGCGTTTATTAAAAAATGTACGCCTCTGTCGTAAAGAAAAAGAAAATGAAAAAATATGTTTTAACATTCAAATTTTATTTAAGAAAAAAGTCATAGAAAATAATAACGTAATTTTTTTAAATAATAAAATTCAAAACAGAAAATGAAGAAAAAAACCTTTTTGTCCAAATAAAACTCACCCTAAGTGTATATTTTTTAAAAATACTAAAATACTTAAAGACTGGAATTAACCTTTCTTTTTCCTGTTTAGCCTCCGGGAATTACCGTTCAGATATTACTTCAGAGAATGAATGAGAATGATATGTATGAGTGTAGTCTTGTACAGTCTCAGTTCGACCATTCCTGAGATTTGTGGTTAATTGAAACCCAACCACCAAAGAACATCGACATCGACGATTTAGTATTGAAATCCGTATAAAAGTAACTGCCTTTACTAGGATTTGAACGCTGGAACTCTCGACTTCCAAATCAGACCGAAGTGAACCTACCAGTTTTATTAAACAAGTTAATATTCTAGAGTGACGCCTAAATAGGCCGAAAATATTGGATTTACATTTGTATTTGTATTGGGGTTAAATTTACATATAACCAGAATTGATAAGTTATATAGAATCAATACAGTTTTGCAGAAACCTGAAAAAAAAATACTGTGTAGTTAGATTTTTTCCCATCCTTTATTTATAGTCGCATCAACGATTGTAGTCATTAGCGACTTAAATATAACTACATGATCATAAATGATAAACAATGAACACCAAACAAAAGAAACAGTAAATACAAATTAGAACAAGAATAATAAATGGGTAATAAATATTGAAACATCACCACTAGTTTATTTACACTTGGCATATAGCATTCCGTAAGGAATCTCACTTAACCAAAACCGCTAAATTAAGTTCTTTATCACAATATCAGAGAGAAACCGTAACAGTCTTTTTATGCATTCCTTCTGGTTTAGTAAGCACTTCACATCTGAAACCAGGTAAATTGTTGTCGAACAGACTCGAACATTGGGTAATCTTTGATTTACGGACCATTTTACAAAGCATGCCTCACAGTTCTGCTGAGGAGAGCCAAATAGATTGGCGTGGGTTAGCTATGTGAGATTAACTAGTTAGATTTTTGATCTGATTTCAATTGAATTAATTAATAGATTTAATCAATTGAAATCAATTTAATAATTGATTTAATAATTTCAGTCATAAATAATTATGTAAAATATCTGCGTAATTAGTTAAAAATCATATTTTTTAATATAAAAGAGTGTTTTTTTGTTTAATTTTTTTCCTTAAATGTAATTTCGTATATCAAATTAAATTTATAACATATAATTAGTCGTGACGTGTAATTGTATAGATTTGGTGTTTATGCGTATGTTAGTGTAATGGGTGGATAATTTATACTAGCTAGATGTAGTTAATTCGTTCTTAATGGTTTATAAACAACTTCTAGATGTCTCTCGCTTAGAAACACATTTTGCGGTTTACCACCACATCCAGTAACATTTACCTTCAAGAAAATCGTAGAATTCATTTTCTGATATTAACTTTTGACATTAATTACATTATCCCTGGCGTACAAAAAAATAAATAATTAATTTTGTTATTAAACTATGAACAGTTTCATTAGAATAAATAAAATTTACTGATTAAATATTTTATTGTCCTACTTATTTTATGCAATATTCTAATTTTATTCTGTTATTTTTATGAATTTTTAAATTGAAACTTTTCATTAATTTTCCTTCTTTTTCTGGCAGTAAATGAATGGATTTGAAAGAAAAATGGTAATTTTTAAAGAAATGAAATCGAACAGAGATAAAAGATGTTTACGCCGAGAGTGAAAATACTACGTTTCGGTACTAATATTAAAGAGTGTTCTATGAACATTTTTTTTTTATCTTATATAGTTCGAATTAGAATTTTTTAAGAACACAATCTCTGCTTCAAATAAGAAAACAATTGAAAACATTTTACATTAAAACTGATAAATGAAATATTATCCAGGTTGCAAACAATGTTAACAACATCTTAAGATATAATTTGCATCGACCTACGTGAAAATTTTATCTAAAATACATCGGTTAATATGAAAAATACAAAAGTTCTTAGTCTAATACGAAATCTCTTAAGTATGTAACTATTGAGTTTTTTTTAAACTAGTAAAGTTAGAGTATTGGACACTCCCCCGGGCTGTGTTATACTTAACTGTGGATCCGGCCTGGGGCAGAAGGGAAAACTACTAAAGCTACGAAAAACTTTAAATCGGGGAACTTACCTTCGGTTTTTGAGTGCATTAATAATTCCCTATTGGAATGTTTGAAATCTCTGGCAATTCTCTAGTATGACAACCATCTGCATTTTTAAGAAAATATAAATTCCCGATTTTTTTTATAACACTTTCGATTACAATACGTTACTGTAAAATATTTTTATTTTCGTATATTTTCTCTTAAATGCATCCGTTCAGTAGCTACACCTCACCTTCAGTTTTACCTTATTTTCGCCGAATACTTCTCCTTGCGGCCGGACTTGGTTTTAATATGAATACATCCCGAAGGAAAAATTCACCCGTGTACTTCCTCCGACATCTTTGTGGAGATAATTCTGACCAACATCTTCGATACCACGTGCTACGCTCATTCGGTCTTCAGAATAATTCCCATGACATTATGCTAAATTTTCTCCGGCATACTTTCCTGTGCTGCAAGGACCAAAAGCATTCAAAAACAATGTGTTCTGCGGTATCCTCCTTTCCACATTATTCACACTCCGCACAGAGTCTCAATGCCCGTGCACAAAAATATGCTTTAAAGCAGCGACCTCTAAACGTTTTTGATCGCGTACCCCTCAGACGAAAATAATTATAAGTTGTATCCCATATAATATAATATGTGTGTGTTATAATATATATGTGTGTGTTATATAATATTTGTGCGTGTGTGCGCGCGCGTATGCGGGTGAGTGTGTGCTTGGGTGTATGCTGTACCCGCACATGCGTGTGGTAAAAAATCAAATTATTTGGCGTACCCCCAAGTATCACTTTGCGTAGAGATCACTGTTTTAAGGCAACTATAACCGGTCAGTAACTGGGAACCGATATACCTCCAGTTGTACCTTTCGACGGCAGTATGTACCCGATTTGTAAGTACTTAATATTATTATTTTACTAATTGGCTGTTGTTTCAGTGGAGTTGTATTTTCGTAATATTTCATTATTCTGATAAATTTTTAACAACTGTACATTTTTTGTCATATTTTTACAACACTGTAAAAATCGTATTTACAGCATTGTAAAGATTACATACTTCATAATTTATTAAAGACTGTTTATTATCGAGTTTTAATTGATCTGAAGATGGGATCAGTCGTGGAAGGGCAGATGGATCTATCGATTGATCCCTGACCCCAGAAAGACTGGATCGCAAACACGAGAAACTGGGATACGATTTGACTCAGTTCTTTACCGATTACGAATGTTTTTAAAGTCATACTTGTCGCGCTTTGATCCTTTGTGGAATGCTAATACTGCAGAGAAGGATATTTCTCGATCGCACACGAAGGTATTCGTTTGTAATCGGTTCCTGCAGCATATAAATTCGACGTTCTTTCCCTAGATTAGATCATTCTGACTGTGTAGCAGACCAAATGGGCGTGGCATGAGGTATTCACAATGTTGGTCAAGATCATCCGTATGATGATGGTGGACGAAATCCAGAGTGATATTAAATCAGGTCCGGCTCCAAGGCTGAATAAACGAGAAAATAATTGCTTGGAGGCGTTGCGTGTAATACATTAACATGTACACCATCGCTTTTCATAAACAAAGGATGAGGTTACGTATGGTCCCGACAAATTGATGGGATTGAAAAATATACAACATTATATTTTGCAAAAAATTATGAATTGTCATAATATTCGATATCTATTGAGGTAATTCTTTTTCTTTAAGTTAAACAGACAAAGAGTAATGATTAAAATGATGATAAATTCGCTTCCTGGAAATAAAATTCCTGTATTACTAAAATTTGAAACTTCGAAATGTTTTGTGGATAAAACCGAATCCCGCGTAGCCTAAAGCAGTTGAACGTCGGAACTAAAGTAATTATACATATTCTTACGACAACAAATTTTACAAAAAAATCATCTGATATTCATCTCCTCATTCTGTTATTCTCTATCTCTCTCTCTCTCTCTTTTCACTACCTCCGCATTATTTAAAATGAATCTGTCTGTATGTCAGAGAGGCGTACAAGACTAAAAATAGTTGTTGAAAGTGAACTTTTTTTTTTTTCAAACGTACTGGATATAAAATTTTAATTGAGTGTAATGCTTCTAAACGGGCAGAGTTTAATTTTGTTTTTATAAATGTTAGGATGTTAATAACAGCAACTTTTTATACTTTATGTTCACCGTCCTGTTGTTATTTATACTTTTATTTGTAGAGGAAATTAGGTCACATACTTCAGACTGTAGAATACAAAATAACAATTATTTGTTTAAGCGTGTTTTATTTCGTTTTGTAGTAAAACTAATATTAAATAAATAGTAAAACAGGTTGCGGCATTTAGATCGTAAATTAATTCCTTTATTTTAATAATTCTGTTTGCGAAGCTTAAAGAGAATTTCGCAGTATTTATGTCAGAAAATTACCCTTTATATTTCTTTTTTAATCCATAAACTTTCTTTTTTTATTACAGATTAGTTTATGTTCGTGTCGCATGTTTCATCGCATGTCGTTTCTTTACGTTCTCTGAAAGATAATATTGTTGTCTTAAGTAAATAATAGATGTGAATTATCTTACTAGAGTAAATAATACATGATACTTTTATAACTTAGAAGTATGATTGAATTTGTGTTAGTATGTGAATATTCCAATTACGTACGAAATTCGATGGTAGGGTGAAATAATCGAATACTATTCCCGTAAAATATTTACTGCTCCTCTGTTTTCTGTATCTAGCTTTTCTTCTATAAATTCATCCCAGTACTGTAGGTTTTATAAAAATTATGTAAAAACGATTCAAGAATTATTATATTTAATACACTTTTTCAGATAGGTTATCATTGAGATGTAATTTCCGATCTATAAAACTTGTTTTCGAATGAAACAAATATGTTTGTTTATTGTTCATTTTAGCTAAGCATCAGCCATCTATTGATAGAAATTAAGCAGTTAGAAATTTAAAAAAAAGAATTATTATTAAAGCAACTTAATGAAATCTAGCCTTGTCATTATTATTAAATATTTATTATATTTGCATATATTCCCGTTTGAAGTATATCATCTCCTGTTGACCCCTCCCTCAAAAAGTTAGAGCGCATTTCAAAATCCAATAAAATCAGCTGTCAGATCGACAGCCGATTGATGATCATACGTGTTAATCATGTTAACCGATATTGAAAAAATTAAATGTTAATTATTTATATATTTATAATAATGAATATCTAACCTTTATTTAAAAGAAAGCACCTCTATTTCTGTATAACTAAAGAATGAATGCTTCTGTTGCAATTTTTAATTAATTGTGGAACAATTAAAGGTCTTTCCACCAACTTACTTTAAATAATGCGTTCTGAATTTTCATCTTATTTATTAGCATTTTTTAGTATGTTCACATATTTACCTTGGTATTATTTCATGTGTTTATATTTAAAATAATTTATAAGGACATTAATCACATTCATTTTTGCTGCTCAAATCAAAGTTTACTACAATTCCAATGATCCATCTAGAAAGATGCTGAGGCAGTTAATTTTTTTTATTTGTTTGAAAAAACAAATAAAAAAAAGTTTATTCACTCCTAGACGATTACTGTTTACCTGTACTCTGTTTAATGTATTTTTATACATTGATCAGAATGAAAGATTTATTTATTTATAAAGTTTGACCAAAATACTTGCCAGAATTGTTTAATCGACATTCTCCTGATTTCTTATTAAAATTTAAAAGAAATCTGAACTCTTCTGGTACGAGAAAAGCACATGAAAGCTTTCATGTAACTGGATAAAAGGAAATGTATTTATCGTTTAAGTTTAATTACACGAAAATTCCAGTGTAATAATGAATTACAGCATTTAATTTGTGAAAATAGTTTTTTAAATTAATCTATATTTTGAATAATGTTTTCCCATACCTTCATTGGACCTCCTCGATGACATTTACCCTTAATTTTATACCTTAATACTTACTGAGATAAATTATCAATTTTATAAAAAGGGGTTACTTTTTCATCAATTGTATTATTATTATTTTCTTATAATTATTTTTTTCAGATTGATCCATTTTTACTTCCTTGTAAAAATGAAGTAAAGAAAGTATTGTAATCGCGAAAAATCTCAGTTTTCAGATTTCAATGGAAATATACATTTTGACCGTCCCTGAATCCATTTTGACTAGTTTCGACGTGATATCTGTACACATATATATCACGCATAACTCTAAAATGATTAGCCGTAGAATGTTGAAATTTTGGATTTAGGACTATTGTAACAACTAGTTGTGTCAAAGGGGAGGTGCCTTTGATTGCAATCGACTGACCAAAAGTGTCCAAAAAAAAAAACCCAAAATAAAAAAGGTTTGGATTTTGGATTTTTTTTAACTGCAGTAATAAGACCGCTTTTGAGAGCTTTTCAACGATATATCACAAGTGATACTTATTTTCATTGGTTTCAGAGTTATAGACAAATAAAATTTTAATTAATGAAATATTTGGATCTTACAAAGTCACTTCGGCGAGAATTCGACTTTTAATTTAAATATATTGATTTATTAATAATTATAAATCTCTGATTGTAAAAAAAAATTCTACGATAAATAATAATTCGATAATAACAATAAAAAAATGAAAAAATATCAGAAGTTATTAATGAAATAAAATTTTATGTACTTTTCATTTTAAAAAAATGTGAATTTGTAATTTAATAGCCGTAAAAGGAAGTCATGTAGCGTCCACATCAGATTTTTTTTACTAAACATTTAACTAGTCTCTTTACTAACCAAAATTTTAGGGTTTTGTTTAGAAAGATTAAAAATAAAAACTATGGCCTAGCTTAATACTGTTAAAATAATGAAAAAATATTAAATACAGTAATTATGTTTTTTTCTCTCTTAACCAGTTTTTGTTTTGTTATTAATAAACTATGCAATTTTCTTTCTTTTTACCTTACAATATTTTATCTATATAACCTTGATGTCTTTTTCAGTCCGTAATAAAACAACAATATCATTTATTTCAGGATTTAATTTTATGGGACTTTATATATGTTTACCAAGCACAATCCTTGAAATTAGTTTAGGTCCATTGTGCGAGACAGGGTAGAATTTATTTTGCTGAATTAGCTTCACAGCCTTTACCTTCTACACTGATTTGTAGTCTGACCTTCAACCTAAGAGAGTAACTATTACCTTGTTAACAATGGTTTCCTTAAACCAGTTAAGTTATTTCAACTACGTTTCACGTGATATCTATAT
The DNA here is from genome assembly GCF_047948215.1 of Lycorma delicatula. Classification (NCBI taxonomy): domain Eukaryota; kingdom Metazoa; phylum Arthropoda; class Insecta; order Hemiptera; family Fulgoridae; genus Lycorma; species Lycorma delicatula. The sequence continues at coordinate 76,992,016 of NC_134460.1, read as the reverse complement.
GTGTGTTTGTGTGAGAACAATAGAACGGTATAATCACTAATTAAACCATAAGTAATTTAGTGTATGGTATTGGATTTTAATCTTTATTATAAAAATGATAATTCGATGCATGCACGATTTAAAATTGAATTTTTAATCAATGTTTTTCTTTAATTATACAAATTAACGTATAACTGGATAACTAATGGTTTGATGAAGCTAGTTTGATTCGATTTCAGAGACAATGATGTAAAATATTGGCTAATTTAATTCTAAATTATATTATTGTTAATTTAATTTAAATTTTATGTTTAATAATCTTATGTAAAACGTATTAGAATATTTTTTAAATTTAATCTTCATAATATTTAAAACAATAAGCTTGGCTTTAAATAGAAATACATTCTGGGAAAATTTATAACGATTTAACTCCGCATAAGAGTTGTTTTAAAGTCATTCATATTCAATAAATAATAATAATAATAATTATTATATTTTTATTTAGTTATAATATAATAATTATAATTAAAAAATATTATTACTATTATTATTATTATTTTTTTTTTTTTTTTTAAATTATTATTATTTAAAAAAATGTATACCGGGTGTTAAACAAGTATGACAACCGTTAAATTTTTTTTTTTTTTTACAGTTGAACATCGAAAAATATAATTTATTAAATGCTAATATCTCGAAGGGATTTATTTTCGATAAGAGATCATTATACTCCTAAGCCGCCCCATTGAGATAACAAAAAAATTGTATATGGAAAGAGTAGGATTGTAACAAACTATTTTAAAGAATATTGAAAAAATCTAATATAAAAATACTAGAAGCTTCTTCATCTGTAACCAAAATGGCAACCGTTTAATGTTTTTCACAATTAGTTTCAAAAGTGGTAGACAATATTTCTTAAATTACTGCACAGCAGTATAATATTAATAAAATGAAATTTAACAACTGCTCCTAACTCAAACTGATCTGTTTTTTTAGAATGAGATCACTATTTCTGTATTGAAGGCCACATGAAACTATTTGAGACGAATACTAAATGTCCACAGTTTTGGTAGGATTGTTGTTGCCTGAAGTTTTACGTCAAAATTATTTTTAAATGCTCTTTAAATGACTTATCATAACCCTACTCTTTCCATTTAAATGTTTCTATTTCCCCTCCCTGGGGGTTCTCTAGGAGGTGCTTAGAGTAGAGCGGTCTCCCTACCGAAAAATCGATTTTTTTCAAAGTAGTGAATTAGCTGAAATTAATTTTTTTATTTAACTATTGAAAGTTATTTAAGTGTTACCTTACTTTGTTAACTTCTGGCAGTTGCCTATACTTATCTTTCTGATTCAGTTTTTGAAATAGTTCAGATTGTTAACCTTACATTATTCGTCCCTATATGAATTTAAGATATATACTCACTGCCAGAAAATATTTATAATTTTCTTTTCCATGAGAAACCGTATGGTTTTCAATTTCGTTTTATTTTTTAAACAATTAGCTTATTTAATCTTTTTTTAATTACCAGTTCCCCATATTGTCTTTAAATTGAACTTATAATTTTATTTAAAATATTGGTACGAGTACAACATATATTTTTATGCTAGAAGAATTTTTGATAATTTATTTCCTTTACTTTCGATTTTGATTTTTTTGGTTCTATGTCTTTAATTTTATTGTCCGAGAAGGGAGCCTTTTGCACAACCTGTCGGAATTAGGTAAGTTTTATATAGTTTCTTTTTTCTATTATAACTTTTATATTTTAAAGACTCCGTCTGCGATATTAGTTTTGAGTTTTATTTCACCTTTTTGAGTTTTGTTTTAATAAATTTTTATTATATGATTTATATTAATTTTAAACCTTAAAAGTTTTATTATTTTAGAGTTATTTTACCTTTTTATCAAAGAAAATTCCGGGCGATGATAACGCACAGGCGTTTTTTGCCCCCTAACAAAAAAAAAAAAAAACAACAAAAGAAGACAATGTTCAGGAAAAAAGCATTTACAATAAACTATGTTAACATATGTGTGTTATTAAATCAAGTTTTTCTACTAAGTTTCTTGATATTTCGGATGAAAATAGTTTGATGTTGGCGTTATTTCAAGCTGTGTAATCACTATAACAATCTAATTACAGTAATATTAATAAAAAAGCAATCAAATTTTCTGAATAACTACAAAACTTTACATTAGAATAACTTCCATTACAAAAAAAAAAATCATTGAAAGTGGTATATTTGTTGTAAGTAAATACCGGTTTTTTAAAAATAAATTCTAGTTGAATTGAAAACCATGTTTCTTTTATTTTAAACAGTTGATGAAAATTATACTAACATAATATAAAATGTTGTGTACTCTCATGAAGTTTTTGTAATGTAATGATTAAATTAAAACTTTTATTCGCTGCCGAAGGCAGCAGTAATAGTTAACAATTTTTTTCTTCAATTGCAACATTAGTGTTTACATACTAGTTTATATTAGATTTAGTTTTCATAATTACGACATACAACATAAGACTAAAAAAAACTTGGGATTTAAAAAGAAATAATAATAATGAAAACCACTGTAAGTAATACAACGAAAGAAATATTTTCGTAAAATAATCTAATTTTAATAAAATTTCGAACAATTTTAGTTTGACATTAATAAATTCTTTTTATAATAAATTTGACATTAATGGTATTCTGCTTTAAAGTATGAGGTAAACAGACTTAAAAAAATGGTTGACATCATCTTTCCTTTTTCTTTCTATTTCTGTTAACAAGGTTTCTTTATCTGTTTTAGGGAGCCACTGTAAGGTATTACTACAGAGGTTGAAATCATCTGTAGCAAGGTTTTATAACCTTTAATACTGTATTACAGAACTCTACAATATGCTATAAAAATTGATGATTATAAACATGAAATTGTTTAGGAACAAATTCATTAATGTTGTTTTAACATAGTAAAATTAAAACAAAAATATTGAAAATAAAATAAATATATTAAGATTTTAATAGAAAAGATAACCGGCTCTATTTTCTTTTTAATCTTTGTTTGATAAAATTAAATAGCTAACAAAAAGCTACCAGGTGACTCTTGTAGAACGGCAATTTCTTTCTTTTTTCTGTTTAGCCTCCAGAATCACCGTAAGGTATTTCTTCAAAGGATGAATAAAGGTGAAATGTATGAATGTAAACGAAGTGTAGTCTTCTACTGTCTCAAGTCGACCATTCCTGAGATGAGTGGATAATTGAAACCCAACCACCAAGGAACACCGGTATCCACGATCTAGTATTCAAATCTGTATAAAAGTCTAATTGCCTTTTATACGGCAATTTGGAGTAAATTTTTTAGTATAACTCTTGATTTATTTTGTTGAATTAGTCTTTATGAAATGAGCTTAAATTTAATGAATGATTTATAAACATAAAATGCCGAGCTATAAAATTTCGAAATTTGTAAACGTGTTTACGCCGTATCTTTTATTTATTAGAAAAAGTTAATTCAAAAATGTGTACCAAATACTATAATTACTCCTCAATCACTTTTGATTTATAGACATTTCTTTACATATTAAAAAAAAAAAAAAAAAACACTAAATGGCAGAAAAAAGACAAATGAAGAGAAAATTACCATGTTTTCATGGAACTGTATTTGTTCGATTTTGATGTATAGAATCCAAAAATGAATAACTGATACACTTCCGTTATCTCTCTCTCTTCCTCTCTTTCCCTCTGAGAGTGTGTGTGAGTGAATCGTATAATTTACTACATAATTAATATATCAGTGTCTTTATATATATATATATATAAAGAGAGAAGGCTGTATATAGTTATATTCACGAGATAGTTACACGTTCACGCTAACGTAGAATTAAATATTACTTTATTGAAATAAATGAAAGAAAATTATAGCTGGTTTGTGCGATGTTGCACTTCATTCGACTCATTAAATTATGTATTCAGCAGATGTCAGTATACGTTAACGTTTTTTTTTTCTATTTAAACTAATTTGTTTCATTCATCACTATTCGTGATCTGAACTCAGATCACTTGAATTCATGACCTTTCTAAATTAGCATACATTATCCATATACATAAATGAAGGGTAACTTTCAAATTATATAAAAAAAAGAAATTGTAAAATGACTGTAAATTTTGTAGTACTTTTTTCATATTACATTAAAAACAACCGTGATTGTATTCTAGATGGAATGTTAACAATGAAAATCTAGGGAGGCCCGCATCGTTATTTGCACATGCGTTTTCCCTGATTGTGTGTTACCTTGTATTTTCATACATGAAAAATGATCTTTAAAGCTGTTGTAAACAAGGTAAAAAAATCTCCAGTTTTATTATGCTCGTATTAAAGTAAATTACCGTAAAATTTTTTCTCATCAAAAGTTATGTGAATTTTAAAAAAATATTTTGCTGCGAGTTTTATTTTTTATTTTTATCGATGATTTTACGCTCTTTCTGGTTGAAGTACATCGACATAACGTAGTTAGTGGTGCGATGAATACCAGTCCATTTAATTAGTATATCGAATACTAATTTTAACCGGATCTTGAATATTCATTACCCAAATTGGTATTGTTTTATATTTATATTTTAAATGAATATAGATATTGTTTATTTTCATATATACGTTAGATAAAAACAATTTTAAAAATATATTTTTATTTAATAAACAACCTATTGATAAACTAGTTTAAAACGTAATCCCAAAAATATTTTCTAAAAATAAAAAGGATAAATGAGAAAGAAAAATAAACAGAAAAAACCTCTTTTTACTTTATATAATTATGGAATAACTTTACTGTTATTCTTTATCAGGGGATGGCCAGAAGACCTCTAAATCATCGATGTCTGAAGCCTGTATGGTAGAAATCTATGGTATGGTACTTTATTTTAATAAATAATATCTTTTTTATACTAAAAAAAGAACAAAGAAGAAAAATACGCGTAAAGTAAAAATAAATGTAATTAAATGTAGATATAGTCTTCTTATAAAAATTGAATATAATCTCTTAAGCCATCCTATTTAATAAAGATCGATACACTAATGTATTCAGTACGTAAATCGACTGCAACATCAATTATTGTAAGGGCGTTTTACAATTATTAATGTAATATTCCAACATTCTCTATATCATTAAAAGAGAAACCTCCAAGTAAAAATCTATATGTAGTATATTATATTAAGTGAAATAATTTAATTTTAGGTAACAGCTGAAGAAGAAACTTATATTTTACAACAAAATATAATAAAGCACAAAATTTATGAAGAAAGGTAACATTAATAATAATGTCTTAGGTTAAATAAATAAAATACAATGAGCAGATGCATTTATTATGGTAATAAATTCAATGCAAAGTTGAAAAGCGAGAGAATGAATATGTGTGCGAGAGAGGAAGGAAAGAGAGAGTGACAGAGCGTATACTGTTAGATCTTCTGCTTTCAAGTCTTTACAATAATTGATAAAGGTTCAGTTAAGTTAGTAAGTTTATTTAGAACTTATAATTTATTCACTTATTCATTCGTTCTCAACCACTTTATTCATTCAACTAGGTAGTAGTAACGTACTATCGAAGTTTAAGGCAAATAATTATTTTCAAATATATAAATTCACGTTTTAAGACTGTAAATTTAATAGTTTTAAAAAAGATAATTAAAAAAAATAATAATTTTTATAGGTTTTCTTCTTCGTCTATCAACCTTCCATTAAATCTACGAACTTCTCTAGATTCATTATTTGATTTTGTGGTCTGACTCAATTGCATGTGTGATTTCTGTTGAATCCGTTTCAAAAAACAGTATTATGCTCCCTCCACATCGTACAACGCATTACTTATTTGAATATAGTTATAACTCAGAGACCAGCTTCTGTTATTGAAATATATATCTTCATAATTATAAAACAGTTCATAATCTCTTTGGGAAGGGAAGAAAACTTAGAAATAAGTAGCTGCTTTAATAATAAATACTTAATTCCAGTTTTATTACGTCTGTTTTATTGTGTATTTTATAGGTAAAAAGAACATAGTTGGAATGAGTAAAAGGGAATTTAGTCTGCGTTCATAAGTTAAACGCCACTGAATGATCATTTTAAAAAATTGTATGAATTTTAATTATCAATTGTATGTTATGAATAATTACGTGTGTTAAGTACGTCCTTTTTCACTTTTTTATTATCTTCGCTTGTAAATTATATAAAAAATAGTGTTTAAAGCAATTAGAACTTCACACACACACATTATATATATATATATATTATTTACGTAGAACAGAGTTTAAGGATTTTTAAATAACTTTTTATCAAACACCTAAAAAAATTAAACGTATGGTATGCGATTTCAAAATGATGAATATCAGACACCCTCCTCACGTTACAAACCGCATGAATGCTAAAATTTACCTAGATATTATCCAATTAATTTTGTTGTGGTAAATATGTTTTCCAACAGGATGTTGTAACCTTTCTACTGGCTCTAATATTCTTTTGATATTCTTTTTCTTCAAACGAACAAGCCAACTTAGGCTATATAAACATCACTTCTTTCAAGCGTATTTTCTCTGTTTCCACGCATTTATCATTTTTTTGGCATGACTTCGTTTTTCCATGTCTGTCGATTTTACTCCTGTCCTTATTTTTTCTGCATTAAGAATTTTTATATTGTAAATTATTCTTTTAAAGTTACCTCTATCGCAACAGTGTTTTGCTTTTTTTCAAGCCTGTCCTTTTGGGATCCTCTTCCATCTGTTTCAGATAATTTGGTTTGCTTTTCATGTTCCATAGCTTATCAAGGATTTGTTTATTTAATCTATCTGGATCCATCCTTATCACACGCTCCAAGAAATTTAACCTTCTTTTCCTAATCGCTGTTTCTAGGTCTTCCTGGTTTTGGTAGATCTCCTTGTTAGATTTCAATCTTTATCCTCCATCTGTTACCTTTGGACTATGGATTTTCCTTAGTAATCTTTTTCGATCTTGAGCAATTTTTCGAAGTAATGTTTCAGAGCCATATAATACTCGTATTACTAATCTTCCCACAGTTGTATAATGTTTTAATTTCGCGATATTTGAAAGATTCGTATTATAGTTGTTTTTGATGACCAATTTAAGCTTATCCAGTTTTAATAATTCATTCTCAATCGACACTTTATCTGTTCCTGTTCTGCTCATAATCTCTTCTAGTTACTTAAAGTGATTGGTGACATTTACTATTCGTTTTTAGTTCCTGTTTTCTTTTGTGTGAATGATTTGATATCCGGCATGATATCCGTCTTGGTAAAGAATTCCTGTAGACCTCCTTTTTGGACTATTCCTATTAATTCTTCTGTTTTTGCTACTGTATCTTCCTTCGATTCAGCAAAAGGAGGTATCTTCCTTCTAGCCAGCAAAGATTAGGTATCTTACCTAAGATACCTAATCTTTCAGTTTCAGTTTTTGGATCCGACCTTTGCACCTGTATCATTCATCTATCAAAAAGGTTTTCATTATTTTGCTCAAAACCAAGTTGAATAGAATTGGTGATAGTCCATCATTTTGTCTAAACCCTTTTTTGACTAGGAAAGGTTCGCTTATTTCTCCTATAAATTAAATTTTAGAGATTGTGTTTGTGAAAATGTTTTTAAAGAAGTTCAAAGTTTTTCGGTCAACTCTGTATTATCTCGACATTTGAAAAAGAGTCAAAAAAATTCTGTTCACAGTATTATTAGCTAAAACTGAAACTTATTTATTATTATTATAAATTGTAATAGTTTATTACTGCCTGAAAGACTTAAACCAATAAATAGACGAATTATGGAAAATATTTACGGAATTCTCCAGAAATTATAACGTAACAATAATAAAAGAAAACAAAGCAAATTGTTCAGATTTGATAATGTAAACAACACACTCGATTCCACAGATACCATCTCCATCTTTTGTGAATATGACAAGAATGGTTGAAGAAAAATCATTTTTACAGAATGTACATTCTGATATACCATGACCTTATTAGTTCACACTTCTTTTCATATTGATATTTAAAAGGTATTTTCAGTATTAGCAATCTACAAATACAAAGTAATTTCATTTAAACACGAAATGAAACCCAAAAAATAAAGGTAAAGATAAGAAAAGCTTGTTATAAATGAGGTTTAACATGCTGATAATCCTTTGATCTCAATATTTTTTTAGAAAAGTAAATAGTACAAAGGATAAGTCGCTAATATTTTTTTAAAAATACACTGATTTTCTCTTATTTTTAAATATATATAGAAAATAACGGAGAAATTGTAGTAATAAAGAGTTACAGCTGTCAAATTTTAAAAATTTAAACTTCTGAATATGAGTTTGACGAACATTTTGATTCACGTCTCAGAAAGATTTAATTAAAAATTAATAAAATATGAAGTAGAAGCTAGTGAAATTGATTATTTTAGATTTACATTCGGAATAGTTGGAATAGAGAGTCGTAAAATATTGAATGGGGTAATTGATTTTGAATCGATTTGAAAATTTTATATATTTTGTTCTAAAATTTTATTTTGAATCTGCATGTTACTATTGACTCGGTATCGAATATTAGCGCATCAGAAACGTTTTTATTTTGTTACTGTGTAGTTCGTTCGTAGTTACATTTAACCGGCTTTTTTTTTGTGGTGGAATTTTAAATTTGCGTGAACTTTCATCATTTTTGAAAGAGAATAGATCTATAATAGATTTATTTCATAAATTATTTGAATTTCAGTTAGTATTGATTAGACAATTATGTTTTACTTTTATTTTATAATTATATTGATATTATTACTTTCATTTTAAGTTAATCCTTTTTGGCGATTATTTATATTTTTTATTATAAAATGTTCGTTAGGTAGATATTTCTAATTTTGTTATTATTCTTTTAAATAAACACGTTAAAATATAATTTGTACATTTCATTACGTTTTTAAAACATAAATAGTATAATTACTTTACTTGTTCGTCAGATCTATTCCAAAACGTTCAGAAGAATTTACGTAAAAACTAATTTTCAGGTCGTAAACATGATAGATGATAGATGAAATCAGATGGAAATGTAAAGTAATTTAACTGATAAAAAAATAAAATAGAAAATTTTAAATCAATTATTGATATGCGGAATAAATTTCAGGATTTATTGCTCGTAAATGAATAAAAACTTTTTATAAGTAAATACACAAACTTAGGTGTTTTATTTTTTCATAAAACGAAAAGATAAATTATTTTTATCTAATTAAAGACTAGAATATTATTTAACATAAATTCCCAATATGAACAAGTAAGACATTTAAAAATGAAAATCGATGTAATAATTGTTTTAATAAAGCTTTTACAAATTGTAGAAAATTAAAAATTTATGAAAATTTTTAGTGTATTACAAAAAAATTCTGTTCATAAATTAGAAAAAAGAATTAAAATACGCCCTTGCTTACAATTTCTATAAAATAATCGACAAACGATAGAGGACAGTATTTTTTTTTTTACATTTTAATTAATAAAAAAGTTAAATTGCGTTATAATGTTTTTATTTTACTCTCTCAATAAATCTTTATTTTAATAAATCGCTTGTTTTTTAACTATATTATATAACTTGTTATATAAATATGTAGTTAAAACATGTACCGTACTTGTGTGTGTGTTAAACTCTTATTTTTCAGTATTATCAAATGTTACTTATTTTTAGAATTTTACATATAATGTCAATAATATAATTTCATTCCATAATTAATTAATTAAATTATTATAAAATGTTTTATAAAGCGAGTTAACTAATTAAATCTTCGATAAATGACCGAGTTGAAGTGCATACATTGTACTATGTATAAATGCGATCGATATGCTTTAAGGATGTTTAATTATAACATCTATATTAAATACCATAATGTAACAGAGCGTACAGATAATAATACAGTACATACCGTTCGAAAATTATCGTTAACAATAATTCTCAAAACTATACCGTTAGTAATTCTATAATTAGTTTTAGTGTTAATGTAACATTGTAATCGTGAAGGAGTAAAATTGATTTCGCGTAATGTATTTCAAAAATAATAGTAATGCAACTAATTTTAATGTAATAATACTAGTTATGTCATGAAGTTATTAATAACGCAGTTATTTAATAAATAAGTAATTGAGTACATAAATAAATTTAGCTTTAGATTTGTACGATACCGGGTAAAAACGAATGAATTATTTTCTCTCTTTACTTTTCTGACTACCGCTCAATTACTGTTACAAAGGTCTAGCTATAAAGGGAAAGTATAACAACCGGCCAGAATTTTGGATATCAGGGTTTTTGAAAATACTGAGGTTCCAGACCAACTTAGTCCAAAAAACAAAAAAAAAACAAAAATTATAGAATTTTCCGGAAGATGTATACAAGTTTTGTTGGGTTGACCTGTATTTTGATTAATATCTTCGAACTGGCTCAACATAAATTCTTCACAATTGACTCAAAATATTTCTAATATTTTGGACAAAATTAAAAAAGTGGGAGTTTTTGTAATTTTTAGTTTTATTTTGTTTTTATTATGGTCGTAAAAATTTATGAAAATACTTAATTAGTTTTGTGTAAGAATAAATTTCTTAAACATGGTTTCCGCTGATATATTTTAATAATAATAAAAAAAATTTAACCATCTTACCAGCAAAAAAGAAGTATTTTCTCAAGATCTTTCGGTTTTTTGAAACCATTATCAGCAGATTAAAATAATATTATAAGTCAAAAATTAAAATGATAATTCAGTCATGACTGTTTGAATGTCTATCAGCAATATACTTTTAACATTAAAACGGTCATACCTGTATTATCGTTTTAATTTTTGACATATTACAATATTTTTTTACATCTCCTGATGATTAATTGAAAAACCGAAAGATCTTGAGAAAATAGTTCTTTTTTGCTGGTAAGGTGGTTAAAAAATTGTTTAATTATTTGTTATTACTTATTTAGTTACTTAAAATCCTAATATTTTAATTCGATTCAACTTAGGGATAACGGGATATTCAAGATCATTTCTAAATAGTTTTATCCTCATATCTCGAACAGGGGTTAACCAAAAACGTTAAATCTTGTACAATTATTTGATTATACAAAGTGAGTCAAAAGAATGGAAACCCCTCAACATCTTTAAAACCTTTCCAGATAACGTTCAGCGTAAGGTGTTGGTCAACGACTTTACCTTTTGAAGAGAGATAAAATTTCAACACCTTCTTGGGTGGCCAAGAAGTTGTAACTGAAATATTTTAAATGGTAATAGACTTACCATTACCTTAACCTACATCATTTTAAAGGTTTCTTTAAGATAAGAAAGACTGTATGAATAAAAGGTTGGTTCGATATCTGCACCCAAAGTGGCAGTGAGGTAAATTTTGGATTTTGAAAATTACTAAATTTACTAAGTAAAAATAACAAAATTAAATAAAACTAGATTAAACTGAATTAAATTAAAATTTAATCTAAGTTGATTAAAATCTATTTAAATACTTCCTTTTACGAAGTAAAGGAAGTAAAAATTAAATTTTAATTTGAAAACATTAAGAAATTATATTTAATTTTTATATATATATGTATATATATCCCAGCATTAGCCTAATTTTGGACTCCATCGGACAAGGAGCGTCACGGTATCCATGTTATATTATAGTAAACCATTTTTTTTTTCTTTTAGTCATATTGAATAACAATGCAACAAATCGGACAAGTTATTTATGCAAATAACCATTACGATAAATTAACTTTTAAAATATCAACACCAACATTTACTCAAAATATTGTTTTTTTAATTTATTTTTTAAGATTGCTTTTCAGAATATGCAGATGTAATTAAAAGTTATATAATTATTTAAAACATAAACAAATATAAAGGTAATGAAATAATATAAAGGTAAATACATGAAGATAATAAATATAAAAAATAATCTACAATTCAGAAAGCGTTAATGAAAATTATTTAAGAAATGTTGTTTATTTAACCCAATACAAAAAATTCATAGTTAACAAAAATGTTTAAATGGTATTGCATAAAAACGTATTTTTAAAATAATATTGTTTTTATAAAATAAAATCATTTAATTGTATTTTAAACAGATTTACGTTATTTTAATGCTCTTTCTCGTAAACCGAAGAACTGTGTTTAGTACACGAAATCAGTTGTGTTGTCTGGTTTCGTAGAAGCAGCAGATATTTCTATTTTTTAAGGATAAGAGACTAACCTTTTTACTTCCTTGTACGAAGTAAAGTATTGTGATCGCGAAAAATATCTGTTTTCAGATTTCAACGGTAATATCCATTTTGACTAGTTTCAGCGTAACGTCTGTGCGTTCGTACGTATGTATCTCGCATAACTCAAAAAAGATTAGTCGTAGAATGTTAACATTTTGGTTTTAGGACTGTTGTAACATCTCCCTTTGATTGTGCACCTCCCCTTTGATTGCAATAGACTGAACCAATAAAGACCAAAATTCAAAAAAATTTGAATTTTGAACTTTTTCTTAACTGCAGTAATAAGCCCTCATTTCGAGCTTTTCAACGCTTTATCTTAAGTGGTATTTATTTTCATTGTTTCTAAAGTTATAGCCAAATTATATTTTAATTAATGAAGTATTTGGATTTTACAAGCGGAAAGCACATCGGTTCGAGTCCGACTTCATATACATATATTTTTTTTAACTCATTTTTATTGATTTATGAATAATAAATATTTTTACAATAAAACGTAATCTTACTTTTAGAAAAAACCTTTTACAATGAATAATAATTCAATAATATTAATAAAAAAGAAATATGAAAAAATCAGAAGTTATTAGTGAAATAAAATATTATGTACTTTTCATTTTAATTTAAAAATTTCTACAGAGATTAATAATTATTAATAAATCAATATATTTAAGTTAAAATATATGTATATACTAGCGGACCCGACAGACGTTGTCCTGGCGCGGCATTATTCTGTAATAAATGAACACACATAAATATAAGTAACTTAATTAAGTTAAAATTAGCAGGAATGTGTTCTAAATTTCATTAAAATGACTATTAGTATGATATTATCAGTTTGTGATTGTTGTATTATTGTAATGGGTTTATTGATTAATTATGTGTAGTATGGTTAATATTTATTTTCACTAAATATTGAAATGTCCGATGAAAATTGAATTAAAAAATCGAAACGTCGTAAAATTAATAATTATTGTAATTAATAAATTTTCATCCACATTACTACTAATTTTCACTTATCATTCTAAAAAAGTACCTCCTACATATTTTTTTATTATTTAATAATTTTGATGTTTAATAACCATGTAACAGCTTAATTAATCAATTAATAAAAAAAAATTAAAGTACTGTAAAAAAGCAACGTAGTTAAAATTTTAGTAGAAATTTTTATCATTTTTATCATTCTTTATTTTAACATCTATTTTACCAAATTTTAGATAATTGTAAATTAAAAATAATTTTAGAAAACTTTTTATAAAATTAATCAGCTAAAACATTATAAATTCAATTTTTTAAATGTACTTTAAACTATATTATAAGTAACATATATTTTAATTTTATAAATATTATAATTTATTTTACAAACTTAAATTTTTATTTTCAAAGAGCCGTTCAGTACTTCATAAGTTGCATAGAATCAAATGAGAACTGAGAATTTAAATTTGTAGGTTAAGTTGATTGTTATTGAATGCACGTGTATACATCATTAAAATTCATGAAAAATCATGTAAAATACTCACTTCAATACTGCACCTTACAAATTTGCACAATGTACATTTTTTAATTAAACTTTAAAACGTTATTTCAATAAATAATAATATAATATTCTCAATAAGCGCGCAATTCTAGCAAACTCGGCAATGCTTCGCTATTGCTGGATCTGAGTATACATACAGATTAAATGACAACAATTGAAAGTTTCATAAAACCTTAAAAAACTGAACATTAGCAATTTAAAAAAAATTTAACCTTTCACTTTATAAAGGTCAGAATGTAAATAAATCCAAATGGCAAAACAACAGCACTACCTATCGGATTTAATTCACACCACTCTCTAATCACAGTATTCGGTGAAAATAATTTTTTAACGAAAAGTGTTGTGGCTGCAAAATCATTACAATTAATACTGAACATTAAGAAACTTACAAAACATTACGGAACCTTATAAAATTTCACCTTTAACTTTATAAATTTCAGAATGTAAATAAATCCAATTGTCAGACAGAACTACCTATTGGATTTAATTTAAACTATTCTCTAAACACAGTAGTCCGTTAAAAATACGAATTTTAATGTAAGACGCAAGCAAGTAACTGATATGCGAAAAAGCAACAAAATTAAAAAAATTCCTAGAATCCGATCGCAGCACCAACTACCGGGTTTGACTGATAAACCAAAAATTAAAAAAAAAACTTCTAAAACGCGATCGCAGCTCTGCCTACCAGACCCAATTGTGAACCTTAACCATCCCAAGATCAACAACACATAAATAAATTAAAAAAACATTTTCACTTCAATACTGTACCTTACAAATTTGCACAATGTATATTTTTTAATTACACTTTAAAACGTTATTTCAATAAATAATAATTTAATATTTCTCAATACGCGCACAATTCTAAACGCGATCGCAGTGCTGCTTACTTGTTACTTTATCAGTTGTGATTTTGTTTACATTGGCAACGGCCATACGGGCTCTTTGTGATTGGTCGTTGTGTTTGACAGCGGCCATCTTGCATTGATCTGATTGGTTTTCCTTTGTTTACATTTCCATCTGATTTATTAGCCTCTTATTTATTAAAAAACTGTTTTCTCGCGATTTTTTATAACACAAAATTACGAAATAATTTTCTCAATTTGATCGCAGCACCAACTGTCGGGACAAACTAAAATTAAAATAGAAAATTATTGAATATTCGATACTGAGATGGTAGTGCAGTCTGCCGGATCCAATGTAAAACATTCCAAAATTAACAACTACTTAAAAATAAAAAATTAATTAAAAAAACATTTTCCAGTGGACCAAATTGTGAATCTAAATCATTCTCGAATCCCCTTGAACACACACACAAAATTTCATCAAAATCAGTCCAGCCGTTTAGGAGGAGTTCACTTTCATGCACACGCAAGAAATATATATATATATATATGAATTCAGATTCGAACCGACGTGTGCATGGTTACGAGTCCGACACGTTCTCAGTTACACCACATAACTACGTCAGCTACGTGAAACAACATTAATATGTTAATTGATGAAAATTCTGATACGGGCCCCACAAATAAATGTGATTATGTGGTGTCTACCACAATGTAATTGTGTAACTGTCCACTTTATTAAAGAATTGGAGGATCGTATCTCACTTTCAAATAAAATACAACAAAAAATGTGTATATGTAATTTAATAGGCGTACAAGGAAGTTATGTAGTGTCCACATCAGATTTTTTAATAAAAATAGAACATTCATAAATATAAACTAAAACATAAATCAATTTTTTTTTTAGTTTTATAAATATCGGTTTACTTAATTAAAACTTTAGGAGCTAAACAAAGGTCTAACAGTCTATTTTTCTATCTTAAAAATTTGTTCTGAATTTTTTAAGGAAACCTCAAGTGATGATATTGTACATAATATCATCACTATTATTATTATATTTAATATATATTTTTAATAATAGTGACACGCTTAGCATTCTATTAAGACGCTTCAGAGCAAAACAGTACTGTTTAATTTAGTTACAAGCGAAATCTACTTGATTATTCAAGAAAATTCATATTTTTCTCGATGGTCTCTTTATCATAATTCCTTTGTAACATTTTCTTATACTTAACGTTTTTCGAAGTAGTTTTTACATTTTAAAATATTAATATCAATATTAAAATATTGATTAAAATATTTTTAATCAAGCTAAATTAATTTCTTTATCTGGTATTTTTTTTTCTAATTGTGGTTACTAAATCGTGTAATCCTGGTAATTTTTGCCACGAAAAATGTGATTAGATGGAAGATACTTAATTCTATTTTAGGTTGGAAAATGAATGAGAATTTGACAAAACATTTTGTTATATAGGAAACCGAGATTTTAGTTTTAATTATGATGAAACTAGTAGCGAATATATAATGTCTGGAGTTGAAGCTAAAAAGCATTAGATCAGCTACTAACAGTGTAGCATTTTTCTGCAAATCATTACAGATATCTCCCATAACATTATTAATAAGTTTTGTTAAACTTTTGTTTATCTGAGTTAAATTTTTAGGCTGAATTTTCAAAACGTTTGAAATAATAACTGGAATGAGATAAGTGATAATATCTCATCGATATTGTTGTCCAACTGCGCTCTGAAAATACTAATTGGAAAATGGAATAGGAAAATCCAAATACTTAAGTAACGAAAACGTAAAAAAGTCAAAATCTTTAAATGTAAACGTTTTTGGTTTTCCAACAATAAAAGTAGAATCCAAACAATGAAAATTTCAAAAGAATCAAACAAACAAGTTCAAAAATGTAAATATTATGTGTAATAACCCCGAATGTTTTAGAAAAAGAAGGAATAAAACCCACAGTACAAAAAACAGAAGTGGCTTATCATCGTACAAGAAATATTAACAAAAAACATTCTTTCCCAAAAACGCGAAATTAAGACTATTAAACCATAGTTTTCCGAATGCTTTGTGTAATGCGGAGGGTCTACAGAATTTCTCAGGAAAAATCTAAGAGTTGAAAAAACACGTCTAAGAAAGATTCACGGTCCAAAACTAGAAGATAATCAAATTTACCAAAACCTTGAAAAAATAGACCAAGGAATGAGCCACAAATTTTATGGTAGCTTAACAAATTGACTGCTATGGACCCAATTATGGGTCTTAACTTTATTTGTAGCTAAGCTGTGACACTTGTTTGATATCTCTGAGTAATACTGATTTCTAACTGCTAAGAATATTTATTTGACTCATTTTTCACGTCATAAACGCATACTATAATAGAGCAAATTGCAACGACTCTTAACAGAATACTTAGCTTCTTTGTTCACTGTCTCATTTAAAAATTAATAAGCTATTACCCAAAAAATGTATATTATTGTTATAAAATAACAAAAGGTTTTCACAAAATAAATTTAAATCGTAGAATAATTCTGTTATTTAGCTTGGCAAACAAGTCCCAATGTCAGGAATGTGCAATGCATATACGCCTGGACTATTTTTTTAAATTCATTATTAGATGGTAATAAATTCAGATAAAAAACTCGTAAATTATTTTAAATATTTTTTAAAACTATTTTCGTTAAATTTTTTTTTCATATTATTTTGAGCTATGTTATCAACACAAAGTGGTCGATAAAATAAAAAATTGAGTAATTTAAAAAAATTGAATGTAAAGTTAATCCAGATGCGTTATCAACCACACAAACCTACATTCTTGGAATCCATTATTTCAGATGACTGAAACAAGTTATTTCCTTATTTAATAATTGAAAAATTTTCATTTACAACAATTATTACAATTGAAAATTTTAACAAAACAGTGATTGTAATTATAGCCCCTCCCCTATTTATGTCTCATTCGTTGAATTTATCCTTTTTTTTAAAAAAAAAAAAACTTAGTCCAATTTATGTCTCAATTATTATTTTTTATTAAGATTGCATAAAATTTAAGACAGAATGAAATTTCTTATAAAAATTGTATGGATTGAAAAGAAAAACAATTGGGGAAAAAGTTTTTTTGTAGCACTGTAATCACAAGTATTCTTGTTTTAGATGTAACAGTCAATCTGCTAATAGAATGGATAAAACGAGATTAACAAAACAGATATTTATCTTTTTCGAAAAAAAAGAAAAACCGAAGTAAAGTGGTTCAAAGAAATTTTAAAAAAATTAAAAATTTTTAATCTAAAGAAATAATTTTTGCAAAGATTTTTTTAAAAAACTAGTGGATGAATCTAAATTTCCAGAGAAACTGGAAAGGAAATGTAGTGGATAGACTGAAGAAGAAAGAGAAAAGTTAAGAGAAAAAAAGAAAGAAGTCGAGACTATGTATAAATGATCCTTAGGAGGTCCGATCGATAAAAAAAATTAAAAAAATCCTACTGATATTTAAAATTACGGAAGTTAAACTTTATTTTTTATAAACATACTTAATCATAAACTTACAAATTTTTTTTCTGAATAAGAACTGGTATTATATTTATTTAATTAATTGTAACTTAATTTCTAAGGAAATTGAAGTTGTATGTAGTAAGTATATAACATACTGGATTAACAGAAGAGACATTACAGCTGTCATATACATTGTAGACACCGATATCTTTGACGTCAGAGCTTCTAATTTGCTGCTTATTCAATTAGTTGCCACTCAATATTCACAGACTATTATTCAATAGTTTATTCTTAATTAATATTTTCTATTACTGATATTACCATATCATTATCATTAAATATTATAAAGGATTAAAAAAGATATATGGTATGCGATAAAGTATGCCAACCTTTAAATGTATTTTTGACAGGTAAAAATAGAAATAAGAAATTTTTCTACCTCGAAACAATACGACGACTCTTCAGAAAATTACCGAACATATTTTTTTTAAATTTTTATTATTCATTTTACAGATTGGTGTTTCTACTTCGCGAAGGATAGTTTCATTTGAAATGATCTTTAAGGTCCGTGACGAATTTGCTATAATGTCATCAATAGTCTCAAAACGGCGTGCTTTCATCACTGATTTTAATTTCGGAAAAAGAAAAAATCGCAAGGAGCCAGGTCTGGTGAGTATGGAGGCTTAGGAACAGTCATCAAAACTTATGACACAAAACTGATGAATTGACAAAGGTAGTGTGCGGCAGTATTGTCGTGGTGAAGGAACCGTGAGCTTTCTCGCCACAACTCTGATCTCTTCTTGCGAATTTTTTCACGTAACCATTGTAAAACGTCTTGATAGTACGCACGATCTGCTGCTTCACCTTGAGGCAAGAATTCAAAATGCACAATTCCATTAAAATTGAAAAAACAGAAACCATCACTTTGACATTGTATCAAGACTGACGAGCTATCTTGGAGCATGGAGGTCCATAAATCCAGCTTTCGTCTCCGTTATGATCCTTTGCATGAATGTTTCATGGACATTGGCTTGTTCAAGAAGTTACATCCACTCGATGTTTTTTTCTGCTGTTCATCAAACGAAGAACTTTGCTGCAACCCGATTCACGTTCAATTTTACAGTCAAAATATCATGGCATGATCCAGTCGCGATGATAACCTCTTCTGAAAGTACGACCATTTTTAAATTGTGATAACAATTTGTAACATTGCGTACGACCCGGACGCAAAAGTTAAAATGTTTCTATTAATGTTTTCCCCAGTTTCACGTAAAATTTTACTTTGTATCGTTCCTCCCGAAAAATGCACATTACAAAAATCGCTACTAACATTTAAACACTTTATTCTAGCCAAGAATAAAAAAGATTTAGAAGGAACAATGATTGTCATGGATGAAGTCCTACGCAAGAACTACCGCATGAAAATAAACAAGAACAAAACGAAAGTAATGAAATTTAGTAGAAATAATGTAGATGGACCACTGAACACAAAAATAGGAAGAGTAAAGATTATGGAGGTAGAAGAATTTTATTATTTGGGAAGTAGAATTACTAAAGACGAACGAAGCAGAAGCGATATATAATGCCGAATAGCACAGGCGAAACGAGCTTTCAGACACAAATATAATTTTCTACAATTAACATCTAATTTTCTATAATTTTACATCAAAAATTAATTTAAACATGTTTGGAGCGTAGCTTTATATGGAAGTGAAACTTGGACGATCGGAGTACCTGAGAAGAAAAGATTAGAAACTTTTGAAATGTGGTGCTGTAGGAGAATGTTAAAAATCAGATGGATAGATAAAGTGATAAATGAGGAGATAATGCGGCAAATTGATGAAGAAAGAAGCATTTGGAAAAATATGGATAAAAGAAGACAGACTTATAAGCCATATATTAGGCATCCTGGCATAGTCGCTTTGATATTGGAGGGAAAGGTAAATGGGAAAAATTGTGTGGCGGGTAACGTTTGGAATATGTAAAATAAATTGTTTGGAGAGCTGCATCAAACCAGTCAAATGACTGAAGACAAAAAAGAAATTATATAAAAAATTTAAAGTAAGTATGATAATATTAAAATAAGCGTGTTAAATTAAATTCTATACGAACAATAACTGTACTAATATTGGGATGAAATCGCATAATCGTATTTAATAATAATTACTAAAATTTTCCCAATTTAATTAGAACTTTTATTAAAATCGATTTCTTTAAACTACAATATGTTTTCAGCACTGTATTTAATAAACCGGAAAATAATCAGCAATAAAATCTTAAATTTGATTATCAGCGTAATGGTTCGTATATATATATATATATATATATATATATATATATATATATATTATATATATTATATATACTATTGTAAGATATAATTTGAATTTTAAATGAAATTCTTCTTTTTCTTCATTTATAAATTTGTTAGATTCGTGATACTGCTTATACGCGTAAGTAAAGCGATCTGTATAAACTAATGGCGTGGCATAATGTATTAAATAAAGCTTTTTATTTTTTGTCGGTTCATGGTGTTACGAATTATAAAATGATTTTATAATTGAAGATATAATATTGAACCTAAAAGATTTAATGCATTTAAATTACTTGATTTTCGGTTTATTTCCTTAAAAAATAAAAAATAAATAAATAAATCGTCTTTTTATTTCTGTATATCTCGTGATTTTATCTTTATTTTCAACTTTAGTCCTTAATATAAGCTATATTATTATTATTTCGTAGCTATCTTTTTTTACCATTTTGTTTTTGATTTTTCAAAGGCTTTTTTTATTATTGTTATTATTTTTATCAAACATAAAAATTCCACTTTATTCCTACTCTAAAAAATTTTTCATTAATTTTAAAAAATTTTTATTTTAACTATAAACTTATACTTATTTGCATAAGCACATCATAAGATACTATAAATTTTTAATTACTTTTGTCTGAAAACCTCATTAGTGACATATTTTATAATCAGAAGAATTTTATTTTGTAAAACCAGAAAGAACATTTTGGCTAATTTTCCAAAAAAAATGTTTAAAATTTTATTTATTTTAACTCATAACTAAAAGTTATTTTCATTTTACTTTCCGAGCGTCATAACTTTTGACCTGTATTGCTAGAAGGAAAGTATGGTAATCATTCAAAAAATTAGGTATGAGTTTTTTCATCTCTCGACGTTTCATGACTCAGAGACCACAAAAATAAAAAAAAGTGAGGGTACTGTTTGTATATATATATATATATATATATATATATATATATACAGTCACGGTTCGTGTATGTTAAGAGAACATGAAATACAAGAGCATGAACAAATACAAGATATTCTTTAATATAAATAGTACAAACGAAGTATTTTTCAATTGAAAAATATTAATATTGCATAATAATAATGAAAAAATATGTAAATAATAAAACTGTCAGCAGAAATGTAATATTCACACTGCAATATATGTTTAAAGAATGTTATGTGTGTATGTGCACCCAACTCACATACACACTCAATTTATATATATATATATATATATTGTTTTTGAATAGAATTAATTCACTTCATTCAGCTGGAATCTTATACATGGAAATGGAAATATGAAATGAAAATTATGTACCCTACATGAAAAATATTAAACCCCAACCGAAATTCGAAATCAGGATATTCCGAATGAAAGACAGCTGCTACAACTCCGCGATACTGATGTTGTCATACTAATGTTGATAAAAGGATTGCAATAATGTTTCATTAATTTCGTGAAATTATTTTGACTGATGCTAAAATAAAGGGAAAAAAATCTGATATGAACACCATATGACTGACTTCCTTGTATACCTATTAAATTACATATATACATTTTTTTTTTTTTTTTTTAATGGAAATATATACAATTTTATTTCATTAATAACTTCTGAATTTTTTTTTTATTGTTATTATTGAATTATTTTTTATCGTAAAACGGAGGTTAATTTTTAGAATTGGAGGTTAATAATTATTAATAAATAAATATATTTAAATAAAAAACAGGAAATGAAGTCGGATTTGAACCGATGTGCCATCCCCTTGTAAGATTCAAATATTTCATTAATTAAACATTTATTTAGTATAACTCTGGAACCAATGAAAATAAGTACCACTTATGATATACCATTGAAAGCTGTCAATGAGGGTTTATTATTGCAGTTAAGAAAAAGTCCAAAATCCAATTTTTTTTATTTTGGGTTTTTTTGGACACTTTTGATCCAGTCGATTGCAATCAAAAGGGGAGGTGCCCAACTAAATGTTACAACAGTCCTAAATCCAAAATTTCAACATACGACTAATCGTTTTTGATTTATGCAAGGTACATACGTACGTACAGACGTCACACCGAAATTAGTTAAAATGAATTCAGGAAGGGTCAAAATGGATATTTCTGTTGAAATCTGAAAACCGAATTTTTCACGATCACAATACTTCTTTACTTTGTGCAAGGAAGTAAAAATATGTACCATTTATGTATATTTTTTAAGTACGTTAAAAGGTATAAAAATTCAGTCACAAAATTTTTTATAATAGTGTTTGTACACATTCAAAAATAATTCGTGCTTGTGGGGTAAACCGGTTTAATAAAAGATGACAATAAGTGTTTATTGAAACCATATGATTTTATAACCATTATTAAAAGCAATGATGATAGTTAAATGTGAAAGAAATAATTAGCAAATTTTTTACGTTTTTTCGTAATAAAAAGATTTGATCAATTTTAAAATTAAATTACAAAGATTAAAATATTCCATAATGAAATACCAACCGGTTTTTTTTTTTTTTTTTTTACATTCCTGAATGATTTCCGAGTCGATTTTAAATTAACCATGAATGTCCAACGCCGTCACCTTTTTTGATATCAGTGTCGTTTTTTTAAAGACAGATTTCTTTATATTGCAGAATTTTTTGTTTTTTGAGCGGAAGAAATGATATCTGCGAGACTCTTACCGTACGGTTTACAATTTCATTGTAATTTTTTTGATAATTTATTTATTTAATAATAAATAAATTATAATTAATTTTAATTATATTAATAGTAATTAATAAATTATTTTATTTTATTTAATATAATTAATTATATTTCATTTATTTATATATTAATCCTTCTTTATTTTTTCATTAGAGATCTTTTTTTAATTTTTTATTGAATAATATAGAATTAAAAAATTAAAAAAAATTGTTAAAACTACTCGTATCATTCATGTATTTATTGTAACGTCATTTATTTTACATAACGTGTTTAATATGAAATTTTGTTGTACTCTTTTAGTGTATTAAACTTTCGGTAAGAAAAATATATTGTAATGAATCTGTGAGTGATTAAGAAATATGCTTATTTTATTCAAAATATTCAATTAAATTTAATTTGCCAACGTTTACTTATTCCGGATTGTAACATAGAAATAAATAAGTATGTTATTCAGTCGATTGGTATATTTGAAAAATATCTTTAGATTTCATTTTTAAATTTTAAGTTTTTTAATAAGCTACTAAAGCCCACAATTATATCTTTTATAAAAATAAAACCCCCACAAAATTATAATTACAATTTATAATTTTCCCCCATTTCGACCATCTGGTTCGCATTAAAATAAAAAAGAACTTTGCTTTTCTTTTCTTTTCAGCAAGTACTCTTTCATTCTTTGTCTAACTTGGTTTCTCTCTTTTTGAAAACGTTTCTTTTATTAATAAAATTAATAACAAATAATAATTATGAGGATAATTTTATAATAGATATATTCCTAAACTGATATGAGTGTTATTTATTTTACTTCCTAGCATTGTCACTAATATTTCGTAGTTGACACGTTTCGGAGTACCTCTATTCTCAAAACTACTTTTAGCATTGAGTCATCCTAAGTTGGGATCGTCGAATAAATAACGATGTTAAGCTCCTCCAACTTCCTATCCCTACTGTCATGGCCTCTTCTGCTTTATCCTTTCCTCTCTTCTCTAACGGTTATACAATTTCTTGAAACTAATCCCTCTGATTCTTCACTCTTTCTAAATTTAAAATTTTTAGATATTACATCGGATTGCGTGTTTATTTGTTCATTAATTATTATTAACTGTCTTTTTAATTTTAGCATGAATATTTCCATGTTTTGTAGAATATTTAAACGTTTTACTTTTTCTGCATAAAGTAATATTTTTATGGATTTTTATCATTTCATTGGGAGTATGTCCTTTTTTTATCAAATTATGCAAATAATTTGAATCCTATTTATCGTATTTATCTTACATGTTCTTTAAATTCTGTTTGTCCTACAAACGTTGCATTATAACAACATTTTATTTTGTATACTTCATATTTTTTGTAATTGTCTTTTTCGTCTATACTACTTCTAAATTTATTCCTGATGTATTATTTGTGTTAAATTCAATATTTATATTTCTTTAAAAAAATCCTTTATTTTATATATTTCTTTTCTTGTGAACGTAAATTTTACCTATTTTCATTTTTCTTCTTTTGGCTATTTCATCGTTCCTTTTTTGTTTTTTATTTTTCAAAACAGTTTCCTTATTATTCCTTTTTCATAATCATTATTCGTTGCTGTTTGAAAAATAATATCTAGTTTTTTTTTTTGTATTCCACTTTAATTAACCGTAAACTGATATCTCTATTGAATACATGACTGAACGCAGCTAATTTATGTTCTCATGAGCGATTAAATTTTGCATTTGTAATCGTAATCTGTGTACGTGGAGTTTCTACAGCCAAATTTTAGTTTTTCTGACTTTCTTCTTATTTTCAAATCTAAAAAATTTATTGTATTGTTTTCTTCTTTTTCCCTTGTTAACTTCAATTTTTTTTTAGTATTTTGGTAATTTCATTCAATAGTAAATCTCCTTTATTCTATTTTTACCCTTTATTATTATCTGAAATTATTACCTTTATTATTATTATTATTATCTTTCTTACTATTATCTTTATTTATTATTATTATATTACCAATCTCGAGTAATTTGATTTGTTGAAATTTTTAAAGGTTTGTGAAATATAGGAAAGCGGTTGTTGTAGCACTCCTTACTTTATTTTCAAGGATAAATTATCGCTTTGCGTGACGAATAACAGTACTTCATTTTATAAATCCTCACTAATTTAGTAAGTGTTAATAAAAAATAAAATACTAAAAAATGAAATACGTCTTCAAACTTTAAAATGAACTTAAGGGAATAACTAACAAATAGTCTTACTCATGAATTAAAATAATTTATTAAGTTTTAAACAAATTTTTATGATAAAAAATGTCATGCAGAACATCATCTAATGTCGAACTTGTATTAGACAATAAAATTTGTACATTTAAAAGCTACGTGCTGTTGAATTTCAGAAGTTACAAATTTTAATGTTTAATTAGAATGTAAATTACAAATTACAGTATATAATAAGGTAACCTGATATTCGTTAAAAAAATTCCAGTTGATAGAAAATTCTATTCCATTGATACTTCAGCATTTTCCAAACCCTAAAAAAATTTCATTTATCATGTTCCTACATACATATGTAGGCTTCCTATTCTTAATTAATGATGGAAAAAAGTAAAAACTTTTAAAAGAAATCCTTTTTATTTAGAAATAAAAAGACTTTATAAAAAATAAAGCGTTTTATTTTCAAAGGCGTTTCTTTCTTGATAGAAGAAACATAAAATCTTTTAAAAAAATGAGCTTCCGATTCGCGCAAATATTGTGATTCACTATGTTCAAAATATGTTATTTATTTATTACATTAAATATTGACATTGTCTGCTCTGATTAGTTTGAAAATAACATATTTTATTACTTACAGCAAAACTGCACACAATGTTATTTAACTTAGGTGATTACTTAGGAACCGGTGTACTAAAAGTGGCTCTAGTTGTTGGTATTTTATCTTTTCATTATACTCCCCAATTTCTTGAACGCTAGTCTGTGCCAGGTGTTGTGAAACCATTATTTTATATATAAGTAAAATTTACTGCTTTTTACACGGATCATTTAATTTTTTTTACTTTTTAACAAACTTTCATTAAAATAAATCATAGGTATTTCTTTATAAATTCATTGCCTCTAATTACATAAAAGTTATTGTAAAATTACATAAAGTTTATGTAAAAGTAATTACATAAAATTCATTGCCTCTAATTACATAAATTACATCATACCTAGTATGATCGCATTGCCTTTTTATAGATTTTTATCATTTTTTATCAATCGTTTTAGACTTATTTCGTGTAAGTTTTTTGACAAAAATCAAATTTTCTGATAATGAACTACTATTGATATATGAGTTTTTTTTCAAAACAGAAACGGATAAGTACAATAATCAATGGCAATACACATTTATTCTAACGTATCACAAATTTTCTATAAGTTATTTTAAGAGTTCAAACGCGCAACTCTTCCAAATTCGAGTAATCTAATCGTGATTCGTTCAACAAATTCAGGTTATTCTCATTTCCAACCTATCGGAATGTCACATCTTCTTAAACAATTACTAATATTAATACGTTCGACCAATCAGAAAAATTCTTATTTTCATCAGTCATAGCACGAAAGGAATTGACCGATAAGAATGCATTAAATTCCAGCTGATCATAATTCTTTGTTTTATAACCCAATCAAAAGAGTGAATGATTCTGATTGATCGGAAGCGCTAAACTTTGGCCAATCACAGTTCATAACAACTTTGACAAATCGCGACCAATGAGCCATGAGAATTAATTATATGTTTCAATTTTGTATTTTATTATAAACATTAAAATTAAAAATTATGTAATTTAAAACTTGCATATTAAAACTGGTAGATATTTTGTAATTAATAATCTATACTAATTATAGTATTAATTATAAATATTATAATTATTTGATAGTAAAGGTTTACGCCTGTTTTGTACAATAATGGATATAAACTTCCAATTACACATTTATCGTTAATTTTATACGTATTTACGTTTGATGATAGCATAACCAGCTAGAAACTCGTAAGCCAGATGATCACGAGTTTTTTTTTAATGAAAGAGTGGGCATCAACAGCTAAGGTCATTAGCTGATACGGTGATATGTGATTAGCGCATAGCGATGGAAATTGGTAGCGTATGAAAAGATGCCATGCCTAACCGGGATTCGAACCCAAGAGCCGCAAGAAATGCCCAGATGCTACCTATTCAGCCACAGAGGTTGGTTTTTTTTTTATTTTACTTTATACGTAAAAAAAACGTTATTCATTGTTAATAATATTTTTATGATAATATTATCCCACATATTAATGGCCATGTTTAATAAAATATGATGTGATATCGTAGAAGTTAATATATTTTATTTCATTTTGATTAAAATAAAAAAAATATTTTATACATTATTTATGACTCTTTATAACAAAAATCTGATGTGGACACCACATGATTTCCTTGTATTCTGTTAAATTACTCGTACATATATACATTTTTAAAAGTACATAAAAGTTTATTTCATTAATAACCTCTGATATTTTTTCATATTTTTCTTTATTGTTATTATTGAATTATTATTGATAGTAATTTTTTTTTTACAATCAGAGGTCAATAATTATTAATAAATCAATAAATTTAAATAATGAAAAAAGTTAAAAAAAAAAAAGATGAGCTTTGATTCGAACTGATGTGTGTACAATGATGTATGAACTGATACGTACGTATGAATCTCGCGTAAATCAAAAACTATTAGCCGTAGGATGCTGGAAATTTATATTTAGGACTGCTGTAACAGCTACTAGTACACCTCCCATTTTTATTGCAATCGACTGAACCAAAAGAATCCAAAAAAGCCCAAAATCCAAAACTGATTGGATTTTTAATTTTTTCTTAACTGCAGTTATAAGCCCTCATTTAGAGATTTTCAACGATATATCATAAGTGGTATTTATTTTAGGTGGTTCCAGAGTTATAGCCGATACTGTTGTACTATGAGTTATATGCTATACCGATATGGTGCAGTGCATTAGAGAAGAAATGGAATGTGAAGCGACTGACCTCACTGCAAAAGGGAACCATATTAAAGATAATGACAGTATAGAACAGTGTCGGCAGCAGCAGCGAGTGTGTTGGCAGGAGTGCCTCCCATTCATCTTATAGCCCAGTATAGGAAAAGAATATACGAGGCATTATAAGAGAGAAAGCTAAAACCTTCCTATGGCAAGAGTGGCAGGGGGGTTGAGATGAGTCACAAACTGGAAATGGACACAAAGAATGATACCGCGATTAGAGCCGTGGCTGGGGAGAGGTCATGGTGATGTGAGTTATTACGTTGCAAAACTTCTCTCCGGCCATGGAGAATTTGGTTAATATTTGCACCGATTTGGGAAGCGAGAGATTCCCAACTGTATAAATTGTGGCCTGGTAGATACACCTTACCATACATTTTATGAATGTGACAGATGGATCAGACGTAAAGAGAGAGCAGGCCTTGGATGGATAACACACTGTATGCTACAAAACAAACACTGTAAGCTACTTGAAACAAGGGATGGTGGAATGGAATGCTACAGACGGTTTGGCCACGGAAATTCTTCGAAATAGAGTTTCGTGACTGGAGCAGTGAACAGCAAGTATAAGAAAGGAAGAGAAAGACCGAGTTCCGGCTACTAGGAGGGATCTGGGAACGGCATTGGTTTCTCTCCTGGTCGCTTGAGGCAGGCAAGAGGCAATACCGAGTCCCTGTTACTGTGGAAGGACCCGGGAACGGCATATCTGGGCCCGGTTACCCCGCCTCAGTGATTTGAGGCAAGCGAATGATGTGAATAAAATATCCGCCCCCCTGGGTTGAGTATTGCTTGAATGCCGATCCGATCCAGGGGAGCAGATGAAAAAAAAGAGTTTTACCCAAATAAAATTTTAATTAAAAATATTTGGATCTTACAAAGGGAAGGCACATCGACTTCATCTCCTTTATTTTTTTTCACTTTTATTTAATTTAAGTAAATATACTGAAAGTACTGATCATTACGTAAAGTACTTTAAAGTTCTGATAAATCTATTGATTAAGTAAATTAATAGATTTATTAATAATTATTAACCTCTGATTGAAAAAAAAAGTTTTACATAAATAGTACTTCAACAATAACGATAAAAAATATATATATTTATATATATATGAAAAAATATCAGAAATTATTGATGAAATAAAATTTTATGTACTTTTCATTTTAAAAAAATGTGTATATGTAATTTAATAGGCGTTCAAGAAAGACATGTGGTGTCCACTTCAGATTTTATCGATAAAGAATGGTTTAGTTATACTCGTAGATATATTAAAGTGAGTTCAGAGATTAAGGTTCTTGAGAGAGGAGGGAATAGAACACGAATTTTGTGAAACTTATTTGTTGTTCTCGGTATCAAAAAAATTTTCTTTCCCAAAATTCGTACGACGAAAATTTTTATAAGGGTTTTTAATCGATTGCGACGGAAAAGTTAAAAAAATTGCAGCGATATAGTATTCTTCTGATTTCTCCTCATATTAATTGGGGAAAAAACAAATACGGGGATGTTTAAATCTTTACTAAACCTGATAACGATCTATTTTTTGGACCCAAAGAATAAAATTGTAGAGTTTAACTGGTTTATGTTTAATCAATTATTTATTTTTATTTTTTTAGTTAGAATTTATATTTTTACTGATATTTCAGCCTTAAATAATGAATAATATTAATAAAAATAAGTGTAGAATAATAACTAATTAAAAAGGACAGATAAGACAAAGTAATTTTTGTTGTAGCCTATGGTACGCAGAATACATTTTTGAAATTAAATTGCGCCTTATGTATAATACAAAAAGAATTATTTCAATATTTGTTATTTCGGAAGAATGAACAAAATTATTAAGAGGGCTTAATAAAGTACAAAGTGAAAAACTTTAAAGACTAAAAATGAAAGAAAGAGAATTTCGTAATAGGTACGCTGCACATTCAGAGCCATTTAATCTTTTTCTATAGAGGATGTGAATAAAAATATTAAATAAAAATATATATTAAAATTTATTTACAGATATTTAAATACGTAAAAAGTAGGAAGTAAGCGGACGGTAAGAATTTAGTTCAGAATAGAAAGGATTGGAGAAATGCATTAAAACAGTCACTGATGAAAAAGAATAATGTAATTGTGATTTTGTACACCTATTATGCATCATATATTTTATAGATTTAAAATAATAAGCCGATCTATTATTCTTATCACGTTGTTGATTTTCACCAAATGTTTTTCAATCTACATTCAGATTTGATTTCCATTGTATCGATTTCGTACTTGTATATTTTGTACGTTGTTTGTATTCGATAAATTCTATTTCTGTTTTTAAGACAAACTTATCTGTTTTCATCCAGTTTCTGGAGTTAAAATTTTTATTATTTTATTTTTAAAAAACCAACTCAATCAGTTTCTCTACCAAATGACTACATTTTAATTTTATTATACTATTTGTTTGTATTTTATAAAATTTATTACAGTAAGTTTTATTTGTTCTAACTTTATATCCATGCCGGCCTCCGTGGCGCGAGTGGTAGCGTCTCGGTTTTTTATCCGGAGGTCCCGGGTTAGAATCCCGATCAAGCATGGCATTTTTCACACACGGTACAAATCATTCATCTTATTATCTGAAGCAATACCTAACGGTGATCCCGGACGTTTTAAAAAGCTTTATATCCATATTTTTATTGTGTGTAATTCTAAATTGATATAACTGTGGCTATTGTTTTAGAAAAAAAATTTTTTTTTCATCTATAAATTAAAAATTATACTAAAGTAAGTTATCATACGTAAAAAGTAAATTTATTTATTTTTCCAGATTTTTTTTACTTAAATTTAAAAATTTAATCTTATATGATGGTCTCAATTAT
The DNA here is from genome assembly GCF_047948215.1 of Lycorma delicatula. Lineage (NCBI taxonomy): Eukaryota > Metazoa > Arthropoda > Insecta > Hemiptera > Fulgoridae > Lycorma > Lycorma delicatula. The sequence continues at coordinate 76,961,075 of NC_134460.1, read as the reverse complement.
TTATTTTTAAATTAACAAATTTGATGGTTTAATTAATTATTATGGTAAGTTTTTTTTTTTTTTTTTTGTTTACTTCTGTGATACTTCATCTAAATCGACATCATAACCGGTTTTATGTCGTTGTGCAGGACTCTAAAGAAATGGTTGCTTTTGAATGTATTTAAATAATACAGTTTTCTTCATAATTATTTTTTTTTATGAGGAAGATAAATTAATGGTACTATTTTAATAAGAGTATTTCAGACAACAACTTGATAAGATCAACAGCCAGATTTAACAGCACCTGTTATAGGCATTTTAATATCAAAAGAAAAATAAAAGCATTAAATATTATCGCTGTAGGTTTTTTTTTTTACATTTTGTATTATTGTTTCAGAACGCTATTGTTTGATATTTACTATTTACAATTACGATGCAGTAATATTTTCATACATTTTTTACAATTTATAGTTTAATGTAATATTATCAGGTTATCTGGTTAACATGCAAACACATTAGTATCAAATAAATTAAAGAATATCGTAATTTTGTTATTGATCCACAGCATTAAGGAAATGCTTTATATATATATATATATATATATATATATATATATATACTTTTTTTTGTAGCATCTTTACACTTGTCCTTAAATGCTTTATTTTAATATTTTTTCTTCTGTTTCTTAATTCTTTTATTTTGAGGAATATCAATTATTTTCAATAATAAAATATATAACTTGCAATGTACAATGCTAATTAAAAAAAAAAATTTACGATAAATGTAAAAAACAAACTGCACGTCTGTAACATTTTACTTATCTTTTAGTGTATATGGAATTTTTTTTTTTTTTATTTGATATACAAAAAATAATTTAAATTAAAATTAGAATTAAAACCGTTAGTAGTGTAAAAAAACTGTTATTTTATAAAAAAAAAATTATAATAAATACATAAAAGTTTCTTAGGAGTGAGAAAAATTAACTGAATTTTAAATTGAAGTTATGTAAACTGTTAAATATTATGATAAATTTCGTTTCATCTGTCACTAATTTAATCTTCCTGGATAGTGATTAAGCTCATAATTTTTTTATTTATTTATATTACATTTGTTCAATTATCTGATTTAATTTTATATTTAAATAAAAATAAAAAACTAAGTTTTATGATTGTAAATACAACATATTGTAGATTATTTCTGAGTAAATTTATGAATTAATTATACTTGCAAAAATTTTAACAATCAATTGTTTTTAGTTTTAAAAAAATCTTAAAATAAAATTGAATGATACAATTAGAAAGAGAATAATAATTAAAAAAATAAAAACAAATTAACTTTGTTTATATGTTGTATCCTTCTAAAAAGTTTCATTGTAATAATAATATTTATTTATAGATTTATTGATTAAAGAATAAAATAACACGATTAAATTGAATGTAGAAAAAAAATGTTTAGATATACCAAAAAATAAATTTTAATTTAAAACTTTTACTTACCAGAAAAAACTCTTAGAAAAGTTTTACTTTAATGCTTTTTTCGTGAAGAACAAAATTAATTAATAATCACATAATTAATTCACTTCCACTTAAATCTACGCATTTATCTAATTATAATATATCATTATCTAACAATATATATATTTATTATAATTTTAAATTATTAAATACTTAATATTTAAAATATCGCGATTTTGACAGAGACGTAAAATACCTGAACGCGTGCTTATAACTGCGGAGCGGGATTCAATGCCACAGTGGAACTCTCAGTTCAATCCCCTCTACCCAAACTACCCTTACCGAATGTTTCCGAACTTAATACGAATTTAATCGAATTCTAAATAAAGGGATAAGATTTCTTTCCCACTTTTATAATTAGTTTTAAATATTTCTGGTAATACTAATTTTATGTTTTATTATATTTAGGAATGTAAAATGTATATATATATAATACATACTGTAACATAAGTTTTTCACATTATCGATTTATTAATACGATGTTAAATTTAAGAGTGGCGTTAGTTTTGATTTTTTTTTTTTAATTTGCAAGGGTTAATCATCTCAGTGGTTAATTTTTATTTTTCCAACAAGCTGCAGTTGACATTTTTCTACACCGTACTTTACAATAAGTAGTAATAATAATAATAATAAATTTATTCCAAATAATTAAAATATATGTAAATTTATGTAATATAATTTTTTTCCTAAATTATCTTTAGCAAATATTTATGCTCCAAGGTTAAGAAAAAAAATTAAAAACACTAATTTGTTAATTATAAATAGTACTAATAAAATAAAAAATTAGAAAGAACAATAACAAAATCTACTATTATTAAATTTGAATTTTAGTTTGTATTTATGTGTCTTTAGCTGGTACTGACGTAATCATACTTGGACAGATAATTACAGAGTGATCTTAAAGTATGGAAACGGCTTCATATTTTCAAAACTGAAGGATACTCGGAGGTAGAAACAAGGATGGATCTACATAGTTACAAAATTACTACTTTATGGTATGTTTGAAATTTTTATCCGCCACCTTGAACTCGTCCCATTTAATCAAATTTTTCTTTAACAGAAAGATGAACATATTACTATGAATAAATGAAGGAGATTGACATGATTTTATTATAAAGTTTTACGGAGGAAACGATGGTGAAAAACTTTCTGGATAAATGCCTTTGTTTTCTGTTACAAATAATCGAATTTACAAAAAGAGAAAAATGTGGTAGTTATAAAACGAGGCAAAACGCCCCGTAGTAACTTTTTACCTTCAGAATTATATGCAATAAAAACTTAAAACAGTTAAAGTTAGAATTAATGACCCAAACACTATTAAAGTAATAATAATAGTGATAATAATAATCTTCACAATAATAAAATAATAAATAACACTAACACGATAATAATATTTATAATGATAATAATTAATAATGCCCCGGATAAACCCCAACCCCACGTCCCTGCTATAACATCGGGATTGACGTTGGTAGGTAAGGGTGTCGGAGCTCTTACTACTATGTGCAAGCCCTGGGATGTCGGTATAGTGGGTCAGGCAGTACCTGATTCCCCGGCTCGGGTTGTATCTGTGGGAGGCAGCTGACTGGGAGAACTCAGCTGATCCGGGACACGCCCAACCTTCTCTCCGCCCGCATCTTGTGACATTGACTGTTGAAACTATAGGTTATTGAAACATGAACATCCAAATCTGGCCATCTAGATCTTCCGAAGCTTAGGATCTACGTAAAAACCCAAAATTAGTCCTTTCATGATTGCTCTTGGGATCACGGAAGCCACAGTAAGACCTGTAAAAGAGATAAAAAAGAACGCTATGGGTTTGTTTGTGAAGACCGTCATCGTCCTACATCACCGCTATTGAAAGCTACGAAAATAATAGGACTCATCGACATTGAGATTGTACCGCATGGCACCTCAAAGGGAGTAGTGTACAGGAGGAGCTTCTAAACTGCACAGAAGAAGAGGTCGTTGAGGAGTAAAGATTTAACGACCGACAATGGAACCTCCGAAGACACGGAGACCTTTAGGTGAGAGGACGAATACTAAAGCTGCCCTACACATTTTAGCGGGGAGTGCATCGAGTTTTCACTGGTGCACTACTGACTACACCATCAGAGCCGGTATAATCTGATGCCAGCAGCAAGATATCCTCCGTAATTTATTGCGGAGGTTTTGAAGATTCCATCTCCGAAGCCTCAGATACCTTGGGATTCGCCATTGAGGCCTTTAGAAAGATGGATAAATGAAGAAAGAAAGGATGACATAGGCGATAGAATATAAGTAAAAGCTTCTCCTTCTGTCCTACTTTTAGTGTTTATTGATGAATTCTAATGAAAGAATGTACTTTTTAGTTTTTCTATGAAATTGAAGTTGTTTTGATTACTTTTTTCAAAGGAGTTTTTATTAGACTGTGTCTTAAGTGACAAGGCCCTTTAGAATTTTGTCACCTTGTGTTTAATAATTTTTAATGAGTGTGTATTTTAATTTTTTATTTGACAGTTAAGTTTTTTGCAAGTTTTGAAAATATTTCGTTAAAAATGGTAAAGTATTTTTTAGTGATAAGGGCCCTTTATTCTCTTGTCATCTCGTATTTCTTTGAGGTTTAAATATCTTTGACAAGTTTATTTTTAGATGGTCTGTTTTGACAACAGACCATTTAGTCTTCTGATTATGTCACTAGTGCTTTTGTCATGGAAGGAAAGATATTTTTGTTTTTTGATGTGGAAAGTGGCTAATAACCACAGTAGCCGATGCCCGTAAACTTAAAAAAAATAACAATATAAATAATGCCCTTTTTTCTGTAGGAGAAGGAAAAAGCTCTGCCAGTCGCCGCCAGGCCCACTCTGACGGCAAGTGCGCAGCTCTCACCCGCTAAAAAATCTCCGCCTCTAGCCACGCAGAGGGCAGACCTAATCCACACGGTATGTACACAGCCCTTGCGCAACCACCCGGGCGCTCTTATCACCGAATTAGAATAGCCAGAGCGACGTCCCTAGGGGATATAAATAATGCCCTGAGAGAGATAATCTTCACGTCCGAACATATCATCTACGCTCCACGTCCAGGGCGCTAACAACTGTACAAAAGTTCAATATATATACATAAATTGTCGAGGAGTAGCTCACGCGAAGAGAAATAGAGTACAGAAGGTTGACCATGAGAAGGAATGGCAGAGTTCAACTTTCTGCTTCTCATGTCTGTAGGAGAAACTGCGCGCTGATATACACCATCTGAATGTGTGAACTTTCGTGCCGCAAACTATACAGTGCTTCATATACCAGCGATTTGGTCACACCTCGGTTCGATGCGAGAGAACTCAAGTACCTGTGTGTGGGGTGAAGAGACTACGAAAGGGGACAATGTAAGGACCCTTCCATTTGTGTTAATGGCAAAGGACAGCATTCATGCCGATCAAGAAACCGTCCTGTTTACAAAAATGAAATAGCTATTTAAGAAGTGAAAACCGTACATAATATCAGTTACTAAGCCAAATAAATTATAAACAGCCGCAAACCAAGGGCAGCACCAATATATGTTCAGGCAGCGCATGTTTAGATGCAGATCAGCTCCTCAGTAACTTTGCTCTAACTTTGGCTACTATGATAAAGAGAATAATTGACAATAAAATGAAATCTCTCTCAAATGGAAGCTGCGATACCATCCAAGTTACTGGCAACAGTAAATTTTTTAAGTTGAAGAAAAACCGTATTAGAACAGAAAAAAAAGGAAGACGAATTGAAGTTAAGGTACAGTTACATAGTCTGGCAAATGAACTAGCTAAGAAGGCTTAGGAACCCCTTGTGAGTCTTTGAAGCCGTGTTCTTCTCTGGTGATCTCACCACCTAAATTACAGAGACCGCCTAATACCACGCAAGGGTATTAGGCGGTCCCCTTTCCGAGACTACAGCTGGTGTGACCATTGTCGAGGGTGTCTTTCTTGCTCCCCGCTCTGAGTTGGCGCCCAAACCGAACACCGACCCATCCCCGTTCTCATCTGCCGGTTCCTTGGTTTCCGACTCGGAGGCTGCGATCTACGTGGACGAAGACATACTTCCAGAATACGGAAGTAATTTGGAGGATGGAAAAGAAGAGAAAAAAGGGATGGCAAAAAGGCAAACCCAGAAATTAACCTTCTACTATAAACGAGTAGTATTTTCAATAGTCGTTTTTTCAATTCATCTTGACCCCGAAGGGAAAAACACCCACCACGTGATGGATCCAGTCCTTACACCACTCCCTTCGTACCCAGCCCTTAGGGGCTTTACCGGAGGCCGTCTTCAACAAGCCTCAAAATATTTTGCAGTCTTGGCCTCAGTCAAGTTTCCACCGATGCGAATGTCACGTGTGACATTCCCACCGGTGTACTAAACCTAAACAATGGAACATATTATTTGTCAAACATCATTGAACTCCAACGTCTGGTATATGATGTATGTTATGTTATGTTTGTTATGTCTGAAACAATTTTCTCCAAGATTTAAATTTCAGTTTAAGAAGATACAATATTTATCGGCGAGATCAATCGCCATTATCTTCATTTGCAGCCTATTGTTACCGAATTTTTATTGGAAGGAGGATGACATAACGCGTTTAATTATCCAGCTTCCTCCACCCATAAAAATGAGTGATTTTGATGTATACAATCCTATTTGAAATCGGATCAAATTGAATAACATTTTTTGTGTATTTAATATTTTAGTTTTATTTTTGTGTTTTATGTAAATTTCAGTGCTCTTTACACCCTGTAACTGTTAGATGAGTTCATTTTGTTTAAATGCATCATGTTACGTTTATTTTTTTGTTTTATTAAAATGTAAGGGTCATTTGACGATCCTGATGGTGATTTAATTATTTTTTTAAAGAATGTGACGAGTGTTATTGACCTTAGAAGTCGATATCCATAAAATGCAAAAATAAATAGAAAATAACTAATAAATAATAAATAAAATAGCTAGTCAACTGATATTATTTACTTTAATAATTACAATATTTAATTTAAAAATTTTTTAATGTTTTCAATCCTAAATTACTTAATATAATACATTTTAAAAACATATAATTGTACAAGAAATGTCAAAAATGCTTCCCTTCTACAGCTTTGCTGTTCGTTAACGTTAATCCACTTATAATTTGTTTCATGTTTGGTGATATGTGCAGATTTGTCAATTACATACATGCTTTTTTTCAAAACTGTTCTGAAGATAATACGTGATAAAAAAAGTTACTACGGGGCGTTTTAATTCGTTTTATTAGTGTAGTGATTTTTTTGTTTTTGCAAATTTGATTGCTTTTAACTCGAAAACGAAGGCAATTATCGATAAAATGTCTTTACCACCGTTTTTTATCGTAATATTTTACATTAAAGTCATGTATCATATTCCCACCTTCCTACTTTCAAAAAAAAGTTTGATTCACGGATCCAAGATGGCGGACAAGAATTTCAAACACACCATAAAGTAGTATTTTGTAACTATGTAGATCCGCACTCTTAATATCCTTTAGTTTTGAATTATAAAGCCGTTTCCGTACTTTAATACTCGTTTGTTCTGTATACTGTATTTAACCTGTCTTCATTTTAATTAACGAATAATCTATCGATATAATGAATTCCAGATACTCATCTCCTTATACCTCTAATATAAATTCTTTAAGCAGTTATCTCTTTAATTTTTTTTCTTTTTAATCTTATAAATTTCTTAATAACTCCCTATCTGTTGCAAATATATCCAGTAAACCTGCACTCATATTTCTTGTATTACGAGATATTCTTGTATTCTCGTATATTTATAAATTACTTACATTATTTTCATTATAACTGTTAAAGAATAACAGTTATATTAAATGTAGTTTTTTTATAGGTACGAATAATAAATAAATTTTAAACATTCCATAGGATGTAATCTTTTATAATCCAGGATTTTTATTACCTTTCTCTGCGATAGTTCTATGCAACCAGAAGTACGAGTTTTAATGTGTATTTGCCCGATAAACTATTCCGAATCGGATTCATGATTGAATAAAAGCATTATAGATTTTATGTAGTACTTATTAGTTAAAATATTATCTCAATTTATGAAATTTATTGGCATACTAAAGCAACTGTTTCCTTAATTTAATTACATGAGGTTTCCAGTTTAGATCTAAATCAACGATTAAGTATAGTCGTCGGTAAAAAAAAAAATAAATAAACCTCCTCCATTTTCTCTCTCTATTTTGATTCAATTAAATCAAAGGTTTTAAATTTAGTTGCCATAAATTTATCTGTATAAGGAAGTGAAAAGATATTTATGGATTCTTCATGTATAATTCGTATTGATGGACTTCATAAAAAATTTACTATTTTTTGATGGCTTATAAAAGAACAAATATAATCGGCAATACCAATAAAAATAATTAATGCCTTCTTTGATTTGTAATGAAAAACAGAATCACACATTTTGGTGGTGGTCTTCTAAACAATAAATTTATTGTTTAATCTAATTCTAAACTATTAAAATAGCTGTTGTTAAACATATTAAACAGAATTTGTTATAAAATTTAAAAAAAAAATTGTACCGTTTTGTGAGTAATGTCTTTGGCAAAAAAACGTGTTTTAAATTTTAAAATAAGTAACTAGTTTATTTCAAATTAATGGATTAAATTATGTAACTGACAACCGCAAGCTTTACAATCAGAGACGAATGTAAAAAACGTTAAAAAAATATTATTTATTGTGTTTACTTAGTATTGTCTTCTCTCCTCGCTGTTAATTTAATTTGTTTAATTATCGGAGTGTTATTAACTATTCCAAATACTAATTTTAACTAAGCGTAGAACATGAACTTTTTATTTTTTTAATAGATTTTTGAAATGTGTTCTTTAATCAATAAAAAACACCCTTATTAATTTGTTTTTATTTTTTTATTTAGACCCTTTATTTTGTTTTTACACCCTTTTTATTTTTATTTTTAAGTTTCCTTATTAATTTGAGAAAATGCATTATAAAAGTCAAGTATTTGATAAAATAAATCATCCATTCGAAATAATATTAGGTAGATTTCATAAGAACACTACGTATTGCAATGGGTACCGTGATTCGACTTCCGGAAAATTTCGACATATCTTCGAGTTTCACATCTGCCGACCCCCAAAACCACCGTGAGTTCAAAAGTTTATATATACATTTATTTATATATATATTTCACTTTCTTGTGGACACGATAACTACCGTAATTTTGCACCAATCACTTTCAAATTGATGTATAAAATATAACGACCCAAAATATCCGTCAAGTTCGTTAATTGGAAAAATTAGACCATGAGGGTGGAAATGGGGGGCTTTTTCAAAAAAAACAAAATATTGCTATAACTTTCTTATTAAGTAAAATATCGAATTCGGTTAAAGTTCCTACTATTCTTTGGATAAGAGCCTATAACGTAATTAAGTAAAGTTTTTTGATATCACCAACCATTGACCCAGGGGGTTGAAAAAATGAGGTTTCGAAGACAAAAAAAATCAGACCTCCCTTAATAGGCACAGCATCGAATCGGGTTGAAGTGTTCGTTAATCCTCTAAAGCTAATCCTCTAAACCTAAATCTTTTGTCGAAACAATTTTTGATATGACCAACCCTTACGGCAAGGAATGACCAAAATATTTCTGGAATTGTAAGAAGATGGGGCTTGTCGTATGCTAAACATGTGAAACCTTTTTTCCCATGCAACCATTGTCGTATTGAGTAAATTTAAAGATTTTCTTAACTTTAAGGTGGAAATCTTTTTTATCCCCTGTTTAGCACCGGTGAAATCTACCTGAGCCTTCCGGCGTGCCGAACGGATTTGTTTTTAATTCATTACAATTTAAAAATTATAGTACTGAAATTATTTATTTCTAAATAAAACGTTAAAAGGTCGGAAATAATTTCAACATCTGTTACGGGTACAAAGAACAAATTTTAATTGTGTTTTAAAAATTTAACGTTTTGCTAACATTCCATAATATATGTATTTTAAATACTAAAATACTAATTAATTTGAAATTTTTTCAGTTAGTTTTATGATAAAACTTTAAAACAGAGTTCTTAGGTACAAAGTTTTAAAAGGTAAAAAAAAAATTATTTTTGTCTTATTTATTATAAAAATAATGTTTAACTTCATCACTTGGGAAGTATTAAACTTTAAGGTTTATCGGTAAGAATCGGGTCATATCGTAAAAAGTGAGTGATTGTTACACAGATCAGTCATACAATTGGACGTTTTGATTTCAATCGATAGAAAAAAAATTTTTTTATTGAAACTGTTCAGATTTAGATCTTTGATTCTTAGATTTGTATTATTTCATCAATCACTAGAAAATTATCTACTCTAGAATAGAACTCTTTGTAGTAATAATTTACTCATAAAAAAATTGTTAATGACTTAAAACGTAAAATTGTTTGGAAGGGGTTTTGTATGAGAAACCAATCACTGTTGAAAAAGGCGAATCGATTTCAAAAAAAATAATTACTAACTTTTGTCTAATTTGATGAATAGCTCAATTTAATATTTTAATTAATCTAATATCAAATTTAAGATTAAATTAGCATATTAAGCTTAATTTACCTAACACCTGGCTTAATTGAAAAAATTGAAGAATGAAATGATTTCTCTTTGCCTTTTTCACTGAAATACACTTTTGCATACCAAATTCACTAATATTCAGGTGATATTCTGTCTTATAAGCGACGCCTTATAATATAACACAATTCAAAAATAATATTTTTTTTTCAGTTCTTCAGTAAATTTTAACTTTTTGAAATCGACATTTTTAATTTAACGCCGACTTCAAAGCATTGAAATTAACAGAAGAATCCAAAAATTATTATATCTCAGATTTTAATACTTTTTTAATAGTTTTATTTTTATTTTTTTAATTTGTATTTATTATTTAATGGTAAAGAAACTAATTATAGTTGGCCAGTTATTATATTAGTTATAACATGTCTTTAATTCTAGGTAAATATCCGGTGAACGAAATATTTATCAACGATTTTAAATTATTTTAACATTTTTTTATTACATGCAGGTTTTATTCAAGAGAACCAAAATAATAGTAATGTTAAAATTAAAAAAAAGAATAATAATAGAAAACAAAAATAAATTTTATATGGGTGATCGCTTAGATTTTTTTTTTTATTATAATCGTTCGTACGCTATTTTGTCCTTCCGCCTCGTAGCTTAATATATATTCCCTTAAGCTATAATTACTCTATAAAATTGCAAAAAAATATTTAGTACGGTATAGTGCCTTTTAGATTTCAACTCATCTTTTACTTCCTACTAAATTTATGTAATAAATCTAGTACATATATAAAACTAAAATTACATTTCTTATAGCAGTATTAGGACTAGATGTGTACATAATCTAAAAATATAGCCTATGGATTTTTCCATAAAACTGAAATGTATTTGATGTTACTGACATAAAGTGTATTATCGATTTTATACATTTATATTGAAGAGAGGTTATTGCAGTACCGTAGTTTACAGTAACATTAATAACATCTTGAATGAGAAACGCGTACATAATCGACTTAACATCAAATTTAGGAGTAACTCTCTGCTTATATGTTTCATTTTGTAAAAATATTATATTTTTTTGTAAATATTGCAGAATATTATTTTTATACATACAAATTATTTGTTGTCGTTGAACTTTATAATTAATTTATTTTACACGATAACAAATCGTGGTATTACTATTAAGTAATTTCATTATTTGATCAATTATTTTTAATTATTTATCACGTAATTTATTATGTATAATTAATTATGTAGATATTTTTCTGTAAATGTTTTATACTGGATATGGCTTGGAAAATTTTAATTTATATATATATATATATTATTTATAGAGTGACCTAAACAAAACAATGATAGGCATATACAAAAATATTATTACGATTACGTTTACATTTACTAGTTATAGACGGTATAAATAGATAAATCAACACTCATTTGGGAGCTATAATGTAGTAAAATTTGGTTATACTTTAAAGAACATATAACGTTATGCTTTAACGGAGACGTTTCCATTATCCTATGATTAACGGGTTTCACGCTGTAATGGTAATACAAATACATAGCCGATTTGTAAATGCAGTATGGAAATTATTGGCAAATAATTTCTCTTGGTGGGCGTTTGTTGATTGCATTCTTGGTCAACCTAATCTCTAAACTGCACTGGTATATCCAACATAGTAAAATATTTTTTGGTTTAGAATGTACTAAGATTGTTTATTGTGATTAACAAAATATTATTATTATGCAAACATAATACAATTTAACATCTGAACAAGTAAATAAAGAAATCTTTTAATTCAGATAGATGCAAATAATAATAATAATGAAATTGTACAGATTACATCAGGAATGAGTAATAATCAAACGACTATCTCAGAATTTTTCTAGATGGATCCGTGAGAAATCTTGGTAAAAATTCGATCCGAGTAGCATCACAAAATTCACAATTAATTATAAAATAAAAAATTAATATGATAAAGACTATAATTATTTAAAATATAAAAAATGAAATAATATTAATATATTAAATACATGGAGATACTAATAATAAAAAAAAATATGAAATAATTCAGAAGACGTTAACAAAAATTATTTGAGCTCATGTTTAAATATGAATATTAAGATATCTTAGAAAAAATAACATTACAAATATAGAAATAAATAATAAATCTTTTATTCTGGTAAAACATAATCATTCTATAAATTACACCACACATTGGTGGACACGATACTCCACGGTTAAAAAAAACTCCACCATCTATTTGGATGGATCAAAAACTTCGTGGTACATTTTTCAAAGCACCATCACAAAATATACAATTAATTATAGAATAAAAAATTTATGTGGTAGTGATTAAAGTCTATAATAAATATAAAAAAATAACCAAATAAATGAAAAATCAGATGACATTAATGAAAGTTATTTGAGAAATATTTATTAAAAGCAATGCAGAAAATTCAGGATTTTGTGTTTATTTTTAAATGGTATTATGTTAAAATTCATCCATAGGGAGTATTATTTCTGTAGAGCAAAATATTTTAATTGTATTTTAAGCAGGTTGGTAGCAAATGTTTCAATGGTTTGTTAATTTATTAAAATATCAATGGAAAGGTATAATGTAATTTCTCGTAAGCTGAATTTTACGTGTTGAGTTATTCGATAAACAGTTCTTTTGTGTGGTTGATAAACTTTAATATTTTTATTTTCTTTGAAAATAACAGACTATTTATTAATACATAACATTTTAAATTCAAGAATAAGTAATATTTTTAATTTAATTTCAATATTTTTAATTTTTTAAATAATTAAAAATTGTAACGCCAATAAATATTGACCAAAAGCCCATTTTTGTATTTGGAAAACTTATTCTGACTTTTTGAGGGAACCTTAAGAGATTAAATTATTCTTAGACGGGAGTTTATGTAAGCATAATAAATATTTAACAACAATGACAAGCTTAGTGTTTTATTTATGAATTTTTAAACGAACTAATTAAAAAATTTAAGAACCCTGCAATTTCTAAGTATGTGATTAAGTAATTTTCATTAACGCCTTCTGAATTATTATTTACTTTGTTATTTTTAAAATGAAGTATCTTTAATAAAATACCTTTAAATGTTTGTATAAATTATGTATTTTGCATTGCTGCTTCGATCAAGATTTTACCACGGTTTTTCTTGATCCAACTACACAAATGCTCTGGCAGTTCTTTTTTATCCATGGAGTAGCATATATTTCCTAATGTGATTTATATAATTCCAATCAGAATAAAACATTTCTTTATTTAATACCCGCTTTTTATTTGAGGCGTTTGAAAAATCTTAATATTCTAAGTGAAATAATACGAAGTTGATAACGCTGATGTTTTGCACTCTAACGCGCTCTCACAGCGGACGACCAGTTTCTGTGACTGACAGAAACATCGAAAGGAGGTGGACGATTTGCTTCAAAGTGAACGCCGAATCGCCCAGCAACGCATCGCTATTCAGTTAGGCATATTTAATGAATAAGTTGGCCATATTGTTGTGCAACTGGGTTACAGCAAAATCTGCGCACGGTGGTACCACGCAAAATCTGACAGCTCTCTGCAAGCTGAAGTTTGAACCTATACCGCATCCGCCATACTTGCCGGATTTGGCTCCATGTGACTTCCACTTCCTCCCTCATCTAAAGAGGGATCTTAAAGGTAATCATTACACCACCGACGATGAGGTGAAGGAAGCTGTGGCCACTTAGATCCGAAAAAGACCGCCAGAAGTTTTCAGTGACGGAATGCAAAAACTTGTCACACGTTGGGAAACTGTATCAGTGTAAATGGAGATTATACTGAAAAATAAATACTGAATTTTGTAGCTAAGGTATTGTACTTTTATCCCCTTTTTATTTCATCTCAGTATCTCTTTTCATTCCCATGCACGCTTTATAAGTGCAAAATTTATCAGCTGAGCCTCATATGTGTTGCAGTATCAGGATCGTTTGGAGAGTTCTCTGTCTGACACAGAGATGGCGCAAGTATGATCGAATGATCATGATATTCATCGAGTATGAACCTTTACATGGCTTATTATAGTACATTGTTTTAAACCGGATTGAGTGTTCCAGCGGAAGCTTGTTTGGAAGGGAGTTCAATTGGAGGCTCCTATAATATTCACGCAATCGTTCATCCGATTTTCACAGTTCAAACGTGGTATGGGTTAATAGGTTGAGGGCTAACTGTTGCAGCATCAGGTACACTCTCGATTAATTGGATCACTGTTATTCGGAGATTTAGTTGTATCTCAATAACCGAGCGTGAGTTTTAAAAAATTCAAACGACATTGTAATTTTTACAAGTTACAAATACAAGGAGATGTATGTTTTGTAGAGTTAGAGATCGCAGTGGTGATTCTTTTCTCGTCACAGCTCAGTTCTCCAACGATAAAATGAGAATCTTAGCTGGAACTGTTGTGAATGAAAACTGGGATGAAAGTCCTATTAACCCTTTTCAGATTGCACTTGAAGCATAGCGCCGGCTGGTACCTTCCTGTGATGGTTTCTGACCGGTCGACCTTCGGGGTGAATCTCACGTTGTTATCTGACACTTCCTGACTGATTCAAATGCGCAACTGTCTTTGTCGGTGAATTTTATCATTGTTTCCTGTTTGAAGATTTCACCGATTCGGGCGGCGATGTTGAGGAGATCTACGAACGATCGGAGTGTTTCTTTTTCTTTTTAAACTATAGGGCACGTGGGGATCATATTTTGGACGGCCTCTGGCGTGGAAGGATGGACTATGACATAGACACAATAGCTTATACGGATGTGCTGCTCCATGGAAACTGAGCATGAACTTTTAGGGTTGAGGCAGCATGTCGAGATCGGTTTTAAAATACACTCGAAGTCTGCGTAACAGACTACAGTAACTGGAAATATATGATAGTAATTTTTGAATTCCAATACGGGTTGAGCGCCGACTTCCTGAAGTTCGGAAAGAACGACTTTTGCGGCAGGGTTACTGCTGCACCTTTCCAGATGATCCACCATCTTTCTCATCCAGTCAATATAGTTTCCATGATAGGTGAAGCATCTCTTACACATTTTTATTGCATTTTTGTTAACTGGGATCGAATCAGCTGCAGGAGATCGAAATAATCATGTTTTTCAGCAGTACACACCTTGATAGAGACGATTTTCTCGTTATCGTCTATCGAAGAAAGTTCACCGAAACGTCATCGTTAATCTTTTTGAATTTGTAGACGTCGCTCAGTGGCGCCGGAAAACTTAGGGAAGCGAAAGTATATTTGTTTACCAGGGCATTGTTTCTCCCATTTATACGTTTTCGATACGGACCTTGCATGTGTTTGCATAGAATCACCCATATGAAACAATAATCGTCGTAATTATTCACATTGATAATGGCGTGTTTTCCTGGAACAAATTTGAGGAGCGAATTTCTAAGCTGGAATTTTTTATCGATACTTTGAGAGATTGATAACGGTTTATGCAAACCAAGACACCGTCGTTGCTCAGAAGCATCCAGACGCTCTGCTTGCCTTCGAAGTTGATGTCATTGCTTCTCGAAGCAATGACTCAAACGCGCTTCTATGAAGCGTTCGATATCGTTCACGTTGATTATCTCGAAGCTTTAGGTTTTAAAGCGAACGTCCCTACACAGTTGACTAGTGGCTTTTCGTAGGAAAAATCGATTAGATATTATACTTTATGGCTCCATTACAATCTAACGATTCCGTCAGCGACGATCCGATTTCTCTCCTAATCGAATGTAAGCCAGATGTCTTCGCTTCGTTATCGTTCTTGTATTAGTACGTGGTCAGATTACAGTTAAACGCCTTTTCGATCTGATGAACCGACCAACCTGATTGATCACGTCGAGTTTTATCTTCTATCATACTGGTTTTCCCCTATCATTCTTAAGAAAATCCTTGTGTGATGAAATCCAAACCAGGACTTTGACAAAAGTCTGCCAAAGTTGACTGCTTATATAAAAGCAGTCAACTTCAATAGTCTTAATCTGGTTGACCGAAAATGTACCTGATGATTTTGTTAATGAAATGGAAAATTAACAATATATGATTTTTTTTACTTTTTTTCAATTTTCCAAACCGGATTTGAATTGTGGTTGTTTTACACGGGTGCACGTTGGTCATGGATGTGTATGGTATTTTGTATTAAAGGAAACACAATCGATCGGCTGCTATTCGATTATTTCTTATCAATTTTGTTTACTTAATTTTAGAATTGTTATATGATAATATTTTAAATCTTTCTATTTAGCAATTTTATTAATACCTGTAGCTACGTAAGTTGTCATGTCACCACTTTTCTTTAAAGCAGTATTATTACGGACTTTATTCAGACTTATTCGGACGTTTAACAGATCTATCATTAGATTTAATCAAAAATATATTTTATTTGATTTATTATTATTATTTTTTATTTATTTATTATCAATTTTTTATATATATATGGGCATGGTCGGTCATTAGCTCTTGTCACATTCTTTAAAAACGATTTCAATCACCATCAGGTTTGTCATATGTAAGGGTTGTAAAGGGCCCTTAAATTTATGTAGGGATGTAGTCCACCCTCGAGGGTCCCCCATGTCATCTTCGGATACGTCCCGACTCCCCCGCTCTTGCATATAGGCGAGCCCGGGCGTCCTAGGCAAGAAGGCTATCTCCCGGCCCTATAGGTCCCACGCTTCAAGACTCCCCTTTTATACATAGAATTAGATTACTCACTTAGAGATTCTTCAACACAGCTTGAATTCATTTATAGACTTGTTAGTAGTCCAATGGCGTGTAGATAAGCAATTATTTGTTCTTCATTTCCATTTTCCCAATCAACTACAATACTATTTCTTAGACCGATCCACTTTCTGAGGTCCTCAAATATGGTACACTCTTCCATTAGATGCTTGACTGTAAGTGCTTTATCACAAACACCGTACAATGGTTTTTCTTTGCCGGTTAACAAATATGAATTTGTTATTTGCGTGTGACCGATTCTAAATTTGGTCACCGCCACTTGTTCTCGGCGAGCCAGTTTCACATCGCTCTTCCATTTATATGAAGAAATTTTAACTTCGTTTAGTTTGGTATTAAATTTTCTCCAATCATTATTCCACCGGTTTCTTATTTTATCGGTTAGTATTGTATTGTATTGGTTATTATTATTATTATTATTATTATTATTATTATTATTATTATTATTATTATTATTATTATTATTATTATTATTTTGTGTGTTTATTTTTATGAATAGAGTTGTAATACTGTTGTATACTTAAATCTATTTTGCATTCATTATTGTTTGAATCACCGTTCTTGTTAATAATATTCTTAGATAGTCGAGACATTATATAAGTATGTTCCTACTCGGTCTCCATTTTCACAAGAAAACTTTCATTTTAAAACGAAGGACTGCGGTGCAGTTAAATAACAATAAAAAGTTAACTAAGAATGGGGCGAAAGTTTGTTCATTTCCTTTTTGAATCTGATTAGGCCGCTGGTAAAGTGAAGAGCGGTAGGAGAAAAGTACTCTAGCAAAAATATTCCAACTTCTGTATCTCATACTTCGTTTTCTCTTTCTCTCTCTCTCTCTCTCTCTTTCTTTCTCCCCTCTCAATGTCTTTCTCTTTCCTTGCATATCTTATTCATTTGGATTTTTTTTTTTTTTTTATTAACCCACTAGTAAAAAAAAGAGAATCTCGTTGATGGATATTTAAAGTTTGTCAAGTTTATGTTGGAAATTCGCACATCATGTTTTAGAAAAAGATATAATGTTTCCTTACTCTAAAATTTCTTGAGAGAGGTGGCTATATACTATGTCGTTACTTATGTAAGTTTCCTGTTTTACGTAATTCCAATTTTTCCCCGCTAAAACGTCACATTTTCTTTTAGTAATTTTTCACTTTCTTTTGAATTATTCATAAATGAATTATTACATTTTTAAAAAACTTTTTTTCATAATTATACATTTCTAAAAATAATAAATATTATTAATTCCATTTATGCGAAATGAAATTTTGAAGGTATCCCTTTTATTCATTTCCTTTTTTATTTTAAAAAACCTTTAATCTTGGTTATCATTAATTATAAGAATTAAATTTTTTTTTAAAAGTAAATTGGTAAACCGGAGAAAGACATCGAGAGGGGAGAAAGAAAGAGAGAGAGAGAGAAAAAGAGAAAACGAAGTATGAGATACAGAAGTTGGAATATTTTTGCAAGATAATATTATAATCAAAGAAGCTTCATAACCCCAAAATATTGAAAATATAATACAATGGAAGTTACTTATAACTAGGGATTTGTTACAAGAATACGGTTGTAACGAGTAAAAATTTAACAAAATTGATTGGTTTACTATATTATTAAAGTATAGTAAAGTTGTTTTTTACGAGCTAATAACGAAGTCAGAAGTCAGTTAAACAAGTAAATTATTTTCTTTCAAATAATAAATTTGTTCCCTGAGTAATTAAACACGTGAATTATTTTAAAATATAGGAACAGAAATTAAATGTTGACATTATTAGTGCTGTATCTTTGGAATATTGAATGTTACAACGATGTAGTTCAATTAGACTAGGGAGGCAATGACCTCTTTACAATATGTGTATTGGGTAATAATAAGAAACAGCCAGATGCAGTAGTAAGCCACGTACAGCTTTTTACTGGCTATTTATGGATTCTGGGAAATTTCATTTATCCATTATTATGAAGTTTATACAGCAAGTATGGTGATGGAAAGGGTGAGTAATTTTTCAGTCGATTTCAGGTAGTTGATTTTTAAACGGCTTTGTTGCTACTTTATACATTACATTGTCTGTTTAACTCGGGCTGAAGTTAGTGTATTTTCTGTGCGTATGTTGTGATGGTTTTTCATACATTTTTACGTACAGAAGTAATTTCGAACGTTAAAAGAAAAATTATTTCCGTTTGCGACAAATTAAAAACTATTGAGAAATTAGAAAATGGGCGATCTAATTCTGACGTGTGTAAAACTCATGAGTCTTCTACTTCTACTGCCTCAACTATTTGGAAGAACCGTGATAAGTTAAGGGTGGTTCAAAGTGAAGAGGAATGAAAACGTTACCATAAATTGACCCATTTTAAAAATTCAGGCAAAAAAATTTGCTAACTAGCTAGGATATAAATGGTTTATTTATAGTGATGGTTGGTCAAACCGATTTAAAAGCAGACATCAAATTGTTTTTGCAAAAATTACTGGTGAAGAAGGTAGCGCAGATAATTTTACCGTTAGCAACCGGGTGGGTGAAGAATGGCCATCAATAAAATCAGGTTATGAATGGGAAGACATTAAATATTGATGAAATGGCCTTATTTTATAAATTAGTTCCGGACAAAACATTTAGATTTAAAGGAGAAAAGTTTGTCAGCGGAATGCATTCAAAAGTAAGGCTTACTGTTATTTTGTGTTCGGATATGACTGGAACTGAAAAAAGAAAACTGTTGGTCATTGGAAAACCAAGAAATACGCGTTCTTTTAAGAACTTCAAAAAACTTCCTGTTTAGTGCTTAGTCAGTGCAAATGCGTAGATAACTTCTACAATTTTTGAAGCTGAAATACGTAACTGAGACTGTGAATTAAGAAAAAAAAGTGAAAAATTCTGCTGCTAATTGATCACTGTCGAGCATACCCAGTACTGAAAAACCTCAATAATATAAAAAATCCCTTTCGGCAAACCGGAAGGCGGAGATAGATTTCACCGGTGCTAAGTATAGGATAAAAAAGATTTTCACCTTAAAATTAAGAAAAACTTCAAATTTACTCAATACGACAATGGTTGCATGTGAAAAAAGTTTCACGTGTTTAGCATATGACAAATTCCATCTTACAATTCCAGCAATATTTTGGTCATCCCTTGCCGTAAGAGTTGGTCATATCAAAAATTGTTTCAGTCAAAATTTTTAGATAATGTTTAGAGGACTAACAAACACTTTAAACCGATTCGATACTATACCTATTAAGAGAGGTAAGATTTTTTTGGCTTTGAAACCCCACTTTTTCCACCCCCTGGGCCAATCGTTGGTGGTATCAAAAGACTTTACTTTTAGACCCTTATCCAAAGAATAGTAGAAACTTTAAACTAATTCGATATTTTACTTAATAAGAAAGTTATAGAGATTTTTTTTTTTTTGAGGAAGCCCCTATTTCCACCTCCACGGTCCGATTTTTTCCCATTGACGAACACGACTGAGATTTTGGGTCATTATATTTTATGTATCAATTTGAAAGTGATTGGCGTAGAATTATGGCAATTATCGAGTTTACATGAAAGTGAAATATATAAATGTATATATAAACGTTGAACTAACGTTGGTTTTGGGATCTGGGGGATGTGAAACGCGAAGATATGTCGAAATTCCGGAAGTCCAATCATGGTACCCATTACAATAGGTAACTTTCTTTTGAAATCTACCTAAAACTGTATGTTTTCCTAAATACTTCTACAAAGTTACAATCGATCGATTAAGGCATTATCCACTCTTTTAAAGTTCACTTCAGACTTTTACTGGTATTATATTTACTTGACTGTTTAAAAGGAAAAAAAAATTTAATCCACATGTTTTGTACGCCATCAGATTAATCAATAGAGGATGGGATAATGAATTTTTTATCAATTTCAAAATAATTTTTAAAAATCCGGTCTTTCTACAGTTGCAATTAAAGAAAATTCGAGCCAGAAGACGAATTAACACTCTCCGAGCGGATTCGGACCACTGATTCCAAGAATGTATTTAACGGATGTAATATGGATGACTATGTGCATGCTGACGACTCTATATTAATAATCTAAAGTTCAGCAGATGAACAAATAATTTATGAAGTAAACACAGACAAATCAGAGAAATTGAAAGCGAAAATGAAGATGACGCGATGACTGAGAATCCAATCATTTCCGTACGTGCAGCTCAATACGGTTTAGTATTAGTTAGGAAATTTTGTGAAACAAATAATTTCAGCGATAAGTTTATAAAAAGATTACCAACGATTCACGAACCAGAACGCAGTAATAAAAAATAATTATCGTTAACTTTGTTTTATGTTTTTCAACTGGTGGCCCTTCTTTTTCTCACCTACTAAATATGAACTAACAGATATCCGTAACGAAAAAAAGAGAAACTCGCAAAATAAAATAAGCAGGTTATTAAATTCGATAATTACGTATAGAAAATTATATTTTGACCTTGAATAAAATAAAAATATTAAAAATTTATTTGTTGTAATGTCGAAATTTTACCTAGCAAAGCTACATTATACTTTCTTATTAGTCATTGAAAAAATTAAATTAAAAACTATTTTTTCTAATACCGTTTGACATATTCGTACACATATTTCTAGTCGAATTAAAATATTAAAACGATTTAGTATACTGCGGAAACGAAATTCCGAAATAATTTTCAAACTGTCGTACAACAAGTTTTCTAATAAAATAATTAGTTACTTTATTATATTTCATTTGTTACCGACCTATCCCCAAAAAAGACTATATAACAATCCTGTCGGTTCCGCTTTAAAACAGATCTAGACTAGTGACCCACTCATTCCGGCTGTGTTTACAGCCTGATCGCAAAATTTCCATGTTCCAATTCGTACCTATGCACAGTAATTATAGCGTATATTATCTCCGTTATTTTTAAATTTGTGTGCAGAAACTGCAGAAATTGAATGGTAATCTTTAAGAGAAATATTAATGCAAATAGAGAAAATAAAGATGTTAATGACATTGATTAATGCTCGAAAAGAAATTTAGTTAGAAATTAAATAAAGATAAAAATGTTATTAGTAACACTGCAGCTCTCATTTCAGCTACACTTCCTTCATTAATTTTTACTTCCTTGTACGAAGTATTGTAATAGCGAAAAATTTCGGTTTTCAGATATCAACGGAAATATCCATTTTGACCATCCCTGGATCCATTTTGACTAGTTTCAGCGTGACGTCTGTACGTACATACGTATGTATCTCGTATAACTCAAAAACGATTAGCCGTAGAATGTTGAAATTTTGGATTTAGAACTGTTATAACATCTAATTGTGCACCTCCCTTTTTGATTGCAATCACCTAGACCAAAAGTGTCCAAAAAAGCCCAAAATCCCTAAAAATGTGGATTTTAGACTTTTTCTTAACCGCAGTAATAAGCTCTCATTGAGAGTTTTTCAACGATATGTCGTAAGTGGTACTTATTTTCATTGGTTCCAGAGTTATAGCCAAACATAATTTTAATTAATTAAATATTTGGATCTTACAAGGGGAAAGCACATCGGTTTTGAATCCGATTTCATTTCCTTTTTTTTACCTTTTTTTTTTTTAGTTTAAATATATTGATTTATTAATAATTATTAACCTCTGATTGTAAAAATGTTTACAATAATAACAAATTCAATAATAACAATAAAAATAAAAAGAATAAAAAAAATTTCAAGTTATTAGTGAAATAAAATTTTATGTACTTTTAAAAATGTGTATATGTAATTTAATAGGCGTACAATGAAGTCATGTGGTATCCCAATCAGATTTTTTACTTATATTGTATAATTTTTTTTCTATTCTGATTTTATTTGAAAAATATATAAAACTCAATTTAAATGTGTAACTGTCTATTCAATTATATTTTAGAACACATAAACGTATATTAATATTTTTAAATACTTATAATTCTTGAACCCGTGGATCGATTTTCAAAATTCAAAGTAGCTCTTTAAACTTGCCCATTATATAGTAAAATTTCCAATTTTTTGTTATTTTTTCATTTTATTTTTTAATGGAAAAGATAGAAAGAAAAAAATTATGGTTCGTTTAACCTTCCTAAGAAATTCCAGGTTTTTCCAGTCCAGAATGTTATTAATTACAGTAAAGAATTTATTTAATTTTTATTATAATTTTCCAAATCTTCAACTTAAATATTTCAATAAATATTGAATTTATTTTTATCATTCAAATTTTATAATCTTTAGAATTTTCTGTCAAAACGAGTTAAAATAGATTTTTACAGTAAAATTCAGATTTTTTATTTTAAACTCAATTTTTTTTTTTTATTTTTTTATTTTGTCATTTAACTGGTTTGATGGAGCTCTCCAAGATTCCCTATCTAGTGCTAGTCGTTTCATTTCAGTATACCCTCTACATCCTACATCCCCAACAATTTGTTTTACATACTCCAAACATGGCCTGCCTACACAATTTTTCCCTTCTACCTGTCCTTCCAATATTAAAGCGACTATTCCAGGATGCCTTAGTATGTGGCCTATAAGTCTGTCTCTTCTTTTAACTATATTTTTCCAAATGCTTCTTTCTTCATCTATTTGCCGCAATACCTCTTCATTTGTCACTTTATCCACCTATCTGATTTTTAACATTCTCCTATAGCACCACATTTCAAAAGCTTCTAATCTTTTCTTCTCAGATACTCCGATTGTCCAAGTTTCACTTCCATATAAAGCGACACTCCAAACATACACTTTCAAAAATCTTTTCCTGACATTTAAATTAATTTTTGATGTAAACAAATTATATTTCTTACTGAAGGCTCGTTTAGCTTGTGCTATTCGGCATTTTATATCGCTCCTGCTTCGTCCATCTTTAGTAATTTTACTTCCCAAATAACAAAATTCTTCTACCTCCATAATCTTTTCTCGTCCTATTTTCACATTCAGTGGTCCATCTTTGTTATTTCTACTACATTTCATTACTTTTGTTTTGTTCTTGTTTATTTTCATGCGATAGTTCTTGCGTAGGACTTCATCTATGCCGTTCATTGTTTCTTCTAAATCCTTTTTACTCTCGGCTAGAATTACTATATCATCAGCAAATCGTAGCATCTTTATCTTTTCACCTTGTACTGTTACTCCGAATCTAAATTGTTCTTTAACATCATTAACTGCTAGTTCCATGTAAAGATTAAAAAGTAACGGAGATAGGGAACATCCTTGTCGGACTCCCTTTCTTATTAGGGCTTCTTTCTTATGTTCTTCAATTGTTATTGTTGCTGTTTGGTTCCTGTACATGTTAGCAATTGTTCTTCTATCTCTGTATTTGAACCCTAATTTTTTTAAAATGCTGAACATTTTATTCCAGTCTACATTATCGAAAGCCTTTTCTAGGTCTATAAACGCCAAGTATGTTGGTTTGTTTTTCTTTAATCTTCCTTCTACTATTAATCTGAGGCCTAAAATTGCTTCCCTTGTCCCTATACTTTTCCTGAAACCAAATTGGTCTTCTCCTAACACTTCTTCCACTCTCCTCTCAATTCTTCTGTATAAAATTCTAGTTAAGATTTTTGATGCATGACTAGTTAAACTAATTGCTCTGTATTCTTCACATTTATCTGCCCCTGCTTTCTTTGGTATCATAACTATAACACTTTTTTTGAAGTCTGACGGAAATTCCCCTTTTTCATAAATGTTACACAGCAGTTTGTATAATCTATCAATCGCTTCCTCACCTGCACTGCGCAATAATTCTACAGGTATTCCGTCTATTCCAGGAGCCTTTCTGCCATTTAAATCTTTTAATGCTCTCCTAAATTCAGATCTCAGTATTGTTTCTCCCATTTCATCCTCCTCCTTCCTCTTCTTCCTCTATAACACCATTTTCTAATTCATTTCCCCCGTATAACTCTTCAATATATTCCACCCATCTATCCACTTTACCTTTCGTATTATATATTGGTGTACCATCTTTGTTTAACACATTATTAGATTTTAATTTATGTACCCCAAAATTTTCGTTAACTTTCCTGTATGCTCCGTCTATTTTACCAATGTTCATTTCTCTTTCCACTTCTGAACACTTTTTTTTAATCCACTCTTCTTTCACCAGTTTGCACTTCCTGTTTATAGCATTTCTTAATTGCCGATAGTTCCTTTTACTTTCTTCATCACTAGCATTCTTATATTTTCTACGTTCATCCATCAGCTGCAATATATCGTCTGAAACCCAAGGTTTTCTACCAGTTCTCTTTATTCCACCTAAGTTTGCTTCTGCTGATTTAAGAATTTCCTTTTTAACATTCTCCCATTCTTCTTCTACATTTTCTACCTTATCTTTTTTACTCAGACCTCTTGCGATGTCCTCCTCAAAAATCTTCTTTACCTCCTCTTCCTCAAGCTTCTCTAAATTCCACCGATTCACCTGACACCCTTTCTTCAGGTTTTTAAACCCCAATCTACATTTCATTATCACCAAATTATGGTCGCTATCAATGTCTGCTCCAGGGTAAGTTTTGCAGTCAACGAGTTGATTTCTAAGTCTTTGCTTAACCATGATATAATCTACCTGATACCTTGCAGTATCGCCTGGCTTTTTCCAAGTGTATATTCTTCTATTATGATTTTTAAATTGGGTGTTGGCAATTACTAAATTATACTTCGTGCAAAACTCTATAAGTCGGTCCCCTCTTTCATTCCTTTTGCCCAGCCCGTATTCACCCACTATATTTCCTTCCTTGCCTTTTCCAATGCTTGCATTCCAATCTCCAACTATTATTAAATTTTCATCTCCTTTTACGTGTTTAATTGCTTCATCAATCTCTTCGTATACACACTCTACCTCATCATCATCGTGGGCGCTTGTAGGCATATAGACGTTAACAATCGTTGTCGGTTTAGGTTTTGATTTTATCCTTATTACAATGATTCTATCGCTATGCGTTTTGAAATACTCCACTCTCCTCCCTATCTTCTTGTTCATCATGAAACCTACTCCTGCCTGCCCATTATTTGACGCTGAGTTAATTACTCTAAAATCACCTGACCAAAAGTCGCCTTCCTCTTCCCACCGAACCTCACTAATTCCTACTATATCCACATTTGTCCTACCCATTTCCCTTTTTAAATTTTCTAGTCTACCAACCTTTTTTAAGCTTCTAACATTCCATGCTCCGACTCGTAGAATGTTATTTTTTAATTTTCTGGTGACCCCTTCCTTAGTAGTCCCCACCCGGAGATCCGAACGGGAGACTATTTTACCTCCGGAATATTTTACCAAGGAAGGCGCCTCCATTATTGCTATGTGAAAATGCAGAGCCACATTTTCTTGGAAAAAAAGCAGCTGTAGTTTTCCATTGCTTTCAGCTGCGCAGTACTCAGAGGACTGAGTGATGTTGATACGGCCGTTTAAGTCATTGTGACTCACGCCCCTAACAACTACTGAAAGAGCTGCTGCCCTCTTTCAGGAATCATTCCTTAGTCTGGCTCTCAACAGATACCTCTCCGATATGGTTGCACCTTCGGTCCAGCTACTCTGTATCCCTGAGCACTCAAGCCCCCTCACCAACGGCAAGGTCTCATGATTCATAGAGGAGGAAAAAAATTCAAATTTATACTTAATATTATTAAAAAAAAATTTTTTCTCCGTGAATTGGCCTTTTAAGACCACGCAAATATCATTTCATGTAGTTTCTTTCTTTTTCTTCCAGAAGTTCTTCGTTCTTTCGGACTGTTTAGCTCTTCTTTCTTCAGTCTGTTCTTCCCTGTTGGCTTTCTCTTTTCACCTACATAAACCTTTAATTTAAACATTTTCTCCTATATTCTTTTCGATCTAAACAGCCATTTCTGTAATATTGAACATTTTGAACTCTTCTTTCATCTGTTTAACATAGCTAACTTGACCTTTACGATTACAGAGTTTATAAAAAACCTGTTTGTTTAGTCTTGATCTCCTATATTCTTTTCGATCTAAACAGCCATTTCTGTAATATTGAACATTTTGAACTCTTCTTTCATCTGTTTAACATAGCTAACTTGACCTTTACGATTACAGAGTTTATAAAAAACCTGTTTGTTTAGTCTTGATTGGTTCATTCGGACCATGTATCCAAAAAACACGTTAACAGTTTACAAAGCTTCTATTCTTGTTCACTTCTTCATTTTTCACTTAATCTACCTATTGAGTTTTCTCCGATATTCCTATGTCCGCATTTGAAATGACTCCAGTTTTTCTTTTCCCTTTTTCTAAGTGTCCTTTTCTTACATCCGCATAAAAGATTGCCCCCAAACATAAATTTTTATCTTATTACTTAAACTGTTTCTTTCTATCAAATGGCTAAGCCAGAAATTTCACATTTGGAATAAATATTAGTACAACAAAGATAATAATATGAAACTAAAGAAAACAATGAGCAATAAAATATTAAGATGGCAAATATATAGAAACATCAGAAATTACAGAATTTTTTTTTATTTAAAAAGAATAGACTAAGTATTTGTCAATACAAATAGTATTTCAAAATATTTGAAACTATAATCGGTAAACGTCATTTCCTAAAAGCCAAAAGATTGTTTAAACATCGAGATGTTATTGAAACTAGGATTTTAAAAATAAATACATTAAACATGTGTGAAGATAAAAAAAAAAAATTAAGTATAAAATAGATAAAAAATCTGTAAAAATATACAATGACTTGCGAAGTACAGAATTTATATGATGAAGCTGCAGCTGCAGCTGCAGTAGCTATTGTTGGCGGAACGAGAATCTGTAGCACATACCATGCTTAGATTTTCTGTCAAGAAAAATTTGTTGTGAACATTTTTGATACATTTCTGTTATTTATGCAATTTTAATGTACATTATAATTTTTATAAGAAAAAAATTAGCATAGTGTAGTTTTAAGGATAATCGTTTTCAATTTAAATGGTTTAAACGCTGTTAAAGCTGCAGCAGTCACGCTGGAAGCGGAAATTTGCTCGCTTTTGCACTATATCTTATCTTTTTTCTTCTCTTAAGTCCTTGTTTTTCCTCAGTCGTAGTTGCGTGTGACGTTCACGAGAGTTTTATATATATATATATAAGGTATCGTGAACCAGCCATTACTGCATTCCATTACTGATAATCAGCCGACTGCCACCCCCTGCCGTTCCACATCAGTCGATAACGGGGCGGTTCGGCTGTTAGTAAATGTTATACGATGCATCCAGAAACTCTACGCCTCGCACTATCCCCAAACACTCTCGAATTCATGCATTAACTCCTCTCCCATCCTATATTCCCACACCAGGCGGTCTTTCAATCAAGGCTTGGTCCATAAAATACAGTTTACATCACCCAAACATACCTCTTATAGACTTATTAATAAATAACTATAACTGGCATAATTGTATTTTGTATAATAGAACGGATTATGATGCACGGATAAACCAATAAATATTAAAACTATCGTTTATAAAACACTCAGAAAACAAGGTATTCTTGTCTTTTTATCGGCTATTTTTTGATAATGCAAACATTTCATTTGTTGATGAGTACGTTTATGGAATTCGATATGACCTTTTCATTTCTTTTTCAGTATCATCAGATTACATCTATGTAGTTTGAATGTAGTATATAATGGACGGTTCTGTTGTAAACTTGACCTTTTATGCCTGTTCAGTGCAGCTGTACAAGTTCAAAAAAAAAAACAATATAATGTAATAACAAAATCATATTCATTTTTGGGCTTGGACGGTTCTGCGGCAAGTTTGATCTTTGAATCTGAGGAGGGGATATAATATACAAAAAGCAACTAAAAAGTCGATATGTAACTAACAAAGGTGCAAGAAAACTAACCTTGTTCTAGATCATGGTGTTCGGTGCAACTAACAAAGGTTCGAAGTCCAAACTCGCCACAGAACCGCAGGGAAACTGCCAAAGGCACAAAAAACTAAATGATTAAATTAAAATTTAATTTCCGAGTAACCGTGTTCCGGTTGATCAATAGTGTACCTGATGCGTTTAACAATATAAAATAACTTGTACGGATTACAATGTCATTTGAATCCGTTAAATCGCACGACCGGTTATCGAGATTCAATTAAATTTCCGGATAACTGAGATTCAGTTCATCGAGTGAACTTTATGAATACAACACTTAGCCCTCAACCTATTAAAACATACGCCGTTTGAATCATGAAAATCGGACGAACGGTTGCGGAGATATACCAGAATATAACCAAATTTCCGGTTAACCAAGATCCGGTAAAAAAATAATGTACTTGATGCGTTCAAAAGTTAGCTTTCAATCTACTAACACATAAGCCGTTTGAATCGTGATATCGGACGAACAGTTGTGGAGAAATTCCTCACGAAATAAGCGCCCCACGGGCACCTCGGTTGCTAATCGATTGATGGTGTGTGATCACATCAGATCAGATGGGATGTGGGCTATTGCGGGGGACGAAAATTTTTTCACAGCGTTAGGACCAACCGTTTAATATAGATATATAAATAACCTAATATAGACAATAGCTATACAAATATATTTGATATTTAGCTGTCATTGAATGTTATACTAGGAACTGTATGTCAGCGTGTTTGACTGTTGTACTAGCAACATAATTACACTAAATTAGATGTTCAATTATTATTGTACAATTTTTTTTTGTAAAATATTAAGAATTTTTTATTACTTAGAACTTTCAATTTTTTTTTGTACGATTGTTTATATATTGATTGATTATTATTATTAAAATTTTTTTTTGTTTGTTTTACGGGCATCGACTGCTAAGGTCATTGTCCTCCTCATTCTTAAAAAGAAGTTAGTATCACCGTCAGGGTCGTCATATGTAAGGGTGTAAAGGGCCCTTTTTTATTTAAAAGCACAAAGTACACAAAACATTAATTCACAACAATAAACAAACGACACTTATGGGGTGTAAAGGGCCCCGATCTTAAAAATTGAGAAAATATTACAAAGAACATAAATGGAAAATATGTCTTTACAATACCATTATCTCCTTCTACCTGTCTTTATTTATTTAAGCACCTTCGGGCCGACCAGAACCGCCGTTAAGCGGCATATCAGTGGCCCCAGGATGCCGTGGCAGTTGACTTCCCCCTATAAACATTCCCGTAAGACGTAACCCATCGGGGTCCTCTCAGCGTCATAAGAGCAATCTGACCACCTGTTCAGTACGCCCAAAAACCCACTCGGCGGGGAAGCTGCCCATCCCGGACCTAACCTACTTGGCTACAGGCATGCATTGCGCTTACCCATCGCCTTGCACCCTCATTCCACCCTTGAGGGTCCCCCATACCATCATTGGACAAACCCCGATAGTAGTACGGAAATAGGGGTACGTCGCCAGGAAATGACGTCACTTCTGACGTCACTAATTCAAGATGGCGGTGGTCGGCCATCTTGGATTGTGACGTCATTGGCGACCGTAGCCCGTCAGTGTTGCCAACTTGATTTATTTTGTGTTGGCATTGTTATATATTGAAGTAATATTTCAAAGGTTGGTAGCATTGTTGTGTGGCGGTTGGTTTGAATTACATAAATAAATAATATTTAAAGTGAAAAAAAATTCGGTCGGCTAGAGGATTCGAAGCCGGTCATGACGGAACGCGACCGACTGACGCCTTAAACCAATCGGCTGCGGTGACTCCCTGATTTAATGAGTGAAAAATGTTCTACATAAGCTGTGAATTTAAACGTCACATCAGTCTGTACACACACACGCGCGCGCGCGCGCGCGCACACACACACACACACATACATATATATATACACACAAGTGAATAAAAAAAAAAATTTAGACGTACCTCGAGGATGACCCTGGTCGACCAGGCAATGGCGTCGGGAGGCGTTACCGCGAAGGAGAGAGGTTCTCGTCATAGATCATGCACCGGGAGGCGGTGGCGGCGGTGTCTGCTGCGCGTGTGTTTGCGTGCGTGCGTCAGCGGAGTGAAGCAAGGTGTTTACCGTGCGAGAAGCGGCGCTCGACTGAAGAAATGTGGGACCGACGTGGTCTAAAGTTGTCCGATTGACCAATCGCAGCGTTGGAATTCGAATTGGCGCATGCGCACTAGCCGTTAGTGCGTACGTGCGAACTGGATCGTCGTTTCTAATAAGCGCGGATGCGATAAAGAAATTTTTTGATAATTATCGAGTCACTAATACAAAAGTGTCTTGAGTTGTAACCGGTTAAATCCGGTTGTGTCTGGATCTGTAAAATAAAAAAAAGTTATGAAATGCATTTATGTGTTGAACACTCTCCTCACCGATATCCGACGTCAGATGGTGAATCTGACGTCGGATTACAGCGCAGCCCTTGGAACCTTCATCCAGTAATGCCGATCGACTAAATTTTATTTCTAAAAAATAGTTTTACATTACTGTATGGGGGTTTAGAGTGTTGTTGCATTTCCACACCACCCAAGAGGTAGCAACCGTGGTGCGTTGAGATTTTTTTTTACAGTGAAATCTCTCCCCGATAGGCCTACAAAACACTCGTACAAATGATTTAAAATATAAGCTAAAAATTAAGTTGGATACTATAAAAATTACTCCGAATAAAAATAAAGAAAGACTTGTATTCTGTGTATAAAAAAATGGTCTCATTTCCACACCACCCAAGAGGTAGCAACCGCGGCGCATTGAGATTTTTTTTTAGAGTGATATCTCTCCCTAGTAGGCCTACAAAACACTCGACTATATATCTTAAGAAACGTCTTCATGATACTTCTTTACAAGACCGGGATGTTATGAACGACAAATGCAGATGATGAGTAATGATAAACTTGCACAAGAAAGCACATCTATGTGAAACAAAAAAATCCCAAGACAACTCTCTAATTTATGTATGCGAAACCTGCCTTCTTGTGCAAGTTTATCACTACTCATCATCTGCGTTTGTCGTTTATAACATCACGCTCTTGTAAAGAAGTAAAGAAATAATGTTTCGCATACATAAACGTACAAACATTACAAACTTGCAAGCATACGTCTATCGCACCACTTCCTTCTATTTTGAAAATATCTAAAGATTTGTTAAACACTCTCCTCACCATTTGTAACACAATTTATAGTGGATAAATCCAATATCATATCATATCACGGGCCTTGGAACCATTGAATACAGTAAACGTAAATAAATATCGTTTTTAAAAAAAAAACAATAGTTAGTTACAATTTATTGTACGGGGGTTTAAAGTGTTTTTTGTTTTGTGTATGTGTGTAATTTTGTGTTGATTGTGTAATGTGTTGTAGTCCTTAAAAAGACTTATTTAAACGTCGTAGAAATTAAAAAATTCGTACAGACGATTGTTGACGGTTTTCTTTATCCTCTTCTTTGCGTTTCATATTCTTGTATAAAATAAAATAAAGAGAGGCGATGTGACGTCCTTTCATATATCGATTGGTTTTAACGTAATCGAATTCAGAATTTTCATTTGTGACGTATGCCACCAACAGTGGTTGGGTATCATCATCACCCTGGTTGTTAGAACAATCTACCTCATCGCGACCTCTGAAGAAAAGTCCTCCGTCCGTCGCTACATTAGCTGTTACTCTTCTTTTTTCGTTTGCAGCAAACACGTTTACAGCGAGTACGTTATTTTTTCGATGCGACGTATTGAGATTTTTTAACACGGACGCATTCAACTTCATATTCGACGAACGATTTAATTTGAACGCCTTTACGTTACCGTCGTCACCGTAGAATTCAGAAAGCAGTACTTCTTTGCTGTGAATAAGTGCGATAGCTTGTTCACCGCATTCAAATTCGCAATAATATTTTCGTCCATATCCGAAATCATCATCATTGAAAACCACTCTTACGGTCAAGTTATCACCGTTTTTATCAAAATCATGTTCAGATATATCGACAATATATACGTAACTGTGTTTTAATTTAAAACACATAGTCGTCAGTTGTTGGTCACCGACGCGCACGCGTACATCTTCTTCACTAAACTGATTCATGTTTACACCTCGAACGTTTCTCAACGAATAAACTGCTTCACTCAGTTACACGTTATTTATAAGCTCCTCCCCACCACCACAACTACCACACCCTGCTATCAACGAATCAGTGTGTCACAAACCCCCCCCCTCAACATTTCCGAAAAATTCTTCTGATAGGTATGTTGATATCCTGACAAGTGCATTTTGTATGATTTGAAGATCCAATTTTTCTGATACATTTTCAAAGTGTTATTAATAAACTGTTCTGTGATGTTAATTTCTAACATCACGTCTTCGATACCATTAACATCTGGTTAATTCAGGAATTACGAATTCAGGACTCTGATACAACAACCCGAACCTATATCACAACGATGTAGAACGACATAATCCGGTCTGAAAGTAAATCTTTGAGAATTTAAATCTTTCGAAAGACTCATTACCGGTACGGATTTTTGTTGCGGTATTTTACACTGAAAAGCTAACGTTTGCATATACGTTTCGTAGAATAACGAATGGTGACACTCTACAGTAGTTATAATGTAACATAAAATCTGTACACACAATAAAATATTCATTTTCCCGATGTTCAACCGTTCACACCAAATGCAGAAGCACGAATAAATTTATTGTCGTTAGCAGACGACTAAGACGCCCCTTGCGAGAAGTTTTAAAAACAAAACAAAGAACTAAGATAGTTTTTGTTTAAAAACTCTCCTCACCATTTGCAACATAATCTGATAGTAAATAAATATATTACCACATCATGTCGCGGGCCTTGGAACCACTACATTCAATAAATGTAAAAAAATATCGTTTTTTTTTTGTTTAAAAAAAACAATAATTAGTTACAAATTTATTGATGGGGGTTTAAAGTGTTTTTTTGTTTTGTGTATGTATGTGTAATTTTGTGTTGTTTGTTTAATGTGTTGTTGTCCTGAAAAGGACAGTTTGAATAGCTACCTGGTATTATTCGAATACCACATCGAAGGCTTTTCCGATGCGTCCTTTGAAGATGAGTTTAGAAGATTAGAAGATAGTAAATAAATATATTACCACATCATGTCGCGGGCCTTGGAACCACTACATTCAATAAATGTAAAAAAATATCGTTTTTTTTTTGTTTAAAAAAAACAATAATTAGTTACAAATTTATTGATGGGGGTTTAAAGTGTTTTTTTGTTTTGTGTATGTATGTGTAATTTTGTGTTGTTTGTTTAATGTGTTGTTGTCCTGAAAAGGACAGTTTGAATAGCTACCTGGTATTATTCGAATACCACATCGAAGGCTTTTCCGATGCGTCCTTTGAAGATGAGTTTAAGTTTCATTTCTAGTATCGTGTCAAATTCGTCCTCTTTTAGTGTTTCCGCAAACCTTTTCGGCAAGTACACATTGAACGTCGTTTCCTCACCATCGCGTAAACGACACACGATACTTTTTCCATACCGCGTTGCAACTTTTCTCAACCATACAACCTCGTAAAAAAAAAAAAAACGACTTTTTTTTTTTTTTTTTTTTTTTTTTTTTTTTTTTTTTTTTTTTTTTTCCCAATTGTTAGATCACCAACGCTCTTCGTCTCTACGTTGGTTGCAACCAGACGCTTATTCAATTGGTGAATAAAATCGTTTCTACCGTCAGTCATTATAGTGTTGTTATTTCTTCAAAAGTTAGCTTAGAATGAGACTAGGACGGTTACGAATGGCTATTTATACCCACACATCTGCTTATCAACATTCGCATTCGGTATTCCAAGAATCGACGAATAATATTAATTTTAATTTTTTATCAAAGCGATAAATAATTCCACGAATTGTATTTATTTTAATTTCTTATCTACTATCCACATCCGGTCGAGCCAATTATTTTTTTCTTATCGAAGAGATCAAGTATTTTTTATTCTTATCGTCACGATAAATAATTCCACGAATTGTATCTATTTTTAATTTCTTATCTACTACCCACATCCGGTCGAGCGAATTTATCAACGCGATAAGTAAGTTTTTCTTTCCAAACCACAAGCCAATTATTTTTTATTCTTATCGACACGATAAATAATTCCACGAATCGTATTTATTTTAATTTCTTATCTACTATCCGAATCCGGTTGAGCCAATTATTTTTTTTCCAATTAACCGCATACGAACAAGTTTGAAATTGCTTATCTACAACTTGCGTTCAGTCGTATCAATTAAAAATTATTTTTATCACGTTCACTGAGAGACGGTCCCCTGAACGCTATTCACAATGGATCTTGCTACCGACTAGCAATTTATAGTGTACGACGTAGAGGGCGATAATAAAGAAAATATCGATCCAAATATTGGTGAGATTTATCAGTATTTACAAACTTTAACAAACAATAATAATAATCAATACCGAAGACCTATAAAGAAAAAAAAGAATAAAGTAAAAAAGACTGTAACACAAAATTATAATTATGTACATTTAAGAATTTAATTGATTTAAAGCCTCTCGGGTAAAGGTACATTCGCGTTGTGAGCGGATGAGAGAAATTTTGTAAGTCTCTTAAAAACCTTTACCACCACCACAAAAAATACATTTGTTCGAGTTGCGTTTTCACACCACCCAAGAGGTAGCAACTGCAGCGCGTTGAGATTTTTTTTTATGCGAGTGATATCTCTCCCCAATAGGCCTACAAACACTCGTGCAAAATTTTACAAACTTATTTTTATATCCTCGTTGAACTCGTCAACGTCACCGTTGGCGAGTTTTTTCTTTCCATAATAAGTTAATTTCATCGAATGATTTTTTACAACGTTCAATTCATCGTCGGTAAATCTGTTTGTATACGTCTTTGGTTATAAGGTTTGAAAGCTGTCCGGTTCATCCGATTCGCTGTCGAACAATATTACGCAAATACGGAGTTCGCCGTATTGAGTAAATATTTTTCTCATTTCCAACAGTACGTAGCTCACACCGATATCAAGATCGGTCATCCTCCTGAACGGTATCTTCTTTAGAAAACAATATTCATCGTTGAAAATGTTAATAAATGCTACGGTGTCCATCTTAACATTCACAGTGCTCACACCCGAATGGCAATTGCAAGTATGATTTACCTTCTACACCCTCTTTCCACGACAATTTTGCAAAACAACCGATAGAGTTCGTTACGATCGATAACTGTACAGGCGAACGGACTTTCCCATAACACTTCGTATTTATTTACACTTACCATAGCGTGCATTCTTTTCACGTTTTCAATAATCAATTCGCACGAACATAAGTATTCTGGTAGACCACATCCGCAGTAGTCGAATTTCTTACAATCGAAAGCATGTGTTTCATCATTATCATCGTAGTGAACAGAGTGGGTGGCAAGCATCATAAAACAATATTTGCAAATATGCGATGCAATAAACCTCAATTCGTTAACCGAATCGCTAAACGTTTTCATCGCTACTATATCGGGTCGTCACTATAGTGAATATAATGTCTACACAAGCTTGTGTAGACATTATTTAGACAGTTTATTTTTAAACTGTCTAAATATTCTTGTAAACCGTCGTGAAGTTCAGCGTAAGTGGCGTCGTAATTGAAAACCACTCTAACCGTATTGAAACGGTGTATGTCTGCGGTAATACTTGTTGCGTGAGGAAACGCAGCAATTGTAAGTTTCATAAGATGACGCAACGTTCTTACGCGGTGATTCGAAAAAAATCTAATCGTCCACACCAATGCGGCTATGTCAACGTCCATCGCTAAACTGCGGATGGAATTACACATCGGAAGGACTTTTAAGGAGAAAAAAATGCAATAGGTTTACTATAAAACACTCTCCTCACCATTTGTAACACAATTGATAGTGGATAAACCAAATATCATGTCGTGTCATGGGCCGTGGAACCACTACATTCAATAAATGTAAATAAATATCGTTTTTTTAAATTAAAAAAACAATAATTAGTTACAATTTATTGTATGGGGGTTTAAAGTGTTTTTTGTTTTGTCTACGCGTGTAATTTTGTGTTGTTTGTGTAATGTGTTGTTGTCCTGAAAAGGACAGTTTGGGAAAGACGGAGAGGTGACTAGTTGAAATAAATTTTTATGTTGCCAGTCACCGCTTGTCTACACATCCCACATGGAAGGTTGTGTTGTATTAAATAACGAACACAATCTATGCAGAATGTGTGACCACACGGTAGTATCGTTGCTCCTACACGTGCAATCAGACATATTTTACATCGCAGTGTACTGGTCAAATATTCATCCCGTATAACACCTCGTTCTACTGCACATTTCACATTTCCTAATGCCTCACTAAGCGATTCTAAAAAGGGTACATCTGCACACTTCACACTGGAGATACTATGCACCAAGTTTCTAATACTGGTAACCACTCTTGCTTTAGCAAGTTCGAATGATGTCGATGTTCTCTCACCCATGTTCGTCTGATGTGCAGCTGTGTTGTGAAATGAATGTTGTAGTGAGTAGAGCGACAAATATATATATCTTATCAGTGCGACTGTTATGGACTGTACTTCCTGTTATTTCCCGCTTGCTATTTTAAATTTCAAAAAAACGGTTACGTTTTCACACCACCCACGAGGTAGCAACCGTGGCGCGTTGAGATTTTTTTTTTACATGAGTGAAATCTCTCCCCAATAGGCCTACTGTAAAACACTCGAATCTTTTTTTATATTTTTATTTATTTATTTTTTTTTGTAAATGTTTGCAAGTGATTCAGTGCAAGCATAAATAATATTCCTGGCATAAAACCAAGATGGAAGGCAATAACTATAATTGAGATCTCTAACCAAAGATGTTGATTCATCAACATCTTGCAGCAGACTGAGCTCTACAGCGGTACTCGACGTGGAACAACATGTTCAAACGAAAGCGGTACGTTTTCCTTGATGCAGTTTTGACAACGAGTTGAGTGGTGATGCACATCCATCCTTTCGTTACACCAACAACATTTTACACACAATTCGTTGAAGGAATAGTAATAACCGTTTTTTGCCAATTCTTCTTTGTTTTGTGTTCTTTTGTGTTCGCAAACGATCGCAATCGATCGGCTTCCCTCATCAGATCCAACGGCTTTTTACACATCTTGAACCACTCCATGTAGAAACAACCGGTTTGTAACGCACATTTTCCACTCTCCTTGTGCGTGTGGTACGGACAATTTACGATATAATTTGAATTCGGTTTCGGTGCGCCGTCCGGTATCTGACGAACATCGTTATGAAACCGTCGCAAAAATTCCACTTTCTCCAGCCCTTTGGTGTGTATTGTGGCATACTGCGAACATAACGCCTTCATGATATCGTCGTTGTATTCGACTTCGCCGTAATTCCAATCGGTTTTTTGAAAATTCCTCTCCAACAATCCGGCCATCCGTTTGTATTTAGATGTCATCTCGGACTTTGGGTACGGTGATCGAAAGTGAAGAATCATATAGTTTCCATCACCGACAACAGCAAGTTCTTTAACTATAAACTCACCTCGTTTGCCGAGAAAGCAGTGATACTGGATAACTCCTTCCATGACGATCGCTCATCCGTGTATGAGGATGGCGATATGTAACCACCGACGATGTCTATGAAATCACAATGTTGGTGGGGGATATCCCTTCGTTCTCCTCCCCCTTATCCGCCTTCTTTTTGTCCTTTTTCTTCTGCTTTTTATTAGTCTTGGTCTTTGTGATCGTCTGTTCAACTGAAGAAGGTTTATCATAAGATTTTTTACGCGGATTTCTCCTTTTGCGGATCTTCGTTGGTTTCGATTTAACCTCCTTCTCAGTTGGTTTCGTAACTTCAGGATGGTGATCGATGTTATGCAAAGAATCTTTCATGAATAGAAACGATTGAACGTCGTCTGGCGAATAAACACCACTTCCTTCCATGACGGATGCTCAACAACTACTGATTTGTGTACGCAGTCGGATTAAGCCTTTTTATACTTTCAAAGTAGAAGTGGTGGGGGTTACCCCCTCCACCTCTTCTTCTTCTTCCTCGTTCAGAGGACCATCATAGTCAGCATCATCATGTGCATGTAACGTTATGTTAGGTAATGAGATATTGGTAGCGTTTACCTTTGGTAACAATGTTGTCTTCGCTGAAGGTAATGATGATTTTACATTCACTATGGTTTTCCTCTTCAATGCGGTTTTGTCGATGTTTACCTTTGGTAACACTATTGCTTTTTCTGAAGGTGACGATGTAGTGATGTTGCTAACTACGCCAGCAGACATGTTTTTTTGAATATGATGGTGATACTGTAGCGTTGTAAAAAATGGACAACACCTCCACAGACGATGAATTACACCATACTAACGGTATGTTAACCGGCGATTGTGCAGAAAAAGTCACTCTACACCGTATCGGTTTCATCGTTATACAAGATTCATGCGAAAAGTCACCCAGTTACAGTGTTACGATTATTCCAACTGCAATACCCGTTTTAAATACACTAAATGTTATCAGCCATTTCGTAAACTGTCGCCACGTTGACAATATTTGCTTTTTACGTTCCTCTTCCCGTCCACCACCTAATTGATCGATCTCAAATACCTCCCGCATTACATAAGTTTTTTCACTATTCCAGTGAGCGGAGTGTATGTGACGATGCTATCATGTATAATGAGACAGTAGGCAGTCGTGTTGGTCGGTATATTGTTTTTGGTATCGAAATCGATACGTACATCTACTGTTCCTGTTTTAAGCGATTCGTTTTGACGGGAACAGTCGATAACTATTAACGTACACTGGGCTTGAAATCCGCCAAACTGTAAGCGGGACATTCGTCCTCTGGTTTGTTATAATAACCGGACCGAAAGCTGGCGAACATTTCATACATCATATTCACATCTCCCTGTAGATTGTCGTACGGATAGTACTGCGAATTCAAATACAGACGAACGTTTACCAATTCGCACATATCGAGGAGCGTCAATGATTTTGTAGCTTTATCCTTTCTGGCCGTCTGTAAACCGAATATCACGTATCTCGGTTTCTCCGTTTGCGCACATGTTTTTACCGTCCATGAATGTATGTTTGTTTGTGGTAGAGCCGGATATTCGTGGATCTGCCATGTACGAAAAGCAATCGCTAACGGTCTATATCGTTCTACTACCTTCAACAATTGCAATCGCATCGTATCGGCAACGTGAACATACGGAATTTTCCACGCTATCTTAGTCACTTTCAACTTGGAATCAGGCGCCTCTTTGGAAGACACTAATGCGTTCACGTCGCTGGAAGATCTAAGCAAAACCAATTCTTGTTTGACGTTCAATATTATGTGTTTGTAGTCTTCGGCAAAACCCATCAGCATACGCAGCGGTACGTAGAAGCAAAATTTTCCAGTGGTTTCATCCAAATCGAATTTATCCGACGCTTTGAACTTCCACCCGAAATTTTCCAAAATATTTTCTTCGCTTTTACGCAACGAAAGAATATTCTTTATAGTTGTCGTTATTCCTAACTTTTGTACGCGACACATTTCCTTGCCGTTTATCTCGTATCGTATCTCCTCGAAGAGAAACGGTATCGCGTTGTTTGTTAACCACGATTCCGTTGCCTTTTTATCGCCTGTTTTAGTAGTTAACGCACCTTCAACCATCAAATAGCTTTTATGCGGTAATGTGTACACATCTTGTTGGTGTATCGGAATCCGGATTTCATCGTTGTTGTTGTAAGTCGACGAAGCGTACGGTAGATGGGTATGATATTCGTACTGTGTGATCGTGTTTTCGAACGAAACACTTTCACCGACGTCCAACATATTCGCTCCTATCGCTGTCATTACGGTTCACCAAAACTGTAAAACCAAGTTTTCGAAGAAACAACACGTTACGCGATGTTAACGATTTGGTGTTTGCACTAGACTGATCGGTTTGCGCGTCGTTTCGCTACTAGTACCAGCGCTATTGTATATTAACCCCATCTATTGGCTTTCCTTTTACTTTGTTTTCTTTTGTAAATGCAATCTCACCGTAACGGTTTCACAGCGAAAGTTTATCGGTTTCCGTCTTGATCGGTAAACTTTATGGCGATCTTGTCTAAGCTCTTCGTATTCACCGGTAGATAGATTATATTCTTCGGCGAGTCGATTATTTTGAAAACAGGCGGTCCGCTTAGCGTGAATTCGTGCAACACGTGTCCCTCTGATCCGTTCGTATAGGAGCCTCGTATAAGGTTGCATTCGACCCGTACGGTGTTCACGTTGTTAATGGCGACTGGCTTCGATGAATCGTGCCATATATTCGCCGTCAGATTAGTTTTCTCGAACCCCAACAGCGGTGCCAAACTATCCGTTGATGTCAAATCGATCGCGGCACTGTATTTAAGTTCGCATTTTAACGTATTATTATTCGGACGCATAAGTAAATCTATTTTGGTTTTGTCTTTGAGTTCATCGCTCAAGCGTTTAGCGATATCATCCACTTCGTACGATCCGGTCGCTAGTGTCAGCTTAATCGGTTTTTGAGGTTTCTTTGGTACAACAGTAAATGTGTTGTTGATTCCCTATTCGACATTTGGAATCGAGTTGTATGTGGTTAAGTTTATCAACGCCATTTCCCAATCGCCATCAGACAAATCCAATGGCGGAAAGAATGTAGCGAGTAAGAACGACGTATTTCCACTTATGCAGAACATGTTTACCTGTAGGCTGACGAATCACGACTGAGAAATTCAAGACATAAATGACCGCAGATAACCGTGTTTATATACTGTCTGGCGTTATAATTGAAATTTATAATCGAATCGAGTGGAAAATAACGCATCAATTCGTTAGGTGGACGCAGATTACCAAAACTATCGAAATAGTCCACCGTCCGTCCACGTTTTCTATAACATACCCAGTGTGTTCCATGACCGGTACTGCGGTCAAGATTAACTATCGCAGTTTCGTTAGTCTTCGGTTGTTTGGGTAATGCATCCAACATGAAGACCCCTCGAAAATCGGCTATATTTAGTGTTCTCGCGTACCACATTAGTTCTATGTTCGATAGCGGTCGCACTGGTATTCCCTTTATTGGAGACGACGACGACGACGTTTTTTTTTACCGCACATCCCCGATTCGGTCAAAGGGTAGGGTTTAAGCTATAATCCCTGCCCTGCAGCGCCCGCTTTTCGTTTCATCATTTCGACAAGGCGTTTTATATTATTCCTTTTTGATCGTCTTCTTCGTCTTCGTACTCTTCCACCGCCGAACTTTGCTTTTAATTTCATCGCGTTTGTAACCGCCAATGCCGTAGCCTTTTCCGCGATACTCGAGTCCTTAGCTTTAACTCTTTCCCTAGCGCTATCGTCTAATTTACGATCTGCTGCCGCTCTTCTTTCGTTATCGCTGTACGTTGCGTATGCAATATCGTGTTCTTTACAAGCAGCGTCCAACTTGTTTACACCGGGATCGCCTCTCTTTAATCGCTTTTTTAAATTCGTTCCCGGTCCGCAGTACTGATATCCCGGAATATGTAACTCTATCGGTAATAAATCGATCCCTTTGTTTACGACCGTACCCACCACCTTTTTGACACCTTTTAATGCTTTATCGCCGATATAAAATCCTAACGCTCCTGCAGCTCCTGCTGTTAGAGTTGTTAACAGTCCACCGCCTCGTTTAAGACTGGCTATTCGTTTAGATCTTCTCACCTTACCCTTTCGAACGGGAGAACATTTTGACCTTCTCATTCTTGCCATGTCGGATAGACAATGAACTTGTTTACGACATTCCACCATCTTACATTGGATCCGTGTTCGGCAATCGTACCATATTTTTATTCACATCCTCATTCTTCAATCTCTTATCAGTGATCGGAGGAGGCACCACATTTTTTGTCACATCCTCGTCCTCCGACACCGGGGGACGTATCATATTTTTATTCACATCCTCATTCTTCATTGACTTATCAGCGATCGGAGGTCGCACCATATTTTTTGACACATCCTCGTTCTCCTTTGTATCTTTATTATTAAGATCTGTGTTTGCAGAATCGCTTTGGTGATGATTGTCAGCGGTTAATATACGCATAAGCGATTTTGGATTTAAGTTTCTGTTAGCGTCGTCGTTAATGTTTAATAGAAATTTGTAAAACTTAAATAGTGTGTCATCGATATAACCCTTAGTCGTACTAAGTAATTTTTGTATATGTAATTCCATATCGTTCACGTAGGACTTTGTAGCGAGATCGGTGCTATTTTTAGGCATGCCAGCTTTAGTGATAGCAGATTCTCTAGCGTCGACTATTTGCTTTTCATCGAAAAGTTTTTTTCGTAAAAAGTTGACAGTAACGACGTCCGTCTTTTCGACAGGATCACCGACTCTACATATTCGCTTATTTTGATAATTGACTGCGCTGTCATCATCTTCAAAAATCTTCGCTAAGAATACATGATTTAGATCGCTATGCATTGCGTACTCTTCCACCAACTCTTCCTTCAATTCATCCCTCATTATATCGACATATCCTTTGGTCGCGAGGTCGGTCAACTGTTGAGGTGGCCTGGCGTTTGTTATAACACTTTTTTGGATATCCACAATACCGTTTTTACTCGTTAAAATCCCATTTGTCACTTTGTCTACGTATGACTTTGTTGTGAGATCCGTGCTATTAATTTGTGCACCAGCATTTGCGATAACGCACCCTCTCGCGTTAATTGTCTCATTTTTACTGAAAAGGTTTTCCGCCAATAGTCGACAGTTACGACGTCTGTTTTTTTGATTGGATCGGCGATTGTGCGATATCGCCCAATCGCCTCTTTGAAAAGGAGAGTGCGTTGTTGTCCATCAGTGAAACCGTCGGTAAGTATTTATTATTCAATTCGCTTTGCATTACGAACATTTTCTTAACGTGACCGATTGTTGTACCATCATCATCTTCAACAGGCGATCCGACGTTGCACAAACGTCTTTTTTTGATATCGAAATCTCCATCGGCGGTTTTTTCAAACGTTTCGACAATCCGAGTTGGTGGTGGTTGGGCAGTTGCACTCCCAACGCGAGAACGTCCGAACTTGTCGATACTCATCTTCAGACTGTTTAAAATAAAAAGTTCCCTGTACTACCCTCCTTTATGTATCCGCCTTCTTGCAGTTCTTCTATGATCGAAAATATTTCGTTATTATGACCGGTATGACCCGCACGCTTCGAAGCCAATAAAAGTCGCAGTCTATCGCACAGTTCATTCGGATCGTCCCAGTAAACGTAATCCAGTCTAACCGTTTTCTTCGCTCTCATCAACAGACCCGATCCGGTTATTGGACTTTCGTCGTCATGACCGCTTTCCGACGAAAGATGCGTACGAGGAAACAGTCTTTTGATAATATTCTTGTACTTTAACGATCGACTGGAAATTATGCGACCAGTATTTTGACTTTTATGCACCTCAGTAGTTTCTAATATTTTCTTATAATTATTTAAATCTTTGGTTGTATAATCTACAGGTTCATTCAAAATAATCAATTGATATAAACCTTTGGAGCCGCTATACGTCTTGTTGTCGATAACTATTTTATTTCCTTTGAACTGGAGTAGTTTTGTTCCGATCATCCATTGATCGTCAATGTTTTTAACTCCGAAGACGTTGTCTATTTTTTTATCTTTATCCGTTACGGCAAGATCCAAGAAATGTTTTGCACGAAAACCCATCGTTTTCGGTGTCGGTGTTTAAAGAGTCTTCTCATAACCGTCGGTGTCTCTTCCACCACCTCCTCCTTTTCACCCACTCCCTTTGCATTCTCTTCTTGTTCTTTTTTAATATCTTACTTTTGTTTAAACGATTGATTAAGTTCTCGGAGCGGTTC
Organism: Lycorma delicatula; assembly: GCF_047948215.1. Taxonomy (NCBI): domain Eukaryota; kingdom Metazoa; phylum Arthropoda; class Insecta; order Hemiptera; family Fulgoridae; genus Lycorma; species Lycorma delicatula. The sequence continues at coordinate 76,916,580 of NC_134460.1, read as the reverse complement.
GACAATAGGCTTAAATTGCTTTTCAATAACTTGTTCCGATTCCGTTATTCCTTGCGTAATAGCGCGATGTTTTCGTTTAATCGAATCTCGTATTCTATCGATTCCCATTACCAACTTCGCAGACGACGATGGCATATCGATCTCATTCTTGTTCGACATCGTGGTTACGAATGATCGGAAAACAGTCGACACATCACCATCCTAGTTCCACCGATCTAAAGAACACTGCATGTTTTTTGGTTCTGCGTAGGAAAAGTATAACATCGATTAACGAAGCATTCATTCTCACCGGACGGTGATTGGTATTGCACAATTCGCGGTAACATTGCGTCACACCCTGATCGATAGACGGAAATTCAGTTTTCTGCTTGTGTCTTTAAAGACAACAGCCCTTTTTACATTTCCAACCCACAGCGGGATATCCACAACCGTTGAGTGATCGCGTTGTGGGACCTTTGTCAAGTACCGTTTGGAAAGTCGTCTGATCGGATGACGGTCACCTTCCGAATGTAAATACAACAGATAGCTAATCAACAACCAAAATCCGTCCGGTTTCGCGCCTGCATATTCGCACCATTTTCGCAGCAGATCTTCGTTTTGGATTTCTACAGTTAGCGTCGTTCGTTGTACCTCAATCCGAACGAATCGGCGTATAATTGCAACGTAGGTAGCGCTTCGTTTAGAAACTCGCCAGAAAAGAGCGCCTGCGCCCTGTTGTTCACGATGTCGAACGGTAATCCTCCTCGTCTTATCGGTAATGTTTCTGGTACGTCGTCGGTAAATTGCACTCCGTAAGCCGTGTCCACAAAACATTTTCTACCGTATGATAACGCTAAGCGGTACAACGTTTTTGGCGACCTGATCGGAATAGTTTGTTCCGTGATCACTATACAGCATCTCGCTCCTTCTAGACGACTACCGTATTCCAACATGTGCATGTAAACGTTTGTGTAGTCCATAGATGCATGACGGTTTCGAAGTTCCAATAAAGGCTTTTTGTACACGAGCAGAGAGGGTCTAAATCTTGAAATGAAGTTCCATCCGTGTCGAATTGTGGTGTTGAACATGTTTTTATCGTAATCACCAGTTCGATTGGCATCTCGTACTTGTCACATTCTTCTAAAAATGTAAACCATATACGCTTATTGAAAATCTTACCTTCGCTAGTAAACATCAACAGAACGACCAACGGATAGTCACGATTCATTCTTTTTACATGTCGCCAGCATCATTGGTCTTTATTTTCACAGTAGTTCACTTTATGACAGACGTAGTTACCGCAAAACTTCTGACGGTCGCTAAAATATTTGGAACACAAGTTGTTTTGCGTTTTTTGCCTAAAACGTATGGCGTTAGCGTACGATGTTCCGTCCTCGTAGGTGTGTATGGTTGCCATTGTTACCGACTATCAACTGATCTCTTTTACAAAAACGTCGAAGCCTACTCTATATCGTCCACCGTCGATATCGCTCTCCTTATCCACAACCAAAAATCCATGAGGTTTTCTCCATGCAACACCACACAGACTTTTAAACCGATCGAATTTCATATCGGTATTTACATGATCTTGATATATGTGACGTAAGTTGAGATCGTCTTGTTTGAATATAAGAAGGAGATTTGCGTTGTCCCGTACAAGGTGCTTCCCGGCACTGGAATTTGTCTGAGTCAAATAAAAGCTGTCGATGTTGTTGTGTCGTCCAATCGCAAAGTACTTGCGAATATTATGTTGCTTTTCGCAAGCTACATCGTCGAAAATCATTATCGAGTTCGGTTCCGCTTCGTCGGGTGCCATCTCATGATCGTTTTCTGAGTATGCAAAAAAGCCGATCTCCGGGACACCAATCATGACTTGTTCTAGAAACTTATATTTCGGTTGGTACAGCGAGTTAGAAAACACGTAAATATTTCTGAATCGTAAACCGTCCGGCGAAAACAGCAAGTTGAATAGGACATTTGTTTTTCCGCAATTAGACTGCTCAAATGTTCTTGCATGGTATAAAGGTTTATCATCAAAAGCCTAGTTTACATTTTAATGATTTCTGCCAGAGTTTTTTGGAGTTTGAAATAAGATTCAAGCATCAGGCATTCAGATGATAGCACAGCCGTAAAAAAAATAACATAAATAGAAATCCCTTGCTGTTGGTTCATAAAAATAATACATCTCAAGGCACCTAGATGAAAAGCCAATTAATGTTTTCAGAAATTTTGGTTAATGTAGATTTACTTTCATTACAGCATTGTCTAGAAATAATGATACTTTCCATAAAATAATAGAGTTGTATCTTGTAGCATCAGTTAGTTTTATCTGTTATTAGCCTCTCATATAATTTTTTTTTAAAATGTATCTCTTGTATGAATTAGTATTATATTATTACTCTAAGATCGATCAGCGCTGTTAAAGCTTTTAAAAATATTTTCTTACAGATTACATTTCTTTTTACCAATTTTAAAATATTTGTTGAATTCTTTTGAAGTACATTGGTGGGTTAGTTTGTATTTTCAGATTCTTATATCCGTAGCATGTATTAATTACCTGCTAAGTATGAGATTTATTTAAAAAGCATCCAACATTACAGTGTACTTCTAATTTTGGTTCTTGTTCTTATTTCCTTCAAAGTTGTGATTCCATTCATTTAGGCTAGCTTTTTCATCTGTCCATAATTTTTCTGAAAGTCTTATTTTAGAATGGCATTTTGCTGTTAAATTGCAGTTCTATTGGGAACATTTTCAGCTTTGGTAATAATCAGAAATAGTGGAAGTCAGATGTGCATAGTAGATTGCTTGCTTGGCTAATCTTGCATGGGAAATTGCTTGTTCAGTTAAAAGTTTTGAATTAGATGTAAGAAATGGGTAGAGTAGATATAAAAAGATCTGGTTGCCAGATCTTCAGTCATCAATTTTATTTTTAATTTATGCTTTATAAATGCAGTAATCATTATTATTATTTTTTTTTGTAAATAAAAAAAAACAAAAAATGTAACTGATCACTTCTGTACATGATCATGGATTGAAATTCCTGATCATGGATTGAAACATTAAAACACAAGTCTGAGTTTGTAAATTGTTATAGCTACCATAATAGTTAGTTATATTATTCTAATTTACATAATGAGAAAGAGCACAGAATAGCTGAGATAAAACTGTCAAAACGGTCAAAATTAATTTACTGCGCCACCAGTCTGGTGAAGAGAGACTTTTTATTTTTACCAATGATATGCAGGAATTGGCCATGGCTACCAGGTAGAATGATGCACCATTATTCTGACTTATACTACGTACCAGCTCAGCCAATTTTGGAGCCTCCCTTCTCTATACAAGGCAGAGTTCAAAAGTAAGGGCCATTGAGTTATAAATAGTGATTGTCAACACTAAATGGTTTGCGCATGTGTAGTAGCTTTAAGTTGTCTGTTGGGCATGTAACTACCACATTGCCATCAGTTCATTGTTTTTTGCCTTTTTGAGACAGTGAACTTAAAGTGAGTGCGGTAATAACAAATCCTGCCAGTTGTGAAGTTCAATTTGTAATTAGATTTCTAAACCCAAGAGGACAAAATGCTGAAATTCACTGTCAATTGTGTGAAACATATGGATCTACCCCAATGAGTGAAGTAAAAGTTAGACAATGATGAGTTTAAGGAAGGCTGTTCAAACGTTCATGATAAACAAAGAAGTAGCAGGCCTAGGGTCCGGACTAACGATCTTATTGAATGTGTGAATACAAAAGTGAGAGTGGAATTTTATGTTGTGGGTTTGAAGAAGCTTACTTCATATTTTCACAAGCATTTGGAACAAAATGATGATTATATAGACAAATAATTATTTGAAAAAGTATTTGAAATCATAAATAAATTTTTTATTTTTTCAACTGTTCTCAATTTTTTACCAATTGGCCTTTAGTTTTGAACCACTCCTTGTAGCATGGCAGCTATATAAAGAGCATGCTTCCAAGTCCAGGACAAAGAAGAACTATTAACAGAGACATCCTGATAAGTTAAAATCCTTGAAAAGATCCTAACTCCATCCACCTGCTGGTAAGCCAGAACTGTTCTTTTCAGAGCCAATCTTGTTTAGATGTATAGGCTGGCCTAGCTGTTATTTGTATCAGTTCTGGAAGCTCTTGACCCAAACAGTTTTTGAACTATCTGAGCCAACCTGTTGAATTGGAAGCCAGCCTGCCTCAGTCATCCTCATTCATCCTCTGAAGTAATACCTTACGGTGGTTCCGGAGGCTAAACAGAAAAAGAGAGAGCCTGCTTCAGTTACCACTGCTGATCACCTCGACATCTATGACTTAACATCTATTTTCATGGTTTACATAACATCTATTTTCAATGTTACCAATGTAATAGTTATATTTTGTTGCTGTCTGAAAACCAAATAAAAGAAATATAAGATATATCTAAAATAAGAAACAATAAATGAATACGTATAATATAAACAGAGAACATAAAATATAAAGACATTAGACATTACAAGTGTAAATATTAATAAAATCAATTGCTTATCATTATATATATATTTCCCTAAACATATATGAGCACATGTAAATTGAAAATTAATTTAATTTACTAGAATATCTCATTTTTATTAATCAGAAAAGAACAAATAATAATAAAAAATCATTTAATAGTATACGAGATAGTTAACTGAAATAATGATTTCAAAAAATATTTTGTTTAAATTCGAACACGCAATTATGATTATTAATTATTTTATAGACAGTTTATTTAAATTGGTACATTATTAAGAGGAAATTCAAGCTGTTATGTTGGCTATACTGATTTTTACATCCTCAGATTTAATTTATAAATTCTAAAGTATTGTACTTGTAGAGTTCAACATATAAATTCAAAACATGATCAGATACAGAAGTAATTATTAATTTTTTTTTTTTTTGTTTTTTAAAAGGGATTATTACTTTTGCATTAATAGACATTGTTATATTGTGTATATTATATACACAATAATATATTATATAGGCATTTTAATAGACATGTTATAGTGATAAATTGCAGAAATATGTTCCATCTTCAGGTGTATCAGTGACATCATTCCACTGATGTCATTTCAACATTAACAAAAATATAAAAAGATTTTTAAAAAATATAAAGGTTCACTGCAAACTACATGCACATACAGTGTGCATATTAGTGATACCAAGAAAGTTCTGAAAATTAGTGTTTATTTTTGTATATTTTATTATTATAATGATAGTCATTGTGAACTGTATTTGTATTTTTTACTGAATTTGATTAATTCAATAATGTTGATATTTATAATACATAAGATATTAAAAACTGTGAAGAGTTAAAAAAATATCTATGTGTGTGTTTGTATGATGCACTGAATTTTTTTTGTCACTATTCTTTCATATGGTATGTACGAGGCATGATTTTTAAACTAAGGGTCATTTTAATATAAAAATTGAATAAGGGAAATAGAAAAAACTTTATAATAAAATAAACTTACATACATATATATATATATATATATATATATATATATATATACTCTTTTCTACTTATTCGCCATTGACTGCAATACATTTTTAATATCGGCTTACCAGCTTCATTATTTCATTACTGAAGAATTCTCATGTCTGTGATTTAAATCAAGTAATTAATCTGTTTTGCATTTCCTCACCATTTTCAAACTTCTGTGATGCAAGGCCATTATTTTAAATTGAGGAAAAGGTAATAATCACTCATGCAAGATCTTTGACTGTAAGGCGATCTTGACTTTTTGGACTTCAAGAACGATGAATGCTGCCATTGCATTGATTGTCATCACCAGTCACAACATGCTTCCATATATCATCACCTTCATTTTCGTAGCATGTCAAAAACGTTTGAGCTGTAGTAAGAAGTTTTCCTCTTTGTGTTTCTGTCAAAATCTTTGGTACCCATCTGGAACACAAATTTCTGTAACCCAGTTTTTCAGTTAAATGTTGTAAATTATGGATCACACAACAAACGGAAATTCAATCAATAATTGAGAAACAGTAAGCCTTTTGTTTTCATAAGTTTTTGCATTCGCATTTTCAGTCAATTCATCTGGGATGACAGTCAGGTGACCACTATGTTCTACGTCGTGAATATTTGTTCTTCCTCCATGAAACAAATGACGCCATTGGTGAATTTTACCTTCACACATAACACTGGATCCATAAACATTGATAATTTCTCTATAAATATCAGTAGCAGATTTGTTTTTAGCCAACAGATAATGAATTACTGATCACATTTCACAGCTTACGGGATTATTTATCGTAACACTCATTTCATCCAGGCTATACACACAACTTACATAAATAATGTTAACCTATTGTAAACAGATGGTCGTTGATGTAAATAAACATAATACACTTGTGCCATCACTTTCCACCGCATCTAATGATGGCAAATTGAAAATGGCCCTTACTTAAAAACACACCTCATAATTTCAATGCAAATTCTCAAGCTTGCTTTTCCTATACTGTAGATTGATTGAAAAGCTCTAAGCCGTTGAAAATAAATTAAAAACTTAAGATACGAGAAGGTATGTCCTATTTTCTATTAAGAATAATAAAAACAAAAAAATTAAGGCACACAAAGCATTTATGAATAACTAGTATTTACTCATGGATTTATTCAATTATAATTTAGAGTTTCACCTTGATTGCATGTATATGTGTTATCATTATAATGGATATATAAAGTATTTTTATAGACAGAACAAAATTTAAACTATGGTTTTCAAGTTAAATTGTAATTTTTTAAGTAAGATATTTAAGTAAACTGAAACTATCAAGTTATGGTTAAGTATCTATTATATATTTGGTATACGATGTTGTTTTAGGCATTATATTATGTTGCATCTTTTTGTTTTTATAGTTCTTGAAATATCGCTTTTAGAAAGACAGGAATGTCATAATGAACTTGTTAGAGCATCTGGTAATGGTACTTGGTCGTGATTGGAGACAGAAACGGATCTCTAGTAAGACATCTAGTCATTTTATTGTTCTTATTATTAATTTATTAGCTGGTTTTAGGTAGCAGATTAGGCAATTGTTTTCTTAAATTAAGGTAGTAATTTTCAAAAAGTTGTAAAAGTGATGATCTATTTTAATTTTTAAATCTTTTGAGGTAGACCGAAAAAATTATCATTTCTGTTTCAATTTATCTGACTTCTCAGCTACAACAGTAATCATTCGTTGCATGAATTATCAATTATTAAGCATCAAATTGAATATTTATTATAAACTATTTTATATTTCAGTTTTTTATTTATAATGTTGACCTAAAGACTGATTTGACCTCAGAATTTCAGCTGATACATAAAACATAGCACTAGAGAGGTTCATTAAGTCAATAATTACAATGTATAGGCCAGTTCCATTCCCATAACGCACTGGGTTGGTCTAGTGGTTAAACTTGTCATTGCAAATAAGCTGATTTCGAAGTCTAGAGTTCTAAGGTTCAAATCCTAGTAAAGGCAGTTATTTTTATTTGAATACTAAATTGTGGATACTGGTGTTCTTTGGTGGTTGGGTATCAATTAACCACACATCTCAGGAATGGTGGATCTGAGACTGCACAAGACTACACTTTGTTTACATTCATACATATCATCCTCACTCATCCTCTGAAGTAATACTTTACAGTGGTTCCAGAGGCTAAAATAGAAAAAAGAGAGTTCCATTTCCTTGACAAAGCATTAATACTGGTTGATAAACACAATATACTTATATTGATATCTTAAGCTACACATGAATAATTACAACTAACCGCTTTAGTTATACTTTTTTGATACTTTCTCTGAATATTATGGGATTCAGTATAAATTTTATGAAAACACAAGCAAACTAAAAAAAGGGTATATCAGTGCTTATCCACTAAGCCCAACAGTGTTATGTAATACAGGGTCTAACATTTTATAAAGAAGAAGAAAAAGATCTCTGGTGTATACTGAATTGAACAGTATGCAAGTAAAATCAGCACAAGAAAAGTTTATAGAAGTGGAATAAATTATGTATGTACTAGTAGTCCCTTACTGCTTAGCAGCAAATATTACAAACTAATGTTAGATATTTTAAAAATCGGCTAAAAACCTATTTCTCACCTGGGGATGAGACATGTTGCTTTTTTCTTTCATTTCCTACCTCAGATAAATGCATGCTCAAATCTATCTCCAATCCGTCCACACGCTCAATTAGAAGGATTGGGCTGATTTTTTTTTATTCTGCTCAGAACGGCCCGCAGATATGTTGTCAAGCATTGACGCATCTTCGAAGTGATTTTTCTGTGATTAATAATCTTGGAAAGTGCCTCAATTAAGGAATAAATGAGAATTTTTTGGTGATTTCTCAAGTTTGGGGTCCATTGATGCTTGATGACATACCTGTGGGTCATTCTGAGCTTAATAAAAAAATATCAGTGTGATCTGTCCAGTAGAATGTCCACACAGACTGAAAATAAATTTTCAGCCCAATTTTTTTCAATATGTAAGTAATATATAAAATAAAACTTTTACTCTGATTGGTACCTAAAACTTTATATAGATCATGTAATTTTAAGATAAATTATAAAAATAAAAAGATTAATAAGATAAAAAATAGATGTGATTAAAGTCCATATTAATTATTTAAATATAAACTCATAGAATAATGTTAAGTAAATTAAATATAAAAAAATGATTACAAAATAATTCACAATTCAATAGGCACTATTGAAGATTGTTTTAAGCATATATTTATGTATATGCTGAACAGGACGCAGAAAAATCTGGATTATTTTAATTATTATATAGAAATTTATTGACCGAGTAATATTCTTTCCATAAAAGAAAAACTTTTAATTGTAATATTTTAATTAAATTGGTGGGAGGATTTTTCAAATATTTTGGCAGTTAATTAAAAATGGCTATGGAAGGATATTTATTGAAAGTGAAATATTCTAAAAGAGTTATATCAAAACAGTTTTGTTGTCTGGTTTGGTATATTATTTATTTTTTAACTTTTTTAGACCAACATATGGTAGATCCTAGTTCATGCTCAGACTAGGTTATTTTATTAAAGTTACTTATCATTATTTAGTAATTATCTGTGTGATTTATCACATCACAATGACTAGGAATGAATATTATTTTAATTCATGTAAAATTTAAAACTTTTTTGTGTAAACAAATTTTAAAACACAATTATTATAAATATAAACAAAATTTAAGTTTTTCTTGAACTGATGACCGTCAATTACTGTGTTTGGAAAAGGATAAAACACATTCGAGGAATTTTTTTCAATTTATCTCATAATTCTTGAATCTTGAAAAGACGAAAGTTTGGTGGGGGGTTGATCTTTATTATTAGCAAAATGAAGCACACTATGATTTTTCAAATAACTGTCTCTAGGCATTGTTTTGGAAAATATTGGGGAATGTAATAGCCTGTCTGTTGATCAGTACTCTATAGAATTTTTCTAATTTCCTGGTATAAGCATGGTCAAACTCAAAAATGTAAACATCTGAGTTGGTTGGTTTCCATCATTGTAAATTTGAATGAGCAAGATCAGTTTGTTCAGAGGTTTGGGTGTAATATTTGTTTGTTTCATTCACTATATGTTCAAAAATTTGGAACATTATTAGATCTTTAACGAGAAGAAATAAATCCTGGACACAAATGCGATGTGTTGCATTTGAAAGATTTGAAAGAGCCTTAAGAGATAACATTATAATTGAGGTGAGAATATTGAATACACACTGTAATGAGGTAATGAAACACACTGTAACAGTTTTGTCCATGTTTAAAATTTGATGATTACATTCTATCTGGTGAATAATTTTTTGATTTGCTGTCAAAGAATTTTCAATTTCTTTTTAATAATTATCTTCAGGCATAGATACAGTTGCCATCTGCAAAAATAAATACCTCAAGATTTTGGGGCAAGTATAAACAATAAAAACTAATAAAGAGTAAAAACTAAGATCATTTCCCTCAGGCATTCTGCATTCTAAATCTTGAAGCAAGGACCTTTCTTTCTTTCTTTACTGTTTAGCCTCCGGTAACTACCGTTTAGATAATTCTTCAGAGGATGATATGTATGAGTGTAAATGAAATATAGTCTTGTACATTCTCAGTTTGACCATTCCTGAGATATGTGGTTAATTGAAACCCAACCACCAAAGAACACCGGTATCCACGATCTAGTATTCAAATCCGTGTAAAAATAACTGGCTTTACTAGGACTTGAACGCTGGAACTCTCGACTTCCAAATCAGCTGATTTGGGAAGACGCGTTCACCACTAGACCAACCCGGTGGGTCTGAAGCAAGGACCTAAATTTTACTTGTATTCTTATCAAAAGATGGAAATGTCAACTACGTGTTTACAGTTTGTAAGATATGATTAATCAATTGTAAGCAGTTCTTCTGGGTACCATGGTTACTGAGTTGTTTCTCCAATAAAAAATGTAGAATAAAATCAATTTCTTTACTGAGTTTACAGAGAAGGGTTGAAAATGGAATCTTTTTGTTATCTAAGGAGTATAAAATATTTTCCAAAACTAGAAAATTGCTGTGTCTGTAGGCAATTGTTTCCTAAAGCCATGCTGAAAGTTTGTTCAGTAAGGTTTTAGGAAATGTTTAAGGCAACTTAAACGACTTAAGACAACTAGGGACTACACCAATGCTGAAAGATTAATTAAATTTATAAGAAAGAAGGATAACAATAGCATTTATTACTTCTAAAATATTATTAGGGAATTCAATACCCAATGAATAATTTTACTTTTTATATTTAAAATAAGATTTTGGATTTACCAGGGAAAATACGATTCATCAACAGAACTATTCAATGTGAATGACTTTGTTTAAAATGGAAGAATATTTAATTGTTGTTTGAATTATTGAAAAAAAAAAAAATAAATTCCTCTTATGCCTGAATAGGGTAGATAGATACTAATCAAAAATTAAAAGCAAAATAAAATAAATTTTGAAGTTTGTAGATATGAAGTTTGATAAAAATATATGCAAAATTTTAGTTTTTACAATTTTTATTTATTCTCAATATTGATTTTATCGCCTTCAAAGTACTCCTTTTCAGATATAATACATTTGGGCTGCACTTTTTCCAATCTTTGAAGATCCTCTGGAAATGGAGTTTCTGGTATGGCGTTTAGCTCCTTTGGTGATTCTGTTCAATGTTGGCAAACCTTTATCTCTTCAATGTACATCATCTTTCATGGTTCTTTTCAGCTTGGAGAATAGGATGAAGTCATATGAAAACAGAGGCTGAGGCATCATAACAGTGTTGTTTTTGGCTAAAAATTCACAAACAAGCAGTGAAGTGCGAACAGGTGCATTATCATGGTGCAATTGCCATAAATTGTTTTGCCACAAATCCGGGCATTTTCTTTGGATTGCTTCATGCAAACAGTATAGAACTTCCAGCTACTAATCCTTATTGACTGTGATAGTGATTTGCTGATTATCCATAATCATTTTCTTCACTTTTTCTGCATTGTCATCAGATGTTGATGTGCTGGGACATCCAAGGTGCTCATCGTCTTCAACATTTCCATGGCGCTCTTGGAAGTGTTTGTACCACTTGTAAATGCATGTTTTATTCATGGAAGAAATGCCAAAAGCAACATTCAACATTTTCATTTCTACAGTATTGCAGTTTATTCCTTTCTTAAAGCAAAATTTAATGCAAATACTTTGTTCTATTTTTCCCACTAGTTAAAAATCACCAATCATACCAAAATATGTGAACCTTTTCAACAGCCAATAATAGATTAAGCATCCAATATAGCTACCAATGTGAACATACATTAGGGACAAGTGTACCAATACAACAACAACAAAAAAATTGTCACAATTGGACAAACAGTCTTTCTTTTTCCTGATTAGCCTCCATAGTTACCTTTCAGATAATACTTCAGAGGGTGAATGAAGATGATATGTGTGAGTGTAAATGAAGTATAGTCTTGTACAGCCTCAGTTCAACCATTCCTGATATGTGTGGCTAATTGAAACCCAACCACCAAAGAACACATATCCACGATCTAGTATTCAAATCCGTGTAAAAATAAATGACTTTACTAGGACTTAAACGCTGGAATTCTTGACTTCCAAATCAGCTGATTTGGGAAGACGTATTCACCACTAGACCAACCCGGTGGGTAGACTTAGTCTGGGAAATTAAAAAATTCCTTGTATTTTTTTTATCAAACCTTGTAGATTAGAGAAAAAATCCAATCAAAAAAAAGTTAAAGTAGTTATAAACTGGGATGGTTCGTGATAGCTCTATCCCAAACATTGGACATATTGGTTGATAGATTTCTTTCTTTTTTTTTTTTAATATGTATTAATCTGTATAACCAGGGATGTTTTATAAAATTTTATTAATCTTAAATTTTCAATAAATGGCAACAAATTGTCATATTTGGTGATTATTGTTACTAAAATAATAATCAACTTAATCAAACAACTTGATTATCAGCAAAACTCATTTTTGTTGTTTTATTTAACTACGTCTTTTATAAATTCAGTTTGGCAAACCAAAAAAATAATATTGAATTGATGTAATTAAAATAAATGATATGTGAGCAATGATATTAATGAGATAAAAGGTTAATTTACAAATTCCTGATGATAGATATAGGAGAAATGAGCCCAACAGATGCAGACACCTTAAAGAATATTACTAAATTCTGTTTTATTCTTAGTACTTCATTGTCTTGTATCAAAGTATCGTGCCACTGATTGTTTTGCCATAAGTAGCTTTTAATATCTGTACTGTCAATCTTGGCAATAATTATTTTTAGATACACTACATTAGTAGGCAAGCTATCAGTAATAGGTAGCTGTTTTTATTTCTAATGATTTCTAAAAAATCAGCTAAAAAGAATGTATGTAGTAATTTTTTATATCTTCCTAAGTTATATTCTTATAAACAGTGTTTAATTTATAAGTTTTGTCCAGGAAATGGTTCAAATATTACAGAGATTTGAATATTCATGGATTTTGAGTTCATGTTAAAGGGTAAAATAATATTACAATTTACATTATCCAAATTTTCCAGTAATTAAAACACTTCAGTTGTTATAACACGGAAAATAAAATCTTTAAGAATAGTTTTATTAATGGAAGAACAGACCTAAAAATTTATTATCAGTTTGTTATGTATGTCTAATACTCATTTCAAAAAATTTAACATAATATATATTTTTTATAGATTTGCATGTTATGGTTTTATTAATTTTTAACATGTTTTATTGTTATTTTTAGGTCAGAATTTAGGTACATGTTCAGCTTCTGTTTATAAAGAAGAGTTCGAGATAAATGATTCTATGAATGGTATAAAATCTTTTGGTGTTATTCATCGTAAACAGTGTTGTACAAATATATTTAAACAATCTTTTATTTTACTTCATAGAAATGCAATTCGACTATACAGAGAAAAGGTATATTTTGTTTTTTATTGTTTTGTTATTAAACTTTTCTTTAGTATAATAATAGGCTCTCTTTGTTATTCTATTTTAATTCAACAAATGATCAGTGCATCACTATTTTTGATTTTGATGATATTTGGTATATGATAACTACAAAAAAATATTATAAATATGATAACTATAAAAAAAAAAATTTCTTGATTAGTAGGCTTTCTAACTTGCCAATAGGTAAAAACAGCCATTTTGTCACTTCTTCCATGAGCTGTAAGATGCTTATTTTACATCTTAAAGAGGGTCAAAAAGGCCTTTTGGAAAGAGTAAAGATGAAAGTACATCTTAGTGTACTCAAAATTCATTTTATTACATAACTAAATCTTATAATGTTTACTGAAGTTACATTTACATACTGTATTTTTTCAAATTTTGGGCCCAAAATAAATAATGAAGGGCTTAGGGTAATAAGCCTGTTTTTTCCTTTTAATTCTTTGGTACTAGTAGTACTTATAAAAAATAATTGGACTATTATTGAGTGTCCTTCATTAAAAAATGGCAACCAAATCGTAAGATTTTGAAAATGTCTCATTTTTGGGGTCTAAAAAAAACCATATGTGAGACAGGTGGCAAAAATCTGAAATTTTTACAGCAGTAACTACTTTTTATGTACTTTAAATCATTATAAAATTTATTTTGTTACTCAAAGAGCTTGACGAATAATAAAGCCATCAACACCGTTCTTTATAACCGTAAACAATGTATCCAAAAATACTGATGTGTATTTTTTTCAAAATACAAAAATTACAATTAAACTCATTAGAATGAATATATTGATAATTAATAAAGAGTCAATTACTGAATGATAAATAACTACAAAATGATAAACAATTCAAACACATTAACAAGTTGTTCAATTCACTTTTATCTTATTTTACTCCTGCTGATGGAAGCTATGAATAAATCTTGCAATTTTTGATAAGAAACTTTATAATATAACTTAGTGCTCCTGCCATTTTTGTATTGAGTAGAACTGATAAATCTTCATTCATCTTTGGTGTAATGTTGTGTCCTCTTCCTAGTTGATAGAAAAAGCTCTGAAGACCTGAGAACCTTTAAAATATTTTTCAGTTGAACCCATTATCCCTCAGTAATTTCTTGAATGAAGTACCAGGACCCTGCGGATGGAAAGAGTCTGTATTCGACATTCCTCTTCATTTTCATGTATTTTGACTTCAATGACTTCGCCTAACCACCACTTGTCATTGTTTACACAGCATACATAATTTTTACATTTTGACTTTGGTAAACCTATAAAGCAATCAGATACACTAATGTCCTTGTGTACTAACGTAAATGTTTCTGACTTGCTGGAACATAACTGAAAGGTTCTTGTTTCTGGGATTGTTGTGATTACCTGATAACGAGAACTGAGGTATTCTTCAGTCATCTTTATTAGAGCAGAAAATATATGTTGTATCTCTAATATTGTCTGCAATAATTGTACATTTCAGAAGGTGTAACAATTTGATTGTTGATTTGAAATTGTTACACCTATACACCAATAGGTGACTATTACACCAATAGTCACAGTCCTTTTTACAGTTCTACCAATACCATCATACGGTCCTTTTTCATGGTATAAGGCAAAAAAATTCCATTCAGCTGTGATTTCAAAATCTTGATAGCGCAAATTTATGATTTTTTTTTTTTATACTGGTCTGAGGAGTCATCAGAAAAATAAAAAAATTGTTTAACTTGTAACAGTATTTTTACTTTATTTACAACTTGCTTTTGGAAGGAGAAGAACGATGTAGTATTGTGCTTGCTTCAAGTACTCACTGATCACACAGTAGCTTTGGCTTTGTAATTTTCCTTCTTTTTTTCAAAATGTATGAGAAATGGATGTACTATGGCATTAGTTTTTAACCAGTAATATAACTGGACTTCATTCTGTATCACAAAAGGAAAATTTTGAGAGAAGTCTCTAGTTACAATACATTTACCCTCCAACAAGTTTTCCTTTTTAATGTTGAGGAAATTAGCTTGTTTCTTTGTAAAAAAAATGATGCCGTTTAGATTATTTAAATTTTCAGTAAGTTTAAGTACTCGTTCACAACGGTCAACAGAAACCCACTGTTTGAAGATAATTTCAAAATCAAAATCATTCCAGCTCTCTGGCAGCAATCTGAGCACTTCATTAGTGCCTGGACAATTTTCATACTGTGACAACATGCACGTTTCATTTTCTATATCACATACCATGGTTAAAAGGAGAATTTTATAATCAAATTTCATTTTTAGAGCAGATAACATGAGTTTTACATTTTAGTGGGTGGCACACACACACACACACAGAGTGAGTACCTCACCCACCAGTCAGAACACAAAATTTACATCTTAAATCAGCAAATTTTGAAAAACCAGTTTTTAAATTATGTTTTTCATTAGAGGCTATGTACAGTTCTTTAAGTTACATAAGATAAGCCTTTTTTGAATATTAATTTTCTTCCCATCAGCTTGTCTTACAGAGACACAATCCTTCTTGCCTGTCATTATTCGGCTGTGCTCATCATTCTAGTAAAAATCATTTAATAACATTTTCATCAGTTGCGTGACTGGGTTTCTTTTTGCCGATTTGTGGCAAAATTCAACTTTTTTTAACTAATTGTTTGGATTGACAGGTTAAATACTGACTAACACTAAACTCAATGTGAATTTTTTGAATGCTCCAGCTACTTGGTAATAAACTTAAAATATTAATTTTTCCCAGGGTTGACGTAACTGTTTTCATTTTATCCTTTATTTTAATGATTAATCCTTCATATTCTCTACCTAAATCTGCATGTTTTTGTGGTACTAAACTGGTTTCTTCTGTAAAAATATTTAAATCAGAGGAATGATTTAATTTACTGGTAATCTACTTGGCTATTTTTTTAACTTTATTTTTTTAAATCTGTTCCATTGCACTGCTCAATAATATTTTAACCTTAATTGGAGAAATGCCAAGTGCTGAACAAGCTTTATTCACTGACTCGACTATAACACATTGAGGCTCAAATATATCTTGACATTCCAGTTTGGTTTCTGTATCATCTTGTGGTTTTTGTATTTTGTACTCAGTACTCTGCCTGGAATTAATGTTAAATTTGGATTGCTTGTTGGAAGTGTCAAAGAGATTTCTTAACCGGTTTAGTGTGACAGCTAAATGAGTCAGAGCAACTTTTCCCATTAATATGAAAATATTTAAATATTTGGTTTTATGAAAAGTACAGATACTTTTTTGTTTCAGTACATCCACTCCTTAAAAGATATCAATGTTATTTGCTGTTCAGTAAACTCTAAAATATCATACAATACTGAAGTTCTATTGTAGGTCAATTTGTGACATACTGTTTCAGTGTGAATGCCAATTGAACATTCAATAATCCATTTTTATAAAATGCAAGATTTCTTACAATAACAATACAGTTAGCATGAATTATAAAACTACCTACTGCACCTCACTTTGTCTTATCCCAGTTTGTCTACAGCTAAAATAAAAATTTCTCTAATTAATAAAATTATAAATAAAAGATATCACATAAAAGAGAAGTTCACTGCTAATAAAATCACTTTATAAACAATTCTACATTACCTAACCACAGTATTAACACTAGCAAAAATACAACAAATACATTAAAATGAAAACAGTAACTGAGCCTTCTAAAATGTTTACATTCAGGGTTATGCAAAGATTCATGTCCATGCATGTCTATTCACTTTCGTGTTTAACTTGAGTTATGTTACTTAAAGTCATACTTTAAGTAACAAACTATCCAGAATATAACCTATCTCATTATAGACATATCACAATATCTTGTATAGTAGGTCTACATTATTACCTGAAAAAATACAAGCTGTTAATTTTTTTGGATACATTGTTCATGGTTAGAAGGAACAGTGTTTTTAGTGGTTTTGATGGCTTCATTATTTGTCAACCTCTTTGAGTTAACAAAATAAATTTTATATGGTTTTAAAGTACATAAAAAGTACTTATTTCTGTAAACATTTCAGATTTTTGTCACCTGTCCACATGTGGATTTTGGGGCCTAAAAATGAGACATTTTCAAAATCTTACAAGTTGGCAGCCATTTTTTTTTAGTGATAGCCATCACTATTTATTTTGGGCCCAAAATTTGAAAAAAAAATTTGTAAACATAAATTCAGTAAAAATTACAAGATTTGGTTATGTAACAAAATGAATTTTGAGTACACTAAGATGAAGTTCTATTTTAATCTTTCCCAAAAGCCCTTTTTGACCTCTATGATGTAAATTAAGAATGCTACAGCTCGTGGAAAAAGTGATAAAAATGTCTGTTTTTATGTGTTGGCAAGTTAGAAAGTAGTTATTATTCAAGGAAAAAAATTGTTATAAACATAAAAAAATATTTTTTGGCCACTACAAGGTGGGTAGTTATCATATACCAAATATCATCAAAATCAAAAATAGTGATGCAATAAAAAGTTTTTGAATTAAAATGGAATACCCTGTTAATTATTGGGTTTTTTCTACCCCCATTGTATTACCACGATGCTTTGAAAAGGTAGTAATACTTATGTAAGGAGAATGGTCTATCACTGTGCTCAAATTTTTGAAAATGGAGATTTATTCTCAAATTGAAATAGCTGACTACAATCTTACTAAAGTGTGCTGCTTGTAATACATAGTGTGTTTTTTAATCTAAGGTTTTTAATCTGCATGAAAAGTGTAGTTAAAATGGAAACTTTTCTCCTAGAATTCATGATTTAGGAAGCACAAGAATGCTGGAGTTGGATGTACAGATTTCAGGTTTTGTAATATATTTAAGAAAATCCAGTGGGCAATGCAAAAAGAATTGTGTTATGTGAAGAAGTTGATATTTCCTAGAGAACTTCTTAATAAATTATATGGATGATAGTGCACCACCACGCTTTAATATCAATAACTACCAATAATTGGATGATTACTTCCCTTAAAGATTTAAAATAAGATGTCATATTGTTTTGTTTTGTATCCAAATAAAATACCACGAATTGTATAAAAATTAAATTTCTCTGACATGAAACCTCAATTCTTTCTATTTCCCTTCATTTGTAAATTTCTCATACAAAATAAAATAAATTCTGTTAATTTTTTTATTCCTTGGCCTTCTCTATAACCAAAAAATGTATGTTAACTTTTAATAATACATATATAAGCTCTCTTACTAATGTATTTGACATGATTAATTTAGTTAAAGGTAGTTACAGTGCACTATGTTTTGTTTTTAGCATTGAACTGTAATTTTTTTTTTTTAATTTAAATTCTGTTGTTACTCCTGAAAGGCTAGTCAAAATAAAAATAAATAAAATTAGGTAAATAAAAATACAAGTAAAAAAAACAGTAAAGTTATCAGGATATTTATAGAAAATCACCTATAAAATTATGTCAACGTAAATGTCCTGTCAATTCGTTGATAGCCTGTCATTGACAGTTGAAACCACCAAATTGACAAGATATTGACATAATTTTATAACATATGATGACCAGCTGTTATGTTTTAAACTAATATCACAATTTTTTATAATTACATGTGAAGTTTTATAACTTAGCATCTAAAATACATCAAATCAAGCATAATTGCATATAATGCTTAATTGGGAATTTGGTGGTTCAATTTCAGGAAAGTTTCATCTTCTTTCTGTCATTTTTATCATAGATAAGAATGTTTTTTAGTGATATTAACATCACTAAATTCAGCTTGTTACCATCTTGTCTTCAGATTTTGGATATTCATCATCAATATCACATAAATGTATTAAAGATATTGTGGCATATTAAGTTGTTTAATCCTGAGCAATATATAATATCACATTATCATTTTCTTCAGAAACTGTTTTATGTTAATAAAATCGGCATTTCGAAACGAGTGTTTTATTGTTATAACTGCAAACAGTTCCAGGGCTTTTGAAGAATGTATATCGTTTGATTCAGGTTAAATGTTATTTTATCATCTTCCCTTGCTTCTCAGACACTTGCAACATTTTTCTTCTGTAATAGCCTTTAAGACATTTGGTAACACTTTGGTTCATCATTTACCATATACTTGTAGTGTTGGCAGGTAAAAAGACAATTTTAATTTGTATGAATCCTTGGGTGCCTAGAAATGCTGCAGAATTACCCAACAATAAAAAGACTTTTGTTTTTTTTTAATTTTTTATATTCACTATCCCATTCTTGAATTTCTTCTTTAAAATTGGGGCTGTCATCCAAGTAGATTTATAGTTAGTATTTCACAGGTAATGACCTAATATTTAAGCTCCCCATATTTTCCTATTGCTAATAATTACTATTTCTCAGTTCCCATCATATTATCACTAAATAGAACAGCAATGTTATGCTTTAACAGTTTTCCACTTGTACTCCTTTTCACCTTTAAATTTTAATATCTGAAGCCAACCAATCATCAATTTTCACTTCAGATAAACTACTGCAACATACCTAAATTTCAGTAAAAATAGATTTAGTTTTGGAGATTTTTGAAAATTTTATACAAAGGCCTATAAATAAATATAAAAGAAAACCCACAATTTAAGTGAATTGCATTTTTGTAATTCTCGTAGCTCAAAATATAAAGAAAATCCGTTTTCACCCCCCCCCCCCCTTAAACAACATGCGACCAAAAGCAATACCATAGTTTTCTTAGAAAAGTCTGCAAAAAGTTTATGTTTCATCAGCATAAAAATGTCTACTTCCTTATATCTCACACATATTTTTCTAGGTAATGCACAGGTGACATTAACATCAACATCATTTGTTTTACCATTAATTTTGCCGAGTGTGAGGTTGTGATGTTCAAATCTGTGCAGCAGTCTGAATCTTTAAAAGTTTCTATATGATTTTGTAGTGTAAAATTTTATTTTTGTTTTTAGAAGCGAGCTATTAACCAGAAAGTGTGAATTTAATTACTTCTGAAACTACTGAAAAACCGCCTCATTTAGATGATCGTAAACTGGTATTAATTTTCTTTTTTAATTATAGTTTCCATTGTGTTGTGGCGCACTTTCAGTAATTTGTTCTACTGCACCACACTGTTTCTACCATGGAAGAAAACAAATTAAAAATCATCATACATCAACTTGTTTATTTTCCTTTTTGAATGCATAAATAATTAACAAATTTTCTATAGTAGAAAAATTTCACATTATTAGTCATAATCTCAATAAGATAATGTAAAGTATATGTGCTGTAAATGCTGAATTTACTGTTCTATTTTTACAATGCAAAAATACAGTAAAAACAGTATCTGAATCGTAGTACAATAGTAATGATAACGATAAAAGTAACAGTGAAAGTCAGATTGTACTCTGGTGTACTGCCCACTACTGTATATCACAGAGACTTAGTTCACTTGTCACAATACAATGATGAAAAATTACTTCACTGGTGAGAATTTTCAGTTGTAGATTATCTGTGAAGTTATTAAACATGTTAAAAAATTCCATTTAACTAATAGCACGTAAAGGTTTGGAGGTTGGTGGTTCAGTTTCTGAACATTTCTTCTTTTATACCTCCTTTTAATCATAGGCAAGAAGGCTTTCAATGACAATGTCATTAAATTAAGTAATTCAACATTTATGGCATGTGTGAAGAAATGGGAGGTGTAATGTGCTTCTGAGTTTCAACTTCCCCTTGTTTTGTAGCAAGTAAAGGAACTCATTTATAAAATTAATAGAAAGGAATAAACCAGCAGTTACGATCTAATTTTTTTATTCAGAGTTCAAATGCTTTTGTCATTAACACTTGAGAAACACCACTCCATTGATTCAAAAGTAGTTGTGGATATATATTTTTTGTCCATTACAGGAAAATTTGGCTTTTTCATTTGTTCAAAAGAGCCTAAAATACATTGATTGATATAGTTATGAAGCGACTAGCTAGTTCTTTCATTATAAGGAAATCTTTTGTTAAGAAAAGTATCTTGTATAGAGAAAATTTTGCTGCATTCGCATTTACTTATGTTTTTGCATTTTTTCATAGTACAAACTCAATAATGTAGTTATGATTTTTGAAAATGTACGGTCATAATTCAAAGTTTATAAAAAGTGAGAGTATAAATTTAAGTTAAACTTAAACTTGTGTTGCAAGTATAAGAAGTTTAAGTTAAACTTCTAAATCCAGTGGTAACCAGGATAATATCAATAATCTTTGGAGTCAATGTAATTTTAACAAGTGCTTACTGTGATCCAGGAGTTTATTAATGTCACAGTTGTGTTGTGTAATTTCAAGGTGAACATTATCCAAATATGTAGTAGTCTTAAACTGGTTCTGTGTATAACTTAGTTAAATTAAATTTATTCTTAGTGGATTTTAATGTTTCTTATGATTTTATTGCAGACTTTAATACGAGCTCATCTAATATTTCATATAGTAATTGGATTTCTAATTGGGTTATTATACCATGGTATTGGAAGTGATGCTGCATTTGTATTTGATAACTTCAGTTTTATTTTCTTTTGTCTTATGTTTCTTATGTTTACTTCATTTTCTGCTATGATTATGGCTTGTAAGTATATGTATTATTATATTTTACTTTGTTTTACAATTTTTTATTATTATTAATTAGGAAAATACATAAAAAAAAGTTAATGCGAATATGAAAAAATTCTGATGTATGATTTCTTTTCTAAACATTTTCAAAAGTACTTAACTTACCTTTATAGTAAAAATTTAAGAAAATATATTAAAAGTATTTTAAGTGAAAATCTAAGAAAAACATTGATTTTATCAAAAACAGCCAAGACACAATTAAAACAATTTTAATTTATTAAAATTGTTTTATAAATCAATTTATTGTTCTATTTATCATGGAACTTCTCTTATGGCATTGTCTCAAAACTGACTGAATAGTCAGTTCTGATTGAGCTGTAGTTTTATCTGAACAAGATTCTATGCTTGACTAAAATTGGCGAGAAATAAAACTGTCCTTTAATCTTTAAAAATAAATAATGATTATACAAGTATCTTGTTTTTAATTAATGTAAACATTTTTTCATTTTAATTTAAGAAATGCTTTCTTTTTAACAAGCAGTTAAAAAAAATTAATCTATTTTTGTGTAATATTACCATTGTGATAATGAATTAGTTAATTCACCACAGAAGCTTACAAAGAAGCTTTTATGTGGGAATATGATGGAAATTTATAACATATGAAAAATGCCATGTCTGACTGGGATTTGAATTCGAGACCTTCAGATGAAGTGTCTACAGAGGTGCTACCACTCCACCACAGAGATTGGCAGATGTAATATATTAAATATTTATTGTTCTATGTAAGTTACACATGTTTTTCTTTGTTTCAGTTCCTTCTGAGCTTACGATTGTTATAAGGGAATATTTTAATTGTTGGTATTCCCTAAAGTCATATTACTTTTCAGTTGTCATGGCAGATATTATCTTTCAGGTAATCTTTTTTGTTAAATGTAGTTTTTTTCCAATGCGATTACACTAATTCATATTTCTTACTTTATAATGATTAATAATTCATATTTCCATTGTCATTATTTATCTTTTTTTTAATGGCTTCTTTTTTTTCTTTCTGGTATTATCTTACTAGTGATACTAGTAACTGAAAGGAATATTTTATGTCTTGTGGTGGCAGCACTGATTGTGTTGTCTTCATGCTCCCCCAGCAGCAATATTGTACAACATTCATTACATGTGTAGTGTCATTGTCAATATGGCAAGTCCTCTAGAGGTTTCATCCAGCATAGATGTGTGCTCAGTAGTCTGATTTTTGTGGGGGAAAAATTGCAGTTGTGAAATTCATCGTCAAATTGTTAAGGTATACAATAAGAATGTAATGTCATGCCCCATGATCACAAAATGGCGCCAAATGTTCAGTAACGAAAGAAGAAATGTGAGTGATGAACTGCATTCTGGGCGTCCTTCAACTGCAAACAGATGGGTAACGCAGAACGCGTGAATGAAATTATCTCTAGTAATCAGCGCAAAATTAGAGAGATTGCAAGTGAACTTAGCATCAGTTATGGTAATGTGTTTGTTGCTATTATTGACGATCAGCTTGGTTACTGTAAGATGTATACATGATGGGTGCCACATCTGTTGACAAGACAGCCACAAACATCAACGTTTTGCATCTGCTCTTTCTTTTCTTCAGTGTTATAACAGGACTGGTCCACAGTTTTGTAACAAATAACCACAGGGGATTAGAGCTGGGTGCTTCATTACACTCCTGAGACTAAACGAGCATAACATGAATAGTGATATAAAACTTCGCCACAGCTAAAAAAAGTGAAAACATCTCCACATCTTCGAAAGGTTATGCTGACAGTCTTTTTGATTTTGAGGGAGTTGTTTAGAGTGAATTTATGTCCCAAAGAATAACAACCAATGCCTAATCTTATACTGTAACTTTAAAAAAATTGCGTAAAGCCATCTTTAATGGCTACAGACCTGGAAGATTGAGTGATGGTGTCATTTTTCTTCATGACATGAAGTAACTCCTCATTCAGCTCATGTGATAAAGGAGTTACTGCAAAAATTCAAGTGGGAAGTGTGGTGTCATTCGCCTTACAGCCCTGACTTAGCACCCTGTGACTACTATCTGTTTGGTCCTCTCAAGCAAGACCTGGCAGGGGACCGTTTCGCTAATGATGATGAAATGAAGGAAGCAGTCCAATGGTTGAAGGAAATTGGACGAAATTTTTATATGAGATTGGAATTAAAAAAGTTGTCACAAGTTGTCAATAGTATTTAGAAAAACTTGGTAATTTTGTCAAAAAATAGGTAAAAATACGTAGCTTTTGTTCAATAAAAAAAAATTGTGTTATAAATATGTGTTTGTTTCATAGAGGGGGTGTAACTTACTCTCTGATCGTCCTTTGTAAAATGTCACCAGCTACAACCACATTAAATAAATAAATTTGCTGGTGTATTACAGCATTACAGGTTACCAGCATATGGTAAACCAAATATCAGTAACCCATTAATGAGGAATCTTCCAGTAATGAGATGATGAGTTGTATAAAATCATTAGTGAAAAAATGCTGAACTCTTCTTAGAATTAATCCTGAGGTTGTAAAAGTTTCCATATGTCTGCTGTCAGTGAAGTCACGTTATTTGTTAACATAAGATATATCTAAAATCAAGTTGTTGAGTATAGTTAAGAGAAAAAACAAGAAGTTTTTTTATCAAAAATACAGATCTGCACTTCAGATAGAATCAGAAATGCAGAAATAAGGCAAGAATTGGGCTAGGAAAGCCATAGTGAAAAAAGAGATTAAGTCAGTATAAGATGGTATGGACATCTAGAAAAGACGGATAGTGACAGAAGATTAATAAAAAAATGAGATTAATTAACCCTTTGCATAAGTTTTTGATAAGTTAAAATAAGGTTATTTCTTTTCTGCAAATTTCATTAAAACCGATTGATTTTAATGAAAAAAAATTGATTTGCTCAGCTCTTTTATTTGTGCAATACTTTGGAAAAAGTAAGGGTTGTCTACTAACTTTGTTATCAGCAAATAAGTCCTTGAATTGCAGCATTCATCAATATTTAAAATATTGTACTTTGTAACTAAAGAATTGTACTTGAAATAGTGTGATATTATTATCTGATTTTACTATGAAAATACTGATCATTCTGATATAATATTTGAAATTACATTGCAATTGAGTAGTGCTTATGGCCTTAATTTTACATGTATATAAATTCCATAAAAGTTAAAGTGGTGAAATCACTGATTTATTTATTTTATTGGTGTTATTTACAGATAATTTGCACAACTACTTATTGTTCATTGGTTTACATGATTACATCACAACCTAGAGATATGCAAAGATTTATTTTATTTACTTTAATGTATATTTTAGCGTCATTAGTTTCACAAGGGATTGGTCTCTTTGTTGGTGCTTCAATGAGAATAGAGGTGAGTCTTTTCTTAATTTAAATTTATAATTCTTTATTATTTACTAAAACAAATTAATCGTTATCTAATATTTGTTATTCTGTTAGTATTGGTTCACACAATAGATAATTTCTAATAATTATTTTAAACTATCATGTAAAATGTACATGCAAAAACAACACAAACCATTAATAATAATAGTAATAGTGACAATGGTGTAATAATAATAGTAAACGATAATAATAAAACAAATAATAAAAAAGTATAGTAATCACAACCACAATAATAATTAGAATAATGACAATAATGGCAACAGTAAACAATAATAATATTAAATATCAATAACAAATAATCATGGTCATCTCAGCCATGATAATAATAATAAACAGAGATTACATACAAAACAGAATTTAAACTAATCGTCAGGAATTATTCATAGGTATATAAGAGAATGGAAAAGCAGTATTCAGACGCATTGACAAAACACATTAGCATGATTGCTAGTCTTAACACTTTTAACCATTAGTCTTGTATTAACAGCAGTAGTACAATACATAAGACAAGCATAAAGTTCTTTCACTGTAAATTCACTGTGTAAAGTTCTTTGCTGTTCACAAATAAAACGACCCTAACAGTTTATGAATGAAATTTAGTACATTATCTCTTTCAATTATAGTCTTACAATAACTTAAAGAACCATTTCTTGTTTTCATATACTGGAATTACTTCTAATGTCACCATAATTGTTTCAAACCAAAAATTGAAATTTGCTCCTTTACTGACCTCCTCACGGAGTACTCTTGCTGACTGACATCTCGGAGAACTCACCTCATGTAGATCACATCATAACGTTTCGCTTAGACTGATTTGCAGAATTGATCTGTAACTGGGCTTCCCCAGAGTATTTATACCCCTATCCTCTTTATCTGCCGGACTGGACCCAACTCGAAGTGTGAGATGATCAACCGAGCCATTTTATTCCCATACGTTCCTAACCTGAGTCCGATAACTCTTCTCATGGAAGAACATCTGTTTATTGTGTGTCAGTGGGCAGTATTACAAAAGACTATTGTTAAACGGACCTGTTTGCTTTACTAAAAAGACTTCATTTAGCCCCTTTCTGGATTCCTCCCATTATTACATTTGCTACTACTTTCTTCTTAATTGGCAGGAGTCTGTTACTCAGGTCCATTATACTGGTCTTGTTACAATATATTAAAATAATTACATTAGATTATCTTTGCAGATGAGAAAGCTATTTGTTTCTGATAATAAAAAAGTTATCCAGGAAGTAATCAGCTACATTGTTGGTTGTATCTTGTCATCTTATGTAAGTCATTAGGTAGATGTAATTATAGTAAATAATTTTATATCAAATTGTATTCATATTCGGTATAAAATTAGTGCTATGACTTAATTTTGAGATGATCCTGTGTTATGTTGTACTTTTAGACTTCTTTAGAATTCCATAAAGTATAAGGAAAGAATTTGGAAGCTTTTGAAGTAATCAGACAAAATTTAAGTTATTGTTTAGCTAAATAAATCATCAGTTTTTTGTTTGTTTTTAAAGGTATAGATTTTTTCCTAATGTTGTTTTTAATTTTCCAGCATGGCATGGTATTTGGAGCGCTGTTTATTGCACCATGGGTAATTTTTTCTGGGTTCTTTTTGCATTTAAGTGATGCAGCACCATGGTTTCATTGGATATTTCATATAAGTTTTTTGAAACATGGTTTAGAAGGTGTTATGGAAGCTCTCTATGGTTATAATCGTCCACGACTTTCATGTTCTATAGATTACTGCCATTTTATTTCACCAAAAAAATTATTAAAAGAATTTGATATGTTACATAATGATTATTGGACAAATTTTTATATATTATTCAGTTATATTGTTGTTATATATATAATTACTTATTTTATGCTCAAATATCAAGTATACCATAAAATGTAACAATTTCTATAGTGTTTCCATAAGGTGACACATAATGTACAATACCATACCAGTGGTAGAGTTAGTAAGTTTTTTCTCTTATTTATATGCATAATTTTTCTTGCCTCCTTCTTTGCCTCCTCTATGAATCATGAGACCTTGCCGTTGGTGAGGGGGCTTGAGTGCTCAGGGATACAGAGTAGCTGGACCGAAGGTGCAACCATATCGGAGAGGTATCTGTTGAGAGCCAGACTAAGGAATGATTCCTGAAAGAGGGCAGCAGCTCTTTCAGTAGTTGTTAGGGGCGTGAGTCAGGACGACTTAAACGGCCGTATCAACATCACTCAGTCCTCTGAGTACTGCGCAGCTGAAAGCAATGGAAAACTACAGCTGCTTTTTTTTTTCCAAGAAAATGTGGCTCTGCATTTTCACATAACAATAATGGAGGCGCCTTCCTTGGTAAAATATTCCGGAGGTAAAATAGTCCCCCGTTCGGATCTCCGGGTGGGGACTACTAAGGAAGGGGTCACCAGAAAATTAAAAAATAACATTCTACGAGTCGGAGCGTGGAATGTTAGAAGCTTAAAAAAGGTTGGTAGGCTAGAAAATTTAAAAAGGGAAATGGATAGGGTGAATGTGGATATAGTAGGAATTAGTGAGGTTCGGTGGGAAGAGGAAGGCGACTTTTGGTCAGGTGATTTTAGAGTAATTAACTCAGCGTCAAATAATGGGCAGGCAGGAGTAGGTTTCGTGATGAACAAGAAGATAGGGAGGAGAGTGGAGTATTTCAAAACGCATAGCGATAGAATCATTGTAATAAGGATAAAATCAAAACCTAAACCGACAACGATTGTTAACGTTTATATGCCTACAAGCGCCCATGATGATGATGAGGTAGAGTGTGTATACGAAGAGATTGATGAAGCAATTAAACACGTAAAAGGAGATGAAAATTTAATAATAGTTGGAGATTGGAATGCAAGCATTGGAAAAGGCAAGGAAGGAAATATAGTGGGTGAATACGGGCTGGGCAAAAGGAATGAAAGAGGGGACCGACTTATAGAGTTTTGCACGAAGTATAATTTAGTAATTGCCAACACCCAATTTAAAAATCATAATAGAAGAATATACACTTGGAAAAAGCCAGACGATACTGCAAGGTATCAGATAGATTATATCATGGTTAAGCAAAGATTTAGAAATCAACTCGTGGACTGCAAAACTTACCCTGGAGCAGACATTGATAGCGACCATAATTTGGTGATAATGAAATGTAGATTGGGGTTTAAAAACCTGAAGAAAAGGTGTCAGATGAATCGGTGGAATTTAGAGAAGCTTGAGGAAGAGGAGGTAAAGAAGATTTTTGAGGAGGACATCGCAAGAGGTCTGAGTAAAAAAGATAAGGTAGAAAATGTAGAAGAAGAATGGGAGAATGTTAAAAAGGAAATTCTTAAATCAGCAGAAGCAAACTTAGGCGGAATAAAGAGAACCGGTAGAAAACCTTGGGTTTCAGACGATATATTGCAGCTGATGGATGAACGTAGAAAATATAAGAATGCTAGTGATGAAGAAAGTAAAAGGAACTATCGGCAATTAAGAAATGCTATAAACAGGAAGTGCAAACTGGTGAAAGAAGAGTGGATTAAAGAAAAGTGTTCAGAAGTGGAAAGAGAAATGAACATTGGTAAAATAGACGGAGCATACAGGAAAGTTAAGGAAAACTTTGGGGTACATAAATTAAAATCTAATAATGTGTTAAACAAAGATGGTACACCAATATATAATACAAAAGGTAAAGTCGATAGATGGGTGGAATATATTGAAGAGTTATACGGAGGAAATGAATTAGAAAATGGTGTTATAGAGGAAGAAGAGGAAGTTGAGGAGGATGAAATGGGAGAAACAATACTGAGATCTGAATTTAAGAGAGCATTAAAAGATTTAAATGGCAGAAAGGCTCCTGGAATAGACGGAATACCTGTAGAATTACTGCGCAGTGCAGGTGAGGAAGCGATTGATAGATTATACAAACTGGTGTGTAATATTTATGAAAATGGGGAATTTCCATCAGACTTCAAAAAAAGTGTTATAGTTATGATACCAAAGAAAGCAGGGGCAGATAAATGTGAAGAATACAGAACAATTAGTTTAACTAGTCATGCATCAAAAATCTTAACTAGAATTTTATACAGAAGAATTGAGAGGAGAGTGGAAGAAGTGTTAGGAGAAGACCAATTTGGTTTCAGGAAAAGTATAGGGACAAGGGAAGCAATTTTAGGCCTCAGATTAATAGTAGAAGGAAGATTAAAGAAAAACAAACCGACATACTTGGCGTTTATAGACCTAGAAAAGGCTTTCGATAACGTAGACTGGAATAAAATGTTCAGCATTTTAAAAAAATTAGGGTTCAAATACAGAGATAGAAGAACAATTGCTAACATGTACAGGAACCAAACAGCAACAATAACAATTGAAGAACATAAGAAAGAAGCCCTAATAAGAAAGGGAGTCCGACAAGGATGTTCCCTATCTCCGTTACTTTTTAATCTTTACATGGAACTAGCAGTTAATGATGTTAAAGAACAATTTAGATTCGGAGTAACAGTACAAGGTGAAAAGATAAAGATGCTACGATTTGCTGATGATATAGTAATTCTAGCCGAGAGTAAAAAGGATTTAGAAGAAACAATGAACGGCATAGATGAAGTCCTACGCAAAAACTATCGCATGAAAATAAACAAGAACAAAACAAAAGTAATGAAATGTAGTAGAAATAACAAAGATGGACCACTGAATGTGAAAATAGGAGGAGAAAAGATTATGGAGGTAGAAGAATTTTGTTATTTGGGAAGTAAAATTACTAAAGATGGACGAAGCAGGAGCGATATAAAATGCCGAATAGCACAAGCTAAACGAGCCTTCAGTAAGAAATATAATTTGTTTACATCAAAAATGAATTTAAATGTCAGGAAAAGATTTTTGAAAGTGTATGTTTGGAGTGTCGCTTTATATGGAAGTGAAACTTGGACGATCGGAGTATCTGAGAAGAAAAGATTAGAAGCTTTTGAAATGTGGTGCTATAGGAGAATGTTAAAAATCAGATGGGTGGATAAAGTGACAAATGAAGAGGTATTGCGGCAAATAGATGAAGAAAGTAGCATTTGGAAAAATATAGTTAAAAGAAGAAACAGACTTATAGGCCACATACTAAGGCATCCTGGAATAGTCTCTTTAATATTGGAAGGACAGGTAGAAGGGAAAAATTGTGTAGGCAGGCCACGTTTGGAGTATGTAAAACAAATTGTTGGGGATGTAGGATGTAGAGGGTATACTGAAATGAAACGACTAGCACTAGATAGGGAATCTTGGAGAGCTGCATCAAACCAGTCAAATGACTGAAGACAAAAAAAAAAAAAAAAAAAATTTTTCTTGCCTTGCTATTGCTGCGCAAAAGTAATAATTCTCCTAAAAATTTTGTATTTTTTTATTTGTTTGTTATAAAGCTAATTAGTTGAAAAGTAGTGTAAATAAATTGAAATTTCATTAATAATTAACATAGTCTTGCCCTTTAGTGATTGTTATATGTATGTATATTAATGTTATTGATTAAAGATTTATAATATTTTGAAATAAGATAATTTTATATATGTATTTATACATATTAAACGGTTTTAATATTTTTATTATGTTGTATGTAAGCATTGTGGTATGTATAAAAGTATATTGTTTTATATGAAATTTTCCATCTTAATACGGAAGTTCCTCCATATGTAACACTATTATCAGTCTCCATTTAAAATCATGCATAAAATACTCTATTAACACCTCATCAAATATATTTTTTACTTTGCTTAACCTCATAAACTATAAATATTGAGAAATGAGTATGTGAATCACTTTTCTCCATTATTATTTATTATAATAAATTTATTTTTTTACTTTACAATTTTTTACTTTAGTTTTATAAATATATTTTTCTGAAATATTGTTCGTGTTACTGTAAAAGACAGGAGTCAAATGGTTCTACATCTTTTTTTATATTTTACTCTATCTTTCTCCCATTCTTAATTTTGTGTATTTGTAATATCATTGAACATGTTCATCTCCTTCCTCTTCTTTTCCCTTGTTGCTTTCCTTCCTTTATCTTTGTTTGTGCACAGTACAAATACAACTCCAACTCCTCTATACATCTTCCTCATTACAACACGATACGACAATTCATGTCAATTTCACTTTTCCATATTACTTATTACTTTCAACAAACTCCCGAACTTCTTCTTTCCTTGATGATCTCTTTTAACTGCTCTTTCCCTTATTTATTCACTAAATTTTATTTTTCTTTAGCCATATTTGTATCTTCTTTATAACAGGATTATTGCAACTTTTATGAGTTTTATTTTTTAAATAAAAGTACAAATTATTTAAATAAAAAATAAATAAAAGAATAGTAGTTATTAAATTGATATGTTGGTGAAAAACTGGACTAAAAATTATAAAACAAAAACATACCAGTTAGGACATTTTTGAAGACAGTTTGTGTAAATTTATAAAAAAATATATATATTTATGCTTAGGTCTTTGTTGAGAGCGTTTACTTAATTTTATATAAAAACTGATAATTGTGTGAGAGTAAAATCACTTAAAATTAATTGTACTATTAAAAATCATTTTTGAACTTGTTTCAATTAACCTTTTATTAGCAATACATTATGTTACATTCTTTATAAGTGGCATTGCATTTTTATATTTTTGCAAATAATTTTGTATATTTAAATTTGACTAGTCAGATATGACCAAATCAGCTTAATTCACTTTATTAAAAAAAAATCAAATGTATGTATATATTTCATAGTATTTTCCTTTATTATATACTATATTTAATTGAGTATTCCCACCCTAATTAATTTTTAGCTGAAAACATATAAATTTATATACTGACAAATATTAAAAAAGAGAATGATAATGAAAAAAATAAAATTCATTTTTCAAAACTAGTATTTAGAGGAAAATAATAAGGGTGATTATATTAATTTTCTGTTAATTTTTTGTTTTTTATAAATGTAAATTATAAAAAAATATATTGAGTCTAAATGAAAACCACAAAAATCCAAATAAATTAAAGGTAGAAACACTTTTGAACTTGTGCACTTAAGAATTTCCTTATTTAAAGTTTTACAAGTAATGTGTGTGAGATTTTTGTAGTATTCATATTAATATTTTTTTCTTAATTATCGTTAATAATTAAATTGTTACATTTATAATAATCATGCCAGCATGTTTATTATTCATATTATCTTTTATTTATAATTGTAAGAACGTTCTAAATTCTCTTATTTCTCTGCCATTATGTTGATTTCTATTAATATGTAAATTATATTTGTAATATATACTGTAATAAAGGAGAAAAATGTTATACTACTTTGATTTGCATGTAATATTTTGAATTTTTCCTGTATATTTTGTGATTGTGACACTATCATGTTATTGAAATCGGAAATAAAATTTTGTCGCATTTAAAAAAGTCAGCAATGCCTGATCTGTTGAAAATATTTTGTAAGTATTCCCTCATTCATTTCATTCATTGTACGAGATTATGAATATGTTTTTCTAAATTCAAACAAATTTTTACGTTTTATATTTTATTAAAATATTTTCTGATGAGTATAAATAACAAATTTTTTTTATAATTAGTATATTATTCATATTATTTTTATAATTGTAAGATCAGTTTCAATTTGACAAAACTACATGCAGTAATGTAATTCACATTTAATTCATGAGAATATTCTAAAATAATTTATGGATACAAGTTTTTTTACGACATTATTAAAGTATTCTGAATTGATTAGTAAATAAAAATGCTAAATAACAAGTGTGATATTTTACAGGTGTAAAATATCCACACAAGAATAGTGTAATATTATTTGATAGATATTACCGCAGTATTTCTAACTTTAGATATTCAGTTCAATATCTTGGACTGAATGATTAAAACAGTAGAAAAAATCATTAATACTACAGGCAAGGAACATATTTATAAGTTTTATTAAAAATAATGTTGCACTTCTTTGCGGAGAGTCTCAAATAATAATTTTGAAATTTATGTAATACTAAATGTTTTTACCTTTAATTTCTGTAATTCGATGGTTTTGACATAGTTTTGAATTACTATAAATATCAATATAATAAAGAAAAGAATGTATCCATATTACAGTAAGAAAACATCTTTGTATTGTTCTTGTTTTTAGTGTAAATATACATTGTTAATTACTTATATGTAATCTGCCAAAAAGAAGAGAAATCTTTCTTAAAATATTATGCTAAGGATACGTATATTATTAACGATGTTGTAAACATTATTGGGCTAGATCAGTGTAAAATATCTTTTGTAATGTAAAACTGATTTTTTATTAACTGCAGTCATCTAATTAGTAGATAAATACTTGTTAATATTTTACTGTATTTTATCATATACTTTTAACAAAGTTAAATTTTTTGAATGATTTACTTTTTGTTGTAATTAGGATTAAAATATTATTTTATTGTAGATATTATAAAACAATCTTTGGTTTTTGGACAGATTAATATTTATTACATCACCATGCATTAGAGTAGTTTGTGAAGGTATTTTTGCCTGTTTATAACAATATTATGGTATTTTTACTTTTTTTTTATGATAGTAGTTAGTCAAAAAGCTAAGTATTTAAAGTTTTTAATGCTTTGTAGTATTGTGATTGGACCTTAAATTTATATAACTTTTTCTGTGAAAGTATTGCTTGCAGCTACTATTATCACCATCCACCATTAGCTGCTGTATTTTGGGTATTAGATAGTAAAGCCGTCTTTTTTTGGTGTTTGAAGAAAAACTAGAACAATTATATAGAAAATTACATACAGTTTTTATTTATTTATTTTTTTAATAATAGTTTATTTTTATCTGTTAATCTAGTCATAAAACACATATGACTGACATCATAGTTGTTCCAGTTTTTCTGACCT
This sequence comes from Lycorma delicatula, assembly GCF_047948215.1. Lineage (NCBI taxonomy): Eukaryota > Metazoa > Arthropoda > Insecta > Hemiptera > Fulgoridae > Lycorma > Lycorma delicatula. The sequence goes on along the minus strand of NC_134460.1, from coordinate 76,882,297 downwards.
CACGGTTAGCTCTTTTTGTGTTTTTTTTTTTTTTAATTGTATTTCTCTTTAGGCCAAAAGCCCAGTTACAGTTAAACAGTTTGTCATGTCCATTTCTTAGACAGCACTGTTAAATTAATTTAATAACCAAAGTCCATTGCCTTTGATTATTAAATTTAATTTAATAGGGCAGATGGAAATTTAAAATGCTATTAATAATTTTTAACTTTGAATTGAACGGTTCTGTTTCAATGAACAATTGAGCGGTAATGTTGTTAGCCATTAAATTACTAATATGTTTTACTAAAACATATAAATCAAGTTGTTTATGTAAATAAATAACCAAACAATTAATAAACATATAAATCGAGTTGTTTTTTATCTTGTGTGTGTTTTAATTCATTCCACATTGCCAAATAACTGTTTTGTGATGCTGGAAAAAATTTATATTACATTTATTTGTTTTCCCAAGTTATGGTATGTTTGTCTTAGTTATGGTATGTTTTAAAATCTTTTAAAGTATATATTCTTTTATGTTTTACAGTTATAGTTTTGAAAATTCTGGGGTTTTGTTTTTTGCGAGTAAAGAAAATTTTTATATTTTATTTATTATTATTTGGATTTGTGTTTGTGGAGATTATCTATGAACACAATAATTATTACCAAACTGATTGATCATATTTTGGCAAGTGTGATCAATTACTCTTGATCACACTTAGTTTTTGATCATAACAAAAACTATTATTGAAATTAGTACTGTTATTTAATGCATCCCTTAGGACAATCTTTAAGTTATTAATGGTCTGCTTCTTGTTTAGTTTGTATTTGTTTAGTTATGATATGGGATTAGATTTTGTTGTTCTTTTTAAAATAGAAGTTTGTTATGTTTTAATTAATATTTTGATTATCCAAAGATTATTGTTAATTTGTATAATAGTAATATTTTTCATTTATTTCATGTTGCTGTACTCTAGTGAGTATATTATATTAATAATATAATATAATATAATATATTATATTAATTATATCAATTATATTAATAATTGAATGAGAGAGATATTTTAGTTAATAAACATATTAAATATCAAAATAATTTTGTGAAATTGAATTGAAAAATAATATTATTTATGTAATGTACTAAAAATTAATTTTTTTTGTAAATCTATTTTATGAAAATATTAATATTTTTGTGATATGACTGTTTTTAGTGTAAGATGTGGTATGATACAACATTATTGAGTAATTAATAACAGTGATGCCCAAATTTTTATATATATTTTTGTATATATATATATATATATATATATATATATATATATATATATATATATATATATATTATAGATGGAGGGTTTGAAAAGGATTCAATTAGCCATTATCTCCACTAACTTTCCTTTGGAGGGTGGCCCTTTTTTTTTAATTTAATTTTTCTGATTGAAATTTATTTTTTGTAAGTTTGGTTTTCTTTTAAAATTGTTATTTTTATATATTAAAGATAAATATTTTATTATAATAATAATATATTTCAAGTATTTTATAACCTATATTATAAAAACATTACACTTTTGATTGTGGCAAGTAATTTTAAATTTTTAGTGGATGAGGTGGAAATGTGTGAACATTTCATTAAAAAATGTAAACATTTTCCCTGATTATTAAAAAAGTAAGTATCATCCAAATGAAAAGGTTTTGACAGGAAAAGTAATAATTTTTAAAAATTCACCATTTGGTTGGTTGGTGTTTTTGGTGTATTTATTTAAATTTTTTTTTTAGTAGTGTCTCAATCAGAATTTAATCTAACCTTAAATTTTTTCATCCAAAAAATTGATCGATAAAGCATTGGTTTCCAAGTGGCCTTCCTTTTAAACTTTAATTAATTTGTCGCATTAGGTTTGATGATGAACTATTATATAGATAATAGAACATCTTATACTTTTATCATTGTTTAAGAAAATAATACTAATACTAAAACAATGATAAAAGTATAAGATGATGTTTGTCAACAGTGAACTACTTTGACAAAGCAAGTCTCTATTGAGGATTTGTACAAAGATGAATATCAGTTAAAGGAATTTTATTTCTCCTATAATCTTACAGCTAACTAAACTGTAATAATACATTTGACAACAATCCCATGAATACAGATAGGATGGGAAACAAAAGTGTTATAAGACAATATTTTTTGAGATTGGCAACAATTACTTGGAACTGTTGTAAATAGTTACAGGACAAATTGAACAACAAATTTAATAACAACAAAGCTAGTCAATGCCAGAAGCTGCACAAATGCACAGTAGAAAATATTTTAACATGAATAGAAATTGTTCTGTTTATTTTTAAAATAATGTTGTACAGAAATATTAATTTAAAATCGTCTTCAAAATTAAAAAATGCATACTTAAATGAAACTAGATATTTATAACTCAAATGGGATGTTAAATGAATTGCAATTTAATTTTCTTACAAGATAAATTTATTTCTGTTTTCTGATAACTATTTTTTTTTTTTGTAAGCAAATTTTATTTTTTAAAACAATTCTACATTTTTTAATTTAATTTTATTAACATACTGGTGAAATTTCTTCACTATGTAGATGCATGGATGGCCCAAGATAAACTGAACCCAAAGCAAGTGAAGAACACATGATCTGTGTGTTATAATATCACATAAGGTGATATTATACAAGTGAAAATGAAAAACAAAAACCTACTTATATAGGTTCCTCTTGTCTCGATAGGTACTGCAGGAAATGTTGATAGCCATGGTCCAGGCTCAGTTTGACCTGATGAATCGCATTCAATGTGACTTGCTATAACTATCTCGTTGGATGTTGGTGATGGTGTTCCATATATTCTGTTGCAGAAAGTCAAGAGTTTGTGGATTATTCTTGTAAATCTTGCCCTTCAGCTTGCTACATCAATAAAAATTACCTCTGGATAGATCAGACAACCGTGGTGGAGGCTATAGATCCTTCAAGACAGTCCTGTTAGGTGTGAAAACTGAGTGCACTGCTTTCAAGGACTGCCATGCTGTCTTGCTTGTAATTTGCGAAACATCATTTGTCTGGCATCAGTTGCTCTCTTTACATCATGAAGCGGTAGCTCAGATATTTTTCATGGGTTTTTGACAGACCAATATTACAAATTACCGCCTCATCTGTCATGAAGTAGCAGTTTGGGTGAGTAAATCACTTTCAATTTTCTACAGTATCCATGTGCAATACCATATACCACGTTTATCATGGTCTGTAAGCTTTAACTCTTGTAAAGCGATGATCTTGTACAACTTCAGGTTTAGGTCCTTTAGGAGGTACTGGCATGTTGTTCATTGGCGAATATCGTCCTTCTACACCTCAGCCCTCTTTATTGATGGTATTGATGCTTCTTATCAAGCACAGATCCAGTTTGCTCAAACTTCTTTATGAGCTTATGTATGGATAACTTGGGAAGTGGATCACTACTAAATTCTGCAATTAATTTTTCTTGCACTCCTTTGATTATAATATTGCATGATGATGAATATTCTGGCATCCTTTGCCAGCAGCATATTCAATGCGAGTTACAGCTTGCTTTTTGACATTCAAAATGTTATTGCTTGTTGCTACATTGAATATACTAATGCTTTTTGGTTTCTCCTCTCTTGTGTCCGGTTTGGTTTATCTTTGGCCAAACAGTACTAGTTCAGAAAGCCATCTTTTGCCTTTAATTCAGAAAACTCTAACTTTGAATGTCTACTACACTTAAAAATTATACATCTCAAAAAATTTGTAATATTTCAAATGCTACATCGTAATCATAAAAAGTGAATATGCTGATCATAATCTTCAAACTTTCTTTTTCTAATTTTAAATCAATCTAGCTTGTTATCAATCATATGTAACAAATACTAGTTTTAAAAGTAATCAAATACCTGAGTTTCCATATTTTAAAACTCTACTAACCAATGTTCTATTTATTAACTTTTGTTTTTAAAAATCAAAATATTGTTTAACAATGTGTAAATAATATGTTTGTGGCTGAAAAGATTTTTTGAGAGAATAAAAAAAATTATTGTATATAAATTTGGTTCACTTTTCCCTAGAAATACTAATCTTTTTTATTTTCAAAAAGTCTAAAACAGTATTCCAAAATAATTGGTATGCTGATACTGTGTAACAATCACTGTGATGATTATTGTGTTTAATTAATTCAATAATTGTGTGGTGGTTTCTTTAAATTACTATATGTATATATATATATAAAGTAACTTAAGCATTTTACTGCACTATGAAATGGGTGTGCATTCCTTCACTGTGTTAGATGAAGATGTGTATTGCAAATCATACTTGTGTCCACAACTACAATTGACTATAGAGATTAGGATATCATTTATTCTATAATAAATGGTATTTTACTGTAGAGTAGGACTAGACTTGTTAACAAATAAGAAAACAAACCATTATGTAGATAACAAAATGTCTTTGTAGTACAATAACTAAAATGATCAGTCTACTGAAATATTATTTAGTCACTGATGAAAACTATGTAAGTAGCTTAATTAAAAAAAAAAAAAATCATATATGATTAAAAAACATGTTATAAATTTGGTTCAGTTTGCTTTTAAAATAATAATTTCTTTCATTTACATTTTTTCTGATATACAGAACAAGATAAATGTTATTTTTATGCATTCTATTTTCTTCATGATTTTGTTAAATGATTTATCTGATAACAAACATACGTATGCTTTTTTGAAACTTAATACATACGTGATGATTTTTGTAAAAGAAAAAGTTAAATTCTTTGTTTTGATTCATTTGATGTTACAAAATATAATTTTCAGTAAAAACAAAATGCTGTTTGTAAGGATAATCGAGTCTTCCTGAGAGTCTATGCATAATAAAAATTTTTTCTACCAAAGGCCCCCCCACACGTGCAATCTTATATGTACAGTCATTGCATCTATACAAATATAAAAGCCTTTACATTGCGCCTCTACTTGTTGAAAAGCAAAAATATGTGCAAACATTTATGACAGTGTAGGAAAGTGGAATGTTTAAACAACCCATTCTACAAGTAATAGCCACAGACTATCATATGCAGTTTACTCTATACTCTTTGTGCAAACAATACTGAGAAGGTACAGTTTGTATGTACATTCAGTTACTCGCACATATAAGTTGAACAACTAATAAAATTCACTAGAAGATTAACAGGATTGCTCCACATGGTATTATTCTGTCATCACACAGAAGTGCTGCAGTAATAATAATATTGATGTTAAATGGTAAATGTAACAAGTGGTGTAAACAATGGTTGAAAAAAACGAGCAAGTTTTTCATGTATGAATTTGTTAAATGAATTAAAAGTACCTGCACAAGAGGATCTGAAAAAGTTTTTGTGAATGGATGAAGCAAGTTTTTAAATTTTGATAACTAAAAGAAATACTGTAGTAAGAGAAGCAATCATTAGTGAGGTTTCTTGCAACTGGTAGATCGTACAAAGATTTAAAATTTTCATGCGCAAATTCTCCCTCAATCTCTATGCATTATTATACCAGAAACATGCAGAGATATATACAAAATGTTATAGAGTGAATACATGCGGATAAGTTTGTAGTAATAAAAAACATTTTTATCATACAAACATTTAATATTACAATTTATTTGTTTATCTGATTTAAATTATTTATTTAAATTCAATTAAAGTAAATTAAATAAAACAAGTAAATTAATTTATTAATATTTAAAAAATGAAAATATAATTTTTTTAAAAAGTATTTATGAAATTATATCTGTTTAATCTATTTCTTTATTTTGTAAATATCAAATAGATTATAGAGGAATTTATTAGTGTAATAAATTAAAAAAATCAGAATCTTGTGGCATAGGAGTATTTGCTGCACTTGTATTAGAAGAAGTATACAAGAGATTGAAAATTCTGTGTTCCATTAAAATTTAGAATTGATGAGCCAAATTGTGTTCCAAATTCAAGGCTCAATTCTGTAACCTACAAAAAGAAAAATCTCGGTGATAATTTTTTCAGTGGAAGTTTGCTCAAAAGTCTCAATTTGATGGCTACATTTTGCCCAAAAATTTCACAGGCGTCTCAGGCTTTGACAGTATGGCATATACCTTCTGTAAAAGATTGGTTTTTGGTATAACTTACCCTTTTTTGTTAACTTACTTGTTTTTAAAGGCTTAAATTAGTTCAGAACTGCTTTGTTCACTTTCTTAAAACAAAAATGGAAATATTTTGTTTCAGTTTCTGAGTTTTGAATAAGAATGGTTAGATATTTATTGAAAGTGATTTTGACCTGTCTTGGGATTTCCTACACTGCCTTGGTGCGTTAGATGGGAAACATATAGATAACTCCACCATCTAATTCTGGCAGTTATTGCTACATGTGAAAAACACATTTGGCATACTTGGTTAAAGAATCAGAATTTTTCATACCACAATTAATTTAAGGCCTGAAACTGTTGTAAGATATTGTATTAGCGTCATGTGTGTTACACAATTTTCTAGGACATAGAGCCAGACAATCCTACACTCCACCACAAAGTTTGAATTTAGAAAATACAGAGAATGGTGAATTAAGAAGGGGTGATAGGAGGAATGATCCACCCTTCAAAGGTGAGTTTACAAATCTTCATGTAAGCCGTTACAAACATTTTGCAGAGGAAGCTAAGCAGCTGTGACTGTGTTTTTTGAAGTACTTTAATAATAAGGGAAAAATTTTGTGGCAAGATCAAATAGCATGACTTTATGTACTTATTATTTATTCTAATCATTAAATTAAAAAATTTAAAGAAACGTTTATAAACTTTAATAGTTAGTTTGTTCCCATTGACTCTCTAATTACAGTAATAATTCAATGAATTTAAAATATCATTGAAATAAATAACATATTTCAACATAATTGTAAATTAAAAAAATTAAAAAATTGTAAATTTATTTTTTTAAATATTTAGATTGATTAATTAAAACAAGATATCTTGTTAATTTTTGCTATAATATTGTCTCCTTCCTCTCCTTGTACTTCTGATCCATATTCACTGGGATCCAAACAGGATTTACTTTCTTGCTGTATTTCCTGGTCATCAGTAAATAAAAGAAGATACTAGAGATGTACTAGATGTACTAGATGTACTACTAGGTACTAGAGATGGGGCTTTTCCACACCTTCAGTGAAAGCTCCACTGCGCTTTGATTAACAACTACTTTAACTCTTTCCAAATTCGGTTTATAAAGAATTTATTTTTCAGATGACCAGATCTTTGACCAGGTGCTTGGTCCAGTTTCCTTCATTTTTTCTACCATATCGGAATAGACGGGTGTTCTGTAGATCCCTGTTGCTATATTCTTTACTTTTTATCTTCCAAAGACAAGCGTAACTCCAATATAGTTCAATAAATTCTTGAATAAACTCTTTAGGATAATTTCTCATCGCACATTTTAAATTGATTAAAGAAAAAATTTAATTAGAAAAAACAACAAAAAAAGAAGGATCTGATATAGAGAAAAAATCCCTTTTGGCACACCGGAATTCAGAGAAAGATTTCACTGGTGCTAAGTAGGGGATAAAAAATATTTCCACCCTAAAGTTAAGAAAAACTTCAAATTTACTCAATATGACAGTGGTTGCATGTGGAAAAGATTTACATGTTTAGTGTATGTAATTCCTGCAACATTTTGGTCATCCCTTGCTGTAAGGGATAGTCGTATCAAAAATTGTTTCAGACAAACGTTTTAGGTAATTTTTAGAGAAGTAATGACCACTTCAAACAGATTCAATATTGTGGCTTTAAGGGAGATGTGTTTATTTTTAGAAATCCCATTTTTTCCACCCTCGGGGCCAGTGGTTGGTGATATCAAAAATCTGTACGTAGATTAATTTTAGGCTCTTATCCAAAAACTAATAGGAACTTTAAGCAAATTCTTATTTTATTTAATAAGAAAGTTATAGGGATATTTGGTTTTTTCAAAAAAGCCCCCCCGTTTCCACCCTCATGGTTTGATTTTGCCCATTAACAAACTTAACCGAGATTTTGAATTGTTATATTCTTTGTATCAATTTGAAAGTGATTGACAAAAAATGTTGACAGTTATCATGTCCACAAGAAAGTGAAATACTTTTCCAGAATTTGAATCATGGTACCCATTGCAATAGCTAGCTTTCTTATGAAATTACCTAAAACATCCAACCACTTTACACCAAGTACTATGCAGTAAATGTATAAGCAATAAAATTAGACCTGTCTTGATTACCACGTAAATGTTTGTACACGCAAAATTTTCATACAGATATCATCCCTGGAAGGATAAAACTGTATGTAAACACTTTATTGCACCCATATAATATGATGAGAACAGTGATTTAACATGTTTGTACTAACAAAATGCCAGAAGTAAGTAAGCACATATACAAGTTTTTACATGTTGGTCATCTTGTTTATATAAGCAAGCATTTTAAAACATGCATGTGTAATTTCAACAACAAACAAGCATGTGTAGTTTCAATATATGTTGACACTAATATCTCTCAGCAAGTGTTTCATACGTGATGCATTTAGTGACTTTGTACTTACAAGTCAGTCATACAAGATTGTACGTGTAGAGGGCCCTTAACCACTGCTTTTTTCATCTCGTTTGGTATTTCAGAGAGTTTGTTAACAATTTTTACAATAGTTATTTTTGTTTTTTTATGTATATTAATTAAGATATTAAAAAATAAGAAATCATTTCAGTCAGTTTTTTGCAGTCTTACTTTTTCAATAATATAATTGGAATTCTTCTGAACCAATTGCTTTTTACATAAGTTGTTTAATGTGTGTGTAGAACTGTTATTAATAATGTTTTGTTTTTTCTGATGAATTTATTAAGTGTCATTTGCTGTTGGTCATGACTAAAAACCAGCTGAGAGTTGTTTTACTTGTTGATTGCTATCTCCATCTTTATGAAATGTCAAATTGTTTTGGGCATCACTGATTTTTGTGATATATAATTCATGAATGCTTATTGTGCAATAGTTTTTTTACCAATGTAAAGTTAATAAAATACTTATTTCATTAGTTTATATAATATTATGTAGAATTTAAACTTTTGCTATGTTTACCTTTTTTCTTAACCCATCGATTTATTAAACAGTTTATTAGTTTGTTATAATTTTTGTATATTCACTTATAAGCCTTTATTATTGTAGTATGTTTATAATACTTACCAGTTAACATCACTATTATAATTTCATGTTATTGTAGCATGTAGAATAAGAAAAATAATTTTTTTAATTACATCTCACATTTTGTATAAAAAGAATTTTTTTACATTTTTATATAATCAAATTTTATATCATAATTAATTGTATATTGTATTGAATGAAAGGTACAAGTGCACTTATGAATAACTTATTATAATTATATCTTAAATATTATAATAATTATTCATAATAAAATAATATAATTTTAAGATTTTTTTTTCTAACCCCTTAATGCAAGTAATTATTTGTTATTAGGTAGTATTTATTAAGTGATGTTATTAATTATGATTTAATAAAAATGATGATTTTTATTAAGTTTCTTAGTGCTAAAACAGTCTTAGTACTCATAGAAAAAATAATTTGTTAAAAAAAAATTGCTCAAAAAAAATTAAGAAAAATATGTTCATGGTTGAATGTTAAAATCTTTTAAGCGGTTAATTAATGTTAGTTACCTTTTCTAGTTGCCATTCACTAGTAATATATATTTGCCATTTGTAGCTTTTGTATTTTATTGTGACTGGTTGATTAAATGGTTACTAAATTTTAGTCTCAGTTGATGTTATTGTTGATGTACCAAGCAATGTATAAATGAGCTTATATTTTGGATAGAATAGAGCTTGTATGAGATTAAGTACATATAAACAAATAGTCCTAATGAGACTGACTTCTTTTCAAATCTTACAGTGCTGTAATTATTGCATAATATATTGCTACATTTTAAAGTTATATCCAGTTTTAATACTAAACAGAAATTATATAATTATAATACCATCTAAACTTTACCCTCACCGCCAAACGGCCTTTGAAAAGCATCATAGTGGTCCTCTCTGAGCTAAATGATGTCTTATGTAGATGATCCTTTAACCAACATAGGAAGCTGCAACAATACAACAACCAACCCCCTACGCATGGCGATCTAGCCAAGTTAAATCTGCGCAATGTAAGCACCCTACGCAATCTAACGATATTCAATTGTAATACATTACGACAGCATCATTATAACACGCACAATACTTAATTTTTACAGAGTGCTTACGGTACTACTGCAGACATCTGCAGTTAGCACAAATTGGGCGCACTGACTACTTAGGATACTGCTCTCATTTATGTCTCTCATCCCCAAAGTGGAAGCACACTACCACTAGATTTTACACAGTTCAACTGCGTGATTAAATTGACAGAACTTGTAATAACGTTCAACATCTACATATTCTTCAACCCAACACAAAGAGAAGTCAGTAAACAACCTGCCCTCAGATTGCACTCCTTAAAGTAGTTCAATACTCACCTGGAAGACAAGATGGTAACACTCCGCCTCGCGCCTATTCATCACGAATAACAGTGTCAATCAACATTGAAGGCCGACTCTGCCATTTGAGTATTCTGATCCCGCATGTGTAACATTAACTCTTCCACAAATAAACGTCCATCAATATCACATCATACACTATGACCTCCGGATGCCTCTTCGTTTCATGTCGGTTTAACTTACATCGAGTGAGTCAGAAATAACTTTACCTCTAAATTGTCGGCAACTACAACTAACTTCTTTTTCGTATATTTTGAATTCTCAGTCTGGGCATCTGTCCACTGCCAGTGGCTGGGATATATTCTCCCAGCCAGTTTCATGTGCCGACAAATTTTCGCAGCTCTGTTCTTTACACTGAAGTCTTGAGTTCGATGATGGCCGGTAGATGCTGCTGCTTTAAAGTAATACTCAGGGGTGGGAAATCTGTACCCATGATGACATGTATGTTTCGAAATTAACATAGAGCTGTACCCCGCCACTTTAACTGTAAATTATGTGTTAACAGATAAGTAAAAGTTCAGAAGTATTGCTGTAACGTTTGATGAAAGGATGCATTTTCACAGTCATTTCTTCAAACAGGGCAGTGTGTTGGGTCACTTATTGTGAGTGGTTATTCATTCACTTATGCGGCTGTGGTTGCTCAGCGGAAGTGACTTATGCTGACGATTGGCTCTATCTGGTCGAGCGACGCTCGTTGGCGGAGGTTGAATGCCAAGCCCCCCAAGCGTGCACGATACTCGACCTAAAGGTTCATCAACGTAACACGACGTTTAGCCCGGAGAAGACCACCATGTTGCTCAATAAAGGTCGTTTGCCTGTGAGGAGGCGAGTTGGCGTGTCGATGTCTCGATCACGTAACATAATCTAAGTCCTCACGAAGACAATTATAAGGGAAATCACTTTTTTTTTCCGACTTCGGGTTTGTCCCAGACTAAAACCACTCAAGATCTCCACCGATCCGAGTTTCCGCTATCTCCTGACCGCAAATCCCAAAATATACCCCCCAAAAAAAATCTTTGCCTAGCCAAATCCTTTCGTTTGTAGGGGTTTTTCGTTATTTTTTTGGATGGGGTATATTGAGACATGTGTCAGGTAGGTCATAAATGGTGTGAAACGACTAGAAACTGAAGGATTTGGCCTGGCGAAGATTTTTTTGCGTGGGGGGGTAATTTTTGGGGTTTTTTGGTATTGTGATCAGAAGATAGCGGAGGCCCGGGACGGTTTTGGTGTGGGACGAGCAGGAAATGAGAAAACTAATCCCCCTTATAATTTTCTCTGTGAGGACAGCTGAATATTTTTCGTGTTCTAGACATCGATATACCGAGTTGCCCCTCACCACCAAACGGCCTTTAAGAATCATAATCGTCGTCTTCTCCGAGCTAAACGACGTCTTATGTAGATGACTTTTTAAACAACATCGGATGCTGCAACCAGACAACATCCAACCCCCTACGCATGGCGATCCAGCCAAGTTAAATCTGCGCAATGTAAGCACCCTACGCATTAATTGCCGAATTTTAGCCTTCTAACGATATTCAATTGTAATAAATAACAGTCCCTTTATAGTACGCATAATAGTTACTACTATTTGCAGAGTGCTTACGGCACTTCCGAAGAAGTGTGCAGTTAACACAAGCGGAAGTACCGACTACTTAAGATACTGTTCTCGTTTAATTCTCTATTCCTCAAAGTGGAAACACACTACTACCAGATTTTACACAGTTCAGCTGTGTGTCGAAAATGGCAGCACTTGTAAGAACGTTCAACATCTACAAATTCTTTGACCCTACACGAAAATTAGTCAGTAAACAACCTGCCCTCAGATTGCACTCCTTAAAGTAGTTCAAAGTTCAATTCCCACCTTTTTTTTATTTTAACCTCCGGATCCATCGTTAGGCATTCTTCAGAGGATGAGATGGATGATTGTAGCGTGTGTGAAAATGCCATGCCTGACCAGGATTCGAACCCGGGACCTCCGGATGAAAGGCCGAGACGCTACCACTCGCGCGCCACGGAGGCCGGCTTCAATACTCACTTTTTTTTCTTTTTTTTTTCTCTCAGGTCCCCTGGGCCGGACCGACTTGTTGGTATTACGCCGCCCAGACTTGTTGTTTGTCTTTAAACTCAAATAGGCCTCCCCACCTACCGGCTATATACCGGCAAGGCAGGTCGGCCAACCGGTTAGCTCTTTTTGAGAGTTCTTTATCAATATTGCCCCCTTGGGGACCCAAAAGGGCAATACTAATACACCACGCCAGACCCAGTTCGCCGCGACGCGGTACCGGGTCCCTTCAGTATTCAGTGTGCTGTTGCCTGACTGTTACCCGTGGAGTCCTTGGTGGCTCATCAGTGCCAACACACCGCAGCATGCTGGACCTCACCAGCAAGGCTGTCCACCCAGTCCTATTCTAGCCAACACCTTGTCTTCTCTCATCGGAGTATTTCTGTAGAACAACTTGTCTAACAAAACTAGCAAAATTATTCCAGTTTGACTCGCTTCTTAGCATGTAGTCTATTGTTGTCTCTGGAGTTATACCTGTGAGTGCCTTACTATGTCTAAGTGTGTCCCACCTATTGCACTCAAAAAAGGTGTGCTCAGCATCATCTATCTCGTTGCAGTAGTTGCAAATTGGCTCTTCTCTCTTGCCTATTTTGTGCAGGTAGTTATTGAAGGAACCATGTCCTGTAAAAAACTGCGATAGGTGATGATCAACCTCACCAAATCTTCTCGACAACCATGGCTTGATGTTGGGGATGAGGGTTCTCGTCCATCGACCCACAGCTTCCTGCGACCATCTTTCCTGCCAGATATTATAAACGGCATCCCTGATCTCTTGTTCTGGCTTGCCTTGTGCCCTCTCCACCCTCTTTTTTGCGATTAGGTCAATAGGAGGTGTACCCGATAACACGCACAGGGCAGCATAGGACACTGTCCTGTATGCGGACACAACACCTAGGAGCACACACCTGTGCGTCCTCCCCAGTCTCTCTTTGTTGCGCCTGATGGCGATAGAGCGCCACCAGGCCGTTCAATACTCACCTGGAAGACAAGATGGTAACGCTCCGCCTCGCGCCTACCCATCACTAATAACAGTGTCAATCAACATTGAAGGCCGACTCTGCCATTTGAGTATTCTGATCCCGCATGCGTAACATTAACTCTTCCACAAATAAACGTCCATCTATATCATATCATACACTATGATCTCCTGACGCCTCTTCCTTTTATGTCGGTTTAACTTACATCGAGTGAGTCAGAAATAACTTTACCTCTAAATTGCGACATACAAAGCCTGATATAAGAATCAGAAAGTATATATGCCTTAGCGAACTCGAGATTAAGTATAATTGTGAGACACTCCTGAGATCCCATTTTAATTGTGGCAATCCTGTCTTTAGCCAGGCGGCTAGCGATCGGTTGAAGTACCAACTTTACGTAACTTTATATTTATTTAATTTGTGATGGATGGCATCGACTTCAAACATAGTTATTTGTTGTAAATACTTTTACTTTAGTTAATAAATAAAAAAAATGTAATTATTTGTAACTTTTTAGTACTATTATTTTTTAAGTAGGTTTTTATTTATTTATTTTATTATTTGTTTAATTATTAGTGGTATAATTAAATCACATAGTCTGTTATTCAACCATCATGTAACTAGGCTGAAAGGTAAATTACGTTAATGAAAATTATGTTTGTTAACCTGATGTCTTGGCGGTAGCCTGTTATCGGAATTTCCTGGTAGGTTATTTCTGTTTTCTATGGTTTTTCGAGCTTATTGATTGATAACAAAGTAAGTATACTTTTATATTTTCAAAAAGAATTTGTTCATATTCTTAATAATTGAAATTTTTTGTTGACCATTATCTGTTTACTTGTGGGAGTTTGAAAATATTGGTAGGTTAAATTTTGGAAAAGTATCACAGATTCACCTGGAAGAAACCTTTTTTTATTAATAATCTCATTGTTCAGTTAAGAGAGATTTATCTTAAATGTTATAGAGACGAGATGTAAATTAACAAAAAGAAATCACAATTTCATCTTTCTATAACCATTATAGCATAGAAATAATAAAAAGTGACGCCAACATCGATTTAAATTTATGTAGTGTTATTTATCCAAACAATTTTATTATGTTAGCATTATTAAGTTGTAATGATTATTTTTATTGATTGTATAACATACTGAGGCAACACAAATTTGTAGAATTAAATTAATAATGTACTTAAAGTAGTCATTAATCTCTTATGTTTAAATTCACCCAATGTAAAATTTTTCCTCAACTGAAAAAAACAAACAGTGTAACAGAAACAATAACCTTTTGTTATTTTCAAAAATCAGTGCTACATTTCTGGGCTTTTCCCTGATGCTTTGAGATAAACACAAGTGTCAATTTATTAGAAGGGTCTTCCTACTGATTCAGGCCCCTATTGGCTTGTCAGCCTAGTTCCTGGTTTGTACAGTGTGATCCAAGGTCTGATAACCAGTAGGTTATTAGTCATTTCCCTTGACAAAAACCAAAAATTTATGGAGCACATATTTCAGACATTCTTCCCTTGTTAAAACAAAAAAGTTATTTTATACAAAAAAAAAGTGATTAGAATTATGCCAAAAAAAAATTATATAAAGAATAATTGCAGATTTCTATTTGCATAGCTTAAATATTGACCATTGTTTGCTTTTTATGTGAAGGTGAATTCAGTTTTATTCAGTTAGTCTATTTTTTCAGTTAATTCAGTTAAAACACATATGCTTGATACAAAGTACAGGGTTGGTCTTGATTTGTCAAAATTTCAGTTGGAAATCACTAAAATTAGTTGGTTTTCTGTTAGTATGGCTTTACTTAAACTGTGTGAGATTTTCAAGAACAACCTGGTTGTGCTTTTAAAAACAAATTGACGACTATAATCATACTCTCCAGCATTTTTCTCCTGAGATTTACTATACTACATTCTGAAACAAATTGGATTTCAAGAGGATGAAGTTGTGTTGACCAAGTTTGGGCCACAACATACATTGAGGTTGGATTTCATATAAGACTAAAGCAATCTCCACTGACCTTTCTTATTCATATAATGTATTTGTAGGAAGAGCCTGTTGATCAAGCTGTTGCTTGATCGACCAGCTATACCTAGTAGCATCACATACCTAAAAATTTTCAGATTAAGTAACATGTTGAGATATACAGTTATTTGTTTTTATTTTTTAATTGTAGCAGTTGCACAATTTATGTAATAGGCCCTAGGGTTCAGTTCTCTCCCCATTGCTTTTTAATTTGTTTATTCATATAACTTATCGCTGATGCTTTGAAGGAAGTTTATTTAAGCTAATGATATTTTTCTGGCCTATCAAAACACTATGTACTCTTGAAGTAATAGAAAAAATACTTTCTCATGATAAAGATTCTCCAAGATCTTCCAAGTTCAATAGAAGATCCGTTTAAACTGCTACAATTCATTTTAGTTACATTATAAAACCCTATTTTTGCAACCAAATGTTTGGTTGCTGCTAGGCTAGACAGATTGCTTTTTTCAAAAAAATCAGTGAGAAGACTGTAGCTAAGGTATGTGCAATAGATAACAAGTTGCATTTTGGGACTGTGAAACTAATAATGAATAATACTACTATTCTTAATACTTGTCCTAATAATGGGCACTAAAACAATAACTTTGTGAGCTTTCGTGAGGATTAAGTGATTGATTTTGATTCCCAAGATCCTTGAAGGGTTAAAAGATGTCCAAGTTGAACTTAGTTAATTCTTCTTGATAAGTATTAACGTAATACGTGTTTGTTTTATTTATTTGGATAAATCATCTTTGTGTCAGATAATGAATAATTATGTTAGAACATATGCGGTTGATAGTCTTATATCAAACAATTATATATATATATAAAAAAACTGTTTAAACAATTATATGTGTATATAAACAATTAATTAAAGAAAAAACACTTAATGTTTTCTCCGCTTTTAAATTTCACTAACATTTTTGTAGTGCGCACTGCTTCATCAGTGAACAATTTTCTAATTTTGTAAATGAGCGTTTATTTTTTATGTATGTGATCTGCATAATTAGATTTTGTTTTCCATATTTATATGCATAAAAGTACTTGTTCTTGAAATTGCTTTTTAAATGAACTGTTAGTCATGCCTATGTAAAATTTATCTTGCGTAACAGAACTGCATTTTATTTTATGTATACCTGCCTTGTTATGAATGTTATTTGTTTCAGCTTTAAAATTATTTATCACTGTATTTAATTTTTTATTTCATGGAATGGGCTTGTACTGTGTGTCATTTTGTATTGTTTCAATATAGTGATTTTTTCATTTGGGTTTTTTGTTTAAATGTGATTTTTTTGTTAATCGTGGGTTATTTTTTTCGTTATAGATATTATATTCTCTAAATATTTTAAAATTCTGTGAATTGTAACCCTGCAAGTTGAAATTTTTTGGTGATGTAGATGTATGGATTTCTATAGATTCTAAGTTTAGTTTATTTTTATACTTTTTTATACTTAAATCTAGAAAAAATATGATGTTATTGTTTTCTGTTTCTAGTGTATATGTAACATTTTTATGCAATCCATTTAATTTTTTAAAATTATATTGTATTCATAACCGATTTGTTTATAGTGTATTACTAAAACATAAACCGTGTATTGTTTAAATAATTTTACTTTATGTGTATGTTTTATATTGTTAATTACTTTATCATCCATGTTTTGAATGAATACTTCAACCATTATGCTACTTAATGGTGAACCTGTACAGAGACTTTTTTCTTTTGTGTAGTAATTATTAAAAGACGAATAATTTCGATTTAAATTGTAAAAGAAAAATTGTTTGTTTAATAAGTAATTCATGCATTTTATTTTTTAATTTCTTTAACTAAAATGCCATCTTTTATTATACAGATTTTTAAGTTATAGTTTTCTTTTAATGGTACGTTTACAAATTTTGTATCAAGATGCATTTATGTAATTGACTAAAGGTCTTATTGGAAAAATATCTTTATAAATCTGAAAATGCTGCAGAAAATGGATTGTTATTTATTTATTCTTGAATTTATTTGCAGGGTCATATTTAACTTTGTTATAATTATCACTGTTTCAAAATGTATCCATTTTATTATTGCATTCATCATTTTTTTGTGGTGACTGGAACATTTATTTGTCTGTATAATAATGGAATTAGTTTCTACATGTTTGTTTTGAATTATTGAATTTTATGTTAAGTTTATTATTATCATCAACATTATCTTTTTGTCTTCTATTATTAATATTAATTTTTAAATTTTGTTTGCTTTGTTATTATGAAATAAATTCTTTTCATTTGGAAAAATATATAAATTATCTATATTTGTTCAATTTTTATATATATATTCGTATAATAATTATGATTTAATCCTTATTTTAAAATATAATTATCATTTTTATTTAATGATATATTGATTAAATGCAAATAAGATTTGCCAAAATCATGTTTTATACATGATTGATATGGTTTGCTTTACAAAAATCGTTTGTTAATCACTTTGCAGCTGCGTCCAAGCCAGGTATGTTGTGTAGACAAGTGCAATTACCGCTACCAGATTTTATTTTATTAGTCTATTTAAATTACTTATAATTAATTTTAGCATGCTTATTTTTATTATTTCTATAACACAGAGTTTACTTAGTTACAGTTAATTCAGTTTGTGAATTTTAAAAAGGAAAAAATCGATGTGGATACCATATGACTTCTTTGTATGCTCATTAAATTACATATACACATTTTTTTAAAATGAAAAATACATAAAAGTTTATTTCGTTGAAACTTCTGATACTTTTTCATAATTTTTTTTTTTACTTTTAAGGCTGCAAAGGACCACTTTAGTCAGAATAATTCAAGTCTTTTTTGCCGATCTTTTGGCCTTCAAGTTCTTAGCTTTTACTTACTCCCAATATTTAGTCGTTCTTAATGATCTTGCTTTACGAACCTCTTCTGAATAATCCCTTTTTGTATAATTTAAAGTTCTTACATTAAAGTCGGTATTCGGATCTTTAATAACAAATTTTAATTTTTCGGATTTATTAAGTAAATCTTCGTAAGTCAGATTTAATTCTTGCATATCTTCTTTAATTTCTTTGATCCATAATGGCGGATTTTTTAAAGACCAAAATCGATCGATAATTCTCTTAGTAATGCTATCCTGCGGTAATCTTAACAAGTGTACGCAGAAATAAATTCGCTTCTTTTTCATAGTATCGATTAAGGATTCCAAGTTTTCGTACAGAAATTTATTAGGTAATAATCTGTACTGAATTTCGTGTTTATATTTTTTGTTTATGCAGTTTCTAAGAATCCTGCGTTCAACTTTAAGCAAAGGTTCAGTCCTATTCTTCTGATTTAATCTAATAAAGTCTCGCTCGCGTAAGTAATTACTGTTTAACCACAGTTTTGTAATGTCTAATTTTAGTGTTAATCGAGAGCGATTTTTTGTTGCAAGTATTTTTGGTTACTTGTAGCACTTTAAATAATTTATTAAGTCTTTCAGTCCAATTTTGTTTTTCGTTACGATTACAAGTAATGATCTCTCCAAGATATTTAAATTTTTCTACAAGTTCTACTTTGTTTCCGTTAATATTCACAGAATTAATAACTAAAGGATCTATAGCCATCATTTTAATCTTTTCGTAAGTCCAATTTTATTCGCAAGTTCTTCTATACTAAGTTGTATTCTGGCTTCTGCGATACTATTAGCTAATAAAGCTAAGTCGTCGGCAAATCCTAGGCAATTTAAATTTAAGTTATCTCTTTTGTATCCTATGTGAATATTTTTTGGATTAATTTTAAACCATTCGCACATCAGAAATTCTAGTGCACAATTAAGGCGAAAGTCCGTCGCCTAGTCTCAATCCGGTTTTTATGTAAAAAGGTTCGGAAAATACGCCACGAAACTTCACTTTAGATTTTGTATTTGTCAATGTTAAACCGATCATATTTACCGATTTAGGATCCAATCCGAGATTTTTCAGAATTTTTAACATCGAAGGCCTATGTATACAATCTTACGCTTTTTTTGAAATCAATAAAAGAAATGATCATCTGTTTTTGCTTTCTATTCTAAATATCTATAAGTAATTTGAAAGTAATAATTTGATATGGACAACTGCGCCAAGGCCGAAAACCACCTTGGTAATCGCCTAGCTCGCTTTTTAGTTGGTCCGTAATTCTATTGTAAATAATTCTACATAAAATTTTATACGTACAATCCAATAACGAAATTCCACGATAATTGTCCGGATTTGTCTTGTCGCCTTTTTTTGTGAAAAGGATGTGTAATATCCAATGTTCTGGAAGTTTTTCGGATTCCCAAATTTTAATCAGAGAATTACGCAAAGATTTCTTAACTGATTCTCCTGCATTTTTCCAAATTTCTGCAACTGTTTGCTCTTCTCCGCTTGCTTTATTATTTTTAAGTTCATTTTTTTGATTTTTATATATATATATATATATATATATATATATATATTTTTTTTTTATACAATTATTATTTATCATAAACATTTTTTTGCAATAAGAGGTTAATAATTATTAATAAATAAATATATTTAAATTTAAAAAAAAGGAGATGAAGTCAGATTCGAACTGATGTGCTTTCCCCTTGTAAGATCCAAATATTTCATTAATTAAAATTTTATTTGGCTATAACTCTGGAACCAATGAAAATAAATATTACTTATGATATATCGTTGAAACGCTCTCAATGAGGGCTTATTACTGCAGTTAAGAAAAAGTCCAAAATCCAACTTTTTTGGGGTTTTGAACGTTTTTTAGACACTTTTGGTTCAGACGATTGCAGTCAAAAGGGAAGTGCGTAACTAGATGTTACAACAATCCTAAATCCAAATTTCAACATCCTTCAGCTAAAAGTTTTTAAGTTATGCAAGATACATACGTACAGACTTCACAACAAAACTAGTCAAAATAGATTCAGGGATGGTCAAAATTTGTTTTTTTTTTATTCATCATCTAAGTAGATGTGCTGTTAGTATTATTTGTAAATTTTAAAACAAACTAATTTGTATTAAAATAACAATGCACAGATAAGTTGAAGAGGTCTATCTAAAAAGGGTGCATACAAGAAAACCATGTTTTTAGAAAACATGGTGTTAAGATTTGTAATGCTTTTAATTCATAATTACTGAATATTTGTTTTCTAGGCCCAAATGAGAAGTTTGAAATTTACACATTTTTTAAATCATATATTGAAATTTATTTTCATAAACCTTTTTTTAGAGAAATGAACTTCTACCATGTTTTTATACACAGATGTTGTTTCTACATAGATGGCTACTTATATAGCACTCAACAATATTTGTTAACACAAAAAATAAGTACAGTATATATTATTATGAAGAAATATTTATGTTTATTCAGTATAAAATCAAATCATCAAAATATATTTACATATACATTAAAAAAAAAATTATCCTTGGTTGATAGACTGAAAAATGAAACAAATTTTCATATAAAAAAAATTTTCTACCACAGTTTCAACCACAGGACATTCACGTGAACCTTGAAACACTTGTTCAAACCAACTAATAGCTTGTGGTTCTAAAACCTTAACTTCTTATAATACTTGCAACTTATAAACTTCTTATATTAGTCTCTTTTGATGCATTAATTTGAACTCTATCTTTCTCAGGTAACTGTTTGGGAATATCCATGACGATATATTTTTTCCTGAAGAATGTGAAATGCATAAATGTTCCACTATAAGTTGTCACTGCTGCCAGTCCACCTGTGGGTGGAAAAGTCAACCTTGTGTATGACTGTACTTTAAAGACATAGTTCTTCGCTGAAGGTTTTTTTTCATTATGTTCTTCAATCTTTTTGACCATTTCTGTAATATTGGTGCACAATTTTTGACAACAAAGCACTTAGGGTTTTTCATGCAGCAGCAAGCAGTTTTACGTACTTGTCTAAGTTGTGAATTTTCTCTTCCTTTTTTCTTTGAATCACAAAAACCAAAGTTGCAGTCACATCGGCAAGAAAAAGTGCCTTCTAACAAACATATATGGGATTACTGTCACATTGAACTTCATTGACAACCAACTACAAAAGGATGTGACCAAAAAAATTTTATTTTGTCCCCCTGCTCCATGAGAAAAGAGATGAATTTCTTTAAAAGAGTCACTGAAATTATCATTTACTGTGTTAAATAAAAATGGTAACACATGGTGTCAGAGTTTTTCTTTGTTTGTTTCCAAAAATTAGTATAAGTTACTGCTATCATCATTATGGCAATGTAAATTAAATAAGTACACCCACATCAGCCGTTTATCAAATTGTGACATCTCATTAGTTTTAGGTAAAGGTAATTTTTGGGCACAGTCAAACTCTAGCACAAATATCTGACTGTTATTCTCTTTACACTTGCCTATCAGCTCTTCCTTTTTTTTTATAGGCATAATACTTTCTTAAATGTATTTCATATTGGACTTTACAAGTATCATTTGGGTTACTTAACAATTTAACTCTTGATTAGTTTTTTCTTTATAAAATTCTTTAAACATTTGGTACAACTTTTTAGGATACATATAGAATTTTCAAGATGTCTCTTACTTGATTTATTTCTTGAGTAACGGGACTCTGTATTAGGAATAAGTGTTAAGTGCTCTTTAGCTAGATCTCAAACATTATTATCTATTGAACAAGATCTATTTTGATGGGTTCCGTGTTTCTCTCCAAATGATTCATTATTTAGGATTTCTGCTGGATAATTTGTAACCTTTTCTCTGAAACTTAGAGACTATGTAAAACATTTTGACAGATAATTGCTTCTGAACCACTCATTTTTACACTGTACTTCCAAATATTTTCCCTTTTGTGTTTAGCACCTACATGATAAATGAAAGAAGGTTTACAGCGCATTAATCCAGCTAGTAGAACATCTTGCTGTTCTTTACAACCCTCACAAAGAACTGATTGTACAGGATCTATTAGTTTTCAACATTTATTCTTTTACAGCATATTTCTTTACAACTGTCCAAAAGAACCTTAAATGGTGTGCCAGAATTTTTCTTATCAGAATAAGAAGTTCCTCACCTTAATATCTTTGTGTCGTCTTCGTGTTTTTTCGTAGACTAATTTTTACAGTTTTTTTTTTTCACTAATACCTACAATATCATTTTCATCTGATTCACCACTCATTTTTGAAAGAAACAATATCAAAATAAAAGCACAGTAAACTCCAACAATAAATATAAGTATAACCTCATAACCTAATACCTATAAGTAAACAGCATGTGGCACTGCTTACTTGATTTCATCATCCTAAAGTGAAATAAAAAGAAAATGGAGTGAAACTTTACAGACAAACAAACAAAGCCGTGGAGAATCTAAAAATATGATCTCCTTAAAAAGGGAATCTACTTGCATACATCCTTTTTACTAGACCTTCTCAATTATGGTTGAAGAACAGGTAATTATGCTGTTTATTGAAAATTTGTGATAATATTAAAACTGATTTTTTTTTGCACTAAACCTTCTTCACATACTAATTTTATGATATGCTACAACAACTTTGACAGCATTGCTGTAATTAATCTGCAGCAAAATAATCTATTATACTTATATGTTATTGTTAAAAATTACGGTGAGAATTTAAGTTGGTGTTCAGAATTTAAACTTATTTTTTTACGCATCAACTACAGCTTGTAGTACTCTAGCATCTTGTAAGTGAATAAAAAAAAACATTAATTTTTTCAAATAAATTAATTCACAATAAAATATTTGATGAATGGGTAAATTATGATTGCAAATCATGGTGCAAGTAGTGGCAGTTATTCTAAGTAGAACATGAAATTTAAAAAATTTATCTGATAACAAGTTTAAATGAAGTTACTAGCTTGCAAATTCTGTCATTGATTATGGTTTATGCAGTTTGTTCTTATCTGTAGTTTATTTGTCATTTGTTACTGTATATGTTTTGTTTAGATATTTTATATTTATAAAAAAATGTGATGTCTTTTTAAAATAATGTTCGATCAATAACACATCAACATAAAATTTGGAACTGAAAAGGGACTAGGTGTTCTACATAGTATTCTATATGCTTAATCTGAATATGTTTAAGGGTTTTTTGTTTATAATAAGATATTTATATTATATCATCGAATTGATTAATTATCATATTACAAAAAATAAAAAAATAGATATACTATAATATATATATTATATATAATAACATATTTATTTTAATATTATAACTTCTCCCTATAATATAATATTTTATTATATGTTAAAGTTTAATTAATAGATATGCTAATTAAAAAAATTGTTATATAACTATTACTTATTCTAGGTTATTTAAAGAAGGATATATTAAAATAAAATCTTTATTTATATGCAAACTGGTTTTTGTAAAAATAATCATATAAAATAAATTATTTAATTAAACGCATCAGTAATATAATTATAATTTAAAAAAAAAACTTAATTTAAATAAAATAATTATTTGATAATGGGTTGATTTAAATATAACATCAATCAAATTAAATAATAGTTGATTTATAATAATGTTTTATAATAAAAAAAATTTTGTAATTTAATAAACCTTAGAAAAATAATTATATAATAATATTTCTATTTAAAAATATATAATTATTAAAAAAAAATCTCATGGTCTAAATTTTATTTATAAAAATAATTACAAATGTTTTTTTTTGTTTAATTATCTATTTCTTAAGAATAAATTTATTGTTATATACTCTTACTATTTTCTTACTTATTTTAATTAGTTGAGCTTATTAGTTCCTTTTTATAGTTATTGTTTAATTTCCGGTTGTGGGTTTTTACTATATTGAACCGTTTTGTTTTTTTTTTGCATTAAATTGGCATTCAAAGTTAGGGGTAGCTTCATTTGTCACTTAGGGAGGAAGACCTTTTTAAAATAATTATTATTTAAGTTTAGGAATTTTCTAAAGTTAATTTTTTAATTGAAGTTATATTTTTTAGAACTAAAAAATGTTGTCCCTGCATTTGCGGTTATACATCAGGTTCAAGTTAATTTTTTTTAGAAATTAGTTTTATTACATTTTTTATATTTTGTATTAGGTGAAATTTATATAATAAATTTTTTTTTCTCTATTTAAATTTGTATTTAAACCAGAATTAGATACCCTGTTATTCTAAATTAATGTTGGTTTCTAAGGAGTATATTTTATTAATTGAAATTTAATAGATCTGGCGGTTTTTAAATCTTTTTAGAGGAACCTGTGATTTAAATGATATTCCACAATTTTTTGTACCTTTTTCTTTCTTGTATATCGCTGTCATTGAGTGTAATGAAAATTTATTTTCTTTCTCTTTTTTTGGATTTATGTTAGGTCAAGATACACTTATAAGGAGGTTATTAAGGTGGTACATTAGTTTTTATTTTTTATTTTTATTAATTTTTGAATTTAGGATTTAACAGTAATTTTTTTAATTATTTTTTTGAATTTTGCTCTTAAATTATGTACATATCGCTCGTCACTCTCATAAATTGAGATAAGTTGTAACAAAGTAGATGTACTGGAAAGTGTATCTAGATCCGGATTTTGGTTTTTATTTATTTACAATAAGTATTTTTAACTGTTCAATTCAGTTAGGTCTGATAGTTTTTTTTTTTAGAAAAAAAATTTTTGTCTTTTTTTTAAATTTAGTTAATTGTACTGTAAATGATAAGTAAATTTTAATTTAGAATAATAATTTTTTTAGTACCTTTTGTATCAGGGTTAAATAACTTTTTTAATTTATTTATTTTTCCTGAATAATGAAGATTTACTTTAAACTGTATTTTATTGTTGAACAATTACTTATAAGTTTTGATTCGTTTTGAAATGAAATTCGTTTTTTTATCTAGTTATCTGGTAATTTGGTTAATCAAGAATTTCTTTTTGCTTATTTATTTATATTTTTCAGTTTGAAATGTTAAATTAAGTTCATAAGTTACAACCCCTTAAATTTATTTGTTCCATCATTCGTGGAACAAACAATACAATTAATTTAGTATGTCTACTTACATCTGATTTATATTGCAATGCATGTTGTAAACCTATATTTGATACATTACAGTGAAATAGTGTCATTTAATGTCAAATAAGACATGTCAGTGAGTCAAGTAATAAGTAATGCAACACGATGAAATTTTCTTCAGTATGAGTTCAGCTCTTGGTATAACTTGCTGTGTTCTTTATTTGTGGTAGTGGTTTTATCATAGAGACATATTATAAATATTGTTTCATAAGTGATGCCATAAATTTAGGGAAAGATTTTTATGACAGAACAACTTTGGTATTATTTTATTGAAGATCAACCTGTTAAGTTTTGTGTGTGTTTTACAATATATTTTAATGCACTCCTTGGTGAAACAATTTTATGAAGTATTTTAATTAAGTATTTTTAAAAACTTAATTATTTTTATAATTAAGTGTTTCTGTAATATTTCAGTTTACTTTCATTCATTAAAACATTTTGAATTTTACAATGAATAAAAATCGGGCTTGTAAAAATTCTCCAAATACTTTTTGTTAGTTTGCGGAGAATTCACGAAAGTCAATGAAAACCAATATCGAATCTGCTGAAAACTGCTTACAAACATTATTTTGACTGTCCATTGGAAGACCAAGATAAATCCTGGGCTCCATCAAGTGCTATGTTAAACTAACCCTATGGTTAAAAGGAAAAAAGTATTTGCCTTTTGGTATACCTATGATTTAGCGAGATCCTACTAACTATTATGATGATTGCTGTTTCAATTCAAACAATAAAAACAGTATTGCATACCCAAATGTTCGTTCAGCTATGAGACCAGTACTTCATGGTGTTGATTTATAGATTCAGATTGTTTCAACTTCGTGGAAAGAAATGTCTGATTTCCCAGAAGGCTCAACCGATGAATCCTCACCTTCAATAGATATCAATAGATATTAATTACATTTCAGAAGAATCAAATACTGAAAATCCCATCACACAAGCAGAACTTATCGAATTAATTTGTGACTTGTATTTGTTGAAATGGCATGCAGAACTCCTAGGTTCATGTGTTAAAGAATGGAATTTATTAAACAAGGATACTAAAATTTCAGAAACAATTTATATAGAAATAGGAATTAAATTTTTCTGAAATACTTCAGAAGAGATTGTATAATTTGTTCCTGCCTTGATGTTAGGGACTAATGTCTGAACTGGACATTGAATATGTTATTCATGATTGTCGTTTATGTATATACTAATCAAAAAGAAGTTTAAGACTGTGAGTGTTGTTGCATAATTAGAATAAATTTTCTTCTATAATAGTAGCACATACTGTAAGAATAAAAGAAACATATGAAAGTATGTCAAAAATTTTAAAAGCTATTAAGTGTGATGAATACTCATGGCGAATTACTGTTGACCTGAAAGTGATAGGGCTTCTTCTCAGCCTCCAGAGTGGCTTTACAAAGTATATGTGTTTCTTGTGTTTGTGAGATAGTTGGGCTACAGATAAACACTATGCAGTTAAAGACTAGTCAAAAAGAAATCACTTTACCCTAGTAAAGGAAAATGTTGTCAATATTCCCCTTGTCGAAGCAGGTCGTATTACTTTACCACCTCTACACTTAAAATTAGGCCTGATAAAGAATTTTGTAAAAATATGGACAGCTTTAAATATTTACCTGAGATTTTTTCACAATTAAGTGAAGCCAAGTAAAAAAAAGAGAATATTCATCTAGCCACAAATAAGAACATTAATTCATGAAAATATATTTTACAGTAAATTGAATCCTAAAGAACTAGTAGCATAGAAGTCATTCAAAGATGTTGTTACTGTTTTTTTTAGAAGCAAAAAGGCTGAAAACCATGATTAGCTAATAAATGAACTCTTAATGAACTACAAAAATTTAGGCTGCAGAATGTCATTGAAAATTCATTTTTTACATTCTCATTTGGACTTTTTCCCTTTAAACTTGGGTGACAGCGACAAACAAGAAGAAAGGTTCCACCAAGACATATTGCAGATGGAACAATGTTATCAAGGCAGGTAGGATGAATCTATGTTGAGTTACTACTGCGATGATGAAGAGAGAAGGCTTCACTGAACACAAAAGAAAAATAAGAAAAAAGAAATCAAGATGACTAATTTCTAAAGAAATAAAGATAATTACATTAAGATAAACGTAAATGTCTACAGAATAAAGATATGAATTTTAATTGTAATTATTATTATCTTTGTATTTTATTATTTAAGAAGTTTCTCAATATTTTAAAGGGTCATAACAAAAACATCTGAAGGTGATGAAGAAAAACTGATTTCATTTTAAGGTCAGCATAAAAAATATATTCACCTTTTATTTCAGTTCCAAATTATTACTTTTTTTGTTGACTTGTGTAATTATTGTCTTATTAAATCTTATTCTTCTAATTTTGCCTAAATTATTACTATTATCTGGTCATATTTTTTCCCATGAAATCTCAAAAGTTGCTTTGCCTTAGTGCAAAATATCTTAAAGATTCTCTTCTAAAGAAATGATTTATTCATACAGTGAATTTTTATTTAAAAGACAGTTCTGATTTTTAAACCATATTTTATTGTTGTTATTTATATTACCTTTGTTAAAGTAATTGTTATTGCAGCAATTTTTTTTTTTTAGTTATATTTTACAATTGGGTTTGATATATATAGTAAAATTCTATGTATGTGTATATTTTATGGCATGGAATGAAATAGTAAGATTGCTTGCTGTTTAGTTATGATATTTATTCTCAGTTTTCATAAATAAAAAAAATTGATCACAGTTTTTTGTATTTTAATTTTTGATTTTAGGAGCAAGAGTGGAGATAATTGTTTTGTTCTATTACAAGAAATAAAAGCCATGCTGGTAAAACTGAAAAATGATGCAATACAAAGTGACACTAGCACTGATGATGGAACATCAAATTTTAACGTTCCTCTGCCTCCTGAACTAAATAATTTCCACATCAGCAACCCACATTTGTTAAAAATATATGAGAATTTTAGAAAGAATTTGAATGGGGCGCATGAAAAACTTAATGTGGTAAGGCTAATATTATAGTAAAGAAAAAAACATTTATTGTACTTCAAATAAAAGTATATTTTATTCAGTTTCATCTTATCTCATTTTTAATTAGAGATTTTATTTTTAGTGTTTAAAATATATTTAATATTCAAATATTTAATGTTGAATTCTAGTGAATTTAGGTGCATTGAAGGTGATCCCTGTGTCTGAAAAGATAATAATGTTTGATCAATAATTAAAGATGTATTAAAGCATATTTTTCTAATTTGGAATTATGGGTCTTTTTTGTTTATAGATGAAGCTAAACTGTAATAATTCTAATTGTGCTTGATGAATTTAAAATTCATCAAATTGGTTTTAAATATTAAAATCATGTAATGGATTATGATTCTAGACTCAAAAAGGTTTTGTTTAATTTAAACGAAACCTTTTTGTAATGGCTTTTTTATAATGGCTGTTCAGTCATTATACGCAGAAATAGTAAGTTATTATTTTACATAAAAGCTCATTGATTAACCCTTTATATGTAGCTGGTTGTGATGGGGTGGTGGTATCAAATTAATCTCCTAGAAATGAATTGCAATAATATGTTATTAGAAGTACATTTCCCTCACTTATGTTTAGAATATGTCAAAGTAGAGAGATTTATAACTATTATGTTGTGTAACCTCAATGTTTTTCATTCTAAAATGAAAAGTAAAACATGTTTTATTTTATTATCTTCATAAAATGTGCTTTAAAATTATGTAAAACGCAAAGATTTAATCTTTTAAGAATGACAGAAAATAGACATGTAGAATCAATGTGTTTTACCCATTTACTGCAAATATCAAAAAATTTGTCTCTTAATTTCATAATATCTCCTCAAATTTTTTTATTGTACAATTAAGAATAATGTTTTTATATCAAAAAATTACATTATTTTGAAAAAAGCTGACAACACAGTTGTAGGATTTTCCCATCATGCAGCTTTTTTCTGATGCACAACTTACACACAACATAATTTAAAATATTTATTATTTTATTTAAATACAATTTTTTTTTTATAATTTAATTCAATAATTCTACTAAAGTGCGTGCGCATATTTCATTCGCACGGGTGTGACAGCACTAGTGGCCTTTTATGCTTTAATTATATTCATTTATGTAATTCTATCGCTTACCTGTGATGTCACAACTTAGCAGGTGACTTCAGCATCTGTACATCAGTGTTACACTGATGTACAGATGTACTCTCCTTGTGGTGAGAGGGTTACTAATGACGAAGTATACCCACTTAGCCATTGAATTATTTAGAGCAGCTTTTGGGGTGGGGGTCCGATTTTGCAAAATCTTTACTGGAAATACTTTGTTTTAATTTTTACCAATTGTGCCTAAGAAAAATAAGACCTTAATTAGGCGAAATTTCGACATGGAGATAAGTGTGGAAGTACCCCTGACCCATTAAAACTGGTTCATATAGTATTCCACCTCTCCATGCTGCTGCTCTGCCCATGGGCTGACCAGAGGGATAGGCCTTGCTGTCAATCATTCTATTGTCTCTTGGTCCCAGGTCCCTTACCATGCGAGAAACATGCGGTTCCTCTTTGGCGATGGTCTCCCAGTCTTTGCTTGTCCATCCCTCCTGCCGGCTGCCTGGCGCTCTTGCCAAAAGAGCACTGGGTATTATGCCGGTGACCACCAATACGGCAGGCTTGGAAACTGTTTGAACACGGAAGCGACTCCCAAGGTAGTGGTGCATTGCACTTGCACGAGCCGCTTTCGGTTTCAACAGGACAGAATACACCATGGACATCAATAATCACCGTCTGCTGGCCTTCGGTTTGTTGACATTTGCCATGAGCAGGCTGAGAGCGGTTATAGCTGTCACAGCTTTGTCAGCAGCTCCGAAACTGCTCAGCGAAGCTGAGTTTTCGGTCCGCCATCATACCGAGGTATTTTGCGGCCAGTTTGGTCTCTACAATCTTGTCCCCAACCCACAGGGGGGAGGATGTTGAAATGCTTCTTTGTTAGAACCATGATCTCTGTTTTGCTGAGGGCTAGACACTCCTGTTAAAGCCCATCAGGACTAGGAAGGGGGGTGGTATAGTGACCAGAAGCATCATAAGGTGGGTGTCTTCCCCTATGGGGTTGGGATGAGGGCGAGAGACAACCCTTGGTCGTCCAGCCAGGCACTGACTGTGCATGGCCCAGCTGAGCCTCAGTTGGGCGCATTCTATGTTGTGGTTTGTGACAAGTAGTACAACGTGGTAAGCGTACCCAACCAAGGCCGATTCTTCAGGCATCTCCAGCCTCAGGAAACCATCATGGTGTTCCAAAGGGTGGGGCCAAAAATTGAACCCTGTGCTCCTGGTGTGATTGCGGTCCTACACCAGCCTGCCACGGTCTCATAGATGAGACCACAATTCCTCAGATAAGCATTCACCATTCTGAGGAAGTATCGAACCACATGGAACAACTATTCCAGGGCCTGAATCATATTGATCCACCGTGCAGAATTGAATGTGTGTTTCACATCCAACGTAACAAGAAGGACCACACGGTGCAAAAAATTGTGGTGATTGTGGTCTTCTGCTCGCCGCCCTGCTTCAACAATCTCTTGGACTGCATCTAGGGTCGACCAACCCTACCAGAAACCATACTGGCTGGGTGATAAGCTACCTGCCTGATTCATTGCTGCAACCAGTCTTTTCTTTAACAGTTTCTCCAATACCTTCCTAAAGACTATGTTATTTTTATGTTATTACTCAAAGAATAAAAAGTTGAGTCAGAAACCACATATACAAGCACGTCTAAAATATGCTCTGCATGTTTCCTACTCAGGAAGCTGAAGTTGGCTGTAGATACAGCTTCACTCATCTCAGTTTTGTCTTTGTTCATTCCTTGTTTTCTTTTGATATTTATCATAGGGAAATAAAGGATAAAATATTCAAATTATAAAAAATGTTATAAATTGTCATTTTAAAATACTCTAATTGTCTTCTATTTACTAGTATGATATATATGTCAAGTGTAACCTGGATAAATTGAAATTTACTAAGTCTATATGATGACAATATGACATCACATTTTAAAAACTAATATTCTTGCCTTAACAAAAAGGAGCATATGAAATTGGCGTTGAATTATATAATCACTTGCCAGCTTTGCAATTTCAGAAACAAATTGTAAAAACTTTGGACTAGGCTAAGATTAAGAGCTTTCTGTTTGTAATTTTTTATTTTTATTTAGTGGTGAAATTTGTGAATATAATAATAATCAGTACTGCCATCATTTATTTTCGGTTTCTATGTTTTTTGTGCCAGTATTTTAATGTTACAATCAACCAAAAGTGTTATATGTTACTGTTGAGACCAGCCCTGTCCAATCGAGGCCTGCAGGCGCCATGGTGCCCTTCGTTTCATCTTCTGACACCCGCACCCATTTGCCAATTTTTACATCTTAAAAATGATATAAAAAGTACATTTTAGCCGTTATATTTTCCAGTAGTTCAACAGAAGTAATTCTGCTGGCGACCTTTTTAATATGTGTTCATTTCTTTGTCATTGTTGTTGACAAATTCATTTCCTATATTTGTAATAGTATAAGTAGGTATAAAGAGATCCTCCTAGCAGGGGGTCTAGCTTGATAGAACAAGCTACCTAATTGTCACTCATCTGTTGGTCTGCCCTTCACTCAAGTTCTTAGCGTTCTTTGTAATAAATTTGAAACTGTCATATTTAAAACAGATGTTTTTTTTTTTTTTTTGAGCAAATGTTGCATTATTCACAAAGACACTGATATTTCAAACAGTTAGTTAAACTAATGAGGGTCATTTCTGGTCAGTTGTTAATAAATTTAAACCTAACAGTTTTAAAAGACAGTGAATTTTTTGTTAGGCTTGGTGCAAACATATTTCTAATAATTTGAAATCCCAATTATGTCAGGATTTGCAAGTATGTGAATATTTTTCACTGAAGATTGTTAAAAGTACTCACATGTCTGATGTTGCTGAATTGTGTGTACCTATTAGAATGGTTTTCTGTGGTTTTACAATAAAGGAAGAGTTTTCAAACTGTTGCCATTTCTTGGACAAACTAGGGGAGAAGACATGTTTAAATAGTGCGTTCTATAAACATGTTAAAATAGTAACTTTACTTAGTGTTGTACTGAAAATGTATTCATGCTTTGGTTCAACATATCTTTGTGAAGTTGCATTTTCATCAATAAATATCATCAAAAACAAGTACTGATCATGCCTGACAAACTCCCATCTTGATGCTTTAAGAGCAGCTTGTTCCAGCTACACACCAAATTTTCCTCAATTTGCAGCAAGCGTGCAGTATCAAATTTCACATTAATTATGTGGCGAGTAAATATAATTAATTTCTGTTTCAAATGTTTTTGGTCGTTATTATAAATTACAATTATTGATTTTGTTAGTAGCAGCAGTAGTGTGGAGATAGTCAAAATGAATCATGGCACCCCCACAGCCTTTGTAATCATTCAGATGCACCCCTAGTTGTAAAAAGGTTGGACAGTGCTGGTTTAGACTAATCATAAACTTTAAGTATTGTAAATTCAAGCTACTTACATTTGAATTATTTAGGGTTAGAGTAAATATAATTGTAAAAATATTCTGAATCAGGGTTAGCTATATTGATGTTATCATTACAGTTTAATGATAACATCAAATTAAATTAATGATGCAAATTATTTCAGATATTGTGTTTATTGATTGAATTTTGTTTATACATTAAACAATCATTGATGGATTTGTAATCTTACTTTAATGTATTATTATAATTATCCATGCTTTCATTTTCTACACTCTTACTTATATAATGTTTCATTCATCTTGTCTTCCTCATTAAAATTTGTAACTAAATGACTAAAGTTGTATAGAAAATAAGGCCAAAGAGGTTTTCCTGATCATATCATTCAGTAGGTGCTGCTCTGCATGATCTGCACACAAAAATAATTCAACTAACCTCACACTTTTACTACTGTGAATAATCTCAGCCACTGGTTTTTCTACTTCTTACTAACTTAGAATGTTATTTTTCAGGATACATTAGCTGCTTTGTATTGTAATATGATAGAAATAATTGTTACACACCTTAATGATAATGATCACGTAAGTATATAATTTTTTTTAACATTTAGCATTTTATATTTTTATTATGACAGAGGTGCAATCTTATTTATGGATTTTATAATGAAATTTCTGATAGAGTTTGTAGGTTCATTTATTTGAGGGTTAATACAATTATAAAAACCATAAAATAACTTTCAAACAGTTCAAAATAAAAAAAAAAATAATTTAGCAACTGCTCCTACCTTCAAAAACAATATTTGTTTTTTTTATGAAACTACAATAACTCAAGCTCTTATGGAAGGGAGCAACTCAAAACGTTTTAAATGGAATTAGAAGGGTTGTGACACAACCCTTTGTTGTAAAATGAAATTATTCATTAGAAAACAGTAATACGCATTTATTAAAGAAAGACAACATTACAGATTATTTATTACAAGAAACACATTAAAAGATTAAAATTGAATTATTGAACTTGAATGTTCATGAAATTACAAAAGAATTTTCTAGTTTTGCAAGAGATTTTTATGAACTTGTATAAATCTTTACTAGACATGCTTCATGCCTTCCTTGTGTACCCTGACAATGTACTGGATGGTTGTAAAAACTTAAAACTGCAGTTACCATTTCATTTTGTGGGATTTCATGAGCCTCTTGATAAATTTTGTCTTGAGGTTCATTAATATCATGAGGGACTGTTTTAATTACTTGATCTGCAATGTATTCCCCACATATGGAAAATTATCGTGGATCATTATCAGCTTTTCCATCATTAGGTCATAAAATTCAGTCAAAATAATTTCTGATTGACATAAAAATTTTATGGGATTTAAAATGGTTTTAATGCAATTCTTAATGAACTGATAATCAATTATTATCATGCTCCTGTGGACCTTCTCTTATAGATTTTTAACTTTTTGGATTTCACTTTTCAAAAAAAATTACTTCATGACTAGTGAAATTTCATCAGTAGCACTTTCAGGACTTACATAACTCTCTTTTTTTCTGTTTCCTCTGGAACTAATGTAAGGTATTACTTTAGAGGATGAATAAGGATGATATGTATGAATGTAAATGAAGTGTAATCTTGTACAGTCTCAGGTTGACCATTCCTGAGATGTGTGGTATTCAAATACTACCATGTGATGAGTGGTATTGATAGTGTTCAAATTCGTATAAAAGTAACTGCCTTTACTAGGATATGAACCTTAAAACTCTCAACTTCAAAATCAGCTGATTTGCGATGATGAGTTAACCACTAGACCAGCCCGATGGGCTCAGGATTTCTACATCTGTTATCCTTTACTTTATTTTTTATTCTTTTATAGTTCTCCATACAGTTGATCTTATTGAAGTTCAAGTAGATAAATTATCATTAAATAAATTAGCAAGTGGTCTTGTGAGATCATCATTCCTTTACATACATGAAGTTGTTTGCTTGTATTCAGTAAGCTCCAATTTTAAAAGTTGCTAATAAAATTAAAAAATAATTGCACCTGATACTTTCCAAATTACAAAAATACTTAGCAGACATTCAAGTATGTGGGCATGAAGGCTAAACTGTTGGAAGTAAATCAGATTATTTTTATACCTTATTTTGAAAAGTTCTTCTTAGCAACAGTAGTAGTGATGCAAAATCAATAGCAGTAAATATAAAAAAAGTATTACACATAAAAATAATAGAAAGATAATAACTTGTTGGCAACTATGTTCTTAATATGGGACAAGTGGCTATTTGGTGTTTTAACAATGCACAGTAACTAATTGCTGATACTTGTAAACTGTTGGCCAGTGTGCATGTAGACTAGTTATTGAAATCTTACTTTTTATATAACAGAGACAATGATACAACTATATACAATGGTACAAGATATGATAAAACAAATGCAATTTCCCACCATTCATGATAGGTTTATCATTTCAAAACGTTTTTGATTATATGGTTTTTTATTTTTATTTTTTTTTTAAAGTGATTGTTTTTAAATAATTAATTAAAAGATATTTGAATAAATAAATAAGTTTATTAAATAATTTTCGTTAGTTATAAACAAATGATTAAATATAAAAGAATTAACATTAATAAAAAAATTGTTTGTGCGTCAATAAGTAATAGTTCACATGGCTGGGTGCTTCCAATACTATTCAGGAGTTCTTATATATTCTTTCATGCTTTACAAATAAATACATACCATGATCAGTTTTTATAAAAAAAAGAAAAGATGCCATTGTATATAAACAATTTTGATGCTAGATGCACCATTTTAAAATGATATATTGTGAAGTTTACTAAGATAGACTTGAGGATTTTTTTAAGAGTCACAGCATTACAGAATATTTAATTATGTTATAAAAATCCATGTCAAATGGTAATAGTAACGTAGCCACTGAATTTTGGGCAACAAGTTAACCATCATTTGGTTACAACCTATCAGGTTGCAGAATAAGTTAGACAGGACGCCAAGCTGGTCACATATTGTCTAACTAGCTTGGTGTGTGTGTATATATACATATATATGCCAAGTATAAGCTGTATATATGTAAATATAAATAAAAATAAAGTTAGGTTGCTCATAATATGGGAATTGAAGAGATGAACACATATTTTTTAATTCATAAAACATCTCAAATTTGAATCATTCAAGATTAAAAATTACAGAAAGAAAAACAATAATGAAACATTTGAACATGATTTCTGGCTATATAAATTAAATTTAAATTATTAAAAATGCATAATTTTTATTTAAATATAGTTTCAGTGTTACTCTTTGGGTTGTAATAACAGCAAAATAATTTATTTCAATGACCAACTAATAATATGTATCTACGATTTAATTATATTTTTAATTAATTTATTATTTAAAAGAAATTTCTTCTTGAACAAACAGAAATCTCTATAAAAGTACTCAAAAATTAGGAGAATATTCTCCTAATAATTCCATTCCATTTATTCAAGTCTGAGTGAATATAATAAATATTACTATGTACTACTGTATTACTATGTACATATCTGTACACTGTACAGTACAGTATTACTATGTACATATCTGCCAGGTTTCTAGTTTCCAGCTTTTCCATTTTTTATAGCTAAATCCACTTTTAATCCAAGTTTAATTTAAATTTCTTTATGGTTTTAATTTTTGCTTATTTTTCCTAAGGAGTCCCTTTGGAATAAATGTAAATTTCAGCTTTCTAGTTATCTTAGAAACAGTAATATCAGTAAATGATTTCACTTTGATGTGCTGACAAGTGTGTAGAATATTGAATATATACCATGAATCTTCATGTTCAATATGTAATAAATAATTGTTTTTATTTTATTTCAGAAAATGCCTGATAGTACAATGCTGAACGGTAAGTTTTTAAGATTAATCCTTTTTTTTTTTAAGTTGCTAAATTAAATTAGCCATGCCATGTTCAGATTTCATATACATATTTTCTTTTCTTTTTTTTAATGTAAATATATTGATTTATTAATAATTATTAACCTCCGATTGTAAAAATGTTTGAATTAAAATGAAACGTACTTAAAATTTTATTTCACTAATAACTTATGATTTTTTTTTTATTATTGAATTATTATTGTTAAAACATTTTTTTTACAATCTGGTTAATAATTATTAATAAATCAATATATTTAAGTTAAAAAAAAAGTTAAAAGAAATAAATGTATATAAAGTCAGATTTGAACCGATGTGCCTTCTCCTTGTAAGATCCAGATATTTCATTAATTAAAATTTTATTTGGCTATAACTCTGGAAACAATGAAAATAAGTCCTGCTTATGATATATCATTGAAAAGCTCTCAACGAGGGCTTATTACTGCAGTTAAGAAAAAACTCCAAATCCAGATTGAAAACCCACTTTATTTAGAGGTCTGTCTGTGTAAACATTTTTGGCCCAGTCGAAGTTGGCCCGATGGGCTCAGGATTTCTACATCTGTTATCCTTTACTTTATTTTTTATTCTTTTATAGTTCTGCATACAGTTGATCTTATTGAAGTTCAAGTAGATAAATTATCATTAAATAAATTAGCAAGTGGTCTTGTGAGATCATCATTCCTTTACATACATGATGTTGTTTGCTTGTATTCAGTAAGCTCCAATTTTAAAAGTTGCTAATAAAATTAAAAAATAATTACGCCTGATACTTTCCAAATTACAAAAATACTTAGCAGACATTCAAGTATGTGGGCATGAAGGCTAAACTGTTGGAAGTAAATCAGATTATTTTTATACCTTATTTTGAAAAGTTCTTCTTAGCAACAGTAGTAGTGATGCAAAATCAATAGCAGTAAATATAAAAAAAGTATTACACATAAAAATAATAGAAAGATAATAACTTGTTGGCAACTATGTTCTTAATATGGGACAAGTGGCTATTTGGTGTTTTAACAATGCACAGTAACTAATTGCTGATACTTGTAAACTGTTGGCCAGTGTGCATGTAGACTAGTTATTGAAATCTTACTTTTTATATAACAGAGACAATGATACAACTATATACAATGGTACAAGATATGATAAAACAAATGCAATTTCCCACCATTCATGATAGGTTTATCATTTCAAAACGTTTTTGATTATATGGTTTTTTATTTTTATTTTTTTTTTAAAGTGATTGTTTTTAAATAATTAATTAAAAGATATTTGAATAAATAAATAAGTTTATTAAATAATTTTCGTTAGTTATAAACAAATGATTAAATATAAAAGAATTAACATTAATAAAAAAATTGTTTGTGCGTCAATAAGTAATAGTTCACATGGCTGGGTGCTTCCAATACTATTCAGGAGTTCTTATATATTCTTTCATGCTTTACAAATAAATACATACCATGATCAGTTTTTATAAAAAAAAGAAAAGATGCCATTGTATATAAACAATTTTGATGCTAGATGCACCATTTTAAAATGATATATTGTGAAGTTTACTAAGATAGACTTGAGGATTTTTTTAAGAGTCACAGCATTACAGAATATTTAATTATGTTATAAAAATCCATGTCAAATGGTAATAGTAACGTAGCCACTGAATTTTGGGCAACAAGTTAACCATCATTTGGTTACAACCTATCAGGTTGCAGAATAAGTTAGACAGGACGCCAAGCTGGTCACATATTGTCTAACTAGCTTGGTGTGTGTGTATATATACATATATATGCCAAGTATAAGCTGTATATATGTAAATATAAATAAAAATAAAGTTAGGTTGCTCATAATATGGGAATTGAAGAGATGAACACATATTTTTTAATTCATAAAACATCTCAAATTTGAATCATTCAAGATTAAAAATTACAGAAAGAAAAACAATAATGAAACATTTGAACATGATTTCTGGCTATATAAATTAAATTTAAATTATTAAAAATGCATAATTTTTATTTAAATATAGTTTCAGTGTTACTCTTTGGGTTGTAATAACAGCAAAATAATTTATTTCAATGACCAACTAATAATATGTATCTACGATTTAATTATATTTTTAATTAATTTATTATTTAAAAGAAATTTCTTCTTGAACAAACAGAAATCTCTATAAAAGTACTCAAAAATTAGGAGAATATTCTCCTAATAATTCCATTCCATTTATTCAAGTCTGAGTGAATATAATAAATATTACTATGTACTACTGTATTACTATGTACATATCTGTACACTGTACAGTACAGTATTACTATGTACATATCTGCCAGGTTTCTAGTTTCCAGCTTTTCCATTTTTTATAGCTAAATCCACTTTTAATCCAAGTTTAATTTAAATTTCTTTATGGTTTTAATTTTTGCTTATTTTTCCTAAGGAGTCCCTTTGGAATAAATGTAAATTTCAGCTTTCTAGTTATCTTAGAAACAGTAATATCAGTAAATGATTTCACTTTGATGTGCTGACAAGTGTGTAGAATATTGAATATATACCATGAATCTTCATGTTCAATATGTAATAAATAATTGTTTTTATTTTATTTCAGAAAATGCCTGATAGTACAATGCTGAACGGTAAGTTTTTAAGATTAATCCTTTTTTTTTTTAAGTTGCTAAATTAAATTAGCCATGCCATGTTCAGATTTCATATACATATTTTCTTTTCTTTTTTTTAATGTAAATATATTGATTTATTAATAATTATTAACCTCCGATTGTAAAAATGTTTGAATTAAAATGAAACGTACTTAAAATTTTATTTCACTAATAACTTATGATTTTTTTTTTATTATTGAATTATTATTGTTAAAACATTTTTTTTACAATCTGGTTAATAATTATTAATAAATCAATATATTTAAGTTAAAAAAAAAGTTAAAAGAAATAAATGTATATAAAGTCAGATTTGAACCGATGTGCCTTCTCCTTGTAAGATCCAGATATTTCATTAATTAAAATTTTATTTGGCTATAACTCTGGAAACAATGAAAATAAGTCCTGCTTATGATATATCATTGAAAAGCTCTCAACGAGGGCTTATTACTGCAGTTAAGAAAAAAATCCAAATCCAGATTGAAAACCCACTTTATTTAGAGATCTGTCTGTGTAAACATTTTTGGCCCAGTCGATTGCAATCAAAAGTACAGGTGTACAACTAAATGTTACAACAGGCCTAAATACAAAATTTTACCTTTCTATGTCTAATCATTTTTGACTTATGCGAGATACATAAACATGTACAGATGTCACGCCAAAACTATTAAATTAAAATGGATTCAGAGATAGTCAAAATGGATATTTCTGTTGAAATCTGAAAACTGAAATTTTTCACGTTTACTACTTCCTTTACTTCATGCAAGGCAGTAAAAATAGGCTTTGTATCTTTATCTGTTTAATTTTTTTTTATATTAGTGTTAAGGTTGTTTATATTATTTTTTGGTCTACTGATGTACAGTTTGATTTTTACAGTTTACCTGTGTGGTGTTAAGTTGCAAGGGCTAGTAGGAGTTCTTTTTTTTCTTGTTGACCAGTTTATTATACAAAATTAGTATTCAGGAAATTTGCATCCAAATTTACATATGTATAGTAATGTATGTTCATGTTGTCAAATAAAAGACATGACATTTTCAGATTAAGGAGTATGTCAGCTTGCTATAACAATAGCTTAGATCAGTTATAAGTTTCTGAAGTCACGTTACAAAGAATTAAGGAAGGACAAATTCCATAATGTCAAGCTGTCTACTATACCTTAAAAATTTGTTGTTTCTTGAATGATTTGATGAGGATTCATGTAATTCCAGTTAGCATAATGGTTGCAGTTGACGTGCCCATTTAATTTTTGTCTCGTTATTGCCCCAACAATACTTATTTTAGAAATCACTTCTGTATTTTCTTTATGATATATAAGTAAAAGTCCTCATATAATTTCAAGTGTAGGTCTGAATCATTTTCTTGAAGAGTTCATAAAATCTTTGGTTTATGTGGTCTTAAATTTGTTTTAGAATTTTACAGTAGTTGTTATTCACTTCAAACTTTAGCTCTTTTCCTAGTTAATTGAATTTGTTTTTTCTTTAAAATTACTTGAACTGAAACTTGTAAATATTTTTCATTTACTACTATTGTTGGCCATTCAAGAAGTAATCAGCTAGTGAACCAGTTTGCTCCAAATCTTTTATATAAATTAATAGTATCTTGTGTGATGATACAGGAATCAAGAAAATGATTTATTAAATTACATTCACTTATGTTACGTTCTCAAAATGTTTATAAGCAAGCCTTATGCTGATCTCTGTGGCTTAATGTTAGCATCTCAGCCTTTCATGAGGAAACTTGTCCCAAGTTTGAATCCTGGTCTGACTTGTTTCATATAGTGCAAAATTTTCATCCCATTTTCTCATGCACAAGCTTTGAGCTTACATCTTGGTTTAGTCATGAAAAGAAACATGAATATGTTATTTTGTAATTCATTTTTGATTTGACTTTATTAACAAAGAACAGTTACAAAACATTTTGTTCACATCCTACACACTGCTGAATAACCGACGTTGTAAACTCCACAAAAGGTTGTATGTAACTACAAGGTAAACGAGAAATAGCTTGAGCCAAATAAAACTAGTCTTGTCAATTTTATTCTCAGCGAAATAAAAGATAATAGTACATCACATTTAAATATTTAGCTGCTGTTCGACTTTCTCCATACATTTAAAAGCAAAATAAATTTTATTCATTTATTCTCCGATAAAAAAAAGTAACAAAATTATGTTATTTTATAGAAATTCAGATTCTAATCTTTCATATTTTCTAACAATCATCACAATTCTCTGTAATATGTAACTTAATTTGTAGAAACAACAGTAATTTTAATTGTTTTGAGAAATAATACTTGTCTACATTACGTCTAAGACAGTATTAGTTTACAATACTCATAAAACTAGGCACCATTTAATAGCTGCTTGACTTAAAAATGTTGGTCTTTAAGCTCAATTAGAAATGAATAGAATTTGAATTATTATACATAGAATTTTTAAGGAAAAATAATCTTAGGAGTGTGTCAAAAAGTGAACATCATTTCTTACAAACTTATATTGCAAAAAACATGTTTGCCTAGGTGCCTTGCTAATTTTTTGAATAGGGAGGAGGAATTAGTGTATTCTCTGCCAGTTGGCACAAATGGAAAAAAAAGTTTTTTTTTAACCTGTGTTGTCTTTGAGCTTCTTATTAAAGTTTCATTCAGAAATTTTTGTTTATAAAAAATTTATAAATTAAGGTAAATATTGTTACCTAACAGTATTAATATTATAATTATGTCTTTGTATTCAAATGATGGTGGTGGTTTTCAAATTATTGTTTTCAAAAGATAGAGATGCTACCATTCCACAACAGGGATTTGGCAAATTGTTTGGTGTAACTGAATTTTTTTTAAGGTAGAAATACCATTTTAGTTTTGTTTGATATGAAATAAAATTAGATCCTTTTTACATTATTAAGATTCTGTTATTTATGTTAAAGACCCCCCCCCCATAACCTTGGAAAAACTTTTTAACAGAAGGGATTATATAGTTTCAAAATGCATATTGCTGTAATTTTGGAGCTGATCTATGATATTAATGTAAGCAAAACTGTTTCTATTGGCTTGTGTTCAGAAATCTTTTGTTTTCAAGTGATAACTAGTAAACATTATGCCCTTTTTTTCTACTCGCAAGTGTAAAATCATTCTAAGATGCTATGAACCCAAATTAAGCAGCAGATTTTATGGTTACTTATATCTTTTGAACTGAAAAACTGAATAAAACAGGCCTCAATAACTGTTAGGTTTTCATTAAATAACTTTGTTAAATTGCCAATAAGAAAATAAAAATTCTAACAAAATTTATAGAGAATTTAATTTTGAGAAAATCTGTGTAAATAAATTTAATAAAAAGCAAATAAAGTTTTAAAAATTCAACTTGTTCAAAAAAATTCAAATCAAAATGTGACAGAAAAACATTAGTTTTAAAGATAACAAAAACCTTCATAAAATTAAAAAAAACTTGAATCTAAGTATTAAAATTTAAATATTCATCTCAAAATACATTAAACAAAATAAAAAAGTAATAAGTTTTATTTAAAAAGTTTTGAAATGCTTATTTTTATGTACTGATGTACAGTCAAATTACAAAAAGTAGTTATTAAGGTTAGATAGTTTTCTTTTTAGTATCATCTTTGTTTTTAACTTGATGAATTAATTCACCACAGAAACTATGTGGGAATATGGAAATTGAATTTTGTCGCATATGAAAAATATAAGGTCTAACCAGAATTTGAACCTGGGATCTCTGGATGAAAGGCAGAGATTTGTGGATTTTATTTATTATTTTTTTATGTTCATAAACATCATATATGATATTTTGCTGTGATTTGGCTGATGTAGAGTTACCTGATATAACAGAAGAGTTGTCAGCACAGGTAGTCAGAACAGTCCAGAGAATTATGAAAAAGAGAGAATGGTATTGATGTACCTCCATGTTTGTTAGTTCTAACTTTTTCAAGTCTGATCATTCCTGACAGAATAAAAGTAGGTTACCTTTCTATTCGTGTACGATCATATATACCTAACCCCAGATTCTGCATCCAGTGTCAAGGTTTAGGTGGCAACAAAGGTGGTTGCACGAAAGAACAAGTTTGTGCATGTTGCAGTTGTAAGGGATATGACATCACATGCACTGAAGAAGAAACATGTGCAAATTGTAAAATTCCACACTGCAAGGTCTTGAGAATGTCTCATTTACAAAGAATAAAAATTATTTTGAAGATCTGTACAGAACTGAAAGTTCCCTTTCCTGTGGCTCGTCAGGAATACAGAAAATCCATCTGCATGAGGAATCCTGTACAACCTGGTATTAGTTTTATATAGGTTCTCTCAAACAATATACAAAAAGAGAAAGAATGTGCATCGTGTAAAGAACTGACCAAATTGGTAGAAGCTTTGTCGTTACAAGTAAAGTCCTTTACATTATTATTGCAGCTTTGAGTACTGGCAAGAAGTAACTTTTGCCTGAAAGATTAATGGTGTTTTATCTAAAACCATGTCACTTGTTACACAATCACATAAATTTACTGCGGCAACAATTAAACAATTACTCAGCAAAAAACCAAGATCGCTATGTAGAGATCAATAAAAACATCACCTGGGATGGCATCTCTGTCCTCCC
Organism: Lycorma delicatula; assembly: GCF_047948215.1. Classification (NCBI taxonomy): domain Eukaryota; kingdom Metazoa; phylum Arthropoda; class Insecta; order Hemiptera; family Fulgoridae; genus Lycorma; species Lycorma delicatula. The sequence goes on along the minus strand of NC_134460.1, from coordinate 76,838,032 downwards.
AGGCTTCGAAGTCCTCTCCACCATCTCAAGATCTCTATAACAATGTGGTGGCAGATGAAGGACGCTTCATCCATTTTAATTTTTTTCTTCAAAAAAAAAGTAAACATCTAAAAACCAAAGCTCATCCTAAGAGTTATGAAATCTAAAAAGAAAAACTGTATTGTATTTGATACATATGCTACACAAAGATGCTATATATAACAAGAAAAATTATTTTTATGGCAAAAAATTTTCAGTGAAATGTTTTGTGGTCTTCATTCTTGCTGTGAGGCTATTGAAATCCTATTACAGGAAGAAAAATCCATTAACATGTATTACAGGAAAGATTAATACTTTGTCTGCAGAAGACTCACCTCTGCCCCATAATGAAGTGTCTTCGCAGCTATGTCTGCAAAAGATGCAACCATCGTACTGAGGGCAGAGGTCATGAGGGTGTACCTGTTTCCTACAGGAAATCATAGTAGCTCATGGATTCCGCTGGCCACAAATATCCCTGCAGTCTCACTAAAGATATTGGCATCATTTAACCTTCTCTCATCACAATGCTTCTTAGCCCTCCGCGAAAATATGTTGGTATCTGATTGCCTCCCTTCATAGTCTTATGCTACCTTCTTGTGAAAAAAATTTCAAAACATTACAGTATGTTAACGAGATTTAACAGATTCTGACAAAAAAAAAGTTACGATTGGATATTTTTATGCCTGTAACAACAAAAAAATTGAAGCCGTACAAAAATTACGATAATTTAATTGCAGAATTTTTTTGCGCATTTCTACCGCGTTTTTTATTAGCGAATTTTTTTATTATTTGCGTTTATAAAACATAGTTTGCTGATTAAAAAAAAAAAAAAATACTTTCAAGCAAATCGGTTGAAAGTTGGGCAAAATATGATGAAAAACCCGTGTCATAAATCACAGATTAATTAGCATATCAGTTTCGAGAAATTTTTATAGTTATTTATTTTTTCTTAGCGTTACATATAATGTAAAAATTTTTTTTTAAATTATAAGACTTCCTAAGAGCATTTATTACGTGAATTTTTTTTTTTTTACAACAGAATTTTTTTCTCAATTCTTTTACCATAATGTGATCACTTGAAACATAAAACTGTATTAACATTATTGGTGCTGTTAAAATACAATTCAATTCAAAAATTATTTCTTACTTTTACATAGATTTAAAGTAGGATTTAAATAAAAACAATTAAATTTTTGTCAGGAAAGTTGATAAAGTACTTATATAACAAGTAAAACTTATTCTTATCTTTTAGAAAAGTTATGCAGTAATGAAGAAATGGATGAGAACAATCTGTACTCTTTATTTATAATTTTCTTCTACTCCTATAAGTCTTCTTAAAATAAATTGAAACTTTCTGCAGTTATGCAGAAAATTACAATTTTATTATATACCCCCATCAGTTTTATCTGACAAGATTTATATAGTCAACCAATTTTTCTATTCATTGACCAGTCCTTTCTTCTTTGAATGATCATATTCTTGTTTTTAGTTTAGAATAAATATATTATTGGAAGCACAACATCCTGAAAATTTCAGTTTTTAAAATATGTTTAACTTTATTAATATGGAAATTTGTTATTATTTTTCTTAAAGCGAATTGTTTTCACCGATAGTACAGTCTTCAAACCTTATTTAAAAGTGAAGAGGTAATAGTTATAATTCTATAACTATTACAATAATTCAATAACTATTTATCTAATCACTAATAGTTTCATCACTTTTTTCTTTTAGGCACACCTAATGAAGTAATGATGCAATTTACCAATGGATTTCCAAACCAATGGATTTGTATTCTGTGCATAAAATAATCTAGATTAGCAGATTATTTGGATAGATTGTATATTATTTTATAGAATGTATATTATTATTTTGTTTGTATATTATATTATTACAATTTTACGATAATAAATCTATTTAAAAAAATATGAGGACAAATTTTGTATAGTTTTTGTAATTTTATTAATTCTGAAAAATTAATTGGATTAATTAAAATATATATATATATATATATATAAAATACATACACAGATTAACAAATTACGAAAAGTTACAACTGCAGAAAGCGAGTAACAAATTTATCATTGTAATTGAACAAAAATATCTGAATGTAATACAATATTTAAAAATACCAATAATACTCGCACAATTAAGTTTACAGAATAAAGCGAAATAAGTTGTATATAAATCGCAGTCGACAGCGGTGGCGGCGGCGGACGGTGGTTCAGCCGCCATCTTGTGACGTCACACCTGGCGCGCAATACGGTAGTCTATTTATTTTGCAATCTTAGATGATGGATATTAGTAAGTCTGCAAAAAAAAAAAATATAAAATATTAGTTAAAAAAAAATAATGATAATATTATTGTTGCATTTCCACACCACCCAAGAGGTAGCAACTACAGCGCGTTGAGATTTTTTTTTGTTAGAGTGAAATCTCTCCCCGATAGGCCTACAAAACACTCGTACAAAAAAAAGCAAATGATTTAAAATATAAGCTAAAAATTAAGTTGGATACTATAAAAATTACTCTGAATAAAAATAAAGAGAGACTTGTATTCTGTGCATAAAGAAAATGGTTGCATTTCCACACCACCCACGAGGTAGCAACCGCGGCGCATTGAGATTTTTATTTGGAGTGATATCTCTCCCCAGTAGGCCTACAAAACACTCATTTACAAAAAGTATCTTCATGATATGTCTTTACAAGACCGCGATACGATAGACATCAAACGCAAACGATGGATACCGATAAACTTGCACATCAGATCTATGTGAAAAAAAACCGTTAACGTTCATGTATGTATGCGAAACAATTGCAAGTTTACCAGTATCCATCATTTACGTTTGATGTTTATCGCATCATGGTCTTATAAAGAAATACCATGAAGTAACATGAAAAGAAAAAAAATGTTTTGCATACATAAGTTGTATAAAAAAATATTTAAACACTCTCCTCACCATTTGCAACATAATCCGATAGTAGATAAATCTATTACCACATCATGTCGCGGGCCTTAGAACCACTGCATTCAATAAACGTAACTAAATATAGTTTTCTTTCTTGTTTTCTTTAAAAGAAAACATTTTAAAAAACAATAGTTAGTTACAGTTTTTTTATTGAATGGGGGTTTCAAGTGTTTTTTGTTTTGTGTTTGACTGTAACTTTTTTTTATGTTGTTCGTGTAATGTGTTGTAGTCCTTAAAAGGACTTTTTTAAAAAATCGGTTAAATTAAAAAATTCGTTTTGATGAATGACTGTTGTTTTCTTCTTCGTTGTCCTTTTCTTTGCGTTTCTTAGTCTTGTATAAAATAAAATAAAGAGAAGCGATATGACGTCCTCTCATATATCGATTGGTTTTAACGTAATCGAATTTTGAATTTTCATCCGTGTCGTACGCGACCATCAGCGGTTGGGTATCATCGTCACAACCATCGGCAGAACAATCTACCTCATCGTGAGTCTTGAAGAAAAGTCCGACGCCACATTAGCGGCTACTCTTCGTTTTTCGTACGCGACATAAATGTTTACAGCGAATACGTTGTTTTTGCGATGCGACGTATTGAGATCTTTTAACACCGACGCTGTCAATTTCATATTCGACGATTGATGTAATTTGAACGCCTTTACGTTCCCGTCGTCACCGTAGAATCCGGAGAATAGAACCTCTTTACTGTCAATAAGTCCGATCGCTTTATCGCCGCATTCAAATTCGCAATAATACTTTTGACCACACGCAAAATCATCTTTGAAAATTATCCTCACGGTTAAGTTATCACAGTTTTTGTCGAAATCGTGTTCAGATAAATCGACAATGTATGCAAAACTGTTTTAACTTAAAACACATAGGCTTCAGACGTTGGTTCCCGACACGCAAGCGTATATCTTCTTCACTAACCGGAATCATGATGATGTTTACACCTCGTGCGTTTCTCAAAGAATAAACTAATTCGGAATGGAATGGAATGGAATGCAAAGTTGGCAGGAGTCTATTACTCCCTACTTTATCGCAGAACCTGGACAGAGTCCCTTGCTGCTGGATCTTTCTAATCGGGCTTGTTTTTAAAAGGGTTATTTTTTAATCTCGGATCTAATTTTTCAAGTTTTGTCTATTATTATTTTAGTGAATTTAAGACGGATTTAATTGCATTCCAATCCGTTGTTAAACCAGCGTTATCGAACCCATTTCATGGGCCGACCGCGGAAGGTTAGGCTTATAAAGCCTGTCCTCCCGACGTAATTCCCCTTCAGACCGTCCACTGAAGTCCTTTCGGTGCTAACTCTTTAATAGGCTAGCAGGAATACGCCACAACGGGGCACTAGCTATAAGGAGGGAGCAATGTGTCCCCTTTTCCGGAGGAGTCGCAATTGCTGGGTTATTTTATCTTACTCTAAGTTTAACTTACAGATGGTGATACCTATTCGCGATCGCGGTTTTGGGGCGGCGATTTTCTGGAAAGAAGTAAACAGTAATTATTAACCTTCAGACACGCGTGTGTCTGAGAAGGGGTTGGGGGGACCGCGTGGCCGCAGTGAAGAAACCATTTGTTTTTGTGGTGGCTGTTGGCATCTGCAACAAAAGAAGCAGCAAACACACACGAGAGAAAAAAAAAAAAAAAAAATTAATTTTTACTTTCCTTTCGACTGGCAGGATGAGACGGCACGACGCGTCGTTCCACATCCACGTTTCTCCCGTTTCTGAAACAAGAGAAACAGAACAAAACACACGCGAGAAAAAAAAAAAAAAAAAAAATTTTTTTTTAGACCGCGTTTTTGTTTTGTGCGCGACTTACCGTATTTGAAGTCTTCAAACTATATAACTCGCGAAAAAAAAACTATTCACTCGCGTCCCCGGAAACGCGTCTGACGCACTATTCCGTTTATGGCTCATGCGATATGGAGGCCCCTAAGCCTGGTTTGTCGATTTTCGGCTACCGCACCGCACCATCACGGTGGTTCGTCCAGTACGGCGTGAGGCCGCTTCCTTACAACTGTCGGAGTTGGGTCCTCTCTGCAGATGTCCCGAAGATGACTGTGTTCGGACACAGCCGCTCTCCCGAACAGTCTGCGCGCCTGCGCCACCCCCACCTCGGACACGGATTGAAATCTCGCATCAGATCGGAGAGTGGCGTTCCTGACGAACCACGGAGCTCCAAAGATCGTCCGCAACGCGATGTTTTGGACGGCCTCGATCTTCTTTTGAAGCGAGGAGCTCATCATTGCCCCCCATGCCGGGTAAGCATATGTTAGAATCGGCAGTACGTACAGCCGAAAAATGAGAAGCTTAGTTGCCAGTGGGTATGGGCTGGCACTGTTCAGCACTGGGTATAGTGAGGCTCTGGCGGCCTTAGCCCTCCGGGTCGCATAATTTACATGTTCGCCGAAGGTAAGCCGCCTGTCCAACACCACCCCCAGGTACTTAACTGTTTTCTTAAAAGGGATTTTCTCCCCTGAGATTTCCAGCTCTCTGGTCGGTTTTCGTGTCTTGCATGTGAACATCAAGGCCACCGATTTTTCACCGTTGACCCTGATTCTCCACATGTCGAGCCACGGTTCCACTAAGTCCAGCTGCCTTTGGAGCCTCCGGACCGCGTAATCCACATTTGCGGATTCGTAGAAATATGCCGTGTCGTCTGCGTAAAGGGCCGTTTTGACCCCTTCCGACAGCGGCATATCGTTCACGTACAAAGTGTACAAGAACGGGGAAAGTACTGCTCCTTGGGGAACCCCAGCGGCTATTTCTCTGGTGGAGGAAATCGTTTCCCCTACGCGCACGACAAAATGTCGGTCTAGCAGATATGACCGCATCAGTCTGACATAGCGGTAGGGGATCGCCGATCGCGCTAGCTTATAAAGCAGCCCGCTATGCCAAACTTTGTCAAAGGCCTTGGCCACATCCAGAAAAACGGCTGCAGTCACCCGTTTCCTGTTCAGGCCTCCGACAAGGTCGTCTATTATTTTTACCAGTTGGAGGGTGGTTGAGTGACCCTCCCTGAACCCAAATTGCTCGGGCCGCACTTCTCCCTCCATGTATCGCCTCAGTTTTTCGAGAAAAATCCTCTCGAACAACTTAGACAATACCGGTAACAAGGAGATTGGCCTATAATTCCGTGGGAAAAGTAAACTTTTCCCCGGTTTGGGTAAACATACGACTTTGGCCGTTTTCCAACAATTCGGGAAATATCCAACGTACAAAATGGACGTGAATATCACCGAAATTGCTGTAATCACGGAGGCCGGTATGTTCCGGAATGCACGGGCGCTGATCCCGTCGACACCCGGGGGCTTGTGGCCTTAATGGCTGCGGAAACTTCCGCTTCAGTGACTTGGTCAATCTCTAGAGGGGCGTCCTCCACCTGTGAGAAATAATCTACAAGAAAGGATTCCACCTCGGTTGTGTGCTCGTCGTTCGGGGAGGGAGGGGGGTTTGGAGTGAACTGCTCCTCCAAGGTATCGGCGAATACCTCGGCTCTCTCCGCCTCCGAGTATGCAAGAAAACCTCGCTGCCCCACAACCGGATGGCGAGGCTTCTTCCCTTCTCGCAGTCTCCTGTTCAACCTGAACACCGAGGAGATGTCGTCAGAGACCGAGGCGAGGTATTCGTTCCACGAATCCTCTCGATGGCTTGTCAGCAGTTGTTTTACCCTGTCCGTTTGATTATAAAAGGCCCGCTTATCAGCGGGGGACAGGGTGATTCGATATCTCCTCCTCAGTCGTCGTTTCTCCGTTATGGCTTCGGAGATATGAGGAGGGAGGTCGTTTCGAACAACTGCTCGAGTTTTGGCCGATGAGCTGCCTGCCAGGGCCTCGGTCATTGACGACGTGACGCGCCCGACAGTGTCGTCGATTTCCTCCGGGGTGTTCAGGAGCTCAGGATTTACCGGCCTGTACTCCCGCTGGAGGGTCTCGTAGAACCTTTTCCAGTTGACTGACCTTCGGGGTATAGGCGGGGGATCTCGGCCACCCCCTGCCTGACCTAGTTCCAACAGGACAGGGGAATGGTCCGAGCTGAGGTCTTCTATCGTTTCAATCATGAATGGGAGGGTACCCCCTTTTATGACTGCGATATCCAGCACGTCAGGCCTAGATCTGCCTGAGCGATGCACGAACGTGGGCACCTCAGGGCCTACGACGACCAAGCGGCGGGCTCTCGCCCTTTCGTACAGCAATCTGCCATTCGGATTTGTCAGAATGCTGTTCCATGACACGTGTTTGGCATTGAGGTCGCCCATGAGTATCATGGGCCCATCCCAATTTTCCAGCACGGCATCCAGATCTGCGCCGGTTACCGCGTCGTTCGGCTTGCTATAAGCCGAAACCAGCCGATACACCGTGCCCAGATGCTCCACATGCACACACGTTTGCTCCATCACGTTTGTATGAAGAACAACGCGCGTATGCATGTGGCGTCTGTGGACTAAAACCGCAGTTCCACCAGAGGTGCGAGATCCGGGTCGAACTGGCCTATCCGTCCTATATGTAAAATAGTTCCGAAGGGTCAGTTGCTTGTTTGGGTTCAAGCACGTCTCAGACAACAGTATCACGTCTATCAGTAGATCCTCGGCCAGACGGCATAGTTCCTCCGTCCGGCCTACTACTGAGTTGGCGTTCCACTGCAAGAGTCTGAGGGTGGGCCTAACCATACCTGGACAGTGCAGCCATGAGGCACTCTATTAAGGACTGAATACAGTCCTTGAGAGATTTTGCCTGGAGCAGGCGTGGCAAAACCATCATGATATGTGGCAGGATATCCTTCACTGTCATCTGCGACAGGAACTCCATGCCAGTGGTCTCCAACGGGGTAGCCGGTTTCGGATTGCCGCTGGAGGTGCCTTTTGGCGCGGCCGCCCTTTTGGTGGGGCGCGGGGCCACAGGGGCCGCGGTGTTTTTAACAGCCTGCTTGGCCTTCCCAGCCGGAGCAGGCTTTGCCTTTCCCGTCGAGGAAGGCTTGGCCTTCTTCGCCGGGGCCGGCTTTGTCGCCGCCTTTTGTTTCACCACCTTCTTGGTGGTCGCCGCCGGTTTTGGCTTGGCGGGTGTTGGGGAGGGTACCTCCCCTTTTTTCACTACCGCCTTGGCCACAGGTGCCGGCACCTCCGGTTTGGGGGCTGATTTTCCCCCACCGGCAACACGGGCCCAGCTGCGGCCGTCAACAGTCGCGGGCTTTTTAATGCCCTTGACCTTATTGACTTGCTCCTTATAATAGGGGCAACCCCGGTAATTAGCCGGATGAGGCCCCTTGCAGTTAACGCATGAGGCTGGTTCCTCACGCGGCTTAACGCATGTGGCAGTGTCGTGGTCCCCACCACACTTGACACATTGCTGGGCCCTCTGGCAGTAATTGGACGAGTGTCCAAATTTCTGGCATCTGTGGCACTGGGGTGGCCCCCCTCGTGACACAAACGCAGTCACTGTGACCTTGCAGTAAAAAATACTGCCAAGGTCATAAATGGTCCGGGCCGAAGGGGTCCTCTTAAGGGCCACTAGGCAGGTCGGGGTTTCCCGACCGTCCCTTGTGAGGAGCTTCTTAACCGAAACCACCTCATAGCCAAGGGAGGTCAGTTCCTCCCTTACTTCCTCCGGGGCAGCCCCATAGGGGATTCCCCGTATAACCACCTTCAGCTCCCTGTCCTTCGGGAGCTGAAAGGAGTGAAAGGCGATTCCCTTCGAGTGCAGAAAACTCTGCACCGCCCGGTAATCCGCCTCGCTGCCCAGCTGCAGCCTTATCGAGAGCCCGGTGCTTTTAGCCACCAGGCGCCCCCCGATCCGCGACTTAATGTCGCGCGCTAATGCTGGCCACTCCTTCGGGCAGTAAACTAATTCGCGCGTTTACTCTATATTTATAAGTCCATCCCCACCACATCAGCCACACCCTACTCTACTATTTTGATCGTCAAATTTTCCCCTCCACTCTTTCCCCACCCACACCGAACAACGTGGGGAAAAAACCATCTGATATAAAATATCCTAACAACTTCATTTTGTATGATTTGAAACTACAACCTTTTTTTTAAAAAAAAGTTAACAACGTTCTAAAACCGAATTTGTTAAACACTCCTCACCATTTGCAACATAATCCGATAGTAGATAAATCTATTACCACATCATGTCGCGGGCCTTGGAACCACTGCATTCAATAAACGTAACTAAATATCGTTTTCTTTAAAAGAAAACATTTTAAAAAACAATACTTAGTTACAGTTTTTTTATTAAATGGGGGTTTAAAGTGTTTTTTGTTTTGTGTATATATGTGTAAGATTGTGTTGAATGTGTAATGTGTTGTAGTCCTGAAAAGGACTATTGTTTTTTCTAATACCTCCAAGTCTAGTCGAATATTATATCGTACGCATTGCCGACTCGACCCTTAAATACGAGTGTTAGTTTCTCTTCTATTATCGACTGGAACTCGCCCTCTTCAATAGTCGAAGACCCCGACGGGGAGTCTTATTCTTTAAGTCTTTGGGGGTTGGCGTCCCCACGGGCCTAGCCTCTGCAGCTATTCTTCCCACTATACAGTGAGCTGCTGGAGTGGTCCATTTTTCGCCGGTACTCGTGGGACCAAAATTTCTGATCCTATATTAAATTCCAAGATGGTTGGTGGTCCATCTGAAAAAAACACCAAATTAAGTCTTGCGAAGAGACCTCGATCAGCTTTGTCTGACGAGGATAAAAGTCCTATGGAAGAGAACTACAAATCTTTAGACTTGAACACTAAAAATATTCGATTCGTTGTTCTTCGAAATAGTCAGGAAGGTGGCTCCCTCCAAAAGGTTTCACCTTTCCTAATAAATAAAACTAACAGGTGCAAGTGGCTCCCCAAAGAACATCAGGAAATTACGCGACGGATCGATTCTGGTTGAAACATTCAACGACGAACAGAGTCGATCAATCTTACGTCTCCGTAATATGGGTGGTATAAATATAAGTGCTGAAAGCCACAAAACTTTAAATACGAGCAGGGGTGAAATTTTTTGTCGAGACCTTTTAGATATACATATCAATGAAATAGTTGACGAGCTTTGCCACCAAGATGTTGTTGAAGTGAAACGTATTATGAAACGGCAGAACGGAACAGAAGAACCGACACCGTCTCTTATATTAACATTTAATCTCCCTGTTCCACCAGAAAAGATTAAAGTGGGTTACCTCTCGGTTCGGGTACGACCATTCATACCCAACCCACGGCGATGTTTCAGATGCCAAGGTTTTCGTCACACTACAACATCTTGTACAAAAACTGAGATCTGTGCTCGATGTGCTAAAGAAGGTCACAATGACACTAACTGCGAAGAAAATGAAAAATGCGCAAACTGCAGTGGTCCACATACAGCCCGCTCCCAAGATTGCCCAATCTTTAAAAAAGAAAAGGCAATTCTCAAAATCTGTACGGAGCAAAAGCTATCTTTCCCGGCCGCACGAAGAGAATACAAAAAGTTAAATAATTCACGGAACCTGGTTAAACCAGATGTATCTTTTGCCACCGCTAAATCTAAACAAATTCCTACAAATGTTAATAATCAGCAGTGCGGATCCTGCAATGAGCTTAAAAAACTTGTTCAGATGCTTTCTGATCAAGTAGCTTCACTTACAGCCACTATATCAGAGATAACAAAGATGAAGAAAACGTCTTTCGTCGCAGTTGGTGAATCCAACAGTGTGATACACACGAAAGTTCCTGCTCCCAAAGTCGTACAGGCACGAGTAGCGACTATCACAGCTGGCAGTAAGCCACCTAATAAGCTCCCGGTAAAGGGAACCCACATAACCACCACCTCTGGGATGTTAACTGCAGCATCCCATTCAAATAAATCTCCACCATCACCTCATTTAATGGAGGATATGGTTGAAGAACCACCCGACCCTAGGGCATCGGAGTTCTTTAAAATAAAAAATACAGAAAAGAATAACCGAATCACCTACAACTAATTTTTATATAATTTCCGAAACTTAATTTTTTTATTTATTTTTTTACTGTTATGAACATTATTCAGTGGAATGTTAGAGGTATTCGGTCCCGCATTGAAGATATTAGAGTACTAGCGCACGCATATGATCCACTAATCATGTGTTTCCAAGAAACTCACCTTCTACAACATGACCCAATTACACTCAGAGGTTACTTCTGCGAGAGATACGACTGCCTAGTAGACAGTAGGGAGAGTGGTGGAGTAGCGATTTTCATGAAGAATGGGGTGTCTGCTACAAGAATTCAACTAACCACTGTCATTCCTGCTATTGCAGTAAAGGTCTCTATTCCCTTCAAATTGCATATCTGCAATCTGTATCTCTCACCGAACACTAAGTTCAGTACTTTAGATGTCTCAAATCTCCTCACGCAAATACCATCTCCATCGTTAATAGTAGGAGACTTCAATGCCCATCATATTTCCTGGGGCTCAATCTTCTGCTCCACTCGAGGAAATATGATAAACAGAGTGAGACAAGACTTGGACCTTTGTCTACTGAATCATGGATCACACACATTCATGTCATCATCTGGTACTGTATCTAACATTGATCTCTCCATATGCTCACCGAATGTGCTCCCTCATTTTAATTGGTCTGTTTGTGATGACTTTCACGGCAGTGATCATAGACCAATTATTATTGGTTTCGGTGTAGACTGCGAGATTAAAAGAAGGCCACGGAGATGGATTGTTGAAAAGGCAGATTGAAACAGATACCATAAAGCATTCCAATCTCAGTATGACGATGAAGCGAACATCCTCGACCAATATTCTTCTTTTACGTCCATGATACTTGAGAATGCCAACAGATATATCCCACAAACATCGGGTAATCCTAGACGTCCTTTCGTTCCATGGTGGAACGATGATTGCAAATATGCTATTAGGAATCGATGACAGGCACTACGAAAATTTAATCGTACGCTTACAACAGAACATCTAAATTTATACCGCAGGGCTAGAGCGGTGTCCCGTCGAGTATTCTTGGACGCTAAGAGGAATTCATGGACGAAATACGTGAGCACTATCTCACGCACTACTCCCACATCTACTGTATGGAAGAAAATTCGTGCAATTTTCGGATCACCGAAACAATCTATCCTCGGGATTATTGATGAAGGAGAACTCCTTTCATCATCCTCGGAAGTGGCAAATATTCTAGCAAAATCTTTCCGCTCGGTGTCTCTCACTTCATCATATAATAACGATTTTCAAAGGTACACGATACAAATAGAAGTATTATCGTTAAACATTGGTGATTCGGTTGGTGAATTAAACACTCCATTCGTATTTAAAGAATTGTTACATGCACTTAAAAACTCACGGGACACTTCCCCAGGACCGGACAACATTCGCCTTTCCATCCTTTCACACCTTCCTAATTCGGCACTACAACAACTTTTGAATATTTTCAACGGTTTATTCTCCGAACAACTCTTCCCACCCGGCTGGTCTGAAGCATTTATTATACCAGTACTAAAACCTGGTAAAGACAAAACCAACCCCTCAAGCTACCGCCCTATTTCATTAACAAGCGCTTTGTGTAAAATAATGGAGAGAATGGTAAACCGCAGACTTACATGGTACTTGGAGGAACATGGCTTTCTATCTCCAGAACAGTGTGGTTTTCGACAAGGACGATCTTCTATTGACCATTTAGTGTCACTGGAAACAGCCATACAAAACGCTTTCCTAAATCGGCAGCACCTCGTCGCTATCTTCTTCGATATAAAAAAGGCGTATGACACAGCCTGGCGACGTGGTATTCTTAACACTCTCAAAGAATGGGGAATCAAGGGCAATATGCTTGCTTTTATCCGGGGATTCTTAAATCACCGAACGGCTCGTGTTCGTGTAGATGATTCGCTCTCAGATAGTGTCATCTTGGAGAATGGAGTGCCACAAGGTAGTGTATTAAGTGCCACCTTATTTTCTGTAGCCATAAACGATATTACCAAATGTGTGCAGGCTCCTGTCTCATGTTCTCTATTTGCTGACGACTTTGCTGTCTATATTGCAAACCGTTCAACACTTACAGCAGAGAGACTACTGCAGAACACTATATCTCACCTTGAAGCTTGGTTCAGGATTACTGGTTTCACATTTTCATCCGAAAAAACAAAATGTGTAGTTTTTTCTCGGCTACGAAACCCTTCTATTCCGCAAATATTTCTGAATGGTGAGACTATTACTATCTCTACTTACGTCAAGTTTTTAGGTTTATTTTTTGATAGCCGTCTTACTTGGGTCAAACATTTAAAAGAATTGAAAACAAAATGTTCCAAACTTCTAGATATGATGCGAGTCCTTACTAACACCAACTGGGGAGCCGATAGGTCATGTATCATACGTTTTTACTATTCCTTTGTTCGCTCCCGTTTAGATTATGGTTGTGTCGCCTACTCTTCAGCTCGTCAATTCGTGCTTAAAATGCTGGATAGTGTACATCATGCTTTCCTTCGGCTTGCCGCAGGCGCGTTTAGATCAAGTCCTGTCGCAAGCTTACTTGTATACTGTGGTGAACCATCACTTTGGGATAGACGAGACCAGCTTTTATTATCTTATTTTGCTCGTCTCAGAGGACAGCCAAATCACCCGGCTCTTGACTCGGTCTTTAGAAATCCTAATCTAGGAAAGTATGAGGATCATCCACGTCGTACTGCACCTGTAGGTGTCCGTACCTGGCGTCTGCTGCAGCATATAAATGTTGACACACCGTCATTCTTTCCCATGTATCCTTGCTCATATCCTCCATGGAGAATAAACCTTATAAATTTTAATTTTGACCTGACTACATACAATAAACAATCAACACCATCCATTGTCTTTCAGCAAATATTTCAGTGTATTCTCTCCAAGATGAAACCAGACGCGGTTGTATACACTGATGGATCGAAACAAAACGATACAGTTGGGTGTGCATTTGTTGTCAATGAAAGAACTTATATGTTTGGTCTACCCGGTATTACGAGTGTGTTTACCGCTGAACTATACGCTAAAAATAAGGCTCTAAACATCATTAACCCTAAATATAGAAAAATTCTTATTTGCGGTGACTCGGGTAGTGCTCTCCAAGCCTTAAAAAACTTTTATTCCAAACATCCTATCGTCATTGAAATTTACAACGCAATCGCCGAGTTGAATACTCGCAACACAGAATTAAGTTTTTGCTGGGTCCCTAGCCACGTAGGGATTCCAGGTAATGAACATGCTGCCTCCTTTCACCACCCGAGTTGCTACTTCTGATTTCATTAACTATGTAAAACAATCACTAAGAGCAAGGTGGCAAGGTGACTGGACGGCTACCGTTGATAATAATCTCCGTCAGATTAAAGATTCTGTGCTACCATGGGACTCCTCATACAGAAAACCCCGGCGTGAGGAAGTAGTTCTCTGTCGATTGCGGATAGGACACACGAGTACCTGTTGACAAGAGGACAAGCACCTCTTTGCGCACGATGCAACAGCCGCGTGACTGTGCCCCACATACTCGTGGACTGCATATGTTATACGGCATTGCGTAGTATAGGGTTAATACAAAAAATTTAATTACTCTAGTCCTATGTATTGCTTTTGTTATCCGAGTAGCGAGCCTTTTACACTCCCTATCGGAATTTTGTTATATATATATATATATATATATATATATATATATATATATATTCATATTTTTTTGTTTTATTTGTTTTTTTTTTATGTTTAGTTGGAAGTTTTATCTCTTTTTTTAGTTTTAAGTTTTATTTAGTTTTAATATGATAGTTTTTAACGTAGTTTTAAGTTACATGTTAGTGTTTTTGTTATCCGAGAATGGGCCTTTTACACCCATTCCGGATTTTGCTTACTGTGATAGTAGTTGGAAGTTTTAATTACTTTTGCTTTTACTTTTTTTTTTTTTTTTATTTTTATTTATTTATTTTCCGGGCGATGATAACGACCGCTCGTTTTTCGCCCTAAAAAAAAAAAAATAGTCGAAGAGAACCGCTTCGGTAGGAATACAATAAACGGTTCCTCTACGCTGCTGCCTCTTACAGTACACAATACTTTTACCATATTTTGTGTCTACAGTCTTCAACGCTAATATTTCATACGGTTTACCAACCGTCATCGCAGCCACAGTTTTAGTTTCGGTTAGACGAACGGTTTTTGTATTTAACCGTTCAACGAAAGCTTTTCTTGTCGATGCGTCGTCTGTCGTGATGAATCAGTAGTCAGCGTTAGAATGATCCTTATGCTGTTTAGGAACCGCTATTTATACTCACTAGATGAAAAAAAGTTCCCCCTCCTCAACCAACCGCAAACGAACAATTCTGAACCTGTTTATCATCATTCCGCATCCGGTGTTCCAAGAAACAACGCAATAAATAATTGTTTTTTTTATAAATTACCACATCGGCTATTCTAAGAACAGATGCAATAAATAACCGTTTTTTTCGTTAAACCACAAACGAACAAGTGTGAACCTGCTTATCAACAACTCACATCCGGTCTTCGAAGAAACAACGCAATAAATAATTATGTTTTTTTTTATCAACTACCACATCTGCTATTCTGTGAACTGATGCAATAAATAACCGTTTCTTTTCCGTTAAACAGGAAACGAACAAGTTTGAACCTGCATTCAACTGACTCGATGTAAAAAAAACAAGTTTTTAATTTAAAGAAACAATAATATTAACTGAAGAAAAAAAGCTTTTACACCAGATCATAGTTACAAAAATATTTTTGTTTTGTTATTGAGTTGCATTTCCACACCACCCAAGAGGTAGCAACCGCGGCGCGTTGAGATTTTTTTTTTAAGTGAAATCTCTCCCCTATAGGCCTACAAAACACTCAACTGTAAGATGTTACAAACTTACTTTTAAATCTTCGGTCAAACCATCGTCTTTCTTTCCGTAATATGTTAATTTCATCTAATGTCGTCTTACAACAGACATTTCGTCATCGGTAAATTTGTTTGTATATCTGGTCGGTAAATAGATTTGAAAGCAACCCAATTCGTTTGCAACGGTGTCGTATAATATGGTGCAAATACGATACTCATATAAAGATGTAAATACCTTTCTCATATCCAATATTTCGTAGTCTACATCGGTGCGAAGATCAGTCAGCCGTTTCCACGGTAGTTTCTTGAGAAAACAAACGTCATCGTGAAAAGCGTTAACAAACGATATGGCATCCATCTTCACACTCGCAGAGTTTACACTCGACTGATCGGTTGACGACGATGACGGTACCGTATACATACTTTTGTCATCCGCATTACTCTTGTCGGCAATTTTACAAATAACCGATATAAAGCGCTATCATCGATGACTGAACAAGCGAATTGATTCTTCCATAACAGCTCATATTCATTATCGCGTACCATAGTGTACAACCTTTTTGCATTTTCAATAATCATTTCACAGGAGCAAAGGTATTTCGGTAGTCCACGTCCGTTGTAACCAAATTTCTTCCAATCGACGGAATGTATTATTTCACCGTCACAGTGAACAGAGTGAGCGACAAACATCATAAAACTATATTTACAAATATGCGATGCAATAAATCGCAATTCGTTAACCGAATCGGTAAACATTTTCATCGCTACTATAGTGAATATAATGTCTACACAAGCCGTCTACAGTATCGATTTTTAAGCTGTCTAAATATTCCTGTAATCCGTTGTGAAGTTCAGCGAATGTGGCTGCGTAACTGAAATGCACTCTAACCGTATTGAAACGATCAACGTCCACACTTATACTTGTAGCGTGCGGAAACCCCGCAGATGTAAGTTTCGTCAAATGACGCAACGATCTTACACGACGACGTGGAAAAAATCTAACCATCCAAACCGATGCGGATATATCTACATCCATCGTTAAACTGTTAATGGAATTAAGTATTAGTTCCCTTTTAAACTCTATACATACATCTACCACATTGTCTTCGTCGGTTACATTTCCACACCACCCAGGAGGTAGTAACCGCGGCACGTTGAGATTTTTTTTTACATGAGTAAAATCTCTCCCCGATAGGCCTACTATAAAACACTCGAATTTTTTTTTTAACTTATTTTTTTTTTTTGTTTGTTTATGTAGTTTCTTTCACAAATGTTTGTACTTGATTTATTACAAACATTATGCTATGTCATTACGACATATTGTTCTTTCTTCGTGGAACAATAGATTCGAACGAAAGAGGAACGTTTTCCTTTATGCAGTTTTGACATCGCACCAAGTGTTGAGACGAGTCAATCGTTTCGTTGCACCAACAACATTTGATGTCCATGTCATTGAAACAGTAGTAATAACCGTTTTTAGCCAGTTTTTCTTTATTGTTAGCGTCTGTATGTTCAAAAGTACGCAGACGATCGGCTTCTCTCGCCAGATCCAACGACTTATTCGACTACTTCAACCACTGCATGTAGAAACAACCCGTATGCAACGCACATTTTCCACCCGCATGGAGGTTGTGGTACGGACAATTTACTATTTAATTATGTTTCGGTTTTGGTGCGTTTTCCGGTATCTCACGTACGTCGGAATGAAATCGACGTAAGAAATCTGCTTTCTCCAGTCCTTTAGTGTATATCGAATTGTGAACAAAACGCCTTCATGATATCATCACTGTATACTGCCTCACCGTAATCCCAATTGATTTTGTGAAAATTTCTCTCCAACCATCCGACCATCCGTTTGTACTTAGACGGTAACTCAGACTTTGGATACGGCGATCGAAAGTGAAGAAGCATATAGCATTCTTCTCTGACAACAGCGAGTTCTTTGATTATAAACTCTCCGCGTTTGCCAAGAAAGCCGTGATACTCGATAACTCCTTCCATGACGGCAACTCACTTGCGTATGAGGACCGACGTAAGTTCTTTAGACGTTTATTAAGGTGTACTTATAATTGTGGTGGGGATACACCCCCCACCATAAACGCACCAAATATTTACTGCGTGCGATCGTATAAAGATTCGTATACGTCATCAAAGGAACAGTAAATACCGTGTTTGGCTAATTCGTCCTTATCTAAGACCAATGGTGGTATGCACGACCTTTTGTCTTCTTGTTTTTCGTCGCTCCTCTTTGACGGTATCGTCTTCTTACTGTTAGGTTTTTCGACCTTTTAGTGTTTTCACTCGTCGACGATCGTTCGTACGGCTTATTACGCGGTTTCTTTTTTTTCTGTTCACCGCTGTTCTTTTTTGTCGGCTTCGTAGATGTTTTCTTTTTTTTTCTTGTTAACTAATAAAGACTGATCTACGATATCGTTATGTAACGTCTCTTCAGCGATCGGTAACAACTGCTGATCGTCTGATGAACTCGACCCTCCTCCTCCCTCCATGACTGACTCTCAACTGACGATCTTCGTCGTCTGTCGTAACCTTCTGTTTCTATGCCATTGTGGAATTGAAGGGGGTTACCCCCTCCACCTCGTCTTCTTCATCCTCTTTTAGAGGACCATCATAGTCAGCATCATCATCATGTGCATGTAACGTTATGTTAGGTAATGAGATTTTGGTAGCGTTTACCTTTGGTAACTGTTGTCCTCGCTGAAGGTAATGATGCCTTTTCATTCACTATGGTTTTCTTCTTCAGTGTGGTTTTGTTGATATTTACCTTTGGTAATACTGTTGTCTTCGCTGAAGGTAATGATGTCGTTACATTCACTATGGTTTTCTTCTTCAATGTGGTTTTGTTGATATTTACCTTTGGAAATACTGTTGTCTTTGCTGAAGGTAACACTATTGCTTTTTCTGAAGGTGACGATGTAGTGATGTTGCTAACTACGTCAGCAGACAGGTTTTTCGAAGATGATGGTGGTGATACGGTAGCGTTGTAAAAAATGGACACCACCTCCACAGACGATGAATTACACCATACTAACGGTATGTTAACCGGCGATTGTGTAGAAAAAGTCACTCTGCACCGTATCGGTTTCATCGTTGTACAAGATTCATGTGAAAAGTCGCCCAGTAGTAGTGTTACAATTATACTAAATGCTATACCTGTTTTAAATACACTCAATGTTATCAACCATTTCGTAAACCGTCGCCACGTAGCTAATATTTGGTTTTTACCTTCATTTCTTCGTCAATCCCTATCGCCAAATTGAACGATTTTAAATACCTCCAGTATTACATAAATTTTTTCACTATTCCAGTGAGCTATCTACTCACAATGTGAACTATGTGACGATGCTATCATGTATAATGAGACAGTACGCAGTCGTGTTGGCCGGTATATTGTTTTTGGTATCGAAATCGATACGTACATCTACTGTTCCTGTTTTAAGCGATTCGTTCTGACGGGAACAGTCGATAACTATTAACGGTACACTGGTCTTGAAATCCGCCAAACTGTAAGCGGGACATTCGTCCTCCGGTTTGTTATAATAACCGGACCGAAAGCTGGCGAACATTTATACATCATATTCACATCTCCCTGTAGATTGTCGTACGGATAGTACTGCGAATTCAAATACAGACGAACGTTTACCAACTCGCACATATCGAAGAGCGTCAATGATTTTGTAGCTTTATCCTTTCTGTCCGTCTGTAAACCGAATATCACGTATCTCGGTTTCTCCGTTTGCGCACATGTTTTTACCGTCCATGAATGTATGTTTGTTTGTGGTAGAGCCGGATATCCGTGGATTTGCCATGTACGAAAAGGAATCGCAAACGGTCTATCTCGTTCTACTACCTTCAACAATTGCAATCGCATCGTATCGGCAACGTGAACATACGGAATTTTCCACGCTATCTTAGTCACTTTCAAATTGGAATCAGGCGCCTCTTTGGAAAACACTAATGCGTTCACGTCGCTGGAAGATCTAAGCAAAACCAATTCTTGTTTGACGTTCAATATTATGTGTTTGTAGTCGTCGGCGAAACCCATCAGCATACGCAGCGGTACGTAGAAGCAAAATCTTCCCGTATTTTTTTCCAAATCGAACTTATCCGAAGCTTTGAACTTCCACCCGAAATTTTCCAAAATATTTTCTTCGCTTTTACGCAACGAAAGAATATTCTTTATCGTTTGTACGCGACACATTTCCGTGCCGTTTTTCTCGTATCGTATCTCCTCGAAGAGAAACGGCATCGCGTGTTTGTTAACCACGAATCCGTTGCCTTTTTATCGCCTGCTTCAGTAGTTAACGCACCTTCGACCATCAAATAGCTTTTATGCGGTAAGGTGTACACATCTTGTTGGTGTATCGGAATTCGGATTTCATCGATGTTGTACGGTAGATGGGTATGATATTCGTACTGTGTGATCGTGTTGTCGAATGAAACACTTTCACCGACATCCAACATATTCGCTCCTATCGTTGCCATTACGATTCACCAAAACTGTAAAACCAAGTTTTCGAAGAAACAACACGTTACGCGATATTAACGCTTTAGTGTTTGCTCGTCGACTGATCGGTTTGCGTGTCGTTTCGATACTAGTACCACCGCTATTGTATATTAACCCCATTTATTGACTTTCCTTTTACTTCGTTTTCCTTTGTAGATGCAATCTCACCGTAATTGTTTCACCGCGGAAATTTATCGGTTTTCCGTCTTGATCGGTAAACTTTATAGCGATCTCGTCTAAGCTCTTCGTATTCACCGGTAGATAGATTATATTCTTCGGCGATTCGATTATTTTGAAACCAGGCGGTACACTTAGCGTGAATTCGTGCAATACGTGTCCCTCTGATCCGTTCGTATAGGAGCCTCGTATAAGGTTGCATTCGACCCGTACGGTGTTCACGTTGTTAATGGCGACCGGCTTCGATGACTCGTGGCATATATCCGCCGTCAGTTTAGTTTTCTCGAACCCCAATAGCCGTGCCAAACTATCTATTGAGGTCAGATCGATCGCGGCACTGTATTTAAGTTCGCATTTTAACGTATTATTATTCGGACGCATAAGTAAATCTATTTTGGTTTTGTCTTTGAGTTCATCGCTCAAGCGTTTAGCGATATCATCCACTTCATACGATTCGGTCGCTAGTGTCAGCGTAATCGGCTTTTGAGGTCTCTTTGTTTCAACAGTAAATGTGTTGCTGATTCCCTCTTCGACATTTGGAATTGAGTTGTATGTGGTTAAATTTATCAACGCCAAGTCCCAATCACCATCAGACGGTATTACACGCTACATTCTTTCCGCCATCCAATGGCGGAAAGAATGTAGCGTGTAAGAACGACGTATTTCCACTTATGCAGAACATGTTTACCTGTAGGTCAACGGACCACGACTGAGAAATTCAAGACATAAATGTCCACAGATAACCGTGTTTATACTCTGTGTGGCGTTATAATTGAAATTTATAGTCGAATCGAGTGGAAAATGACGCAACAATTCGTTAGGTGGTCGCAAATTAACGAAACTATCGAAATAGTCCACCATCCGTCCACGTTTTCAAAAACATACCCAATGTGTTCCATGACCGGTACTGCGGTCAAGATTAACTATCACAGATTCGTTGGTCTTCGGTTGTCTGGGTAATGCGTCCAACATGAAGACCCCTCGAAAATCGGCTATATTCAGTCTTCTCGCGTACCACATTATTTCTATGTTCGATAGCGGTCGCACTGGTATTTCCTTTATTGGAGACGACGACGACGACGTTTTTTTTTTTACCGCCCATCCCCGATCCGGTCAAAGGGTAGGGCTTAAGGTATAATCCTCGCCCTGCAGTGCCCGCTTTTCGTTTCATCATTTCAACAAGACGTTTTATATTATTCCTTTTTGTCAGTCTTCGTCGTCTTCTTACTCTTCCGCCACCGAACTTTCCTTTTAACTTCATCGCGTTTGTAACCGCCCATGCCGTAGCTTTTTCCGCGATACTCGAATCCTTTGCTTTAACTCTTTCCCAAGCGCTATCGGCTAATTTACGATGTGCTGCCGCTCTTCTTTCGTTATCGTTGTACGTTGCGTAAAGAACACGATATCGTGTTCTTTACAAGCGGCGTCTAACTTGTTTACACCGGGATTGCCTCTCTTTAATCGTTTTTTTTTTAAATTCGTTCCCGGTTCGCAGTACTGATATCCCGGAATATGTAACTATCGGTAATAAATCTATCCCTTTATTTACAACTGTACCCACCATCTTTTTGACACCTTTTAATGCTTTATCGCCAATATAAGTTCCCAACGCTCCTGCAGCTCCTGCTGTTAGAGTTGTTAACAGTCCACCGCCTCGTTTAAGACTGGCTGTTCGTTTAGATCTTCTCACCTTACCCTTTCGAACAGAAGATGAACGTTTTAACCTCCTCACTCTTGCCATGTCGGACAGACAATGAACTTGTTAACAACATTCCACCATCTTACATTGGGTCCGTGTTCGGCAATCGTACCGTATTTTTATTCACATCATCCGAGACCGGGGATGTATCATATATTTATTCACATCCTCATTCTTCAATGTCTTATCAGTGATCGGAGGACGCACAATATTCTTTGTCACATCCTCGTCCTCCATTGTATCTTTACTACTTAGATCTGTGATTGCAGAATCGCTTTGGTGATGATTGTCAGCGGTTAATATACGCATAAGCGATTTTGGATTTAAGTTTCTGTTAGCGTCGTCGTTAATGTTTAATAGAAATTTGTAAAACTTAAATAGTGTGTCATCGATATAACCCTTAGTCGTACTAAGTAATTTTTGTATATGTAATTCCATATCGTCCACGTAGGACTTTGTAGCGAGATCGGTGCTATTCTTAGGCATGCCAGCGTTAGTGATAGCAGATTCTCTGGCGTCGACTATTTGCTTTTCATCGAAAAGTTTTTTTCGTAAATAGTTGACAGTAACGACGTCCGTCTTTTCGACAGGATCACAGACTCTACATATTCGCTTATTTTTATAATTGACTGCGTTGTCATCATCTTTAAAAATCTTCGCTAAGAATACATGATTTAGATCGCTATGCATTACGTACTCTTCCACCAACTCTTCCTTCAATTCATCCCTCATTATATCGACATATCCTTTGGTCGCGAGGTCGGTCAACCGTTGAGGCGACATGACGTTTGTTATAACACTTTTTTGGATATCCACAATTCCGTTTTTAATCTTTAAAATCCCATTTGTCACTTTGTCTACGTATGACTTTGTAGTGAGATCCGTGCTATTAATTGGTACACCAGCATTTCATCGCACATCGCTTCTTTAAAAAGGACAGTGCGTTGTTGTCCATCGGTGAAACCGTCGGTAAGTTTAAAATAAAAAGTTCCTTGTACTACCCTCCTTTATGTACCCGCCTTCTTGCAGTTCTTCTATGATCGAAACAATTTCGTTATTATGACCGGTATGACTCGCACGTTTCGAAGCCTATAAAAGTCGCAGTCTATCGCACAGTTAATTGGGACTGTTCAGTAAACGTAATCCGGTCTAACCGTTTTCTTCGCTCTCATCAACAGACCCGATCCGGTTATTGACTTTCGTCGTCATGACCGCTTTCCAACGAAAGATGCGTTCAAGGAAACAGTCTTTTGATAATATTCCGGTACTTTAACGATCGACTGGAAATTATGCGATCGGTATTTTGACTTTTATGCGCCTCAGTAGTTTCTAATATTTTCTTATAATTATTTAAATCTTTGGTTGTATAATCTACAAGTTCGTTCAAAAAAATCAATTGATATAGGCCTTTGGAACCGCCATACGTCTTGTTGTCGATAACAATTTTATTTCCTTTGAACTGGAGTGGTTTTGTTCCGATCATCCATTGATCGTCAATGTTTTTCACTCCGTAGACGTCTATTTTTTTTTACCTTTATCCGTTACGGATAGATCCCAGAAATGTTTTGCACGATCGCCCTACGTTTTTGGTGTTGACAAGTCTACAGGTTTGACGAACTGTTTTTCCGACGGATGTGTTTTAAAGTCTTCTCATAACCGTCGTTGTCTCTTCAACGTCCTCCTTTTCACCCACTCCCTTTGCATTCTCTTCTTGTTCTTTATTAACATCGTACTTTTGTTTAAACGATTGATTAAGTTCTCGGAGCGGTTCGACAATAGGCTTAAACTGCTTTTCCATAACTTGTTCCGATTCCGTTATTCCTTGCGTAATAGCGCGGTGTTATCGTTTAATCGAATCTCGTATTCTATCGATTTCCATTACCAACTTTTGCAGACGACGATGGCATATCGACCTCGTTCTTGTTCGACATCGTGGTTACGAATGATCGGAAAACAGTCGATCACATCACCATCCTAGTTCCACCGATCTAAAGAACACTGCATGTTTTTTGGTTCTGCGTAGGAAAAGTATAACATCGATTAACGAAGCATTCATTCTCACCGGACGGTGATTGGTATTGCACAATTCGCGGTAACATTGCGTCACACCCTGATCGATAGACGGAAATTCAGTTTTCTGCTTGTGTATTTAAAGACAACAGCCCTTTTTACATT
This sequence comes from Lycorma delicatula, assembly GCF_047948215.1. Classification (NCBI taxonomy): domain Eukaryota; kingdom Metazoa; phylum Arthropoda; class Insecta; order Hemiptera; family Fulgoridae; genus Lycorma; species Lycorma delicatula. The sequence goes on along the minus strand of NC_134460.1, from coordinate 76,813,655 downwards.
TCCAACCCACAGCGGGATATCCACAACCGTTGAGTGATCGCGTTGTGGGACCTTTGTCAAGTACCGTTTGGAAAGTCGTCTGATCGGATGACGGTCACCTTCCGAATGTAAATGCAACAGATAGCTATTCAACATCCAAAATTCGTTTTGTTTCGCGCCTGCATATTCGCACCATTTTCGCAGCAGATCTTCGTTTTGGATTTCAAACAGTTCGCGTCGTTCGTTGTACTTCAATCCGAACGCATCGGCGTATAATCGCAACGCAGGTAGCGCTTCGTTTAGAAACTCGCCGGAAAAGAGCGCCTGCGCCCTGTTGTTCACTATGTCGAACAACAGTGAGCTCCTCGTCTTATCGGTAATGTTTCCGGTACGCCGTCGGTAAATTGTACTCCGTAAGCCGTGTCCACAAAACATTTTCTACCGTATGATAACGCTAAGTAGTAGAACGTTTTGGGCGATCTGATCAGAATAGTTCGTTCCGTGATCACTATACATCTCGCTCCTTCTAGACGACTACCGTATTCCAACATGTGCATGTAAACGTTTGTGTAGTCCATAGATGCATGACGGTTTCGAAGTTCCAATAAAGACTTTGTACACGAGCGGAGAGGGTCTAAATCGTGAAATAAAGTTCCATCCGTGTCCGACCGTTGTGTTGAACATGTTTTTATCGTAGATCACCAGTTCGATATGCATATCGTACTTGTCGCATTCTTCTAAAAATTTTAACCATATACGCTTATTAAAAATCTTGCCTTCGCTAGTAATCATCAACAGAACGACCAATGGATAGTCACGATTCAGCTTTTTACATGTCGCCCGCATCGACGGACTTTATTTTCACAGTAGTTTACTTTACGACAGACGTAGTTACCGCAAAAGTTCTGACGGTCGCTAAAATATTTGGAATACAAGTTGTTTTGCGTTTTTTGCCTAAAACGTATCATGTTAGCGTACGGTGTACCGTCCTCGTAGGTGTGTATGCTTGCCATTGTTACCGACTATCAACTGATCTCTTTTACAAAAACATCAAAGCCTACTCTAAATCGTCCACCGTCGATATCGCTCTCCTTATCCACAACCAAAAATCCATGAGGTTTTCTCCATGCAACACCGCACAGACTTTTAAACCGATCGAATTTCATATTTACATGATCTTGATATATGTGACGTAAGTTGAGATCGTCTTGTTTGAATATAAGAAGGAGATTTGCGTTGTCCCGTACAAGGTGCTTCCCGGCACTGGAATATGTCGGTCAAATAAAAGCTATCGATGTTGTTGTGTCGTCCCATCGCAAAGTACTTGCAAATATTATGTTGCTTTTCGCAAGCTACATCGTCGAAAATCATTATCGAGTTCGGTTCGGCTTCGTCGGGTGCCATCACATGATCGTTTTCTGAGTATGCAAAAAAGCCGATCTCCGGGACACCAGTCATGACTTGTTCTAGAAACTTATATTTCGGTTGGTACAGCGATTTCGAAAACACGTAAATATTTTTGAACCTTAAACCGTCCGGGGGGATCAACAAGTTGAATAGAACATTTGTTTTTCCGCAATTAGACGGTCCGCAGATAGTACATCTGATTGTATTCGGTAGAAGAGGACCATGACGAGTCCTTTTTCCCTCTTCACACCCGGCCCCTGTATATTCGTCGAAGTTTTCAAACGTAATATTACCAGCCTGTTCACGTCCCACCTCATGTTTGTGACAATCAATTCACCGCACCAAATCCCCCTTATGTATCCACCTGTTGTGTTTACCGTCGAATTCTTGCCACTTTACAAATAGCTTATCGCCTTTTCTTCGTAAGACTTTCTCGACTAAATACACATTATTTGTAACGTTAGTTTTAGTGAGCTCTTCATCGTAAAATTTACCGCTCACCACCTCACCGTGAACATCGATCAACGTGTAAGTACACGGTCGCGTATTATCGTGTGCCTTATGTACGATAAATATTTCGTTCGTCCAATTCGGTAATTATCGTTTGGCGAATGTCTTTTTAAATTTGCTTCTACGCACTCGATCGCCGACATTGAATTACGGTGTAGCAGATTTTCGATAGAGTACCGTATTAAATCGCCGTAAAACAGCGGCTTGTTTACATCTTTCGGTTTCATTCCGATAGTGCGATGACTGGTGTTGTATTTTGCGATCAATTTCGGTAGTAATTCTAACCACATGTAGGTTCCTTGTTCGGTAAATTTTGTCCACATCATCGTTTTCAGTGTTCGATTAAATCGTTCGACTATCGACGCTTTTTTATCCGAATGTGTGGAATAGTGATTTATATTGTACGACTGTAATAGTCGTTTAACCGACGGATTGTAGAACTCTTTACCCAAACCGGTTTGAAAATGCCGCATCTCGTGTATATCCAATATTTGAGGGCTTTAGCGATCTCCGTACCGGTTTTGGTTTTAATCGGTACGGCAAATGCTAGTTTAAAAAACAATTTATCATCATCATTATGTAACGATAACCTTTGTTCGATTTAGCATACGGTATCATCTCAACAAGGTCAGCTTGATATAGGTCTGAAATACCTTTAAGTTCAACGCGTCTTGTGGGGTAGTTTCGACGTGCCTGTCGATGGAGCTCTTTAGCTATTGACGCCTTGACGTTCATTGTTGTACTGACCGTATTTCGTGTGTGTGTTTGGATAGGAAAGGGAAGAATAAAAAGGATCTTTATTTCTTTATTTTTTATTACCCGCCTCTTATATCTTTATCTTTATATCTTATATCTTTATTATTACTCTTATATCCCGGCCTTGGCACCGGCCGTATCGATAACAATGATAAATCATTAATCGATCTGCACATGTGCAGATTGGTTAAAGATTTAATGTGTGATCGATTCGGGGGGATTAGGGTGGTCCTGAAAAGAACCGTTTTACATAAAGGGTCGTTTTACATTTTAAACGGTTACCCGAAAAACGGGCAAGATGGCATACACCGTGTATGTTCCACATATGGATTGTTTGTCTCTTCCCATTTAAACAAACGTATACGACAATAGTCACATCTGACCATATCGTCGATACCTTCGTACCTGAATTCATGCATAGCTAGGATTAGGGGGGAAAGGATTGTCCATATGTGGCCATAACGGCGTATAAATCTTTTTGTTTCCGTTTCTAGTAACCCTGTAAAATGTATGTACTCTATCATAAAAAGAACGTTCCATTATGATTGGGTGTTAACGCAAGAATGAATAAAGTTTCGAATAATATTTTTTATCTCTTAAAAAATTAACTTGTTTTATTTTCCAATTATTTTTTTATCTGAATGCAAGTTCCGAAAATAAAATTTATACAAAGAGTTGACTTTATAACCGCTATTAAAATATCGTATGCAATTTATTTTATTTTCCAATTATTTTTATCCAAATGCAACTTCCGCTGATAAGTTGTATAACATTTAATTTATTTAATAATTATTTCTTTAAATTTGGTTTATTTTAATAATTTTTTTATTGTTATGTGTAATAATTATTTCTTTATTATGAAATACATGCATTACGTCTCTCTCTCTCTCTCTTGATGATAATAATTATATTTATTTGTTATGAGAAGTTTTATTAAAACTGCATAGTTGTTATTTCTCACACTGCAGTTAAAATTGTATTTTAATAAAATTAATTGGTAACCGCGTACTTGTTATCGCTGCCACTGCAATTAAAAACAGTACATAAACTAAATTGATAAGATTGCAGTTTACTTAATATTTCTTTTTGTATATATATATATATAAGTATCATTCTGCATTCAACGTTTCAAATGTCATCATTACGTATTGAAGAAGTGTTCACAATGGCATATTATACAGTACAGCATGAGATAGATGAGTTGATGAGCGCCTTTCAAGACTTACTTTTGATTAAGGACCGCATATTGAGAAATATGTATGACCACCATGAAGTCGAACACGCGTCGAATGACTTGATGAATGGGATATTGAGGGCAAGACGACGGGCAATGAGATTAGTTGTTCGTTTAAACCACGATGCTCCATCATCACCGTCACCATCTAACCATCCAGAGGAAGAGGCAGAATCCGATGGGTCCACAACAGATTTCAATCCGAACACCAACGACGACGACAACAGCAATAACAATGACAATCAGCCACCACAATCGCCATTACCAGATAATGAACTGCAAATAATACAATTAAATTATCGATGGTGATAATGGTCAGAGTAGCAGTAGTACCAATCATCGTGTTCGTCGTGGACATCAATGTCGACGTCGGCGTGTTCGGGTGTGTCGTCGTCCGGAGGTCACAGACGTGGATGTTAATTCGACACCCCGTCGACCTCATTATAGAACTCTAAATAGAATTCTACAACAGGTTGACGCTAATTCAAGCCAGTCTTTTGAGGTCGATGATGGCAACCCATCAACCGACAGATGTCCGATCTGTTTAGCAGAATCGGTTACTGTTGAGTTGTTGGTTTGCGGTCATCGATACTGCGAGGACTGTGTTAGGAAATTAGGAAGATACCGCAGGATTTGTCCCGTCTGTCGACGAGATATGTTGGGATACCGTCGCATTAGAGAGGGAGACGACAGTAATTGATGTAAGTAAATATAATTTTTTAAAAAAGTCATTTATATTATTAGATATATACTTTATTTCATATTTTTTACATATAATTTTTTTCACTTACAATAATTTATTACATAATGGTTTTATTTAAAATAAAAGAAAGGCTATATATATCCGCATGATAAAAAATTAACAATAGTCATGGTCCTGAGCTATTAGGGGTTCGTTTACGGTTCTTGGATTAAAAATAGTCATGACCGTGGGCTATGAGCACTTCGTTTACGGTTCTTGGTCTCTTTTGCGGAGTGTTGTCGTCATTGTTGGGTGGGATTTTACGTTTCTTTTTGTTTATACTGTAATGTCCGTATGGAACTGTACTGATTTTATTTTCTAATATGTAACGTTTATCGTCGTAAGGTGAAAGTGATCTTTGACTTGTTAATAGAAAATATATTGTGCAAAGTGCTTATGATTCCGTACGCGCTTGTGTACGTAACGGAATCATTAAAAATACTTTTTTTGTACAGATCGTGTCTAAGATCCTTTGCAATGGATACTCTTGGAATACCCTTTGCTACATTCTTCTCTTTCTTATTAAATTCGAGAATGCTATACATCTTTGCACGAATACCGACAAATTCACGAATAGCTTTTCCATTCATTTCGTCTTTGAATTTACCAAGTCGTTTCTTATTAGTATTACTAAAACATGCGTGATCGTGAGGGTAATCTGAAGTATCGAACCGATCGATATCGTGAAGAATAACGTTGTAAACGTTATCGGTCACGATATGATACATCTGACTGTCCGTATCGGTCATTAGAAGATTTATATTATGACCGTACTTTTCCACCATGTAGTCATAGTGGGATTCGTACATGATGATTTTGCTAATGTCCAATACGGTAAATCCGATGTAGATCGGACGATTGAGGAATATCTCCGTTTTCTTCAGACTTACCCCGACGACATCCTTGTTATAGATGTACCAAGCCTTAACTCTCGGTTTTGCAATCACCTTATCCAATTTACGTTCGTTAGTGACCAGTTGGAAGTCTATTCTGTTTCGTACGTTTTCCAAGGACTTGCCGTACACCGCGTTGTTATCAACTTAAAAAAATCATTTTCAAAACTGTTTCGTGCTTGTGCACGTTTTTCAGTATTGAAATCGATGTACGGTTTCAACCAAGGCGATTGGGAGAATTCCAGAACTCTGTGAACGTTTTTCACTTTCAGTCCTAGTCGAGTATACAACATTAGGTTTCTGTAATGTAAAACGTATTTTTGTTTGTCGTACAATGTTGTCATTAATTTCTTTACGTGACATCTCTTTATGTCCTTCAAATAGGGGGACAACATATCATCGGTTGGTACTAACCGTTCTGGTGCGAGAGGGTAATCCTTGTGACGATCATGCAATTCTTGTGAATACTCAAGATCCACTTCCAAGATGTAGCCCTTTTCACCACGATCGTCAACACTGTTAATATCGTGGGTTCGGATGGGTCATACTGATCTGGAATGTTTGGATTGTTCGTCTTGGCGTGTCTGGTTGAAATCATGGCTACACCGCCTCGTGTACCTTTTTCGACAAACAGATGCATATCTATGTCGGTCAAAAGTTCCAATTTTTGTCGGGTAAATTTTAACATGGCATTCCACGTGAAATGGGGGGTGGAGTAAAAGTGACAGCGGTCCAAACCGTAATATTGCATTGATGTACTTCTTTTCAAAGACGTCTGCCAACAATAATACGTTGCTAAGAAGATAAAGATCGTGGTAATCGCCTAACGTATTGCAGTCAAACGTTTCCCACACGTTTTGAGCGTGGACGTAATCATCGTTTGTTATGTTCTCTTTTTAGCGTACTGTAGAATGCCATCTGCGGTGGAAGTTGGGTTTCGAAAAACTTGTTTATATGGGTCATGTACTCGTACGGGTAAACGCCTTTACGGATTAAACAATCTCTTTTCTCAGGTAGCGGGTAACAGTTGCTGAGACGTATAAATACGGTGTCTTTGTCCTGACAATCTTTTACTAGATTTTCCACAAGTTTTTCGAGCGACGACGAAAGAAATTGTAGAGTCCAAGAACCTCAACGGACCGACGGACAGTGACTTTCAGTGACAGTGACAGAATCGCTCGGACGTGTTGGCGATACAGTTTATTTTTACATCGTCCTTATATTTTCCCAAAGCTTGAACTATATGATGGCTATCGTAACCGCGGAGGTTATGAAAAAATACCGGAATATGCTCGGTGCGTTTACAATTTAAATTGCAGTCGTTATGACATGCACCGAGAAACCGTCCTGTGGTATGCGAGTGATGACGTACACACTCATCGGTCAACTCACAATGACAAAGAAAACACTCGGTAGCCCTTTGAAATGTTTCAGTGTCTTCGGGAGTCATCACCATCGGTTTTTCGGTAATCATAATTTTGTGCAATCTATCGGCGTGACCGAGCAATTAATCCAGCATCTTTTCAACGATATATTCACCATCGGTTCTCGCTCGGTAGACTACAGGACCTTCACAAATCTCCCCTTCCTCGTTGACGATTACATAGGCGTAACCGGACGGAAGATGATGGGCTACCTTATCGGTAAAACTAGTGTTTGGTTTAGGGGTGGCAGTGTCCATCGGATGTACAAATGATTCAAAGTCTGCATACACCGTTTACGGAACGCATAGTGTGGACGAGTAGTCCCTAAACTTCATCACACATTCCTTTTCTTTAGCGGGATCGGGTACTCTTATCCTTTCTGCACCGTGTCGCTTACACTCGATCAAATGTGGGTTTAAGTTTTGTGTAGCGACAAGTGGGTCTGATGAACTGAAACGGTGCAGACAATACGGACAATATTGACTGCTGCATCGACTCTTTGTTAGACCCGAAAGGAGAGGAGATAGCCCGTTCATACCAGGTTTGGTATTTATAAGGCAATAATGGAATTTATCTCTTGTCTCCCCTGCAAGCAGCAATAGGTGTATGCAGTGGGTACAATCGCGGTTTTCGGTAACACGCACCGGGTACACGCGATCGTTATCTTCCTCATAGCCGTAGACATTAATGCTTATTGTGGGGTTCAACACCTCGAAGCGATCAATGTCTTTTACCATTACTGGATGTGATATCCCGTTCTTGTTAATTTTATGTTCAAAGCGTGCATACCAACTCTGACGATAGTGACGACCTGGTTGGTCATGCAGGTATGTTAGTACGGACCATTGGAAACATTTTTCATCATGCGGATTTTTTACATTAATTATTGCCTCTCTTTTTACAAGTTTTTTAGGTGTTTTTAAAAATGAACTTGAGGTACCGTGCAGCGGACGGAAACGGATAATGTTTAAATCAATATAAATTATTTTACTCATTACCCACCCGCTGCCATTGTTGATGAATTTGGTTAGTGTCTATAATCTTCTCCACAGATTATATCCACGATTCATCAACAACGTCGGTGTTATCGTCCAAATTTATCACCGTTCTAGTTTTTCCATGCAAGTACAAATTGGTGAATGTTGTTTCTACTCCGTCTTTGAGATGTGTCTGTTTCATTAACTCAACATTTACAGCAACGTACCTGTACAAACAGAATAATTTTAGTACATATTGACTACTTTTTTTAAAGATAAAAACAGTACATTTACAAAAAAATATTAACGTTTTTTAATTACCATTTTATGTTGCCATCAAAGCGTCTGCCTTCTTCCTTCAAACGATTCAGGATGTTGGTCTGATACCGCAAAAGGGTTGAATCAAGGTATAATTCCTCAAAGTCAGACAGGTCCCATCGAAGACGGATGACGTTGTTATTTATTACATGGATAACTACCGGTGATACCATTTCAATTTTTTTGTAATATCTGAAACAAATTAAAATAACATATATCGTAACATTGTTTTTTTGTGTGTTTCAGTGAGTAACAGAATAAGAAGACATTTTTTTTCATTATATATATTATTTATTTTATTTGTTTAAAAGTATTTTTTATAGTATTTATTTTTTTTTTTTAATTTATAAAGTATTTTTTATTGTTTTTTTTTTAAATTTAATTAAATAATTTATTTGATTTGATTGAAGGTTATTTGATAATACCATACTGTCCCATTAGTATTTTTTTTTTTTCATTTATATCGTATTCTTTTAATTGTATTTTTTTTAAATTTAATTAAAGCAAAACTTACCTTGCTAATCAAGATGAAAATATAATTATCTCTCTGCGATCGATGTATTCACTTTCAATAACAGATTGCAAATGATGAAATCACACAAATTTTTCACTTGTATACAAACACAACCGGATTTAACCGGTTACAACAACTCAAGACACTTTTGTATTAGTGACTCTATAATTATCAAAACATTTCTTTATTGCATCCCCGCTTATTAGAAACGACGATCCAGTTCGCACGTACGCACTAACGGCTAGTGCGCATGCGCCGATTCGAATTCCAACGCTGTGATTGGTCAACCGGACAACTTTAGACCACGTCGGTCCCACATTTCTTCAGTCGAGCGCCGCTTCTCGCACGGTAAACACCCTGCGTCACTCCGCTGACGCACGCACGCAAACACACGCGCAGCAGACACCGCCGCCACCGCCTCCCGGTGCACGATCTATGACGAGAACCTCTCTCCTTCGCGGTAACGCCTCCCGACGCCATTGCCTGGACGACCAGGATCATCCTCGAGGTACGTCTAAATGTTTTTTTTTATTCACTTCTGTGTATATATATATGTATGTGTGTGTGCGCGCGCGCGCGTGTGTGTGTAAGACTGATGTGACGTTAAAATTCCCAGCTTATGTAGAACATTTTTCACTCATTACATCAGGGAGTCACCGCAGCCGCTTGGTTTAAGGCGTCAGTCGGTCGCGTCCCGTCATGACCGGCTTCGAATCCTCTAGCCAACCGAATTTTTTTTCATTTTAAATATTATTTATTTATTTAATTCAAACCAACCGCCACACAACAGTGTTACTAACCTTTGAAATATTACTTCAATATATAACAATGCCAACACAAAATAAATCAAGTTTGCAACACTGACGGGCTACGGTCGCCAATGACGTCACAATCCAAGATGGCCGACCACCGCCATCTTGGATAACGTCATTTCCTGGCGCCATACCCCTATTTCCGTACCATTCCCGATTCCCTGCTCTTGCATGCAGGCGAGCCAGGGCGGCCTAGGCAAGAGGACTACCTCCCGTCACTACACGTGCCACGCTTCGAGACTCCCTTATATGTATAAAAACTACCCCTTAGAATTTTTTTAACACAGCTTTAAATTTTTCACTTTTACAGACTTTTAAGAAGTCCATTGGCGTGTAAATAAGCAACTATTTTTTCTTCATTTTCATTTTCCAAATCAGCAGCAATATCATTTCTTAGCCGGAACCTCTTTTTGAGGTCCTCATATATGGTACACTCTTCCATTAGATGCTTAATTGGAAGTGTTTTATTACAAACACCGCACATTGGTCTCTCTTCGCTCGTTAACTAATATGAATTTGTTATTCGCGTGTGACCGATTCTAAGTCTGGTCACAGCCACTTGTTCTCGGCGAGTCAACTTCACGTCGCTTTACCATTTATACGGAGAAGTTTTGACTGAGTTTAATTCTGTATTTAACCTCCTCCAATCAGTATTCTACTTGTTTGTTATTATGTTAGTTAGACAGTTTTTAGCATCTGCCACCCTTATAGGAATTGCATCCAAAACATCGCAGACTGTTGCTTTTCTGGCAGCTTCGTCTGCGCTTTCATTACCTGCAATACCAGCATGCCCTGGAGTCCATACAAATACGCATCGCTCTCCTAGTTGATTTAGAACGTACAAAATGGACAGGATGTTTGCAATTAGGACATCCTTAATGTTGTTGTTCCGAATTGTTACAAGTGCGGTTAGAGAATCGGAACATATTAGCACTCTCTCTTCGCAATAGTGTTCTGTGTACCGAAGAGCTTGCTGTATGGCAGTAAGTTCTGCCATATAGACCACTGTGTGGACTGGCCATATCTGGCAGTTTCCAAAAGTGGGCTTCTCCATTTATATGTATGGATAATCCAACAGCATGTTCGGTTTTAGAACCGTCAGTATATATTCTAATATGTTCTTCGTAACTACTGAAGGTTGATAAAAATTTCTGTTGGATGATCATTGCTGGCTTCTTTTTTATTTGTTTCTGAGAGAGATCCAACCTTGTATTTACCGCTGGCAAAAGCAATGACGGTATTTCTCTCGTATAAATTGCTAATGCCTCTGGAATAGCAATTTTGTGTTTTCTTGTTAATTCGTGGTACCTAATTCCGGCTGGTCTGGAATAGGTAGCACGATATTCATATAATGCAGCCAAAGGATGGCTGTTAAAAAGTTTGTTATTTATATGAGCAGGAAAAGTTCATATGTTTGCTGCATATCTTAGCAAAAGGATCTCTCTTCTATAATGTAGTAGCATTATTCCGGCTTCGGACATTAGACTAGTCGCCGGACTTGTGCGGAAAACGCCTGTCGCATATCTTATTTCGCTATTATGAATTACCCTGATCTATTATTATATATGTTCTATTACTTTGTTCATTACAGAAATCAGAATCAAATGCAAGCACTACTACAGGACATGAAAATACCGCAACTGCAGAAAGATAATATCCACAAGATACATTCAAAAATGAAACTGAAATTTCAAATCAGGAAACTGATTCTTGTTGCCACACAAATCATAATCAAGTGAAATTACAGAAAAACCAAAAGGCAATAAAAAAATCTGAATTCTTAGATAAATGGTTGGCAATGCCTGAATTCAAAGACTGGTTCTCAAAGACTACATCTAAAAATCAAGTCTTAGGATTCTGTAAAATTTGTAATACCATATTAATCCTCATAAGAATGATTTATTAGAATACCAAGGTTCAACAAAGCACTAAAAAAAATGATCAAATGTGTTTCCAACTTTCTACTTCAGAATTTTTTAAAATATCAGATCAGTCAAAAAATACTCAAATCACTGAAATAAAACATGCAGGACTTGCGGCAGTGAAGGACATATCTTTTTCATTGATTGATTCTCGTCATTTTAGTCTGAAGAAGAGGAACGTTGCGAGCTTTCGCCTGCTTTAAATCACTGTCGAACCAAAGTCGATCGCAAACCCTGCAAGATAGACCAAATGGATTGTTTTCAAATACCGTTTTGAAGCGTTTGTCCGCTGTGCACCAATGGTCCTGCATCGCATCAGTTTGACTGATATTGATATTCATCACCCTGGGGACATCTTCGACAGATGTATGGGTGTTAACTTCACTCGTTATGTCCAATAGTTCGGATACAACAGCGGTAGAGGGGCTCGCGCTTTCGGCGTCGTTCACTGAGCGCGCCGTGGCAGCTTTGCGACGCTCCCGAAACAGTCTCGCTCGCTCGGCACCGCACATCGGGGTTGATGTGCGTGATCCATAACCACCCCTTTCCAACGATATGCATAATTTATATTTCCGGCTGGCTTTTGTGCAGCCTGAGGCTGACATATTGAATTTCTATATTTTTTTACATGTTTACTTAAATTTTTTAAACATAAATATTGTCAAAAATATACTTATTATTACTTAAATCGATCTATCTTGACAAACTCTAAACACAAACATACAAACACACAAATCACCGCGCTATCATGTCTAAGTCTTGAGCTACACTGAATGGAAGTGAGCGAGAGCGCCAGTTTTGGCCGATCTGCGCTGTACCCCCTCCTCGCCTACCCGCTCCCCAGTGACGCAAATCCAAAGTCGTATCGGCGAGCTGACCATGTAAGTTATAAATGATACCGCATTTACGTCTCTGAAGCTAATAGTTAGGGAGTTATTAAGGCAGGACGATATAGACATTTTTGTTACATAACAAATTTCCGTTCTAGTACTCGTATGTTTCGGTGTGATGTTAAAGACGTTTCACGTCAAAATTCCTCAGGCAAATTTGATTGAATTTTCATGATACCACAAGCGTTATGATTGGAGAGCATAATTCAGTCTTTTCTTTATTGAAACAAACGTGTCCTGAAATTATTTGTGTCAAATGCAGCTGTCATATGATTCATCTATATGCATCCAAAGTATGTTTAAAATTACCACGTTAATTAGAATATTTGTTAAGATTTCTTAGATCTTACTTTAGTCGTAGTCGTCAACGGGCAAAAAAATAACTTAATTTTCAGGTTCTTTTTCTAGTTGAGATTCGAAAAAACTGCTCCCTTCTAATACACGATTGCTATCACTCAAAGCATATGTCCACCGAATTGTGGAACAATATGAAGTTTTAAGAGAATATCTTTTTTGAAGACCTATGTAAAACGGCAGATGAGATGTTGATAAACATGAACAATAAATTCACATACGTTTATTTGGAGTTTATGTCGCATATCTTGGATATACTATGTGATTTTAATTTATTATTTCAAAACTTCTCCCTTTTTATATAAACTGAAACCAATAGTAAACCGACTTTTAAAAACATTAAGTACAAATATAATGCAACCATCTTATGTAAAAAAACAAAGGCTCAGGGCAAAAAAAAATTATTCCAGCACTGTACTGCTGTTACGAGAATATTTACCTCAGAATCAGTGCTTCCGGTTCAATTAATCAAATTAAAAAAGAACAAATATTCAACAAAATGAGATCCGAAATTTTTTTCTTATAATTCATTTAACATCAAATTCATCCATGAGATTACTTCTAAATTTACGTTCCAATTTTCGATTTAATTTTAATAATTAATCCATTCCAGGCTGTACAAATCAAACCACCGGGTTGGTCTAGGGGCGAACATGTCTTCGCAAATCAGCTGTTTCGAAGTCAAGAATTCTAAGGTTCAAATCCTAGTAATGGCAGTTACTTTTATACGGATTTAAATACTAGATCATGGATCCCGATGTTTTTTGGTGGTTGGGTTTCAATTAACCACACATCTCAGAAATGGTCGACCTGAGACTGTACAAGAATACACTTCATTAACAATCATACATATCATCCTCTGAAGCAATCTCTGACGGTGGTTCCGAAGGCTAAATAGAGAAAAAAAGGTTGTACAAGTCAAATTTCCTTCCCTTATCAAGATTTTTGCTAAATTCCCAATATTAAAACAACATGTATCCGTAGAAAGATCAGAACAGGAATGGAGAAAATTATGTTTTTTAAATTTCGGAGATTATGTATGGTCTTGATAAAACAGACGAAGTGGACAATTTTTGGAAAATATATTCGCACAACAAAAAAACTGGAGGAAATCCTCTTTTTCCAAATGTAGTAAAAGTTGTTTAGTTTCTTTTACTGCTGCCATTTTCAAATGCATGCGTTGAAAGAATTTTTAGTTGTCTGAATTTAATTAAAAGCAAAGAGAGAATTCGCTTAAACAATGAAACTCTTGTTACCGTAATCCGTACTAAAGAAGGATTAAAAGATGGTTTGATATCAATGTCTTGAGATGTATGTATGCAATGCATACATGAAAAGCCTCAATAACAAGTGAAGATTATTGCCAGTTCATTGACCAATGCTTTTTGTTAATCATAATTCAATTTTTAAGTTTTTTATATGATTTAGTATAACGTTGTTGATCTTTCTAACTATTTCATAAAGGACCTCGAGCGATGTATTTGAATGTAATTTTAAACTCCTCTTGGTGAAAAACTCGTGCAAAATTTTTCCATCGTTTGGATAACACATTTCTGAGTTCGTATCTTTCGGGGCCCCTCAACTTTGAATAATTACTTATAGATTAGTTTTTTGAAAAAAAATTAAGCCATTATGTACAAAACAATTTTATTCTTTGTAATTTGATTTTTGAGATTTTTTTTGAAATTATTAATTTATTATTTACGTTCCTATGTATTTTGTTAGTATTGTTGATAAACTCAATTCAGTATTCTATATTTACTTATGTTATTAATCAATGAATCACTTGATTGAAAAAAATATTTAAACTAATTTATACATGTAATTTAATTTCATCGTGGAATAAAAAACGTTAAGTGGATAAATCGGGAATTTTCATTTCATTTCAAAAATTTCGGTATTTTGATGAGATCCAGATGGGACTTTTTGAGGTTTCCCATTGGTAACCTTGGTCATCTACGCTGTGAAATTTTTACTCTAATTTCAATTTCCGAATTTAATAGTGGTTGTGGTAATTTGATATTTGAGTTCTATCAGGTTTTGCATATAAATAATAGTATGCTATGCAGCTTGTACGTTTAATACCAATTTGTTAATGTTGGTGGTTGTTGTCTAAAGTTATGTTTTTTCGTTAACCTTGTTCAGAAGCTACAGCTACTTTTAAGTAGAGGTTATGTTTTCAATATTAATTTAATTTGTACTTTACTGGTTGGTTATTTGTACCGTGATTTAGTGTGCAGTTTTAAGATGTTTAGAATGCGGTTTGTTAAACTAAACAGTTTACTCTCAAGATGTGAATTTGTACTTTGTAGATACCCAGGGATCAGATGTCGCAGTACTGCAGTGGGCGATTCTGTTATTACAGATTACACGAAAGATGTTTCGAGTAAGTTTAGAATTAGATAAGTTACAAATACGAATTTCATAAAACCGATACATTTTTTATTGCTTTCTTTTTATCAGAAATTGATAAATGAAATTAATTTTTTTTGTTAAAATTGAGTTTTGTGTACCATCAATTAGTACATACGATTATGATAAAAGCTGTTATTAGTTTTTACTTGTGATGGAAATTTTGTATTCCCATTAGTATGCTTCCTAATCTTATGATTAAGTTCTCGAATTGAACCTTTCTGTTTGTTATATTTAAGAACACAAAATAAAATAAACGGTTACTTTATAATCTCATAATTGTTAATATAATAGCCTACTGAAACATTAGTTGTTACAGTATATAGTACTTTAAGGAGACATGATTGTAAAATAACCGAAAAGACAAATTAGATTTAAAAAAAAAAATATATTTGCTTAGATGTACATTTATGAAAAAAGTCATTTTATTCATCCTACTGATTTTTGCAGTACTTATGAAGTTTTCTGTTTGGAAAGAATATACCTAACCAAAACTTCTCTTTAAATTTATTGAAACTGAAATAATTCTACCAAATACAATAACACATATCTTCTTTTAAGGTAAATAATCTTTTAACTTCTTAGAAGCAGTTTCTTTATTTAGAGCAGAAATTTGTTTTTATGAACAAAATTGCTGATGAATCAATCCTCTTTGAACATAATTTGTTATATGTAGTAACTGAAAAACGTTAATAATTTTTTGATGTTAATAATGTTCATATAGTTCAGTGGAAAATATTTCTTCACAAAATACTTATGGGTAAACTATTCCTTCAACCCACAAGAAAGTGCCACATTATGCATACATTGCTATTTTTAATAAATTACTAATATAATTTTTAATAATTACAAGATAAACAAGCAATTAATTTAAAATTAAAACCCCTCTACTCTACTGAATATGTTTCTGTTTAACAGTTATTATTTTTTTTAATGTATATGCTGAAGTTTTTGCTTTTTTTAATGCGTACCAATAATATAGTCAAATATTTTTGTATTAAAATCTTCAAAAAAGAATTGATTAAATTACTGGAAAATTCTAAGCAATTACTTGATTAGCCTCAATTTTTTCATATTTTAATGTACCATAGTAGATATGCTTACAATCAGGAAAACACAAAACCTAAATGTCAGAAAGCAGGTTGGGGTTGCCAAGTTATTCTAGTCAATTAGCTATCATTTTTGTGAGTTATCGAAACTTGTTCAGATGCTAATCCGTTCTGTGGAGAGAGTAGAGTTGAGGTTATAGTTAAGGTTAGACTTTTCTAGTGAGAGGTTAGCGATAAATTATCAAGATATGGCAACACTTAACACCATCTCATAGGACACTTGGCTGAATTTATGTTTAAATGGAAATATAGCAACTACAGAGAAAGAGACTGCATGACAGGTTCCATGCTGTTAGTTAAGGGTACAGATAATCAGCTTATGAAGAACACCATCAGGCATATTTAATGGCTGACTGACAATTATTAAAGTTAATTTATGGTTTATTCCCCTTTCCTTAAAACTTTTAACCTTAAATAATTCTAACCTTAACCCCAACCTCTCTCCACAGAACTGATTAGCATCTGAACAGGTCTTTATAACTCACAAAACTGATAGCTAATTCACTAGCATACTGATAAAATGGCACAGACTTTGACCTTTCAAGGGTTGTCTGTTGTCCAAACCTGCTTTCCAACATTAAGATCATGTGTTTTTCCGATCCTAAGAATACTCTTTTTTGGCTCTAATTAAGTTTCTCCTACAGCTTTCTTTAATTCTTTTATGCAAATATCATACTTAACATTTCCTTTTGTTATAAATGTTTTATTTATAATGTATATGATATTAAACAATTTGATTATATGAATTATAAATTTAACATTCATACTTTTCAGATAACCAATAAAAAATTAATTTTTAGTATCTATTAAGATTTGCTTGTAATAAGTTTAATTTGATTGTTTTTTAGCATTGAGCTTGTTAATATTATAAGAGTAGTAATTGTGTGCTTGTAAAATTGTTTGTTTAGTTTTTTCTTTATTCTTTATAACTGAGATTGGAGTGTTAAATCTTCAATAATTACTTGGGGAAATGTGGTTGAGAGCTTTATAAAGCTTACCACCTTCATTGCAGTACTGTAGATGGCATACTATTTAAATAATACATTTGATATTGCCTGAAATTTTAAAACTACATTTGGGTCAGTCGTCCAGATTAACTTTGTCAGTTGATGTTTTTACTTTTGTAATCTCTTTCATATAATATCTTGTACAGTGATTTAAGAGCTTTAAATCAGGAGATGTTTTCAGGCTTGTAATACAAGAATATCGAATATAATCTGCCTTTTTCACTAGCATGTGATCTTCCAAGAAATGTAACATTTGCTAATGTTATAATTCCTGAAACTATTTGTTTCATTAATTTTTTGGAACTGTAAGTAGTTATAAAGTGATATGTTGGAGATGTATCGTACCTTTATCCAAACTTACATCAAACATAATAACAGAAGTAAATTATGTATACCATAAGACACTATGGCATTTTATGCTGATGCCATATTGCCATCAAATTGCAAAATGTTAGTCCAAATTTTGCATTGGTATTGCCAACATAGATTTTATATTTTCCCCTCATTATTTATAACAATGAAATTACATTCTGATATCTAGAGTAGATAACTGAATTTAGTTGAATATTTAAAATATTTTATCAGACCCCTTTATTTATCTGCCAGACCTTGATACTCAAATTAGCCTATTTGTATATATATATATATATATATATATATATTATCATCATTAAACAAATGTTGAATTGCTGAAAGACCATATTTTAAACTGAATATTAATTCTTGCCACGGAAGAACCTCAAGTATTATTTAACATTTTTTAATTACAGTAGCATGCAAAAGACTAGCATACAGGATATTTTATAAAACATGTATTGCTTTGTTTTCAGTCAATGAGTTTTTCATTACCATTTTTTTTTCAGAATCATCAGATCATGTTTTACCAGAAAAAGCAGTACCTTTAATAACTCATCGTAACTTGAACTTTTTACCTAAGTTTGAGAGATCCCGGCAAGCATGGGTTGAAAATTTTGATACTCTTCAAGAAAAAAAGTTGGGAATAATTGATTTACATCCAAAAATTTTTGGTGAAATGCCACATACTGATGTTATTTATGAAAATGTTAGGTGGCAAACTAAATATAAAAAAGTTGTAAGTATTAACTTGTAAGTATTTATTTTAGGAAGAAAAAAATATGAGTTGTGTATTTGTTACTTTGTTAACTTTTCTGTAGTTATGAAATTGTTATTGAAATTATTCTTGTATCACATATGTTTTACATGTATCTCAGTCATAAAAAAGACCTTTTGAACTTTCTTCATTTATGGGTGCTTAGGCAGTATCGGGCTCGCTAACTAACAGGCTGTACAAGATGTTATTAAATGCGTATGTGTTCCTGTGCACTACTGACTAAACCTTCAGTTCTTGCTACCCACCCTTCCTGGTACAACTGGTATGCATTACTTCAGGAAGGGGAAATATGCCCTCACACACATTCAGACACCACAGTCAACAGACACCGACCTCACACACCCACAAGATACCTCAAGTTACACTAAGATCACACCACACACTCTACTACATCCAATCATCACTCCAAAATACATACCTTACACTATACACGTCACATCAATCAGTCACATCCAATCACATAAACAAGCAATCAAACACTACAGCATATTTATTTCATGGGTCACTATCAGATGTGGGAGTGGCATGCCCACAACCTCATCCCACCTAGGCGATCCCCACACATACGGGGAACCCCCTGAGCTTTCAGCCTCGCACCTGTCCACCCCCACACCCACCAACGACCTCTTCTTGGCCTACAATTTTCCTCGATCATGCATAATTTTGTCGTGAAGTTCCCCAGCCTCCTCCTCAGCGCAGGCGAGCCATTGTTGTATTATTCTGTTGAATATCTTCACCAATGTATCAATCATTGTTAACAGACAGTAGGATTACAAGAGCGCCAAATCCTTCCCCAGCTTTGATATCAAGACAAGGCGCTGCCATCTCCACTTCACAGGAACCAGGTGTCTTCTCTAAGGGAACTCACTGCACGGCTGCCTTAAGTTCCTCCACTGTAAACATCGGCATTGTCCCCACATCCATCTCCTCACATTCCAGTGCAACATCCAAACAGGAAAAAGGTCCTCTATATAAGTTTGTGGTCGAGTTTGTAACTGTTTTTTTTTTTTCAATTAAATTCTTATACAAAATGGATAAATTTGTGAAAAATGTAGTGGGCCATCTATATCCACTGAATCGATTGGTAAAAAGACAAAACTGTATAATGACAGTTATTTAAATTACTGTTTCACCTCACTGGATGGAAAGCCTTCTGTTATTTGCATTCAAGTCCTCTCTGATGAAAGCATGAAGCCAACAAAATTAATTCGACACTTGAAAACAACATACAGATCATAAAAGCAAACCCTTGGAATTTTTCAAAAGAAAATTTTTTACTGTGAGAAATCAACAAGTTTCTATTTGTAAAACAAGCCGTAGTGATAAAAGTACTCTTGAAGCATCTTATCACATAGCGTTAAGAGTAGCTAAGATGTCCAAACCCTATACAGTCACTGTAAACCTCAAATTGCCTACTGTAATTGATGTGGTCAGTGCATTTAATAGGCATGGAAGAATCAAAAGAACTGAAAAAATTCCACTTGCAACGACACAGTATCAAGATAAATTGATGAAGTGGCTGCTGATGCTCTCATTCAAATAATTCAGCAACTGAGTTCAAGTGAATTTTTTAGTATTCAACTTGAATCTACAGATGTGGCAATGTTTCTTAGTTTTTGTGAGATTTGAATGCAATTGGACAGTTCAGTAAAAGAAAATATGTTGTTTTGCAAATCAATACCTGTCATGCAACAGGACAATGTCTTTTTAGTGTTTTTTATAAAGATCCTAAAAACTATAATCATAGATTGGACAAATTGTATCACAGTATTTAGTGATGCTGTAAAGACAGTAACAGGAAACAGTGGATATCTGAAAAAATTAATAGATCGACTCATATCAAGGGTATAATGGATGCACTGCTTCCTTCACAGACATGCTCTTGGCATAAAAGATATGCCAAAAATCCCAAACAAATTCTTTGTAAAAATGGTTAATTTTATTAAAAGTTGACCATTACAGAATAAGCTATGTGCTGAATTTTGCAATGAAATGGACAAAAAGAGAAAACTTCTTTTCATACAGAAGTCAGATGGTTATTGTAGGGGGAAAGTGTTAACATGGTTATTGGAATTGTGAGGTGAATTAATAATATTTTTCCAGGGAACAAATGCCGTTCTGAATGCTTTTACAGAATAATGAGTATATGTTGCTGTTGGCTTACTTAGCTGATGTATTTTTGCATTTAAATGACATGAATATGAATTTACAAGAATGTGATAAAAGCATTTTATTAATGACACAAAGTTCATGCTTTCATTAAGAACCTTGATTTATGGATTATTCACCTTCAAAGCAAACATTTTGGTATGTTTCCACTCAATTCTGATTATATTGAGAAAAATTTGGAAGAAGAAGACACTATTACCACAGTTTGGATAGTATAAAGATGCATTTGCATGAGCCAAAAATTCAGTTTGCAGAGTATTTCCCGAAAGATAAAAATGATTTCTTGAAGAGATGAGTGCTGAATTCATTTAGTGAAAACATTATTCCTGCTGCTGAGTTACCAGTTGAGATTCACTACCAGCTCACTGCAATGTCTGCCGATAAAACATTTCGACTGCAATTCACATCTGAAGATTTAGATATGTTTTGGCTTGCTTGTCAAACTGAATATGGAAATTTAGTCAAAGAAGCATTGAAAATATTATCCCTTTTGCCACATCTTTATCTCTGTGAAAAGGTTTTTTCGTCTATGGTTGCACTAAAAACTAAATATAGAAATCTTTTATCACTTGAAAACAATTTGCTTTTGTGTGTTTTTAACGTAGGTCGACATATAGAGAGAATTTTAAATGAAAAACAAATGTAACCATCTCATTAATTTATTTTCTTTGCATGTGTACTTATGTATAAGTTATTTTCTCGTGTGTTCTTTTACATGTAAGTAAATTGTTTATGATAAATGATTTTTTTCCCTCATAAGATGATTTCAGTATTGTTTACATGTAAAGTTGTAGGCTAATTTCATGACCCCCAGATTTAGAGATACTGCAGTAAACCAAATATCAGCTGTTATGTTGCTGATAAAGGAAGGCCCTTCTGTTGAAATTTCCATATTATATGTTAAAAAATTCTTATATTATCACATTCTTGCGTCAATGAGGGCAAATCATTTTGTACCATATTTGTTTGGTTGCCACAGTATGTACTACTGAAAAGAGATTTCCTTGACAACCTGGAAGCATTTCATCTGTTGTTAAATTTTCCCCAGGAATGTAACTCTCCTGGCAGTTTTGCAGATTTATAGAAAACTTCACAAACTGGAGCAAACCGATTTAATTGTTTTCTTTCTTTTTTTGTGCTATGGTTGTCAAAATGAAGACAACGAATCAGTGTCTCGAACCATTTGATATTTATCACAAAGTCAAATTTTTTAATGCTGCCATCATCTTTCCCCCAATGTTTCTTGAGACTTTGCCAATTTCTTCTGTATGCTACTGCTAAATACAGCTATTCAATAAAAACTTATTTTAATTACATTCATGGGTTTGATGTCCCTTTTTCTGGAAAATTTGTCACTGATGGGTTCTTTGTATTGGTTGGTATACTTTACATCATGTCTTAATTTCTTCAGTGAATAAACAATTCAGTGAAACAACAATCAACAGCATTCTTAGCAGCCTTTGTACTTCCTTTGACTGCAGATAAGCGAGTAATCAAGTTGTAATTCCCTATGAATCCTTCTTCAAGGTGGATTTTGATTCCACTTATTTATTCCCTAAAAAAAAGTGGTACCTGTAGCAGTATCATCGTCTACATAGGTCTCACGCTTCTTTTCGTATTGGAATCATCATTGCGCTCTTCTACCTCATCCTTTGAAGCAATGTTGCTTTCCTCTCTAAAATCTTTATTCAACTGATAATTGTCATCATTCATTAACAAACCTATTAGTTCTTCATCTGTTGGATTGTTCAAATTATAGATTCAATGAGACAAATTTGTAAAAAATCTGTAATAAATGAAAGGAACAAAAAAAAATATTAAATGTTCAGGCACAGTGTGCTGTATAGGCTAGACTATCAAAATCAAGGTATTTTCGCAAAATTATTGAAAACCCTTAAGTTATTTATTCTTAAAGTGATTGTAATTTGAAAATATGTACCTTTAAAAAAGTGATGAGTTGCAAAGTAATGTGCTTCTCTGAACAATTTCCCATAGTAAAGGTCAAAGTTAAACCTAGTGGGAAGGTTGCATAGAGCACATCAAAAGAGGCAGCTACTTGGGGTGCCAGGTGCCAATGCTGCCTGGTGGAGTGAGGTGACAAAATGGTCGTGCTGTGCCTGTTAGATCAAATGTGCTGAACAAAAGGTTAAGATACAATAAAGTCTCTGGAGGAAAAAAATATATTTTTACACAGTCTATACAATAGAGGAAATCATTTTGTAATTCTTTTCTTTTTCACTAAATCTGTGACAAAAAATTTTACTAATTACTTTTTGAAGTCCATGTACCAATTCTTTTAAAAATATGCTGCATTAATTTTTTTCTTGAACACAGGTGTACAAAAAAGAATTTTGCGATTTTTATTATCTATTAACTTTGACTTATATTAATGATCACAAATAAAATGAAAGTGTAACTCTTCACATTGATCACAGGAGTTCACATTGAACATTTGTAGTTTTTCTCAACAAATGTTCAGTGTGAACTCCTTTTGTCATGCGGCACAATCCAACTGATAGGAGAATTTGCCCCACACTTTTAATCAGCATGTTTGGACTAATAGAAGTGACAGCTGCTTCAATCCTGTGCCTCAAATCAGGTAGATGAGTAGGTAGCAGAGACAAGATCCTTTATAAAACCCCAAAGGAATAAATGACATTGGATCTGATAAGGAATCTTGGATGCCACTACATTCAAGCTGTGTCAGGTACATGCCAAACAATACAAGTAGTTGGGGAAAATGTCATACAACTAATCCCAAATAAAGTTGTGCCAATGAGGAGGTGCACCATTTTATTGCCAAATAAAATTTTCTGGTCCATCTTGCAGTTGGCAAAACCAAATACTTATTCTTTAAGTTCTATAAATTTGCCACTATTTTGCCAGTCATGACATTATTGATAATCTATTATGCTTTCTTTCATAGTATTATAAAATATGGGATAAAAATAAATATGGCCCGAGTGCTAGCAACTTAGCCTTTCAACTGGAGGTCCCGAGTTCAAATCTTAGTCAGGCATGGTATTTTTCACCTGCTACAAAATTACATTTCCACATCCCATGCACCAAGATTCAAGCATATGTGGATATAAAACAAGCCAAAAGATATATATATATATATATATATATATATATGTGTATTTATAAGATTGCTTGGGATGGTGCTTATAGAAATAATTTTGATCTCCTACAAAGATTAAAGAATAGAATATAAAAGATTATTTTCAAAATAAATTTGCATTTGATGATTATGCGATAAATCTAGTACAACTATTTAGTTTAGAAGCTTTAGTAAACCATTATATTGATGTCAAAGGCATATACAAAAATTCTAATGGCTTGACTAGAAAGAAAGATATATTGATGCCTGAAATTACTAAAACTGTTAGTGAAAAAAACAGTTTTATTGTAGCAGTTAGGCTTTTTAATAGTCTGCCAAATAATATAAAAACACTGTCTAATAAAAAAGTTACTATCAAACAAAAACTGAAAAATGGGTTAAATTGAATGTTCAATAAAAAAAGTCCTGTGAAATAAAATTTTATTATATATACACAGTAGTTATTGGGAAAGATATATTTATTATATTTTTTTAAATTTTTGTTATTATTTTTAGTTCTATTGTACAACTAACTAACTACCTTTTCTAGTCTCAACTAAATTTGTCATTGGACGCACAGGTTACTTACTTGTTAACCCTAGTGGATTACATGTAAATTTTATATTTGGTCATTATTGGAAGATTCAGTCATAATTTAAAATACAGACACTTAATCAGTGTTTAAAGTTTGAGGAATAAAGTTTTTATTAATGATGTAATTTAGTGTCCAGAATATAAACATTAAATTATGCCTTAGACATCAATAACCCTACTTGTTTGTTAACGTGGCAGCAATATGTACGTATTACTGTACATCATGAATATGCCATATATATATATATATATATATATATGGTTAGGACTACTGAATAAATAATTTTACATTGTGTGTGAATCACACCAAGCCTCATTTTTAAAATATCTGTGTATTCTGTTGTTTTCTTTAAATAAAAATAAATATATATATAAATTCCTTTTACATACATAATAAGTGTTTATATGTGGTAACATCTAAAGTAGAAAATTATAAACATTTTGAAGATGTATTATTATTCTATTTAGGGGTGAATATTTTAAACTTAAAATTTAGTTTTTGAAAAATGTTAATTAAATTTTAAACACTTAAATAATAAAATTAAACATCAAAAAGAAACAGATTTTATAAAACTTTTTTTTTCAGGATTTTGCACACTGTAAAGTAAGATCTGAAGTTCATGGTGGTGGAAGAAAACCATGGCCTCAAAAAGGGCTTGGTAGGGCACGTCATGGAAGTATTCGTTCACCTTTATTTAAAGGAGGTGGTTGTGTACATGGACCTAGATCACCTACAGTTCACTTTTACATGTTACCATTTTATACTAGAATACTTGGCCTTACCAGTATGTTGTCAGTGAAACTAGCTCAGGTAATATATTTATTTTATGAATTTTCTTAAAACAGAATTTATTTTAATACTTGCCAGTTTATTTTTTTTAATGTAAATTTTCCTTTTCAATTATTTACTATATTGCAAAACCTGTGATTATGTTTTAATGAATATTACACAAGTAAAACATTTTGTGAAACTTGCTTGAATGGTATTTGAGTTTTTATTATGTTTTAATTTCATTATGCACTTATAATTATAATTAGGTTTAACCACATACATTTTTCACTATCTGGCTGAACCAGAATGATTTCTATTTAATATAAAATTTTGTTATTTTCACCTGTTAAACAAGAATGATCTTTTTTCATTAGTTATTTTTTAAAGAATTGGATAATCTCGTGAATTTTGGTATTTTGCTTAGTTCACTAAAGTTTGATGTTCTAGATGCCAAACATAAAAAGTAAACAAGTACTACATTTTAGTTAAGTTGAATAGCACCCTGTATGGATGTAAATTCTTATATTTCTTTCAAAGTTTACGTACATATCACAAAAAGAAACTGTGAATGATGGAGAAAATTTTAACTTATTTTACTTATTTACTTATTTTATTTTTTACTTATTTGAATGCAGTATGAAGAGTTCTGTTATGTTTGCATATTATATTGCTTGTTAAAAAAAAAAGAAAAGAATTATTTAATTTTGTTCCTCAGTGTAGTTATTTGCTGTTTGTCTATGTCAAATGTTTGGTTTAATGTACTTAGACATTAAATATAATAAAGGTTTTGTTTAATGTGTAAGACAAACGTTGATAATTTCTGGACTGTGTAGATAAAATAAAACAGGTACTAAGTTTAATTACTGGGCCGGTATTGTGACACAAATAAAGTGAATAAAACTTTAAAGTGAGTTAAACGCACTAATTTATTGAAGATTAACTTATATAGCTACAATAATAGAATTCGGAAAACAATTATTATAATTAACTTGATAATATAATATACACTCATGTGAGTGTAATATTAGCTTAATATTTTGATCACGTCCATTTTTTCGATCATAACTTTGCGAATGACTAGTACATTAGATGGCACCCCCATGGGCCTAGCCTCTGCAGCTTTTCTTCCTGCTATACATTGAGCCACAGAACAAATTACACTATACATGTACACTACACAAATTACAACATATACCCTTACACAATGACATTCTACACTATTTTTTCTTATACACACACTCAGTGATGTGACATCTTATGAAGCGCAACCATAACCCAAGGTAGGAACTATTGTGCCGATGGGTGATTGGCTCTACGTAGTGAGTCTCGAACGTTGACCTCTTGGCACTGGGTGAACCCAGTTGTATTTAGCTCTAGCTCCAGTACGCATGCACTCTGCTGAAGTGGTCCATTATATCGCAATAACAAGAAGTAATAACACTTATTAAGAGGCCAATTATTATTGATTTTAGTGTCGACCGCGAGGTGAACAAAAGGCCATGGAGATGAATTGTTGAAAAGGCGGATTGAAATGGTTACCATTAAGCCCTCCCATCACAGTATGATGGTGGCATGGGCGTCCTTGATCAACTTTCCTCTTTTATATCCATGATACTTGAGACTGCTAATAGACAGATATATTCCACAGACATTGAGAAACCCTAGACATCTTTTTGTTCCTTAGTGGAATGATGATTGCTGAATTGCAATTAGCAAACGATGGCAGGCACTATGTAAATTTTCCCACAGGCCTACAAATGAATATCTAGATTTGTATCGTAAGGCTAGAGCAGAATGTTGTCGGATATTCTTGGACGCTGGGAGGAAGTCACGAACGAAATACATGACCACCATTTCACACACTTCTCCCATGTCTACTGTGTGGAAAATGATCCGTGCAATTTGCGGATCACAAAACAATCTATTCTCGAGCTTATTCATGACGGAGAACTCCTTTTATCATCTTCTGCAGTGGCAGCTACCTTAGCAAATTCTTTCTGCTCGGTGTCTCACTTCATATAGAAATGAATTTCGGAGGTACAAGATACAGATGGATGTATTGTGGTTGAACATTGGTGATTTGGTCAGTGAATTAAATTACACCCCCCCTGGACCTGACAACATTCATCTTGGTATGCTGTCACTTCTTCCTAGTTTGGTGTTGCAACATCTATTCAACATTTACAATGATTTATTCTCTGCACAAGTCTTCCCACCCACCTGGCCAGAAGCCGTTGTCATACCAGTACTTAAACCTGGTAAAGACAAAGCAAGCCCTCAAGCTATCGCCGTATCTACTTGACAACCATCTTGTGCAAAGTAATGGAGAGAATGGTGAACTGCAGACTCACATGGTACTTTTAGAGCTTTTATCTCCAGGACAGTGGTTTCTGACAAGGACGATCCTCCATTGACCATTTAGTGTCATTGGGAACAGCTATTCCTGCTATACCAGTCCTCATCACTATCTTCTTTGATATCAGAAAGGTGTTTGACATAGCTTGGCGATGTGGTATTCCACGCACCCTCAAAGAATGGATAGTCAAGGGAAATAAATGTGCTTTTATTAGAGGTTTCTTAAATGACCAAACTT
Organism: Lycorma delicatula; assembly: GCF_047948215.1. Classification (NCBI taxonomy): domain Eukaryota; kingdom Metazoa; phylum Arthropoda; class Insecta; order Hemiptera; family Fulgoridae; genus Lycorma; species Lycorma delicatula. The sequence goes on along the minus strand of NC_134460.1, from coordinate 76,786,035 downwards.
TCCATGTTCGTGTTGGGGATTCTCTTTCAGGTAGTGTCATCCTGGAGAATGGCGTATCTCAAGGAAGTTTATTAAGTGCCACCTTATTTTCTATAGCCATCAAAGGTATTATGAGAGTAAGTTAATTATTATCCACAATGTAGTTATAAATATCATTGCAATACAAATAGGAAACTTACATGTACATCATTTTTCAACATAGTCCCCTTGCATTTCAAAGCACTTGGTCCATCGTTGCACAACTTCCTGATGTCCTCTTAAAAGAAGGTTTTTGATTGAGCTGCAAGCCAGGAATGCACCCCTTTCTTCACTGTTTTGTCCGAGGTAAATTGACAGCCCCTTAATGCCTCTTTGAGTAGACCAAACAAGTGGTAGTCAGAAGGGGCAAGATCAGGACTATACAGAGGATGAGTCAGTACTTCTAGAGTGTTTCAGCAGTGTGGGCAGGTAAGGTAATACTGCTGCCCACACTGCGGACGGGCATTGTCGTTCAACAACACAACACCTTCAGACAGCACTCCTCAGCGTTTGCTTCAAATTGCAGGCTTTAGCTTGGCAGTAAGCATCTGACTGTAACGCGCACTGTTTATTGTCGTACCCCTTTCCTCATAATGTTCTAGTACTGTGCCTTGTGAGTCCCAAAAAACCATAAGCATCAGTTTTACTGCAGATGGTTGGGTTTTCTAACTTTTTTCGCAGGGCAAATTTGGATGTTTCTATTCCATACTCTGCCGTTTACTCTCCAACTCGCAATGATGGATTCATGTTTCATCACCAGGGATGATTCTGTCTAAGAAGATGTCCCGTTCATTACCATAGCGATCCTAATGTTTTTGGCAGATGTCCAAGCGCGTTTGTTTATGTAACTGTGTGAGTTGTTTTGGGACCCATCTTGCGCAGACTTTATGAAACCCAACCCTGTTGTGGATGATTTCGTAGGCAGAACCGTGACTTAATTTTCAGATAATGTGCCACTTCATCAACAGTTAGTTACTTGTCTGTCTAAGAAAACCATGTCACTTGAACGCTCAATGTTTTCTTCATTTGTGGCAGTAAACGGTCATCCGGCTTCTTCGTTGTGCATAACACTTGTGCGACCATTTTTGAATTTTTCAATCCATTCGTAGACACTCCGTTGCGGCAACACACTGTCCCCATACTGTACTGAAAGTCTTTGATGAATTTTTTCCCTGATACACCTGATCACAAAAAGCGGATCACTGAACTTTGCTCTTCTTTGCTGCAAACAGAACGCAGAGCAGTGATGGTTAACGGCAGGGCAGCGATAATAGAACTAACCTACCAGCATCAAACCTGCTCAGACATAACAACAATTAAACCAACCATGCGTCATCTACGCAACACGATAGTACTACCAATATAAACAAAAATATAACCAAATTGCGGATAATAATTGACTCACCCTCGTACTAAATGTGTGCAGACTCCTGTTTCATGTTCTTTATTTGTTAATGATTTTGCTATATATATTGCATCTTGTTCAACAACCACAGCAGAGAGATTACTATGGAACATTTTATCTCACCTTGAAGCTTGGTCCAAGGCTTCACATATTCATCTGAGAAAACAAAATGTGTAGTCATTTCTTGCCTGCAGGACCCCTTTATTCCATAAGTCTTTCTCAGTGAAAGATAGCTAATTGCTATCTCTGCTGATGTCAGATTTTTAGGATTATTTTTTGATAGCCGCCTTACGTGGGTCAAATAAAATTATGGTTTTGTTGCCTGATACACCTTTGTTAGACGCGTAGTGCCGTGCTGAAAATGCTGGATGCTGTACATCATGCTTTCCTTCAACTTGCTACTGGTGCCTTTTGGTCAAGCCATATTGTAAGCATCCTTGTTGAATGCGGTGAGCCATCACTTTGGGATAGACAGGATCAGGTTTTAGCATCTTATTTCCCTGTCTTAAAGGGCAGTCAAATCACCCAGCCTTTGAAAAAGTCCTTGGAAATCCTTATTTTTGAACGTACCATCCACCTTATACTGCGCCTGTGGATATCCGTGCCCGACATTTACTCCTTATAAATGTTGACACGCCTTCTCTTTTTCCAATCTATCTGTGTTCATATCTTCCATGGAGAATCAACCTTAAATGTTTTATGTTTGATCTCATAATATGCAATAAAGAATCAACACCACCTTTATTCTTTTGGCAAATGTTTCACAATATTCTCTCCAAGACTAACCCAGATGCAGTAGTTTATACAGATGGATTGAATAGAACGATACCATTGGTGTGCATTTTTTGTTAATTGCCGAACCTATATGTTTGGTCTACCTGGTATTATGAGTTATTTCTAGGCTATAAATAAGGCTTTGAGTATCATTAACCCTAAGTACCATCATATCCTTATTTGTAGCAACTCATGTAGTGCTCTCCAAGCCTTAGAAAATCTTTCTTTCAGACATTCTATCATTACCAAAATCTACTATGCAATTGCCGAGTTGAACCATCACAACATACAAATGAGTTTCTGCTGGATGCCTTGCCATGTGGGCTGCAGGGCAATGAACGTGCAGATTTCACTGCTAAAGATGCATGTAGTCAACCATCCTTCACTACTGTGTTACTTCACTCTTTGCGCAAAGTGGCAAAATTACTGGGGTGCTACAGTAAATAACAAATTCCAGCACATTAAAGGTTTTGTGTTGCCATGGGACTCCTCATACAGGAAAATTCATCATGAGGAAGTGGTCTTCTGCTAATTGCTGATAGGACATATGAGTGCTACTCATGGGTATCTGATGTCAGCAGTAAATGCACCAGTATGCATACGATGCAACTTCTGCTTGACTATGTGCCACATTCTAGTGGAATGCATACTAATGCAGCCTTGCATTGTAAATTTTAATTGCCCAGGAAATTTCATCAAATCCTAGACTATAATAAAGAAGTTTAGGACTGGGTGTTTTTATTAGTGTTTTATTATTAGACTGGGTGTTTAAATATTAGCACTCTCCGGAGTGCTAATATTTTACATAGTTTTTTATTGTGTTTTTATTTTTTTTTTTACAGTAGTTATATGTTTTTGTGTCTAACATATTAATAAGTTTTTTTTGTGTCTGTTTTTAATGTTTTAGTTTGTTTTGATTTTGTTTTTAAAAATCTACTTTAAGTTTTTATTTTGTTTAATTTTCATTATTCTATTAGATTTTGTATTTACATCTCATATTTTGTTTTCTGTTTGATGATGACATACAAATGTGTTTGCCATAATTAAAATTCTTTATTATTTTTTTTTTTGAATTTTATTTAACCATTTAATATATAGGCAGTATAACTCTTATAAGTGATTTAGTCACACCACATGATCCATAGCCTAATTCACTGCTTCTACATTACTTTTTTCTACCATCTGCATTTGGTTATCATTCATCAAGAACAATTAAACAATCACATATGATTTTGAAAAGTGCAAGCACAATTTCAAAGTTGTATTCTAATTTTAATAACTGTCAAAGTTAAAAAGGTTTGCAAAATTTTGACCTTTATCACATTTTTAACTCTATATAACAGATTATTTTAGAGAATTTAGTTCTCTAAGTTTTGTATCTAAAACAGTAAGTAACATGTAATCAATAATATAATAGAATAGGTATATAAATTTCCAGTTGACCCTGGAGGAATTTATAAAAACTAGAAAAAATAGACAATCACTGCTTCACTACTTCCATAAATCACTGCTAGCTTGTGACTAGTATGAGATTGATCTCAAACAATGTGTACTACTTAAAGCTGGCTAGATATTTAATTTTAACATACTGCATTCTGCCATCCAAGTATGATTTAGCACACGAGTTTCCCATCCTTATTCTCCAGCGTTTAAATTTTTTAAGCAGGATTTTTTTGGTTAATTAAGTCAAATGTTTGGTTAGGTACTAAATTTACCTAATGTAAAATATCCTTTGTCATTATTTTAAAAAGTGTTATTTATAAATTGGAATAAGGTAGTGGTAGTAATGGAATGACTTGTAGAGGAAGAATTATGTTATGAATGACATAATTCATAATGCATATTTCCAAAGCATGCCTTTGGAAATATTTTTAAAAATTTATGATAAGTAGTATGAATAGACAATATTGTTAAAGCAGTTTTTTTGTATTCTTTTAGGATGACCTGCACATTGTTGATTCATTAGAAATTCCAACAGATGACCCATCATACTTGGAAGAACTTATATCAGAACGTTGCTGGGGAGTTTCAGCACTTTTAATTGATGAGTAAGTTAATTTATGCTATAATTTTTTAAGGGAATTTATAAACTAATTCAAATAAATTGTTGAATTTCATTTTCAGTTCGACAAGCCAGCATTTTTTAACTATCAAAAAATTGTTTTCAATTTGAAAGCTGATTCTATGTATTTTAAGCGCCAAATCAAAATAAGACCTCTTTATTCTCTATCAGAAAGATTTTTCATAAAAAGGTTTCAAAAATTTAAGAAAAATATTATAAAAACCAGTTTTTAATTAATTTTTTTAATTTAAAATTGTTATGAAAAACAAAATTACTTTAAATATCATTAAAACTAATGAAAACAACAGTAACTACTATTCCTTACAAGTCCTTATAAGATCCTTTTCTCTTTGTTTCAACACTGCTTTTGGTCCTTTTTTTTTGTGGTCTCAGCCGGTCATTCCTTTTAAACATCCAACAGTCATCACCAATCATGCTCAGTTCCATCTCTCTTGATATCTTCTCTCTACCTCTTTGTACACCCTTTCCCCATGCTCTTTGCTTACTGCTTCAAGATTTTGAGGAAAGTAGTTGAGGTACAAGTCTAGAAAATGCACCTGTGGGCTCATTTAAAGCCTAAATTTTTAACTTTATACAATATTTTTTTATAATTTTTGTTGCAAGAAACTTTGGAATTGTTTCCTTGAAGACTTGTTTTTTGTGCTTTCTCCATTTTGGATTCAAATTTTTCATCTTTCATAAGCTTCCTTATTTTGGTTCAATGAAAACACCCTCCTATATTTTGTTTCTGATAAACCTAAAAATTGACTGCAAATATATTTGAAACACTCCATCTTCTTTTAATGCCTTCATAAATTGCCTCATTAACCTTAGTTTAATATGTAATAGAGGAAGCAAAACCTGGCTTGGCTCTAATAAACTTTCTCTTTCAATGTTTTTCATACAAACTTTTAAGGTTGCTTGGTGGCCATTTTTTTTTTAATGTAGTGCTGCTTTCTAATATGACAATCCACCCCACTTGCACAAAAAACATGGATATTTGATATAACTGGATGTATTTTGTTATTTTTAGTAATAGTTACTTTGATGGGAATATCGCTTATGGTATTTGCATCGGTGGCATCCTGGGCCGAGGCGACTGAGAGATGTCATATGCTGAGGTTTAAAATATGACCTCCGGTAAAGTCCATCAGGGCTAGGTATGGAGGGGGTGGTTGGAGGGTGTCTTCTCCTAGGGGATCTGGATGTTGTGGTATTGCTTGATGATTGCTTACTCAGCCAATTTGTAGCGCAGCTGATCCAACAGTGGCTAAGAGGTGCAAGTGGCAGAAGGATTTATAGACATCTGGGCTCTCCATAGCTTGCTGCAGAATGTGGGTCCTTCATCATTGAAGACCTTCATAGTAATGAAGGACCCGATGAACAGCCTCTCTCTAGTGAGAGGGAGGCTGTTCATCGTATTTGCTTCTTGCAGAGTAAGAGAGTATGTCAATGTTCAGTGTTTGTCACAGGACTAAGTTTTATGATCTACCCATTATCTGTGCTCATTGCTGTGAGGAGGAACATAAGCACAAGGACTATACCAAAAATGGTGATCCTCCATTCTGCATAAATTGTAAAAGGTTGAGAAAAGATCATAAGCATTCTGTTGATAAGAAGGATTGTAGATCATATCCGAGAGCTGTCAAGATGTATCTTAATTCTTTTGATGGTTAGTTTCAGTCAGTTGAATGCACAGGGTGCTGCTCATATTGTTCAAATTGAGTTAGTTGAACTGGCATTTCATTGTAAGCTAGATATTTTGTTGCAGCATTCATATATTACATTTGGTGATGTGCCAGGTTTTGCAGGATGAAAGTAATTTTATTGTGGTTCTGACAGCATATGACTGCTGTTTTGTGCAGAAGAGAAATAAATTTTATATTCTTGTGGAAGCTCTCTAACAATCATCATGTTGTAGGGTGAACATTCAGGACTTAAGTCTATTTATTTTAAGTTTTTATTTTCAGTATTAGACCCTGCTGAGCATCATCTTGAGGTCTGGGAGAAAATTCTTCAGTTTTCAGAGCATAGTTCTATTGTTACTGGTACAGATGTTAATACTAAATCTCTTATGTGGCTTAGTGATTACACCAATGAGCAGTTGAAGGTTTTGTCGTCCAACATGACTTAGAGGTTTTTAATGATTGTGGTGAGCTGCCAACATATGCTGGTATGTTGGACAGTAGAGGACAGTTTGCCGGCAACAATATTGATGTCATGGTTGTAAGATACATTCCTGTATGTGTCTGTGGTTAGAAGGCTGTTGATGAGCTCTAGCAACCATCGACTTATTGTCTTTGAAATCACTGGTGGCCTGAGTGATGGTTATAGGTGTAATTTCCTAGTTCAGCAGGGGTCTTTTTTGTACTGGAAAGTAAATTGGCAGAGGTTTGTCACAATTATTTCGGCCAGGCTCCTCCTTGTTTGACCATCCAGACAGGGGTCTGGATGGTCTTGATCTTGAGGACCTGGCAGGTTGTTATCGGCAGCTTTCATCGATGCTGCTGAGCATTCCATTCCCCACACTTCAGGTTGGAGAGGGAACTTACTGAGCTGAAGTCATCTGTTCATTTACAGAGGTCCTCTCAAACTGAGCAGTGAGCAGATTTGGCTTCAAGATATAGGAAGCTCAGATGTTGTTACTATCACAAGGTAAGGCAGGCCAAATGTCATTCTTGGCATTCCTTTGTTCAGAAACAAGGTAACTAAGATTTGTAAGGTGTTGTTTAACGAGTGGTAGGGCATAAACGAAAGAAGTGCATTCTTCTCTTTACTCTCTCGAGATCAGGCAAGGAGTGATCTCAGATAAAGCTGAGATCTTACATACTTTGTTAAATGATGATTTAGCTGTAGAAACTTCTTTCTGCTTTCTTCATTTTAGATTCAAATATTTCATCATTTAAAACTTTTCATTACATCGATGTTTTGTCTTCAGAAGTTATTTCTGAAAATTATAAACATTTCTGAAGGTTATAAACATCAAACTTGTCCAAATTTATTTTACAATTGCTATTAATACATTCTAAAATAACACCGAATCATTTGATTAGTTCTAAACTCACTCCTGTTATTTCAGCTGATTTTCCTGCATTTCTAAACAACTGACGTGCTGTGTTTCCATCTTTCGTGTTCCTGGTTTGCTGTTTAGGCATGTTGATCAGTAAACCTAACTCATTTTTAAGTCTTCTTGCAAGAATTTCTTTTTTCTAGACACTTTTCTTTATTTTCTACACCCTGAGCTTGCTGTGATTTTATTTCTAACTGGTATGAAATATGGTACAGTCATGGATCAAATTATTTGATCCATGACTGTAGTAGTGATAAACCAAAAGACAAATAATCTTTAATTAGTTCCTTTGCTTTAATTTTATCCACACAATTCATTTCGATGGGTTTAGCTTCGTACAAGTAACATGTATGTGTTGAAGTACATGATGATACAGCATTACAGACCTTACCATCAATCATACAGAATACTAGTTCAGCATTTCCTGTAATTTCTTTTCTGTTACACTATATATATATTTTGGTTGGTGAAAGTATTTTGATTTGATTCTCAATTTTCTTAACCTCTGTAGTTATTAAATCTATTTTATTGGCTACGGTATATGGTCGATGATGGAACAGGGTTTAAAGCTAAATAAGCTCTCGTCTTAAAATGTTCCTCAGAAAATTTCTGCTTGTATCGATTTTGTTCTGCCCCATTGCAGCCCCATTTTATGATTATTTTCGCAGAACTAATTTCACTATGCAAAATTAACGTTATATGGATATAATTTACTATTTATGTCAATAGTCTGCTGTCATATCAGCTTGAAAGATTTGTGTCCATTGTTAATAAAAGTCTTGATCTGCAGATAACATGAATGAATTTTTGAATAAAAATTATATGGGCCTTCTTAATTGTAGTAGTTCTTTTTGGAGAAGCAGTATAGAGCTCTTTAACAATAGCTGCAGAGTGTCTTTTACCTTCTTTCCGAAGTTTCATTTGAATTGCCATCAATTATTTTTATTTTGAGGTTGAGAGAATGAGGTTCATAATATTTAGTTATTTAGCCTTAGAACCACAGGCACTAAATTCTTTAACAGGCCTAACCCATCTATTACAAATATTAGATATGCTTCCAGTTTGATCCAAATCTTGAGAAAATGAAATATTTCCCTCAAGCCAAGATGAGTAATTTTTCAGGAATCTTATCTCGATGTCTTGCCACTTTCTCCCATTTTCTTTTGGAAGCTTTGACCGATGCACAAAATTCTTGCTGGAATTTTTAAACTGTATTTCAGCCTGTGTAATCTACTTGAACCTGTTCCTTCTAGCTCTTTGTAATTTCCTATGAGCTGCCCACGTTGATGCCCTCAGTATTTTGATTTCAGGCATCCACCAATATACGTTCCTTCTCACCTATGCTGGTGATGGTCTTAAGTCTAACACACCATTCTTCACGCATGATAGTAAGAAACCCATCGGGACTTCTGTCTCTTACTGCATTCAGTTTTCCTTCTATCCCCTGAGCAAAAGTGCGTGATTGAATCATCATAGGCTTTCATCTTTGTCTCCTTCATTGTACTGCCGGGTTGTCCCAGGTTGACTTCAAAAAAGATTCCCAGATGGTCACTCGTGAAATCTTCTTGCAGTATGCACCATGAAGTTAGCTTCCCAACACTGTTGCCTGAAATGGCTGTAATGTCGATTACCGTGATCCACAAATGTGTAAATCCCCAGTGTATTGACGACCTTCATGTTGAGTGCATTTAACAGTGCTGCCAGGTCGTAACCACATCACGTGGATCTGGTGCCACCAAGTTGGAACACTTTGGCATTGAAATCCCCTGTAAGGATTATCGGTTTTCTTTCCACTCTGATCGTATCTTCCAGCTTGTTTAGAATTTCTTTGTATCTATCGTCATCACAATTTGGTAAAATATACTCACAAATGATTATGCACACAGACAGTCTCATTGCTATAATGCCTCTATCGTATTTAATATCAACGGTCACCCAACGGTTCAACACATTCCTGACCGTAGTATCCTGTAATTCATCTGTATATCAGTCACCAGAGGTAATCAACTTGATATTTGGTCCTACAGCCAGTAAAAAATCCACATCCCGATTGATAGCCGTCTTCCAAGTGAGGTCATGTGTCATCGCCATTCTATTAATGTTTAATTGAATAAATATCATTGTTTGTTCATTTCATATATTCAGCTTCCTGTTCGGTGTCCAATTTTGCTGCAGTTTAGGCATTTCTGAAGTTCTAGACATTCTTTAGTGCAGTGCCTGGCACCGCCATAACTGTTGTATAATGAGGTGCAATTTGGACCTTTGCCGTTTCAGGATAAGTGTCCTGTACTCCAACATTTATATCATTTTACCTCATCGGTATTGATTTCGACTCAGCAGGAATGCCAGCCCACTTTTATTCTAGGTTTTCTTGACAATAATTTTGCGTCTCTAGTTAATAATAGTATTCTGTGTGTTCCCAAAAGCAGGTCTCATTGCAGTAACTCAGAATGGGATATCCAGACCAGTTTCTTTCTTGATCGCCATAGCAACGTCGTCAATTGTTGCATCAGCATAAAAAGCCATCTTACATCCTTCATATGGTCTATCCTCAACCACCACATCTGTGACATTAGTCATTAGTCTTGTTTTAATGTCGTTTTTTTTTTGTAGTGGAATCGATGACATGAATCTCCAATGTCTCAGATTTGCCTTTCTTGACTGAAAGTATATCTTTAGCCATATCCTTGCCAATACTTCTTTTCACTTCCTTTAATAAGTATGTGTACATCATTCCGGCTTTCTTAACTGCGACTATTGATGATAAAGGTCCTTGAGTCATCTTCTTCTTCGCCTCTTTTTCAATATTGTAAAATTGCCATCTTTTATCAGATTTGTCTGATCTATGGATCCAGTATTCCAAAGCTTTGCACGCTTTATCCCCCATACTGTCGTACGGCACATAAAACTCAAGTCTACCACTTTCAACACTGCAGACTCAATGCAGAGTCCTTATAAGATTTCTAGTCATGTCTTCACAATTCTCATCACAATCACAAAGGTGGTGAAATTTCTGTGTCTTTGCCTTAAGGGTAAAATATGTCTGTACATCTTATATCCCTAAGCACTATACTGTTTTGTATCTTTGTAGCCGTACCTAACCTCTTCATTATTCTGAGGGTGGACTCTCATATCGTCTTCATAATCTGGCCATTTGCCCAATGATCATGCGATAAGAGAAAAACTCAGGTACCTTCCACCTCATTAGGGAAGCCAAATATGATGTCCACCCTTTTGAACATATCCTTCGGCCAACAAATGTTCATAACTTCTTCCAGTTCTCCAATATCATCTGATTCCAGGACATTTTCTATTTTCTCCCAGATCTTGGCTCTGTTCAACCTCTCTTTATCCTCAAGGTTTTTGTCCCAGTTTTGACTGAATATCACTACTCTGGCCAAATATTGGGTTTGCTATTTCGTATAATGTATACATCATAGTCTCTACATTCTTGGTAAATTCTAGTACACGATAAGCACAATCTTTGATTTTGTGCTCTGTGTTCATGTTCTTTTTAATATGCGAAATTAACTCTTAAATTTCGTACATCATATGATCCATATCGGTACCATCCGTGAGATCCCCATTGCTGCTATCTTCTATTGCATCTATTTTCCTCTTGGGTACTCTAGCTTCTGTCATCTCCATCGTATCACTTTTGTAGTCTTTATCACCTTTGATACCTTTTGCTGAAGACGGTTTGGAGGCCGAAACGTTAGGTCTTCTTGATCTTAGCTGCATCTCCCTGCATACTGGTGAACGGGTCAAACTTCTCGTTTCTTTGAAAGGCCATTCTGCCATTTTCTCAAAAGTGGGTTATCATAAACAAAAAGTAACCGCAGATTCTTACTCAGAATCAAAAACACTTGACATCAACACCTCACACAGTGGTAGGGGTTGGGTGGGGAAACTTTTTGGGGGGTGGTGGGGGTAGGTAATTTGTATAAGTTCAAAAATCTGGTCGGAAATCTTTTTGGGGGGTTTTGGGGCAAGAGTCAAAGTGATCAGGGATGATGTGAAACACCTAGAAACGAAAGGATTTGGCCGGGAAAGGATTTTTGGGTAGGTATTTTCTGGGTTGGGAGGTCAGGAGATAGAGGAGGCTCAGATCGGTGGAGATCCAGGAGTATATGTGTCTGGAAGGAACGGGTAGCCAGAAAAATGTAAAAAAGGAATTCCCCTTACAATTGAGATGGCTAGGACTTAGAATATTTTCACCTCGAATGCAAAAAATATTCAAAGTCCTTGTTTACTACAAGTAAATGATGTCAAAAACTTTCACTGTCTTGTCTTTCAACTAATAATTTTAACTAATTACTAGGTTAAATTCAACCAATTTCTTATATTACAGTATAGGAAAAAACGAAAAATCAAAATAATAAATCACCAAAAACAGCAGAACAAAACCACACACGTCTGATCACTTATACAATCCCAACTCAACTAATGTTGTATAACCTGGTATAATGCATTAAACATCAAACAGATGTTTTAAAAAATCAATTTTTCAATATTTACTTTAGTCACTATTTAAAAGGCTTACTGGAAACTAAATTTCACAAGTAAAAGAAAGTAATCACTGAATATAACTTATATACTATAACAATGATAAATTAAAACCAGATAAATCACTAAAGAAGACTGTTCATGGTCACAGTTAAAGCAAAACTATTGTGACAATCTTAAAAACAATTAAGACATTCATATCCAGTGCGTGTTGTAACATATTCAAAGTTATTCAGCATCGTCACTTAAGATTGATTATACAAAAAACAACCTTGTTTTCATATGTCACAGATAGCCTACTTTTGAGATGTAAAATAATTCTACGCTTCCAGCTTGGTAAAAAAAAATTAATTTTTTCCTCCTAGATTTGAAAAATTGCGCGCATCCAGCGCAGCGAGTTCGTGTTTCAATGTCAAGATGTCAAATTTGATATGTTGCAGTTTCAGAAGTACCTCAGGTTGCTCTTTGATAAAAATTTTTGTTTTAAGGAGCATTCACAGTACTTTGCAAAGACCAGTATTGCCTTCTTTCATACTCAACATGCGATTAATTCGGATTGGGGGTCTGAATTTTAAGACTATGAGTATCCTCTATAAGGGTGTGTGTGAGGTAATTATTTTCTATGGCTCACCTGTTTGGGTGGATAGGCTAAAATTTAAAACTAATAGGGATATTTTGTTGAGGGCCTAGCGTCTTTAGTTGTTAACAGTGACAGGTGGTTACTGTAAAATTTCTCGTAAGAGTGCCCTGCTGATAGCTAGAATAAAGACTATTGATGTTTTCTCACTTGAGCTTCAATTACGCTATTTCGCAAAGAAGTTGGGTCAACTGACTTTTGCTAGAATTCTCTTGATTGAGAATGATGGATTTCAATTGTAACAGACTGGGTGGGTGTAATGCCTGATAGGCATTACACGCATAGTCTTTTCCCTGATGATGTGAGGAGTCTGCAGGGTGCCACTTATTTCTACTCAGTTGTGTTGTTTGAGTAGTTGGTTTTTGGTTTTGATTTGTGTTTATTGATAGTACATTCTGACAAAATCCAAGCTGTTAACTGAGAGATGTTAGTTCAGAAGATAACCTCCAGCAAAACCCATCAAGGCTAGGTACTGACAGGCTGGTGTGATGACCAGGATCAATACATGGCAGGATCTTCCCCTTCAGGGTCAGGATTTTGTTCAAGTAACAAGAAAAATTCCTTTAAATGCTACAAATTGTTCAGCCTTGATCCTTATATCAAATTTTAATTAGAAGTAACGCAGGATTTTTGTAACACTTGAAATGAACAGAATGTTTCACTGGTAAAGAAGTTTACTTACTTCCATTGTGCCGAAGGAAGTACCTTCTCCTTTTCAAAGAACATTGATTCATTACAAAGATTCTAGATTCTGATTCCACTACAAAGTTTCTGAACAGAGATTATTCCAATGAACAGTCTCTGTTCAGAAACTTTATAGTCAATATGGAATTGTTCCAGGATCCAAAAGTAACAACATTGCTGTTATTGTTTGGTTCTCTCCAAAGTGGATAGACTGTTTTTTCTTTGTGACCACTGGCAAAGCTCTTCAACACACACTGAATAAATCAATAAAGAATTCAAAATTTGTCTTGGTCTCCTAATTTCATACCAAAATACGCAGTGTACTTTTTTTTATGAATTCTGTAATGTGTCTATTGTTTTTGATGGTAAAATTTCCACAAATATAGTAAAAAAGAGTCAGGCGCATTGACATGACCTCTTAACGTTTTTGGAATTTAATTTAGTAAAAATAAGTGTAAGTTACATTACAATGAGTTAGTCTTATTTAATAAAATCTAAGTTACATAAAATTACTTGAAAAATATAAGTGCATAAAAAAGTTGTAATATATATTAAAAAAAATTGTAAGTTAAATGAATGAAATCGTCGCAAACTAATGGCATAAATGCACATCACTTGTAAAAAAGGTAAATTATTTGTAACTTAAATAGCAACATAAAACCATCCATAAAATTATTTACAAAATATGATAGAGAAAACTTAATCCTTCATCAGCTTTTATTGCCAACTCATTACTAAAAAACTATTTAGAAATTTATTTTAGAATTAAGATTTTTGTCTTTAATTATTATTTATTTTTGCATTATGAAGAATATTTTTGCTCTTTTTAAAATTGTAACAATTTTGTGCCATAATTTGGTCTGTTTTGCTTTGGATTAAAACCAAATTTCTGATACTTGTATTTCTTTAAATTCTCTATGAATTGATTTTCTTTTCTCTTAGAATCTATGTTTTTTCTTTATGACTTTATGCCTGGTTGATAATGTTTTCTGAAGCTACAAAGAAATGCAGCTGTAGCAACAAAGAAGTAAATACACTTTTCGTTAAAAATATTAGTATCAAAAATGTGGAATCTAGTATTAACCAAAAAAGATTAATTTAATGAGATAGCATTTATTAGCTGCATTAAGATTAATTAATGAAAATACTTCTAGAAATAAATTTTATTGTATATAGATTTTTAGTTCATTAAGATATAGATTGTTTTGTAAATTGTAATAATTTTTTTAAACTGCTAATTAGTTTTTTCTGTATTTGTTACAGTACAGATGTAATGCCTCGAAATATTACTGCTGCAACTTCTTCAATAAATCACATTAATCTAATGCCTGTTTACGGTAAGTGTAGGATTGTTATAAAAACAAAAATCCTTATTTTAGGAAATAACAAAAAATATTTTAGTTATATATTACTCTAGTATTCCATCACAAAATAAAAAGCTTTTTTTTTTTTGAAGAACTTATGAATCATTTTTGGAAAAATTTATTGTTATAATTATTAATCTTGTTTTCTTTTTATTACCGCTGTTAATTGCAGTTTATTTAAAGAACACTTTTTGAATTAGAGAAAACTGTTCTTAAAAAGTACTGTGGTGCATTTCATTATTTCTTAACTTACTTAACAAATCGCATAAAATTAATGTTAAATTATCTTTAAAATTTTTATTGACTAACTTTGTACCCTTGTTAGAATTATAACAAATATTGTTCACGTCATGTAAGCATAAACAAACAGATTGTGTATATCATCACTTCTTTGGAGTACTTTAGTATATTGTTAATTTAAATTATAAATTATGTATGAACTTTTTTCCTTGGTCACCATGGGGTATTACTTCAGAGGATGATATGTATGTGAATGTAAATGAAGTGTAATTTTGTAAAGTCACAGGTTGACCATTCCTGAGATATGTGGTTAATTGAAACCCAGTCACCAAAGAACATGGGTATCCATCCACAATCTAGTATTCAAATTTGCAAAAAAGTAACTGTCTGCTAGGATTTGAACCTTTGAACTCTTGACTTTGAATCAGCTGATTTGTGATGATGAGTTCACCACTAGACCAACCTGGTGGGTTATTATGTATGTACTGTAAATAGTATTGTTGTTAAAGTAATTAATTCGTATAAAAAAAATTCACTTTTACACTGAAAGCTGATATAATTCTTTATTAAAATGGCCATCTCATAGAAATTGACCATATGAATCCTTAATTGATAGCTAAAAATGTACATTTAGTTAGCATATTGGTCAGAATTAATATTTATTTAAAAGCTGATCTTTCATGGTGAAGTGGTAGTGTCTCAGCCGTTGATCTGGGGTTCCCAGGTTCAAATCTCGGTCAGGCATTTCATTTTTCATACGCTACAAAATTCCGTTTCCATATTCCCACGTATAACCTTCCTTGGTGAATTAATTCATCAAAGCAAAAGAAAGCATAATTTGTGTTTTTTTAACTGTAACTTTATAATAAAATTATTTTTTTTTACTGAACTCTAAAAACCTTCTGTATGTAATGTCTTTCTTATTAATTAAGTTTATTCACAAATTTTAATTATCAAAATATCATCTATTTTTAAACTAATTGAACCATAAAATACTTCTCTTCCCACTCAGATTTCTGAATTAATCTGGTATTGAAAATATCAAATCGTAATTTCAAATCTCAGTAACTAAAGTTAAAATCAAAGATTAAAATTAAAGATGTGACCAATTTGAGAAAAATTAGAAAATTTCTTGCAATTTTGAATAATATTAAAGAATTTCTCCCAAATTTGAGAAAAATTAGGCATTTTGTTGCAAATTTGGGAAAAAATATAGAATTTCTCTTAAAAATTACAGTAATTCTTAATTTTAGTAATTCCCACTACTGTCACATTTTAAGACTAAAGCTGTGCTTAAAAACACAACAGCTAACTGAACAAAAATATCAACAGAATCCTAAGAATTTTAAGTAATTAAATTTGTTCATGAATTTTAACTATCAAGGAATTTTCATTTTTAAATTGAACAAAAAATATTTTTGGAAAATTTCATAATGAAAAATATAATTTACTAACTGAACAATAAAGTTAGTGCATAGTATTTCAAACCTTCAGTAACTAAGGATGGATTCAAGAAATTTACTGCCTTTTTTAAACCAGTGTAATGGATGATGATTAACTTAGATAAAAAAGAAAACCACTATCATGTCACAACTTTAGGTAATTAAAAAAAAAAAAAAAAAAAAAAAAAAATAGTATTTGATGAGAGTGACATCCTTCCTTTCAGAATAAAACAAATTCACTTTTGTAATACCTGATGATGTTAATTTTTTAGATTTTTTTTTTTTTAGACTAATTACAAATATATTGCAGCATTATGTTAGATAAATTATTTGATTGATTTGTTGCAGGGCTTAATGTACACAGCATGTTAAAACATGAAACACTAATATTAACACTAGCTGCAGTAGAAAAAATTGAAGAAAAGATTCTCTTTCACCTTAATCGTACGGATAGTCGTAAAAAAATGCAGAAGTTCGAATTAAGTCAAGTTTGAAAATTTAATGTCCTGTTAATTTTGTTAATTTGTATCTTTAATTAAAAATATTCTTTTATACATGGTTTTTTTTCCTCTTGATCACATTTACCTATTATCTAAGAATATATTTTATATATTAATTAACTTTTATGCAAAAAATTACAGCATTTGTGTTGACAAAATAAACAAAATTATCATTTTAGCAGATATGCTTATACATTTATACAGAACCAAAGACTAGGGTAGGAATAGAAAGAATTGAGTAGGAAATTATAAATATCAGTACACATAATCCTTATCTTTTATGACCTTAATGGTGAAATTCCTGAATACAAAATGATTTTAAAATTAATTAAATTAAATCTTTCGAAGATGTTATTTAAATATTCACTTCAGAAGATACAATACATAAAATAGAGTATTAAAAATATTATAAATAGCTATAAATACAGATATAATAAATCTTTTCTAATAATATAAATCCTTCAAGCCTGCTCTCAAAAGTAAATACTTGAACTTAGAGCAAGAGTAATGGCTAACATAGAGTAATCAAACAAAATACCCTATCAAAATCATAATTTACAACTAAAACAATATTACATAATACCACTCAATGTAGGAAGGAAATAATCTATAGGAATAAAATATACTTTAATAAATTAAATACAAACACAGTATTACCAACAAATATGCAACACATAAATAAATACAATAAAATATATCTGATAAATATATCACGTAGAGGAATAAAAACAGAAATTAAATAATTAATATACGGTATTAAAAATCATAGTCATCATTTATACAGAAAAATCCTACATATATTTCTTTAAGGAGTGAATACAAGCAAAATTGCCCAAATCAATATAAACCATTAACAATATAATTGATTAGTTACATTATATAAATCTGTCCCAAAAAGAGAACTAACTCTGTTAGCAAGAGGTATACAAATATTACTCATCAAAGAATGTCTAGTTATGTAGGAAGGACTATAATAGAATTTAAATATATGTTGATTTCTGTAAACGAATAAAAATACATTTTATACATATAAATTTTTATGATTATCAACATTAAACAAAGAATAGAACAAATTACTGGAAAAATTGAACGGTTTAACCAGACAAATTTTTAATAAGAAGTTAGAGTATGTAGACCAACATATACCCCCAAACCAAAGCCAAATAAGACTAATGCTTGAACATATGCACAATAAACCAAATTACTTGAATGGTCTTCTTCATTCATTTAAGTCATATTATAAATAATGGTTGTAGACTGTAATATGCATTACGATGGATTTATTAACATATATTTTTATTTCTACGGTAAACAGTAGATTCTTAATATAGAGTTGCCTGATTATTATTAGAACATGGAATTCTTGAAACATTTGTTCAGGGAGCTGAACAGTTTTTCAGGAGACAAGGTGTGGATATGGCAGTACTAGCAGCCATTTGAAATACTTTTTACACTTTAAATATTATTCCTTTATTTAATCTACCGCTCACCTGTGACATCACAACATAGCAGACGACTACAACTAGTGATGCTTGTGGTGAGAGATGATACTATTGATGCAGAATACCCACTTAGCCGCTAGTTTATATAGATCAGAGGTTCCCAAACTTATTTTTCTCATAGACCACTTTCAAAATTTTGCTGGTTCCGGTGGACCCCTTGCAGCTACATTTCTACCATATTTCCAGTCGACAGAAAATGTGAAGATTAGATCTAACTATGAAAATTTGCCTTACGGCTGAGTTCCACGAACTAACAGTTTCCGAAAAAAAAGTGAGAATTGATTGGTTAATTTTTGATTGATTGTGCTTTCTTGTGTCACAGCACAAGAAAGCAATCAATTCTCACTTATTTTATTTAGAAAACTTCCCATTCAGAGTGGTAAAAAGCAAAAGAAAAATAGTATATTTTTTGTGTTGCATTTATTCAAATATGTAATCATTATATTATTAATTATTATTGTTATCACATTGCAATGTAATATAATAAAATTGTCATAATATAATTAAAATTAAACATTAATAACGTAATGTAACTTCTACAATGACAATCACAAAATAGTTACAATTTTAATGGGAGCGATGTACTTGATGGATTGATAGCAAATTATCAATATTTGGCTTCAGTTTTGTTAGGAATAAGCGCAAATCTCCCCGTTCTGTGATATTGAATCTGCTCCTTTTTTTTTTATAAAAGGTTTGTAACGACACAAACCTTTTTTCGACAAGATATGACGAGGGAAACCCTATCAAAAGCTTTATCGCAATTCCCCACAGTCCAGGATATTTTTCTAGTATTTCTGCCTGCAGCCAAAATGTTTGATACCCTCTTTTAAATTTCACCTTCAGCTCCTCATTAGTGCTAAGCTCCTCTTGTAATATCACATTCTCCACTTCCGTTTCATCAAATGGATTTATGATCCATGGTGGTATTTCAATCGTCAGAATATCTTCAAATCTGATTTTGAAGTCATCATGCAGGGCAATTAAATGTTGAACGTACGTCTGAATATCTTCATCAAGACATTCTACCTGTGACAAGTTTGAAAACTGGGAAAATACGCGCCGACTAATATTTTGCTTCATAAATTTCAATTTTCCAAGAAAAGCTGAAATTACACCCTTTGTTTTTATTAAATTGAGACTGTCCCCTTGTAATTGTAAGTTAATGTCATTAAATTTTTTGAACAAATCTGTCAAATATGCGATGTCAGCTTTCAAAGTGATCAGGTTTTCTTTTAAATCTGAATCTTTACCTCCCAGAAACTCTAAAACTGATTCAAAAAGTGAGTAAAATCTTGTTAAAGATGCATCTTTCGACAACCAGCATACTTCAGTATGTAAGAGCAATCGTTGGAAGTCTTCATCATTTTCATCGCACAATTGGGCAAATAAACGCGTATTCAATGCATTGCTTCTTATCTTGTTAAGAGCATTAATTACTTGTTGAAGCGACTGGTGCAATCTATCACTCAGATTTTTCGGTACTAGGTGTTGTTGGTGGATGACACAGTGAATTGCAGTTACCTCTGGTATAATTCTTTTAAGATGGCTTATAAACCCACGATATCGCCCGACCATGGCAGGAGCTCCACCGTTGCCACTGAAATGACGTTTGTGAATGGAATTGATTTTTCGTTAAAAAAATCACTCAGGACATTAAATATTGATTCATCTTTAATGTCCATCTCCAAAGTTTTCGCGAATAGTAGCTCTTCATGAATTTCTTCGTCCATAACAAATCGAACATATGCCAATAATAATGCTTCATTACCAAGTAAAGTTGACTCGTCCAGTTGAATAGAAAAATGAGTTGTTTGCAGATAATTACACAAGAAACTTTCAATATCAGAGCTCATTTCATCAATACATCTTTGTACAGTGTTGTTACTCAAAGGAATTCTTTTGAGTATGTCAAATGGAGATTTGTGCAGAACAGTTTTTAAAACCTCTTCAACAGCGGGTAAAATTAACTGTTCTCCAATGGTGTGCGATTTTCCAGATTTTGCTATAAGTAATGAAATATTGTACGATGCCCGCAAGCCATCATCGTTACTTTCAGACGTTGAAGCGAACATACTGAGCACGGTAGGTCTCTTTTCATATTTTTCCTTCAATGTTTGAAAATATTTCAAATCTTTACCTATTTTATCAGGATGACACCTTCTTAGATGATCTTCAAGCTTCAATGGTTTCATAGAGTCATTGCTCAAAATTTGCTGCACAAAAGGCATATAGGCAATCGCTTGTCTGCCTTTGATGGAAGAAATCCAAATTTTAAATAACCAACACTGTACAGTTGACATTTCTTCTTAGATTCAGCCATGTTTCGCATCAGTTACTACCGGTAAATAAAAAAAAAACTTTGTTTTAGTAATCTCAAGGCGGTCTTACTTAAGAGGATATGACTATTTTAACAGAATAGTAAGAATATATTAATTATTGCAATGAAATAAAGTACCAGCGGCAAACTGATTCTAATTATTAAAAGCAATAAATCGGTAAGATCCATAATAAAGTTTTATGAAAATGGCTGAACCGATTTTAATGTGATGTAAAACATTTTTTCATTAATTATATTTTGATATATTTGTGTAAATTCTATAGAAAATACTTTTAAATAACCAATATTTTGATATCACAACTCTGCGATTTTAATCATTTATTTATTACTTTGATGCACGTTACAAGTATGGAAAGACAGGTACAATTTATGAAAATATACAACGTGTTACAGAATAAGGGTTACAACCGGGAAATGGTATGTTCAGAATCAGTATTTAAGTTGATTCCAATAGTTTTTTTTATATATATCTGAAAAAAAATTTAGACCAAAAATTAATAAATCCTTAAATGGAAGAGATTTCTTTTAGGAATAATCCTCGCCTTTTGTACCTACATATTTTTTGTAATTTGTGCATTTTTTTTTTACTGATGTGTATAATAAATTGTCAAATAAATAAATAAAATAAAAGTAAGTATAACAAAAAAGCAGTTAAGTACTTACTACTTTTTCTGACACTGGCAAATGCTAACAGGTTAACATAAGTTAAAGCTTTAGCTTATAAATAAATTTACATTAAAAATTAGTTAAGAAATATTGACTAAGATAATCTATTAATTGTATTCATCAAATCACTTCAGTCTTGAGCTTGTACACAGCAAGAGATCTTAAGTTTATTCTTCTTTGTATCTCTGATTGATAAGTACCAGAAACTTTCTGAATAGCCCTAAATGTCTCAAAGATTTAAAAAGAAGTATTTGCTCACATTCAAGGATAATGGGTTTTGCAGAATCAGGAATATTACTGCAAACTTCTTCACTGCAGAACATCACTATCCCATAAACCCATTACAGACAGATGACTCTGGAAGGTGCATGTATATTAATAAAGAAGTTATTCACCTTCTTCAAGAGGTTTCTATCCAAACAGGGAATTGGAATTGGAATGAAGGATACGTGGTTTAAAGATTAATAATACATTCCCTAGATTTTATTGAAAAGTAACTAAACTATTGAAAGGAAATAAAGGTGATTAAATAGTCACCTTATCTTCGACTTAATAGTCGAAGATTTTAACATCTTCAAAATAAAATCCTCAACAATGCAACTGTGGAGAAGCATGGTCATCACACAAAATGGATAAATAAAGCGATATGATTATAGTACAATTCAACTGATAAAATTGTATTTTGGCGTCATCAAAAAAAAGATTTGAAAAAATTTTCGCCCTGCCAAATCCTTCCGTTTCTAGGTGTTTCACACCATTTCTGACCTATCAGACCCTCGACCCAAAAACTACTTTCCAAACCAAAAAAAAAATGTTGACCCTATTTTTAGAAAAATACAAATCACTTCCCCCACCCCAAAAAATAATCCAGAAATATTCTCCCACCGCACCAACTGTTCCCCCAAAAATCTTCATGTGGGGTGTCGATTTTTAGTGGTTTTCAACCGCAGTCACTTTTTAATTTGAGTAATCCGTCGTTGGGATATGATTAATCAAACTTTTAAGTCGATGAGGAGTCTGACCCCCAGTATGCGGAGACATTCAACGAAATCAAGAAGAACCACTGCTGCGGTGGCTCCAGGAGTTTCTTCTGTGAAAGGAAAAAGTGATAAAGGTCAGGTTAAAGATGAAAGACACCAGAGGTGACAAAAATGTTATAAATCTGCTGACTGAGTCGCTTAACAAATGTCAAAATGCCATAAAATTCAGTTTATAAAACAATATGATAATAGATTCATGATTGCATATTTTAATGCAGATGCATTTTAAAAATAAATTTTTTGAATACAGAATCATTATATATTTTATGTGAATTTATTAATGACATTTCCTCATTTGTCAACTCACTAGTAGCGATGAAACTTCCATTTAACATACTTCAATTCATTGTAATTTAATTTCTAACATCAATGCTAGATTATAACACTGCCAGACTATGAAAGGAAAGATTATCAAATAAGAGTGGTCCAAATTTTCAAGTTCCAAAAATTTCTTGATAGCTGTCACATCTTGGAAAATACAATTCAGTATTGGAAATGTTAAAAGGACAACATTAAAACAATGCATTTAATTCTCATCGCAAACATCCCACTTCAAACTTTAACAAGAATCATAAACCACATAATGTTAATTATTATTCTACTTCTAACTTTAAACGTTGTTTTCAAAATTGCTATAAATTCTTTAATTTATCCAATGATGAACGAATAGATTTTTTAGAACATAATAATTGTTGTCTCATATGTTTTCACAAAGGTAATAGTAACAATCAGTGTTATGCAAATAACTTATGTGATTTATTTCAGACACAACACACTCGTTCATATTGATAAAACTGAGTTTACATTAAGTAATGATAAATTTAGTATTATTGACTATTGTTCACAATTAAATAAAAATATAATTTTGTCCACTGTTGTATGTAATGTAGATGATGTTTTTGGTCATTCCCATTTGTGTAGACTATTGTTAGAATCAGGTAGTCAATAAAACCTTTTACACATACAAGTTTGCTCGCAAATTGAGACTTCAACTCAATAAAGAAGATTTTCCTATTTCACGCATAAATAATTCATTAGACAAATGTGATTACATTGTAGTACTAACATTGCATTCACGATACAAAACCTTTCATTCAAAGTAATCGTGCTGTTTTACTGGACATATCTAATAACCTTCCGTTACATATATTGAAAACTTTTCATGTTAATCTACCTCAAAATCTATTCTTTGTGGATCTCCAATTTAATATATCAAATAATATTGATATTTTAATAGTAGCTCAATTTTATTTTAATCATTAAATGTAATTTACATTACGGTCATAAATGTAATTTAATATTATTGTAATATTCTGTATATTTCTAACTTTCTCATACGCTCTTCTAACACACTAATCTACAGAATAATTATAGTACTACATTTACATATATACTAAACACACATACACAGTCATCACATGTAACATAACATATACACAACCGCACACACACACATACATATATATATATATATATATATATATATACACAACACAGACATTGCATGTATATTAGATGCAGTAAGTCACTAAATGTACAATAATTCATCATTATTTACACTTTAAATCCAATGGCACAATGGTTATTCGGACCATTGGATACATCTTCTCCTGCTTCACAAACAACACACTTAAAGAAATCCTAGTCGTTTTAGATTATAGGTTATTATTATTAGATTATAGAATATTAATATTACGAGCATTACGGTTATTCTTTTATTCTCGCTGTATTGCTATTTTTATACATTATGATTACCACTATCATATATTTTATTGATAAAATATATGTAAAATACATGTATACAATTGTATTATTATAATGTGCTAGGTTTATTTTATATTACTGAATAATATTAATGATATTTATATTTGTAATAGTGTAACATTTAGGTACCTTATATTGTATTATATACCTTACTGATATTCTCATGTTATTATAACAAAAAAGTACCTCTTTTTTTTTTGACTCGCAGTATATTAAACATATAATTTTTTCATACTCTTGATAAATGTATACATATCCTGTCATTTTCTTATTTCGTATTGTTTAATAATGAATCAGCTGAGCTTATGTTAAGCAATTGATAACTTATGATTTCGCTTTCTTTGAAACTGTGAACTAAACACTTTATTAGTTTTATATCTCTCTTCTAACTATAACATATTTTTTGTGTTAACTACATTATTAAACTATGATGATGTAAAATATTACCTTACTCAATGTAGTTATTAAAGTAAATGAAAGAAGTGTAAATTAACCATAGTTTTTTTATCCTGCAATTATTTAGTGTATGCTATTACTACAACCAATGAATTACGCTGCACCTGGAATGGCTGTACAGGCAGTTGTTGAAGTATGACTATGTTAGATATCGGTATATGGACATACCTGATGTAGTGTTTGGACATATTCAATGTTGGGGGTGCTGGCCATGTCAGATGTCCAGCTCTGATATGAGAAGTCTCAGGGTCTGGCATTGTCACTTCTACATTCTACCCATTTATACTGGGTGTCTGTCTGTGTCAGAAGTTGAGTCGTGCAACAATTATTAGAACTTCTGAGAGTGGAAAAACAAATTGCAATCAGGGACAGGAATTTCTCAAATTCTTGTAATTAAAAATTTTCAAATCTAAGGGTCAGGTCATAGTTTTCAGGTGTGACTGGCCATCTCCGGGTTTTGCCGTATCAGATGTCCAGAATTACATGGACAAGTCTCAGGGGTTTGGTATGGGCAGTGTTCAGATTCATGTGTTTTGTTCATACTCTTAATAAATGTTATTTATCAAGATATAAAGATATTTATCAAGATAAATGTTACTCTTGATATTCTGTCATTTTCTTATTTGTTATTTTTTAATAATAAACCAGCTGAGCTTAAGTATTATTAAGCAATTAATAACTTATGATTTCACTTTCTTTTAAACTGTGAACTAAACACTTTATTAGTTTTATATCTATTCTAACTATAACATAATTTTTGTATTAACTACAGTATTACACTATGATGATTTAAAATATTAAATAATTCAGTGTAATTGTTAAAGTAAATAAAGGAAGTGTAAATTATTCATAGTTTATTTACCCGGCAGTTACTTAGTGTATATTATTACCACCAACCAATGTATTATGCCACGGCTGGAATGGCTGTACAGGCAGTTGTTGAAGTATTACCATGTCATATCAGTATATAGACATGTCTGATGCAGTGTATGGACGTAACCGATGTCAGGGATACTGGCCATGTCAGATGTCCAGCTGTGACATGAGAGGTCTCAGGGTTTGGCATTGTCACTTCTTGCACTCTGGCCATGTTATATTGGGTGTCTGGTATGCTAGGTTTCGGGGTCTGCCCATGTCAGATGTCGAGGTCTGAAAATGTCAGATGTCAGGTTCTTACCATGCTAGATGTTGGGGTCTTGTCAAACTGTTTCTGATGTCGGAATCAAGCCATGTCAGATCTCGACATCGATGATGCGGTCTGGCATGTTCAGAAGTCTTGAGATTACAGATTTCTGGTTCTGGCTATGTCGATGTTGGATATAGGTACGTACCCCAGATCTCGTGTTATGGCCATGTCTGGTTTTTGGGCCTGGCCATGACAAGTGTCGAAGTCTAGCAATGACAGGTATCGGGGACTGGAATTTGTCAGATTTCAGGGTCTGATCATATTAGATCTAAACCATATTGCATGAACAGTACTAGTTGTCTGACCCGTCTTATTCCAATGTGTGGTTATGTCAGATCAATATCTGACATAACTAGACCGGATACCAACATATCAAGCATCATATGTTGGGGTTTGGGTAAGTCAGGTCCTGGGGTTTGGGTATCAGATGTCTTGCCATGTAGATTAGAGCACAGGACTTCATGACAGTCAAACATAGACAACTGAAAAGCTAAAGAATGGAATCTTTTGAGAAATTTTTATTGAAAAATTTTAAAAATTACGTGGATTTATACATTTATTTAGATGGTCAGGGTTAATAAATTTATTTATAGTAGAAAGTATATAGAGAAAACAGATGAAAAAAAATAGCATTATGTGCAAAAATTAGATTATATAATAAAGATAATTAGAAATTTAGGATGTAAAAGGTATGTTGATGCTAACAGGAAGGAAAAAATTGGGAGAAAAAAGCAGAAGAGTAGTAAACCACATAAACAATGTAAAATATAAATACAGTCATGAGGCGTAAAATCTGTGTAACAAATATTTGGTTTCAATCAATCAAGGTGGTACTTTCATGAATATTTTTATAATTCTTATATAAAAAGGGAATTAAATGAATATTCTAGCCTAAAAACTGAAATTTATTAGGTGTAGACATAATTATGATAAGTAACAACTTGTAATTTCTAAACAAATTTATTAACGCAATAATATATAACAGTTTAAGTACATAAAATTCCATTCTACATATAAATTGACTAGACCGTATACAGAAAACAAAAATTTTGCTATGAATTTATAAACTAATTAATCAGTATCTTACTAGCACTCTTACACTACAGCATTCTTTATTTTCAATTACATTATTAAATATTCATTATATTTCTGTTTTTTTGTACTTCACCTCAATTACATACAATATTAACTATATTTTTACACAGTTCATTCAAATGAGTATGTAATACTTAAGATAATAAAAAAAACACCAATTAACATTTTAAAATATTGTAGATATAACTCAAAATGACTTTAATAATAAATATATTTCTGTTTTAAAATGTCTTTAGATCTTTCATTTTATATAAAATTAACTTTTTCAAAAATACAGAAAACAAAACATTTATTCTTACAATAACTACTAGCTAACATTATAATATTAATAATAAAAATTATATACACAATATAAAAAAAGACCTAGATCAACTGTGCTAATAAATTCCATCACGTAAATAAACCTCTGGTCACCAAATCATCAAGCAGTTTCTAAAAAAGGCAGGATCTGAAGATCAGATGAATAAATCTGAAGATCAGAAGCCCATAATGGAAGAAGTTGATGATAGTGACAATGGAATCCAGTGACCATGAATGAACTTCAACAACAGCAGGCGGGGCTGGGTCACCAAACCAGTGCAGGGCACTGCATCAGTGTCCAAGCTCCCTCCGATGATGCGTAAACAAAAAAAAATTAATGAGAATGATATTCATTAAAATAATAATAATACTCAATGAAATAATATTATATACATATAATATAAGATAATGAATTACAGTAAAACCTGTCTTCAAAGGATCCTCAATTCAGTCTGGTCATAAAATTTCCTGGTCTCATGAATTTATTACTCATTGTGTATATTACCTGGAGTTAATTATCCAATGTGACCAGCATTGATCAGAATAATGATCATTCTCATTGGTTACCATGGCTGATGATCAATCAAAGTGCTTAAAGCTGATCAAAATAAAACAATAATAATGCAATAATTTTGTGGATTAGCAGTTGTGAGAAAATAATAATATATCAGTAACAAATTAAAAAAAAATTATAAAATATTATATCAATAAGATTGTTTGCTTGTTTTTTTTTTTTTTTTATTTTTTTTACTAATAATTGTTATTGATTTTAAATAGAATAGCCATAAATAATTTTGAATTTAATTGATAATTTGCAGATTTGGTTTTAAAATTTTGGAAACATGATGATCAGCTGATGTTCTCATAGTTAACAAAGGCAATTTTTTTTATGATTAATCCATGTGTGTACAACTGGAAAAGTTATATGGTGCTTTTAACGACAAACAAAACATGAAAGACAGAATTTTATCAAAACATCAGCAACTCAGTTTAATTAAAAACAAAGTGTAGGATAATTTGTCCACTTGTTCACTCACTTCCACAATAAAACACTTCTAAACAAATGTAATTTATTTTCTTAAATTTATCAAGCTACTAACATGAAAATTTGGTTTATAAAATGATTTAAAAAAATCTCCAGATAACCAAGATTTTCTGATGATATTGTCCCATCACTTCTTTTGCTACTTTGCTTGGTCTAAAATATTAAGTTTATTTTCTACATAAGTTGATGAAATCTACCTTATAGAATTCCATAGTTTTTACAAACTCAATTTATATTTTTTTGCAGTAGTATTGTTTGCCTGCTGCTTTGCTGAAAAAGTTAAAAACACAAAAAACAGTACTATGTACCAAATGGTCCACAATTTCAGCACAAGTGCTAACTTGGATGAAAATATGATAAATTCAATATCAAGACAAAAATATACAAGGCATGTTTTTAAAATAAGTACTATTTTGAAATTCCGCCGCTGGTACGCTGCGGTCGGCATTCCATACATGCGCACTGTATACCCACATCTGTAGGCAAGCCACAGATGGAAATATTCAACTGAGTTGTTTGTGAGTATTTAAAATGGCTCCGCTAATCGAGAATCTTGCCAATTGTGAAATACATGGTGTGATTCGTTTTCTTAGTGCTAAAGGCGTGAAAGCGGCTGAAATTCATCATCATCAGATCAGAGAAGTATAAGGAGAAAACATTATGAGCGATGGAATTGTATGAAAATGGGTTAGAGCTTTTAAAGATGGCCGCCAGAATGTTCATGATGAGGAACGGAATGGACGACCTTCTGCCATTACTAAAAATTTGGTGCAGAAAGTAGATGAAAAAGAGACGCTTTGCGATTTCTTCGCTATATGAACAGTTTCCTCAAGTTTCAAGAAGTGTTGTCTATGAAATTGTGACAAATTCTTAAATTATCGAAAATTGTGCTCACGCTGGGTACCGGTGTCAAAGCGACCGAATTGCAGTGGTTATTAAGTCAGGTGGCATACTTCTATGACTACGGTATTCAAAAGTTGGTTGCACGATACAAGTGCCCTAATATTGGTGGAAATTATGTAGAAAAGTAAATTACAGGCTTTCATGTAAAACTAAAATTGTTAAGAATAGTGTACTTGTTTTTTTTTTAATTTCAAAACGGTACTTACCTTAAAAACATTCCTTGTAACAGTAAAATGTAAATATCACCTACTAAGTAGAATACTTTTTAAAGGTTTTAACAAAGTAACTTGAAATTAATAGAAACAGAATGACCTTATGGATAGGTAAATGAAATTAATCGACAGCTCCAAATAACAGAGATAAAAGTTTAATTTAATAAAAGGAAAGAATATTCAAAATTATATAGTAAATGTTTAATCCATAACTACATGTTTAGATCCTTCAAGTTAGATTTAGATATGACTTCTATGATTAGTGCTATCTAGACAGATGTAACAGTAATAATTAACTTACAAAAATTATAAGAGCAGTCAACAGTATGCAGGTAAAAAAAATTTCAGTCAGCATTTTGGACTTTTCAAAAAAACTTTAGTTGTTTTTAAATAAGGTGTAATTATATGATACCTGGGGATAGTAAGTATCACTTCAACAAAAAGTTTTTGTTGAATACATTGTATAGGGACTACTCTTTAACTTTTAGAAAAAAAATTAATTACCAAAATTTTCTTTGAATTAATAAAAAAACAAAATTGATTTTTCAGGAAATTTTTATATTATGTACCAAAGAAATTTTAATTAAGCCAAATAATGAAGAAAAAGGCACTAACAATTTATAAAAATAAATTATATGAGCCTTTATGTTTAAAGCAGTATCCTAATGTTTTTTTTTTTTTTTTTTTTTAATGAAGGTTATCTACAGGATTCACCTCATCATACTGCTCATATGTGCATTAAACTTGAGCGTTTATTTATTAAAGTTTTGATTAAGATAAGCAGCATTGTCGATTCTGCTGGTAGTTTACATTTTACAGTATAAATAGTACGATAAACCATATTATTTATTTGGAAACATTTTATTAAACAAATTTAAGAGAAGTGTAATTTTTAATAAAATTATTTGGTACATTTAAAAATTTTAAATGTACCAAATATTTATTTATTTTTATTTGAACATGTAATTTATTATGTTTAAAGAATGGTATTTTAATTCTCAACTATATTGTTGCAATGCTATGAATATATTTTCTTTTTGTAAGATGTACAAATAACTATTATTATTTTTTTCTATTAATTGTATTTGTTGGAATGTTATATTAAATGGAAAACTTTTGTGATCCCTAGATATTTCATTACAGGCAGGTTTAACTGTAGTAGTAGTTAATGATTCAATTATTTTATGAAATTAGCACTAATAATTATAAACATGCAGATGATGGAACACTAGGCTTACCATACGCCTGGGATTAGCCTGGACAGTACTGGTTTTTTAGTGTGTCCAGGGTTTGAGAATTTTATGACTGGCGAGGATTTTTTTTAATTTTTGACCTATCTGTTAACATCACGCATTTTTAAGCACTCTTACGGCATGCAACTCTCAGCCGACCATGGAGCAAGTGCGATGTCTATTTTGACGGAGGCGTGGCCACCGGTCTCACCACAACTTTTTACCTAATTTGGCAACACAACAGGGGCAATGCGTTTATGTTGTTATGTGTGTGAAGTAACTCGTCTTCATTTTATCCCTACTTTTTTTTGCCTCATTGTTTAGCAAAGGGCAAAAGAAAATGTGTGTTTAATATTAATCTGCAACAGGAATACAAATTTTTTAAATTGTGTAATGACATAACAATGAACGTGTTTATTGCATTCTATTACTGTAGAATTTTCTGTTGCACACAAAGGAAAGGGTGATCTTGCAGACCACCTGAAAACAGCTAAATATAGGAGTGATATTAATGCTACTACTTCAGCAAACATAAGAGATTTTTTTAAAGGCAAAGATGGAAATAACAATAACAGTGATCTGGAGTATGCTGCTAAAGAAACTACATTTTCATACCACACTGCTACACATGAACTCAGTTTCAAAACATCAGACTGCACCTGTAAACGGGTTAAAAAGTTATATGACCCAAAATTTCCATCTGCTAGTACCAAAACTGAGGCAATTATTGTTAAGGTTATTTTGCCATTTATATTTGATAATGTTTTGTATTCTTGGGAAAACATTAATTATGTAACAGTAATGATGGATAGCTCAAACAGAAAAGAAGTAAAACTTGTTCCGATTGTTGTAATACATTTCAGTCTGAAGGAGCAAATTCAAGTTAAACTTTCAAATTTCAATGAGGAGTCAGGTGAAACTGCTCAAATTTTGACTCTGTATCTCTTGTGTGAAAAAATACAAACTTGAAGAAAAGTTGGTTTGTTATACTAAAATTACTAACAGTAATTTTGGTAGTGTGAAGAGAAAGGGGAATGAAA
Source organism: Lycorma delicatula (assembly GCF_047948215.1). Classification (NCBI taxonomy): domain Eukaryota; kingdom Metazoa; phylum Arthropoda; class Insecta; order Hemiptera; family Fulgoridae; genus Lycorma; species Lycorma delicatula. The sequence goes on along the minus strand of NC_134460.1, from coordinate 76,754,551 downwards.
ATGTGTTCAGAAAAGGAATTAGTAGTTCAGCCCACATTGTACACAACTTGGTGCAAACAGCATATGATTCTCTACCCCTGAACATAGAAGTTATTGTTATAAAAATTTATAAATATTTTCACCTATATACAGTAAGAGTAACGAAACTTAAAGAGTTCTGTGAATTTATGGAAACAGATTACAAAAAACTACTATTTCATAGCAGCACAAGGTTCCTTAGTTTGTTACCTACAATAGAAAGAATTCTTTGCATTTTTGATGACCTAAAATCATACATTTTATCTTGTGACAAATGCCCAATTTATTATTTGATTTTTTTGAATATCTAAAAAGTGAACTTTTTGAAATTTTTATATGGCACTCTACAGTTATTTAATAATGTAGTTCTGAAATTGGAAGTTAATTCTATCACAGGAACAGAAGCATTTCAGACATATTCTGAATTAATTTATCAATTTCATCAAATAAAAACCCACAAATTTATACCATCTTCTGTCAAAGAATTACTATGCACTCTAAGAGAAAATAATGATGTTCAGGTACAAAAATTCTTCTGAAGTGTAGGCAATTTTTTTAATTCTAGTATCCAATACTTAAAGAGTTGTGGAGAACCAGTTTTGATAAAATTAGTAAGTTTTAAATTTACGAACTAAAACTGCTTGATCTGATTTAGAAGAGAGTGCACAAGTTGTTAATGAAATTATAAAATATTCCATAAATATTGATGACATATTAGATGAACGTACATTGTTGAACCCAGTAATTCAAATCCAAAGGGTAGGTTGTGGTTCAAGTTCTGAACAAGTACCAGATACTATTGAACAGAAGTAGAAAGGTGTTTCAAAGGACTGATATTTCATGTTGCAATATTTCTAAAATGGTTGAGTTTGCAATGTCTTTGCCTGGGACATCTGCTCCAGTTGAGAGTGTTTTTTTCAATTACAGGGTACATTTGGTCAATTACAGGGTACATTTGGTAGAAAGGGGTAGACTTTGAGTATCTACTGTTAAACATCTACTAAATGTTAAAATTAATTCAGAATTTTCTTGTTGTGAATTTAATGATGTAATTAAAACAAAGTAGTCATTTCTGAATAAAGTCATGTCTAGTGAAAAATACCACTGAATAAATAAAGTTTAATGTTTCAGTAAACTGTTAATTTTAAGTAATTTTGGAAATATGTCCTGGGTTGGACCCAAAAAAATGCGTAACACTATCTAACATGTATCAAAAAAACAATATTTTTATATTTTTAAAAATGCTTAGTAATTTTTCTTTGACAAAAATTTACTTGATATAAAATAATTATTTTTTTTTTTAAAGAATATTGTTAATTAATGAAAAATCAATAAAATTATAAGGAAAAATAAATTATTAAAATATTTTTAATACTATTACTAACATAAAGGGACTTAAATAACAATGTTCTTTCCAAATAAAAAAAACCATCAAATGAAATAAAAATATTAATTCATTTTTCCAAATTATATGTGACTGATGAGATTTATATGTATTTTGTTGTTAACAAAAACTGTTTTAAAATGTAACATTAAATGAGTATAATAATGAAATGATATATGAGAAAATACTAAATCAAGTACTGGGAATTAAAACTCAGGCCTTTAAACATTTAATAATTGTTATATTAATCTACAATACATAATGAATATATATCAGGCTGTTCAAAGGAACAAATACTTTTAAGTTACTTTAAATGATATTCTTTCAATCTTTTTTCCTCTTTCTGCTGTAATTTTATGTAGTCAAATTTCCACAAGTAATAGTCAAATGATCAGAGGTGATACAAACAAGAAAATGGTCAGGTGTAAGTGTACAATCTGATAATGTACTTTTTACTGTAGAGGAAAATGTATCTTAATAATCAATTTGTAAGTTCAGGAAAATTAAAAAAGAATAGTCATATTAAATTATTTCTCAATTCATAATCACTTATAAATTAACATTTTTATTTTTTCATGACAGTGATATTAGTTAATTCTGTGCATTTACTAAATAAAATCAGATAAAAAAATAATAAAATATGGATAGAACTCTTCAGTCCTTTCAAATTTACTGATTCAGATTAATAAAAATAAAATTATAAAATAAATTTTAATTCTACCTTAAGGAACCCTGAAATATTTTTAAGTACACAGTTGATAAAATCTAGATCTAAATTCTAAAATTCTTACCTTATTTTATAATTGATTAAATTTAACTTTACCAAGAAATATGTTATCTATGTTTCACTCTTCTTCTCAAGGTAACATAAGCATAAATTGAGAAAAATAGAGACATAATTCCAAGAACACTAATATCAAACCAATAATGATCTTCGGTCATACCGATCTCTTCTAAAACTGTTTGTGGTATTCTGTAATGACAATATGGTTTATCACAATCCAATGGCGGTCTGTTGTACCCGTATGTTGAAAGTACCATACCTTCCATGGTATATCTCATGTAACTTAAGAATGATACAATATATAAAGGTTTTGTCATATGTTTAAATAATGCTAAAAATCCTCCGAATAGTAACATGAAGCAAAACAATACTGAACCAGTAAATAAACCATTCTGTTAGAAAAAAAAACAAAAGACACATTAGTTATCATATAACATCAAAAAAAAAAATCCTTAAAACTAATGCAACAATAACCAAACTATAAAAATACAACTTTCAAAATATACAAAACACCAAAAATTTAGATTCAATCATAATGCATCAAACCAACCTCAAATGAACTATTTGTTTTAAGAAGTACACAGTATGTCTGATAAGTTCCCCAACTAAATTAAATAAAAATATAGATTTAAAGATAAAACGAATTTACTCACATCAGCCCTCTACAAAGAACCCTTCTAATGTAAAATGAGGTTGTTCGAGCGGGAGCACGCACACTTTCGCAACGTTTTCGTCGTGAACAGCTCTGTTGATGGCCTCCCGCTTCATTCGTCAACATACAACGATTCTCAATATGTGATAGTACGAGATGCAGCTCCATCACCGAATGCTTGCTGTATCATAGAATAAGTTTCAACTAAAGATTTTTGAAGTTGAACACAAAATTTTATCGCATTACTCTGTTCTATGTCGCGAGCTCGTACAAGGTCACATGAACACAACGTACGCGGCAACATATAACTCGACCTGGGGAAATGAAACGTGTTGAAATTTTGTACACACATGCTTCAGACTCGTACTACATAGTTCCATGGTTGTCCAAGAGATGGCACTACTTGTATCGAGTACAGAGATTTATAGTTCGGGAACTTTTCGGACCTAGTGCGTATATTCCACAGGTTACAGATTACTAGACTCAACCCAGGATGGGCTAGTGGTGAACGCATCTTCCCAAATAAGCTGATATGAAAGAAGTCGAGAAATCCTAGTACAGGCAGTTACTTTTATACGGATTTGAATACTAGATCGTGGATACCGGTATTATTTGGTGGTTGGGTTTGAATTAACCACACATCTCAGGAATGGTTGAACTGAGACTGTACAAGATTACACTTTATTTACACTCATACATATCATTCTAATTCATCCTCTGAAGTAATACCTGAATGGTAACTCCCAGAGGTTAAACAGTAAAAAGAAAGATTACTAGACTCATGTCAACTGAAGGTCACTAGAATATTTTAAAACACCTGGCCCATATAACAAAATTGTAACAGCACCCTCATTGATACACTCCAACACAAAATAAATATAGACAAAGATAAAATAAATAAAAATAATGTACATAAACAAATGCACAGAGAAAATAACTAACAAAATTTTAAAAAATTGGATGCAGTGTAAGTGTAAGGAGTGAATTTGAAAACTGTACTTATTTAATTTGTTTCAGTTTTATTATTTTAAAAAGTTTGCAGTTTCATTTGAAACTGCAAAAGTTGTAACTGTTATTTAACTTAAAGATAACTGAACCATTTAAGATAACTGAAAATAGAATAAAAAATAAAAACTGAAAAATCTTGTGGAAAATCTTCTCACCTAGACAAACCAAAAGGAACCTGGTAAATACAGTCTGATGAAAAACTATATGTACAGATTGAAAAATTCTCTTATATATTTAAAAGGAACAGACTTCAATTTTACGGCCTACTTTAACAGAATGAATAATAATAGATTAAGCAAAAAAAATATGTGATCCCTTCAAAAACAAAAAATTGAAACTAAACTGGTTTGCAGAAACTTCTGAGGATTGAAAAAAAAAACAAATAACTTCAGAAGGTATTAAAAATAGAGAAACATTTAGAAAAATTATCAGACATTTAAAGAAAAAAAAGTCTATATGATGGTTGGTATGCGGTCTTTTCGCTTAACAACATTGAAATTGTGCTACCATATGATGACATGCAGGATATTTAGTATTGATCAGTAGATTTGTTGTTATACTGCATCAGGTATTAAATCAAAACAAAAATTCATTTATTCTTATGGTAATTACATGTTCATGCCCAAATAATCTCCTTATATTTTTATAAGAAAAATAAATCTTGCTGCACTAACTTTAACAACCATAGAAAAAGAAATTCAGACAAATTCTTCAATCTGGATAAGCTAAAAACATATTAAGTGGTAATCTGCTGTATATATATTTATATATATATATAAGATAAGATTGTAATACTTACAACTGGGTTAATAGATGTGCCAAGAGAAAGACCAATACATTCAGATATAATTACAGAAAACTGATTTACAGCTAAAAACATAGCAAACCTTGGCCATTCTTGTACTTGCTTAGTTAAATAATATGAGACAGATACATAAACTGTACACAACATCATCTGAAATGCAATGATAAATACATTGAATTATATTACATGATACATTTTTTTTTTATTTTTGACTAGTAGTATTAATAATTACAGAATTAATAACAACAATGTTAAGTATTAACTAGAGTGTAATACTGCATACTAACAAGTATAATAATAAAATAACAATTAAGGGTTAATTATAATAATATTTTTATTAATTTTTTTTATATCTACTCTTCGGAAGGGTTGAAATTCCATTAATTTCCTATCATGGTGGTAAGAATGAGAATAATTCTTTTTCTGCATAAATAGTTTATTTACAAAAACTGTATTAAATGAGTATTAATGGTCATAATCTCTATTAACATCCACATACTTCTACCTGTTTTGGAAGGTTTTGAATACCTGTTTCATAGTTATTTCATCTGAATTGTGAGCCAACTGTGCACAAATTCTTCAACTTCATTATTGGTTGCAATGTGATGTCCACTTAATGCATACTTGAGCGAACTGAACAAATGATAATCTCAAGGACTGAGTATATATCCACAGACCAGATGTTTGAGTGTCTCCCAGAGGAGGGTCTCACACTTTAAATGGGCAGTGTGGGACTGCACATTGTTGTGAAGTGACAAGATGGCACTGGGTATTAGAATATTGTGATGTTTTGTTCTGTAGGCTGGCTTCACATGTTCCCATAAGAAGTCACTATAGTAGGCAGAATTTACAGATTTCTGTTTTTTTATTTGATGAAAAAATCTACATATTCCTCTCGTCCTAGAAGACAGTACAGTACCAAATATAGAACCTAACCAGCTGATGGCACAATCTTCGATTTCACAGGTTCTGTCTTGTCTTTCTTTCGATATTCCATCCACATGTGTTATATCTTTCAGATATATAGTGTTAGACTCATGTTTCATCCATTGTGAAAATATGCTTCAATAGACCTTCCCCATCCTGCTCATAATGCATTAAAAACCTCTTCCTGCATAAACCTCTATTGTAAGGAGGCAAGGTACTCATTGGCAGCAATTTTACAGTACCCAAGATGGCCATGAATAATCTTTTTGATGCTGCCAACACAAATTTCGACTCTTGATGCCATCTCCTGCATACTGATGCATCTGTCATCCAAAATTAGCTCCAGTAATATTCTCAGGTATGACACTGATGCATAGATATCAATCATGGGCTTCATTTTCAACCTTTTCATGTCTTTCTTTAGAGGTATTACACCACCGATACAGTTGTGCCTTCGATAATACATCACCATCATACTGCATGCATAGTCTTGAGTAAATTTCCACAGGTTTAACATTTTGTTTTAAAAATTTAATGATGTGTTATGCAACAGACCACAGCTCTTGACCAATCCAACAATGCAAACAGTACTATGGTAGCCCAGCGTGGTACCTACTAGTCCAGCTCTCCCTCCATGCTGCCACAACACCACGCGTTAATTTATGTTTTTCCTAGAACAAAACTTTCACTTATACTTGAACCACCTTATTAGTTCAACTATAAACTTTATAGGTTATGGTTACTCTTGTGTTTTTTTCTTTACTGATTACGAAACATATTTTAAAAACTGTTCTTATGAGAACAGAAAGTTTCTGCAATAAAATTAAGCTCTTCTTGAAGTACCAGCCTTTTATTAAAAAAAATTATAATACATTTTATTTAAATATATTTATAATAATAAAAAAAAATTCTGAAAAAGCTGTCAGTTTCCCAGAACTACCGCAGGGAAAGTGATAGCATTCAAGGTCCACAACCTTATACATGACCAATGCATGTATACATAATGTTCAATTACCATGATTATTTATTAAGCTATACATACTACAATATTTTAAATAAATCATAATGTTCAATGTTACCTGTACAGGTATATTTGTTATAAGAAATGCAGCATAATATGTTGATAATTTATACCAGTTGTTGAACTGTTCTTTTTTTAATATGTGTAATTCTGAAGGAACTGTAAAAAATTAGAAAAAAGTTTATTTACAATTTTTCATGTGTAAAATAATATTATTATTTACTATTTATATAATATTTATTATTTAATATAGTATTATTTACACTTTGGTGGTTAATATGAAGGTAACAAGAAAAGTCAAAATAGAAAAAAGGAAGTAAATAATAATTAATAAGGAAGTAAATAATAATAATAATAAAAGGAAGTAAATAATAATTTAACAGACCCCAATAGCTACCGTCCTATTTCATTGACGTGTGCTATGGGGAAAATATTGGAAAAAATGATTAATAATCGACATTGTCTGGGTTTTGGAAAAAGAAAACCTGATATCACCGTATCAAGCAGGTTTTCGACAATACCATTCTACCACTGATCAAATGATCAGCTTAGAGGACATTATATATAACAGCTTTATTAAAAGGAAACATTGTGTCGGAGTCTTCTTTGATCTTCAGAAGGCTTTTGATATGACCTGGCGTCATGGTATAATGCTCCAGATACATGAATGGGGCATTCGTGGCAATCTGCCTATACTGCTCAGCAACTACATGAATGACCGTACCTTCCAAGTACGCGTCAACAATGAATATTCATGTGAAAGAATCTTGGAAAACGGCATACCGCAAGGTTCGCCTTTGAGCGGTACCTTGTTTACCATTGCCATTAATAAATTGATATTAGCCATTCCAGTAGAAATCAGCAAAAGCGTCTATGTTGATGATCTGGCAATCGTATATGCCAGCAACAAGACTGCTATGGTGAGGTACAAATTGTAACGAGCGATCAATGCTCTAAATGAAGTTGCAAGGAATAATGGATTCCAATTCTCACCAGAAAAAACGTGCTGTGTACACTTTTGTAGGAAGAGAATTCCTCATCAAAGTCCTGCGTTGACAATTGATGATAATCCAATACAATATAAAGACAGCGTAAGGTATTTAGGACTAGTATTGGATAAATCCCTTACATGGGGATTACATATACAGGACTTGAGTGATAGATGTAAAAGAGCCCTAAACATTATAAAATGTTTATCGAACTTAAATTGGAGCTCAGAAAAAGAGACATTATTGAGATTGTATAAAGCATTGGTTCAATCTAAACTAGACTACGGATGTATCGTATATTCATCTGCTAGAAAGTCGCACTTAAGAAAGTTAGACGTAGTTCATAATAGCGGAATAAGATACGCAACAGGTGCTTTCCGCACAAGTCCGGCGGCTAGTCTGATGTCTGAAGCCGGAATAATGCCACTACATTATAGGAGAGAGATCCTCTTGTTAAGATATGCAGCAAATATATGGGCTTTCCCTGCTCATATAAATAATAAATTGTTTACGAATCATCCCATGGCTACATTATACGAACGTCGTGCTACCTATTCCAGACCAGCCGGAATTAGGTACCACGAATTAAGAAGAAAATATGAAATTGCTATACCAGAGACTCTAGCAATTTCTACTAGAGAAATACCGCCATGGCTCTTGCCAGCGGTAAATACAAGTTTGGATCTCTCTCAAGGAGAAATAAAAAAGAAACCAGCAGTGATCATCCAGCAGGAATTTTTGGCAACCGTCAGTAATTACGAAGAACATATTAGAATTTATACTGACGGTTCTAAAACCGAACATGGTGTTGGATGCTCGATATATGTAAATGAAGAAGCCCACTTTTGTAGACTGCCAGATGTGGCCAGTGTCTACACGGCAGAACTCACTGCAATTCAGCAAGCTCTTCGCTACACTGAACACTATTGCGAAGAGAGAGTGCTAATATGTTCCGATTCATTAAGTGCACTCGTCGTAATTCGGAACAAGAACATTAAGGATGTCCTAATTGCAAACATCCTGTCCATTTTATACATACTAAAACAACGAGGACAGCGATGCGTATTTGTATGGACTCCGGGGCATGCTGGTATTACAGGTAATGAAATCGCAGATGAAGCTGCCAGAAAGGCAACAGTCTGCGATGATTTGGATGCATTTCCTGTAAGAGTGGCAGATGTTAAAAACCGTCTAACAAACATAGTAAAAAACAAGTGGAATGCTGAATGGAGGAGATTAAATACAATATTAAACACAGTAAAATCTTCTCCTTATAAATGAAAAAGCGACTATAAGTTGACTCGCTGTGAACAAGTAGCGGTGACCAGACTTAGAATCGGTCATACGCGATTAACAAATTTATATTTGTTAACCGGCGAAGTGAGACCAATGTGCGGTGTTTGTAATAAAACACTGACAATCAAGCATCTTATAGAAGAGTGTACCATATATGAGGACCTCAGAAAGAGGTTCCGTTTTAGAAATAATATTACTGCTGATCTGGATAATGGAAATGAAGAAAATATAGTTGCATTTTTACACGCCAGTGGACTGCTTAAAAGTCTATAAAAATGAAAGTTTAAAGCTGTGACAAAAGAAACTCTAAGCGGTAGTTTATACATATATAAAGAAAAAATGGTATTGATAAGTTTAATTTTAATTTTAAATGTATGCATATATACATAAAGGCGTCTTGAAACGTGGCACGTATAGTGACGGTAGGTAGCCCTCTTGCCTAGGCCATTTTGGCTCACCTGCATTCAAGAGCAGTGAGTCGGGGTGTGTCCGATGATGGCATGGGGGACCCTCAAGGGTGGATTGAGGGCGCGAGGCTGTGGGTGTGCGCTGTGCATGCCTATAGCCTGTTTATAAGAAGGATTCAACTGCCACGGCACCCTGGCGCGACTGATATACTGCTCAACGGCAGTTCTGGTCGCCCCGAGGGTGCTTAAACAAACTATAAATGAGACTTGTAGAAGAAAGAAACAAAGATATGGTAGGATAAGTTTTAATTTTAATTTTAATTTAATGGTCTTTTGGGAACCTATCTCAAATTTTAATATTGGGGCCCTTTACACCCCATAAGTGTTTGTGATTGTCCTTGTCTTTATGTCTTAAATGTTTTGTGTAGTTCGTGCTTTTAAATAAAATGTAAGGGCCCTTTACACCCTTACATATGACGATCCAGATGGTGATAGTAGTTTCTTTTAAAGATTGTGACGAGGGCTAATGACCTTAGCAGTCGATGCCCATAAAAATTCAGAAAAAAATAAAAAATAAAATAATTGTTTGCTGATGATCTGGTGACATAAGGAAATGTAGATGGTATAATTTAAAGATAAATACATTTAGGGAATACATGTAGTTGAATACATAAAAGTTTTAAGTGTTGACAAAGTGTAGTAGGGTTAAGAAAATAAGAGAAAAATGAAGCTAGCAAAAGCATTTTTGAAAGTGTGGAGTATGATCTGCAGTGGAAATGTGCCACAAAATGTAAGCAGAATATTATGTGTGGAGTTTTTTTACATCCCAGTACTAAAATATGCAGCAATGAAAAGCTGCATAATTTTTATTTTGGTGGGGATTAGGAGATCTTCTTTACTTAAGAAAAGAAGATTATGTGATGGCACTTTATTATTAAGCTTATCATGGAGTCATTGGATTTCATGAGTCAGTCCATATTCAATCCCATAAATAAAATATTGATGGGTTCCAGCATCCTTAGCACAGACCTACATCCAATAGTCTGGATGTAGTCAGACTTACATCCAATAATGGAGAAATATTGGAGAAAGTCCAATAATGGACTTACATCCACTAATAAGTGTAAGAAAAATGGGTGGTAAGAAAGAATAATCAACCTCAGGAGGAACCTCAGGAGGAACCCTATGGAGAGATGGAAAACTCAATGCTCCACCTAGTCAGCAGATGTCCATCTTCCTCATAATTCTTCAGATATTTGAAGTATTTTTACCGAGATAAGGGATTGTTGCACTTTTTTTTTCACCACATTACTGACTATGTACTAACCAGTTTAAGTCTACATTGCAATAAAACACTTTTTTCCTTCAGGGATTAAAGAACTCACCTAAACTAGATTTTCTAAAGGAAGAATAATACTTATTCCTGGGAATTGTGTGTGCCACACAATTCCCAAGCTACAACTACTCAACTAACCCAGCTATTCATTCAAATCACCACTGATGGTGAGAAACATAGATAATGAAGAAAAGAAATGTTTGTAGAATATACGAGGGTTATTTTTTTTTCAAGGTCCGATCGGTCACAAAATTAAAACCACAGTGAAAATAAAAAATTTTTTATTTGTAACAAGTACTTACATAGTTACGCTATTTCTCTACATAGTTGCCACTCTGATTTAGACATTTGTTGTAGCGTGGTACTAACTTTTCAATACCCTCGTCATAGAACAGAGCCGCCTGTGTTTTCAGCCATGTTTCTATGCTGGTCTGCAGCTCAATGTCTGTGGCAAAAATGTTGTCCTAGCCAGCGTTTCATGTGAGCAAAGAGGTGAAAATCGGATAGAGCCAAGTCCAGGCTGTATGGTTGGTGATCAAACACTTCCCAACGAAAACGATGCAGGAGCTTCTTTGTTACAGCTGCAGTATGCGGCCGAGCATTGTCATGGAGAAAGACAATGCCTGATGACAACATTCCTCTCCGCTTATTCTGAATTGCCCTTCGTAGACATTGAAGAGTCACGCAGTATGAGGCTGCAGTAATGGTCGTGCCACGTTCCATGAATTCCACCAAGAGAACTCCATTCCAGTCCCAGAACTCGCTTCCTTCCCTGACCGCCTGCATCATGAACATCTGTACGTCCTGCTTTAAAGTTTCTGCACCATTGCCACACATTGCTATAACTCATTGAAGTTTCACCGTACACATTACTTGTCGTACATTATTCGTCTATGAATTTTAGCTGCATTACACCCCTCAGCCTGAAAAATCGAATTACCGCACGCACTTCACACTTGGCGGGAGATTCTGTTGTTGTAGACATGTTTACATATTAGCTGCGTGTTCCGCACTAAACGAAGTGACGCGGCATGATTGAAGGCCATAATAGAGACGCTGCGCAACACATATGAGCCAAGGTTCATCCGATTTTTGCGCGGGTTTTTATTTCGCGACCGATCGGACCTAAAAAAAAATAACCCTCGTATCAAATGACTTTTTATTATTATAAGGATATTACAATGGAAGGATGGATAAAAAAATTAAAGTATCAAGTATGAAATAACATAGGTGTGCAAAGGGAATAAAGAAGGACGTTTATCTTGGAAGAAACGCAATACATAATTGAGAGAAAGAAGATGACTGGATAAAGCAGGGGGTATTTGAATGAGTGGGTGAAGGAATCTATGTAAAAGAGAAGAATGGCAAGAGTTGAGACAGCAATAGTGGAAGCAGACTAGAAGAAATGGAGAAGTTTAAATTCTTAGCAAATCCAACCAAGGGCTAAAAGCTGGACATGGTATTTCAAACATTCATTACACTTTCTCTTTATTTCCATTATAAGAACAAAATATCTTAAAATGAGATAAAAGATCATAAACATCGTTAAATTTCTGCATTATATGGAAAAGAAAACATTAAGTAATTTATATCCATAATTAGCTGTATAACAAAATTTATCACTTTTTCAACAAAATAAAAGTTATAAAAATTGGATCATTTAATGAAGAGTACTGCATGAATTTACATAAAAAAGCAAGAAATGGACTGAATTGGAATAATCTTTTTTTAATTAAAATTTGCTAATATATTCATACTTAAGAGACTAAATTATTCATTGACTGTGGCAGTATTTTGTGTGGATTTGGAGTACAAGAACTTACAACAGTGTGTTGCAAGTATAATGTAATAATTAAAAAAAAGTATTAGTGGTTCTGGAATTGAATCATGTGTACAAGATTTGTCAGTTGATGCTAGTATTTTTTTAATTGTTATTCAGTGCTATTTACAATACTGGCATTGAATATTATTACACTTAAAATGTATAAGTTCCTTCCATTTTGTAAGATGCTAACAATAGGAAACTTTTTTGCATATCCCAAAAGACCTGTAAGGTACCCACATATTCCCTTTATTTAAAAAAAATATTTTACCAGCTTCAATGTTAGTAACAACAGAAAAAATGTCATACATTATTTTTATTAATACTAATGTATCATTTCACGATAGAAAATTGAGATTTATATTTATTTCATTATTATTTTTACTATGATGTTGAATAAAGACAATGTAAGTTTTCTGAACATATAATTTCAAATTATATGTCTATTTATAAAAAAGAGAAAATAATTATTTTCTTTTTATATGAGTACTGCTAATACAATAAAATATAAAATGAAAGTATAACTGTGTACTTTATATTAACACAAAAAATTATGTACTGTATTAATATTAAATATAATTTGCGAAAAAATGATAAAAATACAATAGCTAAATTACAATAAATTTTATGAACTCTAAAAATTATTAAGTAAAAATTATACATAATTTTACTTTCCCTGTTGTATAATTATTTGTATAGTTGCATAGTATGCTGTATAAAGAAAAGTATTAGCATACTTTTCTGGTGGGTCAAATTTTGCATGTTAGGGTTTTTCACAGATCTTGATGTTTTATGATTAGCACAGAAAAATTCTGGAGGTTATGTTCTACTGTCTTTTGCTTGATATCTCCAGACCTTATGTACTGATTTGGATGAAATTTAGCACAATGACTTTTGTATATGGATCACTGATGTTATTTAATTTTGGTAACAACTGGCAAAGAGAGCAGGAAGATAAGGACTTATAGGTCCTTATTAAGCCTAAAACAGCACTACGTATGCTTAAAAATAAATCCACATAGTGAAAATACATCTGCCGCATTATAGGAGAGTTCAGGTTGATACCCAGCAACATTGTATTACCCGCACATGATACCAGGGACTTATATTGTGCAGTCAGTAAGTTAATTTCATCACATGAATTTAAATGATAGAAATCAGACAACAAAAAAAAAACATAAAATTGTAAAATTTGAAAAAAAGTTATGCAGCAAACAAAATATAAGAGTAGCAGACAAGAAAGAAAGAACTTTTTTTAATCAACTGTTGCAAAGCAAAAACTAGTAATTTTAGTACAACTAAAAACAAAATCAAACCTATATGTAGTTGATCTATAAATTTACTAATAAAATCTATAAATTTACTAATTCATAAATTTATCTTAAAAGCAGTAATTTTACAATAAAAAATATTACTTACATTTTAGTATCGCTGGCATAATTGAAGTATAACTTAAATAAACATTTGTGCAAAGAAAAAACCCAATATTATTAATACTCATACTGCCATCATTCCCAGAATTTTTAAATATAATACTCATGAAGATACCAACAATAAAATGCATGAACATTTTTAAATGGGTAACAGTCTAAACAAATAAAAAACAGAATTAATTCCTCATTATATTCATAAAAAATTAAATTTTATAAAGTAATTTAATGCAATAATTTAATTAATTAAGTAAAAGATTTTTTAACAGAGATGCAGCCATTAGATTCTGAAAATGTAAGAATTTAATATGTAGATCAATTTCTGCATCCAATAAAATGATTTTGATCAAAATTGATCACAATGTCAATTTTTAAAAAGAAAAATTGACATTGACAAAAATTGACAATACTTGTGTGAAAAAAGCATATCAATAGCTATTATGTTATAAACAAGAAAAATATATTTAAAGGTAAACAATCAAAATCACTCTATGTGATAGGAGACTCAAAATAGTATCTTTTATCATTCTCACAGCAAAAACACTTCTTAAGGTATTAGCAAAAAATAAAAGTTCAAATCATCAAATGCAAAATGAAATTGTGTAAATTAATTATGATGTGACTTGTTTTAAAATCGGGTGAACAGAATTCAAACATGAGTGGATATAATTTCTAGCTGACTGTAGATTGGTATTTTTTTTTCAAATTAAAAAGACCAATATGAATTTAGAAATTCAGATATTTGCTCACTTTCATTAAATGAAGGTCTGTAGGCAGATTAACTCTTTTCTAATGAGTGCACTACTAGTTTTTTACATCTCTGAGTTTCCAACCTAAGATATATTATTAATTAGAACCCAAACAACAAAATAGTGATCCAGGTACAGTATTGAAGAGCCAATAGCATTAAAATAAAATATGAGAAATAAATAGTTTATTTAATAGGCCAGTTTATTTTCTTATAAATAGATAAATCTAAGTACAATAAATAAAGCTAACCCAGTCTCTGTAAAGTTGTATAATACAACGGTTAATTAAAACCCACAAACGTAGAAATTCAGATGGTGTGACTGATTGACCATTTACTCTGGCTTTTTCTATTTCATCTGAGCTTCTTTTCTTCCCCGGTACTGAAATAAAAAGAAAAACATGAAATTTTATTAGAGTAAAAAGATAACCTAAGAAAGACCAAGAAAATACTGGCAGATTAATTGCTAACCGACAATATAAAAAAAGAAGAGGATGTGTTTAAACAACATTAAGATTTGCACTGCATCTATTCATTTAGTATAGCAGTATTATATATTTTTTTTTTTTTAAATTAAAAATTATGAACTTTTGCAATTAATAAATTCTGCTTAAGATTTTTACATTTGCATGAAAATGTACTTGCCAAGAATATTATTCGCATTGTGTGTTCTAAAACAACATTTCAGTGCTATTTACTATGTGTAAGTCTAATAACAATTTATTTTTCCAGCTTTAAAAGCAATTAATTAAATTGTGTTGACTATATCGTTTATAGAACTGTCTCACATTTTTGTTTTTTGGCATCTTTCCTATTAACTTAGATTCAGTCATGATTGAAAATTTTATAAATACAGTATACATCCAAATACATAATTTAATTATATTTTCTTTATCCCAGTTATCATCATCAAATATAAATACAATGAAAGAGCTACGGTTAAAGTTTATAAAATAAATTAAAACAAAAGAAAATTAATAATGATAAGAACAATTCTGTATTAATAAAACAATAAGCTTGCCATCATTATAAAATTTCTATTATGCTTATGTTCACTCATCTGAAGTATTACATCACCTTACTCCCAAAAAAGTCAGAATGAGTTTACAAAATACGAAATGGCGTGTCACATCATTATATGACCTCCATAACAATGAATTTCTAGAACAATATTTTTAAAATGAAAAATATTAATTTATCATTGTATTTATAATTATGAATACACAGTTTTTTCTAAATAGGGTATTCATTAATTCTTTAAAAAATAATAAAATCCACCTCTATCATACCAGATAATAAAACTGTTTTCATGTAATTTAACACAAACTTTGGCTAACAAGGGAGTCTTTTTTATGCTTTCATGGCCATTTTTAATGAATTACTGAACCATTTAAAAATTTTCCACTAATTTATTTTTTTAAAGATTAAAAAGGTTTCTATTACAGAAAAATGTTACTATGTTGACAAATTTTTAAATAATACAAATATTAAAAAATTAAAAATTCCTTTAATTTTCTATAACCCGTTCAACATGTATATAAATTTTTTTATTACCTTCTTATGTTTGAATTATTTTTTATCTGGTATTTTTATCTACCTTAACATTATTTGTTGTGTTTATATTTTAAACAATTAAATTATACTTTAAACACAATTATTTTTATTTTATTACTAGATTTTTTTTCTGCTCTAATCTAATGGTTTTACTGTGGTTCCCTTGATTCATCCAGGAAAATTCTGGGGTATTTCCGTTTTTATCCATAGTGTACGATACTGAGTTCTGACATGATATATGTAATGTATTATTATGTACTGATCAGAATAACATTTATTTATCTTACACATTTATTACTAAATATTTTACAGGTTGTAAATTGATCTTTCAACCTCAAGTTATCTTCATTACTGATATTTTAATTATAATCATATATAATAGAGCAGTAATACTTTGAAAATAAAAACCTTTTGTATCTGATAACTTTTCTCCCTCAATTATGGACTGAAAATGAAAAATTATTTTGTACAACTGATGTTCAGTACAAGCAAACATAACAGTTTAATTTTTCTCTTTATACTGGAAAACCTCAACTGAATTTCCTGTTCATTAAGTATTGATGGTATGTAATTTAATATTTAAATTTATACTTGCAAATATTTTATTTTTCTTCCTATTCTAGTATACTACTTTTATTATTCATATTAGTAATCTTAAAGTTATAAATTATTTAATAAACAAATATGCATGTAACAAAATAAATATTATCTTTTATTAGATCAGTTAGGTTTACAAAATTAAAAAAAAAAACAAACAATAATTTATACATATTTATAAACTTAACATAACATGATGATGATTAAAGGATTTATAAAAAATAACACTTTATTTAAGTTGATAGGATATTTTTAAAATAGGGATAGCATTTTTCATATACTACAAAATTTCCATTCTGTATTCCCATGGATGATTTTCTAGCTTATACCGTGAATTATCAGAAAAAAAATCAAATTATTGTTACTGGCTATACTGAATATCAGTCCCAGTTTAGTAAATATTTTAATTTCCAGTACATCATGATATGAAAATATTAATATTGCATTAACAATGTAACAATAATTTTCATTAATATAATTTAAAAAACAAGTAATATTGCTGAAAAAGCAAAATTTTAAATAAAGTTACCTTTAAGAATTGGTGGTGGTGATCTCCAGTTTGTAGTCTCAGTGGCTTCTTTCATAACATCATTATGTTGACCAAAATCACCAGCTAATACATCCATAACTTAAAAAAGAACACAAATTATAAAATTAAATGTATAACTAACTTTGTCATAGTAAATCATATCTGTAAATATAATTATGTAATTCCTACAATAAGCAAACTAAAAATTTGATTTAAATTTGGAAGTTACTGGGTACATGCCTTAATAGAAATTTATAGATCATATTTATTGCAAATAAATGCAATGTTTTATAAAGCATTTTAATGAAATGCTAAGCCTGTCATCATTATTAAATATTAATATGCTTGTGTATACTCCTGTCTGATGTATAATATCATCTGGGGTTTACTCAAAAAACAAATGAGTTTTCAAAATACAAAAATGTGCTATCAGATAATTACTTGACATCCAAAATATGAATCATGTAGACTGATTGATATGTAGAAAATTAAAAGTGTTAACTTATGATTGTGTGTATATTTATGAATATTCTGGCTAAGGTATTGAACTTTTATGTAAGTATTCTTGGTCCTCTGAGTTAGGATATGATTATTGACAAGATAAAACAACTGTTATGAAAACAAAAGCAAGAATATCTAGAATCAATTTAATGATTATCCCAAAAAAAAAGAAATATTGTTTTGGCAAACTGGAATGTCTCTAGACTAATTTAATTTATGAGAGAGTCAACTTGGGAGAAAATAAATAAATTTGGAGGAAGTTTTTGAAACAGTCAGAAGTTCTCAAATATTGTAACAATAAGAAGTAAAACAGAGTTTTACCTGTCTTAGACAAGCAGACATTTTTTCTCATGAGTATACTAATTTATTATTTTTTTTACCAAGTTATTATTTACACATGAGGAATGAGTTATCATGCATATATGAGTTATCATATATATTACACTTTATATAAATCGTTTCATCATTTCTTCACTGGAAATTTTCAACTTGAATCAACTTTTAGTGATCCATATAAAACATAATACTTGATATATGAACTTTTTTTAGATAAAAATTTAAGAGAAAATAATGTGAATAAATTGTTCCTTTAAAACAGTCTTAATTCACAAAATATTTAGAACAAACATAAATTAAAAATTTATGCAATTCATATTTTTTTTAATAATATCAGAAAATAAGCCTGTAGAAAACCTAATAATGAATTAGTTTTATTATTATTTTTTTTTTAATAAAACATTAAAAATTGTGTGAGTTTTTTATGGGTAAACAACCATAGCATTAAAGATAGATTGATTTTAATTCTTTATGAAAATTATAATTTTTATTAATTTTTAGACCATTTCATTGATACAGGTAGTAATTATATATTAGTTATAAATTAAACATTTTTTTTTTGCGTGAAAATTTGTTCATACCATGTTTTATTTATACGTAGGATTATCACAATGTGTTTTTTTTCTGTTTACCAACAATTATACGGGTAATTAGAATATTATAATAAGGTAATTAGAAATATAAGTTAGTGTTTTATATCAAATATTAATGATAAATTGTAAACAGAAAAAACACTATTGTGATAATCCTATGTATAAATAAAACATGCTATAAACAAATTTTCATGCAAAAGAATGTTTAATTTATAACTAATATTGAAAATAATTAAAGCAAATATGTAAAGCATTAAAAAACTCAATATAATTAAAAGAAGATTTTGAATTATAAATTAATAAAGAATTTTTAATGCATTTAATTTTTTATTATAAAACATTAAATGCACACAGAAATGTATCTATTTTGTATTTCTATTTCAGCTCATTTTTTAAAAATAAATTATGACCATAAAGGTCAAAGCCTATAATAATTTATGATTAAATGTAGCGAAATATATCAGTCTTATATTGTATAGAACACAAAGTTTTGTTTAGTTAGAACTAAACAAAGATCAGGGATAGGAGCAGTGTCTTTTGGATGCGGTAACACCCATTCTTCCTCTTTCTTCTATTCCAAGTCAGTTTCAGTTTTCAGTTTTGTGACAAAAGTGACAGTACTGACACGGAGACCTTTTTCACCTGCAGCCAGTTTGATAACAAAAAAAAAAATAAGGATGACCTAACAAATTTTAAGAGGAATAAAGAAGATTAGGAATCAAATTAGCTTACCCACCAATTTGATTTTTTTGCAACTTCCAGATAGAAAAAGGAGTTCCTGAGCAATCCCAGAGACAGCGGTATCACTCCCTTAACCCCAATAAAAATAAGCTACTAAAAATTACTAGCATGATAACACACATGGAGTCAAAGCTGACACAATTCCCATGGTATCTAGCCAAGGAAGAAAGGATAAAGAAGTAAAAAGATGATTATTAACAAGAAGAGTATGATCAACTGATTAAACCATTGAAGAACTCCTATTCATCAGAACTCTCATTTACTGTTTTTCCATGAAAAAAAATTAAAAGAATTAGTTTTAATAGTAATAAATAGTTGTAATAGTATAAATGAGATAAATGAATATATACTTACCAAAATCAGCAGGGTTGTGATATTGTGGACACGGCAAATTGACTGAACGAAGGAAATTTACCATATTTTTACTTGAACCTTGATAAACACAATATCCACCTGTGATAATATAAATATGATCAAACATTTCAAATACAGTAGCGCTTGGTTGATGAATTGTACAAATTATATTTCGACCACCTCGAGCTAAAGATTTTAATAAAGAAACAAGCTGAACTGTACTTGAACTATCAAGGCCCCTGAAATTAATAATTGAAATGTTAATAATGTTAAAACAGAACAATTATTTAAATTTTGCTTGCAAATAATAAAGATAAATAAAAGTGGAGTTTTATTTTAACATTTATTTATTTATTTCCTGTTACAGCACCCTTTAAGTTAATCATTTAACTTAACATCAAATATTAATCTAGAGGGATCTGCAACTATTTGTTGACTAATTTATGCAATTCACCATGTATTTTCATTAAATATTTCTAATTCTAATATCCTGCATTTACTACAGTGCATTTGAAAAATAAATATACACCTGTATAAATATGACTATATGTTGAGGGGATTGTACTCCATGCACTGTGAGTAATATTTTTCCAAAGGCTGGTAATCCTCCATTGTGTGCAGTTTGCTGCTGGAAGCTAGTCAGGCTACTGATCTTGAAATCAGAAGATGTGTCTGGTTCTTTACAACTGAGACCATATCTTTCCAAGTGTGCTCAGAATGATGTTAATTTAGAACAGCAAATATTTATCACTGTAAGGCATAAATATATCATCTTCTGTAAGGCATAATGAATATACAGGTAATGGAAGACAATTTAATATTTGATTTTCACATCCACCAGTTTCTAATCTATATAGAGTAAGAAAGTTAATTGAAAATTTAGAGAGATGGGTTCGGTAGAGTAGAATGAGTGTTGAAGTGGTAGACCATCAGTACTTGATGAAGAAAAACTGCAAGGCGTTTAGCTGCTATGCAACAAAGTCCCAACAAATCTACATGAAAGTTGGTCAGACAGAAAAATATTGTTGGTAGTTTGTAAGAAGCTCAGCCTCATCCTATACAATGTGAAAGGTGTTTAAAACTTATTGGCCACAACCGTGGAAAGAAAATTCAATACTGTGAGTGGTTTCAACAGTTTCTAGTAGACAATTCTGAAGATATTTTGGGCTAAATTTTCTGTACCAATGAGATTCCATTTACTAAGGTATGTGCTGCATGCACATAACTCATAATTATGGTCTGCAAACAATCCATATGCCTACATGAAATTCCAATACTCGGTTCAATATTCATGAAGAATAATCAGCCTAATATTCTTTGCGGAAACAATAAATTCAGCTCATTATTGTGAAATCATTCACCAGTTCATGGGAGACCCAACTAAGGATGAAATTATTAATGCTTGGTTTCAACAAGACACCAAGTATAAAAGTTATATGTGGTGGCACATACAACCAGGCAGTCCATGAAGTTACTGCAAGAGATTTTTTGAGATCAAATCATTTCTAAGGACTTACGGCAACTTTGTTCTCTGGACTTAAACCCACCAGACTTTTATTTCTGGGGTGATGTAAAAAGCAATGTTTATCAAGGAAACCCTCACAGCATCCAGGAACTTCAAAATGCTATTCGTGATCCCACCATGAATGTTTCAGATGTAGAACCCATGAGGAGTCTTTGAGAAAAAGAAGAAATGTATGCAGATATACCTGGCTGTTCGTGGGGACCATTTCCAACAACTACTGTAAGGTAAGTTGATGTTATGAATTGTTCTACTAGTGCATGACAGGTGTAGAGTTGGTTGTTGAACGCACTGTACTTAAATTAAAATTTTTTTTTATTCACTTCCCTACCCTTGTTTACTTTTTAGCCATAAAATAGTAGAAGTTCTAACAAAAAATACACAATTATTGTTGTGAAACAGATTTTTGTTTTTAAAATTTTCTTTTTCAATATTAAATTACCAAAAATGAAAATACTACAAACACATTTTGTGGTACACTATAATTATTGTGTATTGCCCATCAAAGTTGATATTTTAGATAAATATAATGGAAATTATAAAGAAAATAATATTGTATGTTAATATAAAATAAAATAATGTGATTATAAAGAAATCATTGATTATTCAATTAAGATTGCTTAGTACACCTAATTTTCCTTAAAACTTATGTAATAAGATTATTAAGACGTCATCATTATGAGCATATATTTTTTAATTATAATTCATTAGAAAATTATGATAATATTTTCATTTAATATACAGTGGTTAAAGTGTACATTAGAGTTATATTCCTTTTTAATATTTCAGTAAATCTAGTATTATTGTAATAAAATGTTTGCTTTACTAAAGGACTTTAATAAGGAATAACAATTAAAATTTCCAACAAATAATGCAGAGCTAATTTATAACAGAGGTAGGAAACGGGCAAAATTTCTATTATATTCCAATAAAGATATGGATAATAAAAGAAACAAAAGAATAGAAATGTCACAAAAAAAGCTGGCAAAGTATTGTATTACTTTCCCAGCTACATCAGTCAAGTCATACAATACTTTGCACTGCTTTTTCATTGCATCTTTCTGGCTTTACCAGAACGTTTTTGCAATTCAAACATTAAGGATCTGACTTATTTTTATAATAAAATAATTTCATCTTTTTATAAAACGATTACAAAAATGTTCAAACATGATAGAAAATATTTTTTGGTAACCAAAATTTTAGTGTTCTAAATAAGGCATTATAATGTTAAATATATAATTAAAAATTATAAATAGAAAATTATAATTAGTAAAACCCCCCAAAAAATTGAATAATAAAAATTGAAAGAGTTATAGCAAAAAAAGAATGTGTATTTTTTAGAAGTGTAGTTGAAGTATTTTTGAAGAACTGTTTTTAAAATTTAATAACAAATTTATTTGACTTAAGTTTTCTCTAAATCTAACAACTCCTTTAATAAAGGATAAAATAGGAGAAAGAGAATTGTCAAAAACTTTTCATCATTTTAGGTTTGGGGTCTGTAATTTTAAAAAAAATTGTTAAAACATATCTGGATAGCTTTATATATGAAGTGTAAACTTTCAAACATTTTTGAGAAATATTTAATCATAAGGAATATAGAGCAAAAGAACAAAAAACATATATTTCAATTTTAAGAGGTGAGGATTGATTTTTGAAAAAAGAATTTGTGTATTATATTATTTATTTATGCATTGCAGGAAAAACATTTGCTTTAAAGTTATCTCTAATGACTGAAGAAAATAATTTTTTTTGTAATTTCCCCATCCCCTGAACAAATAAATATTGAAAACAATTAATATAATCAATGTATGACAGAAATATCTGTCAAATTTGAAGAAAATTGGTTTGGTAATCCTGAGATATAAGTCCTAAATCAGTGCAACACACATACATTATATATATATATATATATTTTTTTTTTTTTTTTTGTCCAGATGAACTAATTGGACCCTGAAAACAAAAAGATTTGCAAAAACCCAATACTTCATTTTTGGCACAATCACCGACCATACTTTCCTCCGTAATATAGCTATTCTAACTATATTTGCTGGTAAAGTAAAAAGAGGTGTATGGAAACATGACAAATCATAAATTTGGTTTCCTTCACAGGTAAACAAAAGTATATTATATCGCCTTGATTTTTTCTTCATAAGTCAATTTTATAAATAATCTTAAAATTAATTTCATGACTAAAATTTTAATACATAAAATTCAAGTTTTAAATAATTCTGCAATCAGTTTCTTTTTTCTCTAACAGAATGAAAAATGTTTGTTACCCAACACCATTTTCTAAACTTTTTTTTTACTCACTGAACGGCATGACAAAACATAACTCTTTAAAATTATGAAATACAAAAATGACTTACTTTCAAAATACTGGATCATTTTGACAAATATAAATGTTTTTGAGTCAATTAACAGCATCTTCTACAGCTAAGAGTAAAGGAGTAGCAGGGAAACTATTAACAACAGCACTACAGATGGATTGACTATTATTGGATGGCTGTTTGCATTTTGCGCTCAGAGTTATGTTGAATTTTTTTTGTGAAAAACTTGAAGTTTTTACATAATGTTTGTACTGTGTTGTGTAGTTTTTAATGTTAATTAATCTACATAATTTTTTCTCATCAGATAAGTGATAACAGATTTTTTATGATGGTTTAAAGTTAAAAGAAATTGATTTAACTATTTTGTCTTTGTGTGGAGTTGACCTTTGTTTTGAGATAATAATTTATTGTTTATCCAGTCATTTTTATATTATCTTAACTTGATTTTGTAGTAGTAAATTAATGAAATACAAAAATAAGTAAAAAATATCATTTTTGACCTATAAAGATGAAAGCAGTCATTGAAATACTTGTCAGGATATCTGTTTTGGTATTTTCAGTTATGATTGATAGTGAATACTGATAGTGAACTGATTGATAATGAAGCTACAATAAGTTACATCTGTTTTAAAGTATATGAAAATTTATTTCTAAAATTTTGAAAATCGTCAAACTAAAGATTGTGATTGCACCAAGCATCCTAATTATGCAAACTGTATTTATGTAAATAAGAAATTTGCAAAAAGTCATAACACATCTCAAATACAGCATGTTATATTCAACAATGTGAAATTTTCAAATCTAAAATTAAAAATGTTATTGCAAATAGTGATTACCCAGCAAAACCTACTACACCACATTACTTATGGTAAAATCAAAAGAAGTGAATAATGATAAAGAAGATGGTGATGGAGATACCATACAGAATGAATCAAATACAGAAACCAATATTGAAAGTTTTGCAGTTCATAAAACAATGCATAACAGAAACCCACTCACTAACTACTCAGCAGGTTTATACATAATCAATTACCGAAAAGAAATGTAAAACTAGCTTCTCTGAGAAGAGAAAAATAGATGTACTTTATTTTGACTAGTTAATCTTTGTGATTAGTTATAAAAATTAAATTTGTAATTTAAATCACTAGACTTAATTTTAATTTGCACATTTTTGTTATGAGTTACAGCGACGTTAATAGTGAATTTGACAACATAAAAATATCTAAGATTATTTACGAAAATATTCAGAATTTTATTGCTGAGATAAATAACAAAAATGTATTAATTGTTTTTCATATAAATATTCGTAGCTTAAATAAAAACAGAAAAATTACAAATACTAATCAACATTTTTTAAACAAACTAGATATAATTGCTTGTTCTGATTTGTGGTATCTTAAATCCCCTTCTATCAACTAAATAATTATAACATATAATGAGAGCGAAATAAACCATATGGAACTAATGGAACAGTTATGTATGTGAAAAAAATTGCTTTTTTTTAAAAAGCAATTGCAGGTGTAACAGAGACCCTTCCGTTGTCCACTTGCCCCCTGCGATGGCAAGCATGTAGCAATGGTGCCCATTTATGTTGGTGCATGGGAGCTCTGAAAGCCTCGGTGAGTAGGAGCCTGGAGTCAGTGCAGAGACTGTGCATCCGCTCTCTGCCAGGACATATGCCGGTTCCACCGGAGATGTGAAGCGCAGGAAATATGTATATGTGGAGTGAAAACACATGAGGGTGACCAATGTAAAGACCCCCAATCTGCGTTAACTGTAAAGGGCACCACAACTGTCGTTCAAGGAACGCCCTATATATAAATTAGAAAAGGCAATTCAGGAAGTTAAAACGCTTCAAAAGGTCAGTTATCCTGAAGCGAAGAAAATTGTTAATCAGCATACACCTTGACCATCGACTTCTTATGCAGAAGCAGCGGCTGCCCCTTCCACATCTAAAATTAACGTGGAGCAGTTGCTTAACTCGATGGAACCAAGTTTTGCGACAAAGATTGAAAGTATCATTGATTCAAAGATTGAGTCAACTCATCGGATAGAACAAACTAAACATGAGAAGGCTCACTCTCCGTCTGACGCCGTTGACTGAGAGACGCACCAGCGCAATTTAAAAAACCAGCCAAACCTGCAATTATAAAGTCACCAACTGACGTAAAAATAAAAAATCTTGACTTATCTAGCAAAGAGAAACAGATCACT
Organism: Lycorma delicatula; assembly: GCF_047948215.1. NCBI lineage: Eukaryota > Metazoa > Arthropoda > Insecta > Hemiptera > Fulgoridae > Lycorma > Lycorma delicatula. Next base: position 76,728,656 of record NC_134460.1, on the reverse strand, counting down.
CCGTCATCTAGTCACAAGCCTAAAGAAATTGTGACAAGAAAATCTGAGTCTATGGAAATGGAGGTGCAGGTCATTATTGAGAAAGCACCGACGTAGAGGATATACAACCTGTACCAATAGAGCCTCCAAAAGCGCAAAGAACAGCTTCGGTGAGAGCATCTATTTCAGCTGAACCCAGCACTGTAGTAGAGATAGAATCCAGCTCATCAGCCGCAGAAAGTGCATCGCTTGCTAGTTTAGATTCCATAGCAACGATGCTAATAGCATCATTGAAGCTTTCATCACCTGATGTAAGCCGGCGAACGTCATTGGCATCAGAAAGAAAAGAAGATGCCATGTCCGAGACTTCAGACACACTGTCATCGGAAGTTGAGACCATTCGCAGAATGGAAAAACGGTGCAAGAAAGAAAGGATGGCCGAAAGGAAAGCCTAGGAAGTAATTTTTTGGATTTGAAGTTATAGAAGAATGTTAAATTTAGAACTTTTTGATTCATGAGAATGTGAATCACTGAACCTTTTTTTTTTTTTTTTTTGAAGTGGGATGGGGCTAATGACCAAAGTAGTCGATGCCCCTAAAAACCTCAAAAAAAAAAGAAAAAAGACAATCAAGAAAAAATAATTGAAATAAGTTCTATTTAAAGATGCCAAGATATCAAAAAACAGGAATTTGTTGAACTTCAAAAATCTTTTCTTCATTCAAACAAAAATTATTGTAATCATGCTGTGATTGGAGACTTCAAGATAGACATTCTAAAATCAGACTTTGATATAGAAAAAATATATGCTAATATATGCTCAATTACCTGGCAAAAGATTAACTTACAACCATTAATTCAATTACAAGATTAAATGACATGGGTTCTGGATCTTGTATAGACATATTTATAAAAACAAAAAATATTTCTATATTTTTTTTGATATTCATCAATCTTACAAATTGAATTTAATCTTACAGATCATGATCTAATATTAATCCACCTTGACTGTGATTTTCAAGTTTCTAGAACAAAATATTTTTTTTTTTTTGGTTATAATAAACTAATGTCGCTCTGTTGTCTGGAAAACTGGGACAACCAGCATGAAACTGGCTTTAGATTACTTAACGACTAAAATAAATAGAATTGTAAAACAATCAATAACAGTTAAAAATAAAATACAAAACCAAAGGAAAGCTAGAAGCCCTGGATAACCAAAGATTTAATAGAATCATTTGAAATTATAAATAGTCTGTACAGAAAATGACAAGAAAATATTACTAGCATAAAGATGAAAAGTGCAATGCACAAATAGGCAATAGACAATAGGCAATGCACAAACAAACTAAATATTTTAATAAATAAGGCCAAAGAGTATGGTCAAAACCTATTTTCCAGTCTGCAGGGTGAGAGTAAAAAAATATGGAACTATGTGAGTAATAAAATAGATAAGAAAAAAGAGAACGAAAATTTAATAAATAATATAATGATTGAAAGCAGTACTATTGAATCTGAGCAGGAAATTGCAGATCAGTTAACAAATTCTTTAGTGAAATCAGAGTAAAGTTAGCAGAAGAGCTACCAAAACCAGATAAACAGTAATATATTGATAATATTGAAACAGTCTCAGGCACAATCTTTTTGAATCTAATAGATGGAAATGAAATATACATCATAAAAAATAAAAAACAGTATTTCAATGGAATACACTCTGTAAATACTAAAAAAAATAACTAAATTTATGTGTCTACCAATATCACATATAACTATTGCTAAATTATCTAAGTGACAGAGTGCAAACAGTAAAAATAATAAAACAAAAAGTGATATCAGAAATGTAAACGTAGGTGTTGCTCAAGGAACAGCACTAGAACCACTTCTGTTTCTAATACATGTAATGACATCTTCAAAATTCTTTTCTTTAGAAAGAATTTCATTTATTTGTATGATATAGTAGTGTTAAGCTCAGAAAAGACCTCACAAGAGACTTTTGGGAAAGTGAATACTAATGTTTCTTTTGTAAATGAATGGTTAACTGAAAATCAATTGATAATAAAAATTGAAATGACATTCTTTAAAGCGTACTCAAACTATTCTACTACAAATTACACAAATGTTTTGGTAAAAATTCAAGATCATGAATATTCAATACAACAAATATTTTGAAATAACTATAGGTTCCCATTCAAAATAGAATGAACATATAGAAAACTTAACCAAGAAGACAAAGTACTTGCTGTTCATTATTACAAGACACTTGAGGCTTTTGAACTCAAAGACACTGCTTTCCTTATACTACGGATTATTTTGCAGTACTGCTTTTATCTAATAATATATTATCAGCATATAATAATCCATTAAATTCACTATCTAAACTTAAAAACAGAATTTTGAAAAATAACAAATAATGGAAGAAATACTATTAAACAACCTCTATCAATAAAACAAACCTGTGTTGTACCTGCGTTGAGATTTCATTACAAGAAACCAAAAAATAAATTTCTGACATCAAATAGTATTATTAGAAACAGATCTCTGAACTTGCCATATATTAGATTGAGTGTTGGGAAAGAAATTCATGATATGTCACTACACTACATTTCAACAGACTGTCCAATAGGTACAAAGTAATATCAGTCAAATCCACGTTACTGAAGAATAAAATAAAAAGTTGGATTTTAATGCAATAAATCATGTATGATACATTTTAAATAAATAATGAAAAAAATAAAAAAATACACAGTAAATGGAAATTAGAAAATAGATTTTTATTTCATGTATGTATGAGATACATGAGATTAAAAAAATCAGATCCCATATATATGTTTTCTGTAATGCTCTTATATGTTTTGTAAATCTTTATAATCTTTATATCCAGATCTGTCCACAGAGTTTAACAGCCCTGATTTCAGCAGGACTGATTCACTCTGTTTGTAGAGGTATATCATGTTACATTTGAGTACCTGAATAAATTGAATTTAACTGTACACAGTGGTAGTTCATGTATAGGCACTGTGGAACTGCAGCACTCCCTATTTCCTTTCGACATTATCAATAACATTTAATATAATGAGTCCTTTTTTCTTTGATTCTTTCTTTATGCTTACACAATATATAATTCTTATCCTTAATGTCAGTAGCCATCCCCAGTTTATGAAAAAGATACAAACATCTTTGTATGGAACTGTGCACTTCCGAGTTCCAGTGACATGGTGCTTGGCTGTTGTGCGCATACATACAAAGGAAGCTGCACACAAGGCTGTGAGAGAGAGAGAACACTGTCACTCCCACAATGCCAACTCTGGCATGCTGGTGGAAGGTAAATTTTTTTTTACTCCATGTGTGTTGTGCTTAAAAATCGTGTACAATATTCTTGAATGTGATAAAGTATAGAATTAGATTATTATCCTGCTTTCAGCTATTCTATTTGAATCTTTTTTTTTTTCAGTTCCTTTATTTTATAGAAAACTTTAACCATTGCCTTGAAAAGACCCAGAAAAAAATTTTCTGGAGCAGCACCCCCTATAATTTTAGCTATGAGCTGCCACTGGTGTTTCATATGATTTTTAGGCATGTCATAACATAAATCAGAATATATATAAAACTGCAGCTTATATAAAACAGCAGCTTTAAAACTTGCAGCCAAAAAAAAAAACAAAAAAAAAACGCTATCAATGAAATAGATTTATTAGAAGTAATATTTTAACCATGTAAGATCATAATTAGAGTTACATGTTTTGGGTTCATTGATCAAATCATAATTTTAAAAATCTGATGGTCTGTTTTTTATCAGATTTTTTGTTTAAAATGTACAACCATTTAACAACACATAGGCAATTTAAAATGATCTTAAAGATTCTTTCTTTTATTAATGCAAATTAGTAAAAGACATTCTCAGTCTGTCTTTTAAATGATTTTCTTTAAGCTAGAAAGCAAACTTCAGAGGGGGAATAAAGATTATAAATTGGGTATCTATTTTATAAGTAAGGAATATAATCGTGTGGATAGAATTCCCACGAATGATAACAAACTTATTTCTATTACCCATAAAATGAAATTTCTGGATGTTTCACTAAATAACAAATTCTCTTGGAATGATCAAATTGATTTAGTTTGTAATAACACATACAGTACTGTTTTGCTTCAAAGTACTATAATAGAATGTTAAGCTCATCATAATTATTATATAAATATTTATTTTGCTAATATATATTCTCGACTGAAGTAAAATATTATCTTTTAGGACACCCTCAAAATGTCAGAGCAAGTTTTCAAGATACAAAAATGGACTGTCAAATCACTGTTTATTGCCCATAAGTATGAATCAAACAACTGATAATTAAGAAATTAAGCATGATAACTTATCCTTATGTTTATATTTACATAAGTGCATTCTTTGCTTCACTTTTATTTTATTTTAAGGAATTAATTTAAAGAAACAATACTACTCTGTAAATGAATTTATAAATAACATTAATTAAAAAATTAAAAACCCTGAATTCTCTACTTCCCATTCAGCAAATGTACAAATATGTGTTCAAGTAATCTTATTACTGCCTTCTAAATTGTCAGTAATTTTTATTTAGCATCTTCACGTTAAATATGTTTTTTAATAATTGTGTATTTTGTGATAATGCTTTGATCAAGGTTTTGACATGGATTACTTTGCTCCATCCTGGCAAATCCTGGAGCAGTTCATTTTTTATCCATGGACCTATTTAATACATTATTATGCACTGATGAAAATAAATGCAATTTTACAATTTCAAATTTTAGCCATTTTGATTATGAAATTAAAAATAAAGTCTCTAACACTTAGATTGTATAAGAGTAGATGCATTTAAAAATGGTAAAATAGAATAAGCTATTATAATTAAAAATATTAGTTGAATGATAATATTTTCATTTAACTTTAAATTAACAGAAAAAACATACGTCGTAGGTTCATCAAGAAACATTATTGGTGGATTATCAACTAGTTCCAAGGCAATGGATAATCTCTTCTTCTGGCCACCAGATAAATTTCCACATCTTGTGTACTTACAGCATGTCAGTCCTATTGCCTCCAAAATATCATCAATCTGGAAATTGAGGTGAGTATCATTATTATGTGTATTCAAACACTTTAAATTATAAATAAATGTTTGATGAAATAATAAATAAAACAAAGATATAATTTAATACACGTGTGTGTGATTTAAAGTGTGTGTGTGTGCGCATGCGCATACACACACACACTTTAAATCAATACAATTAAATACAGACAAAGCAAACAAGAACACTCAGTAAATATTTAAATAAAATTGACGTAAATGAAATTTTATGTCTTCACTCTGGAAATAAAAATAATAAATTCTACACTTGTGTGTAATGGCTAGTTTACTAACTCCCTATTATCACTCTAGGTTACCTAATGATACAAAGTGCTGTCTCTAAAATGTTTTACTGACAAAATGATAATGGCCAGTAAAACCTTAAAAACTAAAATAAAAATTTCAGATGTGGAACTGGCTAATTGTTGAATTAAAAGTTTCAAGATGGGAACATCAGCATTGTTTAATTCTTTTCCAGTACCAAGATCATTTTTCTGTGTTAGTCATCAAACTTAGGAATGAAGAAGAAACTGTTTATGCACATAACCCACATGATCACGTAATAGTGAAAACAGTCGGCTATTTAGAGGCCTTGCCTTAATAAAGTTTATTATTTTAATGATGCTTTTTACCATGATATTGAATTTAAATGGCTTATCTTTGGTTATCAAGGCTTCCTTGTGAGTAAAACAGTGAATGCAGGTATCATCAGGAGCTACGTCTCTGATACTCAGGGTTTCAGAAAGAGCATGGGTACAAGATAGATCAATCTGCTTAATTTTAGAAGTCAAGGTTGAAAAGAATAAAGTCATTAGTATGACATTTTTAGAGCTAGAGAAAGCAGATGATAATGAAGAATGAGTAAAATAACAATGTTACTAACACTGATGCTTTGGAAAAAGGTTTATTAAACATGATTTTAATCATTGGAATTTTACCCTTACTTCATACTTTAAATTTCCATGGTGCTACTGCTAGAATAACATATTTTAAAGGGTTGATTATAATAATCATGCTAGAAGAATAATTTTTTACAGGATGAAAAAATTATTCAATTACAGAAGTTCAACTGGGAAATGGAGGGAAATTGAGATGGAAGAGACATGTCTGGACAGAGACATGATGATTTCCAGATATTATGTACATAGCAGAACCATTTGACTGTAAGGATTTAGTTTACCAACTTATCTAAATCCTAGGCAATAATTAATAAGCATTTTCTAAGGAAATCATTTAATAAATAAATTTATTTGTTCAAATTTTGTGTAAAACTATTAATTTTTAAAAATTACCATCTTCAGAGACATGTATTTACTGAGAATCGTTGACTGTAAAAATAACTGAAATAATTATGAAGCAATTAAAAAATAAAGCTCGTTTGAAGTAAATTTAGCTTAATAATTGATTAATAAATACTATTAGTTTTATAGAGATTTCTATGCTGACATTTACAGTATCACAAATATTAAATACTATCACTGATTATCTTGAAAAAACTATCACTGAAAATTGAAATAAAATATAATATATAATTAATTATTTCATTTATATAATTCTAAATAAAATAGTAATGTATACTTACAACTAAGTTTTTAGCCTTTAATGAAATCGCAGGGCTTAATTTGAGATCTGCTGCCATTAACATTATTTCAAATACAGTAAAAAGCGGATTTAATTGATCATCTTGCATAATGTAACAAGACTGCTTTTTATTTACACCTTCTTTAAGATCATTATCGTTCTTTCCTTCACTCTTAGTCGTTATAGTACCACCCATTCCCTGTTTCCTAAAACAAAAATAATAAATTCAAACTAATAAATAATTTTTCCATTGGGTAAGGAACTGGTGGTTACAAAAAAAAATTACTTCCCAAAAATATTATCATATGTAACAATTTATTATTTTCAACTAATTAACCACAATTACTTTTTAAAAAAAGTAGGTTAGAAGATCATTTAGATTATTAGATAATTTATTAAAAAATGACAATGAAAAGTTAATAAGCTCTTTGCTTGTAGGCTGGCGCATTACAATGTGTAACACAAAAATATTTTGGTAAAATTGGATCACCTAATTCCTTGTAGTGTATATATTTTATCATCAGATGGTTATTTGCCCTGAGGCAGGTCCTTGCACCATGTCTATCAGTATTCTTCTCTATTTTCAGCTAAAATTTTAAGACCCTGCTAGCTCCTATTTCCTTTTAGATCATCTATAATTTTATCCTTTTTCAGTCTCTTTTTTGAATTCGTGTACTGGTTCTTCTAGGTCTCTACAAGTTGTTAGATGGTGCCGGGATTATGCCACAGGTGAAATTAGGATTTCACCTGTCTCAGTTCCATAACACTCATCCAAAGAAGACGAAAAAAAGAAGATGTAAAGGAGTAAGTGGGATTTTTTAGGTATAAAATTAATTCAAAAATTTTATCTGAATCTTAAATCAGCTACAAAAATAAAGGATGCTCAAACTACGAAGTTATTAAAAATATTAATAGAACTTAATAGTATTCTCTCTTAGGCCAATATATCGTGCTGTGCAACACAAATATAATTTTGTTAGGTTTAACAGAAGTGGATAGGATTTTTTTTTTGAGCACATAAAAATGTCAGTATTTTAAATTTACTAGATAGTTTAATGACAGTAACACAATTCATATTTATTAATCATGATAAGCTGTGATACTCAGACACAAGGTCAAATCCAGTTAAAATTATTTAAAGTTGAAAAAAACACAGAAGATGCCATTTTTATTCACTACTTATATATTTTATGAAATCCTTTAAATAATGAAAAAGTAATTCAAAATTTACAAAAATTAAATGCTTCATAGTTATCAACCAGCATAGTGAACTCTTTTAAATTTGTTTAAACTTATTGGCACTGAAGAGAATGTTAGATTGGACTCCAAATCTGCATATCACTTAAATTAACTGTATATTTGCTTTAACAACTACTAAGAAAAAAAAATCCCATTCATAATTAATGAATAATACAATCTTTTTACTGTCAATGACTTCTTCTGACTGGATGTATGATTGGTTATTGTTTATAGCCTGTGTATGACACTGCAATTCATTTTTTTTTCTTTTCAGTGGTAGTTCCACAGGTGTACATATGTAATTTACAATATGCAATTTTGTACTTGTTATTGTAAAATAGTTAAAAAGACATAAGTTTTCAACAATACGATTTTTTATACTCTGTATATATCTATCATAATTTTAAATTTTAGATAATAATTAAGAGTACAGTTTAACATATAATGTCAATATATATAATATGACAGTATATGTAATGTATAACATATACAGTATATAACATATAGCCAAGTATAACATCCCAGTGTTAGACCATCCTCCACCTTATTCATCTTTTTTTTTCCTGTTTAGCCTCCGGCAACAATCGTTTAGATAATACTTCAGAGGATGAATGAGGATGATATGTATGAGGTGATATGGATGATATGAATGAAGTGTAGTCTTGTTCATTCTCAGTTCGACCATACCTGAGATGTGTGGTTAATTGAAACCCAACCATCAAAGAACACCGGTATCCACGATCTAGTATTCAAGTCCGTGTAAAAATAGCTGGCTTTACTAGGATTTGAACGCTGGAACTCTTGACTTCCAAATCAGCTGATTTGGGAAGACGCGTTCACCACTAGACCAACCCGGTGGGTGCAACTTATTCACCTGACCTGGCACTATGTGACTTTTATCTGTTTCCCAAAAAAAAAATAGTTTCCTAGGTCAAATCTGCATTAAAAGGAACAAGATTTCAGACTGTTGAAGCTGTGAAAGAAAAAGCAGCACATGTCATGAAAGAGCTCACAGATGGAGACTTCCAGCACTGTTTTGAACAATGGAAAATTCGCATAAAGTGTTGTAGGAATAGAGGAGGGGTGTATACTTAAGGAGAGAATAACTAAATATGTATAAATTTAAAATAAAATATTTTACTGCATTAGTCTCATTATTTAATGCCACACCTCGTAGGAATAGGACAGCTTTAATCAGTAGGTACTTCTGCTTGTGGGGGAGCTGCTGATAATGATGCCTGCATGACTCCTAAATGACATACTAGGACAATACACTTGGTCAGAAAACCTGAAATGGTACTGAGTTATGCCAGTTTTGGTGGGTCCGGCATCAAGTTGTGATGGGGAAGGGGTTTTAGCTGGTGCAGTCTTGGCACTACAATTTGTATGGGTAGTTCCAAGAGATTTCCCCTTCTCCTCTGAGAGAACAAAAGTTTTAGTGTTGGTATAAGAGTCTAACAATATTTGGCAATAAAATTATAACTGAAGATTCATGTGTTGTTATATTTAGTAATCATGTACAGCTATGTAACTATTTATAGTACACATACAAATTCTAGCTTAATAAAAAATATGATATATAAAACAAGGGGAAAGAAAAAAAGGAGAAAACTTATTCAAACCATGATAATTAACGAAAAAAACAAATTAAATAATGCTAAATTAAAAAAATAATAATTTTATCAAGAAGAAAGAAAAAATTGCTATTAAAAAAAAAAAAAATAAGAATAAATAATGTAAAAGTATAGATCATGACAATAAATATTTGTTATAACACTGTAATGAAGAAGCAATTATTATATTATCATAGTAATAATTATTTTTAAAACCTTTAATAAATGGATAACAATTTGTAAATGTCTTAACACTTAATTAACTACTTAACCTTTTACTTAAAAAAACAAAAAATAATTGCTTCATTACTCAACAGTATTTTTGTGTATATATACAGTACTTCAAAACATAAGTTAGTTACGTAATTAAGGTCAGTAACTTCATTTCATAAAGTTACAAAAAAGCCTCATCATAAATAATGACATATTACAATATTACAAAGGTAATAATTGTGATAACATAGTTAATGAAATTAGATATATTTACAAAAACATTTTTAACAAATACAAAACTCTGGTTTAAATATATTTATATTTATATACCCCTTTTATTTATATAATTATATTAATTAATTTCAGTTGCATTAAATTAATTCATTAAAGTTTTCTTTTGTTAAAATAACCACACTGAAGTCAAGTTAACTTTTATCTCAAAAAACAAAGAAAACTATAATATTTTTTGATAAAAAAGGTATAATAGTAGTCTTATATATATTTAAATGGTTAAAAATTTAGTTTTTTTTAAAATAATTTTTCAATGATAACTTTTTCAATTTCAAAACTTATACTGGTAATATAAAATAATTAAATTAACATGAGTTCAAAACTTTAATTAATCAAAAATGTATCTTACCTCACTTAAAAAACAGTCAAATTTTTTTTTAAGGATTCATTTTAGGTGGAATTTCATAATTTATTACAGTAAACATACAGCTTTTATTGAAGTATTTACAAAAAATAAAAAATATAATGGGATTAAATATTAAGAAAGTGAAACAGAACTAAAAATATCTAAAGAGAGTGTAGAGCTTTGATGCCATAAAGAAGTTAATGGCACAAAACCCCATTAGTGAAACATGAGCTACATGAGATACAGAAAGGTGAAGATATTTTCACACTTCACTTCAGAAGTCTAAAAATAAAGGATATCTGAAGTATGATGTTACGAGAGGATGTTGACTATTAGATGGGTCAGTAAAATTCAAAATAAAGAGATCTAAAGACAAACAGGAAATGAGAGAATTTTGTGACAAAAAATCTTATAAAGAGACTTAAAGTGTCTTTAAGGTTCTTTTGTGATAAAAGAATCTTATAAAGATATGAACTAGGTAAGTAGACAACATCTTAAGATATCCAAGCTTAATTAACTTGGTTTTAAAGGGAGTGTAAAAAGTAAAAGTTGTAGATGAAGACAAACACTAAAATATATAAAACAAATAACTGAGGCCAAAAAATTTATTAAGTATAAAGATGTTTAATTAATTAATTAAAAATGTTAATTTATCCTTGTGTCTACATTTATGAATGTTTTGCTAAAAAGAATGGCTACTTATCCTTAAAAAATAGCAATATTCATCTCTGACAGATCAACAGACAACAGAACTGTTTTTGTGTGACTCAACACAGTATTTCAGCTTATGAGAAAGGAACTTGTTATGATAATGTTGATGTTTACAATAAATTACCAAAACATTTTAAAAAATCTCTCATCAGTTTTTTACTATTTAATTAATACATTTTTTTCACTGAAAATATATTACTCTGCCGACAAATGTTTAAATAATATTATTTAAAAAATGCTCAACAAATCCTAGTAAAAATTACTTTTGTATAAATTTGAATACTACATAGTGGATGATACTGGTGTACTTTGATGGTTGGGGTTCAATTAACCACACATCTCAGGAATAGTTATTTACCTAAACATTATTTTATACATTTACATTTTAATTAATTAATGTGAACTTCAGTATGATCAATTTTTTAATCTTATGATTAATTATATACTTTTTAATCTTCTTTTGATCATGGTATAGAAATGAATAAATGTATTGTCAAATAATCTAAACAATCATTTAAAGCATTTTTTTTTTTAAATCTTTCACTGACACTATTTAAAAGAAACTTATTGTATCAACAGTATGGAGATTCTCTCTACAAAATAAAAAGTGAATAATCATAATTTATAAATTTGGGTAAGGCTAGAATGCAAATTTGAAAAATTTTTTTTTTTTAAATTGGTTAAATACATATGCAACAATAGGTTCCAGTTAATTTTATTTTCTTTCTTTTTTGTTTAACCTCCAGGACCACCATTAGGTATTGCTTCAGAGGATGAGATGAATGATTTGTACCATGTGTGAAAATGACATGCCTGACCGGGATTTTCACATACACTACAAATCATTCATCTCATCCTGTGAGCAATACCTAATGGTGGTCCTTGAGGTTAAACAACAAAATTTCAGAGTCCTTTTTTTAAAATATTAATTATAACAGCTGATATGTCCAATATCCATTGTACCAATCCTGAGAATCATCCACCATATGCCAACAATATACCATCCACCTTTTTTTTTTTCTCTTCAGTCATTTGACTGGTTTGATGCAGCTCTCCAAGATTCCCTATCTAGTGCTAGTCGTTTCATTTCAGTATACCCTCTACATCTTACATCCCTAACAATTTGTTTTACATATTCCAAACGTGGCCTCCGTACACAATTTTTTCCTTCTACCTGACCTTCCAATATTAAAGCGACAATTCCAGGATGCCTTAGTATGTGGCCTATAAGTTTGTCTCTTCTTTTAACTATATTTTTCCAAATGCTTCTTTCTTCATCTATTTGCCGCAATACCTCTTTATTTGTCACTTTATCCACCCATCTGATTTTTAACATTCTCCTATAGCACCACATTTCAAAAGCTTCTAATCTTTTCTTCTCAGATACTCCGATTGTCCAAGTTTCACTTCCATATAAAGCGACACTCCAAACATATACTTTCAAAAATCTTTTCCTGACATTTAAATTAATTTTTGATGTAAACAAATTATATTTCTTACTGAAGGCTCATTTTGCTTGTGCTATTCGGTATTTTATATCGCTCCTGCCTCGTCCATCTTTAGTAATTCTACTTCCCAAATAACAAAATTCTTCTACCTCCATAATCTATTCTCCTCCTATTTTCACATTCAGTGGTCCATCTTTGTTATTTCTACTACATTTCATTACTTTTGTTTTGTTCTTGTTTATATTCATGCGATAGTTCTTGCGTAGGACTTCATCTATGCCGTTCATTGTTTCTTCTAAATCCTTTTTACTCTCGGCTAGAATTACTATATCATCAGCAAATCGTAGCATCTTTATCTTTTCACCTTGTAGTGTTACTCCGAATCTAAATTGTTCTTTAACATCATTAACTGCTAGTTCCATGTAAAGATTAAAAAGTAACGGAGATAGGGAACATCCTTGTCAGACTCCCTTTCTTATTACGGCTTCTTTCTTATGTTCTTCAATTATTACTGTTGCTGTTTGGTTCCTGGACATGTTAACAATTGATCTTCTATCTCTGTATTTGAACCCTAATTTTTTTAAAATGCTGAACATTTTATTCCAGTCTACGTTATCGAATGCCTTTTCTAGGTCTATAAACGCCAAGTATGTTGGTTTGTTTTTCTTTAATCTTCCTTCTACTATTAATCTGAGGCCTAAAATTGCTTCCCTTGTCCCTATACTTTTCCTGAAACCAAATTGGTCTTCTCCTAACACTTCTTCCACTCTCCTCTCAATTCTTCTGTATAGAAATCTAGTTAAAATTTTTGATGCATGACTAGTTAAACTAATTGTTCTGTATTCTTCACATTTATCTGCCCTTGCTTTCTTTGGTATCATGACTATAACACTTTTTCTTTAAGTCTGATGGAAATTCCCCTTTTTCATAAATATTACACACCAGTTTGTATAATCTATCAATCGCTTTCTCACCTGCACTGTGCAGTAATTCTACAGGTATTCCGTCTATTCCAGGAGCCTTTCTGCCATTTAAATCTTTTAATGCTCTCTTAAATTCAGATCTCAGTATTGTTTCTCCCATTTCATCCTCCTCAACTTCCTCTTCTTCCACTATAACACCATTTTCTAATTCATTTCCTCTGTATAACTCTTCAATATATTCCACCCATCTATCAACTTTACCTTTCGTATTATATATTGGTGTACCATCTTTGTTTAACACATTATTAGATTTCAATTTATGTACTCCAAAATTTTCCTTAACTTTCCTGTATGCTCATTGGTAAAATTACCATTGAACATTGGTAAAATTACCAATGTTCATTTCTCTTTCCACTTCTGAACACTTTTCTTTAATCCACTCTTCTTTCGCCAGTTTGCACTTCCTGTTTATAGCATTTCTTAATTGCCGATAGTTCCTTTTACTTTCTTCATCACTAGCATTCTTATATTTTCTACGTTCATCCATCAGCTGCAATATATCGTCTGAAACCCAAGGTTTTCTACCAGTTCTCTTTATTCCACCTAAGTTTGCTTTTGCTGATTTAAGAATTTCCTTTTTAACATTCTCCCATTCTTCTTCTACATTTTCTACCTTATCTTTTTTCTCAGACCTCTTGCGATGTCCTCCTCAAAAATCTTCTTTACCTCCTCTTCCTCAAGCTTCTCTAAATTCCACCAATTCATCTGACACCTTTTCTTCAGGTTTTTAAACCCCAATCTACATTTCATTATCACCAAATTATGGTCACTATCAATGTCTGCTCCAGGGTAAGTTTTGCAGTCAACGAGTTGATTTCTAAATCTTTGCTTAACCATGATATAATCTATCTGATACCTTGCAGTATTGCCTGGCTTTTTCTCAGTGTATATTCTTCTATTATGATTTTTAAATTGGGTGTTGGCAATTACTAAATTATACTTCGTGCAAAACTCTATAAGTCGGTCCCCTCTTTCATTCCTTTTGCCCAGCCCGTATTCACCCACTATATTTCCTTCCTTGCCTTTTCCAATGCTTGCATTCCAATCTCCAACTATTATTAAATTTTCATCTCCTTTTATGTGTTTAATTGCTTCATCAATCTCTTCGTATACACACTCTACCTCATCATCATCACGGGCGCTTGTAGGCATATAGACGTTAACAATCGTTGTCGGTTTAGGTTTTGATTTTATCCTTATTACAATGATTCTATCGCTATGCGTTTTGAAATACTCTACTCTCTTCCCTATCTTCTTGTTCATTATGAAACCTACTCCTGCCTGCCCATTATTTGAAGCTAAGTTAATTATTCTAAAATCACCTGACCAAAAGTTGCCTTCATCTTCCCACCGAACCTCACTAATTCCTACTACATCCACACTTATCCTATCCATTTCCCTTTTTAAATCCACCAATTTTTTAAATTTTACTGGTCAATTGAAAGTAGATAATTAAACAATAAATTAAACAAGTTATTGTCATATTTTATCTAAATTATTATTTTTTCTAATAAAGAGATGAACATTTAAAAATCACACACTCAGTATCAAAAATATATTAATGTCATCATATATTTAATTTAAAAAGGAGAGTGAAAAAAGAAAAAGTTAAGAGATCAAAAAATAAATAAATAAAACAATTCATTCCAAATGCCACATTAGTTTTTGATTTTTTAATTGATTAGATTTTTTTTTTTAATTGTTCATGAAAATAAATAAAGAACAATAATATATTTACATCATATCAAATAAAATCTAAAAAGATGAAATGCAATTCAATGAAATCATAAATCAGATTCAACTATTCATTGACCTTTAAAGAAGGAAATAAACTATTTTGTTTTTATTTGCAATATCTAAGTTAGGTCTATAATAATGGGTGGAAGGAAACTTTCTATTTAGGTGTGGATTAATGTATGATGTATGGTCAAAAGTAAAAAAAAATTGATTTCAAATTAAATTATTTATTTTTTATGTAATGAAATGGGAAGATGTCAAAAAAATATAAGTGTATAATATCAACAGTAATTTACTCATATATATATATATATATATTTGTTGCACATTTCCTTTAAATTTTTTATGTCATTCATTCTCATATAAAGAAATATGATGAATTTGCAATTACTATCTATGTATATTAATTAGACATAATAATCGATCAATCAATCTTTGATTCATAATATGAAGTTCAAAGTCCTTTTTATTTAGTAATTCACTGTTCTTAACGGAAGTCAGAGACAAATGAAAAAAGACAACATATGCAAGTTACCAACAATGGGTTAATTACGCACATAACAATGGATAACTTATCAATATGCAATTAACTGCTAATAGCATTATACATGATATTAAGAGTAAGTTCATTAACACTAAACAAAAATTAAACAAAAAACAAAACAAAAATTCTATTATAATGAACATAAATCTCTGATCTTCATGACAGAGTGATAGCACCTCTGCCATTTCGTTCGGAGGTACCAGGTTTTAGTATCCAATCAGGCATGGCATTTTTTACAGTCTACAAAATTCATTAACATCATAATTAACCATTATTGTGCATTAGCCTGTTGATTTTATTGTTAAAATAAAATAAGTAAATAAATCATTGCGGGTTGGAAATTACATATATATATATATATATATATAAATCAAGATACCTTTAAGATGTTTTCCACGTAAAGTAAAATACTGTAGTCATATTTCTATTTTGGGAGATATCTGGTCAGTCCCTACTTTGAGATATATAGATTTCAGTTATGATGTTTATTTTGCAATCTCTACACAAAAGAGTGTCGCCGAATCAGTATCACACGGCCAATCTTCACCAGATTGTACTAAATATTATACCAGTTGGCTGTTCTGGATATCCTCAATAAAGCAAAGATAATACCTATGCTTAGAGAACCCAATCTCTAGGAATTTTATAAAAAGGAAAGCAGTTTTTAAAAGATATTTTTTGGTAAATAATGATCCCACCCAATTGTTGACCTGTATAATCAAGAATTTGATCTGAAAATACCTTTACATCCATATTCTTCTTTAAAGTATGTCTTCTGGTAAATATGTTGTATATTTCATAAAATAATTAAGTTAATACTAAAAAATTAAATTATTATTTACATTATTTAGGAATTATATAATTTAAAATGAACTTAACTAAATTATAATGCATTCTCCACAATTTATATTTAGCAAAAATTGAAAAATAATTATTCTTCATGGACTGAGATGAAGGGATATGTAAGAAGGTTATTTACATTAATTTTTAGAAGGAAACTTAAATGTTCTGTTGAAAATGCAAACATTTGGTATTCATAACTCATGGTTTGTAATATGAGCAATTTTATATAAACTAAGTAATACAGAAAAGAAAAAAGTATATATTAAGAAATATAGTACTACTAAGATGGCTTATACTACTACTAGTGAGATGGCTTTTTTACAGACTTAGTCATCATTGTTTGTCAAAGTGATGTCAAAAGCAAAATATGTTTTAATCATATTGTCTGAGTTACTGGTTCAAGCCATAATCAGTCTGTGTTCAGTGTTCACTCTGTTGGCATCTGCATCTTTCATATGTATGTGCTATAAAATATAGTTCAGTGTAAACATTTCTCAGTTATAATGTATTCTAAATTTACATTTCATCTTTTGAATTCAAGACATGTAGTGAATATTTTTTGTAGTGTTTGTATATTGTGTGATTTGCAAAATGCCTAGAAATTGTTAGCTTTTGCTACATTTGTGGTGAGGTAATATTTAAATTTCAGAAATGTAGTAAAACTACATTTCTTACGCTCATCAAACAATGTTATGAGCTTATTTTGGCTGCAAAGTTGGTGACAAAGACAAACACTGGGCCCCTCACACTTGTGTTACTTGTGTCAAGACTTCTTATAAGTGGTGGTCGAATGGTTCTTGGCAAATGAACTTTGCTGTTCCAGTGATTTGGCAGGAACCAAAAGATCATGCCACTAATTGTTACTTTTGTCTGACTAATATTGTAGGCATTAGTTCAAAATCAAAGCACACTATTTCATACCCTAATTTACTTTCTTCCGTGAGGCCTGTGGATCACAGTGAAATACTGCCTATGCCTAAACCACCAGAAAATATCATACTTAGCGATGATCTATAACATAAAGATTTGGGAGAGAATAATGATAATGTAAGGGTTGATCCAAACTGTGAAGCTTTGTGTTCGTCCAGTGAACTATAGTTACTAACACAAGGGGGAATTCAATGACCTTGTTCAAGATCTGAATTTATCAAAAACAGAGGCAGAATTTTTAGGTTCACGATTAAAAGGTTGGAACCTCCTCCACCACAAAACACATATGTGGTTTAAAGAAACAGGCATAATGACTTAAAGAATTTCTTTGTATTTGAAGATAGACTTGTTTTTTGTAATAATGTTTTGTCTGTAATGGAAGCATTTGGTCATGTGTACAAAACAGAGGATTGGCTCCTCTAAGCCATTTATTTATTGATTCATCTAAAGGTAGTCTGAAAGCGGTGCTTCTGCACACTGGGAATGAATTTCCATCAGTGCCACTAGCTTATGCTATAGATCTGAATGAAACTTATGTGAACATGAAACTTCTTCTAGATAAAATAAAGTATGAAGAATTGCAGTAGAATATCTGTGGTGACTTAATAGTAATTGCTCTGTTGCAAGGTTTTTAACTTGGTTTCATCAAATACTGTTGTTTTCTTTGCGAGTGGGACAGCGTGACTAAAAAAAATCATTACATACAGAAAGAGAGGCCAAACCAAACAGCATTAACTCCAGCAAACATTAATGTTATTAATGCACCACTTACTGTTTCAAAAAAATCTATTTACCTCCGTCCCATATAAAGGTCAGGCTTATGAAAAACTTCATGAAAGCAACTTCAAATTGGGCTTGGATTCACTTACTTAAAAAATAAGTTTTCAAAGATCAGTGAAGTAAAATTCAAAGAAGGAATCTTTGTACGAAGATTCCTAAAATCTTCCTACAAATTAGGAAATTTATTTAAAGATGACAACTTCAATAGTACATTAAATGAGGTGGAAGTCTCAATGAATGAGGTGGAAGACTTTTAAGAGCATTTTCCAGAATTTCTAAGAAACCATAAATCCGAAAATTAGAAAGAAACAGTGGATGATCTTTTAAAATCTAATAAAATTATTCGATGCAGAATGTCACTAACGATTCACTTCTTGGACTCATACTTTGATTTCTTCCCACCAAGTTTAGAAGCAGTCAGTGATGAAAATGGTGAATGGTTCCATCAGGATACTTCAGATATGGAAAGTGGTATCAGGGCAAGTGGGGTCCGAGATGCTAGTTGAGTATTGTTGGATCCTAAAGAGAGATGTTCATGATACAAAATATCATAGAAAATAAAACATTACTACTTTTTAGGTAAGATTATATTATACTAAGAATGCATTTTAAATACATAGCGTTGTAAAATTAAAATAGTTGTCTCTAAAAATTATTACATGATAAGACTAATTCTGACCACCATATTTAGATTAAGCACAAAAAATGTTATTAGATTCACACATTTTCACTTCTGGGACAAAAAATTAATCAAATTTAGTGTATCAGTGTTATTAATCTGTTATGTACTTGTTCATGATGGTTGAAAACAGATACAAAATTATCAACTTTTTTATAATGTTTTCAAAATTCAAATTATAATATTCTCAGTTGCTTTTGTGATAGGATATCTTAAAGTACTGATCCTACTGATATTGACCTGGCATCAGCTGAGTGAGAACCCAGCACAATCCTCCATGATTCTTTTCACCCAGTAGATGCTAGGGTTGATCCCAGGAAGAGAACAAACAGCATCTATCTCTAAAGATAATCACACAAGCAATTGAAAATGACTTATTTATTTACATAGCAACAACAGGCTGATGGTCACTAACAGTTACTAATGGATGATAATGAATTTTGTAGCATGTGAAATACACCATACTGAATGGGACTTGGAGCTGGAAACTTTTGATTAAATACAGAAAAGCTACTACTCCACCACTGAGCTCAACAAAAGTTATGATATATGAGATTTGAAATTGTTACAATTATTAAATTTAATTAGTTTTATTGTTAAATAATATAATAATAATAATAAAAAGTAACATGTGAAGCACATATTATTTGAAAAATAGATAAAATGTGTTAATGGGAAGCATCATGATAGAAATATGCATTTGGAAACAACATTGAAATTTATCAGTTTTTCACAAAAAAAAAATCTTTCAAATAAACAAACCAGAACAAACATATAATAAAATATAACTCACATTTATTATCATAATGAAATTAATTTTCATTTAAGAATGTATAAACAAAAACGTAACAATTATAAAAATATGTTGTTACGTTACATAAAAACAATGTTTAATCCATTAAGTTATAGAATGGACTACAGCAGATGAAGGTAATATAAAAGAAATAAATAACAACTGATAAAAATTAATAAGGAAAATTGATTTAAAATTAATAAATAATTGTAATGCAACTACAAAACAATAGATATTTTAAAATAAACATAATAAAAATTCTGAATACTAGTACTAAAATAATTATTTTGTAGTTCTTTTATATTTTTATTTGAATATGAATCACATTAAAACAATTTACAATTTTGCATATTAAAATAAAATTGTGCACGCATGTGGTATATATATATGCAATTCTATTTATATATATATTACTTACATTGTTGCAATACAAATGGGAAGGTCAGTAATTTTTATCTACATATAATAATTATTGGAATAAAAGAAAAATATCTGCTAAATGAGACTTGATAAAGAATATCACTGATATAATGTATCATGCACATAGAACTTCCTCAGGTTTTTAGGTGTATAATAATTATTTATCCTTGTGTCATGTCGCATGGTATGCTGTATTTGCCAACTTAATTTTGTCACATCATATCATTGATACTTGTGTTGACGGTTGTGTTGTGTTACATTGTGTCAACAGTTGTGTTGACGGTTACTGCTAGATTTCTTGAGAAGTTACAATTTAAGGACTAATCTAACTAATTCTGATTAAACACTAACGGCTCCTGGGATTATAGTTTCAGGTACCAATCCTGTTGTTGGGCTCTATTTAAGTAAAACCCTGATCTTGCAATCCATCTGTGTATCAAACTACAGATATACTCATTAAATGAACAGGAACACGCAACTGTCTACAGGTCCAGAATCAAGAATACTGCACCAGACATCTGAAGAATTTCGGGATATCATACCAAACTGATGAAAAATTTAGTGTTAATCTTTACAAGATTTTTAAAGCTTGCTAAACTAAATTCATGCAATGTATAATTATCTTTTTATTAATATTTGAACTTCAGTTCGAGAAAATCAATAGATATTTGTAACATAAACCTTGGAAACTTTGGATGTTTGAACTACACCATCACAGAATTTTCAACAGATGACAAGGTCCAATTAATGAAAATATAACCGTTATTTATATTCAAAGGGTTCTTTAAAGACCAGTAATTTTAAAGAAAATATTCACACTTTTTTTTGAAAATAAGTAGTAAAGTAAAATAAATTAAAATGGAAAAAACAAAAAAAAAATTAGAAATATAAGTTTCAAACAATTTCTACCATATGTTCATCCTATAAATATGATTGATTCCGTCCAGATTTCTGTTTAATAAATAATTAAACTTTCCCAAAGTCAAATACTGCTCTTTTACATTTTCATACACAAAACTTATTGAGCAAAATTAGTGTGGTTTTTTATGCGATATGACATGAAAAATTGGAAAATATTTATTCTAAAATTATACCTTCAGCAGTTTTCAAGAAAATTGTTATAAAATCACCCAAAAATAAATTGAGTTGAAAGGATGCTTTTTAGGTTTGGCGTAATTTTACTTTGTTAAATTATCAATAACCAAATAAAACCAAGATAAAATTTGGAAAGAAAATAATTTCGAATAAATTACCGTAAATAAAAAATGTTTTTCATCGAAAAAAGATTTAATTTTGCCCCACAAAAAATTATTATAATCTTGCACTATAAATTGGTAAATAAATTTCTACTTAAATAAATTTCTTTCTACTATGTTATATTTAATTTTTTATTATTCTAGTAGATTGTTTAGCCACTAAAAGCGCTAATCTACATACTCGTAATGTTAGTAACCTATGTTCCATTTCAAAGCAGATTTATAAATACTTATTAATATTTAAGTCGGTTTATTGCATTGGAATGGAAGATATCTATTTGTAGGAAGATACCATTGTAAAAATGAATTCTTACTGCTATAAAATATAAATATAAAATATAATTTTTTTTACATATCATTCAATGTTTAGATAAAACATACAAATAATATTGGTTTTAACAGCTGGGATATGATTAACATATATTTTAACGAGGGTACTAAATTATATGGAATCACCACGTGAAGGTATGGCGAATCCTTGTCGGGAATCAAAATGGATAAGACCAGCTAATCTAAAGGTCAGCATAACTAGCCGGCCTATCTTGTTACTGCATATTTAAATTTTGTTTATTAAGTAAACTCAAAACAAGGTCTATTTTTGAAAAACAGAATACTTTTAAGAAAAAATAACCAATTCTGAAAAACTCGTATTTAAAAAAATATAGAAAAGAAAATAATTACTTGTAAAATTGATTCAAAGAAAATTTATTAAGAAATTTTTTTTGTAAATATTTAAATAAAAATATATTTACTATTTCGTAGAATTTTTTTAAACGTTAGACTAAAGTTAACTATCATAATCTCATTTTAGAGAAGTATGTCTTAACTTTGTGGAAAGAAGATGATGTGTGTCATTATGTGCCCATAAAATTGCTATGTCGTCTAAATATCTCTGAATATGTGCAACAGTATGAGCACGCAAATTCGTAAAATAAAATATGAGGTAACACTTATTTTTCATTCTATCTTTTTTAATAATAATAGTAGTTTATAAATACAATTTATTGTACTTAAATAGCAGTTATAAAGTTATTTTATATACAAATATAAATTTAAAAGATAAGCTAAGAAATTAACCTTGACTTTAGGTCAACAGAACCTTACAAGTTTAAGGATAAAAGTCCTTCAATACAAATGAAAAGTAAATAAAATAAAAATATTTTTATAATAAAATGATCTACCTGACAGATAATGTCACGACAGTCAGCGCGTAAGTAAGCAATTTATTTTTATTACTTAACTAGCATCCCCGTCGCGGCTTCGTCCGCACTATATGGTTACATGTGATTAATTGTGTATCGACCAATATTTTATTGTTTTGGACAAATATGAGCCAAATTGGACTATAAATACAATTTTTCAAAATATCTCGACCCCAGCGCCATCTAGCGGGTTCAAATTAATTTAGAAACCTTCGCGGACGTGCGCACAACTCACCAACTTTTAATAAAATCTTATCTTAATTATACAACCGTATGCAAGTTTTTTAAACACATTTTTTTATTTATTTCTATTTTTTTACATTTTATTTACTAATGCACTTTTTCAGTCCTTTTTCTGACAAGAAAAAGTGTCAAGAGTTTACTTTACCTGCGAGATTTTCAGGATTTTTACTTTTTGCTTAGGTACTTCTTCTGTGCTTGCGAGATCTTCCAGATGAATTAAAAATTGTAAAATTTTGTAATATGTATCTTGTCCGCACAGGTAATCTTCTATCTTCTATATACATATAAAGAAGAAAGTCCGTTTTATATTTGTTTGTTTCGTAAATATCTCGACACCGGCTTCACCTAGCGGGTATACTTTTTGCAAAAATGTTTTTTTCGTGTAACTAGTATATATTCTTTCCAAACATCTCAACACCACCGCCATCTAGCGGGCTCATGTTTTGCAAAGGTATTACTTTCTATGTAACACACACTGATCTCTATATGACTGGATAGAGGAGCCCATGTATTGGAATTGGCAAACTTTGGAGCATAAACTAGCGCCACTAAATGAGTGGTAGAACTAAATAAAATTAAACTGCGCATGCGTAGAGATAAGTGTAAGAGTAGGGATAAAACCACGTTTTAAACCGGTGCAGTAGATGTGTTGTGATTTTTTTATTTTGAACACTGATCTTTATATAACTATGTATCTGATCTCTATATACATTTTCTACAACTGTACGTATATTTCTGCTTGTGTTGCGAAAATAACCCGTTCTTTTGGTTATCTGACTTGAGTAAAATAAACATTCCTATAATCAGGATTATAGTCGCGCAAGCGTTCAGTGGTTTTATTTAGTTCCCAGCCGTTCATTCTGCGGCGCTGGAGTATGCTTCAATATTGAACAATTAATTGTATTATACCCGAAAGGATCTCCTTTCCAGCTATATAGAGATCAGTGATATTCTGATCTCTCTTTAGAGATCATACATATTCTGAATATGAGCCAAATCGGTCTATAAATACAATTTTCCGAAATATCTCAATTCCAGAGCCACCTAGCGAATCCAAACTAATTCAGAAACCTTCGCGGGTGTGCATACAACTCACCAAACTTTCATCGCAATCGGATGAATGGTGTAGGAACGGATACGGGAAACATATACACACACACACATATATATATATATATATATATATATATATATATATATATATAATATCTGGTTAAACGATTTTAATAACTTTGCCACTGAATGTTTGACATTTGCTTTTTTTTTGTTTATTTATAAATGATGTTAAGCTTGAGGTAAAAACAAATAAACTTTAAATCTAATTTAAGAAGAATTTTAATTAAACTTACTTTATATAGTAAAAGAAACAAAAATATCTTTTTACACGTATAAATACTCGTACATTTCATTACCTCGTTTATAACTTATGAAGTTCAATTCTAACATACTTAGCCACCCCATCTACCCGCAGTACGTCCGGCAGAACAGGTCGGCTCGCCGGTCGGATCTTATGTTATCGCCCGCCTCTTACCCCATGAGTAGGGTTACCAGGCCCGACTATGCCGTTCCTGTTCCCCCAGCCCAGGAGCCGGGACACGGTATTGATGCCTTCTTGCCTCTAACAGAAATACCCAAAAGGGCATCCCCGCTGAGACTACGGTCTTTTTCATTGCCCCCACAACAGGACAAAAGAGTTTCCGTGCCTCATCACTGCCATCCATCTGTGCAAGCACAAACGAGTGGCAGGTCAGCAGAGAGCTGTTCCTCATCCCCTTGTTGCTGCTGCAGCTCTGTCCTTCAGTCCTTCAAGGACCCGACAAGCAAGCAAGCGGAAGAATCCCACTACCGGGTCGTACAACCCTCCAGCGTATGGCCCTCCGAATCACAGACAGCACACCTCTGTGATAACGGGTTGTACGTTGTAGCAGAATAATGGACTGTAGTATACATAAAATAAATACACACTGATTGAAAACTAAATATACTATATTTATAAGATTAACAATATTTAAAGTATATTACTATGATGCAGAGGCCGTACTGGGGTGCATGCTTCCTCTTTCACTGTCCAACTCCGAATGACTAGTACAAAAGAATGTTCTTAATACTTAGTGTCTGATTTTAAACCAAACACCTCTGTGAAACATGACGTTGGACTCGCTGATGACCCTCTTGACTAGAATTGAAGCACAGTTTGGTGCGGTCAGGACCCGTGCACCCAAACGACATATCCCCCAGGCCCCAATACCTGATGCATCGGTCCCCAGGGTCACACACGCGGACCCGACAATGCACCCAGCCTACCTTCACCCGCCGGGCAATCAAATGCTTTATTAAACATAAAAAAAAAATACATAACTAACATACTTTATTAAACAAAAGGAAAAACATAAATAATTTTGTACTTTGTCAAATTTACCACAAAGTAAGAAAACAAACCCGCAATTGTATGTGTATATATATATATATGCGAAACTTTGTCTGCAACAGAATCACGCGAGAACCAACCGACCCACTGCTTTCAAATTCTCAGGATACATTCGTTTTATTCCAGGGAAGGTTTTAGATCATAGAACGATGCCTTAGACCTCTTGGGTGTTAAGAGGGTTAAGATATAAAATTCATTGAAGAAAAAAATTAACCCTTTTACTTCATAATATTTCTGTTACCACGGCAATAGAAATATAATGAAGTAAAATCACTACTATTTTTTCTTTAATAAATATCTGTAATATATTTAATATATATTTAAGATATTAAAGTTATTAACGATAACGAACACATCCGGAAGTCCAGGGGATGAAGCTCCATGGCTGGACGGGGAAGACCGAAGCGAGCCCTGACCGGCTAGTATATAACGTATATATACATAGATAAAACACACATAGTGTTAATAAAATATGAGAACATTTAAATAACTTTTTAATAATTAAACATAGAAAAATTAAATTTAAGAAATGCTTCTATCTCAAAACGATCTGTATCATTAGTATGACACCATTACACACTCTTATGTATCCAGAGGGCTCCTATGATTTTTGAGCAGTTAAACAAATTAAAAAAGTTAGTTAAAGCAGCTAAAATTAAAAAAAAATTATTTAACAAATACTGTAGCGTACAGTATTTGTTAAATAACTGCTCAACCATGAATTTAAATTTGGAGTGAATTTCAAAAGTTTCCAATGGGAAACTCAAAAATCTGAAGTGATACGGGTAGAGTAATGACAAATAATTATTATTAAAGAGCACTGAAGAACAAAATTTTTACGTAAAAACTTCAGGTTACAACAACTCTAACAAAAAAAATACCTTTCTGCACGCCGGAAGGCGAAGGTAGATATCACCGGTGCTAAGTAGGGGATAAATAATATTTCCACCTTAAAGTTAAGAAAAACTTCAAATTTACTCAATACGACAATGGTTGCATGTAAAAAATGTTTCACATGTTTAGCATACAAGCCCCATCGTTTTACAATCACAGCAACATTTTGGTCATTCATTATCATAAGGGTTGGTCACATCAAAAAATTTTTCAGACAAAAGTTTTAGATAATGTTTAGAGGACTAACAAACACTTAAAACCGATTCGATACTATGCCTATTAAGGGAGGTATGAGTTTTTGTCTTCGAAACCCCATTTTTTCCATTTCTGGGCCAACGGTTGGCGAAATCAAAAAAAATTACTTTTTACAGATTTTAGGCCCTTATCCAAAGAATAGTAGGAACTTTAAACGAATTCGATATTTTACTTAATAAGAAAGTTATAGCGATATTTTGTTTTTTTCGAAAAAGCACTCTTATTTTCAGATTTTGCCCATTAACAAACTTGACCGAAATTTTGGGTCGTTATATTTTATGAATTAATTTGAAAGTGATTGGAGCAAAATTTCGACAGTTATCGTGTCCACAAGAAAGATAAATATATAGATATATATAAATGTATCTATAAACCTTTGAACTGATGGTGGTTTTGGGGTCTGGGAATGTGAAACGTTAAGATATGTTGAAATTTTTCATAAGTCGAATAAGTCGATTATTTCTATTGTGAAATTACAATAGGTAGCTTTCTTATGAATTTTACCTAACAGTATCAATTTACTTTTTTTTTTAAATTATGAATTTGTACTTGAATAATAATAATAATAATAATAATAATAATAATAATAACAATAATAATAATGATGATGATGATGATGATAGTGACGGTGATGGTGATGGTGATGATAATAATACTTTGTGTTTGAATGATTCCAAATTTTGTACTTTCGATATTTTATAGTCCTTTGACTTTAATAATATCAAAATTTTGATAAAAAATATTCTGTGTTTGGTGGAGTTTGTGTGTGTGTGTGTGTACGCGCGCGCGGGTGAGAACAGAAAACATGACGAATATAAATCGACAAATAGATTTAAAAGAAGGATTCAGAAAAAACAAAGAGAAGCAGTAGGAAGATTATAATAATAAATTTTTAGGTTCAGACAATGGAAACCGGTTACATTTGAACGTACAAAAGGATGGACAGCTGCTGGTCAATTTCTAGATATGGAGATATAAGGGCAGTGTGTACGTTCGGATAGTGGGAGATAATATTCGAAGAGTGCTTTTCGTAACAATCGAGCAAACAACGAAGAGTAGATCACGAGAATATTCCGTTTTGGGACAGTGTTTTTTTTTCGGTTAAGTATGATTTCTTGTACAAAGTTAATTATTGATTTTTTTAAAAATTATCTTACCGTTATAATCACTTATTCATTTTTATTAGTAAAATCAGATTTGCATTTTGACGTATAATTTACTTATACATAGCAATTTATTCTGGAGTAAATAAATTTTATTTCAATGAATTTTAACGCGTGCTCTCTTTCCTTGTTGAACCGATAAAAAGCGTCAAAATATTCAAGTACATCCATCTATGAGGTCTTTGGTATTTATTTTGTTTTGCACTACAGGAAAATTAGAACCTAAAAATCCTGAAAACATTATGTGGTACCTTCTGCAGAAGAAGAAGAACTGTAGTAGCAAGGAATTTCCGAATATAGTAATGTCTTTGCAAATGGATTCTGCCGAGATAATTGAGAGAAGGCTGTCAAGGTTGTAGGGGGCTCAGCGCAACTGCTTCTGCATTTTCTATTGTGAAGTAGACTCTTTGGCTGTTTTTCACGCTCAGGTTAAAGACTGTACGATGCTTCTCATGAGTAGAAAAACTGAGTACTCGTCAAATTGCCTAGTCTAGATTGTTCCTGATTTATAATTTTAAAAAAATGATATAATTTAATATAGTGTTCTAGACTATTCCAAAGTTTAATAATGTTCAAAAAATTTCGAGAAAGATTTAGAATATTGCAAAATCTTCTAGAAAATTTTAGGAAGTTCTACAAATTTTTAAAATGTAGTAGTGTTCAAAGATATTTTAGAATATTCGCAAACGTTCCAGAATTTTAACCTTATATAATGCTTTAAAAATCACATCCCTCACCCACCCGTAGTCGTTGTGATAGGGATATCTAATACCCACAGTATTTTTGCTCAGCTAGTAAATAATAATTGTCCTATTTGGTCCCGTTCAGTCTAGAGGTCTAGGAGGAGATGTGGAACAAGCATACATACATACTACAGCTTTTTTTTATATTATGACTGCCTAATGTAAACAGTGATAAAAATGGAATATGCAATATAATCTATTCAAATAATTAACTTTTATTAAAACATTTAATCTATTATTTAATATACAAATCATTAAGAAATTTAATGTAATTTAAGGATGATTAAAAAGATACGACTAAATGAATTTTCCAAGTAAAATAAATAAAAGTTTATCAGTATAAAATAAATATAAGCATACATAATTATTGTAATGCATCTATTTTTGTTTTATATACATAAATATATATAAAATCTATTACATTAAAAGGTAGAAAGCTAGGAAATGATTGCCCAGTAATTTGTAATGAAGGTTAACAAAAGAAATTGCACGTAGATTAAATCACAATCATCGATACGAAAGAAGGATATTATGCAACAATGATAATAGCATATATCAGTTTTTCAGGTCAAGGTTTTAGCAAACGCTTATAATCTAACAACTCAAAATATGTACAATTCAAATTCAAATATTTTAACGTTTAGTGTAAAATTAAAATTATTCTTATATATTAAACTAAATACTAATGCATATAGACGATTATTAGCCTCAATAAGAAAAAGTAGATTATGTTGGGGTTAAATGAAAAAAAAAAGACCTTACCACATTCTGAACTGACAATTGATGTAATGATGGTGGTAATAAACCTTCGTTGTCAGTAACCTCCCTATCGGCATATGTATTACTTAATTACATATTGGTTATATATATATATTTTATTTAATCAAAAAATGAAAACCTTGGACATTTAAATGTTAGCTTTACATTCACTTAAAAAGTTAAAAACAGTCATCCGTTTTTAATAATAAAAAAAAAATATTCAAAAAAATTTATTTATGGAAATTATAAATAAATCGTATTTTAGGGTAACAAAAAAAAAAAATATTCTCAATGCAAACCATGATCATGGATGTCAAATATATTAAGTGCGTTCCAAAGCTTAAATATAAACGTATTAAACCTTTCTACATTAACTGAAGGCAAAACTTGACCCAAAAGTGAAAAATAAGGAAAGGAAAGGCGAAGAAGAAGGTAATTAGTAAAAACTAATTATGTATTTGTTTCTGTGTACATAGAAATTTAAATTAAGCACCATTGGACTATTGTGTTTTTAAGCGGACATTTTATTAAGTTATTATCTAATAATACTAAAAAATATTATCTGAATTGACATTTTATTATTTATTCGGTTAAACCGAATTTAAGCATAATGTGCTTAAAAATTGTGTACTATATTCTTCAATGTGATAAAGTGTAGAATTATATTATTATCCTGCTTCCAGCTATTCTATTTGATTCTTTTTTTTCCGTTTTTTATTTTACAGAAAACTCCCAACTACGGCCTTGAAAAATCCCAGAAAAAAATTTTCTTGAATAGCATTCCCACTAATTTTAGCTACGAGCCGCCACTGTTAAATACTACTCGCAATAAACAACGGACTGTGTTTAAACATCAAATTATTGTTTATTGAAAGTATTAACGGTTATCCGTATGTAAGCTAGATTATTGCTATTACTACTTAGATACACAAAACAAAAGCATTTTTAATACACAGATAGACCATGATTTTTATACATAATATTACTGATAAAATAATTCGGAATATTAAATCAAAAATAGGTGAAAAAAAACGTTTTCAGATCTATGTTTATATGTCACATTACATCAGTTTATCGAAAGTCATCTGTAATAAATCAGTGCTGCTCTCTGTTTAAGAAAGGTTAAAAGTTAAGTAGAGTATTTAAAAGAGCAAATGACATAGTTAAAAGTTTAGTATAACAAATAGAGCTATTATTATCAATAATTCCGTTTTATTATGTTAAACAGTTTATCATTAACACGTAATTTCTCTCGTGACTTTAATTAATAACAAGCAAAGAACATTTGGTAATGAAACCTATATTATACGCAATATTAAAAAAACAATTATCAATGAAAAGTCTTGTAAGGCTTTCCCAAACGAGCATTCTTCTTCTTCTTAATTATTATTATTATTCTCTTGATTATTAACTCATTCCTAAGAAAGTTATTATCTCTAACTTCTACTTACGCTACATACCCTATGTTAACATTTTTTTAATACAAGTTTAGTATAGATTTATTTTTATTTTTTTCAGTTTCTTTTTTTCAATTATTAAAAAGTTAGTTTTTCCAGCATTTTTAAGTCTTATATTTGATTTACAAAATTGATATTTATGAATTTTAACCATTTTAGTAAACCTTAATTTAGTGCTTTTGAAACAAATTCATAGTTTACATAGTTATTGCGTAATGATTATTAAAAAAAGTTTAATTTTGGTGGCCATTTTGAGGTAAACCTCATTTTGATGGCTGTCGCGGTCGTGTAAAATATTATCTGCGTTTATTTCTATTATTTGATTTACAGTAATTTAACCAATTAAATGAACTCCACTCCTTTCGTTTTGTTTCGCGTTTTATATCTTCTCTAATGTCTTATATTTTAATCATTCCTTTTTCTGTTTAGCCTCCGGAACGACCGTAAGGTATTACATCAGAGGATGAATGAGGATATGTGTGAATATAAATGAAATGCAGTCTTGTACAGCTTCAGTTTGACAATTCCTGAGGTGTGCGGTTAATTGAAACCCAACCACCAAAGAACATCGGTATCCACGATCTAGTAGTATTCAAATCCATATAAAAGTCTTTACTATTATACTTTAATTTGTTTCCAATTAAAAATATTTTATATCGGATAGATTTCAATTATTTAAGACTTTAATCGTTGCAATGTTCTTCTCAAGTATAGAATACTTGAATAGTGCAGTCAGAAAGTTCAGATTCCGTCAGCTGGCGCCGATAAGAACGGATAGTCGAAGCCATATTGGCTCCGACACTATCTGGTAGCCGCGTAGTGTAAGTAAATTGTAGACATAGAAACAGTAGTAGTTCCATTATCAGTCGTGATGATAACGAAAACAATATGGAGAGCTTCCAACTGAAGTAACTACTGGACCGATTGAAGGGTGTTATTTAGGGTAAATATCCACATCTGACAAAAATACAATGTGCTCTTTTATCACGATAATTTGTCTGCGCACTCGTATTGGGTTTTCAATGCAATATTCCATGACATACGCTTCGAAGTGTTTTCACACAGCCGGATTTGATTTCCAGCGATTACTTCCTATTTCCTATACTTTCCTATTTCCTATTGAAGAAATGGCTCGCTGGACGAAGATTCACTTCAAATGTTAAAGTCATATCTGAGACAACTGCTTGTTTTGCACAGTTAAACAATTGGCGTTAAGTGTATTTAAAAGTTTGAAAGTTTTTGGTTTGAATTCACCGAATGCAAGATGAATATGTTGAGAAATAAAAATAATTCTGGTGTTTTTCTTGGTCAGTTGAGAATTTTCCGAACGGCTACGAGAGAATAAATTTTTACGAGATGATAATTTGATTTCCTTTAAAAGAACAAATCGTATTGTTCGCTTTGAAACATTTTAACTTATGTCTAACCTAATCGTCATTATTAAATTAGTTAGCTTACTCATTAATAATTTAGTTTAAAATCTAAAACTATAATCGGTTTATATAAACATTCTATCAACTTAATCAGTTTATATTGCCATATAAAATATAATATTAGGTCTTGCAGATACTTCAGAAAATCAGAACCATCTTCTAGGATCAAATAATAAGCTGTCTCATTTTTGGTGACGTAATTAAATATAATTCATGTCGATCGAGTTTTAGTATAAATTTTAGTAAAAAAACATCACGGCATGATTATTATTGAAAAACCTTTAATGTACAAAAAAAGTCACATGCTGGCGAGTAATTCATACTTCCAAGAGTTTCATTTTATATTTTAAAATTTTCACGTAAAAAATTATAGAATTATAATTAATACTAAAACTAATGATATGAACGATATGTCCTTCTGAATACACCGGAGATGAAAAGAACATTATTTTCTGTAGAAAAAACACAAATCGTGCGCAGCGTTTTCGTACAGTCAACACTATTTACTATTCGTAGATTGTTAATACACAACATAAAGACCTGTCACTTCATTGGTTCAGTCACTTTGATAGCAGAAGATTACTCTACTCTTTAATCTACCCAGTGTATCTTTCTTTAGTGCAAGGTATCACCTGACAACTTGACATTCCTGCATTCTCCTTAGTGAATCATTGAATTTACTTTAATCACAATAGGACGGCTGTTAATAATTATAAATTGTGATACAGCAAACTGACTCAAAAGGAAAACTCGTAACACGCATATACAAACAAATCAATTAATTGGAAAATCGTTTTGGTGTGATCTGCGCATGCAGATCACACCAAAACCCCACATGCAGAAACACACACACATGCAGAAACACCAAAACCCCGCATGCGAAATTTGACCCAATTAACTTAATTTTCCTTATATAATATACCTGTATAGCTATGCAATGTAACTATAAACCAAGGAAAATATGAACTAAATTAAATGGATTACTAATTTTTAGTTATTTATTTAATAAATAAAAATAATCAGTGAATGTAAAATGTATATAAAGTTGAATAAAAAATCGAACTTGTGTTATAAACAGATAGTTACTTAAAGTGTAATTAAATATTCCCTTGAAATTATTATCCAATTTCGATTACCCCCACCCCTCCCACCGCAACTTAATATTCCTCAATGGTGTAAGTTTTAATAAATAATGCTATCTGTAAGAAAATCTAAAATAAAAAGATATTTAACATACGAGTGATAAATAAATAGCTTAGATAAATGTTAATTAAATATACTGTTCAGAAAAAAATACAAAACTGACGTAGGCAAAAAGAAAGAGAATTAAAAAATTGTTTTTATTATGTTAAAATGTAGAAGGATTGAAGGAATGAAATAAAAAATAAACAGAGATTAACGTAAAAAAAAATATTAAAAAAACGAGCAGAAAAAAGTGGAACGACTACTTCTTGGAAAATAGTGGAAGCTTAGAGAAAAAATATTATCTGATGCTAAAATATTATTCGTGACAACATCAAGCTATAAGGAAAATACAGAAATGTGGAAATACAAGTTAAAAACTAGAAATATAAAAAAAGTAATATCAGAAAGAGGCGGTAAGTTAGATTAAGCCTTAAGGTAATATAAAAAATAATAATTTAACTCAGAAGAGAGTTAGGATGCAAGGTTGCAAGGTTTATTAAAATAAACCTTGCATCCTTGAAAATTACAATTTGCATAAATGCAATTAATCTCTTAAATATCACAGACCTGCACTTTATAACTCAGTTAAAAACAAAATTAAGTAAACGAGCTCGTAAAAATATTAAAAGTTTTAATAGAAATAGTTACCATCAGATTTTAGGTCAAGTTTAGCCGCTTAAATAAAAAAAGAAAAAAAAAATTGTGTATAATATTAAATTATTATCATTAATATAGAAAGGAATGTTCCATTCTTTCAAGGAAAAATAGTTTAGTACTTATTGACGTAACTTTTTAAAAAAAAAAAAAAAGTTTGATAGCAATCACTTTTCATATGAATAGGGAAAATATCATACAATCTCCGGCAATGCGCACCGGTCAAGTCATACAATACTTTACACAGCTTGTTGACTGCAAATCAAAAAGCTGTGAATAGCAGAGTTTACGGTTACAGAAGTTCTTGCATAAGTAAGTCTTGGGCAACTCAGTCATTAAAAATCTTATTTTTATTTTCATAATAAACGTTTAAATATAAGTAACGAAAAAATGTTTTTCCAATTTTTTTAAAATATTTGGACGCCGGTATCAATGGTTTTTTTATTGATTACTATCAGACCCGGCAATCCTTCGTTATTGCTAGGTTTGAATATATTCATATATATATAAATAAATGAACACAATTGAAAGTTTGATAAAACATTAAAAATTGAACATTACGAATTTTCTCAAAATTTAACCTTTCACTTTATCCCTTTTCCCCTGTTTCTCTTCTTCCTTTTTCCCTTTTTCCTCTTCTTCTCTTTTTCCCTATTTATTTTTTCCCCTCGCGTAAATCGGTTCAGTAGTTTTTTTAGTTTATAGCGGACTCACATACGAACATTGATTTTTATATATACATAAGAAGAAAGTCTGTTTGTATATTTGTTTGTTTCATAATTATCTTGACACCGGCGCCATGTAGCAGGTATAGTTTTTTCAAAAATTTTTCTTTTCACGTACCTAATATGTATTCTGAATATGAGCCAAATCGGACTTTAAATACAATTTTTCGAAATATCTCGACCCCCCACCAACTAGCGGGTCCAAACTAATTCAGAAACCTTCGCGGGCGTGAGCACAACTCATGAAAGTTTCATCGCAAACAGATGAATGGTATAGGAACGCATACGGGACAAACAAACATTCATTTATATATATATATATATATATATATATATATATAAAAGACAGTGATTACTAAAATAAGATTTAAGTATCAAAATTTCCAAATTTCAAATAGAAAAAATTTGTGATTTTGGGGGCTCACTTACTTTTGGAGACAATTTTCTGAATATGAGTCAAATCGGATCATAAATACAATTTTTCGAAATATCTCGACCCCAGCGAGATATAAAAAAGTACAAACTTTTTTTATAAATAATAAAAATTAAAAAAACAGGACTGCCAAAAAAAAGAACATTACTCTTTAATGTAAGATAAGTAAAGAGCGTGCGGGTGACAATTTTGCGTATATTAAATTTTTTTTTCAAATTCTTTTTATTTATTAGGCTATATATATGTAGCCTATGAGACTCCCTGAAACGTAAGGATTCCAACGCAGGGTCGTACATCTAAATCATCAGTTGAGCCGTTGAACTGCTACGGTGGAACAAACATACATACATACACACTAATAAATACATTAATTCCGTTTTAGGCAGTCGAGTAAAAAGTAATTCTAAAAAACAAAATTAAATGAATTGCTTAAAAATATTGAAAGGATAACGTTTTTGTTAGTAATGAAAAAAATTTCTTCATATAGTCCGGGGTATGTTACAGGGAGCCAAATTTCTTAAATTTTAAATTTCCTTAAAGTAACAAAGAAAACAATTTTTTTTTAAATGGTGAGAATTAAAAGAGTTAGAACCAAAAAACAGAAGATATATTTTTTAGTGGTAGGGAATAAATTAAAAAAAATTCGTTTGGATTATTTATATATGCAACGCAGGTAACAAATTTGTCAAAGTTTTATCTTAAGTATCTCTGAAGAAAATCGAAATTGTTTTTTTCGCGATATTCCCACTCCCTGAATGAGTTTTGAAAAAAAATAATATGATCAATGCCCCATGTATAGAAATATATCAGCCAAATTTGAAGAAAATCGGTTCGGTCAATCCTGAGATATAAAGCCAAAAGCAATGGAACCACGTATGTTATACGTATGCACATACATATCTTTTTTGATTAATATGAACTAGTTGGATCGTAAAAGGTAAAATTACAAAAACCCCAATACCACATTTTTCACTATACTCTCCTCGTTAATATAGATAGCTATTCTAACTATATTCGCCGTGAATGAAAAAGGAAATGTCCTAGCATTTATCTGGATGAATTATGATAGAATCTCGTGATAGATTCTTGATCCGAGGAGCAACACAAAATATACAAGTATAAATTTATATTTTTATAGTTTGTTTTTAATTTTTGCGAAGTTCTGTGCAAGAAGACTGACTTTTCGTTATTTCTTTTTTGTATAATAATTTTTTTAGCAAGAAATAAATGGTAAATTAAGTGAGAAAACTAAAAGAGGTATAATTTTTTTAATGTAATATTAAAATAAATTTTTTGTTTATAAAAAAATTAAATTATTATAACCGTATTCTGATCATATAATTAAAAATAACGAATATAACCTATACACAATTATCAAGTTAAATTCGCTCACCAGTGTGACTCAATGCATAAGCGCGTATGAAAAATACACCAATAGAAAGTCAACATAACCTTAAATTCAGCGTAACTTAAAAACGATTCAACCAATCTTCATTGACCGGGTTCGAATCCTGGTCAGGCATGGCATTTTCATACACGCTAGAAATCATTCATCTCATCCTCTCTAGCAATACTTAACTGTGGACCCGGAGGTTAAAAAAAACCCCAATCGTCATCAAATTTTCACATGCACAACATCAGTACACTATTCCAACATATCTAAATTGTAATGAAATTGATCTACTATTGGAGATTTTTGAGTCAAAAATTTTATACATAAAACACAAAATCTTTTAAGTATAAGATTTTAAGTAAGAAACATTTTAAGTAAAGATATTTTTTTACCCCCTCATAACTGAAAATGTAAAGAAAATTCAATTTAACTCCCCAATCCCACCGTGCGACCGGAAGTAATATTGTACTTTTCGAAAAATCGTTAAAAAAAGACTTGATTAAAATCCACATTATTATTATTTTAATAAAAAGAATATGAAATAATATTAAGATAAAAATACATGAAAAAATTAAATAGAAAAAATAAATAACAATTCAAAAGGCATTAATGAAAATTATTTGAGCACGTATTTATGTATATACGTATTCGGCTGCAGAACGTTTAGGTTTTTAAAAATTGTATTATTTAGATTTACCAAATGCATAATATTTTTCTGGAACACAATTTTTAATTGCTTTTTAAACATATTGATGGAAGACTTTTTAAAAACGGTTCGATAATTTATTATTATGGCAACGGAAGCATAAATAAGGTCCTTTTTCGTAAACTGAAGTATTATTTGAGTTCCTTTGAGCGAAAATAGTTCCATGTGTAAATGGACACTGTAATTGTTTTAAACAATAATCGACAATTTTTTTATTTTTTTAATGATTTATGAATATAAATACAAGGGTAAAATGAAATTTTTAATTTTATAATTATCGGTCTATGTAATTAGGAAAATATGAATTTGTAAAAATTAAAAAAAAGCTATTTTTAATACAATAAATTTAGACCTTTGAAAAATTAGGTTGGCAGCACTACATGCTTCAAAATTAATTTGAATACTACTCATTTTTAGTCATAAAATTGTGGTTGTGATAATAATAAACGATAGGGCTGTTTAGTTGTGTTTTTACATATTTTTGATTGTGTTTAATTAATTTTGAAAATCAATTTATGAAGTGTGTTTATATTGAAATTATGTTTTGAATGCTTTGTTTTGAAAATTCTGATCTCTGTTTTCTTTGTTTTAAACCTAAAAAAAAATGGATTTTTCGTAACCGAATTTTTCTATTTTACGTTGAATATCATGGAAACTACGGGAGATATGGTTCCGTATTTTTTGATTTTTCAGTTCAAAAAATATAAGAAATGATCATAAAGTTTACATCTTTTAACGCCTTAAAAATTTCACTATGACCTCATCTCACCGGGGAAACTGAAATCCGGACGAAATTTTTCGCTACCCGTAACTCCATAACAAAGCGTCTTCGAACGTATGTTTGTATACACGTTTCTGCTTATTTCAAGCTCTAGAATCAGTTCCCAAATTATTTCCCTTTCCTCTTGAATCACATTGTGGCGCTTCTAAAGAGAGTGAATTACCAAGAAGAATGTAAAAGAGTGGAAGTACAGCAGGTAGATAGGGCCCAAATGACTATTTTTAGATAGATACGGAAAATTTTTAAGAAATTAATGAAATATTTTCGTTTTGTCTCAGAAAGATAAAGAGATTAGATCTCTTTCTAATTGTACAGTGCGTATTCGTAACATAGAATATGCATTAAATTATTACGCAAGTCATTTAATTTTAAAATTAATTTAAGAAAAAAGACGATTAACATATATTACTCAATCTAATACAAGGATTTCAATAAAAACTCATACCGTTAAAATAGTTCACAAAGGAAAAAACAGTTTACATTTTAAAGTTGAAACTATAATAGTAATAGAAAACCCCCTATTCACAATTTAGTTACTGAGATTAACCTGCAACTATATTATTTTTTAATATTAGAATTAAACGTAATTTAATGTAATTAAAAGATAAAACAAGCGTAATTTAATGATAATTAAAAAATAAAACAAACACGAACAAGCTTTAAGTTTATGCTTCATAACAGGATTAAAAACAGAAATAATTATTGCAACAAATGTGCCTAATTAACTTTCAGTAATTATTGGATTAAACCATTACTGTTGTAATGATTCCATTACTTTTTGTTACTGATCAATTATACGCAAATAATTAAGCAGAATATTACATTTTTTATTACACCACTAATAGGCTATACTTATTTAGTGATGATATAACTTTCGATTGATAATGGATTTTCATTATTTTCTGTTAATTGTAATAATTACAAATATTTTTCATTCGTTCAGAACCCAATAATAGAACAATTAATTAAATTCATTGATTTTAATATTCATGACAATCGGTAACTATATTAAGATTAGAAAAAAGGCGAGCATATGGCTAGCCGCGAAAATATTACATGGTCTACGTTTCATTACACATGATTTTATTAAATGTTTTTTCCTACTGTAACTAATAGCGTTTATCAATTTAGCGTACTAACAACAAAAACTTTTACGATGAAAATCTTCAAAATCCTGAACATTTTCATCTGTTTCTTGAGTTGTGATTTTTTAACACAGCTCTAAACCCAATGTTTTCCTTTTTTACTTACTTGTACGAAGTAAAGGAAGTATTGCGGTCTCGAAAAATTTCGGTTTTCAGATTTCAACGGAAATAGTCAAAATGGATTCAGGGATGTTCAAAATGGATACTTTGGCGTGACGTTTCGGCATGAAGTCTGTACTTATGTATCTCGCATAACTCAAAAAGATTAGCTGCCGGATGTTGAAATTTTTGATTTAGGACTGTTGTAACATCTAGTTGTGCACCTTCCCTTTTGATTGCAATCAAATGAAACAAAGTGTCCAAAAAAGTCCATAAGTCAAAGAAAAATCCAAAAATTGGGTTTTTGACTGTTTCTTAACTGCAGTAATAAGTCCTTACTGAGAGTTTTTCAACGATATATCATAAGTAGTACTTATTTTCATTGGTTCCAGAGTTATAGCCAAATTAAATTTTTATAGTTTTTTTATAGTTAAATTTTAATTAATAGAATATTTGGATCTTATAACAGGAAGGCACATCGCTTCGAATCAAAATTATTTAAATATATTGATTTATTAATAATTATTAACCTCTGATTGTAAAAAGATTTTTACGATAAATAATATTCAATAGTAACAAAAAAAAGTTACGAAAAAATATCAGAAGTTATTATTAATGAAATAAAATTTTATGTACTATTCATTTTAAAGAATGTGTCTATGTAGTTTAACAGGCGTACAAGGAAATCACGTGGTATCCACATCAGATTTTTTCCCCCAAAATACAAATATAATTTTAAATAAATCGTCCGTGTAAAGAAGAATAAATCGTAGGAACTAATGAATCATTCGAGAAGTATAAATATTTAGAACGAATCAATGTTTCGTGCGCTGCGCGCAGCCGCCAAACGCACACGTGGTCCGTTCTTTGCCAATAGCAACTAAAATAAAAATGTAAGCACATACAACAAAGCCCACGCAACATCCTTTTTAAGAAGTCCAAACTTATTAAATATAGCCGTCAACAACGATATTCAACTTTCCCGAAATTTACGTGGAGCTTAAAAAGTAGATGAGATTTTTATAATTTTTTTAAAATTTACTTTACGCGTATAATCCTAAATATAATTGTCAATAAAAAATAGAAGAGATGAAATCTGACAGAAAATTATGTTATACGTTTTCTGTCATAAGTTGGTTATTTGTCAATTGATTTTCAAAAGTAAGGTGTTAATTTGTTTACAATAAAATGCTTAACGATTTTTTTTTTCAATAAATTGTCATGTGATAAAACTAAGGATTACTGAGAGTGAAAAATTGACATAGTCGCCAGTTTGAAATTTTTGAACGTGCTAACACGGTAATTTTCTATTTATTAGGCAACGTTGATATAAATGTGTGTACCAAATATTTTTATGATTTCTCAGTCCAATCATGATACATAAATTTTTCATTAACAAACACAAAATGGCGGACAGAAGGAAAAGTTAGAGGAAACTGATATTTTTTTCATAGGAAATTTTTTGTTCAGGTTTAGCGTAGAATCCGAAAATGTATAGCCAGCCCACCATTTTAGGTACATCTTGTAGCTAGTCCCTGCTGTAAACTAAATGAAACAGTCACTTGTAAAGTTGAGTAACACCTACATTTTGATGGGCTTGGCAACTGGAAATTGCCCCACCCTCATTTTTTCGAGTAATCGTCGTATTGGGTGCTTGTTATTCT
This sequence comes from Lycorma delicatula, assembly GCF_047948215.1. Lineage (NCBI taxonomy): Eukaryota > Metazoa > Arthropoda > Insecta > Hemiptera > Fulgoridae > Lycorma > Lycorma delicatula. The sequence goes on along the minus strand of NC_134460.1, from coordinate 76,687,818 downwards.
TGGGCTTGGTATATCATTTTTGAGAGAGACTCCGTGATTCATTTCAGCTCGTTTACAACCACTATGGTTGTACCAGTTAGCATACGTACAACTTTATCCATAAAAAAATCTTTAAAACTGTAATTTCAATCATTCCTTAAACTTCTAAAAATTTCCCGGAACTCAAAATCTTTAATACAAAAACATCATATTACAGGTACGGCTCAACCTACAAACATGAAAATGGGAGTGATACTCTGAGGGGAAGGTGGACTGGTTCAATAAAATTTAAAAAAAAATTTACCAAGGGTGAGCTGTATCTTCAAAATTGTTGCACGTCAATTGCATGACGTGCAAGAATGAGAAATTAAACTAGAAAATCCAAAAATAATACAATTCTAAATTATAATTTTAATTAATATTAAATAATCAGATGTTTCACCAAATCTATTACATATTCACATATGTAATAATGCCTGTTAAATAACATACACATTTAATAACATAAAATTTAACATAATGTGTAATAACATACACATTTAATAACATACACATTTTTAAAAGTATATACAATTTTATTTCACTAATAACTTCTGATTTTTTTTTCATATTTTTATTATTGAATAATTATTATTTATTGTAAACATCTTTTTACAATAACGGTTAATAAAACAATATATTTAAATTAAAAAAAAGTTAAAAAATATATTAAAAAAAAAAGTTAAAAAGAAAAAGAAGATGAAGACTGATTTGTACCGATGTGCCTTGTACGATCCAAATATTTCATTAATTAAATTTTTATTTGGCTATAACTCTGGAACCAATGAAAGTAAGTACCACTTATGATATATCGTTGAAAATCTCTCAATGTTGTGGTCTTATTACTGCAGTTAAGAAAAAATCCAAAATCCAATTTTTTTTTTCTATTTTGGGCTTTTATGGATGCTTTTGGTTCAGTCGATTGCAATCAAAAGGGAAGGTACATAACTAGATGTTATAACAGTCCTAAATGCAAAATTCTAACATCCTACGGCTAATCTTTTTGAGTTATGCGAGATACGTACGTACAGACCTCACGCCGAAACTAGTCAAAATGGATTCAGGGATGATGAAAATGGATATTTCCGTTGAAACCTGAAAAGTGAAATTTTTTGCTATCACAATACTTCCTTTATTTCGTGCAAGGAAGTAAAAAGTTAAGTTTTAAAATTACAAACTTTTTATTTTTTTACAGCATTACTATAATTTAAGGTGAAAAAGGTGATTAATTCTTATTAAAAAAAATAAAATTATTTTTAATTAGCTAAGACGTAAATACTGAAATTGATGATGCATTAGTACTAGAATATATTATTAGCTTTATATTATATAAGTAATTATGAATATTTACTCATACATAATTTACAAATAAATCATTTTGATAGTAATCGTTAATTAAAAATAACCAGATATACCGGTTACTTATATAATACACAATTATAAAAAAAATACAAAAAAATTACTAATAAAAAAAATTATATTCATCTGATAATGAAATTAAAAAATAAAATAAAATAGATAACAACCAACATTCTCGATAACTTAACGTAAATTAAATTTAAACATTCGTTCAAATGAAAAATAGGGGTAAAAAAACGAAATAGAAGAATAAATAGAAAAAAACTCACATCATGAAAGCTCGTTGATTAAAAGAGTTGAAATTTGGCACAAATATTTGTCTATTTTTTCCAGTTTTGATATAAATTTTACCTCATCGGACAAGCGAGTATCACGGTACCCATATATTTTGTAGGACTAAACTATAATACTTTTTAGCCTTTTTAAATCACATTGCACCAAATCAGGCCAACTTATTGAAGTAAATTATTTCAATAAATAAAGGTTTAACTCCCCCCTCCCCCGAAAAAATAAACAACTGGGCTGAATGGAACCTAAACATAAAATTTCAATTTTTTTAACTTTAATTTTTAAGAAAATCCAATTGTATTTAATATTAATGGAGACAACACGGAATCTTTTTAAAAAAAACCCTTTCGGCACGCCGGAAGGCGGGGGTAGATTTCACCGTTGGAGATAAAAAAGATTTCCACTTTAAAGTTAAGAAAAACTTCAAATTTACATGTGAAGAAAAGTTTCACATGTTTAGCATACGACAAGCCCCATCTTACTATTTCAGCAACATTTTGGTAATCCCTTGCCGTAAGGTTTGGTCATATCAACAATTGTTTCAAACAATAGTTTTAGGTAATGTTTAGAAAACTAACGACCACGTTGAAACGATTCAATTCTGTACCTATAAAGGGAGATACGAGTGTTTTGTCTTCTAAACCCCATTTTCCCACTCCCTCGGCCAATAGTTGCGGATATCAAAAAACTTTACCGAGATAGGTTTCAGCCCATTATTCAAAGAATAGGAGGAACTTTAAACGAATTCAATATTTTACTTGATAAGAAAGTTGTAGCTATATTTTGTTTTTTCGAAAACGCCTCCATGGTCCAATTTCCACCTCCATGGTCCGATTTTTCCCATTAACGAACTCGACTGAGATTTTAGATCGTTTATTTTATGTATCAATTTGAAAGTGATTGAAGCAAAATTACGGCAGTTATCGTGTTCACAAGAAAGTGAAATATATATATGTATATAAATGTACACATATAATTTTGAACTGAGGTTTTGCGGTCTGGGGAATGTGAAACGCGAAGATAAGTCGAAATTTTCCGGAAGTCGAATCATGGTACGCATTACAATAAGTGACTTTCTTAAGAAATCTATCTAATATGCAAGCTGAGAAACATATAAAAATTGAATATATAATGTTAATTTATTTCGTAGTTTTTCATAAGCTCTCATATACCAATAGTAAACTCCATTACGGCCATTTTTGTCTTAGGGCTGTTGCAGCCCAAAGGTTTTACGTCAATTTTTTTATTTAATTTCTGCTCAAAATACAAAATAATTTTCACAATCCTACTCTTTCCATTTAAAATTTGTGAGTTTTGACTCCCAAGGAGCCCCATTCGATGCTTGAAATGTTGTCTAGTACCGAAAAATAGATCGCTTCAAGGAAGGAGCATTTGCTTTATTTAATTTTTATTTATTTTTTTTTTATTTTATTTATTTTAACTGGTGAAAATCATTTACAGTTGCCATATTTTGTTAATACCCGAAATTAGTATACCGATTATATATATATATATATTTTTTTTTTTAACCTCTAGGATCACCGTTAGGTATTGCTTCAGAGGATGAGATGAATGATTTGTAGCGTGTGTGAAAATGCCATGCCTGACCAGGATTCGAACTCGGGATCTCCGGATGAAGACGCCGCCACTCGCCCCACGGAGAGTGGTACTTTTAATTAATTTAAATATGAATATCATCACTGTTATGATTATATCAAGAATAACAGAATTAAATAAATACCATTAATAAAATTTTATTTTTAAATTCGAACGATTATAAGATCATTAGGAATAGTATAATATACATTGACGTGAGTATGAAAAATTTTTAATTGAAAGAACAGTGATGATGATTTCGCATTCAAATGTTTAATGGTTAAAAGCCATAATAATAATGAGTTTTGATATATTACAATTAAATATTATGACTTTCAATTAGTTTTAAAGCATTAAATTTAATACCATAAAAAAGAAACTAACTGTAAATTTTAATTTAATTAAATTTTTCATTGTAAGATTAAAAATTATTCAGTTATTTTATTTGCTAAATCATTATTATAAATATGTTATCATGAAAATAAAATTATTTAAATAAACGATTCATTCGTACGATAAAAAAAAAAATAATTTTAATTATAGAAAGTGATACGCAAAAGTATACTTCACCTTCTGTTGTAATAGTTAATCCTTCTACTATTTTTATGATTAATGAATTCAGGAATTATTACGCTCTTTAATAACGTTTTAATGATCTTGTCTTCGGTGACAAAAAACAATATTTTTTTTTAATATTTCAACATTACTTCCAAAAATCAATATTCCAATATGAATATTATATTATTTTATAATTATAATATTATTATTCTATATGAATATATATTCTTTTAAAATACGTTTTTGTTAACCGGAAAAGAAAACAGCTCTAAGTGAAACAGATATTGGTGACTGGGCTCCTTACAGTTGACACAATCATAGCTGTATATTATCAGAGGCAGAAAGGTTTGGTGAGGTAACTGACTTTGTGACAGGGATACGGCAGCACAAAAAGACAGGGAGGATGGGTCGGCGAGAGCTTGAGAGACAGCCCCCTTTGGAGCTGCCGTTCATCTGTGCTTGCACGAATGGGCGGCAGTGATGAGGCACTGAGACTCCTTCATTCTTTCGCGAAAAAGTCCGATACCCGATGTGAGTGCCCCACACAGGGTGCTCTCACTAGAGCCATTGGCATCAAGACCAAGTCCCGCTTCTTCTGTGGTGGGATCCAGGAACGACATAGTTGGGCTTGGATACCCCGTCCTAGGGGTTAGAGGCAGGCAATGAAAAGATCTAACCGTCGGACTAGACTTATGACCGGCTGACGGAGAGGCCCGTTTGAATAGACAACCCCCGGGGCTGTGGTTTGCTTTTTTGTGGATCCGGCCTGGGGGGTAAGGTGGAAAACAAAAGTAAAACAGATAATTTTCATTTCTCACAATTTTTATTACATGTAAATGAGGAAATTTATTGAAAAAAAGGTTTTTAACCAAATATGTGAATAGCGTTATGTATTGTAGTACTGACCCGGGTTCGAATACCGGTCAGGCATGGAATTTTGGCATTTTTCACACGCTACTTGTCATTACCTAACGGTCAATACCTAACGGTGGTCCCGGAGGTTAAAAAAAAAAAGGTGGAGTACGGACTGGGCGAAGTCCAGTTCTTACTTTATAAGATAAAAAGAAACAATTAAATTATTTAAAGGTATATATTCTAAAAGTATCTGTCTGTTACTTCATAGAATAGAAATGAAGTTAACAGTTAACAATAAATATAAATATTAATGCTGTAATTTATTTAAATTAAACGGTAAACCATTTGTAATAATGATTAAATTACAATATGGTAATTTATACTAGTCGATATATAAATTATTAACTCATCGACTTTGTTGATGAGTTCGCAATGATGCAATATATACATATACATTCAATGGATGTATTGTAACCATTTAACTTTAAATATTGCACTTTAAAACTGAATTGAATTATATTTTTCAGGTAACTGTAGTCAGATCCCTTTTTTTAATTGTACAATTTTAATAAAAAATAATGTTTTGATTAACTAGTTTGGTCTCGCAGAGGTCAATCAGGATAATTGAGTTCCACTTGATATAAACACAGCCTATTTTCTATATTGTTCGATAATTTATTAAAATGGCAACGGAAGCATAAACAAGGTCCTTTGATGTAAATCAAAGTATTATTTGAGTTACGCGAAAACAGTTCCGTTAAAATAAAAAGTCAATTATTCTTTTGACTATTTTTTTTTAAAAATGATTGCGCATTTATAAATATAAAATACAAGGGTAACATCAAATTTTATAGTTTTTAATTATTGGTCTAGTCGTAAAATATTTATAAAAATTAAAAACGACTGTTTTTAATACAAAAATTTAGACCTTTGAGAAGTTAGGTAGGCAGCAATAACTATATGCTTCGAAATTAATTTGAATACTATTCATTGTTAGTCATAAAATTGTGGTTGTATTAATAATAACAAAAATTATTACATACATTACAATTATTATATACATTTAAATTATGCTTATCGAAAATTCATAGATAGTATAATCTTTATTACGTTAAAGCTGACATTTTAATCATTTTTACAGAGAAGTCAAAAACAATCGTCTACTTTCTGAATTTTTTGGATCGTGTGTGCTAAACAAGATAAAATAGGCTGTATTCACAAGCTTACAAATTGAAAGAAAAAAAAAATTAAAGATTAATAACATATAATACTTCAAAGAAAAAGAAAAAAGAAATTTAAATTGACAGCCAGATATTCCAGAATTTTTTTTTTTGAAGGACTCATGTTTAATGTCTCTTATCACTTCTACGTAAATCTTTTGTAGATTAGCTCCATCCAATTATAGATTTATCTTCCAGTTTTATTTAAACCTTCACCCTAATCTACGTGTAAGTAAGCGTAATTTATTAATGTATCAAGCGTAACATTATACGTTACATTACAAGCCTTATAATCAGACCCGATGTAAAAGAAAGTAGGTAAGAAAAAAATAATAATAAAGTAATATAATACAATTATCAGTAAATCATCTCCTTTCTACATGTTTATTTCTATTTCTTTATTCTTTAATTGTAACGTTATGATAAATATATAATATCAAAATATAAATTTATAAAAAAGTAATATTTATAAAACATAAATTATCAATGTGAATAATAAAAATTATTTAATTGTTGCAATAATAATATTTTAATGGTGAGAAAAACTATAGCTGAGGTAAAAACTCGAAAACAAATAGACATACGACGAGAGACAATAATAAACTGATAAAATAATGAGACGGATGCAAAATAAATTGAAAGAAAAATTTACTCAAAAACTGAAATTCTTTAAAAGAATATGAGAGGAATTCAATTAAAAAGTAAATAATAAAAAAATTTTTTAAAATACATTTAAATTTAGTTATGTTAGATCCATTCTTAGTACAACAAAAAATACATTTTTTAAAATTATTTTCAAATGAGAATGAACTTTAATTTTTTTTTAATTTCTTTTATATGAAAAATTATAAAACAGTTTATAAAATTAAAAAAAAAGAAAAAAACTGAAAAAAAGTACGAAAATTACAATCAAAGATGCTGTGATCAGAGAGCGTGCAGTAGCAAAATGTGTTTCAGAAATGAAATCTTTCAATTCAAGAGAAAAAATAAAAATAAAATACACTTTCGGATCAAAAGTTGTAGCAAACAATTTAAACGAGATCAAATCAAAGATGAATTTATATTTAAAACAGGAAACAAGTACAAAGAATAAGAATTTGATGTTTATAAAAATACGAAAGGTGACTGAAATACGTGGGCGGTCCAGAAAGTAACTTACGTTTGTGCCTAGCGTGGAGATGGGTGGATGGGAGCCGCCATCTTGGTGTCAAAACGTTTCTACACTCAGTATGCATCAAGCTGTCATAGCGTGTGGTTTGTGATTTTTCTATTTTGTTTGTCGAGAATTATTGAAATGGGCGCTTCAAAAGAAAATCCCGCGAGTTGTGAGATGCGTTCAGTGATTAGGTCTTTACTGGCAAAAACCTAAAACCAATTGAAATTCATCGGCAACTTTGTGAGGTGTACGGAGATGGAATAATAAGTGATGGTGGAGTGAGGTGGTGGTGCATTCAATTTAAAAATGGCCACACCAATGTTCATGATGATGAGTACCGCAGTGGTTGGCATAGCCTTGTAACTGATAAACTGACAATGAAAATCAACGATAAAATTCGTGAAAACCGCCGCATTACGATTACAGAGATCTCGCTTCATTTCCCCAAAATTTCATGAAAGTTACTGCATGAAATTGTATCGGAGAAGCTTGATCACAAGTTTTGTGCAAGATGGGACTCAAAAATCTAAGGCGGCAGATTTGTACAGAGAAGGAATTAAAAAGTTTGTGCATCGTCATGATAAGTGCCTCAATTTAAATGGCGACTATGTAGAAAAATAGTTTAATATTGTCCCTTTCAAATGTATATAATAAAATTTCTTTCTTTTATTTGGTTGGTTTTTTGTTTCAAAACGTAAGTTACTTTCTGGTGAACCATAGTTGCTTTATTCCATGTCCTGTCATTTTTCTCCTGGGTCGTTAAGTTGTACCCAAGTTTCGTTTCCCATTTTAATTTTGAAAGGGAATTATCTCCCTAATCATGATAACACCCCAAAAGCTTTTCACAACATGCTTTTTGTTGTTTTTTGCTGTTTTTTGTGAGTTTCCGTGACAGCCACCACAAACAGAGTTTATGATAGCCCAGTTATTTCGATATACCGAGCACGATGCCTTGTGTGATGCAATGGTCATTTTAAATCGATTTCCACTCTCTATCGGTGTTTCTCATCATTACAGAAACCAGCTGATCATGCGAGGGTCATCCTCAATATTCACTTTATCAGCTTTCAAAGTAATCCGTGACACAGTTTCATCGCCATTAACAGCTTTTAGATGACGATGAATGTTACTAGGGTTTATTTTTCCTAAACGTTAAAAATTCAGTCATTACAAGTTGTTTTAGGTGCATTGACAAAGAACCCGTACTTGACTTCGTAACAATGGCGACTGACGTAAAATTTGAGGTCCTGGATCAACGAGTTTTGGAATGTTACTAGTAGGAGAATGAATCTACAAGATGGCAGAACCTGTCACACGTGACTTATTACTTCCTTGTACAAAGTTTACTTTGTACAAAGTAAACTTTGTACAAAGTTTACTTTGTACAAAGTAAACTTTGTACAAGGAAGTATTGTGATCGCGAAAAATTTCTGTTTCCAGATTTCAACGGAAATAATCATTATGACCATCCCTGAATCCAGTTTAACTAGTTTCGGCGTGACGTCTACACGTACGTAGGTATCTCGCATGACTCAAAAACGATTATCTGCAAACCCAAACTTTATCGATACAGGTAACCGATGTCATCATCAACTCATCATAATCTTCCTGATGGTAGATCCCTTACGCCATCTCTATCTCCATTCATTTCTATCCCAAGCATTCTTCTTTCGCTTGCAGTTTACAATTTTCACTTCATCTATTAACTTCATGTTTCTTCTTTCTCGTTTCTCCTTTCCCCTTCTACTAATCCTTACGATACAGTAGTCAAGTCTTTCACTTCCTCTAACCATGTGTCCTAACCAATTTCCTTTTCTTTTCTGTACTTCCCGAATAAGTGCTCTTTCTTCTTTAATCCTGTTTCTTACTTCGTCATTCCTTTCTTTATCCGTCCATTTTACTTTCTCGATCCTTTTCCATATACGTACCTCAAAAACCTCAACTCGGTCCCTCTCCCGCTTCCTCATCATTCATGCTTCACTTCCATACAAGACATGCCATTTATAGCATTTGGCTAGTCTTAACTTCTTTCCTTCCTTAACTCAAGTCCATTCTTTTACTATACAGTTATTACTTCTTCTTATTGTGAAGGCTTCCTTTTCCATTGCTATTCATCCTTTTATTTTAATTGCGTCCTTCCAGCTCTCTTACACCATAGTCTCCAAATATCTATAACTTTTTACTTTTTCCAATCTTCTTTTATTTATTCTTACCAATAAATCCTCTTTGTTATTACTTGCATTACTTAAGCGTTTCCTTTATTTATTGATGTTCATTCCGTACTCTTTCGATCCTTCCTACAGAGCTGTTAACAAACTTTGAAACACATTACCTAGACCAACCCATCAAGTAATAAGAATAAATAATTAGTATTAGATACTTTTTCATTTTTAGTGCTTTCTTTAAAAAAAAAATATATATATATATATGCTCTCAGAAAAATGTATACATATATATATATATTCCAGTCATTTTTGTGAGAGCATATAAATCCCAATCATTATTATAGTTCATTAAAAATATTTTTTTAATAATGATCAAATATTTAATTTTTTTACGGGTTTTAATAAATTATATTACTTAAATAATAAAAACCTGTTTTGATTTCAGAAGTCAAATCAACCGATTGATTCAGTGGAGTCCGATCTATACGCCAGAAAAAAATATTTAAACATATTCGTACTATTGGTGGAAATAAAAGCAAACATCTTTTGCTTACACTTTCATTTAATTTTAATTAAACTGAATTATTGTTTTTTTTTTTATAGACTATAATTACGAATAAGCATAAATCTCACACACACATGCGCGCAGGAGTCAAAATAATATAAACTGCGTCAGCATACATAATTCCAGATAATATATTATTTGCATTAATTTAAAATTGATGTCAGAAAATAATTAACAATAGTAATGCTATGGATAGAAATAATATTACGTAATTGTATTACAGCAACATAAAAATCAATGTATGAATAAACTCAAGTAATTGTTATCTAAATAAAAAGTATTAATGTATATTTTCATTATGCTTTCAAAAACAAATATTAAAAAATATTTGTAAGAAAAATATAAAATTATATTTGAATTAGACGATTACTTTTTATTTTATTGTAAAGTATTTTCTACTTTACTTCCTTATAAGGTACTTTCTAAGTAAAGAAAGCATTGTGATCGGGAAAAATTTCGGTTTTCAGATTTCAACGGAAATATCCATTTTGACCAAAATCCAAAAAAAATTGGATTTATTAAATTTGAATTTAAATCACTGCAGTAATATGTCATCATTGAGAGCTTTTCAACGATGTACCATAAGTGGTACTTATTTTCATTGGTTCCAGAATTATGGCCAAATGAAATTTTAATTAATGAAATATTTGGATCTTAAAAGAGGAAGGCATATCGTTTCGAATCAGACTTCATCTCCTTTTTTTTTAACTTTTTTTTTTAATTTAAATATATTGATTTATTAATAATTATTAACCTCTGATTGTAAAAAAAAATTGACGATAACAAAAAAAAATGAAAAAATATCAAAAGTTATAAATGAAATAAAATTTTATGTACTTTTCATTTTAAAAAAAAATGTGTATATGTAATTTAATTGGCGTACAAGGAAGTCATGTAGTATCCACAGCAGATTTTTTCTTCAAATTATTTTATGCATCATCAGCAGTTAATTTAATGACCAAAACCAAAAAGACTAAATTTATTGCTAAAAAAAATCTAATCAGCATGATTCATAATGAAATTTAGTAATAAAATGCAATTTATTTCTGATAAATGAAAAAGATATGGAATAATGAAAATATTATGGCCGATTGGTTTAAGTTTCATACCACAGAAAGAGAATGGCATATCAAAATAAATTATGCGGGCGGTGCATATAAATATTAAAAAAATGTATGAAAATTACCATGACTGAATGGGATTCGAATCAAAAACTTTCTGGTTGAAATTCAAAGACGATATCAGTCCAAGACGATGGTCAACAGTGGCTGATACATATTACTACAGTCGCATTTTTACAAATAATTTTTATTAAAAAATTAAAAGATCAACGGGAAAAAAATTGTTTTACAGAAAAAAGAATTATAGTGGTGAAGCTTTTAAAAAAATACTCTTTAAAAAATGGAATGCCCATATATCACATTCCGCTGTTAGTCCAGCAGTTTCAATACTTTAAAATTTTGTTCACTTCTTTTTTCTGTAATTTTTGTTGTTCCATAGAAGATGAACTATGTCAAAGATGTTATTCTAACGGAATAAAGAAGGAAATACTTTTGCAAAATGCGTATTAAGTATGTGTACGTGCGTGCTTTTACGGAGTGAAAGATATTTGCAAGGAGCTATAATAGATTTGAATTAATAAAAAAAAAGTAGTAATTACTAATGAAAATTGAAAAATAAGCAACACACCCATCGATATATATATATATATATATATATATATACTCGTATATGTATATGAACTACATACAATCAACTTCATTACATACACAAAAAAATTGTTAATGTTTCTCTAAGTGTGATACCATTTCTTGAATGGCATTTTGTAAATTACAGATTTGTAAATACAATTTTTCTCTTCCCGTTAGTTTTAAATAAATTACGCTACAAAAAAAATAACGGAAAATATAGTTAAATCTGTAAAATTTATAAATCTGCATGGTCATACCTTTGTTAGAATGATTTCGCTGATGCTTTTCTTTTATAAACAACCTCAGGCACATCCCGAATTAATGTCCAACAGAAATCGGTAACATGTTAGTATTCCATTTCTCTTTATAGCGGCTTTCCATCACCGAAATGTCTTGTGGAAACGTTCACCGTGTTTGTCGCTTACGTTTCCGAGGTTGTCCAGGAAAAAATCCAGATGTATGAGGAGGAAATGTATTTTCAAAGACATATTACATCCCATAGCTCTATATGAAGTAAGAAATTTATTAACAATATCGTGGTAATTTCGGATTTTTGTTTGCCGAGAAAAGTTTTGCAATTTTTTTAAAGGAAGGCCAAGATGCATTCTCTACATCATTTAACATTGAGTTAAATACATCATCTTTGACCAACTCTCCTCTTATTTGAGGACCAACAAATATTCCTTATTTAATTTTTCCTTCACTTACATTCGGAAATTTCTGCCTGATGTACAAAAATCCGGGACTACCCTTCTTCATTGAAGTTACAAGATTTTTAATTAGTCCTAGCTTGATATGGAGAGGGGTAAAAATATTTTTCTGGGTTCAACTAAGGACTCATGAATAATATTTTTCGCATTTGGAGTTGTTTCGTTTCTTCCACTCTTTGGTAACATAATGTTTATCTCTAGCTCGGCTGTTTCATTTGCAAAGAAAACACATGTACTTAGTATAAATTGCATTCCTAAAAAAATAGCTATAACTTTCAAATTACCACATATATTCCAGCTATGTTTTTAATAATTTATTTTTTCAAGAACGTCTTTCATCACATCATATGTCTCTTTCAAAATAATACCATAAGCGATCGGTATCGAAGGATATTTGTTATCGTTGTGTAGTAGAACCACTTTTAAACTATACCTGGATGAATCTATGAAAAGGCGCCAGTCCTAAGGTTTATGAACTTGTCCTAACTGCAACATAGCTCATCCACATTAGTGCAATAAATCAAATTATTTTCATCAATAAAGAACTGAGAAAGTTTTTTTTGTCGGCTTCGAAAGCCCGAAATTTTTGTATTTTTTAAAATTAAATTCCAACGTTGCAGTCTTGATCCTAACAATTCAGCTTATTTGTTGATAAATTTAAATCCCTAACGAAGTCATTTATTCACCTTGTGATATAAGATGCGGCTTATTGGAAGATAATTCAAAATCAAAATAAATTTTGTCTTCTTCAGTACTGCCTGATTCTTCATCGCTGCTTTCGAAACATACATTCACAGGTGGCTCAGGAACTGGAATAATTTCACTGCGAGGTACAGGCCTGATTGCAAATTGCAATAAAGGATATTTTACAGAATGTTTAGATTTTTAAAAATTCCAGACACACTTGAGAGACAAAAGTAACAATCGGTTACATGATCCTTTGGTTTACACCAAATCATAGGTACACCAAATGGAAAAGCCTTCCGTGGACCTTTCAGCCACCCTTTTAAATATACAGAAAAATGAGTGCTTACTATATGAGGAGCAAACATCTTATCCTGGTCACCAATTTTACACTGAAAGTACAAATTAAATACTTTTCTAATTAAAAGTAATGTTTTGTCTATTTGATTTTACGGTAAACTTACATACAAAAGGCATCCACATCATTTACACAATTTTGAAACATTATAACACTGCACTGTCAACAAACTTAAGACTGAAATAAAACTGAACAAAATTAATTCATTCCAAAATCCAGTGCTTATAATACACAGCTGTGTTTTCAGTTAAATGTTTTGACCTGCACAAACATGATTAATCTTGTCCATGAAGGCTCACTCTCAGTATTAGATATCATGTGATAATATGTGACTACGACAGGATCTAATTCTTTGTCTAATATTGTTTATTTATAGCTTACAAATTATGTTAACAAAGTTAAACAATAAAAAATGAGCTAACAAAATAAAATATAGGAGCTTAAAATGCCAACAATACGTTTAAAAATGAAAAAAAATCCTATAATTAAAATTAAAATTTTTTCAAAAATCGTAGGTGATAGAAAGATTTTGTGTTCATGTTCGTTTTCAGCATTAATAAATAGATTAAAATCATGTATTGCATGTTATGAAACAAAAATTATGTTTATCAATATTATCCGCGATAATAACCAGGAAGAGGATCGCGGATAATCTAAAATCATAGAAAAATCGCAGTTGACACAAAAATAATATTTAATTTGAGTAATATGTATTAAAATGACTTAATTCTGTACTGCAGTTTAGTATTTACAAGCATTACTACTGTATATTTTGTAAATAATGAAATAAAATACAGTACACTACACTATCCTATTGCGTACCTGGTAAAATTAATATCCAGAAGTTTATTCATAATATTTATTAATATATTTACTGAACGGAAATAGATTACACATTCAGTAGCTTATGTACTATGTAATTCATTAACAAACACTTATTATAAACTAGAGTAGCTAATTAGAAAAAACACATACTTTAAAAAAATAAAATAAATTGTGGGTTTTACTCTTTCAGAAAATTTTTTTTAAAAATAAGATGCCATTGATTGTTGTTTTAGTGTCTGAAAATACTTTATTTTATTTTAACTTCGTAGTTTGCGTAGCTTAATAATATCGCACAGTGAATTATCATACTATCATATCCACAATGAACTATTGTAGAACATTATCATATTCAAAACAAGCATGCATTCAAGTAACAAATGAACATGTCATAGAAACGACACAGAACGATAAAAAAATTTAAAATTTTTAACTTCTTTATAAGTTTTTAAAAGTTTATTTCTTTCCCCGAGACATCGTGGTTAAGCCGCAATGCGGTTAAATTGCTCGTGGATAATCGGGAGTTGACTATGGTTTTTTATCTAGGTTTTCACTCCACGTTTTTCAAAAACTACTGCAGCTACCGTTCTAAGACCAATTTTATTATTATTATTATTATTATTATTATTTCAAGTCAAAAACCATAAGAAATAACTAATTCTGTCCCTTAATTAATCTTCTAAAAATTTTAGTACGACCTCAATTCACCGAGGATAGCTGAAATTCGAGCGAAATCTATCACTAGCTATAACTTGCACACGAAGCATTTTAGCACATCTATTTATATGAATTTTTTCCATTATTTTCACGAGTAGAATAGGTTATGAAAGTTCTGAGTAAATTTCGTGATATAACGTGTGTGTATTTATTTATATATACATAATATGACCTTCAGTTTAATTAGTTAAAATGTACTGACTTCGAGCAAAATAAATGTAGAAATAATTATATTAAAGTACGAAGTTAAATATAAAGTGTAACTAAATCAGGTTTCCTTCCATACAACTTGCGGGCACATTTGTTAATTAAAAAGATAATAAAAAAAAATTGTATATGTACAACACGAAATGACGAATGTCTAGCAAAATTGCATGTTCATATGTAGGAAATGTTAATGTAATCATACGTACCGATATCATTATGTAATTAACTATAAACGTATTAAATTTTTTCCTTTAATTTTTTTTTTTAAATTCACTATAAAGTAAATCATAAATTATTGTATTATAAAAGATAAGCAAGTAATAACAGAAGAGAATCCCTAAGTATAAATTTGTTTACTGTAAAATTGTAAATTGAAAAATCAGTTTAGTTTATATTTTAATTTTTCAAAGTAGGAATAAAACTGAACAGATCAGAAGCTTAAATTGATAATCATCATGCATCGATACTGATTACAGTCATTTGTGGGAAAGGAAATCTACTGTTTATTTATGATTAGATTTTTATTACGTTAAGTAAATACAATGAGATTAGTTTTTTCAAAGACGATGAATTCTTTATTTATTACGCATTACTATTATTATCTGTTATTATATCTATTATACTATACAAATACATATTATCTATATTATACTTATTTAGGGCCTTCATTTTATATTCTATTGAATCTTTATCGTTAAATTAAATATAATCCTTGACGGGCAAATTTCACCTTCATTATTTAACCGGATAACCTTTTCCATCTTTAAATATTACTCTTTATTAAACATATTAGATTTTTCCCAATGAGTTTGAAGTTTAATCAGTCGCTTCATATAGTTTTAAAAAAGTGAATATTTAGTAAGTTATCGACACTCTTTTTTCTCTAAATCTCTTTTCATTACTAAATTGTAATTAGAAAGAAATAGTCAACTTATTGTCAAATCACTAATTATTTTTCATTGCCTTTCCAATTTTGGATCTAATAACACAGTTTTTAATCTTTACCAGAAATTATTTTTAAAAAAATCTTATGCAGACAACACATGATATCCTTGTATGCATATTAAATTACATTACACTTTTTTTATTTTTAATGAAAAGTACATAACATTTTATTTCATTAAAAACTTCTGATATTTTTTTCTTTTTTTTTGTTATTAAATTATTATTCATCGTAAAAGTCTTTTTACAGTGAGAGGTTAATATAATCAATACATTTAAATTTAAAAACAAAAGTTAAAAAAAGGAGATGAAGTCTGATTTGAACCGTTGTGTCTTCCCCTAAGATACAAATATTTCATTATTTAAAATTTTATTGAATATAACTCTGGAACCAATGAAGATAAGTTGAAAAGCTCTCAATGAGGGCGTATTACAGCAGTTAATAAAAAAAATTAAAAATCCAAATTTTGTTGCATTTTGGGCTTTTTTTAACACTTTTGGTTCAGTCGATTGCAATCAAAAAGGCAGTGCAGAACTAGATGTTACGACAGTCATAAATCCAAAATTTCAACATTCTATGGCTAATCGTTTTTGAGTTATACGAGATACATATGACGCCAAACTAGTCAAAATGGATATTTCCGTTGAAATTTGGAAACCGAAATTTTTCGCGATCACAATACTTCTTTTACTTCTAAAATGAAGTAAAAATAACAATTTACTCCTCTGTCAAACGGAAAACAACTATTTTCGTGTAACACAATACAATACTTTGGTTTGCGAGAAAGAGCAGATAAAACGTACAAAAAAATTCTCATCAATTTATTATTCTTTTTTAATTAAAACATTTTCTTTTACAGAAACAATAATTTGGTGAATTTTCAGATAATACTAATAAATTTAAAAAAAATAATACATCTGAATTTTCTGCATACCGTTTTATTTAACCTGTACATAGATGTCCTTTAAATAATTTTCATTAACTATTTCTTAATTGTAAATTATTTTATAATTATTTTAAATATTTTATATCTTCATGTGTATGCCTCAACATTACTTCATGTTTTAAATATTTAATATTATTAATATGGATTTTAATCATATTTATTTTTTATATTGTAATTAAGTATTTTATGATGTTGCTCTAACATGTTTTTACTACAGTTTCCCTTTGAGACAGTTCCCTTTTCTATTCGAGAAGTATTAGGCCTACATTAAACATTCCTGATATAATCTATATAATATAACGATGAGAATAGAAAAAGTATTATTTGCACTTGTCTTTTAGCTAACTGTGTCTTGAATTTTCCAGAACATTTAGGATCTATGTATAAAAAACCATGATTATGTTTCTTTTACATTCACCCAATCCAAACGTAACATTCTATTTGGTTTATCTTTTGTATGCGCAGCGCACTTTAATGTATAATATTTACTCAACTGTATTGTTTTACGGTGTGTGTATGTGTGTGCATATATATATATATATATATATATGTGGATGTGTGTGAATGTAAACCTGATTGTGTGCAAATATATGGAAAGAGGAACCGCAGTTTACCAGAAGATCAAAGAGCCGCAACTTCCTTTGTTTAAAAAACGTTTTAAGTAAGAACAATATTTGTTTTCATTTTCAAAATTCCTAAAACAAACTTTGTAGAATTTGAAAATTTTAGAATTAAAAAAAAATTTATTTTCTTATACGTATTCAGGGGATATAAGTAAATAATTTGTACTTTGAATTAAAATAGATTTTAATTTTTTTAAATGTTTAATAATAACAATAACAATAAATTAAAAAGAAACATATTACATTAGTTCATAACATTTTTAAACTTAATTATAAAAACAATTTTAAATCACGACTCAAGGTTACTATGACAAAACATTGTGTATTTTTTTTCTATTGAACTTACATATATTAAAAGAAAAGGTTATTGAAATCTAAGTTCAAACTTTGACCTTATACTTCTCTTTAACTGTATAGAAATAAAATAATCACACTTGCTCTATAATAAATCGAAAAAATGTTTAATTATGTTTTATATACATTGCCAAAAATCTGTTTTATTCTCTACGATAACCGATCTCTTATTTTAAGAATGATAGATAAAAAAAAAATATTTAAAAAATTAATTCTCTGAGAAAATATAAATTTAAAAAAAATATGAATAACAGGGAATTCGAACTGATTTAAAAAAAAATTAGAATATTTGCAATAAAAAAATTAAATAATTTCTTAAATTTTAAATATCAATAACAAAATTACAAAAAATACAACATACACTTTTATTATATATATTTGAAAAATGATTTCAAATTTTCCCCATTTCCGACTATACAAAACGAGATAAGCACTAGTTTTGGGCTTGCAAATATTCTTCAGATAAATATCAAGACTCTTTTACGAGTTTTTTGAATTTTAATATAGATATACACACACTGAGTGTCCTTAAAAGGTGAGGCTAAGTTCTAGGAAGTGATTCTACTTAATATACTGAAGAAAAAATGTCCAGAAACATAGGTCCGAAAATGCATATTTTTCTGTCTGTCCGCTATTTTGCATTTTTTAAGAAAAAACATTTTTCAAGAACGATTGGAGATAATGCAATAAGATTTTGTACTTTATTTTAAACTAACATTTTTTAATAGGAAAAAATTAACGATACTCTTCGTTGACCAATTTCAAAATGTGGTCGTTTCAATTTTTCAATCTTAAATATCTTGGGAATTATTACAATTGTCAAATTGCGTTGTATTATAAAAATTATGATGCATTTCTTTATTTTGAAAAAACGACAACTTAGTCGTAAAAATCCAACGACAAACACTGAGTTATTGCAAAATGTAGGCCTCAACCGATATGGCGGCCATCTTGATTTTTTTATTATCGTGACTCACTTGATAACTAAATCAAATTTTCTGATTAAATTGTTAATTTTTAGCAATTATAATTTTTATAATATAACACAATTTGATAAATCTAACAACTCCTAAGATATTTAAGATTTAAAAATTGAAACGACCGCCATTTTGAAATTTGTAAACGAAGAGTATGTTATTTTTTTCATATTAAAAAATGTTAGTTTAAAAAAAGTACAAAATTTTATTGCGTTATCTCCAACCGTTCTTGAAAAATACTTTTTTCTTAGAAAACAAAAAATGACGGACAGACAGAAAAATATGCGTTTTCGAACCTATGTTCACTGGACATTTTTTCTTCAGTATGTTAATTAGAACCACTTTCTAGAGTTTGGACTCACCTTTTAAGGACACTATATGTATTATAATAAACTGGATTTAAAATAATAATTAATAATTTCTATTATGTATAACAGTCACAAAATTGTCAGAATGCATAATTTCTGGAATCCACTTTTACAATTTCAGACACATATCAGCTGTTTTATCAACCTATTTAAAATAAATTGTTTTGTTATAAATAATTACAAAATTTAAATGATCTACATTTTGGAATTTTCAAATATTTATTTTGTAGGTGATATTGTTCGGTACATATACTCTAAATTTAATTAATAAATCTCAACCCCGTAATTAATATATGAATTTTTATAAAGAAGAAAAAACGGCGGAAGGAAGAAAGGAAAATGAAGTGAGATAGAGGAGATTTAACTATAAGAACGGTTCTGTTTATTTTGATAACCTGATTCAGTTAAGTCGGATATTCAACACCTCCCAGGACACCAATAAAAAAATAAAAAATAAAAAAAAACTAATAAAGATAAACAGATGAAAGTTCTTACGGTTAAGTGTACAGTAAGAAAGGATTTTTTGAAATCCTGAGTTTAAGGAGTTAAAATGGAGTAACAATGAAATCAACTATTTTTTAATTTCTGAGTAACAATTGAAGATATCATTTATATTTTTGTATTTTATAAAGATATTTATATATTTTTTAAGATTTGTTTTTTTGAAGATATAATTTTTATTTTTGGTGTATGTAATCTTCATGTGAATATTTAAAAATTAATTTCTAGATTTTTAAATTCTTACTTTAAAGGGTTAAAATGGATTTAAATTTTTTTGAAGCCCGGCTTTTTTTTTTAATTTCTCGGTAACAAATGAAGATATCATCAATTTGTTTTTCGGTGTGTGTAATCTTCACATGAATATCTAAAAACAATTTTTTTAGATTTTTTGAAATTCTGAGTTTAAAGGATTAAAGTAGATTTTTGTACTTTCTTTGAAACCCGGCTATATATACTCTTTAAATTTCTCGGTAATGAAGATAATAACTTGATTTTGGTGTCTGTGATCTTCATGTGAAAACCCATCTATAGATTTTTCAAAATTCGTAAAAGGGAAGAAAATAAAAATATTTTGAAAAATGATTGCAAATTTTCCCCATTTCCGACTATACTAAACTAGATATTCAGTACTAAATTTAGGCTACCAAATACTCTTCAGATAAATATCAAACCTCTTTTACGGGCTTTTTGAATTTTAATATTTTAGAGGTAAAATAATATAAATTTTTTACATTTTTTCTGTTTTATGCTACCGCTTTTGAATCAATCTTTATGAGGTGAAGGTAATTTAAGTTTGTAATTCAGATTATCTATTTTGTGAGCGAAGCCGTGACGGGAAATCTAAAAACCAGTTATTCGGTCCAGCACTGATCAAACTTTTTGTTCTGAAGAAATTACAATAAACCAATAGTTTTTATAAATTGAACAGGCTTTAATTTTTACTTATCATTATTATTCTATCAAGCATGAATTTAATGAGCAAAGGGGGTCTATGAGGCAGAGCTTCCTCCCTAACGGGAAGGGTGATTGCTGACCGGCTAAACATCCCCAGACTGTGACGGGAAACGCAAGTAGTACTACTACTATACAGTGCGGGCGAAGCTGCGACGGAGATGTTAGTATATATATATATATATTTTTTTTTTTTAATATATATTTAATAAATATTAAAACGAACGGTTTTGAATAACCTAACATTCAATACTGACTATAAAAATACAAAAATCTATTTTAATAATTAATAATGATTTTTAGAAATTAAAGCCTAATCTTTCCTAGCAAAACCTACTATCCAAAGAACAATTCATTAATCTCTTTTTAACTACCTCTGCTCCAAAGCCACATTACAATTTAAATTATGTGAAATATACAAAAAAACTTTTTTTTTTAATAATGCTGCATTACTAAAAGTCATGTTCTCTTCTATGTTATTGTTTTTTAGTTACAATTTGAAGAAAAAAATATGGAATTATGGGAAAATACACCAAAAACGTACCTTTCTATGAAAATGAGAATTTTATGAAAATTTAATTAAGATTTTGTCTCGGTGATGAAATTTGAATTTTTTTATAACTTTATAAAAATGGATGTGTACTAATATTTTAAGTAAATTCTACCATTAAATAAAAAGGTTTTAAAGGCTTTGCGAGTATAGTCATGTCTGCCAATTTTTTCATAACTTTATTAAGAGAAAATATTTTTTAAGAAAAATTGCTATTTGAGTACATTTAAACGTAAAATTTTATTATTAATTTAATATGTATTCATAACATCTCATCCTCAGGAATGTATCTTGTTTTTTTCCATCAGGATTCATATAACTGTTTAGATAACACACAACCCGCATTCAAACGTGTTCAAGAGATCAACCCGTTTGATGTTCATAACTTGACCGCATGTAATTTTTGTAAGATTAATGTTCAGTTTCATCTAATAGCTTCATTCCTTAAACGTCCTTCATTGAAAATCCTTTTGATTATCCTCCAGAACCATTTCTGCATGTTTTTTTATGCACTAGACCTTCACATATTAGTGTAGGAAAAAATAATTTAATAAAAGCTGTATTTTCAATAGAGCTAATAAAGTATTATCAATTCTTTTTTTATTTCACCAAAAATCTCATAATTTAAAAAAAAAGAGTTTAAATCTGTTAATTTTTGTTATAAAATCGTTTATTGATACATATATATATATATATATATATATATATATATATATATATATATATATATATATATAATACATACTTAGGTAAGTGAATCGTGCTACCGGTTCTAAAGATAATTAATTATTAATTAGTTTTTGTTCTCACAAGTTCCTCATCGCGAATTATTAACAGATTTTTTTACTTGAATACTTCTTATGAATTGTAACAAGGTTAGAGGTGGATGCACGAATTTTCAGTGAAATGAAATTATGATAAAATTGAGTTGAAAATCTTAAAATTAACCTTAAGCTAAATAAATAATACATCAAATTAAAGGTGAAGGATATAAGATTTGTGTGAAACCGGTTTTGTGCCTTCCACTTCCTTCCATCGTTCCAGATGCACTTTATAAGTTCAAGCTTGGATTTCATTATATAAGCGATTTAAAACTAACTTTGTAAATGAATTCGTTGTCCCACTACAATAAAATTTAGCATAAAACGATAGAAAAATTTTGAAATATAAATTAATGATAATGAAATACATTTTTTTAAGATCTGTGTAACGTTTATTAAAAAAATTGTTTTCTTTTTTGTTTTTGTTTTTCAGAACGTCACAATAAATAATATTATAAATCCAGTTACAACAAGATGAATCAAGAAAGGCACCACTCACATCGATCGAATGAGTTACAGTTTTAAGAGAGCGAAATAAACCGCTCATCGCCGAGCAACTAAGTACATCTCACTAAGATTTCGCACCGTTAACAACCGAATTATTTCACATCAAATCTCAGAAATTGATTATAAATATTACATTTGTCTAACACAAGGCGATACTTAATAAAAACTTGACAATCTTTTTAAAATCTAACATTTTCTCAGTTTCATTCTGAATGTAAAAATCTTTATTAATTCTGAATTTATATTCGTTTTCACTTATTTTTAATGGTACTAGGATTTTCTGGTTTTTTTCTATTGCATTCATCTCACATGATTTAAAATTGAAGATGCATTCCGATGCGTACAGATCTTCTGGTTTGATCACCGTATTGTAATGTTAAATTTTGGCTTTTATTTAGAAATTATTTTTGTTGTAAATAGTTTTTTTTTGGTTTATAGGCCAATTTCATTTATGTCATTCTGGTTTGACTGGCTTCTATACCAAAACATTAATTTTGATCATCTCTCTCAAATATTTAAAATTATTGACTTTGGTCATTTTTCCATATTTCGTATTTAGAGATTAGGGAAATCTTTGATGTTGGCCATGAATTCTCTCTTATTGAATGAAAACATTGTAGAACTACTTTCTCTGAATTTCCTTTAAGTAAATAATAATAATTATATATTTAAAAAATATATTAGTAGTAATTTCTTGTTTTATCAGATTATGAAAGAGAAATGAAAAATTATTTTACCGATCTAAAAAGATATCTTTAAACACGAGAATTTATTATTCAATCAATAGAAACAAAAATAATTAGGTTAAACGATTATTAAAAATAAATAAAAAACAAAAAAAGCGTTAAAACGATCGTATGAGATGTTTATAACAGAATTTTGAGAGAAAAAAGTGTTTCTATGTAAGAAAAGCTGTGAATAGGATATATTTTTACAACCGTTGTATAGGATAAAGATATCAAAGAAGTACATACAAAAATATAAAAATAAACTTAATTATAAAATATGGACACATATTTAGATAAACTAGATTAATACTACTACCGGTTAATAATAAAACAGAATGACCTGCTATGAACTGGCAGGTTAAAAGTAACACAGGTCTTCTATATATGAATATGATAAAAAAAAATCATCAAATTTCACTTAAAAGTGTTATAATTAGTTTAATAAAAATACTATATAAAATTATATTATTTTTATGATAACTTACTGAAATCCAGACAAAATATTTAGTAATGATGATTTTCCAGCTCCTGATGGACCCATAATCGCTGTAAGTTCTCCGGAATTAAAATTTCCCGTTAGTCCTTTAAGAACTTGTTTTTTCTCTGAAAAAAATCAAATCAAAGTAACAAAAATTAATAATATACATGTAAATAAAAATGTAAAAGTAAGAAAAAAAAAATTTCCATTAATTATTCATAAATTTTCAAGTATTTTGAACATTTTATCAAATTTCTGATGAAATAATTTTATTGATTTTGTAGCTGAAATTCTCGTAACGGTTCTGAAACACATAAATTATGCAAAAAGCTGAAGCGCCCAATTTATGACCTAAAAGTTAATTTTATTATTGATATAATATAATGCAAAATGTTATATTTCACGTAAATTAATTGCTGAAGAATTACATTGTATATATTTAGTAAAAAAGAAAACGAAAAAATTGGCCTTTAATAAAAAAAGCCTTAGATTTAATAACTTCGTGGATTCGCATCGCAATACGACTAATTTTATTATATATTTTTACTTACGAAATACCTTTAATTGCTGATTTTCATACAAAAAATACTAATCGATGCTGATGATTCCATATAAGCAGTAGCTTTTTTAATACGATCATAAATTTTTCTACAATTTTTCATTTAAGGTCTGATGGGCATAATGCGATCCAAAAATGTATATGTCTCCAAAGATACTATGTAAGATATTATTTTACTGTGAGTAAACTTTGGAGATACGAAAACCATGTGATCGTATCTCCTCATCCATTGATCTTGTATTCTAGTTCAAAATTAAATACTTGTATTCAAAATTGAATGGCATTAATTTTAAAATTAAAATTAATAACACAAAAACGTTTTCAGACTGGAGTACTCCAGTCTGAAAATAAAACTAATATCAAACAAAACTAATATCAAACAAAACTATAATTTGCGTAAAAAAATTAGACTTATCCCGTACCCGTGTATGAAATCGTTTTAATCCATAACCAAAGCGGCATGACATACTAAGGTAATGAAATCATCTAATTAGTACAAGAATGGAATTTAGATTCCAGAAACGAAAATAAAAGAAAAAAGTATTTTATTACCCCTCACTTAATCAGGGGAGAGAATTTAAATAAAATCGAACACTTAAAAAAATTTCTTACCTACCTAAACACAGTCATTAAATTATGTGAAAAAATTTACCAAGTCGCTGAGTAAATCTTTGAGATATGGGAACTATAATATCAATATCTCCCTATTTTCTTGACCATATGTGACAAAAATTAATAAGCATTAATGATACAGAAATCATCGTGCCAAATTTAATTCATATCGGTTGATCCAGTCTGGAGATATCAAGCAAAAGACAGATTAACATATATCCGATTCAAATTTTTCAACGGTAAAACTGCGGTTTTTTTATTAGAGGAGGCTAAGAAACGTCAAAATTTATAAAAGCTCCGATATCGAAAAAAATTTCACCCGATTATCTTGTATTTTCTTTTATATGATATACAATATGAATAACTATGGAATCGGATAACTAAATAAAAATAAATAATAAGTCCGATCTCTTCCTCCGACAATTAAAGCAACTGAGACGTGGGCATAATAATACGAGTACTACCCAAATCTCTTCGTTTATAATAAAATCCAGTATTGCATTTCGGGAACAAACGTTTTATTTAGAAAAAAAATTAAATTACCTTTCAGAAAACTGTAAAATCCCAAATCATTATTTTCTATGCTTTTTGACTTTCTCGTCTAGATAGCACTACAGCAGAGCTATATCTCTAGAAGGTATTGAATTCGGTCCAATTTGTATTCAGTTTTCACCGGATGTTAACATTTTAACATCTAAGAAACCCAAAAAGCCGAATGGAAATTTTCCGGATGTTAATGTTCGTATGTACGTGTATGTGTTTTCGGCGTTGGCCTCTAAATCACCTTATATTTCCAGAAAAACTGAACCGAAGTTGACCAAACTTTGGGCACTGATACCATTAAATTTTAAACTTAGAAGGTTAAGGTGGTGAGGCTGTAGAGCAAGGTCAACCCTCAGTATCTCGATATTTCACCTAATTAAGGTCATATTTTTCTAAAATGTATTTGTTAACAATCTTTGTTAAAAAATAACAATCTTTAAAAAAACCTTTTACAAAATCGCATCTCCTACAAAAGAATGCCTAAACTACTACTCTGTTGTGATATCACGGATGAGTGGTAGAATTAAATAAATGAATAATATTTAAAGTGTAAAAATGTAACTCGGTCTGGCTGGGTCTCAAACTCGATCGCCCGGTTGACTCGGTACCTGGTGAGTTAAGCCCCGAGGCTACACCAGTCTGGCGATTATAAGCGAAATTTGTTCTATGAAAGTTGTAAAATTACATTAGTTTAGTTAGTGCCGACCATCGCTTCCAGTCCAAATTAATAATAATTTTAACCGGATTTAAATCTTAATCCATTCTTATCAGTATATTAATAATTCTATCAAAGATATTAAACTCTTAAAATAACAATCCGGTTAGTTTATTATTAAGGTTATTCACATAAGAAAAATAATTACTTTCTAACTATAATTAAAAACTAAAAACAAATCGTTTATTTTTTAATTTTATTTTTTATTATTATTATTATATAAATCTATTCAGGAAAACTACATTTATTTTTACCCGCAGTTATTATGGATTAACGTCATATTATGGATTAGCAAACATTCCTAAAAATCAATGTATTTATTTTACTCTTAAAAGAAAGGTAATTGGTGAAAGCATACATTTCATTATGATATAGTTTAAAAAGTAAAAATTTTTTATTTTCAATTAGCTTCCAGGTTATAACCTGATAACTACAATAAAACCTTCTCGATGAAATTCTTAACATAAAATTACTTAAAAGATTCTATTATGCATTTAATAGATGTGGACACGACATGACTTCCTTGTACACCTATGAAATTACGTATATACAATTTTTTTTAAATGGAAAGTACATAAAATTTATTTCATTAATAACTTCTGATATTTTTTCATATGTAT
This sequence comes from Lycorma delicatula, assembly GCF_047948215.1. NCBI lineage: Eukaryota > Metazoa > Arthropoda > Insecta > Hemiptera > Fulgoridae > Lycorma > Lycorma delicatula. Next base: position 76,661,053 of record NC_134460.1, on the reverse strand, counting down.
ATATTTTTTTTTTATTGTTATTATTGAATTATTATTTATTATAAAGCTTTTTTTTTACAATCAGAGGTTAATAATTATTAATAAATCAATATCTTTAAATTTAAAAAAAAAAATATAAATAAATAAAAAAAAGAGATGAAATCGGATTTGAACCGATGTACCTTCCTCTTGTATGACCCAAATATTTCTTTAATTAAAATTTTATTTGGCTGTAACTCTGGAACCAATGAAAATAAGTACCATTTATAAAATATCATTGAAAAGCTCTCAATGAGGGCTTATTACTGCAGTTAAAAAACGTCCAAAATCAAGATCTTTTGTATTTCAGGCTTTTTTGGACACTTTTGGTTCAGTTGATTGCAATCAAAAGGGGAGGTGCACAACTAGATGTTACAACAGTCCTAAATCCAAAATTTCAATTTTTTTTTGAAATTTTGTACGTATGTGCAGACGTCACGCCGAAACTAGTCAAAATGGATTCAGTGATTGTCAAAATGAATATTTCCGTTGAAATCTGAAAACCAAAATTTTACTTCATAATAGGAAGTAAAAAAATGGCATGAAAATCAATTTACTTATAATAGATAATAAAAATATATAAACGGAATAAAACTTATAATTAATTTTATAACAAATAAAATTAATTTAAAAACGCTGGCAAAGTAATGCATCAATTTGTTGATTATTAGCAATGAAAATTAAAATAGAGCCAAAAAAAAGAAGAAAAAAAAAAAATATATATATATATATGTATATGTGGGGAATAAATCAACACTTTTTGTAACAATATTAATATATAGATTAAGCGTAAAAAATTTGCTTAAATAAAGTTTTTTTTCTAAATCTAACGATATCCTTCAATAAAAGCTAAAATAAGAAATAGATTTTCATAAAAACATTTTTGTATTTTAGGTCTATAATTAAAAAAATTGTAGACATTTCTTGATAGCTCTATATATAAAGTATAAACTATCAAAACAATTTTGAAAAATATTTCAACCGAAAGGAGAAAAAGCAAAAAAAATATATATATATTACCATTTTAAGGGTGGTGTTTGATTGTTAGAAAAACGTTTTCTGGTTTATTTAATTATGAATTGCAGGTAACAAATTTGCTTTAATAGTTTTTTCGCGATTCCCTAATCCTCTTATAGAATTTTTAAAACAGTTTAATATGATTAAATCCCCATATTTAGAAATATTTAAATCAAATTCGAAGAAAATCGATTCGTTCAATCCTGAGATACAAGGCCAAAAGTAGTATGACACATACATACATATGGTTTTATTTTGGTGTAGATGAACTAGTTGGATTCTAAAACGTAATGATTTTCAAAAACCCAATACTCCATTTTTAATATGATCCCCGAACTTTCCTTTTTAATATTTTATTTATTTTCACCAGGAAAGTAATAGCAGTACAAAAGAAACGTTTAATTATTATAAAAGTAAAAGCTAAAGAAATGCCAACTGCAACAAAGAAATAAATAAAATAAGACAAAATATATGCTGAATGCCTTTATAACTTGTAAAAGGGAGGCGTTTGTTGTCAATTACTCAGAACTGGAACAGATGGTCGCAATAATGAATAACTGATAGTCGATAAAAAACAACTTTCACACAATTCATATCAGGATTTTACGTACGTCTTTTTATGTCTAATTCACGGACAATCACTCCTCATGGCTCTCCATTGTTGCAACCATTCGAATTAAAAAATGAAGATTACCGTTTTAAAAACTACTATTGTAAAGTGGTTAAATATTTATTATTGAAAGGCTTATCATTATAAATCTAAACTTTATTTTTTAACAATTCTATACAATTGAAATCAACAATTTATTCTTTATGTGAAGAATTCAGGAGTCGAACAAGGACAAAAGATGAACGAACACATTGGATGTTAAAATCAGGTATTTGAAATCCACGATATAATTTTAGAATATAATCTAGTAAAAGCATAAGATTTATGTCAAACAACTTGATTGAATTTGTGCATATTTATGCCGCATTTGTAGATAATCGAATCAAAAACGTTAATAGATGATCACTACTTAAAAGTTGTTTAAAGCTGCTTAAATCTTAATTCAAATGAATATCTGTGTCAACTCATAACTGTTTTATGGAACATGGTTTCACCATTAAATCACATAAATTAAAAAACTATGGAAATGAGAAAAAGTGTTGTTAAGTATGTACAAGTTGTTGTATTGACTTTAAAGTTTATGGTAAATTTATTTTTTCGAATGAAGAAGGTGCATTATTAATCTATCTCTTAAATAAACGATCTATCACGAAAATATTATGTAGCGTTATTAGATTGATTGAATAATGAAAATAAATAAAAACGATTTAATATGAATAAAAAAAAAAAGTTGTCTTTTATCATTATATTATATTAAGTAATATAACAACAATTGTACAAATAAAAATATAAGAATTCATCGCCCTGAGGTAGGTAATCCCCACGTCCGGAACACAACATCTACGTTCCACGTCCAGGGCGGTAACAGCCGTACTTATGTACAATACATATAGCTGGCTAACGGGGCTCCGAGTAAATTCCTCGGATATGCTTTTCTTTTGACTTGTTTCCACCTTCAGGTCCCCTCATGGATTGGATTTTTTGGCCACCTGCAGGATATGAACAATTTATGGATTAGGAAGTGGACATATACCAAACTTAGAGCTGGTGATGTGGCGGCTACGGTCGAAGTTATTTGCAGGTGTAACGGAGACCTTTTGTTGTCCACATGCCCCCCGCGATGGCAAGCATGTAGTTAAGGTGCCCATGTTGTTCGGAGCATGGGAGCCCTGAAACCCTCGGTGTGTAAGGGCCTGGAGTCAGTGCAGAGACTGAGCATCCGCTCTCTGCCAGGACATATGCCGGTTCCACCGGAGTACCGGAACGGACCTCCAGGGTTGGTAGCCCTGGAGTGGGGGTGTACCCCGGCGGCTAGCCTTACTACAGAAGGGATTTATTGTTCATGCAAGTTGAACAATTAAACGTGGCAGAGGGTTCACGCAAACACCCTCGTTTAGAACCAGCCGTTTCGCCTGAGGCAAAACGGAGAAAAAGTGCAGAAACTAAAAGGATAGAGATTGAGGCTACAAAAACTTACAAAAAGCTTTTTTCAAGAGCAATAATGCACCGAAACCTAAATATTTGGTTATTACCAAGGAGGAAGGAAATTTTTCGAAGGTGAGTCCTTTTCTCATCGCTCGGGAGATAACCAAATGCGCTGGTGGCCCTGTAAAAGAAATAAGGAAGACCTTCATGGGACTTCATGTTGAGACTGTAAATGATGTCCAGTCTCAAAAGATTTTAGGGCTTAAAAAGATTGGAGAACTGGCTGTGCATGTTGATCCCCACGGTACGCTCAACACCTCAAGAGGTGTGGTCGACTGTCGGGACCTTCTAAATTGTACGGAACAAGAAATTGTTGAGGAGTTGTCAACGCAGGGAGTCATAGAGTGTCGCCGATTGAACATGAGGAGGAATGGCGAGGTCCTACCTTCAGCCTCTCATGTTCTCACATTTAACCGGCCTACCTTGCCGGAGAAGATTAGAGCGGGGATACATCGATTGGATGTGCGGGCATTTATCCCGCAACCAATGCGATGCTTCAAGTGCCAACGTTTTGGCCACACCGCCATCAAATGTGAGAGAACGCAAATATGCGTGTGCGGCGAAGAGGTGCATGAGGGAGAGCCGTGTAAAGAGCCCCTACATGCATCAATTGCAAGGGACAGCATTCATGTAGATCCAGGAATTGTCCTGTCTACAAAGAAGAAGTAGCTGTGCAGGAAGTTAAAACTCTGCAGAAAGTCAGCTACATCGAAGCCAAAAAGATTGTTAACGCCCGCAAACCCAGAGCAACAACATCTTATGCTCAAGCTGCGGCTACTGTTCCTGCTCCTGCTCCAATTGCTGTAGATGAAAGTCAGCTCATCAGTAAACTTGCTCCGAACTTGGCCAACATGATTGAAAGAATTATTGACAATAAAATGAAATCTTTCAATATTAAAGATCCAATAAAGCCAAAGATATTAGTACAGCCTCCTCCCGAAGATAAAACAGCGAAAACTGCTCTCGCTGTGAAGAAAACGGACGCCAAAGCAGAATGCCAAGTCCGTCTTAGTGAGATTCTTGATGACAAGAAAACGATAATACCTACAGAGACTGTTATGGAGGCTCCCAAGCCTCCTGCAACTGAAGTGGCCTCTAAGCCTCAGAGGCCACAAAAAATTACACAGGGGGGGCGAGTGTCCCCCCCTCCCACAGGCGGTGACCGGTGCTGTCCCCGTGTCGGGGAGTGGCCAGGTTGCCGCCTCTCAATCGGCGCCTGAAACCGGCGCCGATCCATGTCCGTCGTCGTCGGCGGCTTCGGTGGTCTCTGACACGGAGACCGGAAGCCTTACAGGCGACGACCTTCTCCGCGAGCATGCTGCTGTTCGCAACATGGAGAGGAAACGAAAAAAAGGATGGCCGAAAGGAAAACCCAGACAATAATTTAATTAAAATTAGTGAGTCGATGGTACAGTGGAACATCAATGGATGTTTTTCAAACATCCATGAGCTCCAACGCTTGGTACATGATGTAGACCCCGATCTGTATATGTCTGCAAGAGACACATTTCCGCCGAAATGAAAATTTTAAATTAAAGGGATTTAATATATTTCGGCGAGATCAACCGCCAAATATAAGAGTTAGAGGTGAGGTAGCTATATTAACATCGACTAGAGCTACCACCGAAGCGGTTGTTCTAAACACAAACCTACAAGCGGTCGCCGTTAGAATGAAGCGTCCGCTCCAGGTCACTGTCTGCAGCATATACTTACCGAATTACGATTGGAATAAGGATGACATAGAGAGACTAATTTCCGAGCTTCCCCCACCTGTTTTACTGGTGGGTGACTTTAACGCTCATAATTTTCTTTGGGGATCGGATCGAGTAGATCCCCGTGGAAGAGAACTGGAAGGGTTCCTGATGAATTCAGAACTTATTATTTTAAACGACGGATCAGGAACCTTTTTCAATGCCAGAGATGGATCGACGTCCTGTATAGATCTTGCACTTATAAGCGGATCGATAGCACCGAGGTACAGCTTCCATGTTATAGACGATCTGCATGGAAGCGATCATTTCCCGGTGCAAATTGTAACTGATGTTACAAGAACAATATATCCCATCCCTAAAAGATGGTTATTTGAAAAGGCAGACTGGACGAGCTTCACAGCTAGAACGATACTCCCGGAAACAACTGGAGTTATCGGAGACGATGTCGACGCCATAACAAATGCAATAATTGAGTCGGCATCGAGATATATTCCCAAAACATCTGGGAAACTTAAAAAGAAACCCGTTCCATGGTGGAACGATGAAATAAGTGAAGCTATAAAAAGAAAGAAAAGGGCGTATAACGCCTTTAAGAAGCGTCCTGGTATAGAAAATCTTGTTGCCTTTAAGAAATACAGTGCGTATGCAAAACGTCTTATGATAGATTCCAAAAAACGATCCTGGCAGCAATATGTGTCATCCATCGACAAAACTACTACTGCATCAGATGTTTGGAGGAAAGTGAAGGCAATTTGTGGGCGTAATGATTTTGGTCCCATAACTAGCCTTCAAGATGAAGATGAAATAAAAGATACTCCATATGAAATTGCAGAGCTGTTTTCCAATCATTTCGAAAAGGCCAGCAAAACGGCCAACTACGAGGAAGGTTTTCGAAGCAAAAAAGAAGAACACGAAGGTCTACTAAATTTTGGAACCGAGTATAATTACTCATATAATGTACCATTTAAAATGGAAGAATTCGCGAAAGCGTTGGAAAAATCAGGTAACACAGCTGCTGGTCCGGATGAAATCCACTATAATATGATCAGGCAGCTGAATACCACTGCAAAGTGTAGATTATTAGAACTTTATAATAAAATATGGCGGGATGGAACGTACCCGCAGCAGTGGAAAAAAGCTTATGTTGTTCCAATACCAAAGAAAAATAAAAATTTAACAGACCCCAATAGCTACCGTCCTATTTCTTTGACGTGTGCTATGGGGAAAATATTGGAAAAAATGATTAATAATCGACTCGTCTGGGTTTTGGAGAAAGAAAACCTGATATCACCGTATCAAGCAGGTTTTCGACAATACCATTCTACCACTGATCAAATGATCAGCTTAGAGGACATTATATATAACAGCTTTATTACAAGGAAACATTGTGTCGGAGTCTTCTTTGATCTTCAGAAGGCTTTCGATATGACCTGGCGTCATGGTATAATGCTCCAGTTACATGGCATTACATCGGGGTTACATTCGTGGCAATCTGCCTATACTGCTCAGCAACTACATGAATGACCGTACCTTCCAAGTACGCGTCAACAATGAATATTCATGTGAAAGAATCTTGGAAAATGGCATACCGCAAGGTTCGCCGTTGAGCGGTACCTTGTTTACTATTGCCATTAATAAATTGATATTAGCCATTCCAGTAGAAATCAGCAAAAGCGTCTATGTTGATGATCTGGCAATCGTATATGCCAGCAACAAGACTGCTATGGTGAGGTACAAATTGCAACGAGCGATCAATGCTCTAAATGAAGTTGCAAGGAATACAGGATTCCAATTCTCACCAGAAAAAACGTGCTGTGTACACTTTTGTAGGAAGAGAATTCCTCATCAAAGTCCTGCTTTGACAATTGACGATAATCCAATACAATATAAAGACAGCGTAAGGTATTTAGGACTAGTATTGGATAAATCCCTTACATGGGGATTACATATACAGGACTTGAGTGATAGATGCAAAAGAGCCCTAAACATTATAAAATGTTTATCGAACTTAAATTGGGGCTCAGAAAAAGAGACATTATTGAGATTGTATAAAGCATTGGTTCAATCTAAACTAGACTACGGATGTATCGTATATTCATCCGCTAGAAAGTCGCACTTAAGAAAGTTAGACGTAGTTCATAATAGCGGAATAAGATACGCAACAGGTGCTTTCCGCACAAGTCCGGCGGCTAGTCTGATGTCTGAAGCCGGAATAATGCCACTACATTATAGAAGAGAGATCCTCTTGTTAAGATATGCAGCAAATATATGGGCTTTCCCTGCTCATATAAATAATAAATTGTTTAAGAATCATACCATGGCTGCATTATACGAACGTCGTGCTACCTATTCCAGACCAGCCGGAATTAGGTACCACGAATTAAGAAGAAAATATGAAATTGCTATACCAGAGACTCTAGCAATTTCTACTAGAGAAATACCGCCATGGCTCTTGCCAGCGGTAAATATAAGTTTGGATCTCTCTCAAGGAGAAATAAAAAAGAAGCCAGCAGTGATCATCCAGCAGGAATTTTTGGCAACCGTCAGTAATTACGAAAACATATTAGAATTTATACTGACGGTTCTAAAACCGAACATGGTTGGATGCTCGATATATGTAAATGAAGAAGCCCACTTTTGGAGACTGCCAGATGCGGCCAGTGTCTACACGGCAGAACTCACTGCAATTCAGCAAGCTCTTCGCTACACTGAACACTATTGCGAAGAGAGAGTGCTAATATGTTCCGATTCATTAAGTGCACTAGTTGCAATTCGGAACAAGAACATTAAGGATGTCCTAATTGCAAACATCCTGTCCATTTTATACGTACTAAAACAACGAGGACAGCGATGCGTATTTGTATGGACTCCAGGGCATACCCTTCGCGCCAACTGAGCTTTCTAAACTGTGACGCAAAAGGTTGGAGAATATTAACCCCACAGATACTGTTTACTTCACTCCCCAAACTTTTATCAACAAACTGTCCCGTACACACGACTGTTTATGCCAATTTCATCAAAGTCGTTTTATCCAGTCAAAGATTAATTTTCAAACACTCCAACAATGCACATACGAATATTACCCCCACTTTTTTTGTTTTATGGAGGCCCTGAATTATGAAACGTTGAAAAAATGCAAAAAACCCATCACCCATTTTTTGGCTGATTACTATACTTTTATTCTTGCAGCATATCTCTAGAGCTATGATACCAGGAACGTAATAAAACGAAACAAGAATAATTTTATATTGTAATGATTAATGTAATATTTTATTATGTTTGGAAGTATTTATATAATTATTTCAAAAAATATATACTCTGAAAAAAAAAAAACAGTGTGAGAATAAAAACTTAAGACGCTTACAAAAAATAAAAAATAAAAAAATTTTAGCAGGGTTATTAATAAAAACAATTATAACAGTAATTATAAAAACCTTTTGTGCACAGAATATGAAGGTTAATAAAGTAATAATTAATTGAGAAATAAAAGAATAATTAAATACAAGTTTATTACGTGCTTTTATGCAAATATATAGACTTCAAATTAGATCTAAATTTAATAATTACACAATACTGACCTTGAAGATTCTTAAGCCATCAACTTAAAATATAAAAAAAAGGTTTAACTATCAAAAATAACATACTCTTTTAATAAGATATTATTATTAGTCGGTACAATGGTTACCTGTATATGATCACTTACAATCCATAAAAATAACAAAATAAATATTTTTATTCGGATCGTAACATGACATGATCGTTACATTGTCTAATATTAGATGAAGTCAGGATTAGTAGCTATTTCACGAAATTGCTCCAGCATTTTCCTGTAAGGATTATCAGAAATTGTGGAATAATCTTGTTGAAAGCAGAATTAAAAAGCCGGCAAAGAGTTGCATACCATTCACCAGGGAATTTTTGCAACTCTTTCTACCGAGGCTTAGACCCTTCATTACATTTTTTATACTCAGTTTCTCAGTTTACTGTAGTAAAATTTCAAAATTATATGAAAAATAAAATATGAAGATTGGTAAAATCCGAATGCGTACGGTATAACTTATATAGCCGGAATTGTGTGAGTACAAAATTAATGAATAAAAAAAGCATATTCCATACCAATAAATAAATTTAAAATGATAATTGTATGAAATATTCTGATTCAACAATAGGAAAATAAATAATAAAATCGGTATAGAACAAAATAATAAATATTAACGCATTACTGATAAATATTTGGGAACGTACTTTCAATACGTTCATTATTTTTACTTGCTTTTTCTTTAACTACAATGTTTTTTCATGTTGTCCTCAAATCTTGAATCCTGAATTTAGCATACTTCTTGACACTGCATATTGATGAAATTTTGCACAGTTACTATGACTGGGTGACAATAAAATATTCCATTATTACTTTTGTAAACATCCCCCCGTACACGGGTAAATTTGTAAAATGTATATAAACGTCAAAAAAAAGTTTTATTAATTTATAACTGTATTTCAATAATCAAAAACTTGATTATTGAAATCACTACTTTGTATAGTAAATGTTTGATTAATAATTTGTTTGATATTTTATACATTTCAATATAGGATGTTATCTTTTGAAATCCAAATTAATGTTTTAATTTGATTAAAGTATGATTAAAATGTACAAAGCAAGTTTTTAAAAATTTTAAAACATTTTTGTAATATTATTCAGTGGAGAACTCAGGTTTACTTAACTATTATAATATACAAACACATCAACAAAATAACATTTAATTTTAATAAAAAAAACTTCTTTTAATTAAATTTTAAATAAATTTCTCGAAAGAATTTTTAAATCATTAAGTAATTTATTAAAATTAGAAAATGAAACGTAATAATGTCCAAAATAAACATAAAAATTAATATTATTTATCACAAAAATAAATAACAAACTACCTTAATAACGCTTCTTACTGTTTTGAGATAATTTCAGTGACAAATGTTATCACTTGATAAATGATGTTTTTAGAAATCTCTCTAGTTTTAAATAGTTTTCAAAAATATTACCCGTTCGTTCTCATCGTTAAAGTTTAGTTTTATACGTACAATCGACGTCATCATCGTTATCGCTTTTATTTTTACTTTACTGTTTATTCTTCCGTATATTTCTGTAAATTTACTTTTATAATTTAATTAAACTTTGATAGGAAACATGTCTCGCAGTAAATATTAACAACACATTTTTTCTATTTTCTTTAATCTTTAAATTCTGCAGGTACGAAACAGTTATAGAAAATTCTGCTAGTACGAAGCAGTTATAGAAATACTGATTTGAAACTCATAAGAATGTCGTAGCCATTTTCATGAATAAGTATTTAGTATCTAAATTCTTACAAAAAATGAGGAATGAAATGGTTTCCTTTTAAAATTATTTTTACCACATATTTGTATAAACGAGATGTATTAAAATATTTTTTTTTAATAATTATTATTTTTTAATTTATAATAAATACAACAGAGTAATATTTTTTTTCTATTAAAAAAAGTGTTTCATTGTATTTAAAATAATTTGGTGAGTTAGGTTTTTAAATGGTTTGATTTCTTATTAAAAATGGTTACAGAAACATAATCACCCCTTCTCAAAATTCGAAATATTGAGTTGAGTTACAAGAAAACAATTTCGTTATCTGTTTTGGTTGGGGCAAATATTGTTATATCTTTAGTTCCATGTACGAATTATTGTGATCGCGAAAAATTTCGGTTTTCAGATTTCAATAGAAATAACTTTTTTGACCATCTCTGAATCCATTTCACTAGTATAGGCGTGACGTCTGTACGTACTATCTCGCATAACTCAAGAACGATTAGCCGTAGGATGTTGAAATTTTGGATTTAAGATTGTTGCAACATCTAGGTAAGCACCTCCCTTTTTGATTGCAAGTGCGACATTTACCATAATCTTAATTTGTTTATTCTTCCCTTATTCTTAACATTTTCTTCCTCTTCATATTCATCTTCTTGTCGTTTTTTTGAAATATATTTCTTCATGTTATCTTTATTTTTCCGGTATGATTGTTTCTTTTTCATTTTTAATTATTCACCAAATAATCCAATAATAAAAAAATTAATATTTTACACCATAAGGTCGAAATTAACATTTGTAACCAGTATACACGATTCACTAAACGGAATAGTTAATTATTATTAACTTTTATTTATACGACACACCAAAGATCTAAAACTTTTCTTAATCAGTAACTCACAAAGATACGAATAATACTGATCTAGTAATACGAGTAATAAAGGGACTTTTACTATATCGTAATATTTCTTGTAAAACTGTTGAATTAATAATTGTATAAATATTTGATTTTAATTAAAACTAATATTTTAGCAATTGTGTTACTGTCCACTTTATTAAAGAAGTGGAGGATCCTATCTCACTTTCAAATGAAATAAGTTTAAATGAAGTGCATCAAAAAATGTATTTGTATAGCCGTAACACTAAAACAAATTTTTTCAAGATTTATGTTTAAACAAATATTTCTCGTTATTTTTATTAGAGAATTATACCTAGAACGTATGGAAAAAATGCCATGAAACATTTTCTATTTAACAACCTTTCAAAATGTAAATATTCAGCAGGCAAATAAACAGTTAAATAGTTCAATTTGTGTTCGAACTCTTAACATTTTGCTTATACGTAAATATTTATATGTTTTATACACAATACGAGACAATAATGAGGATATACGTATTAACATAATTGTCAGTCATAGAATTACCGTACATGAATATGAATAAATTACATCCTGTATCAAACCACTGCTTTCTGCATTAAATTGCACGACTCATTTTAAATCATATTCTACTACTTACGTTGTAATGTTTAATACAATTATTCGTAATACTACTTTAGCGTAACAATATTATATATTCAAAAGAAAAATATAATACAGTTGTAATTTCTGAACGTAATATCACTGACTTCCGCACATGAACAAAATTATGAATAAAATTGTTATTTGTGTCCTACTATTAATAGAATTTAATACAATGTAAAAATTATATTATTATTTTTAGAGAATAATATGTACAAGTTAACTTCTGTAATATTAAACATCAACTCCCGTTGATATCACTACAATAAAAAAAAAATTATTATTTATTGCAATCTAAATTTTAAATTATTCACTAATATCACTATTCAAAACAATTTTTATATTTTACAAACAATAGAACCTTTAGATTTTAAATACGTTTACATAGGAAATTTTTTTCAACATTTATTTACTTAAACTACTCTTGAAACTACCTGGAAGAATTATTAAATTGCTGTAATTTTGGTTACCTAGCAAAGGTACTTTTATACGGATTTGAATACTAGATCGTTGATACACGTGTTTTTTGGTGGTTGGGTTTTAATTAACCACACATTTCAGAAATGGTGGACCGAGACTGTAAAAGACTACACTTCACTTACACTCATACATATCATCCTCAATCATCCTCTGAAGTAATACCTGACGGTAATTTCCGGAGGCTACCCAGGAAAAAAAATTTTGGTTGAGTTTGTTGTAGCCCGATGACTTTTACATCAAAATAGACAAAACGTACGAATGTGGAAACGTAGAATTTTAGAGAAAAAATTGTAACATGTACACGAGTTTCCTAAAGTAAATCTTTTTTCTGGTATTTCCCGATAAAAGGTATACGAACTGTTCTTTTTTCACAAAAAACACAATAACTGGAAGAATTTAACTCGACATATTATTCCTCGACTCGAAAAAGCAAATGAAAATGTCATTCTCATGGGTGTTTGTTTTCGTACATTGATGGGCTTTTAATAAGATACTTTCTGCTGGTTATTTTCCTTTTTGTTGGAAACGAGGTAATTTAAAACTTCTTTTCAAAGGTGGTGTCAAGGTCTGCATCGTGAGTTCTTCTTACAGACCTCTGACGCTCTTGTCAGTAATAGGCAAAGTTTTTGAGAAAATTCTTTACCTCCAGATTAATAACAGATTGACATCAAGGTACTTCTTCATGGACGATCAGTATAGTTTCGGCCCTGGAAATTCCCAGGGAAGGGAATTGAGAAAGAATGATATTCTGAAGGGTACGACTTTTGCTTCTAGTGAATTTGTGTTAGGAGGTTTTTTACTACTAAACCGTGACCTTTAACAACTTACGGTGACCCTTTACCTTTTGCAACGACGAAGGTATAGCTGCACATGGGATGAAATGAAGGTCATTGAAAGCGGTTTCAACAATAGAAATAGCTATTTCTGTTTATTCGTTATTCGCCGTCACGAAGAACGATGTTCTTCCTTAATGGCGACACTGAAGTAGGAATGACCCAGTCTAAAGGATATCCACAGGGCAGTGCGTTCCCTCGTTCCCTCGTCCAGTTTGTCGAATTCGACTTTCTAATACGGTTGAGGTTACCCAGTAGTTGCTGCATTATTGTTTATGCAGATGATGGTCCAAGAAAACTCATAGAATGAGATCGAGTTCAGGGTAACTCACGCATGTAAGGTTTTAGGTTGTGGAGTTTTCAAACAGGACTAAAGAAGACTGTTTGGGACAAAAGCCGGTCTTATTAGTCCTAAGAAAAGCCCAAAAGTCCACCAAATGCTGCTTAAAGATCGGTTAGCCGATACACGACAAGAGTGGGTATTGATAGCGGGCCTTTCCCATTAGGTATGCTTCTATTCAAAACTACCTGAGAACTTAGCCTTGATAAAAATCTTCAATTCAAGAAGTTCATTGATAACCTCGAACCAGTCATATTCTCGCTGCAGGACGGAATTTGCGTCCTGTAGGGTTTTTTTAGGGAACAATGTGATGAAGCTTTCATCTTGGAGGGTGAAAACATTGACCTCGCTCCTCAAAGATCGGAGATTATAATAGCTCATTGAAAACGAAGGAATTTCCTCGAAAATATATATGGACATTGAGTTAAGGAGTTCACAATTTAATTTTAAAACTAGAAATTATAATTTTAAATATTAAATTATTTTAGGATTGTGAAGTAGAAGGTCAAAATTGCCGCGATAAACAATTTTTGTGTGATATGAAATTAAGACATTGTTTAAGACTAGTTATTATGTAATAATGTTATTAAAGTCTTGTATTGGCTCTTATGAATCAATTTTAATTATTAGATCTAGGAGCAAAGTTCGCACTTCCGCGGACTCGATTAGATAGTTGCGAGGACAATGAAGTAAGATAAAGAGCGGAGATGTTCGAAGAAGCCTGCAGCGAAGGTAAAGGCCGAGTTAAAAATCATTGATGGAAGTGCCTATTGAGGCGTTTGCATCGATGGCATTCTACGTCTCTTACTAAAGAGACGTAACTGATGGCTGTAATATATATAGAAGTTCAATAAGAGGACCTCCGGTAAAGACCATAAGGGCTAGAAACGGACAGAGTAGTGTGACGACCGGAATCATCAAATAGAGCTTCCCCCAAAGAAGTAAAGATGATCAGTTTCTTTCATTGCTGTGATTGGTATAAATATGCCGTTTTCTGATTAGTCAAAAGTTTTCATACGTGTTATTGGTAAAAAAGATGCGGTATATTGATTACTCGAAAATCAGTGAAATCTGATTTTTCTGAACGAATCAGTGTTGGATTATTCGGGAGTATTCCGTATTGGAATCTGTAATACACTAGGCTGAATGTCATCATTAGATAATGTTTATAGATTTCGGTTTGTGAGCATTAGAATTGTCGTGGTCGGATCATATTTTATTCTTTTTAAGCAAACTTACTCACTATTATAAATATTTAAACTTCCAATATATTTTTAATCAAATGTGAATGAATTTGAAAACAGTAATAGTTGATTTTTTTTTTTTAATTTTAGTTTTATTTTCCTATTCACACATATTTGTTATGTAAGTGTAACATATATTTTCACATACATAAATTATTATGGTTTCAGAAAAACGTACGAGGTTTTCCGGTGTAAACATATATATACGTGCAGAACGGAAAGCAGAATACAGTAAAACAAAATTTACGTTCATGTTCATTCGAACAATTAAGAAAGGATGAATCTAGGTAATGAAATTTGCTGTAATCTTAATAAATAAAAAAATACATTACCGCGTTGTGTATAAAGCAGACACATGAAAGGGCAAAACCACTTTTGAAGAAAAAAAATTCGTCTACAGTTTTAATAGCTAATTGTAACAGTTTCACATTAGCTTTAACAGGGTATGCCAACAAATTAAATAATTCTATGATTTTTGCACAAAATCACAGCAACGTTAATATGGTTTTGTTTCAAAATATATATTTTAGGAGGTACATTTTGTTACTTATAAGTTGATTTGGTAGCTTTATTCCAACAAGAACAAACATACTCGTAATTCACAAGCTAATAAGCAGCAAATGAGACTAAACCACAAGTTCTGAGAACGTCACACGGACCCTATATTACTTTACAGGAGAATGATTCACGCCGACTGGTAATAGGATGCCTACTACCAACGTCTGTAGTAAAACTGTACGAACTAAGCGGATCGCCCACCAAGTGCAATTCAACGCAAGGTAATCAAAGAAGGAAAAAGAAAAGGCGATGAAGACGCTTTACACCCACTCTATGGTTACAGAGTGTAGCTAGTGGAGTATCAGCTAAAAACCAGTGGAGTATCAGCTAAAAGACGGTAATGAGAACGATCGAAGAACTACACGAAATCTCTTTCTTTTCTGTTTTGCCTCCGAAACCATCGTAAGGTATTACTTCAGACTACGCGGACCCACGGAAGCCGAACGACGCCAAATATAGAACGCAGCCTTAATAGCCAGAGAGATAGGCTAGCGTCGCTTCCTTGTGATAACCACTTCAACTACAAACAATGGAAATCGCTGAACAGATTAAGAAGCGTCATGTGGCCCGCTCAAATGGTGGTTAACGGGTAACGACCTATGTGAAAGCAGTAAGATACAAAATGACATGCATCTACTCGATTGCGAACTTTCCGGCAAATTGTATAGTACCACAGACGAAGAGGGATCAAATTCCTCAAATATTGGACGAAGAAAAGAGTAAATTTAAAGCTAATCGACTGGAAAAGAGAAAAAAAGAGGTAACATGTTAACTGTTACAACGTTGTCCATGAATGTTAATAAAATAATCTGATGTGGACACTACATGACTACCTTGTATGCCTATTAAATTACATATACACGTTTTCAAAAGTACATAAAATTTTATTTCATTACTAACTTCTGATATTTTTTCATTTTAATTTTTTTTTTTATTGATATTATTGAATTATTATTTATCGTAATTTTTTTTTTACAATCAGTGGTTAATAATAAATTAATAAATCAATATATTTAAAATAAAAGAAAGTTAAAAATAATAAGATGACGTCTAATTCGAATAGATGTGCCTTCCCCTTATAAGACCCAAATATTCATTAATAAAAGTTTTATTTGGCTATAACTCTGGAACGAATGCAAATAAGTACAATTTATGAAATGTCGTTGAAAAGCTCTCGATGAGGGCTTATTACTGCAGTTAAGAAAAACTCCAAAATCCACATTTTTGGGTATTTTGGCCTTTTTTGGACACTTTTGGTTCAGTCAATTGCAATCAAAAGGGAAGTTGCACAACTAGATGTTATAGTAGTCTTAAATCCATAATTTCAACATCCTACGGCTAATCGTTATTGAGTTTACGAGATACATACGTATAGACAACACGCCGAAACTAGTCAAAAAGGCTTCAATCAAAATGGATATTTCTGTTGAAATCTGAAAACCGAAATTTTTCAGATCACAATAATTTCTTTACTTCGTACAAGGACGTAAAGACGGTAATAATATTGGTCCTTGAATGTCTATACGTATTAATGTTTTGTAAGTATGTATACAAAGATGTTCACTTTTTGTAACTCAAGAACCATTGCTGCGCCGATTTAAGTGATTTCCTAATCAAAGTTTACACTGAAATTTTATAAATATTTGTAGTTATTAAATAAGAAAATTTTAATAATTATTGCGTACAAAATCTCATAAGTTTTCCCTTGATGACATCGCCACATATGCTTGATACTTGTGTATGGGATATGGAAATGAAATTATGCAGCGTACGAGAAATGACATGCCTGATTGGGATTCGAACCGGAACCTCCGAATGAAAGGAGAAAAGAATGACTTTTTATAAATCCTAAAATCAAAAATGCATTAAAGTTCATATTATTTAGTTCCAATCCGTATGTTTATATATTTAACAAATTGCAGAGGAAGAGGGTATAATAGAATAGCAGACCGAGTAAAAAGAGATTAACTGAATAAATTATCATAGATTAATTTTTTTTTTCAATTTATAACTAAAATTGGCGATCAAATTTTTTTTCAAATTTATTATAATTATAAAAGAGTACTCGCAAAAAATTTGATTTATAGTACTACTAATAATAACAGTATTAGTAATAAAACATTCCCAATTTCTAGAACCGGTTTTATTTTAACAATAAAAAAAATAAAAAATAAAATGTGTTACAGAATAGCAGGTCATAAAAACGTTTCTGGTATTTTTATTAGTATTATTTTTAAATAAATTTTGTATTATACAGAGTGTTTCTAGAACGGTGTGCTAACTATGCGTTTTCGGATTGTACTTGTAAAACTAAACAAAAAATATCCTTAGGAAAAATGGATATTTCTCCTTCATTCTCCCCCTGTCCGCCATTTTGTTATTTTTACATAAAAATTGATATTTCAAGTTCGGATATACGAATCATTAATATTTGATACGAGTCTTGGTAATAAAGGTGTAAAATTATTAAAAAATCAGGAATTAAATGCCTTCGCAAATTACAAAATGGCGGCAATGTTAATTTTCGTTATATCTCCGTAAATATAAGTTTAATCAAAATTTATGTTATTTTCTAAAATATTAAGCCTTTTATTTTAAACAAAATGACATTTTATTTTT
Source organism: Lycorma delicatula (assembly GCF_047948215.1). NCBI lineage: Eukaryota > Metazoa > Arthropoda > Insecta > Hemiptera > Fulgoridae > Lycorma > Lycorma delicatula. Next base: position 76,643,289 of record NC_134460.1, on the reverse strand, counting down.
TTAAATCGGTTAACAAATAGCCGAGTTATGGCAGAAAAGTTTATGATAAAAAAATGTTATGTCTGTTTACTTGTCCTTCACTACACGTTCAATTCGATTAAATATTAATTGTTTTTATTTCTTGCTAATTCTAGTATTGTAAATTAGTATCAAATTAAGTAATAATTTTCTCACAATTAAATTTAATATTAAATAATAATAATACAATTGATATTAATTTTTCACTTTTGAATAATTTTACACAGCGACTAATTACTGTTGATCATGTTAACAATGTAAAAATGAAGCTTCTTTCAGAAGGAATGGTGTTCAAAACTATCACAACCAGCGTATCTGGAGCGACAAGAATCCTCACGGTACCTTCCAAAGTAGCCATCATCAAAGATTTTCCCTGAACATATGGGCAGGTATTTTTAATGACTATCATTTGGATTCTGTTATTCTACCAAATCATTTAAATGAAGAAAATTAACCGAAAATCTTGCTCATTTAACCGAAAATCTTCAACATTTTTTGGAAGACCTACCTCTACAATTAAGAGGAAATATATGGTTTCACCACGATGGAGCTCCAGCACATTTCAGTCAGTTGGCATCAGATTTCCTGCATGAAACTTTCCACCATGAGAAATGGATAAGCCGCGGACTAGTGCCCTTGTCTACCCGATCACCTTGACTTAACCCTCTTGATTTCTACCTATGGGGCCATTTGAAACATATTATTGTTTATTCAATTCAACATTGAGGATCTTCAACAAAGTATCCAAAATAAATTTAAATAAATTAGGAATAATCTCAGAAAAAGACGGTAAACTTGTGTAATTTCTAATAGTGGATACTTTGAACATCTCTTATAACTTCTAACAATTGTTAACTGTTTAAGTACACCAAATGTTCTGCAATAATTTACATTTTGCTGTTTAATTATTAGGTCTATTATTGTGAAAAAATTATTACTTAATTTGATACTAATTTAAAATACTAAAATTAACAATAAATAAAAACAATATTTAATGAATTGAACGTAAAGTGGAGGACAAGTAAACAGATATAAAATTTCAACATAAAATTTTCTGCCACAACTCGGCTACTTTTTAAACGATTTTAGAAAAATAAAATGTCATTTTGTTCAAAATAAAAGACTTAATATTTTAGCAAATAACATAAATTTTGATTAAACTATTATTTACGGAGACATAACGGATTTAAAAATAAGCATGGCTACCATTTTATAATTTGCGAAGGCATTTAATTCCTCATTTTTTGTTAATTTTACAACTTTATTACCAAGACGCTTACCAAATATTAATGTGATTCGTCAATCCGAACTTGAGATATACATTTTTATATAAAAATAACAAAATGGCGGACAGGGGGAGAACAAAGGAGAAATTGTCATTTTTCCTAAGGAATTTTTTGATTAGTTTTACAAATAGAATCCGAAAAAGTATAACTAGCCCACCATTTTAGAAACACTCTGTATAATTACGATATAATTCAACAAAAAATAAGATACAAAATACGAAATATAAATAAAATTACATAACTCCTTTATTAAAGGATGTGTGTCAACAAAGCGATGTTTTGTTGCTTTACTTACGCATTTCAATTAACTAAAAGTAAAATATTGTAAAATAAACAAGAACATAAATAATTACATATCCTGTGTTACCTTTAAAGGATGACGTAGAAGGTCTTTTTTTGTATATATGTACATGGCTTCATCCGGGCCTCCTAATTCCATTTATTACATTTGTTTATACATTATTTATTAACATGCAATCTTTGTTAAAAAGAATAGTCATTTATTATTTTTAATTTATGCATTTACATACTTAAAATATAAGTCCTGATTTCAAGACATAGAACGATGAGTGGTAAGAAAGTATACTCGGTTCATTGCTTTTTTGTTTATTATTTATTTATAATCTGCCTCAAAATTTTAAAATATTCTGTTACCCTCTTTTTCAAGTACACATTTATATCTATATCCGAAGTTAATAATTTATAATAAATTGAAACGTCTATACTAGCAATTCAAAAAATTATTCGCTGAATGTTTGTAACTGACAAACTTTACATATTAATAAAACTGTTGCACTGTGCTTCTCGGGTAGACATAACATTCCTTTCTTTTTCCTGTTTAGCCTCCGGTAACTACCGTTTAGATAATTCTTCAGAGGATGAATGAGGATGATATGTATGAGTGTAAATGAAGTGTAGTCTTGTACATTCTCAGTTCGACCATTCCTGAGATGTGTGGTTAATTGAAACCCAACCACCAAAGAACACCGGTATCCACGATCTAGTATTCAAATCCGTGTAAAAATAACTGGCTTTACAAGGACTTGAACGCTGGAACTCTTGACTTCCAAATCAGCTGATTTGGTAAGACGCGTTCACCGCTAGACCAACGCGGTGGGTCAGACGTAACATTACTAATCGCAATGACTTCGTTCGAAATAGAATAGAACCGTGGTCTTTTAGTTTGAAGCTCCTTAACAAAAAGCTAAGTTTTTTGTTAAAATTTACTTGTATTATATTTACGCATATTGCTGTCTGAATTATATTATTAACTCTTGGGGTTCCCTCAAAAGTTGGATCGAGTTTTAAAGATACAAAATAGGCTGACAGATCATTGTTTCACGCTAATAATTATGAACTATATAGATTTATATCTAAAAAATTAAGCATGTTACTTATCCATTTTTTTGTCATGAATGTGCAAACTTTGTTTAAAATAGAATCGCTTATTCTTAAAAAAAAATCTGATATGCATACCACATGAATTCCTTGTACGCCTATTAAATTACATATACACGTAAAATGAAAAGTACATTAAATTTTATTTCAGTAATAACTTCTGATATTTTACTTTTTTTTTAATTATTGTTTTTGAATTATTATTTATTGTAAAAATTCTTTACAATCAAAAATTAATAATTATTAATAAATCAATATATTTAAATTAAAAAATAAGGAGATGACGTCTGAATCGAACCGATGTGCCTTCCCCTTGTAAGATCAAAATATTTCGTTAATTAAAATTTTATCTGGCTATAACTCTGGAACCAATGGAAGTAAGTACTACTTATGATATGTCGTTGAAAAGCACTCAATGAGGGCTTATTGCTGCAGTTAAGAAAGAGTCCAAAATCCAAATTTATTTTTGAATTTTGGCCTTTTTTGGACACTTTTGGTCCAGACGATTACAATCAAAAGGGGAGGTGCACAACTAGATATTACGACATTCCTAGATCCAAAATACGTACATACGTACGTGCAGACGTCACGCCGAAACTACATACTCTCGGTTTAAAACCGAAATTGAACGCAGACTACATGTTTCTGTTAAGACTTTCAAAATCGCCTAAAAATGCCCTAGGACGCACCGTTTTCGAGATATCCTTTTTTAATTTAATGAAAGATATGTCTGAGAAATTTCTTGTATAAAATATAAATAAAATAACATCTCATCTGTCAATAATTAGCTATAAAATTATAAAAAATTAAAAATCCACAACACCTGCTTCCGCTGAAAGTAATGATGACTGATTGATGCAGAACATCATTATAAATTTACAGCGTTTATTGAGTAGCTTTAGATTATAAAAACCAACAATTATTTTGAACTTTGAAACGTAAATAACTTTACGATCGATGATATAACATACATATCGCTGAAAGAAATGATGACCTACATCATCATAAATTTAAATTAATCATGCTGTTTGCAGTTAAAACATATGTTGTACTATGAATTTTTCAATAAATCAACTCTTTCAACATGTGAATACACATTCATCACTGAAAGTAGCCGTTCTTTAATGTATTTGAATAAAGCCATGAAAAGAGACGTAAAGGCACTTTCTTTGTTGTAATTTTGGGGGCATCTCAAACCCGTGTTTTACTATGTATTTTGCAGTAAATCCACTCTTTCAGCGTGAAAATTTAACTACATACAGAAGATAATCATGGAAACCATACATTCAAATGTGCGTCAAATTGGTACTAGGAGTCAAAAGTCAAAGTGGTTATTGAATGTTAACATTATATGCTACTTGCATTATATATTAATTCAAAACGATTGCTATCCCATACAAGTTTTCACTTCGGCCGTGCAGTCTTAAACACAATTTTTTTTTTTTATTTTAATAAGAAAAGTTTTAAGCATATGCTTTTCTATATTATGTTTTTAATTACATAGGATTTTTTTCCTTTTTAATACTTTTATTTATTAGTCGCATCAACAATTAAAGTCATTAGCGACTTATCAGTGTAATGTAACTGAATCGGTAAATTTGTAGTCTTGAACAAACTCAGATCGACTACTCTGAGTCGTGTTTAATTGAAGCCGAACCACCAAAGAACCGGATCCACGCTCTAATATTCAAATCCGTATAAAAGTTACTACTTTTGTTAGGAATTGAATATGAGAACTTCGATTCCGAAATCAGCTGATTTACGACGACGAGTTTACAACTAGACCAACCCGGTGTGTTAAATCATTTTGTTTCACTGGAAATAAAGAATTATATATAATTTCTTTTATATTTCTATTAAGTATTGTTAAATTTTATTTTATAATTTAAAAGTACTTCACTTGAACATTAATCAGAAACCAATTTTTTCTCTATTTTCAGCTTATTCAAAAACTCTGATTATATTATATACCGGGCTTGCATTTTAATGTTACAAATTGCAATTAATTTGTAATTAATAAAAATATTTGGAACAATAATTTTTATTATTTAATTAAATCCCGTCCTTTCCTTATACACAGTACAACTTATAGCAAGTAGGATAACCGTGTAATATGATGCGACCCTGTCTACATGTAATAGTCCAAGCAACCTACTACTTTATGATTCAAGGTTATTTGTAGAAACAAGAAAAACATTTAACAAATATCTAAGATTATTAAATATTAATTTTTTAACCGATGTTACATAAAATGCGCGAAAAAAATTAATAATTTAAATTAAAAGCAAGTGGTATTATAATTTATATTTATTTTTTTTATACAATCATTTACTGATTAATTCATACAGACGTCTGTTATCAACTTAAGCACGGTGACGAAGCACACTCGTCTACAAAAAGACTGACATTGACAAAAGAGTTTCAAAGATAAGCCCTTGTTGCCGCAGACTGAATTAAAAAAAAAACAATGGAGAAATAAGACATGAGAAAATTCTGATTGTAAATTATACACATTGTCACGTGTTCGCTGCTCGATCCGGATATAGAGAGACTGACAATTAAGAATTTTTATATAATTGCAGTTTATTGGTATAAAAACATAAAATTATGAAATTGCTATTAATAATAATAATAATAAAACATTTAATGAAAAATAGTAAATACACAAATATTAATTATAGTGATCACAACTACAATCGGAATAATAGTAATAACAATAATAATACGAGGGTTATTTTTTTCAAGGTCCGATCGGTCACGAAATTAAAACCACACTGAAAATAAAATTTTTTTTATTTGTAACAAGTACTTACATAGTTACGCTATTTCTCTACATAGTCGCCACTCTTATTTAGACATGTATCGTAACGTGGTAACAACTTTCCAATACCCTCGTCATAGAACGGAGCCGTCTGTGTTTTCAGCTATGTTTCTACGCTGGTCTGCAACTCGATGTCTGTGCCAAAATGTTGTCCTTCTAGCCAGCGTTTCATGTGATCAAAGAGGTGAAAATCGGATAGAGCCAAGTCCGGGCTGTATGGTGGCTGATCAAACACTTCCTAACGAAAACGCTGCAGGAGCTTCTTTGTTACAGCTGCAGTGTGCGGCCGACGATTGTCATGGAGAAAGACAATGCCTGATGACAACATTCCTCTCCTCTTATTCACCCACCATTCTGCCTGGAATTGGATCCATCCGATTTTCACCCCTTTGCTCACATGACACGCTGGCTAGGAGGACAACATTTCGGCACAGACATCGAGCTGCAGACCAGCGTAGAAACATGGCTGAAAACACAGGCGGCTCCATTCTATGACGAGGGTATTGGAAAGTTGTTACCACGTTACGATACATGTCTAAATAAGAGTGGCGACTATGTAGAGAAATACCGTAACTATGTAAGTACTTGTTACAAATAATTTTTTTTTTATTTTCACTGTCATTTTAATTTCTTGACCGATCGGATCTTGAAAAAAATAACCCTCGTAAAAATAATAATAATAATAAGCGACAATAATCAAACAATTAATACATAATATAATATATAATATAATCAACAAAGAATAACAATCATAACATTACACATCAAATAATCATCATACATGTCAGTAGTAATAATAAATAGAGATTACACACAAGACAGAGTTAAAATAATCGTCAGGATTTATTCCAGATAGACAAACAGAAAACCAGAATTTTGACCCATTAACAAAAGATGTAGCATAACCTCTAGTCTTAACACTTCCAACCATGAGTCTTGTATTAACAAGCAATAGTATACTAGATAAGACAAGTATAAAGTTCACTGCAAATATTTGATTTAATTCTTATTTTTTACGTTTTAGAGGGTTTTTCTAATTTGTTTCCTTTTTTTTTAAATAATTTTTATATGTCATCAAATATATTTTTGTAATTTTTTTGTATTTTTTTATGGAATTTTAAAATACTATTTCTCTTTAAATATACTATGTACGAACTACTCCCATTTTCTAATATGGTAACATATCTGAAAACGTTTTTTTCAAACGAAACCCCAACTTTCTATTATATTTTTGAGTAAATAAAAAAATAAGCATCTTACGTATTCTAATCAGTAAACATTAATAAACTATTTATAGATCACATAAGGAATTAGTACGCCGCAAAAAAAGGAACTTCCCCGGAATGTGCCTGGTTGAATCATGGAAAACCTTGATCAGTACAGCATTACAGAAATAAGATTAATTATAAAATTAAAAAAATTAGATGCGATTAAAATCCATATTAATCAATAAAAACATAGATATTCTAAATAATGATAAATAGATGAATATATTATTATAAAAAATAACAATTCAAATAACAATTCAATTTTTGCCCTGAGGTAGATATTCCCCACGTCCGGAACACAACATCTACGTTCCACGTCCAGGGCGGCAACAGCTGTACTCAAGTACATTACATATAGCTGGCTAACGGGGTTCCGAGTGTTGTTTCTCGGATATACTTTTTTCGGTCGATTTACATCTATAGGCCGAATTACAGGACTGGACTTTACGGCCACCTGCAGATACGACATTATTAACGATTACGGAAATGGATTAATACCGCCGTTAGAGCTGGCGATGTGGCGGCCACGGTCAAAGTTATTTGCAGGTGTAACGGAGACCTTTCGTCGTCCACATGCCCCCCGCGATGGCAAGCATGTAGTTAAGGTGCCCATGTTGGGAGCCCTGAAAGCTTCGGTGTGTAGGGGCCTGGAGTCAGTGCAGAGACTGCGCATCCGCTCTCTGCCAGGACATATGCCGGTTCCACCGGAGTACCGGAACTGACCTCCAGGGTTGGTAGCCCTGGAGTGGGGGTGTACCCCGGCGGCTAGCCTTACTACAGAAGGGATTATTTGTTCATGGAAACTGAACAATTAAACGTGGCAGAGGGTTCACGTAAACACCCTCGTTTAGAGCCGGCTGTTTCGCCTGAAGCGAAACGCCGAAAGAGTACGGAGATTAAGAGGAGTGAGATTGAGGCTAGGAAAAGCTTGCAGAAAGCTTTTTTCAAGAGCAGCATCTCAAAACCCAAGTATTTGGTTATTACGAAGGAAGAAGGTAATTTCTCGAGGGTGAGTCCTTTCCTCATCGCTCGAGAAATAAACAAATGTGCTGGAGGCCCTGTTAAAGAAATAAGAAAAACTTTTACGGGACTTCATGTAGAGACTGTTAATGATATACAGTCTCAGAAGATTCTAGGACTGAAGAAAATTGGAGAGCTAGCAGTACGTGTTGATCCCCACGGCACGCTCAACACCTCAAGGGGTGTTGTGGTCTGTCGGGATCTTTGAAATTGTTCAGAGCAAGAGATTGTAGAGGAACTGGCAGCACAAGGAGTAATAGAGTGCCGTCGATTGAACATGAGAAGGAACGGTGAGGTCTTACCCTCAGCTTCTCATGTCCTCACTTTCAACCGGCCTACTTTGCCAGAAAAGATAAGAGCGAGGATTCACCGTTTAGATGTGCGGGCATTTGTCCCACAGCCAATGAGGTGCTTCAAGTGCCAAAGCTTTGGCCACACCGCTCTTAGATGCGAAAGACCGCAAATATGCGTGTGCGGTGAAGAGATGCATGAGGGAGAGCCGTGTAAAGAGCCTCCTACATGTATTAATTGCAAAGCAGCGCATTCTTGTAGATCAAGGAATTGTCCTGTCTACAAAGATGAAGTAGCTGTGCAGGAAGTAAAAACCCTGCAAAAAGTCAGCTACTTCGATGCAAAGAAGATAGTTAACGCCCGTAAGCCTAGAGCAACAACAACTTACGCTCAGGCTGCGGCTGCCGCTCCTGTCACTGCTCCAGTTGCTGTCGATGAGGGTCAACTCATAAGTAAACTTGCTCCGACCTTGGCTAATATGATTGAAAGAATTATAGACAATAAAATGAAACCTTTCAATAGTAAAGAGCCAATAAAGCCAAAGATATTAGTACAGCCTCCTGAAGATAAAACACAGAAAGTTGCTCTTACTCTCAAGAAAACGGACGCCAAAGCAGAAAGTCAAGTCCGCCTCAGTGAGATTCTTGATGAAAAGAAAAAGGTGACTCCTACAGAGACTGTTATGGAGGCTCCAAAGCCTCCAGCAACTGAGTTGGCCTCTAAACCCAAGAGGCCACAAAAAATCTCACAGGGGGGGGGCGAGTGTCCCCCCTCCCACAGGCGGTGACCGGTGCTATCCCCGTGTCGGGGAGTGGCCAGGTTGCCGCCTCTCAATCGGCGCCTGAAACCGGCGCCGATCCATGTCCGTCGTCGTCGGCGGCTTCGGTGGTCTCCGACACGGAGACCGGAAGCCTTACAGGCGACGACCTTCTCCGCGAACATGCTGCTGTTCGCAACATGGAGAAGAAGCGAAAAAAAGGATGGCCGAAAGGAAAACCCAGACAATAATTTAATTAAAAATTAGTGAGTCGATAGTACAGTGGAACATCAATGGATGTTTTTCAAACATCCATGAGCTCCAACGCTTGGTACATGATGTAGACCCGATCTGTATATGTCTGCAAGAAACACATTTCCGCCGAAATGAAAATTTTAAATTAAAAGGATTCAATATATTTCGGCGAGATCAACCGCCAAATATAAGAGTTAGAGGTGGAGTAGCTATATTAACATCGACTAGAGGTACCACCGAAGCGGTTGTTCTAAACACAAACCTACAAGCGGTCGCCGTTAGAATGAAGCGTCCGCTGCAGGTCACTGTCTGCAGGATATACTTGCCGTATTTTGATTGGAATAAGGATGACATAGCAAGACTAATTTCCGAGCTTCCCCCACCTGTTTTACTGGTGGGTGACTTTAATGCTCATAATTCTCTTTGGGGATCAGATCGAGTAGATCCCCGTGGAAGAGAACTGGAAGGGTTCCTGATGAATTCAGAACTTATTATTTTAAACGACGGATCAGGAACCTTTTTCAATGCCAGAGATGGATCGACGTCCTGTATAGATCTTGCACTTATAAGCGGATCGATAGCACCGAGGTACAGCTTCCATGTTATAGACGATCTGCATGGAAGCGATCATTTCTCGGTGCAAATTGTAACTGATGTTACAAGAACAATATATCCCATCCCTAAAAGATGGTTATTTGAAAAGGCAGACTGGACGAGCTTCACAGCTAGAACGATACTCCCGGAAACAACTGGAGTTATTGGAGACGATGTCGACGCCATAACAAATGCAATAATTGAGTCGACATCGAGATATATTCCCAAAACATCTGGGAAACTTACAAAGAAACCCGTTCCATGGTGGAACGATGAAATAAGTGAAGCTATAAAAAGAAAGAAAAGGGCGTATAACGCCTTTAAGAAGCGTCCTAGTATAGAAAATCTTGTTGCCTTTAAGAAATACAGGGCGTATGCAAAACGTCTTATGATAGATTCCAAAAAACGATCCTGGCAGCAATACGTGTCATCCATCGACAAAACTACTACTGCATCAGATGTTTGGAGGAAAGTGAAGGCGATTTGTGGGCGTAATGATTTTGCTCCCATAACTAGCCTTCAAGATGAAGATGAAATAAAAGATACTCCATATGAAATTGCAGAGCTGTTATCCAATCACTTCGAAAAGGCCAGCAAAACGGCCAACTACGAGGAAGGTTTTCGAACCAAAAAAGAAGAACTCGAAGGTCTACTAAATTTTAGAACTGAGTATAATTACTCATATAATGTACCATTTAAAATGGAAGAATTCGTGAAAGCGTTGGAAAAATCAGGTAACACAGCTGCTGGTCCGGATGAAATCCACTATAATATGATCAGGCAGCTGAATACCACTGCAAAGTGTAGATTATTAGAACTTTATAATAAAATATGGCGGGATGGAACGTACCCGCAGCAGTGAAAAAAAGCTCATGTTGTTCCAGTACCAAAGAAAAATAAAAATTTAACAGACCCCAATAGCTACCGTCCTATTTCTTTGACGTGTGCTATGGGGAAAATATTGGAAAAAATGATTAATAATCGACTCGTCTGGGTTTTGGAGAAAGAAAACCTGATATCACCGTATCAAGCAGGTTTTCGACAATACCATTCTACCACTGATCAAATGATCAGCTTAGAGGACATTATATATAACAGCTTTATTACAAGGAAACATTGTGTCGGAGTCTTCTTTGATCTTCAGAAGGCTTTCGATATGACCTGGCGTCATGGTATAATGCTCCAGTTACATGAATGGGGCATTCGTGGCAATCTACCTATACTGCTCAGCAACTACATGAATGACCGTACCTTCCAAGTACGCGTCAACAATGAATATTCATGTGAAAGAATCTTGGAAAATGGCATACCGCAAGGTTCGCCGTTGAGCGGTACCTTGTTTACCATTGCCATTAATAAATTGATATTAGCCATTCCAGTAGAAATCAGCAAAAGCGTCTATGTTGATGATCTGGTAATCGTATATGCCAGCAACAAGACTGCTATGGTGAGGTACAAATTGCAACGAGCGATCAATGCTCTAAATGAAGTTGCAAGGAATAATGGATTCCAATTCTCACCAGAAAAAACGTGCTGTGTACACTTTTGTAGGAAGAGAATTCCTCATCAAAGTCCTGCGTTGACAATTGATGATAATCCAATACAATATAAAGACAGCGTAAGATATTTAGGACTAGTATTGGATAAATCCCTTACATGGGGATTACATATACAGGACTTGAGTGATAGATGCAAAAGTGCCCTAAACATTATAAAATGTTTATCGAACTTAAATTGGGGCTCAGAAAAAGAGACATTATTGAGATTGTATAAAGCATTGGTTCAATCTAAACTAGACTACGGATGTATCGTATATTCATCCGCTAGAAAGTCGCCCTTAAGAAAGTTAGACGTAGTTCATAATAACGGAATAAGATATGCAACAGGTGCTTTCCGCACAAGTCCGGCGGCTAGTCTGATGTCTGAAGCCGGAATAATGCCACTACATTATAGAAGAGAGATCCTCTTGTTAAGATATGCAGCAAATATATGGGCTTTCCCTGCTCATATAATTAATAAATTGTTTACGAATCATCCCATGGCTGCATTATACGAACGTCGTGCTACCTATTCCAGACCAGCCGGAATTAGGTACCACGAATTAAGAAATAAATATGAAATTGCCATTCCAGATTCATTGGCAATTTTTACTAGAGAAATACCGCCATGGCTCTTGCCAGCGGTTAATACAAGTTTGGATCTCTATCAAGGAGAAATAAAAAAGAAACCAGCAGTGATCATCCAGCAGGAATTTTTGGCAACCGTCAGTAGTTACGAAGAACATATTAGAATTTATACTGACGGTTCTGAAACCGAACATGGTGTTGGATGCTCGATATATGTAAATGAAGAAGCCCACTTTAGGAGACTGCCAGATGTGGCCAGTGTCTACACGGCAGAACTCACTGCAATTCAGCAAGCTCTTCGCTACACTGAACACTATTGCGAAGAGAGAGTGCTAATATGTTCCGATTCATTAAGTGCACTCGTCGCAATTCGGAACAAGAACATTAAGGATGTCCTAATTGCAAACATCCTGTCCATTTTATACGTACTAAAACAACGAGGATAGCGATGCGTATTTGTATGGACTACGGGGCATGCTGGTATTACAGGTAATGAAATCGCAGACGAAGCTGCCAGAAAGGCAACAGTCTGCGATGTTTTGGATGCATTTCCTGTAAGAGTGGCAGATGTTAAAAACCGTCTAACAAACATAGTAAAAAACAAGTGGAATGCTGAATGGAGGAGATTAAATACAAAATTAAACACAGTAAAATCTTCTCCTTATAAATGGAAAAGCGACTATAAGTTGACTCGCCGTGAACAAGTAGCGGTGACCAGACTTAGAATCGGTCATACGCGATTAACAAATTTATATTTGTTAACCGGCGAAGTGAAACCAATGTGCGGTGTTTGTAATAAAACACTGACAATCAAGCATCTTATAGAAGAGTGTACCATATATGAGGACCTCAGAAAGAGGTTCCGTTTTAGAAATAATATTACTGCTGATCTGGATAATGGAAATGAAGAAAATATAGTTGCATTTTTACACGCCAGTGGACTTCTTAAAAGTCTATAAAATGGAAGTTTAAAGCTGTGGTAAAAGATACTCTAAGCGGTAGTTTTATATATACATATAAGGGAGTCTCGAAGCGTGGCACATATAGTGACGGGAGGTAGCCCTCTTGCCTAGGCCATTTTGGCTCACCTGCATTCAAGAGCAGTGAGTCGGGGTGTGTCCGATGATGGCATGGGGGACCCTCAAGGGTGGATTGAGGGCGCGAGGCTATGGGTGTACGCCGGGCATGCCTATGACCTGATATAAGAAGGATTCAACTGCCACGGCACCCTGGCACGACTGATATACTGCTCAACGGCGGTTCTGGTCGTCCCGAGGGTGCTTAAACAAACTATAAATGAGACTTCGTAGAAGAAAGAAAGAAAGATATGGTATTGATAAGATTAATTTTAATTTTAATTTCATGGTCTTTTGGGAACCTATCTCAAATTTTAATATTGGGGCCCTTTACACCCCATAAGTGTTTGTGATTGTCCTTGTCTTTATGTCTTAAATGTTTTGTGTAGTTTTGTGCTTTTAAATAAAATGTAAGGGCCCTTTACACCCTTACATATGACGATCCAGATGGTGATAGTAGTTTCTTTTAAAGATTATGACGAGGGCTAATGACTTTAGCAGTCGATGCCCATAAAAATTCAGAAAAAAAAAACAATTCAAAGATTTTAATGAAGATTTACATACACGTTAAACGGGATGCAAAAAATTCAGTATTTCTTTTTTTTATTTTTTTAACAAGTGTTATTTAAAAATTCATCAAGAGTAATATTGTTTTTATTAAAAAAAATTAAATTGTATTTTTTCATAATTGGTGAAAATTTTTTAAATTGTTTAGAAATTAAACTGGCAATGGAAGTAAATTTTTATTTTCTATTTTTAAGATCCAGATATTTCATTAATTAAAATTTTATTTGGCTACAACTCTGGAACCAATGAAAATAAGTACCACTTATGATAGATATATCGTTGAAAAGCTCTCAGTGTGAGCTTATTACTGCAGTTAAGAAATTTTCCAAAATTCAAATTCTTTTGGATTTTATGCTTTTTCAGACACTTTAGGTCCAGTCCATTGCAGTCAAAAGGAGGATTTATATGTCACAACAGTCCTAAATCCAAATTTCTACATTCTACGGCTAATCATTTTTGAGTTATGCGAGATACATACATACGTAAAGTCACGCCGAAACTAGAAAAAATGGATTCAGGGATGGTCAAAATGAACATTTCCGTTGAAATATGGAAACCGAAATTTTTGGCGATCACAATACTTCCTTTACTTCGCACAAGGAAGTAAAAACCAAAATTATGAAAAAAAATAAGAAGTTATTAGTAAAATAAAATGTTACGTACTTTTCATTTTAATTAAACATTTTTACAGAGGTTAATAATTATTAATAAACCGATATAGTTAAATTAAAAAATATATATGTATATGAAGTCGGATTCGAACCGATGTGTGCATGGTTACAGATCTGATACGTTTCTCACTTACCATATAACTATTTCAGCGAGGTGAAACAAAATTAATATATAAACTAATATTAAATGCTGATACGGACACCACAAAAAAATATGAATGTGGTGTCCACCACAATGCAAATGTGTAACTAACTGTCCACTTTATTAAGGAATTGGAGGATTGTATCTCACTTTTAAATGAAGTGCAGCAAAAAATGTATATACGTAATTTAATACGTACAAGAAAATCATGTGCTGTCCACATCAGATTTTCATATTTAATTTTTTTTACAACTATTTTAAAACACTGTGATTTAATTTTTTTTTTTAACTTACTTAACAACTTAACGGAGATTAAATTTGTTAAATTAACTTCAGTTTGATAGAAAAATTAATAATTTTAAATTTTATCACTTCGTGAAAGGTTAAACTTCCATGAAAATATTTAGAATGCATAATCAGTAACATCTTTGCCGGATTTTTCTATTTTCTATTTAAAAAATTATATTAACAAAGAGTTAGATACATGAAGGTGGAAGGGAGTTTGCGGAAATATTTGTGTGTGCGCGCGCGCGACCGTGAGTAAAAAGTTCTAATAATGTAGGAAAAATACTTGTAACTTTTTTTTAAAAGATAATTTATGTTTCATAACTGATATAAAATAAGTAAAAATATACTAATTACTAACATATATATTCAATTCAATCATCACCAACAATACTCATAGATAACAATAAAAATAATGTAAGCAAATAAATACATAAGTTAAACGTAAATTACACACCAATTGGATTTTCTATAACCAGAAAATAATAAGGAAGAAAAATAATTTGTTATTTACTCAGTTTTTCATTGTTTCGTACTGGTCTGTCTCTAATAGGAAGAAAGAAATGATGTATTTTCATTGTTGCATGAACTAACGAGTGAACGAAATACATTAAAAATGTATTAAGTGAATTCCTGTTTCAAGTTCCGCGTATCTATATTCAGCACATTACTATATGTAAAATACAGTATAATATATAGATTATAGTCAAAGAAATCACTTCCTACTTATAAAAAAGGCGACAGCAATCATTTCCACATAAACTGACCGTTTTAATGCACAAAAGCTACAGAAAAAAAGAGACTAAAAATTAACATAACATCGTAAAATAATATGGGTCTTTAAGTTACTAAATTACAGATAATTAAAATATTAATGTGTATTTATTATATTATTTTCTGATTCGGTGACTCACATTTCCTGCCAAGAGTCTAGAAATTTTAAACGATATCGTTTAATGTGTGAGTAAATTTATGTTAAGATGTCAAAATACGATAAAACTATAAATTTTGTTCTTGAATTTTCCTTTCATTTTGTAGAGCTTAACCCGTAACTAAATTTAAAAAATATTTTCATCTTTACAACCATATTTATTTATTACTAGCAGACCCGGCAATGCTTCGCTATTGTTAGATTTGAATATATAATGAATATATGAATATATTATAATATAATATATTGTTAATTTGAATATATATAAATGAACACAATTGAAAGTTTTATAAAACATTAACAAAATGAACATAACAGAACTTCACAAAATGTAACTTTCCCTTTTACCCTTTCACCCTTTTCCCTCTATTTCCATTTCCTTTTACCCATTTTCCTTTTTACCATATTCCCTTTGTTCCCCTCTTTTCCCTTTCCTTTTTCCCATTTTCCCTTTTCGTCCCCCCTTCCCTTTTCTTCACCCATTTATTTTTCCCTCATTTTCCTTTCTCTTCCCCCATTTCTTTTTTCTCCTTTCTCTTCCCATGTCCTTTTCCCCGTTCCCCCTTTTCTTTTTTCCATCTTTCCCTTTTTCCCCGCGCGTAAATCGGTCCATTAGTTTTTTTAGTCTATAACGGACATACATATCGGAAACGCTGAAATGGAATCGTTAAATATTTAGTATAGCGTGTGTTGCTTTTACGTCCAACAGATAGCACTGTTTAAAAAAAAATAATGTTTTTATCTGTCACAGGTGTGACATCTTAGGTATATAAAAACATGCGCGTATTCGATTGCAACCTTGTGTCAAAATTTCAAAGTAATCGGTGAAGAACTTCCGGATGTTTAAGATTTTGAACAAACGAACATTTACATTTTTATTTATATAGATATATATTCTCTATATAGTTATATAAAGAAAAATATTTTTAAAAACTTTAATAATATATTTTAAACCAATAAAATAAATATAAAAAAATTAAAATAAAAAAACGCCTTAAATATTTTAGATTATTTGAAAAAAAAGAAATTAAAAAAAGAGAATTTCACTTACCTCCTATCTTGTTTTAAAGATCAAAAATTAAAATAATAAGCCGAATATTTATTTTTAAAGGGCGATTTTAAATCATTTTAATCTTTTCAATTGATCAATTAATCTCTAAGATTTCAATTAATCTTTTCATTTTAATCTTATTTAATTTTAAATAACCTAAATAGTTTAAAATACCTCAATTGTTAAACTTAAAACTTTAAATAATTGGAAAGATTAAAATGATTTAATAACTCTCTTTAAAAAATAAATATTCAGCTTCTTATTACATTTTAATTTTTGATCTTTAAAACAAGTTAGTAGGTAAAATTAATTTTTTTTCTTTTCTTCAAATAATCCGTAATATTTAAGGTTTTTTTTTTTAATTTTGTAACACTTTAAATAATTTTATTTACAAATCAAAATATATAATAAATAAATACTCTCTCTCTCTCTCTCTCCCTCTGCGCGCGCGCGCGCTCGTGTGTGTGTGTGTGTGGTGGTATGTGGTGTGTGTGTGTATCTTAATTAAATTTATTTTCTGGAACTTGTTTACTGATAATTATGATTAAAATAATTTTTCATTTGAAAGGAATTAGTAAGAAAAATTTGAATTAATTCTCAAACGGGAAAAATTAATATATTAAAACTCACTGATGCATTATTTTTTTGACCGAGAAAAAAGATTAGTTGGAATAACTGATTTAGCCTTACAAATAAACTAGATCAGTGGACTACATATATTAAAATATTCAGATTAATTTAAATTGTTTATAAAGAGACATACATAAGGAAAAAACTTCAGAGAAAGACAAAGCTTGAAATACATGAAACGTAAAACGGAAATTGTTGAATGAATACTGAGGTTAAAAGATTAGCATATCAGGAAAGAAGAATAGCATCAAACCATTCAAATGAATGATTAAAAAATAATAACCTGTTTTTGCGATCTATTTAGCAAAAATCTTGTAATTTATTCTATTTTTAATTAGCATTCATTTCAAAATACACGACCAGGATGATATTATTTAATTTATTTAATAAATGAACTTTAAAAAAAATTGGTTTTTAAATGTTGACAACCTACCCGGTTAAACGACTATTAGAAAAATCTGATGTGGACACCAGATGACTTCCTTGTATGGCCATTAAATTACATACACACATTTTTTTTGCACTTTATTTAAACTTATTTCATTTGAAAGTGAGATACGACCCTCCAATTCATTAATAATATTTAAAGGTACACAATTGATTGTGGTTGACACCACATTGCATCACATTTTTTGTGGTGTTCGTAACAACATTTTATATTAGTTTATATATTAATTTTGATTCACGTCACTCAAGTATTATGTGATGTAAGTGGAAACGTGCCGGATCCGTAATCATGCACACATCTGTTCGAATACGACTTCATATACATATATTCTTTTTTAATTTTTTTTTTTTTTTTTTTTAATTTAAATATTGTTATTTATTAATAATTATTAACCTCTAAAAAAAAATTTGAATTAAAATGAAAAGTGCATAAAATCTGGTTTCATTAATGACTTCTGATATTTTTTATAATTATTATTGAATATTATTTATCGTAATTTTTTTTACAATCAGAGGTTAATAATTATTAATAAATCAGTATATTTAAATTAAAAACAAAGTTAAAAAAAAGGAGATGAAGTCTTATTCAAACCGATGTGCCTTCCCCTTCAAAGATCCAAATATATCATTAATTACAATTTCATTTGGCTATAAATCTGGAACCAACGAAAATAAGTACCACTTATGATATATCGTTGAAAATCTCTCAATAAAGGCTTATTATTGCAGTTACGAAACAATCCAAACACAATCTGGGTTTTGGAATTTTTCCAAATTGTTTTGGAATTTTGGCTTTTTTGAACGCTTCCGGTTCAGTCAATTGCAATCAAAAAGGGAGGCGCACAACTAGATATTGCAGAGTCCTAAATCCAAAATTTTAACATCCTACGCCTAATCGTTTTTGGGTTATGCGAGATACATACGTACGTACATACAGACGTCACGCCGTAACCAGTCAAAATGGATTCAGGAGTGGTAAAAATGGATATTTCCATTGATAACTGAAAACGTAAATTTTTTGCGATCACAGTATTTCCTTTATTTCAAACAAGGAAGTAATTAGTTTCGTTAGTATCAAAAAAAAACAAGTATAACATTTTTTTTTTTGTTTAATTGACAGTGCAATTAAAAATGTACAATAGTCATATTTTTTTACATAATTAAAATTTTTATGGAAGCGTAACAGCAATTTTTCCCGTGCCTTAGTTGAAAAATGTCCGTCTCGCATGGATAATCATGCCCTTTTGGATGATGCAAGAGTATATTTAATCGAGTGAACAGAAGGAAACTACACACGGTAAAACTACCAAGGTCAGGTCTGGAAAAATTATGTACCCTCACCTCGTACTTGATTCTTTTCTGAAGACCTTCTCAACGGGTACCGAATGAAAATGCTGTATTGTCATGTAGACGTATAATCTGAGGTGCTATTTGTGAATTTTCCGATCTTCGATGTTTAGTCACCTCTCAGCCCCTTCAAGATTTCACAATATGATTCTATTAATTGCAGACCCTTTGGCATGAATTCAGCATTTACAATACCTTTTTTTTTTTTTTAAGAAGAGGATCAAAATAATGTTTCTGATAAATGGAACCGAACAGTGATTTTTGTAGGAAGTTTCCGATTAAATCGAGTGAGTTCCGATTTTAAGTTAAAAAATTTGAAATCAATACTTATATTCAGTCAATTTTGTCCAGAACCTTCCTTCTTATAGAATCTATAACGGCAAGAACTGTTTGCAAGGGTTTAACTTTACGAGCTTAATAAATAAAGCATCCATTGCGATTCACCAATTTGCAAGTCAACGAGTGTTACCATTGGTCGTCAAAGTTAATGGTCTTTTTCGTCAATAATCTTCCCCATTTTTGAATAATCACCTTTTGTGACCTTCTGAACAGAAATCAGATTACTACGCGCGAACTTCTAATTCAGATACCACTTGTAACTGAAGAGACAAATTTACAATGAATAATAAAGTTCAATATTATTTTTATTGATTTTCTGAACCTGAAAAAATTAATATAAAAAATTTCATCGATTTAATAAATCAAGTGTAATATTATTATAGTGTTGTCCATCACGTTTTCATGCCACTTAGGTCAAATAAATGTATTGTATTATTTATTTATAATGCTTACCGTTTAAATACCACCTCATATATTATATGCTATTTTTTTTATTTAGCATATCATATAATTTATTTATTTAGCAATTTATTATATCACCTCTTTTTACATGTTTCTGCATTTATAACGAATTTCTTTTTTTATTATTAGTAATGTTTTATATTAGTTACTAATCGTATCTATCTTACTTAAGATGTCTATGAATTTGTCATTAAATAAAAAATAATCTAATAACCTTCTGAAAAAAGGGAAATAAATTTTATAGTGTTACATATTAAATAAAAGTCTGGATAAATTGCATTATAATTTCACTGACATACAAACTATTTTGATTTTTTCTTAATAAAAAAAGATTTTATTACTTGCGTAATCTTAATTTTTTTTTGTTAAGATTTGAACCACTTAACTGCCGCGTATTTCAGATTATAACGTTAAAAAAGGTTTACAAACTAATAAAAGGTAAAATTTTACATGCGAATCATATTTCAATTATTAAATATTTATCATCTATAAACACGAAGAAATTGGGTAGAAATAACTGTAAATACATAAACAAGATATAAAACAAAAAACCCCTTTTGACAAGCCGGAAGGCGGAGGTAGATTTCACCGGTGCTAAGTAGGGGATAAGTAGGGGATTTCCACCTTAAAGTTAAAAAAAACTTCAAATTTACTCAATACAACAATGGTTACATGTGAATAAAAGTTGCACATGTTTGGTATACGACAAGCCCCATCTTCTTACAATTCCAGCAACATTTTGGTCACCCTTGCCGTAAGTGTTGGTCATATCAAAAATTATTGCAGACAAAAGTTTTCGGAGGACTAACGACCATTTTTTCCACCCCGTGGACCAATGGCTGGGATATCAAAAACTTTTACCTAGGTAAGTTTTAGGACCTTTACCAAAGAATAGTAGGAACTTTAAAGGAATTCGATATTTTACTAAATAACTAAGTTATAGCGGTACTTTTTTTTTGGAAAAGGCCTCCCATTTTCATCCCCATCGTTCGATTTTTTCCATTAACGCACTCTACCGAGATTTTGGGTCGTTATACTTCATGTATTAATTTGAAAGTGATTAGCGCAAAATTACGGCAGTTATAGTGTCCACAAGAAAGTGAAATATATATATATATATATATATATATATATATATATATATGTATATATTAACGTTTGAACTGACGGTGGTTTTGGGGTCTGGGGAATGTGAAACACGAAGATATGTCGAGATTTTCCGGAGGTCGAATCATGGTAACCATTACAATAGATATAGCTTTCTTATAAAATCTACCTAAAATAGGTATTTTAAATAAACTTTTTTCAAGTCGAAACAGAATTACAAAAAGCGCTTGCAAGTAAAATGAAATGGTGAAATAAGTGGGCAGACTTAAGGTAACTTAGCTTCATGTAAATATTACAACAAAATACTTGCTTTTCAATACATAATTTTTTTGGCTCGGTGTTTACTTCAAAAAGAAGTTTAGAAGTTCCCTATTTGACTCCAAACATTATTTTTCATTTACCGGTTTTTTTTTTCTTAAAAAAAGGTATTTTATATTTAGATTTTCAGCTTTTCTCAATTAATTTAACTTTTACTCTTTTCATGAAGGTTTTAAAATATTTTTTGTAAAAAATATGTATAAGCCTACCAAATATGTTTTTCGTTTGAGAAAACGTAGTTCGGAAAATATGGAAAAGTTTTAGAGAAAGGAGAGCTTTAAATGTCAAAAGAAAAAAATTGTTAAATGTCAAAAGAAAAATTGTTAAATGTCAAAAGAAAATATTAATCCAATACTGGTACAATACCTAAACAAAATCTTATGAACCTATAAAATATCATTCTGTATAAAAAAAGAAGAACAAAAACATTATTAGAAAAGAATCATCAACATTTGTGCATCCGATACTGAACAAACGGTACAAATATGTAAAAATAATTATGACAAATATGATAATTCACCAGTAACGGTGTTGTATTGACCTATATCGACTGAAAATACTGTGGAACTATTCTCTAACAAATCATAAAACATAAAAATTCTACCACGTTCTTTCTGAGACCGCGAACTATATATATGGAAATACGATATATGTTGTAAACAAACGACATAATTTTTTCGTTATTCGTCTAGCATTTGCCCGATCTCAACCAAAGTTTTATGAGAATAATCCTCTACCAAATGATACGAAGATTATTAAGAGTGATCTATCTACAAAATTGTTTTGCTGGAATATACATTAAAAAAAAATATACGGATCGAGAATTGAGAACCTCTTCCTTTTTGAAGTAAGTTAAAAATAATATTTCTATTAGGGTTTACATTAATAATGAAGAAAATTGAAGACCATTTTACCATAGGAGAAAAAAAAAAAAAATATATATATATATATATATACATTACGCAATGTCACTATTAGGATTAAGACGAATCGCGTGGGTGTGCATATATATATGTGTGTGTGTGTGTGTATGGTGAAAATCAGTTTACCGTTGTGTTCAAAAATTAACAAAAGACAATGCCACCTAATTTCATTATCTCTTCCAACCAGGTAAAAGCTCATTCCAAAATAATGTTCTTTCTTCTTTGAATTCTGAAATGGGTTGATACATATACTGTTTTCTAATTAAAATCGATGATACATAATAAACGTGATTAAATTTTTAAATAATTAATTTATTATAATGCTTGAATATTTTCAAAATATAAAAACCAACATTAACTAATTATAATAAATAAATACAATTGAAACCCATTTAGCTATTAAAATTTCATGTTTCATTGCACACATATGTTACGGATATCCGTTAGAAACATAATAAACAAGATAGATTTCACAACAAATATTCTGATATCCTCGTAAAATCCTTGAGCCATTAACGGATATGTGAAATATTAAATGATTTATTTAATTATTTCTATTTGAATTGTTAAAATCTAAAAACGTTTTTTTTGATAAAAAAAATATTTCAAAATTTTCACCATTTGTCGATTTCATCATTCATAAAAAAAATATTAAAAAAAAAAAAAATATATATATATCTATATATAAGAAAAATGTAAAAATTAAGAAATAATTAGTAAATTAAGAATAACAAATAATGAATAGGGAAATAGGTCGATACATTATGGTAATTTTTAACCTACTAAGAATTTTTTTTAAGAAATAAAAAAACGTTAATTTAAACTAGTTTGTCAACTAAGGTTCAAATAATTAATTTTATTATAACTCTAAAACCGAAATAATAACAGTATACAAATACTAAACAGCTCATAGCTGTTTAGTCGCTAAGCCGTTCTTCATATTTAACGATGAGTTTGAAACATGAGTGGTATTATTTTAATTCCTTACCATTTTTCTTTAATCTATGTAACTTAATTTTGTTACAAAAATTTTTCTTTAAAAATAAAGAAAATATCCTTTTGTTAGCTAATTGTTTACCCATCTCAAATTTGGGCATAGATTGGACCTTCATTTTCTACTTATCAATCAGGAAAAAGCTACTTAAGTCAATAATTAAAAAAAAAAAAAAAAATTAAAAACCGATACTTTTTTTTTAATAAAGTTGAGTAAAAAAAAAATCTGACAACACAGTTGTTTCTGATGCACGGCTTACATATACAACTTAATTAAAAATATTTATCATTTTATTTAAATATAATATTTTTTCGTTTATTTAATTCAATGGTTCTAACTAAAGCGCGTGCGCACACCGTATTTAATTCGAGCGGAAGTGGGTGTGGCGATACAAGCGGCGACGGACGGCACTAACTAAACAAATGTAATTTCACAACATACGTAGAACAAATTTCGCTTGTACGGTCGGCAGAATAGTGTAGCCGCGAGGCTTAACGCACCAGGTGTTAAGACTCAGGTTTCATTTGCTTCTTTTTTATTAAAAGGAGGAACTTTTAATAAAAGTTTTAAATTTTGTTAAAGGACTTTTAAATTTTAAAATATAGATTTTCACTCTTTTCTTATTCTGTACAAATTCTCTTTTTTTTTGTTACTCTTTACTTTTGTTTACTCAAATAACTGGGTTGGCAACCCTGTGAAATTTCAAATTTTCTGTTCCAAGAAGATGAGGGAAAAGGGTTTTCCTCACAGGGAAAAAGGGAAATTCCAAGATGGCGGACTGCGACATTAGCGCTCCTAATGGTGACGGGGTGCTATTGAATTTTCTGTGGATTAAGATCCAGATTTTGTATTTGTCAATCTAAAATGCTGAATTCCTTATCATCGAGCCAATTTACGGCTGATTTCGCTATATCCTTTGGATCTCGACCCTACTGAAAAATTATGTCGGTTTCCTCCAGTTTGTATGGCTGTTACTGAAGTACATTACTCTTGTGTATCTATTACACATTCCTCAAAAATTGTACGAGAGTAAAACTCATATTAACTATAAAAAACAATTTCAACTTTGTACGACAAACCGTTATTGAGATATTAATTCTGTATATAAATTATCCCATCACTTTGTTTGTCTGTTTCAAAAGCTTTGCAATGGTTATATTTTTGACACCCAACACACAATACGAAATTTCAAAATTGTTTGTCGAACAGTTATCGATATACTTAATTTAATTAGTCCTACCGTACCACGATTAATCAACTGACTTCAAAATAAATTCATTTAAGTTTGTAAAACATGTGAATTATACCGAGTGACACAAAAAGGACTTCACAAATTTAAAAGAATATACAAATTTATTTAGATAACGAACAGATTCGATAGAGGTCTCTTTTCATAGCAAAACATATTAAGTTTTGATTAAAGTAGTTCGTTATTACCGAATTCGACCACCAGTGATATTAAAAATGGATACATTTACTGATACGGAACGTGCTCGGTGTGTGTTTTGTTTGCACGATTTGTCCGAGATTTTCTTAATACTCAATTCCCATGTCAGTGAATTGGTCGTGAAGGTCCAACTGCATGGCCATCTCACTCCCCAGAATTGACCCCGCTTGATTTTTTCCTTCTGGGGTTTCACTAAAGATCGGGTTTATTTACCACCTTTGCCTGCTACTCTTATTGAGCTAAGACTTCAATTGACTCCACAACTGCAGAGGTAACGCCCGGCTTGCTGGGTAAAGTCTAGAATGAATTCGACTTCAAGTAAAATGTATGTCACATTACAAATGGAAGCCACATCGAACCAAAGTGAATTTTGGGTGACAAATTTGATATGATTTTCTACGAAATGAGACTTTAGCCGAATCTGTAAGGTATTTCTATAAATTTTTATATGCTTTTAACGTTGTGAAGTCATTTTTTAATCACCCGATATTAACCAATAAATAACGAATTTTTTTCGATACATGGAAAAAGTAAAAAAAAGACGTTTTGTTATCGTTATTTTAAATTAGGGAGCAAATAGAAGAGAACACAAACCTAAAGTATATAAGCCTCCTAAGAGATATTGAATTTTGTTAAAAAATGGAGGGTAACATTTTACGGGACTCATGTATCGACTAAAAAATTAAGTGGCATCAGTGACTCATAGTTAAAAAAAATTAAACAATTTCGTATAAATCAGTTAATCCATTAAAAGATATCAAATAAAATGATAACTGACTAAAATAGTTTTTAAAAAAATTAGGATTATTATTTGCCATCCCTGAATGAAAGTGATCGAATACATAATCAAAGCTACGTACTAATATTATGGAATCATTTATTTATACAAGAATGTAACTATGAGTCCAGAAACGACAAAAAAAATCTTTCTTTTTTAACCTCCCCTTTATGAGGATATGAATAAATAATATTTAACACCATCAGAACATATCCTACTTATTTTAATTAAGTAGTATTAAATTACGCGAAAAATGTCCTACCCTTAAAGTAATATTTTGAAATACACTATAAGATCCGTTTTTTTTTTTAAATTTAATATAGATTAACAAGTTTACCTAGTTAAATTTATTGAATTTTTACAGCGTAGAAAACTGTTTATTTCATCACACATATTGCAGGAGTTTACAGTCAAAAATAGTGTGGAATCATACTTCAGAACACCGACGTTCAAAAATATAAAGCCTCTTTAGAAGCTTCTAAAGAAAAGTTTCACTGAGAATTTTTTCTATTTTTTTAAAATATAATCATCCTGAACAAAATAATTAAAACTTCCCCAAAAACCCCCAAAATTAATTATTTTAATTATAAAAAAACTATTTTAACTAACAAAAAATTAGTAATTCAATTATTTAAAAAAAGGGATAAAGCCCTCATCATTAAATTGCTTTAAATAATAGAGAAGTGTTTTTAATCTATTAGGAAAAAATCTATAATATAAACAAATCCTCCTTGACCCGGCTACTCTTTTAACTGGTATAACATGTGCTGACCATATCTGTCTATAAAATTTATAATAATAATCATGATAATGCAATAAAATGTATTTAAAAATTGTACGTTTTATATCGCTTTACTTTTCTGTGAATAAAAAAACACGATTATCAAGTAAAAAAAAAAAATTTTTTTAAATTCAAGGAAGTTGCAAAATCTTTATATAAAATTTTGTTTCATTACAAAAGTGATTATATCGATCGATATAATCGATAAGTAATAGCGGTAGTGAACAATTTTTTTTAAAAAAAGATTTTTTATCAAAAAAATCTGTAAAATTGGTTTTGTTAAATTTTTATTTAGGGTGCTTAGTTTAGATCATATATTAATGAATTAAATCATTTAGTAATTACAAAAACAAAATTTTATAGCAAACAGACATGGAAATGAAAAAGCCAGAAAGGAAAAGAAATAATTTTTTATGATTGGAAGAAGGTTGAAAATTAGTTTAGTAAAATAAAATTGAGTACCTAATTAGTTGAAGAGAAATATAGGTAACTTGATTTGTTACAAATTTATTAATTTTTTTTAAAGACTGTGTAAATAAACAATTTATTATTATATGCATACAGAATAAAAATTAACTTAAACCTAAACAAAAAACCAACAAAGGGTTGCGTAAATCTTCCCCCGTTTCGCTCTTGACAAATTGTTATTAAAAATACTCCTAGGGTTTTTTTAATATTGGTTTTAAACTGTTCTTTAGTGATAATTGTGGGCTCAATGTCCACCTTGAGCACGATATTTTTTGGTTAATGATTGCTGGAGTTTCAGTCAAAATTATAGAATAGAACGACACAATCAATTGAGATCTATATTTAAGCATGATGACTATTACAAAAATAATTCTATAATTTGAAAATTTACGTGTTTACAAAAGAAAAGCGAATTTCGCAAACAGATTTTAACTAATTTGTCAAGTAACTCAAATTAAACTTTTTAGTATTTTTTTTATATTTTAAATTTTGACCTCTCATAGATATTCGCATGTAAAATTGTTTATTGCAAAATATAAAAGTAGCAGTCAAGAATAACAAAAGCTATTAAATAATAATTTTTAAAAAAATGCAGTTTCAAAATTTCTAACATACCAATCATTAAACATCTTGGTCTCATTTTACTCCTTTTACCTAATGAGCCTAGAGAATCCTTAAACTAATTCCTGCTTTATGATTCCCTTATAAGGAAACATTTTAATTTAGTTTCACACTTTAAAATAAAATTTTTTTAATATATTAGAACAAAAAGCTAGTAATATATGAAATTGAGTTCCACCTTACCCATTTGTCTGTAGGAAACTAAAACTTCATATTAAAGATTTCATGCATAAAAATATTATAGCCTTTGATGTTTAATGATGAAGCCGGTTTAGAAACGTTAAGCAAAATTTAAAAAACAATTATTTTGAGTATGATCTACTCCTTTTCGAATCAGGAGTAAACGTTAACAATAGTCAGAAGTTATGTAGATGAATTTTTTTTTAAGTTATCCCTTTTGAAAATATACAAAGAAAAAATAAGCTAATTATATTCCTACCCCTAAGTCTTATAGACTTAAAATTTCAGAATTATTAACAACTCTCTTAGTACTACCACTGTATCGGATTTCAAATTCTTACGATGCATTCACAAAAATTTTAAATTTTAAAATGGAGGTATATAACCCACCTCTTTTTCTGATTAAGAACTAAATTTAATGGAATCAATCCTCCCTTTACATGCAGAAATATTTAAGTCAATTTCAAGCTGTAATGTTCCGGAGATTTTATCAAAATTCAGGCTAACAGACATACATCCGAAATTTTCCACGAGTTTCTTGTGTAAAAATAATAGTTTGTTGTGAAGTAATAAATAACAGTCAATACTGACTGAACATTGACCTTTTTTGTGATCAATAAACAGTCTTAGATTATCATTAAATCAATCAACCGAGTCTTAACTTAAAAAAAGGTGAGTGAGATGACACTATGTAAAGAGGACGACACTCTTTTGAGGACAATAATGAATCTCGACTTCCAGCTACTCTCTCAGAGTAGCCCCTTTTTCATAATCCTATTTATACTTCTTATTACTCTTGACTTTTTTATAGTTCTTATTTTTTGATTAACAATTTTTAAGAGGTTTGGGTACAAGCCTAGTATTTTCAAAAAAACTATCTTAAAAATTAAGATTTGAAAGTTACATTTTTTTAATAATGGTCTGAATTAGTACGTATTATTTTTTACTATTATGTAAAATGCTAAATTTCTTATAATTTTTTATAGATATAATAAATTTTAATCAATGTTGTGAAAAATTTCCGCAAGAAAACATTTTATTTTTTTTTAGTTTTTATCCAAAAAGTAATTTAACAATTGAATAAGTCTTTCAAAAATAATTATACAGAAGTAGACAAGTAAAATTACGTATACGATATTGATTTTCTTTGTATTGGAGATTATAGAGCACGATTCTAACCTATAGATATTTTTTTAATGCTTAAGTAACCACAAATCTAAGTGATTAATTATTGGTAATTAGTAGTTAAATATTACTTATAATATTAAACTGGTAAGTAGATAGATAAATACATATTGCCAATAATGGATTCGTATAACTACTCCTCTTCCCCAAAACAGAATTTAATAACTTTCTCTGATAATTATTCGCTTAATTTTCAGAAAAAAATATAAAATAAATAAATTATATAAAAAAAATCAGTATATAATAATTAGAAAAAAACCTACATTTCAATAATATTAAGATTAAAGTAAAAGATGATCATTCGTAACTGTACATTCTATACCAATTGTCTTTAGGTTTAAAACGTGGTTAACACAAATACTGCGTCTATTACAAATTATATTAATCGAAAAATAAATTACGCATCAAAAATAAAAAGATTTATCTAAACATACCTTGAAAAAATAATATTGGGTTATAAAAAACCATACATAATACCGTAATGAAATACAGAATTTTAAGTTACTATCTACAAAAAAGTGTTTATTTACTAGAGTTTGGTATCCGGGTATTGCATTGGCAATTTAACATGCAATTTTAGTGTAACATAACTCCAAAACATCAGCACAAACTTTAATAAATAAGCTTCAAATAGTAAGTCTTATCATGAAGCGTCACTCATCTTTGATATTCTGAAACTAATATGTCGTTTTTTTCTAAATTTTGAAAGATTATATCTATCTGATTCATCAAGTAGATTATATGATAAATTACAGGATTCAATATATTAGTCGTAAAGAGTACGTAATATATATATAATGTTGCTGAAATAATCAAGAATTTGTTAACACAAGTCTTTGTTAATCTTAAAGTAAATTTTAAGATTATGTATTAACAAACAAATATGAAAACATAATTTAAATTGTATCATTTGGAATTAATAATATAATAAAAAAATTATACTGCATTAAATTTTATACCGATTTGTCTTATGAATTGTCACTAGAGTAATACTGTACGAACGAAATTTCGATGAAATGAAATCATGATAAATCTGAATGCAAATCTAAACTTGAAAATTAATTCTTAAAAAAGCAATGGTTCATAATAACTAAATAAAAAAATTAATTTAATTGATAAAGAATGTAAACGTTATGTGAAACTTGTTCAATACCTCTCACTTTCACACACTGATTCCTAAGCGCTTCGCAAATTACGCTTTGATTTTATCATACAATCATTTTCAAACAAGCGTTGTAAGATAATGCGTTGTCTAACTGCAATAATTTTAGCGTCAAACGATACTAAAATCCTACAATATATTAAAAATAATCAATAACAATAAAATATTTTTTTTTTACTTTTTAACGTTTTGTAAAAAAAAAAAAAAAAACATTACTGCATTTTTTTAGAAATGGCGATATTTGTGCAATAAATGCAATCGATAATCCAGGAAACAGGTAGAGACAAAAGAATAGGTCAAAAAACGAATCGAGAAAGGTACCACTAGAATCGACTGAACGAGTTAGAGCGTTGAACAACAAAAAAAACTGCGCTGTGCCTAGCAGCAAAGTACATCTCACATCGTTGATACCGATGTTTGCAGGTACCCGACATTTGTAATCGTTAATGGTTTCTCAAATGACGTAAAAAAGATAACTAATTCTTCTCCGTTTGTTTTAGTAGAAGCATTTGCAAATCAAAGTATAACCCATTCAAAAGTACGTTTAACCTGAAGATGACGTTTAGATATACGAAAAGTCCGCCATTATTGAAAATAAAATAGATTCAACATCTACCAAACCAAAAGATTTACTATCGCTGGTTCCAATTTAAAAAAAAAAAATATTTTATCAAGATTGATATTCATGCAAAAAAGACGACTACGCGGAGAGGACGGCTATGATATAGTTAAAAATATTCCAGTAAATAAAAAATCTACTCACGTAAACATGTGCGACATACCCTATTACAATTTTCTTCAATTCTGAATTTCCAAGATTGAAGAAGTAAATATTTTGTTTCCATCCTATAAATAAATTGAATACCGAAAAGGTACTATTTTGAGCCACTTAAATTTATTTAAAAAAAGCCCCAAAGAGTAGCTACCAAAGGCCTTCCTCGTCTACAAACTACTACTTAAGAGGAAAAGTAAATAGAACATAAAATAATATAAATAAAGAATAATGCAACATTATTCTACTGTAAGTAAAATTTCGAAATACACAATCACAATGACCGTACCTTCTCATCCCTTTGACCATTTGCAACCAAAATTGAATGGCATCAATAACCATTATTCAATCAGAAATCAATGCACAAAATTTCATAAAAATTGGTTAATCCAGTCTCATGATATCAAACAAAACGATAACTAATAAAAAATTATACAATAAGAATTAGACTTATTGATCCCACATCCATGAATGGAACCCCCGGATATATAACCAAAGTGATATACTAGTACTAATGAAATAGAATCAACTGATTAGTACAACATGATATTGTATCCATAAACGATAAAAAAATGTTTTTTTCCCCCACCTCTTTACAGGATTTAAGAACATCATCAGAGATTACCTTAGCTACCTAAAGGACATTAAATTATACGAAAAAATTAGGTACAGCCTGAATAAAATTTTATGACATAAAAGAGAGTAAGAAGATAGTCGATTGTGACCAAATAAAGAAATCATTAAGTCAAATTTCATCCAAATTGGACCATCCAGTCTCTTAAAAGGGATTATGATCACTACAACAAGGGAAAGGATGCGGTCATCCTATGCTTTCTGTAACTCTCCCTGGTATTTGATGGTGGGCGTGGATGGACTCCGCAACCCCTTCTTACAACCACTTATTTGTATGTGGAACAATACAAATTCCGCTGTGAGTCAAACCACACGTCATTAAAGTAAACATTGAAATCCTACCCTTTCCCTATTAAGGGCCTATACCAGGCCATTAATATTTACCTGGTATTTAATAATATTTCAATCTATTTTTTGTAACTAACCGAATTAGTATGGCCAATTTTTGAACTAAGTAAATGAGGCAACAAAACATTGATTTTTGGACTTTAATTTTACAAATAAAGTTGTACCATTTTTAATTCTTCATTCGTGTTAAAAATTGGTATTAAACACATTTGTGTTTTTGTATTATTACAATATTACCTGTATTAGTAAGGTTAATTTTATAATTTGATACCTGCCTACAACATTTTGTATGTAATATGGTAATATTACAATGTTATTTAAATGAGATTTTTCTCATGCTAGGCTTATAGCCTAGCAAGAGAAGTTCTGGGGAGAAAAAATACAGATAAACTATGTGCGGAGTTCGTGTAACGATCTTCGTCCTGGTAGTTGGTGTGAAATTCAAGGCCCCTGTATAGAGTGTGCCATCAAATTTACCACCTCCTTTGTAAAAATAAATCAAATTTTACTAACTATTCGTATGAAATGCAAATAAATATATATAATGAAAAGTATATTGTAAACAATGTTCAATAAAATTTCAATTCTTTGAATGAAAAAATTAATATTTAAATAAAATGAGTTTAGCTCGAAACTTAACCTTTCTACTTGTCCTTCAATACCTGATTTCTTAAGTCAAGGTGAAACAATAATTTTTTTTTACGTTAAAGAAAACCTACGTCAACGCTCATCTTTATTTCAAATGTAGACATCAAGCATTATTTATTTAACAGTAAGGGCTATTTAAATATTTAATGATCAGTGAATTTCTTAAGTAAGTACATTAACTAAAGTAAACAATGTAATAACTATTATTACTAAAAAGCGTTATTTACAGTATTAATTGTATAATAAAA
Source organism: Lycorma delicatula (assembly GCF_047948215.1). Classification (NCBI taxonomy): domain Eukaryota; kingdom Metazoa; phylum Arthropoda; class Insecta; order Hemiptera; family Fulgoridae; genus Lycorma; species Lycorma delicatula. The sequence continues at coordinate 76,610,894 of NC_134460.1, read as the reverse complement.
CATTCCAAATACGCCGATTCATTTTACAAAAAAAAGTCAAGATCAGTAAAACCTGTTTAATATTTATGGTATGTAATACGCCAAGCGTCTATTAATTATTTTTTTGTTGAAATAAAACTACCAAGAAATTTCTGTACTGAAGACCATATCCAGGAAAAATATTTTTCTTTCAGAAACTTATGTTCTATAAAGGATTTTAAAATCCATCTTCATAAATCCACCTTTGTATAAGAAATTCTTTGTTTGATTTTTTTTTTTTTCTATTGCAAGTTCAACGTTTTGAACTATACGTTGCATTACTTTCAATAAATTAACTATTATTATTATTTTATTATTCAAGGATTATACTTTCAATCCAATATGAAGTGGTTCTTTATCAATCTGCATTTCCTATCCATTGGAATTTTTTAAATTTCAGGGTAACCCAATTTATTTTCATAACTTTGTACTAAAAAAATGATAAAAAAACACTTTTTTAATTCTGTTATAGATTTCGACTTTACAAGTATGTGTAAAGTTAAAAATAATTATTACAAATGTAACCTTAATTTTATAGAACTAAAAAAAAACTTATTTTTTAACTTTTTTTGTACGACTTTATATTTGATTGTTTTTTTATTTAAAATAATGATAACCTTACAAACAAAATAAAAAGGTCATTAACAAAAAATACAAACCCGAGAAACCTTCGTCTTAACAAAAAAAAAAAAAATAAGCATAATAATAATACGCCACACTCTCTCCGTAACAGAGTGACAGAGTATAATTTTTCATCTAGTAAATCTCAGGATTGTATCCTGATTAGGTATACAGTTTTTCAAACTACACAAATGTTCAATTCCATAGTCCCACACTCAAATGTTAAGCTAATGTGATTAATTAAACAAAAAAAAATTTGATGTGGACACCACACGAGTTCCTTGTACGTCTATTAAATTACATATACACATTTTTTACAGTCAGAGGTTAATAATTATTAATAAATCATTATATTTAAATTAAAAAAAAGGAAATGAAATCAGATTCGAACCGATATGCCTTCCCCTTGAATGATCCAAATATTTCATTAATTAAATCCTTGTTTGGCTATAACTCTAGAACCAATGAAAATAAGTATCACTTGTGATATATCGTTGAAAAACTCTCAATGAGGGCTGATTACTGTAGTTAATAAAAAAATCCAAAATCCAAATTTTTTTGAATTTTGGACTTTTTTGGACACTTTCGGTCTATTCAATTGCATTCAAAACAGGAATTAGATGTTACAACAGCTCTAAATTCAAAATTGCAACATTTTACGGCTAATCGTTTTTGAGTTATGCGAGATACATACGTACGTGTGTATCTCGCATAATTCAAAACAAACATATCTCAGCGCTGGTCAAAATGGATATTTCCGTTGAAATCTGAAAACCTAAATTTTTCGGATCACAATACTTTCTTTACTTCGTACAAGGAAGTAAAAACAAAAACAAATGCAGAAAGAATATGTAAAAATACTGCTGTCAAGCGTGAGCTAAA